>NC_140309.1:1194818-2394818 GCF_964211825.1 Aythya ferina
TTTCACCATCTTCGTAGCCCTCCTCTGGACACTTTCCAACAGTTTCATGTCCTTTTTATACTGTGGTGCCCAGAACTGCACACAGTACTCGAGGTGAGGCCGCACCAGCGCAGAGTAGAGCGGGACAATCACCTCCCTTGACCTACTAGCGATGCCGTGCTTGATGCACCCCAGGACACAATTGGCCCTCCTGGCTGCCAGGGCACATTGCTGGCTCATATTCAACTTGCTGTCTACCACGACCCCCAGATCCCTCTCTTCTAGGCTGCTCTCCAGCGTCTCATCGCCCAGTCTGTACATGCAGCCAGGGTTTCCCCGTCCCAGGTGCAGGACCCAGCACTTGCTCTTATTGAACTTCATGTGGTTGGTGATCGCCCAGCTCTCCAACCTGTCCAGATCCCTCTGTAAGGCCTTTACGCCCTCATTTGAGTCCACAACTCCTCCAAGTTTGGTGTCATCAGCAAACTTGCTCAAAATACCCTCTATTCCTACATCCAGATCGTTTATAAAAATATTGAAAAGTACCGGCCCTAAAATGGAGCCTTGAGGGACCCCACTGGTGACCGCCCGCCAGCCTGACACAGCCCCATTTACCATAACCCTTTGGGCCCTGCCCGTTAGCCAATTGCTCACCCATCGTATGATGTTTTTATTTAGCTGTATGGTGGACATTTTGTCCAGTAGGATCCTATGGGAAACCATGTCAAAAGCCTTGCTGAAGTCCAAAAAAATCACATCAGCTGGTTTCCCTTGGTCCACCATACGGGTGATCTTATCATAAAAGGAAATCAGGTTAGTTAGGCAGGACCTACCCTTCACAAACCCATGCTGGCTGGGACCAATGACTGCTTTGTCCCCCAGGTGTGCCTCAATAAGTCCGAGAACCAACTTCTCCATGATTTTACCAGGCACTGACGTGAGACTGACAGGCCTGTAATTGCTAGGGTCTTCTTTCTGACCCTTCTTGAAAATCGGCACAACATTTGCCAGCTTCCAGTCTACCGGGACCTCTCCAAATTCCCAGGATCGTTGAAAAATAATTGAAAGAGGTTCCGCGATGACATCCGCCAGCTCTTTCAGCACCCAGGGATGAATCCCATCCGGACCCATGGACTTGTAGGGATCCAGGTGGAGTAGCAAATCCTGCACACGTTCAGGGTCAGTTGGGAGTTTGTCATCCCCACCGTCCCGGCCCTCCAGCTCAGGGCACCCTGGGTCCCGAAGCCCATCATCGGCATTGAAGACAGAGGCAAAGAAGGTGTTAAGCCTATGTCATCGTCTGTGAGGAGACCTTCCCTATCAAGGAGCGGCCCTATGTATTCTTTAGTTCTCCTTTTTCCATTTACATATCTAAAAAAACCCTTTTTATTTTCTCTCACAGACACAGCCAGCTTCAACTCTAGCTGTGCTTTGGCCACACGAACTTTCTCCCTACAAACACGAACAGCATCCCTGTATTCTTTCCATGACGCCTGGCCCTCCTTCCAGTAGCGAAACACTCTCTGTTTCCGCCTAATCTCCATTAGAACATTCCTGGTCAGCCATGCCGGCCTCCTGCCCCGCCTGCCTGACTTGCGATATTTTGGAATTGCCTTATCTTGTGCTTCTAGGAGGCATCGCTTAAAGCGTGACCAGCACTGGTGGACATCGAGGCCTTCAAGAGCAGTTTCCCAGGGGACCTTGCTGACTAGTTCCCTGAGCAGCCTGAAGTCCGCTTTCCCCATATCTAGGGATGAGGTTTTGGTGGCACTTTTCCTTCTGTCACCATAAATTTTGAACTCAACCACTTCATGGTCGCTATGACCAAGGCGGCCACCAATCACCACATCTCCCACCAGACCCTCTCTGTTTTCTAGCAACAGGTCTAGGAGGGCACCTTTCCTAGTTGGCTCCGTTAGCACCTGCACCAAGAAGTTATCATCTAGGTGCTTCATGAACCTCCTGGACTTGCTCGTGTCAGCCGTGTGGCACTCCCAGTTAACGTCCGGCAAGTTGAAGTCCCCCATAAGGACAAGGGGAGTTAATCTCGAGGCCTCTCTTAGTTCTGTAAAGAATAATTTATCGGCGCTATCGTCCTGGCCAGGCGGTCTGTAATAGACTCCCACAACGACATCCCCTTTATTCGTTCGTCCCTTGATCCTTACCCAGAGGCTCTCAACTTTGCCATCGCCGACCTGAAGTTCCACACAGTCCAGCCCCTGCTTCACATACATCGCCACCCCACCACCTCGCCTACCCTGCCTGTCCCTCCTGAAGAGCCTGTAACCATCTATCGCAACACCCCAGTCACAGGACTCATCCCACCAAGTTTCGCTTATGCCGATGATGTCGTAGTTGCGGGACTGGGCCAGGACTTCTAGCTCATCTGTTTTATTCCTCATACTGCGTGCGTTTGTGTAAAAGCATTTCAAGTGCGTCTCCTTACACTCAGCACCTTGTGGATCTGACCGAAGGACCTCACTGGCACACAGCCCCTCTGATTCTAGCGTACCATCCCTTAGGTCTTCACCGGCGTGCCTGGTTTTAGCCCCTTCCCCCTTCGACTCTAGTTTAAAGCCCTATCTATCAGCCCTGCCAACTCCTGACCAAAGATCCTTACCCCTCTCCGAGAGAGGCGCATCCCATCCAGTGCCATCAGGCCCGGTGTAGCGTAGACCTTCCCGTGATCAAAGAAACCGAAATTCTGCCGGTCACACCAGTCTCGAAGCCACGAGTTTATGTGAACAGCACGTCTTTCAGCTTCGATCCCCCCTATCGGAAGGACAGAGGCAAACAACACCTGCGCCCCTGATCCTCTAAGTAGTCGCCCCAAATCCCTAAAGTCTCTTTTGATGTCCTTCGGACTTCTCGTTGCTACTTCATCGCTACCAGCCTGAAAGACCAGTAGCGGGTAGTAGTCAGTGGGCCGTACGAGGCGCTTGACTTTCTTGGCAAAGTCTCTCACCCGAGCCCCAGGGAGGCAACAGACTTCTCTGCGGGTTGGGTCCGGTTGGCATATCGGTCCCTCTGTCCCTTTCAGGAGGGAGCCCCCCATAACAATAGCCCTTCTTTCTTTTTTGAAGGATGATGTGGCAATGCGACGTGTAGGTCGCATTGTCTTAGGCGCCCCCTCCAACTGGGACGGGCTTTTGTCTACTTTGTCATTTAGATTGTCTTGCTCTAGTCCCTCATATCGATTATTTAAGGGTAGATGAGAAGGTGAGGTGGGCAGAGAGAGGGCTCGCCTACCACCCCGAATAGGCACCTGCCTCCATTCCCCCCCTTGATCTAGGTCTCCTCCCGCTGCCTGGCAGGAGGAGGGAACCTCCGTCTTCTGCGTAACAGGAGACACCTGTGCTGTGGCAGTCTCGTGAGCCTGCCTCAGAGAGGGTAGAGCGCACCTCCACCAGTCAATTTCCCTCTCTGATTCCCTGATGCTCCTGAGCCTGTTCACCTCCTCCCGGAGCTCCGCTACCTGGCTGAGCAGTTCTTCAACCTGGGCACACCTCCCACAGGCATACCCACCACTGCTGTCGGAGACCGACAGAAGGCTGGGGCACACTCTGCAGCCCAGGACCTGGACGGCTGCGTGTTTCCCCGAGCCCTCTGTCTGAGTAGCCACACTGGCGACTGTGGCTGGAGATGCCGCATGAGATTCGGAGGCCACGGTTTTCTGCCTGGTCGATACCATGGTCAGGTTCTACTCAAGCAGGTTACAAGCACCGAAGGGAGAGGCAGCTGCAACAGAGCGACGATGGGCCCCCCGCTCGCCCTGCCCGCGCGAACTGCCGCGCAAACTGCCACGCCCTTCGACGTGCCATGCCCTGTTTGCCCGTCCTGTTCGCCGTGCTCCTGGTCGCTCGCGCTCCCTAGGGGCAACTTTTAAACAGCCTGCGAGGGGGCAATGCTGGCTCCGCACTCGCCTCGTCAGCCTCCCTCGCGAGGACAGCCGGGTCCCGGCGGCTCCCCCGAGTGGCCTCGATGCCGGACAAAAAGCCCTGCCCGCCTCGGTCCCCTGCTCCGCTGCAGAACACGTCTGCCCCGGAGCCGATCGCCTCAGCAAATGGCTCTAAAACGGTGGCAACGCCTGTTTTAAATAGCCCGCCACTGACGTTGCTGGCTCCGCCCTCGCCTCGTCAGCCTCCCTCGTGAGGACAGCCGGGTCCCGGCGGCTCCCCCGAGTGGCCTCAATGCCGGACAAAAAGCCCTGTCCGCCTCGGTCCCCTGCTCCGCTGCAGAACACGTCTGCCCCGGAGCCGATCGCCTCCGCAAAATGGGTTTAGGTTGCCATGTCAACCATGGTGTTTTGTTGCCATGGCAAGCATGTGGTTTTTGTTGCCATGGACACCATGGGTTTGGGTTGCCATGGAAACCATGAGGTTTTGTTACCATGGCAAACATGGGGTTGTGTTGCTATGGCAACCATGAGGATGGGTTCCATGGCAACCATTGGGTTCTTTTGCCATGGAAACCATGGGGTATTCTTGCCATGGCAACCATGGGGTTGTGTTTCCATGGCAACCGTGGGGTTGTTTTGCCATGGTAACCGTGGGGTGTGGTTGCCATGGAAATCATGGGGTTCTGTTGCCATAGTAACCATGGGGTTGTGTTTCCATGGCAAACATGGGGTTTTGTTTCCATGGTAACCATGGGGTTGTGTTGCCATGGTAACCATGTGGTTGTTTGTCCATTGCTAACATGCGTTTGTGTTGCCATGGTAACTATGGGTTTGGGTTGCCATGGTAACCATGGGGATGCCTTATGGAGGTAAACATGGGGTTTTGTTACCATGGAAACCATGGGGTTGTGTTCCCATGGCAACCGTGGGTTGTGTTTCCATGGACACCATGGTGTTGTGTTGCCTTGTTAACAATGGGGTTGTGTTGGAATGGCACCCATAGCATTTTGTTGCCATGGTTACTATGAAGTTGTGTTGCCATGGCAACCATGGAATTGTGTTGCCATGGAAACCTTGGGGTAGTGTTGCCATGCCAGCCATGGGGTTGTGTTTCCATGGACACCATGGGGTTGTGTTGCCATGGTAAACATGGGGATGTGTTGCCATGGCAACAATGGGACTGTTTTTCCATGGTAACCATGGGGTTGTGTTGCCATGGCAACCATGGCATTTTGTTGCCATGGTAAATATGCGGCTGAGTTGCCATGGCAAACATGGGGTTCAGATGCCATGGCAACCATGGGGTTGTGTTTCCATGGGAACCATGGGTTTGTGTTGCCATGGTAAACATGGGGTTGTGTTTCCATTTCAACCATAGGGTTGTGTTGCCATGGTAACCATGGGCTTGTGTTTCCATGGCAGCCATGGGGTTGTGTTGCCATGGAAACCTTGGGGTAGTGTTGCCATGCCAGCCATTGGGTTGTGTTTCCATGGACACCATGGGGTTGTGTTGCCATGGTAAACACGGGGTTGTGTTGCCATGGCAACCATGGGATTGTTTTTCCATGGTAACCATGGGGTTGTGTTGCCATGGCAACAATGGCGTTTTGTTACCATGGTAAATATGCGGCTGAGTTGCCATGGCTACATGGATTTCTGATGCCATGGCAACCATGGGGTTGTGTTGCCATGGCAACAATGGCGTTTTGTTTAAATTATAACCATGTGGTTGTGTTGCCATGGTAACCATGGGGATGGGTTCCATGGCAACCACTGGGTTGTGTTGCCATGGCAGCCATGGGGATGGGTTCCATGGCAACCATGGGGTTTTGTTACCATGGTAACCATGGATTGGTTTGCCATGGCAACCATGGGGTTTTTTTGCCATGGTATCCATGGGGTTGTGTTGCCATGGCAACCATGGGATTGTGTTGCCATGGTAACCATGGGGTTGTGTTGCCATGTCAACCATGGGGTTGTGTTTCCATGGAACCATGGGGTTGTGTTGCTATGGGAACCATGGGCCTGTGTTGCCATGGCAACCATGGGCCTGTGTTGCCATGGCAACCATGGCGTTTTTTTGCCATGGTAACGATTGGGTTCGATTGCCATGTCAACCATGGGGTTGTGTTGCCATGGTAACCAAGGGATTGGTTTGCCATGGCAACAATGGCTTTGTGTTTCCATGGGAACCATGAGTTTGTGTTGCCATGGTAAACATGGGGTTGTGTTTGCATTGCAAGCATAGGGTTTTGTTACCATGGCAACCATGGGGTTTTGATGTCATGGTAACCATGGTCTTGTGTTGCCATGGCCACAATGGTGTTTTGTTTAAATTTTAACCATATGGTTGCGTTGCCATGGTAAGTATTAGGTTGAGTTGCCATGTCAACCATGGTTTCGTGTTGCCATGGCTTCCATGTTGTTGTGTTGCCATTGAAACCATGGGGTTCAGTTTCCATGGCACCAATGGAGTTTTGTAACTTTGGAAACCATGGGGTTGTGTTGCCATGGTAACCATGGGGTTGTGTTGCCATGTCAACCATGGGGTTGTGTTTAAATGGCAAACTTGGGCCTGTGTTCCCATGGCAAGCAAGGCGTTTTGTTGCCATAGAAACCTTTTGGTTTTGTTGCCATGGAAAGCATGGTGCTTTTTTTGCCTTTGGAACCATGGGGTTGTGTAGCCATGGTAACCATGGGGTTGTGTTGCCATGGCAACCATGGCATTGGTTTTCATGGAAAATATGCGGCAGAGTTGCCATGGCAACCATGGGGTTCTGATGCCATGGCAGCCATGGCGTTGTGTTGCCATGGCTACCGTGGGGTTGTGTTGCCATGGTAAACGTGGGGTTGTATTTCCATTGCAACCGTAGGGTTTTGTTTCCATGGGAACCATGGTGTTGTGTTGCCATGGTAACAATGGTGTTTTGTTTAAATTGTAACCATGTGTTTGTGTTGCCATGGTAACCATGGGGTGGGGTTCCCATAGCAACCAAGGGGTTCTGTTTCCATAGGAACCATGGGGTTGTGTTGCCATGGCAACCATGGTATTCTGTTGCCATGGTAACCATGGGCTTGTGTTTCCATGGCAGCCATGGGGTTGTGTTGCCATGGAAACCTTGGGGTAGTGTTGCCATGCCAGCCATGGGGTTGTGTTTCCATGGACACCATGGGGTGTTGTTGCCATGGTAAACACGGGGTTGTGTTGCCATGGCAACCATGGGATTGTTTTTCCATGGTAACCATGGGGTTGTGTTGCCATGGCAACCATGGCGTTTTGTTACCATGCTAAATATGCGGCTGAGTTGCCATGGCAACATGGATTTCTGATGCCATGGCAACCATGGGGTTGTGTTGCCATGGCAACAATGGCGTTTTGTTACCTTGGCAACCATGGGGTTGTGTTGCCATGGTAAACATGGGGATGGGTTCCATGGCAACCACTGGGTTGTGTTGCCATGGCAACCATGGGGATGGGTTCCATGGCAACCATGGGGTTGTGTAGCCAAGGCATCCATGGGGTTTTGTTGCCATGTCAACCATGGGGTTGTGTTTCCATGGCAACCATGGCTTTGTGTTGCCATGGTATCCATGGGGTTGTTTTTCCATGGTAACCATGGGCCTGTGTTGCCATGGTAACCATGGCGTTTTGTTGCCTTGGTAACCATGGGGTTGTGTTGCCATGTCAACCATGGGGTTCTGTTTCAATTGTAACCATAGGGTGTGTTGCCATGGTAAAGAAGGGGTTGTGTTTCAATGGTAACCATAGGGTTTTGTTACCGTGTCAACCATGGGGTTTATGTTGACGTGATAACCATGGTGTTTTGTTCTCATGTCAACCATTGTGTTGTGTTTCCATGGAACAGTGGGTTTGTGTTGCCATTGTAACCATGGGGTTGTGTTGCCATGGGAACCATGGGGTTGCGTTGCCATGGCAACCATGGCGTTTTTTTTTTTTACCATGGTAACAATGGGATTCGATTGCCATGGCAACCATGGGTTTGTGTTGCCATGGTAACCATGGTATTGGTTTGCCATGGCAACAATGGCTTTGTGTTTCCATGGGAACCATGGTTTTGTGTTGCCATGGTAAACATGGGGTTGTTTTTCCATTGCAAGCATAGGGTTTTGTTACCATGGCAACCATGGGGTTTTGATGCCATGGCAACCATGGCGTTTTGTTGCCATGGTAACCATGGGATTGGTTTGCCATGGCAACCATGGGGTTGTGTTTCCATGGCAACTGTGGGGTTGGTTTGACATGGTAAGCATGGGGTTGGGTTACCATGGTAATCATGGCATTGGTTTGCCATGGGAACCATGGGGTTTTGTTGCCATGGTAACCATGGGGTTGTGTTGCCATGTCAACCATGGGGTTGTGTTTCCATGGCAACCATGGGTTTGTGTTGCCATGGTAAACATGGGTTTGTGATACCATTGCAAACATAGGGTTTTGTTACCATGGGAACCATGGTGTTTTGCTGCAATGGTAACCATTGTGTTGTGTTGCCATGGCAACAATGGTGTTTAGTTTAAATTGTAACCATGTGGTTGTGTTGCCATGGTAACCATGGGGTTGGATTCCCATGGCAACCATGCGGTTCTGTTTCCATAGCAACCATGGGATTGGTTTGCCATGGCAACCATGGAATTTTGTTGCCACGGTAACCATGGGCTTGTGTTGCCATGGTAACCATGGGTTTGTGTTGCCATGTCAACCATGGTATTGTGTTGCCATGGTAACCATTGGGATGGCTTACAGAGGCAACCATCAGGTTTTGTTACCATGGCAACCATGGGGTTGTGTTGCCATGGCAACCATGGAATTTTGTTGCCACGGTAACCATGGGCTTGTGTTGCCATGGTAACCATGGGTTTGTGTTGCCATGTCAACCATGGTATTGTGTTGCCATGGTAACCATGGGGTTGGATTCCCATGGCAACCAGGCGGTTCTGTTTCCATAGCAACCATGGGATTGGTTTGCCATGGCAACCATGGAATTTTGTTGCCACGGTAACCATGGGCTTGTGTTACCATGGTAACCATGGGTTTGTGTTGCCATGTCAACCATGGGGTTGTGTTTCCATGGGAACCATGGGGTTGTGTTGCCATGGCAACCATGGCTTTTTGTTGTCATGGTAAATATGCGGCTGAGTTGCCATGGTAACCATGGGATTGTGTTGCCATGGTAACCATGGGGTTGTGTTGCCATGTCAACCATGGGGTTGTGTTTCCATGGAACCATGGGGTTGTGTTGCTATGGTAACCATGGCGTTTTTTTGCCATGGTAACGATTGGGTTCGATTGCCATGGCAACCATGGGGTTGTGTTGCCATGGTAACCAAGGGATTGGTTTGCCATGGCAACAATGGCTTTGTGTTTCCATGGGAACCATGAGTTTGTGTTGCCATGGTAAACATGGGGTTGTGTTTGCATTGCAAGCATAGGGTTTTGTTACCATGGCAACCATGGGGTTTTGAAGCCACGGTAAACATGGTGTTGTGTTGCCATGGCCACAATGGTGTTTTGTTTAAATTTTAACCATGTGGTTGTGTTGCCATGGTAACCATGGGGTTGGGTTCCCATAGCAACCAAGGGGTTCTGTTTCCATAGGAACCATGGGGTTGTATTGCCATGGCAACCATGGTATTCTGTTGCCATGGCAACCATGGGGTTGTGTTTCCATGTCAGCCATGGGGTTGTGTTGCCATGGAAACCTTGGGGTAGTGTTAACATGCCAGCCATGGGGTTGTGTTTCCATGGACACCATGGGGTGTTGTTTCCATGGTAAACACGGGGTTGTGTTGCCATGGCAACCATGGGATTGTTTTTCCATGGTAACCATGGGGTTGTGTTGCCATGGCAACCATGGCGTTTTGTTACCATGGTAAATATGCGGCTGAGTTGCCATGGCAACATGGATTTCTGATGCCATGGCAACCATGGGGTTGTGTTGCCATGGCAACAATGGCGTTTTGTTACCTTGGCAACCATGGGGTTGTGTTGCCATGGTAACCATGGGGATGGGTTCCATGGCAACCACTGGGTTGTGTTGCCATGGCAACCATGAGGATGGGTTCCATGGCAACCATGGGGTTGTGTAGCCAAGGCATCCATGGGGTTTTGTTGCCATGGCAACCATGGGGTTGTGTTTCCATGTCAACCATGGGGTTGTGTTTCAATGGCAACCATGGGTTTGTGTTGCCATGGTAACCATGGGGTTCTGTTTCCATGGCAACCATGGCTTTGTGTTGCCATGGTATCCATGGGGTTGTTTTTCCATGGTAACCATGGGCCTGTGTTGCCATTGTAACCATGGCGTTTTGTTGCCTTGGTAACCATGGGGTTGTGTTGCCATGTCAACCATGGGGTTCTGTTTCAATTGTAACCATAGGGTGTGTTGCCATGGTAAAGAAGAGGTTGTGTTTCAATGGTAACCATAGGGTTTTGTTACCGTGGCAACGATGGGGTTTTGTTGCCGTGATAACCATGGTGTTTTGTTGCCATGTCAACCATTGTGTTGTGTTTCCATGGAACAGTGGGTTTGTGTTGCCAGTGTAACCATGGGGTTGTGTTGCCATGGTAACCATGGGGTTGCGTTGCTATGTCAACCATGGGGTTGTGTTGCCATGGAACAATGGGTTTGTGTTGCCATTGTAACCATGGGGTTGTGTTTCCATGGCAACCATGGGTTTGTGTTGCCATGGTAACAATGGGGTGTGTTGCCATGGCAACCATGGGGTTGTGTTGCCATAGCAACCATGGCGTTTTGTTACCTTGGCAACCATGGGGTTGTGTTTCTATGGCAACCATGGCTTTGTGTTGCCATGGTATCCATGGGGTTGTGTTTCCATGGCAACCATGGGTTTTTGTTGCCATGGTAACAATGGGGTGTGTTGCCATGGCAACCATGGGGTTGTGTTGCCATAGCAACCATGGCGTTTTGTTACCTTGGCAACCATGGGGTTGTGTTTCTATGGCAACCATGGCTTTGTGTTGCCATGGTATCCATGGGGTTGTTTTTCCATGGCAACCATGGCGTGTTGTTGCCAAGGTAAATATGCGGTTGAGTTGCCATGGCAAACATGGGGTTCTGATGCCATGGCAACCATGGTGTTGTGTTTCCATGGGAACCATGCTTTTTTGTTGCCATGGTAACCATGGGGTTGTGTTTCCATGGCAACCATGGGACTGTGTTTCCATGGCTATCATGGTGTTGTGTTGCCATTGTAACCATGGGGTTGTGTAGCCATGGCAACCATGGGTTTTTGTTTCCATGGCAATCATGGGGTTCTGTTTCCATGGAAACCATGTGGTTTGGTTACCATGGAACGCATGGTGTTTTGTTGCCATTGGAACCTTGGGGTTGTGTAGCCATGGCAACCATGGGGTTTTGTTTCCATGGCAACAATGGGGTTGTGTTGCCATGGTAACCATGGGATTGGTTTGCCATGGTAACCATGGGGTTGTGTTGCCATGGTAACCATTCGGTTGTGTTGCTATGGTAACCATGGGGTTGTGTTTCCATGGGAAACATGGGGTTGTGTTGCCATGGCAACCATGGGGTTTTGTTGCCATGGTAACCATTGGGATGGCTTACAGAGGCAACCATCAGGTTTTGTTACCATGGCAACCATGGGGTTGTGTTGCCATGGCAACCATGGATTGTGTTTCCATGGCAACTATGGGGTTGTGTTGCCATGGTAACCACGGGGTTGTGTTGCCACGACAAACATGGCGTTTTTTTGCCATGGTAAATATGCGATTGAGTTGCCATGGCAACCTTGTGGTTTTGTTACACGGCAACCATGGGATTGTCTTTCCGTGGGAACCATTGAGTTCAGTTGCCATGGCAACCATGGGGTAGTGTTTCCATGGGAACAATGGGATTGTGTTTCCATGTTAACCATGGGATTGTGTTTCCGTGGGAACCATTGAGTTGAGTTGCCATAGTAACCATGGGGTTGTGTTTCCATGGGAACCATGGTTTTGTGTTCCCATGGTAACCATGGGGTTGTGTTCTCATGCAAACCATGGGGTTGTGTTGCCATGGCAACCATGGGGATGGGTTCCATTGCAACCATGGAGTTTTGTTACCATGGAAAACAAGGGGTTTTGTTTCCATGGACACCATGGCGTTTTGTTGCCATGGTAACTATGTGGTTGTTGTTTTAATGGCAACCATGGGATTGTGTTGCTATGGTAACCATGGGGATGTGTTGCCATATCAACCATGGCGTTTTTTTTCCATGGTAAATATGCGGCTGAGTTGCCATGGCAACCATGTGATACTGATGCCATGGCAACCATGGGGTTGTGTTTCCATGGTAACCATGGGGTTGTGTTGCCATGTCAACCATGGTTTTTTTTTTCCATGGTAACCCCGGGGTTGTGTTGCCATGGTAAACAAGGGGTTGTGTTTCCATGGCAACCATGGCGTTTTGTTGCCATGGTAACAATGGTGTTGTGTTGCCATGGAAATCATGGAATTTTGTTGCCATGGAAACCTTTTGGTTTGGTTGCCATGGAACGCATGGTGTTTTTTTGCCTTTGGAACCATGGGGTTGTGTTGCCATGGCAACCATGGCATTGGTTTTCATGGAAACTATGCGGCAGAGTTGCCATGGCAACCATGGGGTTCTGATGCCATGGCAGCCATGGGGTTGTGTTGCCATGGTAACCATCGGATTGGTTTGCCATGGCAACCATGGCGTTGTGTTTCCATGGCTACCGTGGGGTTGTGTTGCCATGGTAAACGTGGGGTTGTATTTCCATTGCAACCGTAGGGTTTTGTTTCCATGGGAACCATGGTGTTGTGTTGCCATGGTAACAATGGTGTTTTGTTTAAATTGTAACCATGTGTTTGTGTTGCCATGGTAACCATGGGGTGGGGTTCCCATAGCAACCAAGGGGTTCTGTTTCCATAGGAACCATGGGGTTGTGTTGCCATGGCAACCATGGTATTCTGTTGCCATGGTAACCATGGGCTTGTGTTTCCATGGCAGCCATGGGGTTGTGTTGCCATGGAAACCTTGGAGTAGTGTTGCCATGCCAGCCATTGGGTTGTGTTTCCATGGACACCATGGGTTTGTGTTGCCATGGTAAACACGGGGTTGTGTTTGCATTGCAAGCATAGGGTTTTGTTACCATGGCAACCATGGGGTTTTGAAGCCACGGTAAACATGGTGTTGTGTTGCCATGGCCACAATGGTGTTTTGTTTAAATTTTAACCATGTGGTTGTGTTGCCATGGTAACCATGGGGTTGGGTTCCCATAGCAACCAAGGGGTTCTGTTTCCATAGGAACCATGGGGTTGTATTGCCATGGCAACCATGGTATTCTGTTGCCATGGCAACCATGGGGTTGTGTTTCCATGTCAGCCATGGGGTTGTGTTGCCATGGAAACCTTGGGGTAGTGTTACCATGCCAGCCATGGGGTTGTGTTTCCATGGACACCATGGGGTGTTGTTTCCATGGTAAACACGGGGTTGTGTTGCCATGGCAACCATGGGATTGTTTTTCCATGGTAACCATGGGGTTGTGTTGCCATGGCAACCATGGCGTTTTGTTACCATGGTAAATATGCGGCTGAGTTGCCATGGCAACATGGATTTCTGATGCCATGGCAACCATGGGGTTGTGTTGCCATGGCAACAATGGCGTTTTGTTACCTTGGCAACCATGGGGTTGTGTTGCCATGGTAACCATGGGGATGGGTTCCATGGCAACCACTGGGTTGTGTTGCCATGGCAACCATGAGGATGGGTTCCATGGCAACCATGGGGTTGTGTAGCCAAGGCATCCATGGGGTTTTGTTGCCATGGCAACCATGGGGTTGTGTTTCCATGTCAACCATGGGGTTGTGTTTCAATGGCAACCATGGGTTTGTGTTGCCATGGTAACCATGGGGTTCTGTTTCCATGGCAACCATGGCTTTGTGTTGCCATGGTATCCATGGGGTTGTTTTTCCATGGTAACCATGGGCCTGTGTTGCCATTGTAACCATGGCGTTTTGTTGCCTTGGTAACCATGGGGTTGTGTTGCCATGTCAACCATGGGGTTCTGTTTCAATTGTAACCATAGGGTGTGTTGCCATGGTAAAGAAGAGGTTGTGTTTCAATGGTAACCATAGGGTTTTGTTACCGTGGCAACGATGGGGTTTTGTTGCCGTGATAACCATGGTGTTTTGTTGCCATGTCAACCATTGTGTTGTGTTTCCATGGAACAGTGGGTTTGTGTTGCCAGTGTAACCATGGGGTTGTGTTGCCATGGTAACCATGGGGTTGCGTTGCTATGTCAACCATGGGGTTGTGTTGCCATGGAACAATGGGTTTGTGTTGCCATTGTAACCATGGGGTTGTGTTTCCATGGCAACCATGGGTTTGTGTTGCCATGGTAACAATGGGGTGTGTTGCCATGGCAACCATGGGGTTGTGTTGCCATAGCAACCATGGCGTTTTGTTACCTTGGCAACCATGGGGTTGTGTTTCTATGGCAACCATGGCTTTGTGTTGCCATGGTATCCATGGGGTTGTGTTTCCATGGCAACCATGGGTTTTTGTTGCCATGGTAACAATGGGGTGTGTTGCCATGGCAACCATGGGGTTGTGTTGCCATAGCAACCATGGCGTTTTGTTACCTTGGCAACCATGGGGTTGTGTTTCTATGGCAACCATGGCTTTGTGTTGCCATGGTATCCATGGGGTTGTTTTTCCATGGCAACCATGGCGTGTTGTTGCCAAGGTAAATATGCGGTTGAGTTGCCATGGCAAACATGGGGTTCTGATGCCATGGCAACCATGGTGTTGTGTTTCCATGGGAACCATGCTTTTTTGTTGCCATGGTAACCATGGGGTTGTGTTTCCATGGCAACCATGGGACTGTGTTTCCATGGCTATCATGGTGTTGTGTTGCCATTGTAACCATGGGGTTGTGTAGCCATGGCAACCATGGGTTTTTGTTTCCATGGCAATCATGGGGTTCTGTTTCCATGGAAACCATGTGGTTTGGTTACCATGGAACGCATGGTGTTTTGTTGCCATTGGAACCTTGGGGTTGTGTAGCCATGGCAACCATGGGGTTTTGTTTCCATGGCAACAATGGGGTTGTGTTGCCATGGTAACCATGGGATTGGTTTGCCATGGTAACCATGGGGTTGTGTTGCCATGGTAACCATTCGGTTGTGTTGCTATGGTAACCATGGGGTTGTGTTTCCATGGGAAACATGGGGTTGTGTTGCCATGGCAACCATGGGGTTTTGTTGCCATGGTAACCATTGGGATGGCTTACAGAGGCAACCATCAGGTTTTGTTACCATGGCAACCATGGGGTTGTGTTGCCATGGCAACCATGGATTGTGTTTCCATGGCAACTATGGGGTTGTGTTGCCATGGTAACCACGGGGTTGTGTTGCCACGACAAACATGGCGTTTTTTTGCCATGGTAAATATGCGATTGAGTTGCCATGGCAACCTTGTGGTTTTGTTACACGGCAACCATGGGATTGTCTTTCCGTGGGAACCATTGAGTTCAGTTGCCATGGCAACCATGGGGTAGTGTTTCCATGGGAACAATGGGATTGTGTTTCCATGTTAACCATGGGATTGTGTTTCCGTGGGAACCATTGAGTTGAGTTGCCATAGTAACCATGGGGTTGTGTTTCCATGGGAACCATGGTTTTGTGTTCCCATGGTAACCATGGGGTTGTGTTCTCATGCAAACCATGGGGTTGTGTTGCCATGGCAACCATGGGGATGGGTTCCATTGCAACCATGGAGATTTGTTACCATGGAAAACAAGGGGATTTGTTTCCATGGACACCATGGCGTTTTGTTGCCATGGTAACTATGTGGTTGTTGTTTTAATGGCAACCATGGGATTGTGTTGCTATGGTAACCATGGGGATGTGTTGCCATATCAACCATGGCGTTTTTTTTCCATGGTAAATATGCGGCTGAGTTGCCATGGCAACCATGTGATACTGATGCCATGGCAACCATGGGGTTGTGTTTCCATGGTAACCATGGGGTTGTGTTGCCATGTCAACCATGGTTTTTTTTTTCCATGGTAACCCCGGGGTTGTGTTGCCATGGTAAACAAGGGGTTGTGTTTCCATGGCAACCATGGCGTTTTGTTGCCATGGTAACAATGGTGTTGTGTTGCCATGGAAATCATGGAATTTTGTTGCCATGGAAACCTTTTGGTTTGGTTGCCATGGAACGCATGGTGTTTTTTTGCCTTTGGAACCATGGGGTTGTGTTGCCATGGCAACCATGGCATTGGTTTTCATGGAAACTATGCGGCAGAGTTGCCATGGCAACCATGGGGTTCTGATGCCATGGCAGCCATGGGGTTGTGTTGCCATGGTAACCATCGGATTGGTTTGCCATGGCAACCATGGCGTTGTGTTTCCATGGCTACCGTGGGGTTGTGTTGCCATGGTAAACGTGGGGTTGTATTTCCATTGCAACCGTAGGGTTTTGTTTCCATGGGAACCATGGTGTTGTGTTGCCATGGTAACAATGGTGTTTTGTTTAAATTGTAACCATGTGTTTGTGTTGCCATGGTAACCATGGGGTGGGGTTCCCATAGCAACCAAGGGGTTCTGTTTCCATAGGAACCATGGGGTTGTGTTGCCATGGCAACCATGGTATTCTGTTGCCATGGTAACCATGGGCTTGTGTTTCCATGGCAGCCATGGGGTTGTGTTGCCATGGAAACCTTGGAGTAGTGTTGCCATGCCAGCCATTGGGTTGTGTTTCCATGGACACCATGGGTTTGTGTTGCCATGGTAAACACGGGGTTGTGTTGCCATGGCAACCATGGGATTGTTTTTCCATGGTAACCATGGGGTTGTGTTGCCATGGCAACCATGGCGTTTTGTTACCATGGTAAATATGCGGCTGAGTTGCCATGGCAACATGGATTTCTGATGCCATGGCAACCATGGGGTTGTGTTGCCATGGCAACAATGGCGTTTTGTTTAAATTATAACCATGTGGTTGTGTTGCCATGGTAACCCTGGGGATGGGTTCCATGGCAACCACTGGGTTGTGTTGCCATGGCAGCCATGGGGATGGGTTCCATGGCAACCATGGGGTTTTGTTACCATGGCAACCATGGTGTTGTGTTGCCATGGACACCATGGGGTTTTGTTGCCATGGTAACCATCGGGTTTTGTTGCCATGGTAACCATGGGGTTGTGTTGCCATGTCAACCATGGGGTTGTGTTTCCATGGAACCATGGGGTTGTGTTGCTATGGTAACCATGGGGTTGTGTTTCCATGGGAACCATGGGCCTGTGTTGCCATGGCAACCATGGTGTTTTTTTGCCATGGTAACGATTGGGTTCGATTGCCATGGCAGCCATGTGGTTGTGTTGCCATGGTAAGTATTAGGTTGAGTTGCCATGTCAACCATGGTTTCGTGTTGCCATGGCTACCATGTTGTTGTGTTGCCATTGAAACCATGGGGTTCTGTTTCCATGGCAACCATGGAGTTTTGTAACTTTGGAAACCATGGGGTTGTGTTTCAATGGCAACCATGGGGTTGTGTTGCCATGTCAACCATGGGGTTGTGTTTCAATGGCAACCATGGGTTTGTGTTGCCATGGTAACCATGGGGTTGTGTTTCCATGGAACCATGGGCCTGTGTTGCCATGGAAACCATGGCGTTTTGTTGCCATGGTAACAATGGGGTTGTGTTGCCATGGCAATCATGGGGTTCTGTTGCCATGGAAACCATGTGGTTTTGTTGCCATGGAACGCATGGTGTTTTGTTGCCATTGGAGCCATGGGGTTGTGTAGCCATGGCATCCATGGGGTTTTGTTGCCATGTCAACCATGGGCTTGTGTTTCCATTGCAACCATGGGCCTGTGTTGCAATGGTAACCATGGGGTTGTGTTTCCATGGCAACCATGAAGTTGTGTTGCCATGGTAACCATGGGTTTGCGTTGCCATGGTAACCTTGTGGTTTTGTTATTATGGGAAACATGGGGTTCTGTTGCCATGGAAACCATGGGGTTTTGTTGCCATGGTAACCATTGGGTTTTGTTGCCATGGCAACCATGGGATTGTGTTGCCATGGTAACCATGGGGTTGTGTTGCCATGTCAACCATGGGGTTGTGTTTCCATGGAACCATGGGGTTGTGTTGCTATGGTAACCATGGCGTTTTTTTGCCATGGTAACGATTGGGTTCGATTGCCATGGCAACAATGGCTTTGTGTTTCCATGGGAACCATG
This sequence comes from Aythya ferina, assembly GCF_964211825.1. Lineage (NCBI taxonomy): Eukaryota > Metazoa > Chordata > Aves > Anseriformes > Anatidae > Aythya > Aythya ferina. The sequence continues at coordinate 1,212,940 of NC_140309.1, forward strand.
AGTTTGTGTTGCCATGGTAAACATGGGGTTGTGTTTGCATTGCAAGCATAGGGTTTTGTTACCATGGCAACCATGGGGTTTTGAAGCCACGGTAAACATGGTGTTGTGTTGCCATGGCCACAATGGTGTTTTGTTTAAATTTTAACCATGTGGTTGTGTTGCCATGGTAACCATGGGGTTGGGTTCCCATAGCAACCAAGGGGTTCTGTTTCCATAGGAACCATGGGGTTGTATTGCCATGGCAACCATGGTATTCTGTTGCCATGGCAACCATGGGGTTGTTTTTCCATGTCAGCCATGGGGTTGTGTTGCCATGGAAACCTTGGGGTAGTGTTGCCATGCCAGCCATGGGGTTGTGTTTCCATGGACACCATGGGGTGTTGTTTCCATGGTAAACACGGGGTTGTGTTGCCATGGCAACCATGGGATTCTTTTTCCATGGTAACCATGGGGTTGTGTTGCCATGGCAACCATGGCGTTTTGTTACCATGGTAAATATGCGGCTGAGTTGCCATGGCAACATGGATTTCTGATGCCATGGCAACCATGGGGTTGTGTTGCCATGGCAACAATGGCGTTTTGTTACCTTGGCAACCATGGGGTTGTGTTGCCATGGTAACCATGGGGATGGGTTCCATGGCAACCACTGGGTTGTGTTGCCATGGCAACCATGAGGATGGGTTCCATGGCAACCATGGGGTTGTGTAGCCAAGGCATCCATGGGGTTTTGTTGCCATGGCAACCATGGGGTTGTGTTTCCATGTCAACCATGGGGTTGTGTTTCAATGGCAACCATGGGTTTGTGTTGCCATGGTAACCATGGGGTTCTGTTTCCATGGCAACCATGGCTTTGTGTTGCCATGGTATCCATGGGGTTGTTTTTCCATGGTAACCATGGGCCTGTGTTGCCATGGTAACCATGGCGTTTTGTTGCCTTGGTAACCATGGGGTTGTGTTGCCATGTCAACCATGGGGTTCTGTTTCAATTGTAACCATAGGGTGTGTTGCCATGGTAAAGAAGGGGTTGTGTTTCAATGGTAACCATAGGGTTTTGTTACCGTGGCAACGATGGGGTTTTGTTGCCGTGATAACCATGGTGTTTTGTTGCCATGTCAACCATTGTGTTGTGTTTCCATGGAACAGTGGGTTTGTGTTGCCATTGTAACCATGGGGTTGTGTTGCCATGGTAACCATGGGGTTGCGTTGCTATGGCAACCATGGGGTTTTGTTTTCATGGCAAACATGGGGTTCTTTTGCCATGGTAACCATTGGGTTTTGTTGTCATCCAAACCATGGGGTTGTGTATCTGTGGAAATCATGGGGTTCTCTTGCCATAGTAACCATGTGGTTTTGTTACCGTGGTAACCATGGCGTTGTGTTGCCATGGACACCATGGGGTTTTGTTTCAATTGTAACCATAAAATTGTGTTGCCATGGTAAACCAGGCGTTGTGTTTCCATGGCAACCATAGGGTTTTGTTACCATGCCAACCATGGGGTTGTGTTGCCATGATAACCATGGGGTTTTGTTGCTATGTCAACCGTGGGGTTGTGTTGCCATGGAACAATGGGTTTGTGTTGCCATTGTAACCATGGGGTTGTGTTTCCATGGCAACCATGGGTTTGTGTTGCCATGGTAACCATGGGGTGTGTTGCCATGGCAACCATGGGGTTGTGTTGCCATAGCAACCATGGCGTTTTGTTACCTTGGCAACCATGGGGTTGTGTTTCTATGGCAACCATGGCTTTGTGTTGCCATGGTATCCATGGGGTTGTTTTTCCATGGCAACCATGGCGTGTTGTTGCCAAGGTAAATATGCGGTTGAGTTGCCATGGCAAACATGGGGTTCTGATGCCATGGCAACCATGGTGTTGTGTTTCCATGGGAACCATGCTTTTTTGTTGCCATGGTAACCATGGGGTTGTGTTTCCATGGCAACCATGGGACTGTGTTTCCATGGCTATCATGGTGTTGTGTTGCCATTGTAACCATGGGGTTGTGTAGCCATGGCAACCATGGGTTTTTGTCACTATGGCAACCATGGGGTTGTGTTGCCATGATAACCATGGGGTTTTGCTGCCATGTCAACCATGGGGTTGTGTTTCCATGGTAACCATGGGGATGGCTTACGAAGGAAACCATAAGGTTTGTTACCATGGGAACCATGGGGTTGTGTTGCCATGGCAACCATGGATTGAGTTTCCATGGCAAATATGGGGTTGTGTTGCCATGGTAACCACGGGGTTCTGTTGCCATAATAACCATGGGTTTGTGTTGCCACGGCAAACATGGCGTTTTGTTGCCATGGGAACCATGGGGTTGTGTTGCCATGGTAACCATTGGGTTGTGTTGCCATGGAAACTATGGTGTATTCCTGCCATGGCAACCATGGCGTTGTGTTTCCATGGCGACCATGGGACTGTGTTGCCGTGGAAACCATGGCGTTTTGTTGCCATGGTAACAATGGGGTTGTGTTCCCATGGCAATCATGGGGTTCTGTTGCCATGGAAACCATGTAGTTTGGTTGCCATGGAACGCATGGTGTTTTGTTGCCATTGGAACCATGGGGTTGTGTAGCCATGGCAACCATGGGGTTTTGTTGCCATGTCAACCATGAGCTTGTGTTTCCATTGCAACCATGGGGTTGTGTTGCCATGGTAACCATGGGTTTGGGTTGCCATGGTAACCATGTGGTTTTGTTACCATGGCAAACATGGGGTTGTGTTGCCATGGAAACCATGGGGTTCTGTTGCCGTGGTAACCATGGAGTTGTGTTGCCATGGCAATAATGGTGTTTTGTTTAAATTGTAACCATGCGGTTGTGTTGCCATGGTAACCATGGGGTTGTGTTGCCATGGCAACCGTGGGGTTGTGTTGCCATTGAAACCATGGGGTTGTGTTTCCATGGTAACCATGGGGTTGTGTTTCCATGGGAACCATGGGCCTGTGTTGCCATGGTAACCATGGCGTTTTGTTGCCATGGTAACCATGGCGTTTTGTTACCTTGGCAACCATAGGGTTGTGTTGCCATGGTAAACATGGGGATGGGTTCCATGGCAACCACTGGGTTGTGTTGCCATAGCAACCATGGGGCTGGTTTCCATGGCAACCATGGGGTTGTGTAGCCATGGCATCCATGGGGTTTTGTTGTCATGGCAACCGTGGGATTGTTTTTTCATGGCAACCATGGGGTTGTGTTGCCATGGTAACCATGGGCCTGTGTTGCCATGGTAACCATGGCGTTTTGTTGCCTTGGTAACCATGGGGTTGTGTTGCCATGTCTACCATGGTGTTATGTTGCCATGGTAACCATGGGGTTGCGTTGCCATGGCAACCATGGGGTTTTGTTTTCATGGCAAACATGGGGTTCTTTTGCCATGGTAACCAATGGGTTTTGTTGTCATGCAAACCATGGGGTTGTGTTGCCGTGGAAACAATGGGGTTCTCTTGCCATAGTAACCATGTGGTTTTGTTACCGTGGTAACCATGGGGTTGTGCTGCCATGTCAACCATGGGGTTTTGTTTCAATTGTAACCATAAGGTTGCATTGCCATGGTAAACAAGGGATTGTGTTTCCATGGCAACCAGTGGGTTGTGTTGCCATGGCAACCATGGGGTTGTGTTGCCATGATAACCATGGGGTTTTGTTGCCATGTCAACCACGGGGTTGTGTTTCCATGGAACAATGGGTTTGTGTTGCAATGGTAACAATGGGGTAGTTTTTCCATGGCAACCATGGGGTTGTGTTGCCAAGGCAACAATGGGGTTTTGTTACCATGGCAACCATGGGATTGTGTTTCCGTGGGAACCATTGAGTTGAGTTGCCATGGCAACCATGGGGTAGTGTTTTCATGGGAACGATGGGATTGTGTTTCCATGGTAACCATGGGGTTGTGTTTCCATGGCAACCATGGGATTGTGTTTCCGTGGGAACCATGGGGTTGTGTTGCCATGGCAACCATGGGGTAGTGTTTTCATGGGAACGATGGGATTGTGTTTCCATGGTAACCATGGGGTTGTGTTTCCATGGCAACCATGGGATTGTGTTTCCTGGGAACCATTGAGTTGAGTTGCCATAGTAACCATGGGGTTGTGTTTCCATGGCAACCATAGGATTGTGTTGCCATGGTAACCATGAGGTTGTGTTCTCATGCAAACCATGGGGTTGTGTTGCCGTGCAACCATGGGGTTCTCTTGCCATAGTAACCATGTGGTTTTGTTACCGTGGTAACCATGGGGTTGTGTTGCCATGGCAACCATGGGGATGGGCTCCATGGCAACCGTTGCGTTGTGTTGCCATAGCAACCATAGGGATGGGTTCCATTGCAACCATGGGGTTTTGTTACCGTGGAAAACAAGGGGTTTTGTTTCCATGGACACCATTGGGTTTTGTTGCCATGGTAACCATGTGGTTGTTGTTTTAATGGCAACCATGGGATTGTGTTGCTATGGTAACCATGGGGATGTGTTGCCATGTCAACCATGAGGTTGTGTTTCCATGGGAACCATGGGATTGTGTTTCCATGGTAACTATTAGGTTGAGTTGCCATAGTAACCATGGGGTTGTATTTCCATGGCAACCACAGGATTGTGTTGCCATGGTACCCATGGGGTTGTGTTGCCATGTCAACCATGGGGTTGTGTTTCCATGGGAACCATGGGTTTGTGTTGCCATGGTAACTATTAATTTGTGTTTCCATGGCAACCATGGGGTTGTGTTGCCATGGCTACCATGGTATGGTGTTGCCATGGTAGCCATGGGGTTTTGTTTTCATGGCAACCATGGGGTTGTGTTGCCATGGTAACCATGGGTTTTTGTTGTCATGCAAACCATGGGGTTGTGTTTCCGTGTCAACCATAGGGTTCTGTTGCCATGGAAACCATGGGGTTGGGTTGCCATGTTAACAATGGTATTTTTTTGCCATGGCAACCTTGTGGTTTTGTTGCCATTGACACCATGGTGTTGTGTTTCCATGGCAACCATGAAGTTGTGTTGCCATGGACACCATGGGTTTGGGTTGCCATAACAACCATTGGGTTGTGTTGCCATGGAAACCATGGAGATGGGTTTCATGTAACCATGGTTTTTTGTTACCATGGCAACCATGGTGTTTTGTTGCCATGTTAACCATTGTGTTTTGTTGCCATGGCAATAATGGTGTTTTGTTTGAAGTGTAACCATGGGGTTGTGTTGCGTATGCAACCATGGGATTGTATTGCAATGGTAACCATGGGATTGGTTTGCCATGGCAACCATGGTATTGTTTTTCCATGGGAACCATGGGTTTATGTTGCCATGGTAAACATGGGGTTGTGTAGCCATGGTAACTATGGTGTTTTGTTTAAATTGTAACCATGGGTTTTTCTTGTCATTCAAACCATGGGGTTGTGTTGCCATGGCAACCACGGGGTTTTGTTTCAATTGTAACCATAGGGTTGTGTTGCCATGGTAAAGAAGGGGTTGTGTTTCCATGGTAACCATAGGGATTTTTTACCATGGCAACCATGGGGTGTGTTGCCATGATAACCATGGGGTTTTGTTGCCATGTCAAGAATGGGTTTGTGTTGCCATTGAAACCATGGGGTTGTGATTCCATGGCAACCATGGGATTGTGTTGCCATTGAAACCATGGGGTTGTGATTCCATGGCAACCATGGGATTGTGTTGCCATGGTAACCATGAGGTTGTGTTTCCATGGGAACCATGGGTTTTTGTTGCCATGGCAACCATGGGGATTTGTTTCCATGGCAACCATGGGGTTGTGTTGCCATGGTAACCATGGGATTGGTTTGCCATGGCAACGATGGGATTGTGTTGCCGTGGAAACTATGGTGTATTCTTGCCATGGCAAACATGGCGTTGTGTTTCCATGGCAACCGTGGGGTTGTTTTGACATGGTAACCATGGGGATGGCTTATGAAGGCAACCATAACGTTTTGTTACCATGGCAACCATGGGGTTGTGTTGCCATGGCAACCATGGGTTGTGTTTCCATGGCAACTATTGGGTTGTGTTGCCATGGTACCCATGGTGTTGTGTTACCATGGAAAACATGGCGGTTTTTTGCCATGGTAAATATGCGATTGCGTTGCCATGGCAACCATGGGGTTGCATTACCATGCCAACCATGGGGCTGTGTTTCCCTGGCAACCATGGGGTTGTGTTGCCATGGCAACAATGGTTTTTTTTTACCATGGCAAGCATGGGATTGTGTTTCCGTGGTATCTATTAGGTTGAGTGTCCATAGCAACCATGGGGTTGTGTTCCCATGGCAACCATAGTATTGCGTTGCCATGGTAACCATGGGGTTGTGTTTCCATGGGAACCATGTGGTTGTGTTGCCATAATAACCATGGGGTTGGGATGCCATGGCAACCATGGCGTTTTGTTACCTTGGCAACCATGGGGTTGTGTTGCCATGGTAACCATGGGGTTGTGTTTCCATGGCAACTATGGGGTTGTTTTGCCATGGTAACCACGGGGTTGCGTTGCCATGGCAAACATGGCGTTTTTTTGCCATGGTAAATGTGCGATTGAGTTGCCATGGCAACCATGGGGTTGTGTTCCCCTGGCAATCATGGGGTTGTGTTGCCAAGGCAACAATGGGGTTTTGTTACGATGGCAACCATGGGATTGTGTTTTCGTGGGAACCATTGAGTTTAGTTGCCATGGCAACCATGGGGTAGTGTTTCCATGGCAACCATGGGATTGTGTTTCCATGATAACTATTACGTTGAGTTGCCATAGTAACCATGGGGTTGTATTTCCATGGCAACCGTAGGATTGTGTTGCCATAGTAACCATGGGGTTGTATTTCCATAGCAACCATAGGATTGTGTTGCCATGGTAACCATGGGGTTGTGTTGCCATGTCAACCATGGCGTTGTGTTTCCATGGGAACCATGGGTTTGTGTTGCCATGGTAACCATGGGGTTGTGTTGCCATGGCAACCGTGGGGTTGTGTTGCCATGGTAACTATTAATTTGTGTTGCCATGGCAACCATGGGGTTGTGTTTCCATGGCTACCATGGTATGGTGTTGCCATGGTAACCATGGGGTTGCGTTGCCATGGCAACGATGGTGTTTTGTTTTCATGGCAACCATGGGGTTGTGTTGCCATGGTAACCATGGGTTTTTGTTGTCATTCAAACCATGGGGTTGTGTTTCCGTGGCAACCATAGGGTTCTGTTGCCATGGAAACCATGGGGTTGGGTTGCCATGTTAACAATGGTGTTTTTTTGCCATGGCAACCTTGTGGTTTTGTTGCCATTGACACCATGGTGTTGTGTTTCCATGGCAACCATGAAGTTGTGTTGCCATGGACACCATGGGTTTGGGTTGCCATAACAAACATTGGGTTGTGTTGCCATGGTAACCATGGGGATGGGTTTCATGGCAACCATGGGTTTTTCTTACCATGGCAACCATGGTGTTTTGTTGCCATGTTAACCATTGTGTTTTGTTGCCATGGCAATAGTGGTGTTTTGTTTCAATTGTAACCATGGGGTTGTGTTGCATATGCAACCATGGGATTGTATTGCAATGGTAACCATGGGATTGGTTTACCATGGCAACCATGGCATTGTGTTTCCATGGGAACCATGGGTTTGTGTTGCCATGGTAAACATGGGGTTGTGTAGCCATGGTAACTATGGTGTTTTGTTTAAATTGTAACCATGTGGTTGTGTTGCCATGGTAACCATGGGGTGGTGTTGCCATGGGAACCATGGTTTTGTGTTGCCATGGCTACCATGGTGTTGTGTTGCCATTGAAACAATGGGGTTGTGTTGCCATGGCAACCATGGGGTTGTGTTGCCATGAAAACCATGGGGTTGTGTAGCCATGTCAACCGTGGGTTTGTGTTTCCATGTTAACCATGGGTTTGTGTTGCCATGGTAACCATGGAGTTGTGTTGCCATGGCAACCACGGGCCTGTGTTGCCATGGCAACCATGGGGTTGTGTTGCCATGGTAACCATTGGGTTGTGTTGCCATGGAAACTATGGTGTATTCCTGCCATGGCAACCATGGCGTTGTGTTTCCATGGCGACCATGGGACTGTGTTGCCATGGAAACCATGGCGTTTTGTTGCCATGGTAACAATGGGGTTGTGATCCAATGGCAATCATGGGGTTCTGTTGCCATGGAAACCATGTAGTTTGGTTGCCATGGAACGCATGGTGTTTTGTTGCCATTGGAACCATGGGGTTGTGTAGCCATGGCAACCATGGGGTTTTGTTGCCATGTCAACCATGAGCTTGTTTTTCCATTGCAACCATGGGGTTGTGTTGCCATGGTAACAATGGGGTTGTGTTTCCATGGCAACCATGGGGTTGTGTTGCCATGGTAACCATGGGTTTGGGTTGCCATGGTAACCATGTGGTTTTGTTACCATGGCAAACATGGGGTTGTGTTGCCATGGAAACCATGGGGTTCTGTTGCCGTGGTAACCATGGAGTTGTGTTGCCATGGCAATAATGGTGTTTTGTTTAAATTGTAACCATGCGGTTGTGTTGCCATGGTAACCATGGGGTTGTGTTGCCATGGCAACCGTGGGGTTGTGTTGCCATTGAAACCATGGGGTTGTGTTTCCATGGTAACCATGGGGTTGTGTTTCCATGGGAACCATGGGCCTGTGTTGCCATGGTAACCATGGCGTTTTGTTGCCATGGTAACCATGGCGTTTTGTTACCTTGGCAACCATAGGGTTGTGTTGCCATGGTAAACATGGGGATGGGTTCCATGGCAACCATGGGGTTGTGTAGCCATGGCATCCATGGGGTTTTGTTGCCATGGCAACCGTGGGATTGTTTTTTCATGGCAACCATGGGGTTGTGTTGCCATGGTAACCATGGGCCTGTGTTGCCATGGTAACCATGGCGTTTTGTTGCCTTGGTAACCATGGGGTTGTGTTGCCATGTCTACCATGGTGTTATGTTGCCATGGTAACCATGGGGTTGCGTTGCCATGGCAACCATGGGGTTTTGTTTTCATGGCAAACATGGGGTTCTTTTGCCATGGTAACTAATGGGTTTTGTTGTCATGCAAACCATGGGGTTGTGTTGCCGTGGAAACAATGGGGTTCTCTTGCCATAGTAACCATGTGGTTTTGTTACCGTGGTAACCAAGGGGTTGTGCTGCCATGTCAACCATGGGGTTTTGTTTCAATTGTAACCATAAGGTTGCATTGCCATGGTAAACAAGGGATTGTGTTTCCATGGCAACCAGTGGGTTGTGTTGCCATGGCAACCATGGGGTTGTGTTGCCATGATAACCATGGGGTTTTGTTGCCATGTCAACCACGGGGTTGTGTTTCCATGGAACAATGGGTTTGTGTTGCAATGGTAACAATGGGGTAGTTTTTCCATGGCAACCATGGGGTTGTGTTGCCAAGGCAACAATGGGGTTTTGTTACCATGGCAACCATGGGATTGTGTTTCCGTGGGAACCATTGAGTTGAGTTGCCATGGCAACCATGGGGTAGTGTTTTCATGGGAACGATGGGATTGTGTTTCCATGGTAACCATGGGGTTGTGTTTCCATGGCAACCATGGGATTGTGTTTCCGTGGGAACCATGGGGTTGTGTTGCCATGGCAACCATGGGGTAGTGTTTTCATGGGAACGATGGGATTGTGTTTCCATGGTAACCATGGGGTTGTGTTTCCATGGCAACCATGGGATTGTGTTTCCGTGGGAACCATTGAGTTGAGTTGCCATAGTAACCATGGGGTTGTGTTTCCATGGCAACCATAGGATTGTGTTGCCATGGTAACCATGAGGTTGTGTTCTCATGCAAACCATGGGGTTGTGTTGCCGTGCAACCATGGGGTTCTCTTGCCATAGTAACCATGTGGTTATGTTACCGTGGTAACCATGGGGTTGTGTTGCCATGGCAACCATGGGGATGGGTTCCATGGCAACCGTTGCGTTGTGTTGCCATAGCAACCATAGGGATGGGTTCCATTGCAACCATGGGGTTTTGTTACCGTGGAAAACAAGGGGTTTTGTTTCCATGGACACCATTGGGTTTTGTTGCCATGGTAACCATGTGGTTGTTGTTTTAATGGCAACCATGGGATTGTGTTGCTATGGTAACCATGGGGATGTGTTGCCATGTCAACCATGAGGTTGTGTTTCCATGGGAACCATGGGATTGTGTTTCCATGGTAACTATTAGGTTGAGTTGCCATAGTAACCATGGGGTTGTATTTCCATGGCAACCACAGGATTGTGTTGCCATGGTACCCATGGGGTTGTGTTGCCATGTCAACCATGGGGTTGTGTTTCCATGGGAACCATGGGTTTGTGTTGCCATGGTAACTATTAATTTGTGTTTCCATGGCAACCATGGGGTTGTGTTGCCATGGCTACCATGGTATGGTGTTGCCATGGTAGCCATGGGGTTTTGTTTTCATGGCAACCATGGGGTTGTGTTGCCATGGTAACCATGGGTTTTTGTTGTCATGCAAACCATGGGGTTGTGTTTCCGTGTCAACCATAGGGTTCTGTTGCCATGGAAACCATGGGGTTGGGTTGCCATGTTAACAATGGTGTTTTTTTGCCATGGCAACCTTGTGGTTTTGTTGCCATTGACACCATGGTGTTGTGTTTCCATGGCAACCATGAAGTTGTGTTGCCATGGACACTATGGGTTTGGGTTGCCATAACAACCATTGGGTTGTGTTGCCATGGAAACCATGGAGATGGGTTTCATGTAACCATGGGTTTTTGTTACCATGGCAACCATGGTGTTTTGTTGCCATGTTAACCATTGTGTTTTGTTGCCATGGCAATAATGGTGTTTTGTTTGAAGTGTAACCATGGGGTTGTGTTGCGTATGCAACCATGGGATTGTATTGCAATGGTAACCATGGGATTGGTTTGCCATGGCAACCATGGCATTGTTTTTCCATGGGAACCATGGGTTTATGTTGCCATGGTAAACATGGGGTTGTGTAGCCATGGTAACTATGGTGTTTTGTTTAAATTGTAACCATGTGGTTGTGTTGCCATGGTAACCATGGGGTTGTGTTGCCATGGCAACCACGGTGTTGTGTTGCCATTGAAACAATGGGGTTGTTTTTCCATGGCAACCATGGCGCTTTGTTACCTTGGCAACCATGGGGTTGTGTTGCCATGGGAACCATGGGATTGTGTTGCCATGGTAACCATGGGGTTGTGTTTCCATGGGAACCATGGGCCTGTGTTGCCATGGAAACCATGGCGTTTTGTTGCCTTGGTAACCGTGGGGTTGTTTTGCCATGTCAACCATGGGGTTTTGTTTCAATTGTAACCATAGGGTTGTGTTGCCATGGTAAAGAAGGGGTTGTGTTTCCATGGTAACCATAGGGATTTTTTACCATGGCAACCATGGGGTGTGTTGCCATGTTAACCATTGTGTTTTGTTGCCATGGCAATAGTGGTGTTTTGTTTCAATTGTAACCATGGGGTTGTGTTGCATATGCAACCATGGGATTGTATTGCAATGGTAACCATGGGATTGGTTTACCATGGCAACCATGGCATTGTGTTTCCATGGGAACCATGGGGTTGTGTTGCCATGGTAAACATGGGGTTGTGTAGCCATGGTAACTATGGTGTTTTGTTTAAATTGTAACCATGTGGCTGTGTTGCCATGGTAACCATGGGGTGGTGTTGCCATGGGAACCATGGTTTTGTGTTGCCATGGCTACCATGGTGTTGTGTTGCCATTGAAACAATGGGGTTGTGTTGCCATGGCAACCATGGGGTTGTGTTGCCATGAAAACCATGGGGTTGTGTAGCCATGTCAACCGTGGGTTTGTGTTTCCATGTTAACCATGGGTTTGTGTTGCCATGGTAACCATGGAGTTGTGTTGCCATGGCAACCACGGGCCTGTGTTGCCATGGCAACCATGGGGTTGTGTTGCCATGGTAACCATTGGGTTGTGTTGCCATGGAAACTATGGTGTATTCCTGCCATGGCAACCATGGCGTTGTGTTTCCATGGCGACCATGGGACTGTGTTGCCATGGAAACCATGGCGTTTTGTTGCCATGGTAACAATGGGGTTGTGATCCAATGGCAATCATGGGGTTCTGTTGCCATGGAAACCATGTAGTTTGGTTGCCATGGAACGCATGGTGTTTTGTTGCCATTGGAACCATGGGGTTGTGTAGCCATGGCAACCATGGGGTTTTGTTGCCATGTCAACCATGAGCTTGTTTTTCCATTGCAACCATGGGGTTGTGTTGCCATGGTAACAATGGGGTTGTGTTTCCATGGCAACCATGGGGTTGTGTTGCCATGGTAACCATGGGTTTGGGTTGCCATGGTAACCATGTGGTTTTGTTACCATGGCAAACATGGGGTTGTGTTGCCATGGAAACCATGGGGTTCTGTTGCCGTGGTAACCATGGAGTTGTGTTGCCATGGCAATAATGGTGTTTTGTTTAAATTGTAACCATGCGGTTGTGTTGCCATGGTAACCATGGGGTTGTGTTGCCATGGCAACCGTGGGGTTGTGTTGCCATTGAAACCATGGGGTTGTGTTTCCATGGTAACCATGGGGTTGTGTTTCCATGGGAACCATGGGCCTGTGTTGCCATGGTAACCATGGCGTTTTGTTGCCATGGTAACCATGGCGTTTTGTTACCTTGGCAACCATAGGGTTGTGTTGCCATGGTAAACATGGGGATGGGTTCCATGGCAACCACTGGGTTGTGTTGCCATAGCAACCATGGGGCTGGTTTCCATGGCAACCATGGGGTTGTGTAGCCATGGCATCCATGGGGTTTTGTTGCCATGGCAACCGTGGGATTGTTTTTTCATGGCAACCATGGGGTTGTGTTGCCATGGTAACCATGGGCCTGTGTTGCCATGGTAACCATGGCGTTTTGTTGCCTTGGTAACCATGGGGTTGTGTTGCCATGTCTACCATGGTGTTATGTTGCCATGGTAACCATGGGGTTGCGTTGCCATGGCAACCATGGGGTTTTGTTTTCATGGCAAACATGGGGTTCTTTTGCCATGGTAACTAATGGGTTTTGTTGTCATGCAAACCATGGGGTTGTGTTGCCGTGGAAACAATGGGGTTCTCTTGCCATAGTAACCATGTGGTTTTGTTACCGTGGTAACCAAGGGGTTGTGCTGCCATGTCAACCATGGGGTTTTGTTTCAATTGTAACCATAAGGTTGCATTGCCATGGTAAACAAGGGATTGTGTTTCCATGGCAACCAGTGGGTTGTGTTGCCATGGCAACCATGGGGTTGTGTTGCCATGATAACCATGGGGTTTTGTTGCCATGTCAACCACGGGGTTGTGTTTCCATGGAACAATGGGTTTGTGTTGCAATGGTAACAATGGGGTAGTTTTTCCATGGCAACCATGGGGTTGTGTTGCCAAGGCAACAATGGGGTTTTGTTACCATGGCAACCATGGGATTGTGTTTCCGTGGGAACCATTGAGTTGAGTTGCCATGGCAACCATGGGGTAGTGTTTTCATGGGAACGATGGGATTGTGTTTCCATGGTAACCATGGGGTTGTGTTTCCATGGCAACCATGGGATTGTGTTTCCGTGGGAACCATGGGGTTGTGTTGCCATGGCAACCATGGGGTAGTGTTTTCATGGGAACGATGGGATTGTGTTTCCATGGTAACCATGGGGTTGTGTTTCCATGGCAACCATGGGATTGTGTTTCCGTGGGAACCATTGAGTTGAGTTGCCATAGTAACCATGGGGTTGTGTTTCCATGGCAACCATAGGATTGTGTTGCCATGGTAACCATGAGGTTGTGTTCTCATGCAAACCATGGGGTTGTGTTGCCGTGCAACCATGGGGTTCTCTTGCCATAGTAACCATGTGGTTATGTTACCGTGGTAACCATGGGGTTGTGTTGCCATGGCAACCATGGGGATGGGTTCCATGGCAACCGTTGCGTTGTGTTGCCATAGCAACCATAGGGATGGGTTCCATTGCAACCATGGGGTTTTGTTACCGTGGAAAACAAGGGGTTTTGTTTCCATGGACACCATTGGGTTTTGTTGCCATGGTAACCATGTGGTTGTTGTTTTAATGGCAACCATGGGATTGTGTTGCTATGGTAACCATGGGGATGTGTTGCCATGTCAACCATGAGGTTGTGTTTCCATGGGAACCATGGGATTGTGTTTCCATGGTAACTATTAGGTTGAGTTGCCATAGTAACCATGGGGTTGTATTTCCATGGCAACCACAGGATTGTGTTGCCATGGTACCCATGGGGTTGTGTTGCCATGTCAACCATGGGGTTGTGTTTCCATGGGAACCATGGGTTTGTGTTGCCATGGTAACTATTAATTTGTGTTTCCATGGCAACCATGGGGTTGTGTTGCCATGGCTACCATGGTATGGTGTTGCCATGGTAGCCATGGGGTTTTGTTTTCATGGCAACCATGGGGTTGTGTTGCCATGGTAACCATGGGTTTTTGTTGTCATGCAAACCATGGGGTTGTGTTTCCGTGTCAACCATAGGGTTCTGTTGCCATGGAAACCATGGGGTTGGGTTGCCATGTTAACAATGGTGTTTTTTTGCCATGGCAACCTTGTGGTTTTGTTGCCATTGACACCATGGTGTTGTGTTTCCATGGCAACCATGAAGTTGTGTTGCCATGGACACCATGGGTTTGGGTTGCCATAACAACCATTGGGTTGTGTTGCCATGGAAACCATGGAGATGGGTTTCATGTAACCATGGTTTTTTGTTACCATGGCAACCATGGTGTTTTGTTGCCATGTTAACCATTGTGTTTTGTTGCCATGGCAATAATGGTGTTTTGTTTGAAGTGTAACCATGGGGTTGTGTTGCGTATGCAACCATGGGATTGTATTGCAATGGTAACCATGGGATTGGTTTGCCATGGCAACCATGGTATTGTTTTTCCATGGGAACCATGGGTTTATGTTGCCATGGTAAACATGGGGTTGTGTAGCCATGGTAACTATGGTGTTTTGTTTAAATTGTAACCATGGGTTTTTCTTGTCATTCAAACCATGGGGTTGTGTTGCCATGGCAACCACGGGGTTTTGTTTCAATTGTAACCATAGGGTTGTGTTGCCATGGTAAAGAAGGGGTTGTGTTTCCATGGTAACCATAGGGATTTTTTACCATGGCAACCATGGGGTGTGTTGCCATGATAACCATGGGGTTTTGTTGCCATGTCAAGAATGGGTTTGTGTTGCCATTGAAACCATGGGGTTGTGATTCCATGGCAACCATGGGATTGTGTTGCCATTGAAACCATGGGGTTGTGATTCCATGGCAACCATGGGATTGTGTTGCCATGGTAACCATGAGGTTGTGTTTCCATGGGAACCATGGGTTTTTGTTGCCATGGCAACCATGGGGATTTGTTTCCATGGCAACCATGGGGTTGTGTTGCCATGGTAACCATGGGATTGGTTTGCCATGGCAACGATGGGATTGTGTTGCCGTGGAAACTATGGTGTATTCTTGCCATGGCAAACATGGCGTTGTGTTTCCATGGCAACCGTGGGGTTGTTTTGACATGGTAACCATGGGGATGGCTTATGAAGGCAACCATAACGTTTTGTTACCATGGCAACCATGGGGTTGAGTTGCCATGGCAACCATGGGTTGTGTTTCCATGGCAACTATTGGGTTGTGTTGCCATGGTACCCATGGTGTTGTGTTACCATGGAAAACATGGCGGTTTTTTGCCATGGTAAATATGCGATTGCGTTGCCATGGCAACCATGGGGTTGCATTACCATGCCAACCATGGGGCTGTGTTTCCCTGGCAACCATGGGGTTGTGTTGCCATGGCAACAATGGTTTTTTTTTACCATGGCAAGCATGGGATTGTGTTTCCGTGGTATCTATTAGGTTGAGTGTCCATAGCAACCATGGGGTTGTGTTCCCATGGCAACCATAGTATTGCGTTGCCATGGTAACCATGGGGTTGTGTTTCCATGGGAACCATGTGGTTGTGTTGCCATAATAACCATGGGGTTGGGATGCCATGGCAACCATGGCGTTTTGTTACCTTGGCAACCATGGGGTTGTGTTGCCATGGTAACCATGGGGTTGTGTTTCCATGGCAACTATGGGGTTGTTTTGCCATGGTAACCACGGGGTTGCGTTGCCATGGCAAACATGGCGTTTTTTTGCCATGGTAAATGTGCGATTGAGTTGCCATGGCAACCATGGGGTTGTGTTCCCCTGGCAATCATGGGGTTGTGTTGCCAAGGCAACAATGGGGTTTTGTTACGATGGCAACCATGGGATTGTGTTTTCGTGGGAACCATTGAGTTTAGTTGCCATGGCAACCATGGGGTAGTGTTTCCATGGCAACCATGGGATTGTGTTTCCATGATAACTATTACGTTGAGTTGCCATAGTAACCATGGGGTTGTATTTCCATGGCAACCGTAGGATTGTGTTGCCATAGTAACCATGGGGTTGTATTTCCATAGCAACCATAGGATTGTGTTGCCATGGTAACCATGGGGTTGTGTTGCCATGTCAACCATGGCGTTGTGTTTCCATGGGAACCATGGGTTTGTGTTGCCATGGTAACCATGGGGTTGTGTTGCCATGGCAACCGTGGGGTTGTGTTGCCATGGTAACTATTAATTTGTGTTGCCATGGCAACCATGGGGTTGTGTTTCCATGGCTACCATGGTATGGTGTTGCCATGGTAACCATGGGGTTGCGTTGCCATGGCAACGATGGTGTTTTGTTTTCATGGCAACCATGGGGTTGTGTTGCCATGGTAACCATGGGTTTTTGTTGTCATTCAAACCATGGGGTTGTGTTTCCGTGGCAACCATAGGGTTCTGTTGCCATGGAAACCATGGGGTTGGGTTGCCATGTTAACAATGGTGTTTTTTTGCCATGGCAACCTTGTGGTTTTGTTGCCATTGACACCATGGTGTTGTGTTTCCATGGCAACCATGAAGTTGTGTTGCCATGGACACCATGGGTTTGGGTTGCCATAACAAACATTGGGTTGTGTTGCCATGGTAACCATGGGGATGGGTTTCATGGCAACCATGGGTTTTTCTTACCATGGCAACCATGGTGTTTTGTTGCCATGTTAACCATTGTGTTTTGTTGCCATGGCAATAGTGGTGTTTTGTTTCAATTGTAACCATGGGGTTGTGTTGCATATGCAACCATGGGATTGTATTGCAATGGTAACCATGGGATTGGTTTACCATGGCAACCATGGCATTGTGTTTCCATGGGAACCATGGGGTTGTGTTGCCATGGTAAACATGGGGTTGTGTAGCCATGGTAACTATGGTGTTTTGTTTAAATTGTAACCATGTGGTTGTGTTGCCATGGTAACCATGGGGTGGTGTTGCCATGGGAACCATGGTTTTGTGTTGCCATGGCTACCATGGTGTTGTGTTGCCATTGAAACAATGGGGTTGTGTTGCCATGGCAACCATGGGGTTGTGTTGCCATGAAAACCATGGGGTTGTGTAGCCATGTCAACCGTGGGTTTGTGTTTCCATGTTAACCATGGGTTTGTGTTGCCATGGTAACCATGGAGTTGTGTTGCCATGGCAACCACGGGCCTGTGTTGCCATGGCAACCATGGGGTTGTGTTGCCATGGTAACCATTGGGTTGTGTTGCCATGGAAACTATGGTGTATTCCTGCCATGGCAACCATGGCGTTGTGTTTCCATGGCGACCATGGGACTGTGTTGCCATGGAAACCATGGCGTTTTGTTGCCATGGTAACAATGGGGTTGTGATCCAATGGCAATCATGGGGTTCTGTTGCCATGGAAACCATGTAGTTTGGTTGCCATGGAACGCATGGTGTTTTGTTGCCATTGGAACCATGGGGTTGTGTAGCCATGGCAACCATGGGGTTTTGTTGCCATGTCAACCATGAGCTTGTTTTTCCATTGCAACCATGGGGTTGTGTTGCCATGGTAACAATGGGGTTGTGTTTCCATGGCAACCATGGGGTTGTGTTGCCATGGTAACCATGGGTTTGGGTTGCCATGGTAACCATGTGGTTTTGTTACCATGGCAAACATGGGGTTGTGTTGCCATGGAAACCATGGGGTTCTGTTGCCGTGGTAACCATGGAGTTGTGTTGCCATGGCAATAATGGTGTTTTGTTTAAATTGTAACCATGCGGTTGTGTTGCCATGGTAACCATGGGGTTGTGTTGCCATGGCAACCGTGGGGTTGTGTTGCCATTGAAACCATGGGGTTGTGTTTCCATGGTAACCATGGGGTTGTGTTTCCATGGGAACCATGGGCCTGTGTTGCCATGGTAACCATGGCGTTTTGTTGCCATGGTAACCATGGCGTTTTGTTACCTTGGCAACCATAGGGTTGTGTTGCCATGGTAAACATGGGGATGGGTTCCATGGCAACCACTGGGTTGTGTTGCCATAGCAACCATGGGGCTGGTTTCCATGGCAACCATGGGGTTGTGTAGCCATGGCATCCATGGGGTTTTGTTGCCATGGCAACCGTGGGATTGTTTTTTCATGGCAACCATGGGGTTGTGTTGCCATGGTAACCATGGGCCTGTGTTGCCATGGTAACCATGGCGTTTTGTTGCCTTGGTAACCATGGGGTTGTGTTGCCATGTCTACCATGGTGTTATGTTGCCATGGTAACCATGGGGTTGCGTTGCCATGGCAACCATGGGGTTTTGTTTTCATGGCAAACATGGGGTTCTTTTGCCATGGTAACTAATGGGTTTTGTTGTCATGCAAACCATGGGGTTGTGTTGCCGTGGAAACAATGGGGTTCTCTTGCCATAGTAACCATGTGGTTTTGTTACCGTGGTAACCAAGGGGTTGTGCTGCCATGTCAACCATGGGGTTTTGTTTCAATTGTAACCATAAGGTTGCATTGCCATGGTAAACAAGGGATTGTGTTTCCATGGCAACCAGTGGGTTGTGTTGCCATGGCAACCATGGGGTTGTGTTGCCATGATAACCATGGGGTTTTGTTGCCATGTCAACCACGGGGTTGTGTTTCCATGGAACAATGGGTTTGTGTTGCAATGGTAACAATGGGGTAGTTTTTCCATGGCAACCATGGGGTTGTGTTGCCAAGGCAACAATGGGGTTTTGTTACCATGGCAACCATGGGATTGTGTTTCCGTGGGAACCATTGAGTTGAGTTGCCATGGCAACCATGGGGTAGTGTTTTCATGGGAACGATGGGATTGTGTTTCCATGGTAACCATGGGGTTGTGTTTCCATGGCAACCATGGGATTGTGTTTCCGTGGGAACCATGGGGTTGTGTTGCCATGGCAACCATGGGGTAGTGTTTTCATGGGAACGATGGGATTGTGTTTCCATGGTAACCATGGGGTTGTGTTTCCATGGCAACCATGGGATTGTGTTTCCGTGGGAACCATTGAGTTGAGTTGCCATAGTAACCATGGGGTTGTGTTTCCATGGCAACCATAGGATTGTGTTGCCATGGTAACCATGAGGTTGTGTTCTCATGCAAACCATGGGGTTGTGTTGCCGTGCAACCATGGGGTTCTCTTGCCATAGTAACCATGTGGTTATGTTACCGTGGTAACCATGGGGTTGTGTTGCCATGGCAACCATGGGGATGGGTTCCATGGCAACCGTTGCGTTGTGTTGCCATAGCAACCATAGGGATGGGTTCCATTGCAACCATGGGGTTTTGTTACCGTGGAAAACAAGGGGTTTTGTTTCCATGGACACCATTGGGTTTTGTTGCCATGGTAACCATGTGGTTGTTGTTTTAATGGCAACCATGGGATTGTGTTGCTATGGTAACCATGGGGATGTGTTGCCATGTCAACCATGAGGTTGTGTTTCCATGGGAACCATGGGATTGTGTTTCCATGGTAACTATTAGGTTGAGTTGCCATAGTAACCATGGGGTTGTATTTCCATGGCAACCACAGGATTGTGTTGCCATGGTACCCATGGGGTTGTGTTGCCATGTC
Source organism: Aythya ferina (assembly GCF_964211825.1). Lineage (NCBI taxonomy): Eukaryota > Metazoa > Chordata > Aves > Anseriformes > Anatidae > Aythya > Aythya ferina. Next base: position 1,232,891 of record NC_140309.1, read on the forward strand.
AACCATGGGGTTGTGTTTCCATGGGAACCATGGGTTTGTGTTGCCATGGTAACTATTAATTTGTGTTTCCATGGCAACCATGGGGTTGTGTTGCCATGGCTACCATGGTATGGTGTTGCCATGGTAGCCATGGGGTTTTGTTTTCATGGCAACCATGGGGTTGTGTTGCCATGGTAACCATGGGTTTTTGTTGTCATGCAAACCATGGGGTTGTGTTTCCGTGTCAACCATAGGGTTCTGTTGCCATGGAAACCATGGGGTTGGGTTGCCATGTTAACAATGGTGTTTTTTTGCCATGGCAACCTTGTGGTTTTGTTGCCATTGACACCATGGTGTTGTGTTTCCATGGCAACCATGAAGTTGTGTTGCCATGGACACTATGGGTTTGGGTTGCCATAACAACCATTGGGTTGTGTTGCCATGGAAACCATGGAGATGGGTTTCATGTAACCATGGGTTTTTGTTACCATGGCAACCATGGTGTTTTGTTGCCATGTTAACCATTGTGTTTTGTTGCCATGGCAATAATGGTGTTTTGTTTGAAGTGTAACCATGGGGTTGTGTTGCGTATGCAACCATGGGATTGTATTGCAATGGTAACCATGGGATTGGTTTGCCATGGCAACCATGGCATTGTTTTTCCATGGGAACCATGGGTTTATGTTGCCATGGTAAACATGGGGTTGTGTAGCCATGGTAACTATGGTGTTTTGTTTAAATTGTAACCATGTGGTTGTGTTGCCATGGTAACCATGGGGTTGTGTTGCCATGGCAACCACGGTGTTGTGTTGCCATTGAAACAATGGGGTTGTTTTTCCATGGCAACCATGGCGCTTTGTTACCTTGGCAACCATGGGGTTGTGTTGCCATGGGAACCATGGGATTGTGTTGCCATGGTAACCATGGGGTTGTGTTTCCATGGGAACCATGGGCCTGTGTTGCCATGGAAACCATGGCGTTTTGTTGCCTTGGTAACCGTGGGGTTGTTTTGCCATGTCAACCATGGGGTTTTGTTTCAATTGTAACCATAGGGTTGTGTTGCCATGGTAAAGAAGGGGTTGTGTTTCCATGGTAACCATAGGGATTTTTTACCATGGCAACCATGGGGTGTGTTGCCATGTTAACCATTGTGTTTTGTTGCCATGGCAATAGTGGTGTTTTGTTTCAATTGTAACCATGGGGTTGTGTTGCATATGCAACCATGGGATTGTATTGCAATGGTAACCATGGGATTGGTTTACCATGGCAACCATGGCATTGTGTTTCCATGGGAACCATGGGGTTGTGTTGCCATGGTAAACATGGGGTTGTGTAGCCATGGTAACTATGGTGTTTTGTTTAAATTGTAACCATGTGGCTGTGTTGCCATGGTAACCATGGGGTGGTGTTGCCATGGGAACCATGGTTTTGTGTTGCCATGGCTACCATGGTGTTGTGTTGCCATTGAAACAATGGGGTTGTGTTGCCATGGCAACCATGGGGTTGTGTTGCCATGAAAACCATGGGGTTGTGTAGCCATGTCAACCGTGGGTTTGTGTTTCCATGTTAACCATGGGTTTGTGTTGCCATGGTAACCATGGAGTTGTGTTGCCATGGCAACCACGGGCCTGTGTTGCCATGGCAACCATGGGGTTGTGTTGCCATGGTAACCATTGGGTTGTGTTGCCATGGAAACTATGGTGTATTCCTGCCATGGCAACCATGGCGTTGTGTTTCCATGGCGACCATGGGACTGTGTTGCCATGGAAACCATGGCGTTTTGTTGCCATGGTAACAATGGGGTTGTGATCCAATGGCAATCATGGGGTTCTGTTGCCATGGAAACCATGTAGTTTGGTTGCCATGGAACGCATGGTGTTTTGTTGCCATTGGAACCATGGGGTTGTGTAGCCATGGCAACCATGGGGTTTTGTTGCCATGTCAACCATGAGCTTGTTTTTCCATTGCAACCATGGGGTTGTGTTGCCATGGTAACAATGGGGTTGTGTTTCCATGGCAACCATGGGGTTGTGTTGCCATGGTAACCATGGGTTTGGGTTGCCATGGTAACCATGTGGTTTTGTTACCATGGCAAACATGGGGTTGTGTTGCCATGGAAACCATGGGGTTCTGTTGCCGTGGTAACCATGGAGTTGTGTTGCCATGGCAATAATGGTGTTTTGTTTAAATTGTAACCATGCGGTTGTGTTGCCATGGTAACCATGGGGTTGTGTTGCCATGGCAACCGTGGGGTTGTGTTGCCATTGAAACCATGGGGTTGTGTTTCCATGGTAACCATGGGGTTGTGTTTCCATGGGAACCATGGGCCTGTGTTGCCATGGTAACCATGGCGTTTTGTTGCCATGGTAACCATGGCGTTTTGTTACCTTGGCAACCATAGGGTTGTGTTGCCATGGTAAACATGGGGATGGGTTCCATGGCAACCACTGGGTTGTGTTGCCATAGCAACCATGGGGCTGGTTTCCATGGCAACCATGGGGTTGTGTAGCCATGGCATCCATGGGGTTTTGTTGCCATGGCAACCGTGGGATTGTTTTTTCATGGCAACCATGGGGTTGTGTTGCCATGGTAACCATGGGCCTGTGTTGCCATGGTAACCATGGCGTTTTGTTGCCTTGGTAACCATGGGGTTGTGTTGCCATGTCTACCATGGTGTTATGTTGCCATGGTAACCATGGGGTTGCGTTGCCATGGCAACCATGGGGTTTTGTTTTCATGGCAAACATGGGGTTCTTTTGCCATGGTAACTAATGGGTTTTGTTGTCATGCAAACCATGGGGTTGTGTTGCCGTGGAAACAATGGGGTTCTCTTGCCATAGTAACCATGTGGTTTTGTTACCGTGGTAACCAAGGGGTTGTGCTGCCATGTCAACCATGGGGTTTTGTTTCAATTGTAACCATAAGGTTGCATTGCCATGGTAAACAAGGGATTGTGTTTCCATGGCAACCAGTGGGTTGTGTTGCCATGGCAACCATGGGGTTGTGTTGCCATGATAACCATGGGGTTTTGTTGCCATGTCAACCACGGGGTTGTGTTTCCATGGAACAATGGGTTTGTGTTGCAATGGTAACAATGGGGTAGTTTTTCCATGGCAACCATGGGGTTGTGTTGCCAAGGCAACAATGGGGTTTTGTTACCATGGCAACCATGGGATTGTGTTTCCGTGGGAACCATTGAGTTGAGTTGCCATGGCAACCATGGGGTAGTGTTTTCATGGGAACGATGGGATTGTGTTTCCATGGTAACCATGGGGTTGTGTTTCCATGGCAACCATGGGATTGTGTTTCCGTGGGAACCATGGGGTTGTGTTGCCATGGCAACCATGGGGTAGTGTTTTCATGGGAACGATGGGATTGTGTTTCCATGGTAACCATGGGGTTGTGTTTCCATGGCAACCATGGGATTGTGTTTCCGTGGGAACCATTGAGTTGAGTTGCCATAGTAACCATGGGGTTGTGTTTCCATGGCAACCATAGGATTGTGTTGCCATGGTAACCATGAGGTTGTGTTCTCATGCAAACCATGGGGTTGTGTTGCCGTGCAACCATGGGGTTCTCTTGCCATAGTAACCATGTGGTTATGTTACCGTGGTAACCATGGGGTTGTGTTGCCATGGCAACCATGGGGATGGGTTCCATGGCAACCGTTGCGTTGTGTTGCCATAGCAACCATAGGGATGGGTTCCATTGCAACCATGGGGTTTTGTTACCGTGGAAAACAAGGGGTTTTGTTTCCATGGACACCATTGGGTTTTGTTGCCATGGTAACCATGTGGTTGTTGTTTTAATGGCAACCATGGGATTGTGTTGCTATGGTAACCATGGGGATGTGTTGCCATGTCAACCATGAGGTTGTGTTTCCATGGGAACCATGGGATTGTGTTTCCATGGTAACTATTAGGTTGAGTTGCCATAGTAACCATGGGGTTGTATTTCCATGGCAACCACAGGATTGTGTTGCCATGGTACCCATGGGGTTGTGTTGCCATGTCAACCATGGGGTTGTGTTTCCATGGGAACCATGGGTTTGTGTTGCCATGGTAACTATTAATTTGTGTTTCCATGGCAACCATGGGGTTGTGTTGCCATGGCTACCATGGTATGGTGTTGCCATGGTAGCCATGGGGTTTTGTTTTCATGGCAACCATGGGGTTGTGTTGCCATGGTAACCATGGGTTTTTGTTGTCATGCAAACCATGGGGTTGTGTTTCCGTGTCAACCATAGGGTTCTGTTGCCATGGAAACCATGGGGTTGGGTTGCCATGTTAACAATGGTGTTTTTTTGCCATGGCAACCTTGTGGTTTTGTTGCCATTGACACCATGGTGTTGTGTTTCCATGGCAACCATGAAGTTGTGTTGCCATGGACACTATGGGTTTGGGTTGCCATAACAACCATTGGGTTGTGTTGCCATGGAAACCATGGAGATGGGTTTCATGTAACCATGGGTTTTTGTTACCATGGCAACCATGGTGTTTTGTTGCCATGTTAACCATTGTGTTTTGTTGCCATGGCAATAATGGTGTTTTGTTTGAAGTGTAACCATGGGGTTGTGTTGCGTATGCAACCATGGGATTGTATTGCAATGGTAACCATGGGATTGGTTTGCCATGGCAACCATGGCATTGTTTTTCCATGGGAACCATGGGTTTATGTTGCCATGGTAAACATGGGGTTGTGTAGCCATGGTAACTATGGTGTTTTGTTTAAATTGTAACCATGTGGTTGTGTTGCCATGGTAACCATGGGGTTGTGTTGCCATGGCAACCACGGTGTTGTGTTGCCATTGAAACAATGGGGTTGTTTTTCCATGGCAACCATGGCGCTTTGTTACCTTGGCAACCATGGGGTTGTGTTGCCATGGGAACCATGGGATTGTGTTGCCATGGTAACCATGGGGTTGTGTTTCCATGGGAACCATGGGCCTGTGTTGCCATGGAAACCATGGCGTTTTGTTGCCTTGGTAACCGTGGGGTTGTTTTGCCATGTCAACCATGGGGTTTTGTTTCAATTGTAACCATAGGGTTGTGTTGCCATGGTAAAGAAGGGGTTGTGTTTCCATGGTAACCATAGGGATTTTTTACCATGGCAACCATGGGGTGTGTTGCCATGATAACCATGGGGTTTTGTTGCCATGTCAAGAATGGGTTTGTGTTGCCATTGAAACCATGGGGTTGTGATTCCATGGCAACCATGGGATTGTGTTGCCATGGTAACCATGAGGTTGTGTTTCCATGGGAACCATGGGTTTTTGTTGCCATGGCAACCATGGGGATTTGTTTCCATGGCAACCATGGGGTTGTGTTGCCATGGTAACCATGGGATTGGTTTGCCATGGCAACGATGGGATTGTGTTGCCGTGGAAACTATGGTGTATTCTTGCCATGGCAAACATGGCGTTGTGTTTCCATGGCAACCGTGGGGTTGTTTTGACATGGTAACCATGGGGATGGCTTATGAAGGCAACCATAACGTTTTGTTACCATGGCAACCATGGGGTTGAGTTGCCATGGCAACCATGGGTTGTGTTTCCATGGCAACTATTGGGTTGTGTTGCCATGGTACCCATGGTGTTGTGTTACCATGGAAAACATGGCGGTTTTTTGCCATGGTAAATATGCGATTGCGTTGCCATGGCAACCATGGGGTTGCATTACCATGCCAACCATGGGGCTGTGTTTCCCTGGCAACCATGGGGTTGTGTTGCCATGGCAACAATGGTTTTTTTTTACCATGGCAAGCATGGGATTGTGTTTCCGTGGTATCTATTAGGTTGAGTGTCCATAGCAACCATGGGGTTGTGTTCCCATGGCAACCATAGTATTGCGTTGCCATGGTAACCATGGGGTTGTGTTTCCATGGGAACCATGTGGTTGTGTTGCCATAATAACCATGGGGTTGGGATGCCATGGCAACCATGGCGTTTTGTTACCTTGGCAACCATGGGGTTGTGTTGCCATGGTAACCATGGGGTTGTGTTTCCATGGCAACTATGGGGTTGTTTTGCCATGGTAACCACGGGGTTGCGTTGCCATGGCAAACATGGCGTTTTTTTGCCATGGTAAATGTGCGATTGAGTTGCCATGGCAACCATGGGGTTGTGTTCCCCTGGCAATCATGGGGTTGTGTTGCCAAGGCAACAATGGGGTTTTGTTACGATGGCAACCATGGGATTGTGTTTTCGTGGGAACCATTGAGTTTAGTTGCCATGGCAACCATGGGGTAGTGTTTCCATGGCAACCATGGGATTGTGTTTCCATGATAACTATTACGTTGAGTTGCCATAGTAACCATGGGGTTGTATTTCCATGGCAACCGTAGGATTGTGTTGCCATAGTAACCATGGGGTTGTATTTCCATAGCAACCATAGGATTGTGTTGCCATGGTAACCATGGGGTTGTGTTGCCATGTCAACCATGGCGTTGTGTTTCCATGGGAACCATGGGTTTGTGTTGCCATGGTAACCATGGGGTTGTGTTGCCATGGCAACCGTGGGGTTGTGTTGCCATGGTAACTATTAATTTGTGTTGCCATGGCAACCATGGGGTTGTGTTTCCATGGCTACCATGGTATGGTGTTGCCATGGTAACCATGGGGTTGCGTTGCCATGGCAACGATGGTGTTTTGTTTTCATGGCAACCATGGGGTTGTGTTGCCATGGTAACCATGGGTTTTTGTTGTCATTCAAACCATGGGGTTGTGTTTCCGTGGCAACCATAGGGTTCTGTTGCCATGGAAACCATGGGGTTGGGTTGCCATGTTAACAATGGTGTTTTTTTGCCATGGCAACCTTGTGGTTTTGTTGCCATTGACACCATGGTGTTGTGTTTCCATGGCAACCATGAAGTTGTGTTGCCATGGACACCATGGGTTTGGGTTGCCATAACAAACATTGGGTTGTGTTGCCATGGTAACCATGGGGATGGGTTTCATGGCAACCATGGGTTTTTCTTACCATGGCAACCATGGTGTTTTGTTGCCATGTTAACCATTGTGTTTTGTTGCCATGGCAATAGTGGTGTTTTGTTTCAATTGTAACCATGGGGTTGTGTTGCATATGCAACCATGGGATTGTATTGCAATGGTAACCATGGGATTGGTTTACCATGGCAACCATGGCATTGTGTTTCCATGGGAACCATGGGTTTGTGTTGCCATGGTAAACATGGGGTTGTGTAGCCATGGTAACTATGGTGTTTTGTTTAAATTGTAACCATGTGGCTGTGTTGCCATGGTAACCATGGGGTGGTGTTGCCATGGGAACCATGGTTTTGTGTTGCCATGGCTACCATGGTGTTGTGTTGCCATTGAAACAATGGGGTTGTGTTGCCATGGCAACCATGGGGTTGTGTTGCCATGAAAACCATGGGGTTGTGTAGCCATGTCAACCGTGGGTTTGTGTTTCCATGTTAACCATGGGTTTGTGTTGCCATGGTAACCATGGAGTTGTGTTGCCATGGCAACCACGGGCCTGTGTTGCCATGGCAACCATGGGGTTGTGTTGCCATGGTAACCATTGGGTTGTGTTGCCATGGAAACTATGGTGTATTCCTGCCATGGCAACCATGGCGTTGTGTTTCCATGGCGACCATGGGACTGTGTTGCCATGGAAACCATGGCGTTTTGTTGCCATGGTAACAATGGGGTTGTGATCCAATGGCAATCATGGGGTTCTGTTGCCATGGAAACCATGTAGTTTGGTTGCCATGGAACGCATGGTGTTTTGTTGCCATTGGAACCATGGGGTTGTGTAGCCATGGCAACCATGGGGTTTTGTTGCCATGTCAACCATGAGCTTGTTTTTCCATTGCAACCATGGGGTTGTGTTGCCATGGTAACAATGGGGTTGTGTTTCCATGGCAACCATGGGGTTGTGTTGCCATGGTAACCATGGGTTTGGGTTGCCATGGTAACCATGTGGTTTTGTTACCATGGCAAACATGGGGTTGTGTTGCCATGGAAACCATGGGGTTCTGTTGCCGTGGTAACCATGGAGTTGTGTTGCCATGGCAATAATGGTGTTTTGTTTAAATTGTAACCATGCGGTTGTGTTGCCATGGTAACCATGGGGTTGTGTTGCCATGGCAACCGTGGGGTTGTGTTGCCATTGAAACCATGGGGTTGTGTTTCCATGGTAACCATGGGGTTGTGTTTCCATGGGAACCATGGGCCTGTGTTGCCATGGTAACCATGGCGTTTTGTTGCCATGGTAACCATGGCGTTTTGTTACCTTGGCAACCATAGGGTTGTGTTGCCATGGTAAACATGGGGATGGGTTCCATGGCAACCACTGGGTTGTGTTGCCATAGCAACCATGGGGCTGGTTTCCATGGCAACCATGGGGTTGTGTAGCCATGGCATCCATGGGGTTTTGTTGCCATGGCAACCGTGGGATTGTTTTTTCATGGCAACCATGGGGTTGTGTTGCCATGGTAACCATGGGCCTGTGTTGCCATGGTAACCATGGCGTTTTGTTGCCTTGGTAACCATGGGGTTGTGTTGCCATGTCTACCATGGTGTTATGTTGCCATGGTAACCATGGGGTTGCGTTGCCATGGCAACCATGGGGTTTTGTTTTCATGGCAAACATGGGGTTCTTTTGCCATGGTAACTAATGGGTTTTGTTGTCATGCAAACCATGGGGTTGTGTTGCCGTGGAAACAATGGGGTTCTCTTGCCATAGTAACCATGTGGTTTTGTTACCGTGGTAACCAAGGGGTTGTGCTGCCATGTCAACCATGGGGTTTTGTTTCAATTGTAACCATAAGGTTGCATTGCCATGGTAAACAAGGGATTGTGTTTCCATGGCAACCAGTGGGTTGTGTTGCCATGGCAACCATGGGGTTGTGTTGCCATGATAACCATGGGGTTTTGTTGCCATGTCAACCACGGGGTTGTGTTTCCATGGAACAATGGGTTTGTGTTGCAATGGTAACAATGGGGTAGTTTTTCCATGGCAACCATGGGGTTGTGTTGCCAAGGCAACAATGGGGTTTTGTTACCATGGCAACCATGGGATTGTGTTTCCGTGGGAACCATTGAGTTGAGTTGCCATGGCAACCATGGGGTAGTGTTTTCATGGGAACGATGGGATTGTGTTTCCATGGTAACCATGGGGTTGTGTTTCCATGGCAACCATGGGATTGTGTTTCCGTGGGAACCATGGGGTTGTGTTGCCATGGCAACCATGGGGTAGTGTTTTCATGGGAACGATGGGATTGTGTTTCCATGGTAACCATGGGGTTGTGTTTCCATGGCAACCATGGGATTGTGTTTCCGTGGGAACCATTGAGTTGAGTTGCCATAGTAACCATGGGGTTGTGTTTCCATGGCAACCATAGGATTGTGTTGCCATGGTAACCATGAGGTTGTGTTCTCATGCAAACCATGGGGTTGTGTTGCCGTGCAACCATGGGGTTCTCTTGCCATAGTAACCATGTGGTTATGTTACCGTGGTAACCATGGGGTTGTGTTGCCATGGCAACCATGGGGATGGGTTCCATGGCAACCGTTGCGTTGTGTTGCCATAGCAACCATAGGGATGGGTTCCATTGCAACCATGGGGTTTTGTTACCGTGGAAAACAAGGGGTTTTGTTTCCATGGACACCATTGGGTTTTGTTGCCATGGTAACCATGTGGTTGTTGTTTTAATGGCAACCATGGGATTGTGTTGCTATGGTAACCATGGGGATGTGTTGCCATGTCAACCATGAGGTTGTGTTTCCATGGGAACCATGGGATTGTGTTTCCATGGTAACTATTAGGTTGAGTTGCCATAGTAACCATGGGGTTGTATTTCCATGGCAACCACAGGATTGTGTTGCCATGGTACCCATGGGGTTGTGTTGCCATGTCAACCATGGGGTTGTGTTTCCATGGGAACCATGGGTTTGTGTTGCCATGGTAACTATTAATTTGTGTTTCCATGGCAACCATGGGGTTGTGTTGCCATGGCTACCATGGTATGGTGTTGCCATGGTAGCCATGGGGTTTTGTTTTCATGGCAACCATGGGGTTGTGTTGCCATGGTAACCATGGGTTTTTGTTGTCATGCAAACCATGGGGTTGTGTTTCCGTGTCAACCATAGGGTTCTGTTGCCATGGAAACCATGGGGTTGGGTTGCCATGTTAACAATGGTGTTTTTTTGCCATGGCAACCTTGTGGTTTTGTTGCCATTGACACCATGGTGTTGTGTTTCCATGGCAACCATGAAGTTGTGTTGCCATGGACACTATGGGTTTGGGTTGCCATAACAACCATTGGGTTGTGTTGCCATGGAAACCATGGAGATGGGTTTCATGTAACCATGGGTTTTTGTTACCATGGCAACCATGGTGTTTTGTTGCCATGTTAACCATTGTGTTTTGTTGCCATGGCAATAATGGTGTTTTGTTTGAAGTGTAACCATGGGGTTGTGTTGCGTATGCAACCATGGGATTGTATTGCAATGGTAACCATGGGATTGGTTTGCCATGGCAACCATGGCATTGTTTTTCCATGGGAACCATGGGTTTATGTTGCCATGGTAAACATGGGGTTGTGTAGCCATGGTAACTATGGTGTTTTGTTTAAATTGTAACCATGTGGTTGTGTTGCCATGGTAACCATGGGGTTGTGTTGCCATGGCAACCACGGTGTTGTGTTGCCATTGAAACAATGGGGTTGTTTTTCCATGGCAACCATGGCGCTTTGTTACCTTGGCAACCATGGGGTTGTGTTGCCATGGGAACCATGGGATTGTGTTGCCATGGTAACCATGGGGTTGTGTTTCCATGGGAACCATGGGCCTGTGTTGCCATGGAAACCATGGCGTTTTGTTGCCTTGGTAACCGTGGGGTTGTTTTGCCATGTCAACCATGGGGTTTTGTTTCAATTGTAACCATAGGGTTGTGTTGCCATGGTAAAGAAGGGGTTGTTGTTTCCATGGTAACCATAGGGATTTTTTACCATGGCAACCATGGGGTGTGTTGCCATGATAACCATGGGGTTTTGTTGCCATGTCAAGAATGGGTTTGTGTTGCCATTGAAACCATGGGGTTGTGATTCCATGGCAACCATGGGATTGTGTTGCCATTGAAACCATGGGGTTGTGATTCCATGGCAACCATGGGATTGTGTTGCCATGGTAACCATGAGGTTGTGTTTCCATGGGAACCATGGGTTTTTGTTGCCATGGCAACCATGGGGATTTGTTTCCATGGCAACCATGGGGTTGTGTTGCCATTGTAACCATGGGATTGGTTTGCCATGGCAACGATGGGATTGTGTTGCCGTGGAAACTATGGTGTATTCTTGCCATGGCAAACATGGCGTTGTGTTTCCATGGCAACCGTGGGGTTGTTTTGACATGGTAACCATGGGGATGGCTTATGAAGGCAACCATAACGTTTTGTTACCATGGCAACCATGGGGTTGAGTTGCCATGGCAACCATGGGTTGTGTTTCCATGGCAACTATTGGGTTGTGTTGCCATGGTACCCATGGTGTTGTGTTACCATGGAAAACATGGCGGTTTTTTGCCATGGTAAATATGCGATTGCGTTGCCATGGCAACCATGTGGTTGCATTACCATGCCAACCATGGGGCTGTGTTTCCCTGGCAACCATGGGGTTGTGTTGCCATGGCAACAATGGTTTTTTTTTACCATGGCAAGCATGGGATTGTGTTTCCGTGGTATCTATTAGGTTGAGTGTCCATAGCAACCATGGGGTTGTGTTCCCATGGCAACCATAGTATTGCGTTGCCATGGTAACCATGGGGTTGTGTTTCCATGGGAACCATGTGGTTGTGTTGCCATAATAACCATGGGGTTGGGATGCCATGGCAACCATGGCGTTTTGTTACCTTGGCAACCATGGGGTTGTGTTGCCATGGTAACCATGGGGTTGTGTTTCCATGGCAACTATGGGGTTGTTTTGCCATGGTAACCACGGGGTTGCGTTGCCATGGCAAACATGGCGTTTTTTTGCCATGGTAAATGTGCGATTGAGTTGCCATGGCAACCATGGGGTTGTGTTCCCCTGGCAATCATGGGGTTGTGTTGCCAAGGCAACAATGGGGTTTTGTTACGATGGCAACCATGGGATTGTGTTTTCGTGGGAACCATTGAGTTTAGTTGCCATGGCAACCATGGGGTAGTGTTTCCATGGCAACCATGGGATTGTGTTTCCATGATAACTATTACGTTGAGTTGCCATAGTAACCATGGGGTTGTATTTCCATGGCAACCGTAGGATTGTGTTGCCATAGTAACCATGGGGTTGTATTTCCATAGCAACCATAGGATTGTGTTGCCATGGTAACCATGGGGTTGTGTTGCCATGTCAACCATGGCGTTGTGTTTCCATGGGAACCATGGGTTTGTGTTGCCATGGTAACCATGGGGTTGTGTTGCCATGGCAACCGTGGGGTTGTGTTGCCATGGTAACTATTAATTTGTGTTGCCATGGCAACCATGGGGTTGTGTTTCCATGGCTACCATGGTATGGTGTTGCCATGGTAACCATGGGGTTGCGTTGCCATGGCAACGATGGTGTTTTGTTTTCATGGCAACCATGGGGTTGTGTTGCCATGGTAACCATGGGTTTTTGTTGTCATGCAAACCATGGGGTTGTGTTTCCGTGGCAACCATAGGGTTCTGTTGCCATGGAAACCATGGGGTTGGGTTGCCATGTTAACAATGGTGTTTTTTTGCCATGGCAACCTTGTGGTTTTGTTGCCATTGACACCATGGTGTTGTGTTTCCATGGCAACCATGAAGTTGTGTTGCCATGGACACCATGGGTTTGGGTTGCCATAACAAACATTGGGTTGTGTTGCCATGGTAACCATGGGGATGGGTTTCATGGCAACCATGGGTTTTTCTTACCATGGCAACCATGGTGTTTTGTTGCCATGTTAACCATTGTGTTTTGTTGCCATGGCAATAGTGGTGTTTTGTTTCAATTGTAACCATGGGGTTGTGTTGCATATGCAACCATGGGATTGTATTGCAATGGTAACCATGGGATTGGTTTACCATGGCAACCATGGCATTGTGTTTCCATGGGAACCATGGGGTTGTGTTGCCATGGTAAACATGGGGTTGTGTAGCCATGGTAACTATGGTGTTTTGTTTAAATTGTAACCATGTGGCTGTGTTGCCATGGTAACCATGGGGTGGTGTTGCCATGGGAACCATGGTTTTGTGTTGCCATGGCTACCATGGTGTTGTGTTGCCATTGAAACAATGGGGTTGTGTTGCCATGGCAACCATGGGGTTGTGTTGCCATGAAAACCATGGGGTTGTGTAGCCATGTCAACCGTGGGTTTGTGTTTCCATGTTAACCATGGGTTTGTGTTGCCATGGTAACCATGGAGTTGTGTTGCCATGGCAACCACGGGCCTGTGTTGCCATGGCAACCATGGGGTTGTGTTGCCATGGTAACCATTGGGTTGTGTTGCCATGGAAACTATGGTGTATTCCTGCCATGGCAACCATGGCGTTGTGTTTCCATGGCGACCATGGGACTGTGTTGCCATGGAAACCATGGCGTTTTGTTGCCATGGTAACAATGGGGTTGTGTTCCCATGGCAATCATGGGGTTCTGTTGCCATGGAAACCATGTAGTTTGGTTGCCATGGAACGCATGGTGTTTTGTTGCCATTGGAACCATGGGGTTGTGTAGCCATGGCAACCATGGGGTTTTGTTGCCATGTCAACCATGAGCTTGTTTTTCCATTGCAACCATGGGGTTGTGTTGCCATGGTAACAATGGGGTTGTGTTTCCATGGCAACCATGGGGTTGTGTTGCCATGGTAACCATGGGTTTGGGTTGCCATGGTAACCATGTGGTTTTGTTACCATGGCAAACATGGGGTTGTGTTGCCATGGAAACCATGGGGTTCTGTTGCCGTGGTAACCATGGAGTTGTGTTGCCATGGCAATAATGGTGTTTTGTTTAAATTGTAACCATGCGGTTGTGTTGCCATGGTAACCATGGGGTTGTGTTGCCATGGCAACCGTGGGGTTGTGTTGCCATTGAAACCATGGGGTTGTGTTTATATGGTAACCATGGGGTTGTGTTTCCATGGGAATCATGGGCCTGTGTTGCCATGGTAACCATGGCGTTTTGTTGCCATGGTAACCATGGCGTTTTGTTACCTTGGCAACCATAGGGTTGTGTTGCCATGGTAAACATGGGGATGGGTTCCATGGCAACCACTGGGTTGTGTTGCCATAGCAACCATGGGGCTGGTTTCCATGGCAACCATGGGGTTGTGTAGCCATGGCATCCATGGGGTTTTGTTGCCATGTCAACCATGAGCTTGTTTTTCCATTGCAACCATGGGGTTGTGTTGCCATGGTAACAATGGGGTTGTGTTTCCATGGCAACCATGGGGTTGTGTTGCCATGGTAACCATGGGTTTGGGTTGCCATGGTAACCATGTGGTTTTGTTACCATGGCAAACATGGGGTTGTGTTGCCATGGAAACCATGGGGTTCTGTTGCCGTGGTAACCATGGAGTTGTGTTGCCATGGCAATAATGGTGTTTTGTTTAAATTGTAACCATGCGGTTGTGTTGCCATGGTAACCATGGGGTTGTGTTGCCATGGCAACCGTGGGGTTGTGTTGCCATTGAAACCATGGGGTTGTGTTTATATGGTAACCATGGGGTTGTGTTTCCATGGGAATCATGGGCCTGTGTTGCCATGGTAACCATGGCGTTTTGTTGCCATGGTAACCATGGCGTTTTGTTACCTTGGCAACCATAGGGTTGTGTTGCCATGGTAAACATGGGGATGGGTTCCATGGCAACCACTGGGTTGTGTTGCCATAGCAACCATGGGGCAGGTTTCCATGGCAACCATGGGGTTGTGTAGCCATGGCATCCATGGGGTTTTGTTGCCATGGCAACCGTGGGATTGTTTTTTCATGGCAACCATGGGGTTGTGTTGCCATGGTAACCATGGGCCTGTGTTGCCATGGTAACCATGGCGTTTTGTTGCCTTGGTAACCATGGGGTTGTGTTGCCATGTCTACCATGGTGTTATGTTGCCATGGTAACCATGGGGTTGCGTTGCCATGGCAACCATGGGGTTTTGTTTTCATGGCAAACATGGGGTTCTTTTGCCATGGTAACCAATGGGTTTTGTTGTCATGCAAACCATGGGGTTGTGTTGCCGTGGAAACAATGGGGTTCTCTTGCCATAGTAACCATGTGGTTTTGTTACCGTGGTAACCATGGGGTTGTGCTGCCATGTCAACCATGGGGTTTTGTTTCAATTGTAACCATAAGGTTGCATTGCCATGGTAAACAAGGGATTGTGTTTCCATGGCAACCAGTGGGTTGTGTTGCCATAGCAACCATGGGGTTGTGTTGCCATGATAACCATGGGGTTTTGTTGCCATGTCAACCACGGGGTTGTGTTTCCGTGGGAACCATTGAGTTGAGTTGCCATGGCAACCATGGGGTAGTGTTTTCATGGGAACGATGGGATTGTGTTTCCATGGTAACCATGGGGTTGTGTTTCCATGGCAACCATGGGATTGTGTTTCCGTGGGAACCATGGGGTTGTGTTGCCATGGCAACCATGGGGTAGTGTTTTCATGGGAACGATGGGATTGTGTTTCCATGGTAACCATGGGGTTGTGTTTCCATGGCAACCATGGGATTGTGTTTCCGTGGGAACCATTGAGTTGAGTTGCCATAGTAACCATGGGGTTGTGTTTCCATGGCAACCATAGGATTGTGTTGCCATGGTAACCATGAGGTTGTGTTCTCATGCAAACCATGGGGTTGTGTTGCCGTGCAACCATGGGGTTCTCTTGCCATAGTAACCATGTGGTTATGTTACCGTGGTAACCATGGGGTTGTGTTGCCATGGCAACCATGGGGATGGGTTCCATGGCAACCGTTGCGTTGTGTTGCCATAGCAACCATAGGGATGGGTTCCATTGCAACCATGGGGTTTTGTTACCGTGGAAAACAAGGGGTTTTGTTTCCATGGACACCATTGGGTTTTGTTGCCATGGTAACCATGTGGTTGTTGTTTTAATGGCAACCATGGGATTGTGTTGCTATGGTAACCATGGGGATGTGTTGCCATGTCAACCATGAGGTTGTGTTTCCATGGGAACCATGGGATTGTGTTTCCATGGTAACTATTAGGTTGAGTTGCCATAGTAACCATGGGGTTGTATTTCCATGGCAACCACAGGATTGTGTTGCCATGGTACCCATGGGGTTGTGTTGCCATGTCAACCATGGGGTTGTGTTTCCATGGGAACCATGGGTTTGTGTTGCCATGGTAACTATTAATTTGTGTTTCCATGGCAACCATGGGGTTGTGTTGCCATGGCTACCATGGTATGGTGTTGCCATGGTAACCATGGGGTTTTGTTTTCATGGCAACCATGGGGTTGTGTTGCCATGGTAACCATGGGTTTTTGTTGTCATGCAAACCATGGGGTTGTGTTTCCGTGTCAACCATAGGGTTCTGTTGCCATGGAAACCATGGGGTTGGGTTGCCATGTTAACAATGGTGTTTTTTTGCCATGGCAACCTTGTGGTTTTGTTGCCATTGACACCATGGTGTTGTGTTTCCATGGCAACCATGAAGTTGTGTTGCCATGGACACTATGGGTTTGGGTTGCCATAACAACCATTGGGTTGTGTTGCCATGGAAACCATGGAGATGGGTTTCATGTAACCATGGGTTTTTGTTACCATGGCAACCATGGTGTTTTGTTGCCATGTTAACCATTGTGTTTTGTTGCCATGGCAATAATGGTGTTTTGTTTGAAGTGTAACCATGGGGTTGTGTTGCGTATGCAACCATGGGATTGTATTGCAATGGTAACCATGGGATTGGTTTGCCATGGCAACCATGGCATTGTTTTTCCATGGGAACCATGGGTTTATGTTGCCATGGTAAACATGGGGTTGTGTAGCCATGGTAACTATGGTGTTTTGTTTAAATTGTAACCATGTGGTTGTGTTGCCATGGTAACCATGGGGTTGTGTTGCCATGGCAACCACGGTGTTGTGTTGCCATTGAAACAATGGGGTTGTTTTTCCATGGCAACCATGGCGCTTTGTTACCTTGGCAACCATGGGGTTGTGTTGCCATGGGAACCATGGGATTGTGTTGCCATGGTAACCATGGGGTTGTGTTTCCATGGGAACCATGGGCCTGTGTTGCCATGGAAACCATGGCGTTTTGTTGCCTTGGTAACCGTGGGGTTGTTTTGCCATGTCAACCATGGGGTTTTGTTTCAATTGTAACCATAGGGTTGTGTTGCCATGGTAAAGAAGGGGTTGTGTTTCCATGGTAACCATAGGGATTTTTTACCATGGCAACCATGGGGTGTGTTGCCATGATAACCATGGGGTTTTGTTGCCATGTCAAGAATGGGTTTGTGTTGCCATTGAAACCATGGGGTTGTGATTCCATGGCAACCATGGGATTGTGTTGCCATTGAAACCATGGGGTTGTGATTCCATGGCAACCATGGGATTGTGTTGCCATGGTAACCATGAGGTTGTGTTTCCATGGGAACCATGGGTTTTTGTTGCCATGGCAACCATGGGGATTTGTTTCCATGGCAATCATGGGGTTGTGTTGCCATTGTAACCATGGGATTGGTTTGCCATGGCAACGATGGGATTGTGTTGCCGTGGAAACTATGGTGTATTCTTGCCATGGCAAACATGGCGTTGTGTTTCCATGGCAACCGTGGGGTTGTTTTGACATGGTAACCATGGGGATGGCTTATGAAGGCAACCATAACGTTTTGTTACCATGGCAACCATGGGGTTGAGTTGCCATGGCAACCATGGGTTGTGTTTCCATGGCAACTATTGGGTTGTGTTGCCATGGTACCCATGGTGTTGTGTTACCATGGAAAACATGGCGGTTTTTTGCCATGGTAAATATGCGATTGCGTTGCCATGGCAACCATGGGGTTGCATTACCATGCCAACCATGGGGCTGTGTTTCCCTGGCAACCATGGGGTTGTGTTGCCATGGCAACAATGGTTTTTTTTTACCATGGCAAGCATGGGATTGTGTTTCCGTGGTATCTATTAGGTTGAGTGTCCATAGCAACCATGGGGTTGTGTTCCCATGGCAACCATAGTATTGCGTTGCCATGGTAACCATGGGGTTGTGTTTCCATGGGAACCATGTGGTTGTGTTGCCATAATAACCATGGGGTTGGGATGCCATGGCAACCATGGCGTTTTGTTACCTTGGCAACAATGGGGTTGTGTTGCCATGGTAACCATGGGGTTGTGTTTCCATGGCAACTATGGGGTTGTTTTGCCATGGTAACCACGGGGTTGCGTTGCCATGGCAAACATGGCGTTTTTTTGCCATGGTAAATGTGCGATTGAGTTGCCATGGCAACCATGGGGTTGTGTTCCCCTGGCAATCATGGGGTTGTGTTGCCAAGGCAACAATGGGGTTTTGTTACGATGGCAACCATGGGATTGTGTTTTCGTGGGAACCATTGAGTTTAGTTGCCATGGCAACCATGGGGTAGTGTTTCCATGGCAACCATGGGATTGTGTTTCCATGATAACTATTACGTTGAGTTGCCATAGTAACCATGGGGTTGTATTTCCATGGCAACCGTAGGATTGTGTTGCCATAGTAACCATGGGGTTGTATTTCCATAGCAACCATAGGATTGTGTTGCCATGGTAACCATGGGGTTGTGTTGCCATGTCAACCATGGCGTTGTGTTTCCATGGGAACCATGGGTTTGTGTTGCCATGGTAACCATGGGGTTGTGTTGCCATGGCAACCGTGGGGTTGTGTTGCCATGGTAACTATTAATTTGTGTTGCCATGGCAACCATGGGGTTGTGTTTCCATGGCTACCATGGTATGGTGTTGCCATGGTAACCATGGGGTTGCGTTGCCATGGCAACGATGGTGTTTTGTTTTCATGGCAACCATGGGGTTGTGTTGCCATGGTAACCATGGGTTTTTGTTGTCATTCAAACCATGGGGTTGTGTTTCCGTGGCAACCATAGGGTTCTGTTGCCATGGAAACCATGGGGTTGGGTTGCCATGTTAACAATGGTGTTTTTTTGCCATGGCAACCTTGTGGTTTTGTTGCCATTGACACCATGGTGTTGTGTTTCCATGGCAACCATGAAGTTGTGTTGCCATGGACACCATGGGTTTGGGTTGCCATAACAAACATTGGGTTGTGTTGCCATGGTAACCATGGGGATGGGTTTCATGGCAACCATGGGTTTTTCTTACCATGGCAACCATGGTGTTTTGTTGCCATGTTAACCATTGTGTTTTGTTGCCATGGCAATAGTGGTGTTTTGTTTCAATTGTAACCATGGGGTTGTGTTGCATATGCAACCATGGGATTGTATTGCAATGGTAACCATGGGATTGGTTTACCATGGCAACCATGGCATTGTGTTTCCATGGGAACCATGGGGTTGTGTTGCCATGGTAAACATGGGGTTGTGTAGCCATGGTAACTATGGTGTTTTGTTTAAATTGTAACCATGTGGCTGTGTTGCCATGGTAACCATGGGGTGGTGTTGCCATGGGAACCATGGTTTTGTGTTGCCATGGCTACCATGGTGTTGTGTTGCCATTGAAACAATGGGGTTGTGTTGCCATGGCAACCATGGGGTTGTGTTGCCATGAAAACCATGGGGTTGTGTAGCCATGTCAACCGTGGGTTTGTGTTTCCATGTTAACCATGGGTTTGTGTTGCCATGGTAACCATGGAGTTGTGTTGCCATGGCAACCACGGGCCTGTGTTGCCATGGCAACCATGGGGTTGTGTTGCCATGGTAACCATTGGGTTGTGTTGCCATGGAAACTATGGTGTATTCCTGCCATGGCAACCATGGCGTTGTGTTTCCATGGCGACCATGGGACTGTGTTGCCATGGAAACCATGGCGTTTTGTTGCCATGGTAACAATGGGGTTGTGTTCCCATGGCAATCATGGGGTTCTGTTGCCATGGAAACCATGTAGTTTGGTTGCCATGGAACGCATGGTGTTTTGTTGCCATTGGAACCATGGGGTTGTGTAGCCATGGCAACCATGGGGTTTTGTTGCCATGTCAACCATGAGCTTGTTTTTCCATTGCAACCATGGGGTTGTGTTGCCATGGTAACAATGGGGTTGTGTTTCCATGGCAACCATGGGGTTGTGTTGCCATGGTAACCATGGGTTTGGGTTGCCATGGTAACCATGTGGTTTTGTTACCATGGCAAACATGGGGTTGTGTTGCCATGGAAACCATGGGGTTCTGTTGCCGTGGTAACCATGGAGTTGTGTTGCCATGGCAATAATGGTGTTTTGTTTAAATTGTAACCATGCGGTTGTGTTGCCATGGTAACCATGGGGTTGTGTTGCCATGGCAACCGTGGGGTTGTGTTGCCATTGAAACCATGGGGTTGTGTTTCCATGGTAACCATGGGGTTGTGTTTCCATGGGAACCATGGGCCTGTGTTGCCATGGTAACCATGGCGTTTTGTTGCCATGGTAACCATGGCGTTTTGTTACCTTGGCAACCATAGGGTTGTGTTGCCATGGTAAACATGGGGATGGGTTCCATGGCAACCACTGGGTTGTGTTGCCATAGCAACCATGGGGCTGGTTTCCATGGCAACCATGGGGTTGTGTAGCCATGGCATCCATGGGGTTTTGTTGCCATGGCAACCGTGGGATTGTTTTTTCATGGCAACCATGGGGTTGTGTTGCCATGGTAACCATGGGCCTGTGTTGCCATGGTAACCATGGCGTTTTGTTGCCTTGGTAACCATGGGGTTGTGTTGCCATGTCTACCATGGTGTTATGTTGCCATGGTAACCATGGGGTTGCGTTGCCATGGCAACCATGGGGTTTTGTTTTCATGGCAAACATGGGGTTCTTTTGCCATGGTAACCAATGGGTTTTGTTGTCATGCAAACCATGGGGTTGTGTTGCCGTGGAAACAATGGGGTTCTCTTGCCATAGTAACCATGTGGTTTTGTTACCGTGGTAACCATGGGGTTGTGCTGCCATGTCAACCATGGGGTTTTGTTTCAATTGTAACCATAAGGTTGCATTGCCATGGTAAACAAGGGATTGTGTTTCCATGGCAACCAGTGGGTTGTGTTGCCATGGCAACCATGGGGTTGTGTTGCCATGATAACCATGGGGTTTTGTTGCCATGTCAACCACGGGGTTGTGTTTCCATGGAACAATGGGTTTGTGTTGCAATGGTAACAATGGGGTAGTTTTTCCATGGCAACCATGGGGTTGTGTTGCCAAGGCAACAATGGGGTTTTGTTACCATGGCAACCATGGGATTGTGTTTCCGTGGGAACCATTGAGTTGAGTTGCCATGGCAACCATGGGGTAGTGTTTTCATGGGAACGATGGGATTGTGTTTCCATGGTAACCATGGGGTTGTGTTTCCATGGCAACCATGGGATTGTGTTTCCGTGGGAACCATGGGGTTGTGTTGCCATGGCAACCATGGGGTAGTGTTTTCATGGGAACGATGGGATTGTGTTTCCATGGTAACCATGGGGTTGTGTTTCCATGGCAACCATGGGATTGTGTTTCCGTGGGAACCATTGAGTTGAGTTGCCATAGTAACCATGGGGTTGTGTTTCCATGGCAACCATAGGATTGTGTTGCCATGGTAACCATGAGGTTGTGTTCTCATGCAAACCATGGGGTTGTGTTGCCGTGCAACCATGGGGTTCTCTTGCCATAGTAACCATGTGGTTATGTTACCGTGGTAACCATGGGGTTGTGTTGCCATGGCAACCATGGGGATGGGTTCCATGGCAACCGTTGCGTTGTGTTGCCATAGCAACCATAGGGATGGGTTCCATTGCAACCATGGGGTTTTGTTACCGTGGAAAACAAGGGGTTTTGTTTCCATGGACACCATTGGGTTTTGTTGCCATGGTAACCATGTGGTTGTTGTTTTAATGGCAACCATGGGATTGTGTTGCTATGGTAACCATGGGGATGTGTTGCCATGTCAACCATGAGGTTGTGTTTCCATGGGAACCATGGGATTGTGTTTCCATGGTAACTATTAGGTTGAGTTGCCATAGTAACCATGGGGTTGTATTTCCATGGCAACCACAGGATTGTGTTGCCATGGTACCCATGGGGTTGTGTTGCCATGTCAACCATGGGGTTGTGTTTCCATGGGAACCATGGGTTTGTGTTGCCATGGTAACTATTAATTTGTGTTTCCATGGCAACCATGGGGTTGTGTTGCCATGGCTACCATGGTATGGTGTTGCCATGGTAGCCATGGGGTTTTGTTTTCATGGCAACCATGGGGTTGTGTTGCCATGGTAACCATGGGTTTTTGTTGTCATGCAAACCATGGGGTTGTGTTTCCGTGTCAACCATAGGGTTCTGTTGCCATGGAAACCATGGGGTTGGGTTGCCATGTTAACAATGGTGTTTTTTTGTCATGGCAACCTTGTGGTTTTGTTGCCATTGACACCATGGTGTTGTGTTTCCATGGCAACCATGAAGTTGTGTTGCCATGGACACTATGGGTTTGGGTTGCCATAACAACCATTGGGTTGTGTTGCCATGGAAACCATGGAGATGGGTTTCATGTAACCATGGGTTTTTGTTACCATGGCAACCATGGTGTTTTGTTGCCATGTTAACCATTGTGTTTTGTTGCCATGGCAATAATGGTGTTTTGTTTGAAGTGTAACCATGGGGTTGTGTTGCGTATGCAACCATGGGATTGTATTGCAATGGTAACCATGGGATTGGTTTGCCATGGCAACCATGGCATTGTTTTTCCATGGGAACCATGGGTTTATGTTGCCATGGTAAACATGGGGTTGTGTAGCCATGGTAACTATGGTGTTTTGTTTAAATTGTAACCATGTGGTTGTGTTGCCATGGTAACCATGGGGTTGTGTTGCCATGGCAACCACGGTGTTGTGTTGCCATTGAAACAATGGGGTTGTTTTTCCATGGCAACCATGGCGCTTTGTTACCTTGGCAACCATGGGGTTGTGTTGCCATGGGAACCATGGGATTGTGTTGCCATGGTAACCATGGGGTTGTGTTTCCATGGGAACCATGGGCCTGTGTTGCCATGGAAACCATGGCGTTTTGTTGCCTTGGTAACCGTGGGGTTGTTTTGCCATGTCAACCATGGGGTTTTGTTTCAATTGTAACCATAGGGTTGTGTTGCCATGGTAAAGAAGGGGTTGTGTTTCCATGGTAACCATAGGGATTTTTTACCATGGCAACCATGGGGTGTGTTGCCATGATAACCATGGGGTTTTGTTGCCATGTCAAGAATGGGTTTGTGTTGCCATTGAAACCATGGGGTTGTGATTCCATGGCAACCATGGGATTGTGTTGCCATTGAAACCATGGGGTTGTGATTCCATGGCAACCATGGGATTGTGTTGCCATGGTAACCATGAGGTTGTGTTTCCATGGGAACCATGGGTTTTTGTTGCCATGGCAACCATGGGGATTTGTTTCCATGGCAACCATGGGGTTGTGTTGCCATTGTAACCATGGGATTGGTTTGCCATGGCAACGATGGGATTGTGTTGCCGTGGAAACTATGGTGTATTCTTGCCATGGCAAACATGGCGTTGTGTTTCCATGGCAACCGTGGGGTTGTTTTGACATGGTAACCATGGGGATGGCTTATGAAGGCAACCATAACGTTTTGTTACCATGGCAACCATGGGGTTGAGTTGCCATGGCAACCATGGGTTGTGTTTCCATGGCAACTATTGGGTTGTGTTGCCATGGTACCCATGGTGTTGTGTTACCATGGAAAACATGGCGGTTTTTTGCCATGGTAAATATGCGATTGCGTTGCCATGGCAACCATGGGGTTGCATTACCATGCCAACCATGGGGCTGTGTTTCCCTGGCAACCATGGGGTTGTGTTGCCATGGCAACAATGGTTTTTTTTTACCATGGCAAGCATGGGATTGTGTTTCCGTGGTATCTATTAGGTTGAGTGTCCATAGCAACCATGGGGTTGTGTTCCCATGGCAACCATAGTATTGCGTTGCCATGGTAACCATGGGGTTGTGTTTCCATGGGAACCATGTGGTTGTGTTGCCATAATAACCATGGGGTTGGGATGCCATGGCAACCATGGCGTTTTGTTACCTTGGCAACCATGGGGTTGTGTTGCCATGGTAACCATGGGGTTGTGTTTCCATGGCAACTATGGGGTTGTTTTGCCATGGTAACCACGGGGTTGCGTTGCCATGGCAAACATGGCGTTTTTTTGCCATGGTAAATGTGCGATTGAGTTGCCATGGCAACCATGGGGTTGTGTTCCCCTGGCAATCATGGGGTTGTGTTGCCAAGGCAACAATGGGGTTTTGTTACGATGGCAACCATGGGATTGTGTTTTCGTGGGAACCATTGAGTTTAGTTGCCATGGCAACCATGGGGTAGTGTTTCCATGGCAACCATGGGATTGTGTTTCCATGATAACTATTACGTTGAGTTGCCATAGTAACCATGGGGTTGTATTTCCATGGCAACCGTAGGATTGTGTTGCCATAGTAACCATGGGGTTGTATTTCCATAGCAACCATAGGATTGTGTTGCCATGGTAACCATGGGGTTGTGTTGCCATGTCAACCATGGCGTTGTGTTTCCATGGGAACCATGGGTTTGTGTTGCCATGGTAACCATGGGGTTGTGTTGCCATGGCAACCGTGGGGTTGTGTTGCCATGGTAACTATTAATTTGTGTTGCCATGGCAACCATGGGGTTGTGTTTCCATGGCTACCATGGTATGGTGTTGCCATGGTAACCATGGGGTTGTGTTGCCATGGCAACCGTGGGGTTGTGTTGCCATTGTAACTATTAATTTGTGTTGCCATGGCAACCATGGGGTTGTGTTTCCATGGCTACCATGGTATGGTGTTGCCATGGTAACCATGGGGTTGCGTTGCCATGGCAACGATGGTGTTTTGTTTTCATGGCAACCATGGGGTTGTGTTGCCATGGTAACCATGGGTTTTTGTTGTCATTCAAACCATGGGGTTGTGTTTCCGTGTCAACCATAGGGTTCTGTTGCCATGGAAACCATGGGGTTGGGTTGCCATGTTAACAATGGTGTTTTTTTGCCATGGCAACCTTGTGGTTTTGTTGCCATTGACACCATGGTGTTGTGTTTCCATGGCAACCATGAAGTTGTGTTGCCATGGACACCATGGGTTTGGGTTGCCATAACAAACATTGGGTTGTGTTGCCATGGTAACCATGGGGATGGGTTTCATGGCAACCATGGGTTTTTCTTACCATGGCAACCATGGTGTTTTGTTGCCATGTTAACCATTGTGTTTTGTTGCCATGGCAATAGTGGTGTTTTGTTTCAATTGTAACCATGGGGTTGTGTTGCATATGCAACCATGGGATTGTATTGCAATGGTAACCATGGGATTGGTTTACCATGGCAACCATGGCATTGTGTTTCCATGGGAACCATGGGGTTGTGTTGCCATGGTAAACATGGGGTTGTGTAGCCATGGTAACTATGGTGTTTTGTTTAAATTGTAACCATGTGGCTGTGTTGCCATGGTAACCATGGGGTGGTGTTGCCATGGGAACCATGGTTTTGTGTTGCCATGGCTACCATGGTGTTGTGTTGCCATTGAAACAATGGGGTTGTGTTGCCATGGCAACCATGGGGTTGTGTTGCCATGAAAACCATGGGGTTGTGTAGCCATGTCAACCGTGGGTTTGTGTTTCCATGTTAACCATGGGTTTGTGTTGCCATGGTAACCATGGAGTTGTGTTGCCATGGCAACCACGGGCCTGTGTTGCCATGGCAACCATGGGGTTGTGTTGCCATGGTAACCATTGGGTTGTGTTGCCATGGAAACTATGGTGTATTCCTGCCATGGCAACCATGGCGTTGTGTTTCCATGGCGACCATGGGACTGTGTTGCCATGGAAACCATGGCGTTTTGTTGCCATGGTAACAATGGGGTTGTGTTCCCATGGCAATCATGGGGTTCTGTTGCCATGGAAACCATGTAGTTTGGTTGCCATGGAACGCATGGTGTTTTGTTGCCATTGGAACCATGGGGTTGTGTAGCCATGGCAACCATGGGGTTTTGTTGCCATGTCAACCATGAGCTTGTTTTTCCATTGCAACCATGGGGTTGTGTTGCCATGGTAACAATGGGGTTGTGTTTCCATGGCAACCATGGGGTTGTGTTGCCATGGTAACCATGGGTTTGGGTTGCCATGGTAACCATGTGGTTTTGTTACCATGGCAAACATGGGGTTGTGTTGCCATGGAAACCATGGGGTTCTGTTGCCGTGGTAACCATGGAGTTGTGTTGCCATGGCAATAATGGTGTTTTGTTTAAATTGTAACCATGCGGTTGTGTTGCCATGGTAACCATGGGGTTGTGTTGCCATGGCAACCGTGGGGTTGTGTTGCCATTGAAACCATGGGGTTGTGTTTCCATGGTAACCATGGGGTTGTGTTTCCATGGGAACCATGGGCCTGTGTTGCCATGGTAACCATGGCGTTTTGTTGCCATGGTAACCATGGCGTTTTGTTACCTTGGCAACCATAGGGTTGTGTTGCCATGGTAAACATGGGGATGGGTTCCATGGCAACCACTGGGTTGTGTTGCCATAGCAACCATGGGGCTGGTTTCCATGGCAACCATGGGGTTGTGTAGCCATGGCATCCATGGGGTTTTGTTGCCATGGCAACCGTGGGATTGTTTTTTCATGGCAACCATGGGGTTGTGTTGCCATGGTAACCATGGGCCTGTGTTGCCATGGTAACCATGGCGTTTTGTTGCCTTGGTAACCATGGGGTTGTGTTGCCATGTCTACCATGGTGTTATGTTGCCATGGTAACCATGGGGTTGCGTTGCCATGGCAACCATGGGGTTTTGTTTTCATGGCAAACATGGGGTTCTTTTGCCATGGTAACCAATGGGTTTTGTTGTCATGCAAACCATGGGGTTGTGTTGCCGTGGAAACAATGGGGTTCTCTTGCCATAGTAACCATGTGGTTTTGTTACCGTGGTAACCATGGGGTTGTGCTGCCATGTCAACCATGGGGTTTTGTTTCAATTGTAACCATAAGGTTGCATTGCCATGGTAAACAAGGGATTGTGTTTCCATGGCAACCAGTGGGTTGTGTTGCCATGGCAACCATGGGGTTGTGTTGCCATGATAACCATGGGGTTTTGTTGCCATGTCAACCACGGGGTTGTGTTTCCATGGAACAATGGGTTTGTGTTGCAATGGTAACAATGGGGTAGTTTTTCCATGGCAACCATGGGGTTGTGTTGCCAAGGCAACAATGGGGTTTTGTTACCATGGCAACCATGGGATTGTGTTTCCGTGGGAACCATTGAGTTGAGTTGCCATGGCAACCATGGGGTAGTGTTTTCATGGGAACGATGGGATTGTGTTTCCATGGTAACCATGGGGTTGTGTTTCCATGGCAACCATGGGATTGTGTTTCCGTGGGAACCATGGGGTTGTGTTTCCATGGCAACCATGGGATTGTGTTTCCGTGGGAACCATTGAGTTGAGTTGCCATAGTAACCATGGGGTTGTGTTTCCATGGCAACCATAGGATTGTGTTGCCATGGTAACCATGAGGTTGTGTTCTCATGCAAACCATGGGGTTGTGTTGCCGTGCAACCATGGGGTTCTCTTGCCATAGTAACCATGTGGTTATGTTACCGTGGTAACCATGGGGTTGTGTTGCCATGGCAACCATGGGGATGGGTTCCATGGCAACCGTTGCGTTGTGTTGCCATAGCAACCATAGGGATGGGTTCCATTGCAACCATGGGGTTTTGTTACCGTGGAAAACAAGGGGTTTTGTTTCCATGGACACCATTGGGTTTTGTTGCCATGGTAACCATGTGGTTGTTGTTTTAATGGCAACCATGGGATTGTGTTGCTATGGTAACCATGGGGATGTGTTGCCATGTCAACCATGAGGTTGTGTTTCCATGGGAACCATGGGATTGTGTTTCCATGGTAACTATTAGGTTGAGTTGCCATAGTAACCATGGGGTTGTATTTCCATGGCAACCACAGGATTGTGTTGCCATGGTACCCATGGGGTTGTGTTGCCATGTCAACCATGGGGTTGTGTTTCCATGGGAACCATGGGTTTGTGTTGCCATGGTAACTATTAATTTGTGTTTCCATGGCAACCATGGGGTTGTGTTGCCATGGCTACCATGGTATGGTGTTGCCATGGTAGCCATGGGGTTTTGTTTTCATGGCAACCATGGGGTTGTGTTGCCATGGTAACCATGGGTTTTTGTTGTCATGCAAACCATGGGGTTGTGTTTCCGTGTCAACCATAGGGTTCTGTTGCCATGGAAACCATGGGGT
Source organism: Aythya ferina (assembly GCF_964211825.1). Classification (NCBI taxonomy): domain Eukaryota; kingdom Metazoa; phylum Chordata; class Aves; order Anseriformes; family Anatidae; genus Aythya; species Aythya ferina. The sequence continues at coordinate 1,261,279 of NC_140309.1, forward strand.
TGGGTTGCCATGTTAACAATGGTGTTTTTTTGCCATGGCAACCTTGTGGTTTTGTTGCCATTGACACCATGGTGTTGTGTTTCCATGGCAACCATGAAGTTGTGTTGCCATGGACACTATGGGTTTGGGTTGCCATAACAACCATTGGGTTGTGTTGCCATGGAAACCATGGAGATGGGTTTCATGTAACCATGGGTTTTTGTTACCATGGCAACCATGGTGTTTTGTTGCCATGTTAACCATTGTGTTTTGTTGCCATGGCAATAATGGTGTTTTGTTTGAAGTGTAACCATGGGGTTGTGTTGCGTATGCAACCATGGGATTGTATTGCAATGGTAACCATGGGATTGGTTTGCCATGGCAACCATGGCATTGTTTTTCCATGGGAACCATGGGTTTATGTTGCCATGGTAAACATGGGGTTGTGTAGCCATGGTAACTATGGTGTTTTGTTTAAATTGTAACCATGTGGTTGTGTTGCCATGGTAACCATGGGGTTGTGTTGCCATGGCAACCACGGTGTTGTGTTGCCATTGAAACAATGGGGTTGTTTTTCCATGGCAACCATGGCGCTTTGTTACCTTGGCAACCATGGGGTTGTGTTGCCATGGGAACCATGGGATTGTGTTGCCATGGTAACCATGGGGTTGTGTTTCCATGGGAACCATGGGCCTGTGTTGCCATGGAAACCATGGCGTTTTGTTGCCTTGGTAACCGTGGGGTTGTTTTGCCATGTCAACCATGGGGTTTTGTTTCAATTGTAACCATAGGGTTGTGTTGCCATGGTAAAGAAGGGGTTGTGTTTCCATGGTAACCATAGGGATTTTTTACCATGGCAACCATGGGGTGTGTTGCCATGATAACCATGGGGTTTTGTTGCCATGTCAAGAATGGGTTTGTGTTGCCATTGAAACCATGGGGTTGTGATTCCATGGCAACCATGGGATTGTGTTGCCATTGAAACCATGGGGTTGTGATTCCATGGCAACCATGGGATTGTGTTGCCATGGTAACCATGAGGTTGTGTTTCCATGGGAACCATGGGTTTTTGTTGCCATGGCAACCATGGGGATTTGTTTCCATGGCAACCATGGGGTTGTGTTGCCATTGTAACCATGGGATTGGTTTGCCATGGCAACGATGGGATTGTGTTGCCGTGGAAACTATGGTGTATTCTTGCCATGGCAAACATGGCGTTGTGTTTCCATGGCAACCGTGGGGTTGTTTTGACATGGTAACCATGGGGATGGCTTATGAAGGCAACCATAACGTTTTGTTACCATGGCAACCATGGGGTTGAGTTGCCATGGCAACCATGGGTTGTGTTTCCATGGCAACTATTGGGTTGTGTTGCCATGGTACCCATGGTGTTGTGTTACCATGGAAAACATGGCGGTTTTTTGCCATGGTAAATATGCGATTGCGTTGCCATGGCAACCATGGGGTTGCATTACCATGCCAACCATGGGGCTGTGTTTCCCTGGCAACCATGGGGTTGTGTTGCCATGGCAACAATGGTTTTTTTTTACCATGGCAAGCATGGGATTGTGTTTCCGTGGTATCTATTAGGTTGAGTGTCCATAGCAACCATGGGGTTGTGTTCCCATGGCAACCATAGTATTGCGTTGCCATGGTAACCATGGGGTTGTGTTTCCATGGGAACCATGTGGTTGTGTTGCCATAATAACCATGGGGTTGGGATGCCATGGCAACCATGGCGTTTTGTTACCTTGGCAACCATGGGGTTGTGTTGCCATGGTAACCATGGGGTTGTGTTTCCATGGCAACTATGGGGTTGTTTTGCCATGGTAACCACGGGGTTGCGTTGCCATGGCAAACATGGCGTTTTTTTGCCATGGTAAATGTGCGATTGAGTTGCCATGGCAACCATGGGGTTGTGTTCCCCTGGCAATCATGGGGTTGTGTTGCCAAGGCAACAATGGGGTTTTGTTACGATGGCAACCATGGGATTGTGTTTTCGTGGGAACCATTGAGTTTAGTTGCCATGGCAACCATGGGGTAGTGTTTCCATGGCAACCATGGGATTGTGTTTCCATGATAACTATTACGTTGAGTTGCCATAGTAACCATGGGGTTGTATTTCCATGGCAACCGTAGGATTGTGTTGCCATAGTAACCATGGGGTTGTATTTCCATAGCAACCATAGGATTGTGTTGCCATGGTAACCATGGGGTTGTGTTGCCATGTCAACCATGGCGTTGTGTTTCCATGGGAACCATGGGTTTGTGTTGCCATGGTAACCATGGGGTTGTGTTGCCATGGCAACCGTGGGGTTGTGTTGCCATGGTAACTATTAATTTGTGTTGCCATGGCAACCATGGGGTTGTGTTTCCATGGCTACCATGGTATGGTGTTGCCATGGTAACCATGGGGTTGCGTTGCCATGGCAACCGTGGGGTTGTGTTGCCATTGTAACTATTAATTTGTGTTGCCATGGCAACCATGGGGTTGTGTTTCCATGGCTACCATGGTATGGTGTTGCCATGGTAACCATGGGGTTGCGTTGCCATGGCAACGATGGTGTTTTGTTTTCATGGCAACCATGGGGTTGTGTTGCCATGGTAACCATGGGTTTTTGTTGTCATTCAAACCATGGGGTTGTGTTTCCGTGTCAACCATAGGGTTCTGTTGCCATGGAAACCATGGGGTTGGGTTGCCATGTTAACAATGGTGTTTTTTTGCCATGGCAACCTTGTGGTTTTGTTGCCATTGACACCATGGTGTTGTGTTTCCATGGCAACCATGAAGTTGTGTTGCCATGGACACCATGGGTTTGGGTTGCCATAACAAACATTGGGTTGTGTTGCCATGGTAACCATGGGGATGGGTTTCATGGCAACCATGGGTTTTTCTTACCATGGCAACCATGGTGTTTTGTTGCCATGTTAACCATTGTGTTTTGTTGCCATGGCAATAGTGGTGTTTTGTTTCAATTGTAACCATGGGGTTGTGTTGCATATGCAACCATGGGATTGTATTGCAATGGTAACCATGGGATTGGTTTACCATGGCAACCATGGCATTGTGTTTCCATGGGAACCATGGGGTTGTGTTGCCATGGTAAACATGGGGTTGTGTAGCCATGGTAACTATGGTGTTTTGTTTAAATTGTAACCATGTGGCTGTGTTGCCATGGTAACCATGGGGTGGTGTTGCCATGGGAACCATGGTTTTGTGTTGCCATGGCTACCATGGTGTTGTGTTGCCATTGAAACAATGGGGTTGTGTTGCCATGGCAACCATGGGGTTGTGTTGCCATGAAAACCATGGGGTTGTGTAGCCATGTCAACCGTGGGTTTGTGTTTCCATGTTAACCATGGGTTTGTGTTGCCATGGTAACCATGGAGTTGTGTTGCCATGGCAACCACGGGCCTGTGTTGCCATGGCAACCATGGGGTTGTGTTGCCATGGTAACCATTGGGTTGTGTTGCCATGGAAACTATGGTGTATTCCTGCCATGGCAACCATGGCGTTGTGTTTCCATGGCGACCATGGGACTGTGTTGCCATGGAAACCATGGCGTTTTGTTGCCATGGTAACAATGGGGTTGTGTTCCCATGGCAATCATGGGGTTCTGTTGCCATGGAAACCATGTAGTTTGGTTGCCATGGAACGCATGGTGTTTTGTTGCCATTGGAACCATGGGGTTGTGTAGCCATGGCAACCATGGGGTTTTGTTGCCATGTCAACCATGAGCTTGTTTTTCCATTGCAACCATGGGGTTGTGTTGCCATGGTAACAATGGGGTTGTGTTTCCATGGCAACCATGGGGTTGTGTTGCCATGGTAACCATGGGTTTGGGTTGCCATGGTAACCATGTGGTTTTGTTACCATGGCAAACATGGGGTTGTGTTGCCATGGAAACCATGGGGTTCTGTTGCCGTGGTAACCATGGAGTTGTGTTGCCATGGCAATAATGGTGTTTTGTTTAAATTGTAACCATGCGGTTGTGTTGCCATGGTAACCATGGGGTTGTGTTGCCATGGCAACCGTGGGGTTGTGTTGCCATTGAAACCATGGGGTTGTGTTTCCATGGTAACCATGGGGTTGTGTTTCCATGGGAACCATGGGGTTTTGTTGCCATGTCAACCATGAGCTTGTTTTTCCATTGCAACCATGGGGTTGTGTTGCCATGGTAACAATGGGGTTGTGTTTCCATGGCAACCATGGGGTTGTGTTGCCATGGTAACCATGGGTTTGGGTTGCCATGGTAACCATGTGGTTTTGTTACCATGGCAAACATGGGGTTGTGTTGCCATGGAAACCATGGGGTTCTGTTGCCGTGGTAACCATGGAGTTGTGTTGCCATGGCAATAATGGTGTTTTGTTTAAATTGTAACCATGCGGTTGTGTTGCCATGGTAACCATGGGGTTGTGTTGCCATGGCAACCGTGGGGTTGTGTTGCCATTGAAACCATGGGGTTGTGTTTCCATGGTAACCATGGGGTTGTGTTTCCATGGGAACCATGGGCCTGTGTTGCCATGGTAACCATGGCGTTTTGTTGCCATGGTAACCATGGCGTTTTGTTACCTTGGCAACCATAGGGTTGTGTTGCCATGGTAAACATGGGGATGGGTTCCATGGCAACCACTGGGTTGTGTTGCCATAGCAACCATGGGGCTGGTTTCCATGGCAACCATGGGGTTGTGTAGCCATGGCATCCATGGGGTTTTGTTGCCATGGCAACCGTGGGATTGTTTTTTCATGGCAACCATGGGGTTGTGTTGCCATGGTAACCATGGGCCTGTGTTGCCATGGTAACCATGGCGTTTTGTTGCCTTGGTAACCATGGGGTTGTGTTGCCATGTCTACCATGGTGTTATGTTGCCATGGTAACCATGGGGTTGCGTTGCCATGGCAACCATGGGGTTTTGTTTTCATGGCAAACATGGGGTTCTTTTGCCATGGTAACCAATGGGTTTTGTTGTCATGCAAACCATGGGGTTGTGTTGCCGTGGAAACAATGGGGTTCTCTTGCCATAGTAACCATGTGGTTTTGTTACCGTGGTAACCATGGGGTTGTGCTGCCATGTCAACCATGGGGTTTTGTTTCAATTGTAACCATAAGGTTGCATTGCCATGGTAAACAAGGGATTGTGTTTCCATGGCAACCAGTGGGTTGTGTTGCCATGGCAACCATGGGGTTGTGTTGCCATGATAACCATGGGGTTTTGTTGCCATGTCAACCACGGGGTTGTGTTTCCATGGAACAATGGGTTTGTGTTGCAATGGTAACAATGGGGTAGTTTTTCCATGGCAACCATGGGGTTGTGTTGCCAAGGCAACAATGGGGTTTTGTTACCATGGCAACCATGGGATTGTGTTTCCGTGGGAACCATTGAGTTGAGTTGCCATGGCAACCATGGGGTAGTGTTTTCATGGGAACGATGGGATTGTGTTTCCATGGTAACCATGGGGTTGTGTTTCCATGGCAACCATGGGATTGTGTTTCCGTGGGAACCATGGGGTTGTGTTGCCATGGCAACCATGGGGTAGTGTTTTCATGGGAACGATGGGATTGTGTTTCCATGGTAACCATGGGGTTGTGTTTCCATGGCAACCATGGGATTGTGTTTCCGTGGGAACCATTGAGTTGAGTTGCCATAGTAACCATGGGGTTGTGTTTCCATGGCAACCATAGGATTGTGTTGCCATGGTAACCATGAGGTTGTGTTCTCATGCAAACCATGGGGTTGTGTTGCCGTGCAACCATGGGGTTCTCTTGCCATAGTAACCATGTGGTTATGTTACCGTGGTAACCATGGGGTTGTGTTGCCATGGCAACCATGGGGATGGGTTCCATGGCAACCGTTGCGTTGTGTTGCCATAGCAACCATAGGGATGGGTTCCATTGCAACCATGGGGTTTTGTTACCGTGGAAAACAAGGGGTTTTGTTTCCATGGACACCATTGGGTTTTGTTGCCATGGTAACCATGTGGTTGTTGTTTTAATGGCAACCATGGGATTGTGTTGCTATGGTAACCATGGGGATGTGTTGCCATGTCAACCATGAGGTTGTGTTTCCATGGGAACCATGGGATTGTGTTTCCATGGTAACTATTAGGTTGAGTTGCCATAGTAACCATGGGGTTGTATTTCCATGGCAACCACAGGATTGTGTTGCCATGGTACCCATGGGGTTGTGTTGCCATGTCAACCATGGGGTTGTGTTTCCATGGGAACCATGGGTTTGTGTTGCCATGGTAACTATTAATTTGTGTTTCCATGGCAACCATGGGGTTGTGTTGCCATGGCTACCATGGTATGGTGTTGCCATGGTAGCCATGGGGTTTTGTTTTCATGGCAACCATGGGGTTGTGTTGCCATGGTAACCATGGGTTTTTGTTGTCATGCAAACCATGGGGTTGTGTTTCCGTGTCAACCATAGGGTTCTGTTGCCATGGAAACCATGGGGTTGGGTTGCCATGTTAACAATGGTGTTTTTTTGCCATGGCAACCTTGTGGTTTTGTTGCCATTGACACCATGGTGTTGTGTTTCCATGGCAACCATGAAGTTGTGTTGCCATGGACACTATGGGTTTGGGTTGCCATAACAACCATTGGGTTGTGTTGCCATGGAAACCATGGAGATGGGTTTCATGTAACCATGGGTTTTTGTTACCATGGCAACCATGGTGTTTTGTTGCCATGTTAACCATTGTGTTTTGTTGCCATGGCAATAATGGTGTTTTGTTTGAAGTGTAACCATGGGGTTGTGTTGCGTATGCAACCATGGGATTGTATTGCAATGGTAACCATGGGATTGGTTTGCCATGGCAACCATGGCATTGTTTTTCCATGGGAACCATGGGTTTATGTTGCCATGGTAAACATGGGGTTGTGTAGCCATGGTAACTATGGTGTTTTGTTTAAATTGTAACCATGTGGTTGTGTTGCCATGGTAACCATGGGGTTGTGTTGCCATGGCAACCACGGTGTTGTGTTGCCATTGAAACAATGGGGTTGTTTTTCCATGGCAACCATGGCGCTTTGTTACCTTGGCAACCATGGGGTTGTGTTGTCATGGGAACCATGGGATTGTGTTGCCATGGTAACCATGGGGTTGTGTTTCCATGGGAACCATGGGCCTGTGTTGCCATGGAAACCATGGCGTTTTGTTGCCTTGGTAACCGTGGGGTTGTTTTGCCATGTCAACCATGGGGTTTTGTTTCAATTGTAACCATAGGGTTGTGTTGCCATGGTAAAGAAGGGGTTGTGTTTCCATGGTAACCATAGGGATTTTTTACCATGGCAACCATGGGGTGTGTTGCCATGATAACCATGGGGTTTTGTTGCCATGTCAAGAATGGGTTTGTGTTGCCATTGAAACCATGGGGTTGTGATTCCATGGCAACCATGGGATTGTGTTGCCATTGAAACCATGGGGTTGTGATTCCATGGCAACCATGGGATTGTGTTGCCATGGTAACCATGAGGTTGTGTTTCCATGGGAACCATGGGTTTTTGTTGCCATGGCAACCATGGGGATTTGTTTCCATGGCAACCATGGGGTTGTGTTGCCATTGTAACCATGGGATTGGTTTGCCATGGCAACGATGGGATTGTGTTGCCGTGGAAACTATGGTGTATTCTTGCCATGGCAAACATGGCGTTGTGTTTCCATGGCAACCGTGGGGTTGTTTTGACATGGTAACCATGGGGATGGCTTATGAAGGCAACCATAACGTTTTGTTACCATGGCAACCATGGGGTTGAGTTGCCATGGCAACCATGGGTTGTGTTTCCATGGCAACTATTGGGTTGTGTTGCCATGGTACCCATGGTGTTGTGTTACCATGGAAAACATGGCGGTTTTTTGCCATGGTAAATATGCGATTGCGTTGCCATGGCAACCATGGGGTTGCATTACCATGCCAACCATGGGGCTGTGTTTCCCTGGCAACCATGGGGTTGTGTTGCCATGGCAACAATGGTTTTTTTTTACCATGGCAAGCATGGGATTGTGTTTCCGTGGTATCTATTAGGTTGAGTGTCCATAGCAACCATGGGGTTGTGTTCCCATGGCAACCATAGTATTGCGTTGCCATGGTAACCATGGGGTTGTGTTTCCATGGGAACCATGTGGTTGTGTTGCCATAATAACCATGGGGTTGGGATGCCATGGCAACCATGGCGTTTTGTTACCTTGGCAACCATGGGGTTGTGTTGCCATGGTAACCATGGGGTTGTGTTTCCATGGCAACTATGGGGTTGTTTTGCCATGGTAACCACGGGGTTGCGTTGCCATGGCAAACATGGCGTTTTTTTGCCATGGTAAATGTGCGATTGAGTTGCCATGGCAACCATGGGGTTGTGTTCCCCTGGCAATCATGGGGTTGTGTTGCCAAGGCAACAATGGGGTTTTGTTACGATGGCAACCATGGGATTGTGTTTTCGTGGGAACCATTGAGTTTAGTTGCCATGGCAACCATGGGGTAGTGTTTCCATGGCAACCATGGGATTGTGTTTCCATGATAACTATTACGTTGAGTTGCCATAGTAACCATGGGGTTGTATTTCCATGGCAACCGTAGGATTGTGTTGCCATAGTAACCATGGGGTTGTATTTCCATAGCAACCATAGGATTGTGTTGCCATGGTAACCATGGGGTTGTGTTGCCATGTCAACCATGGCGTTGTGTTTCCATGGGAACCATGGGTTTGTGTTGCCATGGTAACCATGGGGTTGTGTTGCCATGGCAACCGTGGGGTTGTGTTGCCATGGTAACTATTAATTTGTGTTGCCATGGCAACCATGGGGTTGTGTTTCCATGGCTACCATGGTATGGTGTTGCCATGGTAACCATGGGGTTGCGTTGCCATGGCAACGATGGTGTTTTGTTTTCATGGCAACCATGGGGTTGTGTTGCCATGGTAACCATGGGTTTTTGTTGTCATTCAAACCATGGGGTTGTGTTTCCGTGTCAACCATAGGGTTCTGTTGCCATGGAAACCATGGGGTTGGGTTGCCATTTAACAATGGTGTTTTTTTGCCATGGCAACCTTGTGGTTTTGTTGCCATTGACACCATGGTGTTGTGTTTCCATGGCAACCATGAAGTTGTGTTGCCATGGACACCATGGGTTTGGGTTGCCATAACAAACATTGGGTTGTGTTGCCATGGTAACCATGGGGATGGGTTTCATGGCAACCATGGGTTTTTCTTACCATGGCAACCATGGTGTTTTGTTGCCATGTTAACCATTGTGTTTTGTTGCCATGGCAATAGTGGTGTTTTGTTTCAATTGTAACCATGGGGTTGTGTTGCATATGCAACCATGGGATTGTATTGCAATGGTAACCATGGGATTGGTTTACCATGGCAACCATGGCATTGTGTTTCCATGGGAACCATGGGGTTGTGTTGCCATGGTAAACATGGGGTTGTGTAGCCATGGTAACTATGGTGTTTTGTTTAAATTGTAACCATGTGGCTGTGTTGCCATGGTAACCATGGGGTGGTGTTGCCATGGGAACCATGGTTTTGTGTTGCCATGGCTACCATGGTGTTGTGTTGCCATTGAAACAATGGGGTTGTGTTGCCATGGCAACCATGGGGTTGTGTTGCCATGAAAACCATGGGGTTGTGTAGCCATGTCAACCGTGGGTTTGTGTTTCCATGTTAACCATGGGTTTGTGTTGCCATGGTAACCATGGAGTTGTGTTGCCATGGCAACCACGGGCCTGTGTTGCCATGGCAACCATGGGGTTGTGTTGCCATGGTAACCATTGGGTTGTGTTGCCATGGAAACTATGGTGTATTCCTGCCATGGCAACCATGGCGTTGTGTTTCCATGGCGACCATGGGACTGTGTTGCCATGGAAACCATGGCGTTTTGTTGCCATGGTAACAATGGGGTTGTGTTCCCATGGCAATCATGGGGTTCTGTTGCCATGGAAACCATGTAGTTTGGTTGCCATGGAACGCATGGTGTTTTGTTGCCATTGGAACCATGGGGTTGTGTAGCCATGGCAACCATGGGGTTTTGTTGCCATGTCAACCATGAGCTTGTTTTTCCATTGCAACCATGGGGTTGTGTTGCCATGGTAACAATGGGGTTGTGTTTCCATGGCAACCATGGGGTTGTGTTGCCATGGTAACCATGGGTTTGGGTTGCCATGGTAACCATGTGGTTTTGTTACCATGGCAAACATGGGGTTGTGTTGCCATGGAAACCATGGGGTTCTGTTGCCGTGGTAACCATGGAGTTGTGTTGCCATGGCAATAATGGTGTTTTGTTTAAATTGTAACCATGCGGTTGTGTTGCCATGGTAACCATGGGGTTGTGTTGCCATGGCAACCGTGGGGTTGTGTTGCCATTGAAACCATGGGGTTGTGTTTCCATGGTAACCATGGGGTTGTGTTTCCATGGGAACCATGGGCCTGTGTTGCCATGGTAACCATGGCGTTTTGTTGCCATGGTAACCATGGCGTTTTGTTACCTTGGCAACCATAGGGTTGTGTTGCCATGGTAAACATGGGGATGGGTTCCATGGCAACCACTGGGTTGTGTTGCCATAGCAACCATGGGGCTGGTTTCCATGGCAACCATGGGGTTGTGTAGCCATGGCATCCATGGGGTTTTGTTGCCATGGCAACCGTGGGATTGTTTTTTCATGGCAACCATGGGGTTGTGTTGCCATGGTAACCATGGGCCTGTGTTGCCATGGTAACCATGGCGTTTTGTTGCCTTGGTAACCATGGGGTTGTGTTGCCATGTCTACCATGGTGTTATGTTGCCATGGTAACCATGGGGTTGCGTTGCCATGGCAACCATGGGGTTTTGTTTTCATGGCAAACATGGGGTTCTTTTGCCATGGTAACCAATGGGTTTTGTTGTCATGCAAACCATGGGGTTGTGTTGCCGTGGAAACAATGGGGTTCTCTTGCCATAGTAACCATGTGGTTTTGTTACCGTGGTAACCATGGGGTTGTGCTGCCATGTCAACCATGGGGTTTTGTTTCAATTGTAACCATAAGGTTGCATTGCCATGGTAAACAAGGGATTGTGTTTCCATGGCAACCAGTGGGTTGTGTTGCCATGGCAACCATGGGGTTGTGTTGCCATGATAACCATGGGGTTTTGTTGCCATGTCAACCACGGGGTTGTGTTTCCATGGAACAATGGGTTTGTGTTGCAATGGTAACAATGGGGTAGTTTTTCCATGGCAACCATGGGGTTGTGTTGCCAAGGCAACAATGGGGTTTTGTTACCATGGCAACCATGGGATTGTGTTTCCGTGGGAACCATTGAGTTGAGTTGCCATGGCAACCATGGGGTAGTGTTTTCATGGGAACGATGGGATTGTGTTTCCATGGTAACCATGGGGTTGTGTTTCCATGGCAACCATGGGATTGTGTTTCCGTGGGAACCATGGGGTTGTGTTGCCATGGCAACCATGGGGTAGTGTTTTCATGGGAACGATGGGATTGTGTTTCCATGGTAACCATGGGGTTGTGTTTCCATGGCAACCATGGGATTGTGTTTCCGTGGGAACCATTGAGTTGAGTTGCCATAGTAACCATGGGGTTGTGTTTCCATGGCAACCATAGGATTGTGTTGCCATGGTAACCATGAGGTTGTGTTCTCATGCAAACCATGGGGTTGTGTTGCCGTGCAACCATGGGGTTCTCTTGCCATAGTAACCATGTGGTTATGTTACCGTGGTAACCATGGGGTTGTGTTGCCATGGCAACCATGGGGGTGGGTTCCATGGCAACCGTTGCGTTGTGTTGCCATAGCAACCATAGGGATGGGTTCCATTGCAACCATGGGGTTTTGTTACCGTGGAAAACAAGGGGTTTTGTTTCCATGGACACCATTGGGTTTTGTTGCCATGGTAACCATGTGGTTGTTGTTTTAATGGCAACCATGGGATTGTGTTGCTATGGTAACCATGGGGATGTGTTGCCATGTCAACCATGAGGTTGTGTTTCCATGGGAACCATGGGATTGTGTTTCCATGGTAACTATTAGGTTGAGTTGCCATAGTAACCATGGGGTTGTATTTCCATGGCAACCACAGGATTGTGTTGCCATGGTACCCATGGGGTTGTGTTGCCATGTCAACCATGGGGTTGTGTTTCCATGGGAACCATGGGTTTGTGTTGCCATGGTAACTATTAATTTGTGTTTCCATGGCAACCATGGGGTTGTGTTGCCATGGCTACCATGGTATGGTGTTGCCATGGTAGCCATGGGGTTTTGTTTTCATGGCAACCATGGGGTTGTGTTGCCATGGTAACCATGGGTTTTTGTTGTCATGCAAACCATGGGGTTGTGTTTCCGTGTCAACCATAGGGTTCTGTTGCCATGGAAACCATGGGGTTGGGTTGCCATGTTAACAATGGTGTTTTTTTGCCATGGCAACCTTGTGGTTTTGTTGCCATTGACACCATGGTGTTGTGTTTCCATGGCAACCATGAAGTTGTGTTGCCATGGACACTATGGGTTTGGGTTGCCATAACAACCATTGGGTTGTGTTGCCATGGAAACCATGGAGATGGGTTTCATGTAACCATGGGTTTTTGTTACCATGGCAACCATGGTGTTTTGTTGCCATGTTAACCATTGTGTTTTGTTGCCATGGCAATAATGGTGTTTTGTTTGAAGTGTAACCATGGGGTTGTGTTGCGTATGCAACCATGGGATTGTATTGCAATGGTAACCATGGGATTGGTTTGCCATGGCAACCATGGCATTGTTTTTCCATGGGAACCATGGGTTTATGTTGCCATGGTAAACATGGGGTTGTGTAGCCATGGTAACTATGGTGTTTTGTTTAAATTGTAACCATGTGGTTGTGTTGCCATGGTAACCATGGGGTTGTGTTGCCATGGCAACCACGGTGTTGTGTTGCCATTGAAACAATGGGGTTGTTTTTCCATGGCAACCATGGCGCTTTGTTACCTTGGCAACCATGGGGTTGTGTTGTCATGGGAACCATGGGATTGTGTTGCCATGGTAACCATGGGGTTGTGTTTCCATGGGAACCATGGGCCTGTGTTGCCATGGAAACCATGGCGTTTTGTTGCCTTGGTAACCGTGGGGTTGTTTTGCCATGTCAACCATGGGGTTTTGTTTCAATTGTAACCATAGGGTTGTGTTGCCATGGTAAAGAAGGGGTTGTGTTTCCATGGTAACCATAGGGATTTTTTACCATGGCAACCATGGGGTGTGTTGCCATGATAACCATGGGGTTTTGTTGCCATGTCAAGAATGGGTTTGTGTTGCCATTGAAACCATGGGGTTGTGATTCCATGGCAACCATGGGATTGTGTTGCCATTGAAACCATGGGGTTGTGATTCCATGGCAACCATGGGATTGTGTTGCCATGGTAACCATGAGGTTGTGTTTCCATGGGAACCATGGGTTTTTGTTGCCATGGCAACCATGGGGATTTGTTTCCATGGCAACCATGGGGTTGTGTTGCCATTGTAACCATGGGATTGGTTTGCCATGGCAACGATGGGATTGTGTTGCCGTGGAAACTATGGTGTATTCTTGCCATGGCAAACATGGCGTTGTGTTTCCATGGCAACCGTGGGGTTGTTTTGACATGGTAACCATGGGGATGGCTTATGAAGGCAACCATAACGTTTTGTTACCATGGCAACCATGGGGTTGAGTTGCCATGGCAACCATGGGTTGTGTTTCCATGGCAACTATTGGGTTGTGTTGCCATGGTACCCATGGTGTTGTGTTACCATGGAAAACATGGCGGTTTTTTGCCATGGTAAATATGCGATTGCGTTGCCATGGCAACCATGGGGTTGCATTACCATGCCAACCATGGGGCTGTGTTTCCCTGGCAACCATGGGGTTGTGTTGCCATGGCAACAATGGTTTTTTTTTACCATGGCAAGCATGGGATTGTGTTTCCGTGGTATCTATTAGGTTGAGTGTCCATAGCAACCATGGGGTTGTGTTCCCATGGCAACCATAGTATTGCGTTGCCATGGTAACCATGGGGTTGTGTTTCCATGGGAACCATGTGGTTGTGTTGCCATAATAACCATGGGGTTGGGATGCCATGGCAACCATGGCGTTTTGTTACCTTGGCAACCATGGGGTTGTGTTGCCATGGTAACCATGGGGTTGTGTTTCCATGGCAACTATGGGGTTGTTTTGCCATGGTAACCACGGGGTTGCGTTGCCATGGCAAACATGGCGTTTTTTTGCCATGGTAAATGTGCGATTGAGTTGCCATGGCAACCATGGGGTTGTGTTCCCCTGGCAATCATGGGGTTGTGTTGCCAAGGCAACAATGGGGTTTTGTTACGATGGCAACCATGGGATTGTGTTTTCGTGGGAACCATTGAGTTTAGTTGCCATGGCAACCATGGGGTAGTGTTTCCATGGCAACCATGGGATTGTGTTTCCATGATAACTATTACGTTGAGTTGCCATAGTAACCATGGGGTTGTATTTCCATGGCAACCGTAGGATTGTGTTGCCATAGTAACCATGGGGTTGTATTTCCATAGCAACCATAGGATTGTGTTGCCATGGTAACCATGGGGTTGTGTTGCCATGTCAACCATGGCGTTGTGTTTCCATGGGAACCATGGGTTTGTGTTGCCATGGTAACCATGGGGTTGTGTTGCCATGGCAACCGTGGGGTTGTGTTGCCATGGTAACTATTAATTTGTGTTGCCATGGCAACCATGGGGTTGTGTTTCCATGGCTACCATGGTATGGTGTTGCCATGGTAACCATGGGGTTGCGTTGCCATGGCAACGATGGTGTTTTGTTTTCATGGCAACCATGGGGTTGTGTTGCCATGGTAACCATGGGTTTTTGTTGTCATTCAAACCATGGGGTTGTGTTTCCGTGTCAACCATAGGGTTCTGTTGCCATGGAAACCATGGGGTTGGGTTGCCATGTTAACAATGGTGTTTTTTTGCCATGGCAACCTTGTGGTTTTGTTGCCATTGACACCATGGTGTTGTGTTTCCATGGCAACCATGAAGTTGTGTTGCCATGGACACCATGGGTTTGGGTTGCCATAACAAACATTGGGTTGTGTTGCCATGGTAACCATGGGGATGGGTTTCATGGCAACCATGGGTTTTTCTTACCATGGCAACCATGGTGTTTTGTTGCCATGTTAACCATTGTGTTTTGTTGCCATGGCAATAGTGGTGTTTTGTTTCAATTGTAACCATGGGGTTGTGTTGCATATGCAACCATGGGATTGTATTGCAATGGTAACCATGGGATTGGTTTACCATGGCAACCATGGCATTGTGTTTCCATGGGAACCATGGGGTTGTGTTGCCATGGTAAACATGGGGTTGTGTAGCCATGGTAACTATGGTGTTTTGTTTAAATTGTAACCATGTGGCTGTGTTGCCATGGTAACCATGGGGTGGTGTTGCCATGGGAACCATGGTTTTGTGTTGCCATGGCTACCATGGTGTTGTGTTGCCATTGAAACAATGGGGTTGTGTTGCCATGGCAACCATGGGGTTGTGTTGCCATGAAAACCATGGGGTTGTGTAGCCATGTCAACCGTGGGTTTGTGTTTCCATGTTAACCATGGGTTTGTGTTGCCATGGTAACCATGGAGTTGTGTTGCCATGGCAACCACGGGCCTGTGTTGCCATGGCAACCATGGGGTTGTGTTGCCATGGTAACCATTGGGTTGTGTTGCCATGGAAACTATGGTGTATTCCTGCCATGGCAACCATGGCGTTGTGTTTCCATGGCGACCATGGGACTGTGTTGCCATGGAAACCATGGCGTTTTGTTGCCATGGTAACAATGGGGTTGTGTTCCCATGGCAATCATGGGGTTCTGTTGCCATGGAAACCATGTAGTTTGGTTGCCATGGAACGCATGGTGTTTTGTTGCCATTGGAACCATGGGGTTGTGTAGCCATGGCAACCATGGGGTTTTGTTGCCATGTCAACCATGAGCTTGTTTTTCCATTGCAACCATGGGGTTGTGTTGCCATGGTAACAATGGGGTTGTGTTTCCATGGCAACCATGGGGTTGTGTTGCCATGGTAACCATGGGTTTGGGTTGCCATGGTAAGCATGTGGTTTTGTTACCATGGCAAACATGGGGTTGTGTTCCCATGGCAACCATGGGGTTCTCTTGCCATAGTAACCATGTGGTTATGTTACCGTGGTAACCATGGGGTTGTGTTGCCATGGCAACCATGGGGATGGGTTCCATGGCAACCGTTGCGTTGTGTTGCCATAGCAACCATAGGGATGGGTTCCATTGCAACCATGGGGTTTTGTTACCGTGGAAAACAAGGGGTTTTGTTTCCATGGACACCATTGGGTTTTGTTGCCATGGTAACCATGTGGTTGTTGTTTTAATGGCAACCATGGGATTGTGTTGCTATGGTAACCATGGGGATGTGTTGCCATGTCAACCATGAGGTTGTGTTTCCATGGGAACCATGGGATTGTGTTTCCATGGTAACTATTAGGTTGAGTTGCCATAGTAACCATGGGGTTGTATTTCCATGGCAACCACAGGATTGTGTTGCCATGGTACCCATGGGGTTGTGTTGCCATGTCAACCATGGGGTTGTGTTTCCATGGGAACCATGGGTTTGTGTTGCCATGGTAACTATTAATTTGTGTTTCCATGGCAACCATGGGGTTGTGTTGCCATGGCTACCATGGTATGGTGTTGCCATGGTAGCCATGGGGTTTTGTTTTCATGGCAACCATGGGGTTGTGTTGCCATGGTAACCATGGGTTTTTGTTGTCATGCAAACCATGGGGTTGTGTTTCCGTGTCAACCATAGGGTTCTGTTGCCATGGAAACCATGGGGTTGGGTTGCCATGTTAACAATGGTGTTTTTTTGCCATGGCAACCTTGTGGTTTTGTTGCCATTGACACCATGGTGTTGTGTTTCCATGGCAACCATGAAGTTGTGTTGCCATGGACACTATGGGTTTGGGTTGCCATAACAACCATTGGGTTGTGTTGCCATGGAAACCATGGAGATGGGTTTCATGTAACCATGGGTTTTTGTTACCATGGCAACCATGGTGTTTTGTTGCCATGTTAACCATTGTGTTTTGTTGCCATGGCAATAATGGTGTTTTGTTTGAAGTGTAACCATGGGGTTGTGTTGCGTATGCAACCATGGGATTGTATTGCAATGGTAACCATGGGATTGGTTTGCCATGGCAACCATGGCATTGTTTTTCCATGGGAACCATGGGTTTATGTTGCCATGGTAAACATGGGGTTGTGTAGCCATGGTAACTATGGTGTTTTGTTTAAATTGTAACCATGTGGTTGTGTTGCCATGGTAACCATGGGGTTGTGTTGCCATGGCAACCACGGTGTTGTGTTGCCATTGAAACAATGGGGTTGTTTTTCCATGGCAACCATGGCGCTTTGTTACCTTGGCAACCATGGGGTTGTGTTGTCATGGGAACCATGGGATTGTGTTGCCATGGTAACCATGGGGTTGTGTTTCCATGGGAACCATGGGCCTGTGTTGCCATGGAAACCATGGCGTTTTGTTGCCTTGGTAACCGTGGGGTTGTTTTGCCATGTCAACCATGGGGTTTTGTTTCAATTGTAACCATAGGGTTGTGTTGCCATGGTAAAGAAGGGGTTGTGTTTCCATGGTAACCATAGGGATTTTTTACCATGGCAACCATGGGGTGTGTTGCCATGATAACCATGGGGTTTTGTTGCCATGTCAAGAATGGGTTTGTGTTGCCATTGAAACCATGGGGTTGTGATTCCATGGCAACCATGGGATTGTGTTGCCATTGAAACCATGGGGTTGTGATTCCATGGCAACCATGGGATTGTGTTGCCATGGTAACCATGAGGTTGTGTTTCCATGGGAACCATGGGTTTTTGTTGCCATGGCAACCATGGGGATTTGTTTCCATGGCAACCATGGGGTTGTGTTGCCATTGTAACCATGGGATTGGTTTGCCATGGCAACGATGGGATTGTGTTGCCGTGGAAACTATGGTGTATTCTTGCCATGGCAAACATGGCGTTGTGTTTCCATGGCAACCGTGGGGTTGTTTTGACATGGTAACCATGGGGATGGCTTATGAAGGCAACCATAACGTTTTGTTACCATGGCAACCATGGGGTTGAGTTGCCATGGCAACCATGGGTTGTGTTTCCATGGCAACTATTGGGTTGTGTTGCCATGGTACCCATGGTGTTGTGTTACCATGGAAAACATGGCGGTTTTTTGCCATGGTAAATATGCGATTGCGTTGCCATGGCAACCATGGGGTTGCATTACCATGCCAACCATGGGGCTGTGTTTCCCTGGCAACCATGGGGTTGTGTTGCCATGGCAACAATGGTTTTTTTTTACCATGGCAAGCATGGGATTGTGTTTCCGTGGTATCTATTAGGTTGAGTGTCCATAGCAACCATGGGGTTGTGTTCCCATGGCAACCATAGTATTGCGTTGCCATGGTAACCATGGGGTTGTGTTTCCATGGGAACCATGTGGTTGTGTTGCCATAATAACCATGGGGTTGGGATGCCATGGCAACCATGGCGTTTTGTTACCTTGGCAACCATGGGGTTGTGTTGCCATGGTAACCATGGGGTTGTGTTTCCATGGCAACTATGGGGTTGTTTTGCCATGGTAACCACGGGGTTGCGTTGCCATGGCAAACATGGCGTTTTTTTGCCATGGTAAATGTGCGATTGAGTTGCCATGGCAACCATGGGGTTGTGTTCCCCTGGCAATCATGGGGTTGTGTTGCCAAGGCAACAATGGGGTTTTGTTACGATGGCAACCATGGGATTGTGTTTTCGTGGGAACCATTGAGTTTAGTTGCCATGGCAACCATGGGGTAGTGTTTCCATGGCAACCATGGGATTGTGTTTCCATGATAACTATTACGTTGAGTTGCCATAGTAACCATGGGGTTGTATTTCCATGGCAACCGTAGGATTGTGTTGCCATAGTAACCATGGGGTTGTATTTCCATAGCAACCATAGGATTGTGTTGCCATGGTAACCATGGGGTTGTGTTGCCATGTCAACCATGGCGTTGTGTTTCCATGGGAACCATGGGTTTGTGTTGCCATGGTAACCATGGGGTTGTGTTGCCATGGCAACCGTGGGGTTGTGTTGCCATGGTAACTATTAATTTGTGTTGCCATGGCAACCATGGGGTTGTGTTTCCATGGCTACCATGGTATGGTGTTGCCATGGTAACCATGGGGTTGCGTTGCCATGGCAACGATGGTGTTTTGTTTTCATGGCAACCATGGGGTTGTGTTGCCATGGTAACCATGGGTTTTTGTTGTCATTCAAACCATGGGGTTGTGTTTCCGTGTCAACCATAGGGTTCTGTTGCCATGGAAACCATGGGGTTGGGTTGCCATGTTAACAATGGTGTTTTTTTGCCATGGCAACCTTGTGGTTTTGTTGCCATTGACACCATGGTGTTGTGTTTCCATGGCAACCATGAAGTTGTGTTGCCATGGACACCATGGGTTTGGGTTGCCATAACAAACATTGGGTTGTGTTGCCATGGTAACCATGGGGATGGGTTTCATGGCAACCATGGGTTTTTCTTACCATGGCAACCATGGTGTTTTGTTGCCATGTTAACCATTGTGTTTTGTTGCCATGGCAATAGTGGTGTTTTGTTTCAATTGTAACCATGGGGTTGTGTTGCATATGCAACCATGGGATTGTATTGCAATGGTAACCATGGGATTGGTTTACCATGGCAACCATGGCATTGTGTTTCCATGGGAACCATGGGGTTGTGTTGCCATGGTAAACATGGGGTTGTGTAGCCATGGTAACTATGGTGTTTTGTTTAAATTGTAACCATGTGGCTGTGTTGCCATGGTAACCATGGGGTGGTGTTGCCATGGGAACCATGGTTTTGTGTTGCCATGGCTACCATGGTGTTGTGTTGCCATTGAAACAATGGGGTTGTGTTGCCATGGCAACCATGGGGTTGTGTTGCCATGAAAACCATGGGGTTGTGTAGCCATGTCAACCGTGGGTTTGTGTTTCCATGTTAACCATGGGTTTGTGTTGCCATGGTAACCATGGAGTTGTGTTGCCATGGCAACCACGGGCCTGTGTTGCCATGGCAACCATGGGGTTGTGTTGCCATGGTAACCATTGGGTTGTGTTGCCATGGAAACTATGGTGTATTCCTGCCATGGCAACCATGGCGTTGTGTTTCCATGGCGACCATGGGACTGTGTTGCCATGGAAACCATGGCGTTTTGTTGCCATGGTAACAATGGGGTTGTGTTCCCATGGCAATCATGGGGTTCTGTTGCCATGGAAACCATGTAGTTTGGTTGCCATGGAACGCATGGTGTTTTGTTGCCATTGGAACCATGGGGTTGTGTAGCCATGGCAACCATGGGGTTTTGTTGCCATGTCAACCATGAGCTTGTTTTTCCATTGCAACCATGGGGTTGTGTTGCCATGGTAACAATGGGGTTGTGTTTCCATGGCAACCATGGGGTTGTGTTGCCATGGTAACCATGGGTTTGGGTTGCCATGGTAACCATGTGGTTTTGTTACCATGGCAAACATGGGGTTGTGTTCCCATGGCAACCATGGGGTTCTCTTGCCATAGTAACCATGTGGTTATGTTACCGTGGTAACCATGGGGTTGTGTTGCCATGGCAACCATGGGGATGGGTTCCATGGCAACCGTTGCGTTGTGTTGCCATAGCAACCATAGGGATGGGTTCCATTGCAACCATGGGGTTTTGTTACCGTGGAAAACAAGGGGTTTTGTTTCCATGGACACCATTGGGTTTTGTTGCCATGGTAACCATGTGGTTGTTGTTTTAATGGCAACCATGGGATTGTGTTGCTATGGTAACCATGGGGATGTGTTGCCATGTCAACCATGAGGTTGTGTTTCCATGGGAACCATGGGATTGTGTTTCCATGGTAACTATTAGGTTGAGTTGCCATAGTAACCATGGGGTTGTATTTCCATGGCAACCACAGGATTGTGTTGCCATGGTACCCATGGGGTTGTGTTGCCATGTCAACCATGGGGTTGTGTTTCCATGGGAACCATGGGTTTGTGTTGCCATGGTAACTATTAATTTGTGTTTCCATGGCAACCATGGGGTTGTGTTGCCATGGCTACCATGGTATGGTGTTGCCATGGTAGCCATGGGGTTTTGTTTTCATGGCAACCATGGGGTTGTGTTGCCATGGTAACCATGGGTTTTTGTTGTCATGCAAACCATGGGGTTGTGTTTCCGTGTCAACCA
The DNA here is from genome assembly GCF_964211825.1 of Aythya ferina. NCBI lineage: Eukaryota > Metazoa > Chordata > Aves > Anseriformes > Anatidae > Aythya > Aythya ferina. The sequence goes on from NC_140309.1 coordinate 1,282,540, forward strand.
TAGGGTTCTGTTGCCATGGAAACCATGGGGTTGGGTTGCCATGTTAACAATGGTGTTTTTTTGCCATGGCAACCTTGTGGTTTTGTTGCCATTGACACCATGGTGTTGTGTTTCCATGGCAACCATGAAGTTGTGTTGCCATGGACACTATGGGTTTGGGTTGCCATAACAACCATTGGGTTGTGTTGCCATGGAAACCATGGAGATGGGTTTCATGTAACCATGGGTTTTTGTTACCATGGCAACCATGGTGTTTTGTTGCCATGTTAACCATTGTGTTTTGTTGCCATGGCAATAATGGTGTTTTGTTTGAAGTGTAACCATGGGGTTGTGTTGCGTATGCAACCATGGGATTGTATTGCAATGGTAACCATGGGATTGGTTTGCCATGGCAACCATGGCATTGTTTTTCCATGGGAACCATGGGTTTATGTTGCCATGGTAAACATGGGGTTGTGTAGCCATGGTAACTATGGTGTTTTGTTTAAATTGTAACCATGTGGTTGTGTTGCCATGGTAACCATGGGGTTGTGTTGCCATGGCAACCACGGTGTTGTGTTGCCATTGAAACAATGGGGTTGTTTTTCCATGGCAACCATGGCGCTTTGTTACCTTGGCAACCATGGGGTTGTGTTGTCATGGGAACCATGGGATTGTGTTGCCATGGTAACCATGGGGTTGTGTTTCCATGGGAACCATGGGCCTGTGTTGCCATGGAAACCATGGCGTTTTGTTGCCTTGGTAACCGTGGGGTTGTTTTGCCATGTCAACCATGGGGTTTTGTTTCAATTGTAACCATAGGGTTGTGTTGCCATGGTAAAGAAGGGGTTGTGTTTCCATGGTAACCATAGGGATTTTTTACCATGGCAACCATGGGGTGTGTTGCCATGATAACCATGGGGTTTTGTTGCCATGTCAAGAATGGGTTTGTGTTGCCATTGAAACCATGGGGTTGTGATTCCATGGCAACCATGGGATTGTGTTGCCATTGAAACCATGGGGTTGTGATTCCATGGCAACCATGGGATTGTGTTGCCATGGTAACCATGAGGTTGTGTTTCCATGGGAACCATGGGTTTTTGTTGCCATGGCAACCATGGGGATTTGTTTCCATGGCAACCATGGGGTTGTGTTGCCATTGTAACCATGGGATTGGTTTGCCATGGCAACGATGGGATTGTGTTGCCGTGGAAACTATGGTGTATTCTTGCCATGGCAAACATGGCGTTGTGTTTCCATGGCAACCGTGGGGTTGTTTTGACATGGTAACCATGGGGATGGCTTATGAAGGCAACCATAACGTTTTGTTACCATGGCAACCATGGGGTTGAGTTGCCATGGCAACCATGGGTTGTGTTTCCATGGCAACTATTGGGTTGTGTTGCCATGGTACCCATGGTGTTGTGTTACCATGGAAAACATGGCGGTTTTTTGCCATGGTAAATATGCGATTGCGTTGCCATGGCAACCATGGGGTTGCATTACCATGCCAACCATGGGGCTGTGTTTCCCTGGCAACCATGGGGTTGTGTTGCCATGGCAACAATGGTTTTTTTTTACCATGGCAAGCATGGGATTGTGTTTCCGTGGTATCTATTAGGTTGAGTGTCCATAGCAACCATGGGGTTGTGTTCCCATGGCAACCATAGTATTGCGTTGCCATGGTAACCATGGGGTTGTGTTTCCATGGGAACCATGTGGTTGTGTTGCCATAATAACCATGGGGTTGGGATGCCATGGCAACCATGGCGTTTTGTTACCTTGGCAACCATGGGGTTGTGTTGCCATGGTAACCATGGGGTTGTGTTTCCATGGCAACTATGGGGTTGTTTTGCCATGGTAACCACGGGGTTGCGTTGCCATGGCAAACATGGCGTTTTTTTGCCATGGTAAATGTGCGATTGAGTTGCCATGGCAACCATGGGGTTGTGTTCCCCTGGCAATCATGGGGTTGTGTTGCCAAGGCAACAATGGGGTTTTGTTACGATGGCAACCATGGGATTGTGTTTTCGTGGGAACCATTGAGTTTAGTTGCCATGGCAACCATGGGGTAGTGTTTCCATGGCAACCATGGGATTGTGTTTCCATGATAACTATTACGTTGAGTTGCCATAGTAACCATGGGGTTGTATTTCCATGGCAACCGTAGGATTGTGTTGCCATAGTAACCATGGGGTTGTATTTCCATAGCAACCATAGGATTGTGTTGCCATGGTAACCATGGGGTTGTGTTGCCATGTCAACCATGGCGTTGTGTTTCCATGGGAACCATGGGTTTGTGTTGCCATGGTAACCATGGGGTTGTGTTGCCATGGCAACCGTGGGGTTGTGTTGCCATGGTAACTATTAATTTGTGTTGCCATGGCAACCATGGGGTTGTGTTTCCATGGCTACCATGGTATGGTGTTGCCATGGTAACCATGGGGTTGCGTTGCCATGGCAACGATGGTGTTTTGTTTTCATGGCAACCATGGGGTTGTGTTGCCATGGTAACCATGGGTTTTTGTTGTCATTCAAACCATGGGGTTGTGTTTCCGTGTCAACCATAGGGTTCTGTTGCCATGGAAACCATGGGGTTGGGTTGCCATGTTAACAATGGTGTTTTTTTGCCATGGCAACCTTGTGGTTTTGTTGCCATTGACACCATGGTGTTGTGTTTCCATGGCAACCATGAAGTTGTGTTGCCATGGACACCATGGGTTTGGGTTGCCATAACAAACATTGGGTTGTGTTGCCATGGTAACCATGGGGATGGGTTTCATGGCAACCATGGGTTTTTCTTACCATGGCAACCATGGTGTTTTGTTGCCATGTTAACCATTGTGTTTTGTTGCCATGGCAATAGTGGTGTTTTGTTTCAATTGTAACCATGGGGTTGTGTTGCATATGCAACCATGGGATTGTATTGCAATGGTAACCATGGGATTGGTTTACCATGGCAACCATGGCATTGTGTTTCCATGGGAACCATGGGGTTGTGTTGCCATGGTAAACATGGGGTTGTGTAGCCATGGTAACTATGGTGTTTTGTTTAAATTGTAACCATGTGGCTGTGTTGCCATGGTAACCATGGGGTGGTGTTGCCATGGGAACCATGGTTTTGTGTTGCCATGGCTACCATGGTGTTGTGTTGCCATTGAAACAATGGGGTTGTGTTGCCATGGCAACCATGGGGTTGTGTTGCCATGAAAACCATGGGGTTGTGTAGCCATGTCAACCGTGGGTTTGTGTTTCCATGTTAACCATGGGTTTGTGTTGCCATGGTAACCATGGAGTTGTGTTGCCATGGCAACCACGGGCCTGTGTTGCCATGGCAACCATGGGGTTGTGTTGCCATGGTAACCATTGGGTTGTGTTGCCATGGAAACTATGGTGTATTCCTGCCATGGCAACCATGGCGTTGTGTTTCCATGGCGACCATGGGACTGTGTTGCCATGGAAACCATGGCGTTTTGTTGCCATGGTAACAATGGGGTTGTGTTCCCATGGCAATCATGGGGTTCTGTTGCCATGGAAACCATGTAGTTTGGTTGCCATGGAACGCATGGTGTTTTGTTGCCATTGGAACCATGGGGTTGTGTAGCCATGGCAACCATGGGGTTTTGTTGCCATGTCAACCATGAGCTTGTTTTTCCATTGCAACCATGGGGTTGTGTTGCCATGGTAACAATGGGGTTGTGTTTCCATGGCAACCATGGGGTTGTGTTGCCATGGTAACCATGGGTTTGGGTTGCCATGGTAACCATGTGGTTTTGTTACCATGGCAAACATGGGGTTGTGTTCCCATGGCAACCATGGGGTTCTCTTGCCATAGTAACCATGTGGTTATGTTACCGTGGTAACCATGGGGTTGTGTTGCCATGGCAACCATGGGGATGGGTTCCATGGCAACCGTTGCGTTGTGTTGCCATAGCAACCATAGGGATGGGTTCCATTGCAACCATGGGGTTTTGTTACCGTGGAAAACAAGGGGTTTTGTTTCCATGGACACCATTGGGTTTTGTTGCCATGGTAACCATGTGGTTGTTGTTTTAATGGCAACCATGGGATTGTGTTGCTATGGTAACCATGGGGATGTGTTGCCATGTCAACCATGAGGTTGTGTTTCCATGGGAACCATGGGATTGTGTTTCCATGGTAACTATTAGGTTGAGTTGCCATAGTAACCATGGGGTTGTATTTCCATGGCAACCACAGGATTGTGTTGCCATGGTACCCATGGGGTTGTGTTGCCATGTCAACCATGGGGTTGTGTTTCCATGGGAACCATGGGTTTGTGTTGCCATGGTAACTATTAATTTGTGTTTCCATGGCAACCATGGGGTTGTGTTGCCATGGCTACCATGGTATGGTGTTGCCATGGTAGCCATGGGGTTTTGTTTTCATGGCAACCATGGGGTTGTGTTGCCATGGTAACCATGGGTTTTTGTTGTCATGCAAACCATGGGGTTGTGTTTCCGTGTCAACCATAGGGTTCTGTTGCCATGGAAACCATGGGGTTGGGTTGCCATGTTAACAATGGTGTTTTTTTGCCATGGCAACCTTGTGGTTTTGTTGCCATTGACACCATGGTGTTGTGTTTCCATGGCAACCATGAAGTTGTGTTGCCATGGACACTATGGGTTTGGGTTGCCATAACAACCATTGGGTTGTGTTGCCATGGAAACCATGGAGATGGGTTTCATGTAACCATGGGTTTTTGTTACCATGGCAACCATGGTGTTTTGTTGCCATGTTAACCATTGTGTTTTGTTGCCATGGCAATAATGGTGTTTTGTTTGAAGTGTAACCATGGGGTTGTGTTGCGTATGCAACCATGGGATTGTATTGCAATGGTAACCATGGGATTGGTTTGCCATGGCAACCATGGCATTGTTTTTCCATGGGAACCATGGGTTTATGTTGCCATGGTAAACATGGGGTTGTGTAGCCATGGTAACTATGGTGTTTTGTTTAAATTGTAACCATGTGGTTGTGTTGCCATGGTAACCATGGGGTTGTGTTGCCATGGCAACCACGGTGTTGTGTTGCCATTGAAACAATGGGGTTGTTTTTCCATGGCAACCATGGCGCTTTGTTACCTTGGCAACCATGGGGTTGTGTTGTCATGGGAACCATGGGATTGTGTTGCCATGGTAACCATGGGGTTGTGTTTCCATGGGAACCATGGGCCTGTGTTGCCATGGAAACCATGGCGTTTTGTTGCCTTGGTAACCGTGGGGTTGTTTTGCCATGTCAACCATGGGGTTTTGTTTCAATTGTAACCATAGGGTTGTGTTGCCATGGTAAAGAAGGGGTTGTGTTTCCATGGTAACCATAGGGATTTTTTACCATGGCAACCATGGGGTGTGTTGCCATGATAACCATGGGGTTTTGTTGCCATGTCAAGAATGGGTTTGTGTTGCCATTGAAACCATGGGGTTGTGATTCCATGGCAACCATGGGATTGTGTTGCCATTGAAACCATGGGGTTGTGATTCCATGGCAACCATGGGATTGTGTTGCCATGGTAACCATGAGGTTGTGTTTCCATGGGAACCATGGGTTTTTGTTGCCATGGCAACCATGGGGATTTGTTTCCATGGCAACCATGGGGTTGTGTTGCCATTGTAACCATGGGATTGGTTTGCCATGGCAACGATGGGATTGTGTTGCCGTGGAAACTATGGTGTATTCTTGCCATGGCAAACATGGCGTTGTGTTTCCATGGCAACCGTGGGGTTGTTTTGACATGGTAACCATGGGGATGGCTTATGAAGGCAACCATAACGTTTTGTTACCATGGCAACCATGGGGTTGAGTTGCCATGGCAACCATGGGTTGTGTTTCCATGGCAACTATTGGGTTGTGTTGCCATGGTACCCATGGTGTTGTGTTACCATGGAAAACATGGCGGTTTTTTGCCATGGTAAATATGCGATTGCGTTGCCATGGCAACCATGGGGTTGCATTACCATGCCAACCATGGGGCTGTGTTTCCCTGGCAACCATGGGGTTGTGTTGCCATGGCAACAATGGTTTTTTTTTACCATGGCAAGCATGGGATTGTGTTTCCGTGGTATCTATTAGGTTGAGTGTCCATAGCAACCATGGCGTTTTGTTACCTTGGCAACCATGGGGTTGCGTTGCCATGGTAACCATGGGGTTGTGTTTCCATGGGAACCATGTGGTTGTGTTGCCATAATAACCATGGGGTTGGGATGCCATGGCAACCATGGCGTTTTGTTACCTTGGCAACCATGGGGTTGAGTTGCCATGGCAACCATGGGGTTGTGTTCCCCTGGCAATCATGGGGTTGTGTTGCCAAGGCAACAATGGGGTTTTGTTACGATGGCAACCATGGGATTGTGTTTTCGTGGGAACCATTGAGTTTAGTTGCCATGGCAACCATGGGGTAGTGTTTCCATGGCAACCATGGGATTGTGTTTCCATGATAACTATTACGTTGAGTTGCCATAGTAACCATGGGGTTGTATTTCCATGGCAACCGTAGGATTGTGTTGCCATAGTAACCATGGGGTTGTATTTCCATAGCAACCATAGGATTGTGTTGCCATGGTAACCATGGGGTTGTGTTGCCATGTCAACCATGGCGTTGTGTTTCCATGGGAACCATGGGTTTGTGTTGCCATGGTAACCATGGGGTTGTGTTGCCATGGCAACCGTGGGGTTGTGTTGCCATGGTAACTATTAATTTGTGTTGCCATGGCAACCATGGGGTTGTGTTTCCATGGCTACCATGGTATGGTGTTGCCATGGTAACCATGGGGTTGCGTTGCCATGGCAACGATGGTGTTTTGTTTTCATGGCAACCATGGGGTTGTGTTGCCATGGTAACCATGGGTTTTTGTTGTCATTCAAACCATGGGGTTGTGTTTCCGTGTCAACCATAGGGTTCTGTTGCCATGGAAACCATGGGGTTGGGTTGCCATGTTAACAATGGTGTTTTTTTGCCATGGCAACCTTGTGGTTTTGTTGCCATTGACACCATGGTGTTGTGTTTCCATGGCAACCATGAAGTTGTGTTGCCATGGACACCATGGGTTTGGGTTGCCATAACAAACATTGGGTTGTGTTGCCATGGTAACCATGGGGATGGGTTTCATGGCAACCATGGGTTTTTCTTACCATGGCAACCATGGTGTTTTGTTGCCATGTTAACCATTGTGTTTTGTTGCCATGGCAATAGTGGTGTTTTGTTTCAATTGTAACCATGGGGTTGTGTTGCATATGCAACCATGGGATTGTATTGCAATGGTAACCATGGGATTGGTTTACCATGGCAACCATGGCATTGTGTTTCCATGGGAACCATGGGGTTGTGTTGCCATGGTAAACATGGGGTTGTGTAGCCATGGTAACTATGGTGTTTTGTTTAAATTGTAACCATGTGGCTGTGTTGCCATGGTAACCATGGGGTGGTGTTGCCATGGGAACCATGGTTTTGTGTTGCCATGGCTACCATGGTGTTGTGTTGCCATTGAAACAATGGGGTTGTGTTGCCATGGCAACCATGGGGTTGTGTTGCCATGAAAACCATGGGGTTGTGTAGCCATGTCAACCGTGGGTTTGTGTTTCCATGTTAACCATGGGTTTGTGTTGCCATGGTAACCATGGAGTTGTGTTGCCATGGCAACCACGGGCCTGTGTTGCCATGGCAACCATGGGGTTGTGTTGCCATGGTAACCATTGGGTTGTGTTGCCATGGAAACTATGGTGTATTCCTGCCATGGCAACCATGGCGTTGTGTTTCCATGGCGACCATGGGACTGTGTTGCCATGGAAACCATGGCGTTTTGTTGCCATGGTAACAATGGGGTTGTGTTCCCATGGCAATCATGGGGTTCTGTTGCCATGGAAACCATGTAGTTTGGTTGCCATGGAACGCATGGTGTTTTGTTGCCATTGGAACCATGGGGTTGTGTAGCCATGGCAACCATGGGGTTTTGTTGCCATGTCAACCATGAGCTTGTTTTTCCATTGCAACCATGGGGTTGTGTTGCCATGGTAACAATGGGGTTGTGTTTCCATGGCAACCATGGGGTTGTGTTGCCATGGTAACCATGGGTTTGGGTTGCCATGGTAACCATGTGGTTTTGTTACCATGGCAAACATGGGGTTGTGTTGCCATGGAAACCATGGGGTTCTGTTGCCGTGGTAACCATGGAGTTGTGTTGCCATGGCAATAATGGTGTTTTGTTTAAATTGTAACCATGCGGTTGTGTTGCCATGGTAACCATGGGGTTGTGTTGCCATGGCAACCGTGGGGTTGTGTTGCCATTGAAACCATGGGGTTGTGTTTCCATGGTAACCATGGGGTTGTGTTTCCATGGGAACCATGGGCCTGTGTTGCCATGGTAACCATGGCGTTTTGTTGCCATGGTAACCATGGCGTTTTGTTACCTTGGCAACCATAGGGTTGTGTTGCCATGGTAAACATGGGGATGGGTTCCATGGCAACCATGGGGTTGTGTAGCCATGGCATCCATGGGGTTTTGTTGCCATGGCAACCGTGGGATTGTTTTTTCATGGCAACCATGAGGTTGTGTTGCCATGGTAACCATGGGCCTGTGTTGCCATGGTAACCATGGCGTTTTGTTGCCTTGGTAACCATGGGGTTGTGTTGCCATGTCTACCATGGTGTTATGTTGCCATGGTAACCATGGGGTTGCGTTGCCATGGCAACCATGGGGTTTTGTTTTCATGGCAAACATGGGGTTCTTTTGCCATGGTAACCAATGGGTTTTGTTGTCATGCAAACCATGGGGTTGTGTTGCCGTGGAAACAATGGGGTTCTCTTGCCATAGTAACCATGTGGTTTTGTTACCGTGGTAACCATGGGGTTGTGCTGCCATGTCAACCATGGGGTTTTGTTTCAATTGTAACCATAAGGTTGCATTGCCATGGTAAACAAGGGATTGTGTTTCCATGGCAACCAGTGGGTTGTGTTGCCATGGCAACCATGGGGTTGTGTTGCCATGATAACCATGGGGTTTTGTTGCCATGTCAACCACGGGGTTGTGTTTCCATGGAACAATGGGTTTGTGTTGCAATGGTAACAATGGGGTAGTTTTTCCATGGCAACCATGGGGTTGTGTTGCCAAGGCAACAATGGGGTTTTGTTACCATGGCAACCATGGGATTGTGTTTCCGTGGGAACCATTGAGTTGAGTTGCCATGGCAACCATGGGGTAGTGTTTTCATGGGAACGATGGGATTGTGTTTCCATGGTAACCATGGGGTTGTGTTTCCATGGCAACCATGGGATTGTGTTTCCGTGGGGACCATGGGGTTGTGTTGCCATGGCAACCATGGGGTCGTGTTTTCATGGGAACGATGGGATTGTGTTTCCATGGTAACCATGGGGTTGTGTTTCCATGGCAACCATGGGATTGTGTTTCCGTGGGAACCATTGAGTTGAGTTGCCATAGTAACCATGGGGTTGTGTTTCCATGGCAACCATAGGATTGTGTTGCCATGGTAACCATGAGGTTGTGTTCTCATGCAAACCATGGGGTTGTGTTGCCGTGCAACCATGGGGTTCTCTTGCCATAGTAACCATGTGGTTTTGTTACCGTGGTAACCATGGGGTTGTGTTGCCATGGCAACCATGGGGATGGATTCCATGGCAACCATTGCGTTGTGTTGCCATAGCAACCATAGGGATGGGTTCCATTGCAACCATGGGGTTTTGTTACCGTGGAAAACAAGGGGTTTTGTTTCCATGGACACCATTGGGTTTTGTTGCCATGGTAACCATGTGGTTGTTCTTTTAATGGCAACCATGGGATTGTGTTGCTATGGTAACCATGGGGATGTGTTGCCATGTCAACCATGAGGTTGTGTTTCCATGGGAACCATGGGATTGTGTTTCCATGGTAACTATTAGGTTGAGTTGCCATAGTAACCATGGGGTTGTATTTCCATGGCAACCACAGGATTGTGTTGCCATGGTACCCATGGGGTTGTGTTGCCATGTCAACCATGGGGTTGTGTTTCCATGGGAACCATGGGTTTGTGTTGCCATGGTAACTATTAATTTGTGTTTCCATGGCAACCATGGGGTTGTGTTGCCATGGCTACCATGGTATGGTGTTGCCATGGTAACCATGGGGTTTTGTTTTCATGGCAACCATGGGGTTGTGTTGCCATGGTAACCATGGGTTTTTGTTGTCATGCAAACCATGGGGTTGTGTTTCCGTGTCAACCATAGGGTTCTGTTGCCATGGAAACCATGGGGTTGGGTTGCCATGTTAACAATGGTGTTTTTTTGCCATGGCAACCTTGTGGTTTTGTTGCCATTGACACCATGGTGTTGTGTTTCCATGGCAACCATGAAGTTGTGTTGCCATGGACACCATGGGTTTGGGTTGCCATAACAACCATTGGGTTGTGTTGCCATGGAAACCATGGAGATGGGTTTCATGTAACCATGGGTTTTTGTTACCATGGCAACCATGGTGTTTTGTTGCCATGTTAACCATTGTGTTTTGTTGCCATGGCAATAATGGTGTTTTGTTTGAAGTGTAACCATGGGGTTGTGTTGCGTATGCAACCATGGGATTGTATTGCAATGGTAACCATGGGATTGGTTTGCCATGGCAACCATGGCATTGTTTTTCCATGGGAACCATGGGTTTATGTTGCCATGGTAAACATGGGGTTGTGTAGTCATGGTAACTATGGTGTTTTGTTTAAATTGTAACCATGTGGTTGTGTTGCCATGGTAACCATGGGGTTGTGTTGCCATGGCAACCACGGTGTTGTGTTGCCATTGAAACAATGGGGTTGTTTTTCCATGGCAACCATGGCGCTTTGTTACCTTGGCAACCATGGGGTTGTGTTGTCATGGGAACCATGGGATTGTGTTGCCATGGTAACCATGGGGTTGTGTTTCCATGGGAACCATGGGCCTGTGTTGCCATGGAAACCATGGCGTTTTGTTGCCTTGGTAACCGTGGGGTTGTTTTGCCATGTCAACCACGGGGTTTTGTTTCAATTGTAACCATAGGGTTGTGTTGCCATGGTAAAGAAGGGGTTGTGTTTCCATGGTAACCATAGGGATTTTTTACCATGGCAACCATGGGGTGTGTTGCCATGATAACCATGGGGTTTTGTTGCCATGTCAAGAATGGGTTTGTGTTGCCATTGAAACCATGGGGTTGTGATTCCATGGCAACCATGGCATTGTGTTTCCATGGGAACCATGGGGTTGTGTAGCCATGGTAACTATGGTGTTTTGTTTAAATTGTAACCATGTTGCTGTGTTGCCATGGTAACCATGGGGTGGTGTTGCCATGGGAACCATGGTTTTGTGTTGCCATGGCTACCATGGTGTTGTGTTGCCATTGAAACAATGGGGTTGTGTTGCCATGGCAACCATGGGGTTGTGTTGCCATGGGAACCATGGGCCTGTGTTGCCATGGTAACCATGGCGTTTTGTTACCTTGGCAACCACAGGGTTGTGTTGCCATGGTAAACATGGGGATGGGTTCCATGGCAACCACTGGGTTGTGTTGCCATAGCAACCATGGGGCTGGTTTCCATGGCAACCATGGGGTTGTGTAGCCATGGCATCCATGGGGTTTTGTTGCCATGGCAACCGTGGGATTGTTTTTTCATGGCAACCATGGGGTTGTGTTGCCATGGTAACCATGGGCCTGTGTTGCCATGTCTACCATGGTGTTATGTTGCCATGGTAACCATGGGGTTGCGTTGCCATGGCAACCATGGGGTTTTGTTGCCATGGCAAACATGGGGTTCTTTTGCCATGGTAACCAATGGGTTTTGTTGTCATGCAAACCATGGGGTTGTGTTGCCGTGGAAACAATGGGGTTCTCTTGCCATGGTAACCATGTGGTTTTGTTACCGTGGTAACCATGGGGTTGTGCTGCCATGTCAACCATGGGGTTTTGTTTCAATTGTAACCATAAGGTTGCATTGCCATGGTAAACAAGGGATTGTGTTTCCATGGCAACCAGTGGGTTGTGTTGCCATGGCAACCATGGGGTTGTGTTGCCATGATAACCATGGGGTTTTGTTGCCATGTCAACCACGGGGTTGTGTTTCCATGGAACAATGGGTTTGTGTTGCAATGGTAACAATGGGGTAGTTTTTCCATGGCAACCATGGGGTTGTGTTGCCAAGGCAACAATGGGGTTTTGTTACCATGGCAACCATGGGATTCTGTTTCCGTGGGAACCATTGAGTTGAGTTGCCATGGCAACCATGGGGTAGTGTTTTCATGGGAACGATGGGATTGTGTTTCCATGGTAACCATGGGGTTGTGTTTCCATGGCAACCATGGGATTGTGTTTCCGTGGGAACCATTGAGTTGAGTTGCCATAGTAACCATGGGGTTGTGTTTCCATGGCAACCATAGGATTGTGTTTCCATGGTAACCATGAGGTTGTGTTCTCATGCAAACCATGGGGTTGTGTTGCCGTGCAACCATGGGGTTCTCTTGCCATAGTAACCATGTGGTTTTGTTACCGTGGTAACCATGGGGTTGTGTTGCCATGGCAACCATGGGGATGGGTTCCATGGCAACCGTTGCGTTGTGTTGCCATAGCAACCATAGGGATGGGTTCCATTGCAACCATGGGGTTTTGTTACCGTGGAAAACAAGGGGTTTTGTTTCCATGGACACCATTGGGTTTTGTTGCCATGGTAACCATGTGGTTGTTCTTTTAATGGCAACCATGGGATTGTGTTGCTATGGTAACCATGGGGATGTGTTGCCATGTCAACCATGAGGTTGTGTTTCCATGGGAACCATGGGATTGTGTTTCCATGGTAACTATTAGGTTGAGTTGCCATAGTAACCATGGGGTTGTATTTCCATGGCAACCACAGGATTGTGTTGCCATGGTACCCATGGGGTTGTGTTGCCATGTCAACCATGGGGTTGTGTTTCCATGGGAACCATGGGTTTGTGTTGCCATGGTAACTATTAATTTGTGTTTCCATGGCAACCATGGGGTTGTGTTGCCATGGCTACCATGGTATGGTGTTGCCATGGTAACCATGGGGTTTTGTTTTCATGGCAACCATGGGGTTGTGTTGCCATGGTAACCATGGGTTTTTGTTGTCATGCAAACCATGGGGTTGTGTTTCCGTGTCAACCATAGGGTTCTGTTGCCATGGAAACCATGGGGTTGGGTTGCCATGTTAACAATGGTGTTTTTTTGCCATGGCAACCTTGTGGTTTTGTTGCCATTGACACCATGGTGTTGTGTTTCCATGGCAACCATGAAGTTGTGTTGCCATGGACACCATGGGTTTGGGTTGCCATAACAACCATTGGGTTGTGTTGCCATGGAAACCATGGAGATGGGTTTCATGTAACCATGGGTTTTTGTTACCATGGCAACCATGGTGTTTTGTTGCCATGTTAACCATTGTGTTTTGTTGCCATGGCAATAATGGTGTTTTGTTTGAAGTGTAACCATGGGGTTGTGTTGCGTATGCAACCATGGGATTGTATTGCAATGGTAACCATGGGATTGGTTTGCCATGGCAACCATGGCATTGTTTTTCCATGGGAACCATGGGTTTATGTTGCCATGGTAAACATGGGGTTGTGTAGCCATGGTAACTATGGTGTTTTGTTTAAATTGTAACCATGGGGTTGTGTTGCCATGGTAACCATGGGGTTGTGTTGCCATGGCAACCACGGTGTTGTGTTGCCATTGAAACAATGGGGTTGTTTTTCCATGGCAACCATGGCGCTTTGTTACCTTGGCAACCATGGGGTTGTGTTGTCATGGGAACCATGGGATTGTGTTGCCATGGTAACCATGGGGTTGTGTTTCCATGGGAACCATGGGCCTGTGTTGCCATGGAAACCATGGCGTTTTGTTGCCTTGGTAACCGTGGGGTTGTTTTGCCATGTCAACCACGGGGTTTTGTTTCAATTGTAACCATAGGGTTGTGTTGCCATGGTAAAGAAGGGGTTGTGTTTCCATGGTAACCATAGGGATTTTTTACCATGGCAACCATGGGGTGTGTTGCCATGATAACCATGGGGTTTTGTTGCCATGTCAAGAATGGGTTTGTGTTGCCATTGAAACCATGGGGTTGTGATTCCATGGCAACCATGGGATTGTGTTGCCATTGAAACCATGGGGTTGTGATTCCATGGGAACCATGGGTTTGTGTTGCCATGGTAAACATGGGGTTGTGTAGCCATGGTAACTATGGTGTTTTGTTTAAATTGTAACCATGTGGCTGTGTTGCCATGGTAACCATGGGGTGGTGTTGCCATGGCAACCATGGGGTTGTGTTGCCATGAAAACCATGGGGTTGTGTAGCCATGTCAACCGTGGGTTTGTGTTTCCATGTTAACCATGGGTTTGTGTTGCCATGGTAACCATGGAGTTGTGTTGCCATGGCAACCACGGGCCTGTGTTGCCATGGCAACCATGGGGTTGAGTTGCCATGGTAACCATTGGGTTGTGTTGCCATGGAAACTATGGTGTATTCCTGCCATGGCAACCATGGCGTTGTGTTTCCATGGCAACCATGGGACTGTGTTGCCATGGAAACCATGGCGTTTTGTTGCCATGGTAACAATGGGGTTGTGTTCCCATGGCAATCATGGGGTTCTGTTGCCATGGAAACCATGTAGTTTGGTTGCCATGGAACGCATGGTGTTTTGTTGCCATTGGAACCATGGGGTTGTGTTGCCATGATAACCATGGGGTTTTGTTGCCATGTCAAGAATGGGTTTGTGTTGCCATTGAAACCATGGGGTTGTGATTCCATGGCAACCATGGGATTGTGTTGCAATGGTAACCATGGGGTTGTATTTCCATGGCAACCATGGGGTTTTGTTGCCAAGGTAAATATGCGGCTGAGTTTCCATGGCAAACATGGGGTTCTGATGCCATGGCAACCATGGGGTTGTGTTGCCATGGTAACCATGAGGTTGTGTTTCCATGGCAACCATGGGTTTTTGTTGCCATGGCAACCATGGGGATTTGTTTCCAAACTACTAGACTACTATCTCCTTAAAAAAAAAAAAAAAAAAAAAAAAAAAGACTGTCGTGGTTCCACTCGAGTGGGCAGCCGAGCTCCACCACAGCCGCTCTCTCACTCCCCCTCCTCAAAGAGGAATGGGGAGAAAATATGTGAAAAGGGCTCAAGGATTGAGATAAGGACGAGAAAATCACGCAATAATTATTGTAACGGGCAAAACAGACTCGGCATAAGGAGATAGTAAGATTTATTGCCTACAACTAACAAGCGAGAGAAGTGAGAAAACAAAGGAAAAAAAAACAAAAGCACCTTCCCCCCCCATCCACCCTCTTCCACCTCCTCCCCCCGAGTGGCGCAGGGGAACGGGGGAATGGGGGTTATGGTCAGTCTACAGCACTTCTTCTCTGCCGCTCCTTCTCGGTCACTCTCGTCCCCTGTGCTGTGGGGTCCCACCCACGGGATGCAGTCCTTGATGAACTGATCCGGCATGGGCTTCCCACAGGCAGCAGCTCTTCCAGAACTGCTCCAGATATGGGTCCGTACCACGGGGTCCATCCCTCAGGAGAAAACTGCTCCAACCTGGCTCCCCTACGGGCAGCAGCTCCTGCCAGATCACCTGCTCCTGCGTGGGCTCCTCTCCACGGGCTACAGGTCCGGCCCGGAATCTGCTCCGGCAGGGGTCTTCCACAGGCGGCAGCCTCCATCAGTGCAGGGCCACCTGCTCCACCGTGGTCTCCTCCACGGGCTGCAGCGTGGAACCCTGCTCCACCGTGGTACTCCATGGGCTGCAGGGGGACATCCTGCTTCACCATGGTCCTCACCACAGGCCGCAGGGGACTTCTGCTCCGGCGCCTGGAGCACCTCTCCCCCTCCTTCTACACTGACCTTGGTGCAAGGCTGTTCTCTCATTCCCTTGACTCTCCCGGCTGCTGTGTGGCGCAGCGTTTTTTTCCCTGTCTTAAATATGCTGTCACAGAGGCGCAAAACAACATCGCTTATTGGCTCGGATCTGGAAAACAATGGGGCCCTTCCCAAACATGGGGCAGCTTCTAGATCTTTCTCACAGAAACCACCCCTATGGCTCCCTGCTACCAAAACCTTGCCACGTAAACCCACTACACATGGTAACTATTAGGTTGAGTTGCTATGGCAATCATGGGGTTGTGTTGCCATGGCAACCATAGTATTGTGTTGCAATGGTAACCATGGGGTTGTATTTCCATGGCAACCATGGTGTTTTGTTGCCAAGGTAAATATGCGGCTGAGTTGCCATGGCAACCATGGGGCTGTGTTGCCATGGCTATCATGGTGTTGTGTTGCCATTGTAACCATGGGTTTGTGTTTCCATGGAAACCATGGGGTTGTGTTTCCATGGCAACCGTGGTGTAGTGTTGCCATGGTAACCATGGTGTTGTGTTGCCATGGCAACCATGGTGGTTTCTTTCCATGGTAACTATGGGGTTGAGTTGCCATGGTAACCATGGGGTTGTGTTGCCATTGCTACCATGGGGTTCTGTTGCCATGGTAACCACGGGGTTGTGTTTCCATGGAAACCATG
The DNA here is from genome assembly GCF_964211825.1 of Aythya ferina. Taxonomy (NCBI): domain Eukaryota; kingdom Metazoa; phylum Chordata; class Aves; order Anseriformes; family Anatidae; genus Aythya; species Aythya ferina. Next base: position 1,299,077 of record NC_140309.1, read on the forward strand.
GTATTTTGTTTCCATGGCAATCATGGGGTTGTTGCTTCCATATTATCCATGGGGTTGTGTTTCCATGGCAACCATGGGGCTGTGTTGCCATGTAAACCATGGAGTTTTGTTGCCATAGCAACCATGGGGTTGTGTTGACATGGTAAGCCTTGTTTTGTGTTGCCATGGCAACAATGGGAATGGGTTGTCATGGCAAACATGGGTTTGGTTTGCCATGGTAAACATGGGGTTGTGTTGCCATGGCAACCAAGGGTTTGTGTTTCCAGGTGAACCATGGGTTTGTGTTTCCATGGTAACCATGGTATTGTGTTGCCATGGTATTCATGGGGATGTGTTGCCATAGTAACCATGGGGTTTTGTTGCCATGGTAATCACTGGGATGTGTTGCCATGGCAATTATGGTGTTTTGTTGCCATGGCAACCGTTGTGATGTGTTGTCATGGTAACCATGGCGATTTGTTTCCATGGTAACCATTGTGATGTGTTCTCATGGTAACCATGGCGATGTGTTGCTATGGCAACGATGGGGATGGGTTTCCATTGCAACCATGTGGTTTTGACGCCATGGTATCCGTGGAGTTCTGTTTCCATGGTATCCACCGGCTTCTGTTGCCATGGCAACCATGGCGTTGTGTTTCTGTGGTAACCATGGGGTTCTTTTGTCATGGCAACCATGGGACTGAGTTGCAATCGCAACCATGGCATTGTGTTGCCATGGTAACCATGGGGATTGTGTTGCTATGGCAAACATGGGAATGGGTTGCCATGGCAACCATGGGGTTGCGTTGCCATGGTAACCATGAGGATGGGTTGTCATGGCAACCATGGGGTTATGTTGCCATGGCAACCCAGGGTTTTTTTTGCCCTGATAACCATGAGGTTGTGTTGCCATGGTAACAGTGGGGTTGTGTTGCCAGGGCAACCATGGGGTTGTGTTGCCAGGGTAACCATGGGGTTGTGAGTCACGGTCGGGTCACTGCACTGAACTGGCGCCAGCGCCCGATCCACTGTGATCTGGCAGATAGTAGGCGAGTTGATCATTCCTTGAGGCAGCATTTTCCAGTGGAAGTTGGGGTGTTGGCTGTTTGGAGCTTCTCTGTCTGCACGAGTTGCCATAACTTCATGGGCCCACAGGCCCTGTGCTTGCGCCTGGGGGGTGATCACTGTTGGGTCCACACCCATTAGCCGCTGCACGCTAGAGCCATATAGTGGCTGATCTGCCCCAGTAACTTGGGCCAGTTGTCTCATACAGTTGTCCTCCCGTTCTTGTTTAAAAGTGATCATCCCCCCACATCAAAGATCAGTCTACAAGTTTGTTTTATATCAAACGGGAGCATATTGTCTCCCCTGAAAACACCATCTATGAGGGTGGAGACCATTGCAGAATGAAGCCCTTTATCTGCAATGGCTTTAACAATTGCTTGTACATCCTTAGGGTTTATTGGTGAGTGAACCCTCTGCCCCCCATCTGTCACCCAGACTGGGAATGCTAGCATGGCCAAAAGAGCCCAGACGGCACACGCAATCTTAATTTTCCTCCAATCCGTGAGAGGAATTTCTCCCCCTCGCGGTGCTGCTTTATTTCAGATGGGGATATTTTTGCTATCTGTCCCCATTTCCTCCTCCGAATTTGAATCTGTATCTGATCCGGAGTCGGAGCTCGGCTGCCTGCTCACCTCTGAGTTCCAGTACCCTCCCATCGAGTTCGGGCCCCGCCCACTAGCCTTGCGGGAGGGCCACTCCCCGCTCTGGCCCCGCCCCCCACCCCTTTGGGCGGGCCGCTCTCTCCCTTGTGGCTCGCCCCGCCGCCTTCTCTGCGAGGTGTTTGCCCCACCAGAGCGTTTTTTCGGATGGCCGTTCCGATTGGCTCTCTGCCCCTCTCTCACGCTTCTACCTCCTCCCCGGTCGTCCCCACAGCCGTTCTCTTTCTCCCATTTCCACGTGTTAGTAAAACCTAGCACTTCATCCCCATTCCCGCCAGAGGTTTCTTCACCTGACTCTTCGTCTTCTAGTTCGGCGCCGTACTGGGGTGCACATGGCGGTGGTCTCTCCCAGATTTCCTCAGACTCTGGTTCCCCACTAGCACCCCTGGCTTCCTCAGCTGAGCCACCCCATAGCTTCCACAACTTTGATACGACCTTCACAAGGGTTTCCATCTTCCTTGTTGGTCCGGGAGTGTCCTCCCCGTCGGGCTGGTCCCGCCGCTCCGGCCGCCGTTCACCCGAATCCAGGAGTTTTCCCGGTTTTCGGCACCACTTGTTGCCTTCAGGGGCCAGTGGCGACCTGGTTCAGGAACGGCACGGCGACCAACCCCAGGCTGCTCGGTCCATCAGCTCACAGACACCAATGTGGTGGATGGCAAATGGCGTTTATTGTCGAGTCACATGGCATTATATACCCGAGGCCCATAGCGTCATTTCCGCTTGCTTACATCACAGACCAAATGCTACTGTCCATGAAGGGACGGGCTCCACCTTTCCGTACAGCGGGACATCTTCCGGCTGCCAGGCCCTAATTGCCCACACGTGGTAACCAAGGGGTTGTGTTTCCACGGCAACCATAGGGTTTTATTGCCATGGCAACCATTGGGTTGTGTTGCCATGCATACCATTAGTTTGTGTTGCCATTGTAACCATGGAATTGTATTGCCATGACAACCATGGGGTTGTTTTGCCATGGTAACCATGAAGTTGGGTTGCCAAGGCAACCATGGCGTTTTGTTTCCATGGCAACCATTGGGTTCTGTTGACATGGTAATCATCGGGTTGGGTTGCCATGGTAAGTATGGTGTTGCATTGTCATGGTAATCATGGGGTTGTGTTTCCATGGCAACCAATGTGTTGTGTTGCCATGGTAACCATGGGGTTGAGTTGCCATGCCAACAATGGCGTTTTGTTTCCATGGTAACTATGGGGCTGAGTTGCCATGGTAACCATGGGGTTGTGTTGCCATGGCAACCATGGTATTTTGTTTCCATGGCAACCATGGGGTTGTGTTGCCATATTATCCATGGGGTTGTGTTTCCATGGCAACCATGGGGTTGTGTTTCCATGGCAACCATGGGGTTGTGTTGCCATGTAAACCATGGGGTTTTGTTGCCATGGCAACCATGGCGTTTTGTTTCCAAGGAAACCATGGGAATGGGTTTCCATGGCAACCATGGGGTTGTGTTGCCATGGTAACCTTGGGTATGGGTTGCCATGGTAAATATGGTGTTGAGTTTCCATGCTAACCATGGAATTGTGTTTCCATGCCAACCATGGTGTTGTGTTGCCATGGTAACCATGGGGTTGCTTTGCCATGGCAACGATGGGGGTGTGTTTCCATGGCAACCATGTGGTTGGGTTGCCATGGTAACCATGGTGTTATGTTGCCATGGCAACCATTCTCTTAAGTTGCCATGGCAACGATGGGGTAGTGTTGCCTTGGCCACCATGGCGATGTGTTTTCAATGGTAACCATGGGGTTCTGTTGCCATGGCAACCATGTGCTTGAGTAAGCATGGTAGCTATGGGGATGGGTTGCCATGTCAAGTATGGGGTTTTGTTGGCATGGCAACCAAGGGGTTGTGTTTCCAGGGAAAAATAAGGTTGTGTTTCCATGGTAACCATTGGGTTGTGTTGCCATGGTAACCATGGGGTTATGTTGCCATGGCAAACATTTGGTTATGTTGCCATGTTAATCATGGGAATGTGTTGCCATGGCAACCATGGGGTTTTGTTCTCATGGTAATCATGGGGATGGGTTGCCATGGCAATTATGGGGTTTTGTTGCTATGGCAACCATTGTGATGTTTTGTCAATGTAACCATGGCGATGTGTTACCATGGTAACCATGGTGATGGCTTATCATGGTAACCACGGGGATGTGTTCCCATGGCAACGATGGGGATGGGTTTCCATGGCAACCATGGGCTTTTGTTGCCATTGCAACCATGGCGATGTGTTTCCATGGTAACCGGGAGTTCTGCTGCCCTGGTAACCATGGGGTTGTGTTGCCATGCTAACCATGGCGTTGTGTTGCCATGGTAACTATGGGGTTGTGTTTCCGTGGCAACCATGGCATTTTGTTTCCATGGTAACTATGGTGTTTAGTTGCCATGCAAATTTTGGGGTTATGTTGCCATGGTAACCTAGGGGTTGGTTTTCCACGGCAACCATGGAGGTTTGTTGCCATGGCAACCATGGCGTTTTGTTTCCATGGCAACCATCGGGTTGTGTTCCCATGGCAACCATGGTGTTTTGATGCCATGGTATTCATGCTGTTCTGTTGCCATGGTATCCACCGGCTTCTGTTGCCATGGCAACCATGGCGTTGTGTTTCTATGGTAACCATGGGGTTCTTTTGCCATGGCATCCATGGGACTGAGTTGCAATCGCAACCATGGCATTGTGTTACCATGGTAACTATGGGGATGGCTTGTCATGGCAACCATGGGGATGTGTTGCCATGGCAAACATGGAGATGCGTTGCCATGGCAACCATGGGGTTGTGTTACCATGGTAACATGGGGATGGGTTGTCATGGCAACCATGGGGTTATGTTGCCATGGCAACCAAGGGATTGTTTTGCCCTGGTAACCATGGGGTTGTGTTGCCATGGTAACAGTGGGGTTGTGTTGCCAGGGCAACCATGGGGTTGTGTTGCCATGGTAACCATGAGGTTGTGTTTCCATGGCAACCATGGGGAATTGTTGCCATTGTATCCATGGTGTTGTGGTTACCATGTTAACCATGGTGTTGTGTTTCAAAAGCAGCAATGGTGTTCTCTTGCCATGGTAACTATGGGGTAGTGTTGCCATGGCAAACATGGGGTTTTGTTGCCATGGTAACCATGGGGTTTTGTTGCCATAGTAATCATGGTGTGTGTTGCCATGGTAAGCATGGGGTTGTGTTGTCGTGGTAACGGTGGGGATGGGTTGCCAGGTCAACCATGGGGTTTCGTTGCCCTGGAAACCATGTGGTTGATTTGCCATGGCAAACATGGCGTTGTATTGCCATGGTAACCATGGGGTTGTGTTGCCATGTCAACCATTGTCTTGAGTGTCAATGGCAACCATGGCTTTGGGTTGTCATGATAACCATGGGGTTTTGTTTCCATGCCAAGCATGGGGTCGTGTTGCCATGGTAACTGTGGGGTTTTGTTTCCATTGAAACCATGGGGTTGTGTTGCCATGGTAACCATGGGATGGTGTTGCCTTGGCAACCATGGCTATGTGTTTTCAATGGTAACCATGCGGTTCTGTTGCCATGGAAACCATGGGCTGGAGTTGCCCTGGCAACCATGGCGTTGTGTTTCCATGTTAACCATAGGGTTCTGTTGCCATGGCAACCATGGCCAGGAGTTTCCATGGTAAGCATGGTGTTGTGGTTACCATGGTAACCATATTGTTGTGTATCAATGTCAATCATGGGGTTCTGTTGCCATGGTAACCACGGGGTTTTGTTGCAATGGAATCCATGGTTGTTTTGTTGCCATGACAACCATGGGGTTGTGTTGCCATGGTAACCATGGGGTTGTTTTGCCAAGGCAACCATGGTGTTTTGTTGCAATGGCAACCATGGTGTTGTGTTGCCAGGGCAACTTTGGGGTTGTGTTGCCATGGTAAACTTGGGATTGTATTGCCATGGCAACCATGGGGTTGTGTTGCCATTGTAAAGCTGGGGTTGTGTTGCCATGGTAACCATGGGGTTGTGTTGCCATGGTAACCGTGGGGTTGTGTTGCCATGGCAACCAAGGGGTTGTGTTTCCCGGGGAACCATGGGGTTGTGTTTCCATGGTAACCATGGTATTGTGTTGCCATGGTAACCATGGGGTTCTGTTGCCATGGCAACCATTCTCTTAAGTTGCCATGGAAACAATGGAGTGGTGTTGCCTTGGCCACCATGGAGATGTGTTTTCAATGGTAACCACGGGGTTCTATTGCCATGGAAACCATGGGCTTGACTTGCCATGGCAACCATGGCGTTGTGTTTCCATGGTAACCATGGTGTTCTGTTGCCATGGTAACCATGTGCTTCAGTTAGTATGGTTACTATGGGGATGGGTTGCCACGGCAAGTATGGAGTTTTGTTGGCATGGCAACCATGGGGTTGTGTTGCCATGGCAACCAAGGGGTTGTGTTTCCAGGGGAAACATGGGGTTGTGTTTCCATGGTAACCATGTGGTAGTCTTGCATGGTAATCATGAGGTTGTGTTGCCATGGCAAACATGGGGTTATGTTGCCATGGTAACCGTGGGGATGTGTTTCCCTGGCAACCATGGGGTTTTGTTGCCGTGGTAATCACGGGGATGTGTTTCCATGGCAACATAGGGTTTTGTTTCCATGGAAACCATAGTGATGTGTTGTCATGGTAACCATGGCGATTTGTTTCCATGGTAACCATGACGATGTGTTGCCATGGCAACGATGGGGATGGGTTTCCATGGCAACAATGGGGTTTTGTTGCCATGGCAACCATGGTGATGTGTTTCCATGGTAACCGGGGGTTCTGCTGCCATGGTAACAATGGGCTTGTGTTGCCATGGCAGCAATGGGGTTTTGTTGCCATGGTAACCATGGGGAAGAGTTGCCATGGCAACCATAGTGTTTTTGTTGCCATGGTAACCTTGGAGTTCTGTTACGATTGTAAGGATGGGGTTGTGTTTCCATGCCAACCAAGGTGTTGTGTTGCCATGGCAACCTTCGGGTTCTGTTGCCATGGAAACCATGGCGTTGTGCTGCCATGGAACCGTGGGGTTGTATTGCAATGGTAACCATGGGGTTGTGTTGTCATGGTAACCATAGGATTGTGTTGCTATGGCAACCAAGGGGTTTTGTTGCCATGGTAACCATGGGGTTCTGTTGCCTTGGTAACCATGGGTTTGTGTTGCCATGGGAACCATGGGGTTGTGTTTCCATGGTAACCCTGGAGTTCTGTTGCCGTGATAACCATGGGGTTTTGTTGCCATGGCAATCAAGGTGTTGTGTTGCCATGGTAACCATAGAATTGTATTGCCACGAGAACCATGGGCTTCTGTTGCCATGGCAACCATGGCCTCCAGTTGCCATGGCAAGCATGGGGATGGGATGTCATGGCAACCATGGGGTTGTATTGCCAAGCTAAAACTGGGGTTGTGTTGCCATGGCAATCAAGGTGTTGTGTTGCCATGGTAACCATGGAATTGTATTGCCATGAGAACCATGGGCTTCTGTTGCCATGGTAACCATGTGCTTCAGTTAGTATGGTTACTATGGGGATGGGTTGCCACGGCAAGTATGGAGTTTTGTTGGCATGGCAACCATGGGGTTGTGTTGCCATGGCAACCAAGGGGTTGTGTTTCCAGGGGAAACATGGGTTTGTGTTTCCATGGTAACCATGGGGTTGTGTTGCATGGTAATCATGAGGTTGTGTTGCCATGGCAAACATGGGGTTATGTTGCCATGGTAATCGTGAGGATGTGTTTCCCTGGCAACCATGGGGTTTTGTTGCCGTGGTAATCACGGGGATGGGTTTCCATGGCAACCATACGGTTTTGTTTCCATGGAAAACATAGTGATGTGTTGTCATGGTAACCATGGCGATGTGTTGCCATGGCAATGATTGGCATGGGTTTCCATGGCAACCATGGGGTTTTGTTGCCATGGCAACCATGGCGATGTGTTTCCATGGTAACCGGGGGTTCTGCTGCCATGGTAACAATGGGCTTGTGTTGCCATGGCAGCCATCGGGTTGTGTTGCCATGGCAACCATGGGGAAGACTTGCCATGGCAACCATATGGGTTTTGTTTCCATGGCAACCTTGGAGTTCTGTCGCGATGGTAAGAATGGGGTTGTGTTTCCATGCCAACCAAGGAGTTGTGTTGCCATGGCAACCAAGGGGTTGTGTTGCCATGGTAACCATTGGGTTGTATTGGCATGGTAACCATAGGATTGTGTTGCCATGGCAACCATGGGGTTGTGTTGCTATGGTAACCATGGGGTTTTGTTGCAATGGCAACCATGGGTTTGTGTTGCCATGGTAACCAAGGGGTGTTGTTGCCATGGTAACCAGAGGTTGTGTTACCATGGTAATCATGGGGTTCTGTTGCCATGGCAACTATAGTTTTGAGTTGCCATGGTAACCATGTGTTTGTGTTTACATGGTAACCATGGGGTTCTTTTGCCATGGCAACCAGGGGATTGAGTTGCAATCGCAACCATGGCGTTGTGTTGCCATGGTAACCATGGGGTTGTGTTACCATGCCAACCGTGTTGTTGTGTTTCCATGGTAACCATATTTTTGTGTAGCCATGGTAACCGAGGGGTTTTGTTGCCATGGTAACCATGGGGTTCTGTTGCCTTGGTAACCATGGGGTTGTGTTGCCATGGTAACCATGGGGTTTTGTTTGAATGGCAACCATGGGGTTGTGTTGCCTGGCCAACCATGGGGTTTTGTTGCCATGGTACCCATGTTTTTGTGTTGCCGTGGCAACACTGGAATTGTGTTGCCATGGTAACCGTGGGGTGTTGCCATGGGGTGGTGACACCATAGTACCATAGGCAACACAAGGCCATGTAATTATAGGAAGTGCAAGATTTCTGCTATTGTAAACATGGGTTTCTGTTGCCATGGCAACCATGGGGTTGTGTTGACCTGGTAACCATGTTTTTTTGTTGCCATGGTAAACATTCTGTTCTGTTGCCATGGCAACCATATTTTTGTGTTGCCATGGCAATTATTCTGTTGTTTTGCCATGGCAACCATGGGGATCTGTTGCCATGGTAACTATGTTTTGTGTTGCCATGGAAACCATGTTTTTTTGTTGCCATGGCAACCATGGGGTTGTGGTGCCATGGCAAACATAAGGTTGTGTTTCCATGGTGACCATGTTTTTGTGTTGCCATGGCAATCATGGGGTTGTGTTGTCGTGGCAACCATGGTGTTGTGTTGCCATGGCAACCATGGGGAGTTGCCATGGGGTGGTGACACCATACTGCCATATGCAACACAAGGCCATGTTACTATAGGACGTGTAATATTGTTGCCATGGTTACTATGGGGTTGTGTTGCCATGGCAATCATGGGGTTTTGTTGCCATGGTAAGAATGGGGTTGTGTTGCTTTTGCAACCATGGGGTTGTGTTGCCATGGTAACCATGTTTTTGTGTTGCCATGGCAACCATGGCATTGTGTTGCCAACGCAACCATGGGGTTATGTTGCCATGGCAACCATGGGGTTGTGTTACCATGGCAAAGAGGGGGTTGTGTTGCCATGTAACCATGGTGTTGTGTTGCCATGGCAACCATGGGGTCCTGTTGCCATGGGAACCACGTTTTTGTGTTGACATGGGAACCGTGTTTTTGTGTTGCCATGGAAACTATGGGGTTGTGTTGCCATGGTAGCCATGGGTTTGTGTTGCCATGGCAATCATGTGGTTGTGTTGCCATGGCAACCATGGGGTGTTGCCATGGGGTGGTGACACCTTAGTGCCATAGGCAACACAAGGCCATGTTACAATAGAAAGTGTAAGATTGTTGCCATGGCAACCATGGGGTTGTGTTGCCATGGCAACCATGGGGTTGTGTTGCCAAGGCAACCATGGGGTGTTGCCATGGGGTGGTGACACCTTAGTGCCATAGGCAACACAAGGCCATATTACAATAGAAAGTGTAAGATTGTTGCCATTGCAACCATGGTGTTGTTTTGCTATGGCAACCATGGGGTTGTGTTGCCATGGCAAACATGGGGTGTTGCTGTGGCCTGGTCACATGGTAGTGCCATAGGAAACACAAGGGTATTTTACTATACGAAGTGTACGATTGTTGCCATGGCAACCATGGGGTGTTGCCATGGGGTGGAGACACTCTATTGCAATAGGCAACACAAGGCCATGTTGCTATAAGAAGTGTAAGATTGTTACCATGGTAAACTTGGCGTTCTGCTGCCATAGAAACCATGGTTTTGTGTTGCCATTTTAACCATGGGGTTGTGTTGCCATGGCAACCATGTGGTTCTGTTGCCATGGCGACCATGTTTTTGTGTTGCCATGGCAATTATGGGGTTGTGTTTCCATGGCCTCAATGGGGTTGTGTTTCCATAGCAACCATGGGGTTGTGTTGCCATGGCAACCATGGGGTGTTGTCACGGGGCGGTGACACCATAGTGCCATAGGCAAGACAAGGCCATGTTACTATAGGAAGTGTAAGATTTTTGCCATTGCAACCATAAGGTTGGGTTGCCATGGTAACTATGGGGTTCTGTTGCCATGGTAACCATGGGGTTGTGAACCCATGGCAACCATGGGCTTCTGTTTCCATGGTAACCATGTTGGTTGTGTTGCCATGGTAACCATGGGGTTCATTTGCCATGGCAACCATGGGGTTTTGTTGCCATGGCAACCATGGGGTTGTGTTGCCATGGTATACATGGGATTCTACTGCCATGGTAACCATGTTTTTGTGTTGCCATGGCAACAATGGGGTTGTCTTGCCATGGCAGCCATATATTTTGTGTTGCCATGGCAATTATTGTGTTTTGTTTCCATGGCAACCAAGGGGTTGTGTTGCTATGGCAACCATGGGGTGTTGCCATGGGGCGGTGACACCATAGTGCCATAGGCAAGACAAGGCCATGTTACTATAGGCAGTGTAAGATTCTTGCCATTGCAACCATAAGGTTGTGTTGCCATGGTAACAATGTGGTTCTGTTGCCATGGTAACCATGGGGTTTCGTTGCCATGGTAACCATGGGGTTGTGTTGACCTGGTAACCATGGGGTTGTGTTGCCATGGTAACCATGGGGTTCATTTGCCATGGAAACCATGGACTTGTGTTGCCATGATAACCATGGGGTTCTGTTGCCATGGTAACCATTGGGTTAATTTGTCATAGCAACCATGGGTTTCTCTTGCCATGGCAACCATGGGGTTGTGTTGACGTGGTGACCATGGGGTTGTGTTGCCATGGTAACCATGGGGTTCTGTTGGCATGGCAACCATGTTTCTGTGTTGCCATAGCAATTATTGGGTTTTGTTTCCATCGCAACCATGGGGTTGTGTTGCCATAGCAACCATTGGGTTGTGTTGCCATGGTAAACATGTGGTGTTGCCATGGGGTGGTGACACCATAGTCTCATATGCAACACAATGCCATGTTACTATAGGAAGCGTAAGTTTGTTGCCATGGCAAACATGGGGTTGTATTGCCATGGCAACCATGGGATTGTGTTGCCATGGCAACCATGTTTTTGTGTTGCCATAGCAATTATGGTGTTGTGTTGCCATGGCAACTATTGGGTGTTGCCATGGATTGCTGAAATTGTAGTGGCATAGTAAACACAAGGCCATGTTATGATAGGAAGTGTAAGATTGTTGCCATGGCATCCATATTGTTCTGTTGCAATGGTAACCATGGTGTTCTGTTGCCATTGCAACCATGGGGTTCTGTTGCCATGGCAACCATGTTTTCGCATTGCCATGGCCATTATTGGGTTGTGCTTCCATGGCAACCATGGGGTTCTGCTGCCATGGTAACCATGGGATTGTGTTGCCCTGGCAACCATGTGGTGGAGACACCACAGTGCCATAGGGAACACAAGGCTATGTTACTATAGGAAGTGTAAGATTGTTGTCATGGTAACTATGGGGTTGTGTTGCCATGGCAACCATGGGGTTTTGTTGCCATTTTAATCATGGGGTTGTGTTGCCACGGCAACAATGGGGATATGTTTCCATGGAAACCATGGGGTTGTGTTGCCATGGCAACCATGTGGTTCTTTTGCGAACGCAACTTTGGGGTTGCGTTACCATAGCAACCATGGGGTTGTGATGCCATGGTAACCATGGGGTGTTGCCATGAGGTGGTGACACAGTAGTGTCATGCAACACAAGGCCATGTTACTATACGAAGTGTAAGATTGTTGAAATGGAAACCATACAGTTATGTTGCCATGGTAACCATGGGGTTGTGTTGCCATGTCAACCATGTATTTGTGATGCCATGGCAGCTATGTGTTTCTGGTGCCATGGCAACCATAGGGTTCTGTTGCCATGGCAACCATGTTTTTGTGTTGCCATGTCATCTTCTCCATCTCCATTGTCGTCATCTTTTCCTTCTCCTTCGTCGTCATCTTCTCCTTCGTCATCATCTTCTCCTTTGTCCTCATCTTCTCCTTCGTTATCATCTTTTCCTTCTCCTTCATCTTAATTTTCTCCTTCGTCATCATCTTCTCCTTCTCCTTCCTCGCCATCTTCTACTTCTCCTTCGTCGCCATCTTCTCCTTCTCCTTCGTCGCCATCTTCTCCTTCTCCTTCGTCGTCATCTTCTCCTTCGCCGTCATCTTCTCCTTCGTGGTCATCTTCTCCTTCGTTGTAATCTTCTCCTTCTCCTTCGTCGTCATCTTCTCCTTCTCCTTCGTCATCATCTTCTCCTTCGCCTTCATCATCATATTCTCCTTCGTCATCATCTTCTCCTTCGTCGCCATCTTCTCCTTCGTCATCATTTTCTCCTTTGTCGTCATCTTCTCCTTTTCCTTCGTCGTCATATTCTCCTTCTACTTCGTCATCATCTTCTCCTTCATCGCCATCCTCTCCTTCTCCATTGTCGTCATCTTCTCCTTCTCCTTCGTCTTCATCTTCTCCTTCGTCATCATCTTCTCCTTCGTCTACATCTTGTCCATCTCATTCGTCGTCGTCTTCTCCTTCTCCTTCATTGTCATCTTCTCCTTCTTTGTCATCTTCTCCTTCGTCGTCATCTTTTATTTCTCCTTCGTCGTCATCGTCTCCTTCGTCGTCATCGTCTCCTTCGTCGTCATCGTCTCCTTCTCTTTCGTCATCTTCTCCTTCAACTTCGCCGTCATCTTCTCCTTCTCCTTCATTCTCATCTTCTCCTTCTCCTTCGTCATAATCTTCTCCTACGTCGTCATCTTCTCCTTATCCTTAGTCGTCATCTTCTCTTTCGTCGTCATCTTCTCCTTCACCTTCGTCATCATCTTCTCCTTCGCCGTCATCTTCTCCTTCATCGTCATCTTCTCCTTCGTCTTCTCCTTATCCTTCGTCATCATCCTCTCATTTGTCTTCTCCTACTCCTTCGTCTTCTCCTTCTCCTTCATCGTCATCTTCTCCTTCGTTGTCATCTTCTCCTTCTCCTTCATCGTCATCTTCTCCTTCTCCTTCGTCTTCATCTTCTCCTTCGTCATCATCTTCTCCTTCGTCTTCATCTTCTCCATCTCATTCGTCGTCGTCTTCTCCTTCTCATTCATTGTCATCTTCTCCTTCGTCGTCATCTTCTCCTTCGTCGCCATCTTCTCCCTCGTCGTCATTTTCTCCTTTGTCATCATCTTCTCCTTTTCCTTCGTCGGCATCTTCTCCTTCGTCGCCATCTTCTCCTACTCCTTCATCGTCATCTTCTCCTTCGACGTCATCTTCTCCTTCGTCATCTTGTCCTTCTCCTTCGTCGCCATCTTCTCCTTCGTCGTCATCTTCTATTTCTCCTTCGTCGTCATCATCACCTTCGTCGTCATCGTCTCCTTCTCTTTCGTCATCTTCTCCTTCAACTTCGCCGTCACCTTCTCCTTCTCCTTCATTCTCATCTTCTCCTTCTCCTTTGTCATAATCTTCTCCTTCGTCGTCATCTTCTCCTTATTCTTAGTCGTCATCTTCTCCTTTGTCGTCATCTTCTATTTCGACGTCATCTTCTCCTTTGTCGTCATCATCTCCTTTTCCTTCGTCGTCATCTTCTCCTTCTCCTTCGTCGTCATCTTCTCCTTCTCCTTCGTCTTCATCTTCTCCTTCGTCATCATCTTCTCCTTTGTCCTCATCTTCTCCTTCGTTATCATGTTTTCCTTCTCCTTCATCTTAATTTTCTCCTTCGTCATCATCTTCTCCTTCTCCTTCCTCGCCATCTTCTACTTCTCCTTCGTCGCCATCTTCTCCTTCTCCTTCGTCGCCATCTTCTCCTTCTCCTTCGTCGTCATCTTCTCCTTCTCCTTCGTCGTCATCTTCTCCTTCCTCGTCATCTTCTCCTTCTCCATCGTCGTCATCTTCTCCTTCGTCTTCATCTTCTCCTTCGTTGTCATCTTCTCCTTGTCCTTCGTCATAATTTTCTCCTTCGTCATCATCTTCTCCTTCTCCTTTGTCGCCATCTTCTACTTCTCCTTCGTCGCCATCTTCTCCTTCTCCTTCGTCGTCATCTTCTCCTTCTCCTTCATCGTCATCTTCTCCTTCCTCGTCATCTTCTCCTTCTCCATCGTCGTCATCTTCTCCTTCTTCTTCATCGTCATCTTCTCCTTCGTCATCATCTTCTCCTTCGCCGTCATCTTCTCCTTCATTGTCATCTTCTCCTTCGTCTTCTCCTTCTCCATCATCATCCTCTCATTTGTCTTCTCCTACTCCTTCGTCTTCTCCTTCTCCTTCGTCGCCATCTACTCCTTCATCGTCATCTTCTCCTTCATCATCATCTTCTCCTTCATCGTCATCTTCTCCTTCTCCTTTGTCGCCATCTTCTCCTTCGTCGTCATCTTCTCCTTTGTCGTCATCTTCTCCTTTGTCGTCATCTTCTTCTTCTTCTTCTTCTTCGTCGTCATCTTCTTCTTCTTCGTCATCTTCCTCTCCTTCGTTGTCATATTCTTCTTCTTCTTCTTCTTCTTCGTTTTCTTAATCTTCTTCGTTTCTTCTTCTTCATCTTCTTCTTCTTTTTCTTAGTCTTCTTCGTTTCTTTTTCTTCTTCTTCTTCTTCTTCTTCTTCTTCTTCTTCTTCTTCTTCTTCTTCTTCTTCTTCTTCTTCTTCTTCTTCTTCTTCTTCATCTTCTTCTTCTTCTTCTTCTTCTTCTTCTTCTTCTTCTTCTTCTTCTTCTTCTTCTTCTTCTTCTTCTTCTTCGTTTTCTTAGCCTTCTTCGTTTCTTTTTCTTTTTCATCTTCTTTTTCTTCTTCTTCTATCTTTGTTTTCTTAGTCTTCTTCGTTTCTTCTTCTTCTTCTACATCTTCTTCATTTTGTTAGTCTTCTTAAATTTCTTCTTCTTCTTCATCTTCTTCTACTTCTTCTTCATTTCGTTTTCTTAGTCTTCTTCGTTTCTTCTTACTTTCTTCTTCTCCTTCTCCTTCTCCTTCTTCTCCTTCTCCTTCTCCTTTTCCTTCTCCTTCTCCTTCTCCTTCTCCTTCTCCTTTTCCTTCTCCTTCTCCTTCTCCTTCTCCTTCTCCTTCTTCTTCTTCTTCTTCTTTGTCATTTTCTTCTTCCTCTTCTTCATTTTCTTAGTCTTCTTCGTTTCTTCGTCTTCTAATTTTTCTTCTTCGTCTTCTTCTTCATCGTCTTCTTCTTCTTCTTCTTCTTCTTCTTCTTCTTCTTCTTCTTCTTCTTCTTCTTCTTCTTCTTCTTCTTCTTCTTCTTCGTTTTCTTAGTCTTCTTCGTTTCTTCTTCTTCTTCTTCTTCCTCTTCTTTGTTTCTTTGTCTTCTTCTAATTCTTCTTCACCTTCTTCTTCTTCTTCGTTTTCTTAGTCTTCTTCGTTTCTTCTTCTTCTTTGTCTTCTTCTTCTTCTTCATTTTCTTAGTCTTCGTTTCTTCTTCTTCTTCTTCTTCTTCGTCTTCTTCTTCTTCTTCGTCTTCGTCTTCTTCTTCTTCTTTTTCTTCTTCTTCTGTCTTCGTTTTCTTCTTCTTCTTCTTCTTCTTCTTCTTCTACATCTTCTTCGTTTTGTTAGTCTTAAATTTCTTCTTCTTCTTCTTCTTCTTCTTCTTCTTCTTCTTCTTCTTCTTCTTCTTCTTCTTCGCTTCGTTTTCTTAGTCTTCTTCGTTTCTTCGTCTTCTAATTTTTCTTCTTCGTCTTCTTCTTCTTCGTCTTCTTCTTCATCGTCTTCTTCTTCTTCTTCTTCTTCTTCTTCTTCTTCTTCTTCTTCTTCTTCTTCTTCGTTTTCTTAGTCTTCTTCGTTTCTTCTTCTTCTTCTTCTTCCTCTTCTTTGTTTCTTTGTCTTCTTCTAATTCTTCTTCACCTTCTTCTTCTTCTTCGTTTTCTTAGTCTTCTTCGTTTCTTCTTCTTCTTTGTCTTCTTCTTCTTCTTCATTTTCTTAGTCTTCGTTTCTTCTTCTTCTTCTTCTTCTTCGTCTTCTTCTTCTTCTTCGTCTTCTTCTTCTTCTTTTTCTTCTTCTTCTGTCTTCGTTTTCTTCTTCTTCTTCTTCTTCTTCTTCTTCTTCTTCTACATCTTCTTCGTTTTGTTAGTCTTAAATTTCTTCTTCTTCTTCTTCTTCTCCTTCTTCTCCTTCTCCTTCTTCTTCTTCTTCATCTTCCTTTTCTTAGTCTTCTTTGTTTCTTCTTCTTCATCTTCTTTTTCTTAGTCTTCTTCGTTCCTTCTTCTTCTTCTTCTTCTTCTTCTTCTTCTTCTTCTTCTTCTTCTTCTTCTTCTTCTTCTTCTTCATTTTCTTCTTCTTCTTCTTCGTTTTCTTCTTCTTCTTCTTCTTCTTCTTCTTCGTTTTCTTCGTTTTCTTAGTCTTCTTCTTCGTTTTCTTAGTCTTCTTCATTTCTTCTTCTGTCATTGTAAAGCAATCTAGTAGTAGGTGCCTGTATTGCACGCAGCTCTTCCTCAGCTGAGTAGTTATTATAGCAGTTTTACAGATAGTATGGTGATGTTACTTTGTGTGTTTGCTTTGTGGTTCTGGGTTCCTTATGATTTTTGCAGATTTACAGGGCTTTCTGTGAGTCTTTGCCTGTATGTCAAATCTTATCAAAGTTACAACCTTGCTGTTAAAGTGATGGAGCAGGGTTTAGGAGAAATGTATGATGGAGGCTTCCTGTGTCAGCATGTATCTGAAAATGGCAGCACTGGGCATGTAAGGAGTAGTCTGTTTCAGGTTTAGGGACAGTTTGTTATATTTCTGGATCTTTTGCCTGTGGGTTTGCTGTCTGTCGAGTCTTTAGACCTTGCAGCCTTCTAGGCTTTAACTGCTTGGAATTCACATATTAGAGGTATGTTTATGAGGGTTTGCTAGGTACCTTGTTTTTGGGAAACGGTGGGGTAGGTTTCCTTGACCGCATAAGTGCAGTACTGCCCAGAGAGTGAGCAGGCTCACCTTCTTCAACTCTAAAGAATAAGTCTGTTCGGGCACATTTCGGCGTGGCACCGCCCAGGCACATTTCGGCGCGGCGCCTGTCATCAGTAGTAGTCAGCGTTGCGGAGGAGGTGGGTGTCAGGGCTGGCATGCTAGTGAATGCTGGTTCTCTGTTTTTGCAAGTGATGATGAACCTGTTTGAACTAATTCTGTTTGAAAAAGTTCCAGTTCACTTGCCTGGTCATGTTGTCCTTTCAATATTCAAAGCTGCAGCAAAAGCATGGGGATTGTTGCTTCTAGAAACACCCCAGGTCTCTTGTCTGCTATGTGCATGTTGCTCAGGTAAAGCAGATTTAAAAAAAAAAAACAAACAAACAAAGAAATGAAAACCAGCCACTGCTGCTCCTGCTCTCTGCCTACTTCCTTGTGCTTTTTCCCTCCCCTTTTCCAGGTGATTGGGTTTGGGTGCTGGGCAGGGCCAAAAGGTATATGAGCCCCAGGCATGCCATCAGAGAACTCCTTCTGCCTGGGCTGCTCTTTGGGGTAAGTGCTTTGTTTTTCCTTCAGTCAGTTGCAGGGTTCTCTAGGCAGGCTGGAATCTATGGATTTCTGGATTTTAAGTGCTTGGAACTCACTTAATACAGGGATATTTAGTAGAGGCTGCTGGCTCACTGTTTTTTGGGATGGTGGGGTACGCTCTTGTTTTTGAGCTGTTTTTTAATCTCTAGATGAATCAACCCACTTGTTGTACTCTCCAGAGGGCTAAAACCAGCTTGATTACATGCTACAAGAGGCTTGATTTGTAGGTGCAGTATGACCAAGAGACTGAGCAAGGTCACCTTTTTTGTCTGTAAAAGATAAGTCTGTGACTACCTCTGTTGGGGCTGCTGTGCATTCCTGGCCTTTTGGCATTTGTGGAATTCAGGGTGGTTTTTTTATTTATCTGGCTCTGGTCTCTGTATTTGAGTCCTCTGCAAGGAGCTGTACTGTTTGCGTGTCCATTGTGGATGTGACCTTGTCTCTTTGTTTCTTGTAGCCCAGGGCACAAACACAGAAAGTTGAAGGAAGCTTGAGGGTGAGTGGCCAGCAGAGGGGACCCTGAGTTGTTCGGTGGACTGTGTTAGTCTGCTTCACTTGTTGGGCCGGCTTTGCAAGCGCCTTGCGACAGCAGAGTACGTCTCCTGCCACGTTTCTGAGGCACGCCAGATGCCAGCAGTTCCAATTCCTGAAATGCTGGAGCTGCTCAGAGCGCAAGAGGAGCTGGGAGTGCGATGCATCTCCTTGAGATGTTAGGTGAGCGAAGCAGTGGTACTGGGTTGGGGCATGTGGCTCTGGGGCTTCTTGGCTGTTGCAGTAGGGGAGGAAAGAAGAGGAGTGGGTATAGACTGTTTTGTGGATTGTCACGTTTGTCTGTTCTTTCTCCCTGGTGTAAGCCCCGTGACCTTGGCTTGGCACACTGAATGGCAGTGATAAGCCTGGATTGGGAAGGTGAGTGGTGGAAAGTTGGAAAACGGGTATTTTTTGTGTAGTAGTCTCTTGGTGCACCTCTGGGTGACTCCTCTTTTGCAGGGATGAAGAAGGTACTGGGAACATCCTAGCTGGCCTCTGTGGTCCACGTTGATGGTGGATTCTGAGCCCTGAAAATGAAGTTGAGGTGGGAATCCTGTGTGTTGGGGAGTGGTTGGCAGGGGGAGGTGGGGAGTTGTCTGGAGGGTGTCTATCTGATTTCAGTAGTAGAGCAGGTCAGTTGACTACTGTTTTGTTTCTGAGGAGGTTGTTTCACTGGAAGAAATTTGGCTGGTGTGCTGGTGCCTGATGGCACTTTATTTCTGCAGGTGAAGAGGAGCCTTGTGCATGAAGCAATGTCCTAGCTAGCCTTTGTGTTCCTTGGTGAGGATGGAACGTGCCTCCCAGCATTGCCAAGCTAAGTTGGGGGGCAAGTGCTATGTTTGAGTTGGGGTTGTGAATGCACCCATAGGGTGTGGGTCTGTGCTTTTAAGTCATTGCAGAGGATGGGGCCTTTCAGGATTGATCAGGTCAGGCAGAGAGATGATGTGTGGGGAGTTGCGTCACGTACAGTGTGAACCCATGCCAGGCAGGGCAGTCCCAGCTTGTCATCTGTGTTCTGTGTTGTCGGTGCTGTGCTGTTGCTCTTGGTGCTCAGCAGGCCCTGGGGAAGCCATCCTGAGGGTATTGAACACTTGACCTCCTTGGAATATTGCTGATGTTGAACTGGGAGCTGAGTACCTCTTGTCTTGCAGTGGGAGCTTAAAGGGATCACTTCTTCTGTGCGTGTAATTTTTTTTGGTATCAAATGTTTCCTGATATGATCATCATATGTTACGTGCTCCTCAGGTCTTGATATGCTCATTGCCCTCTTCTCCTGGACAGACAAGATGTGCAACTTGTAGCCACACCAAAGGCCCTAAATGCTTGTTTTGTCATGGTAGGGCTGATCCGAGCACTTCTTGTCTTGCAGTTGCTGCTTGAAGTGCAGATCTCTTTCAGGTCTTGTGCATGGTATTTGGTTTGAGCTCCATGCTGCTCTGGCTCCCACCTCCCATTAGCCACCCCAGATACGCAAATACCAGGTGCCCCCCAATTTAGCTCTCAGACTGCTGGATGGTCAATTCCCTCCGCCTCAAGAAATGCACAGGCACTGATTGTCATCTTAGTCAATTGCCAGGCTCATCATCAGCTGCAAAAACAGAGTACCAGCATTCACTAGCATGCCAGCCCCGATGCCCACCTTCTCCACAATGCTGACTACTACTGATGCAACATACGATTGTGCTCACCTGTTCCTCTCTGAGTCCAAGCTCCAACAGTGCAGCCAGTATCATCCACACCACCTGGGAAAACAAAGGGATTAAATGATCATTGCATTCACAACACATCACCCAATGGTGTTTGTTTGTTGTTGTTGTTTTTAGTGTGTTTCTTTTTGTTTTTATTAAAAATCTGCTTTAGCTCGACAGCATGCAGAGTGCAGACAAGAGACCTGGGGCGTTTCTAGAAGCAACAATCCCCATTCTTTTGCTGCAGCTTTGAATATTAAAGGACAATGCGGCCCAGCAAGTAACTGGAACTTTCTTAACTGGAATTAGCTCAAACTTTTCTTTACATTGAAAGAAATATCTAGGAGCAGAACAGATTATGCACCAACAAAATCAATTCCATTCCACCTACAGGAAAAAATCACGTACTCTCATCCCCTCCTGTACCTCAGCCGCTCGCCTGCCCCACGTGGCAGATGCTTCCATCTGTTCTCTTTACCCACTTATAGCACCTCTAAAAGGCAAACTGGAATTTTACTCTATTGGATGTAGGAAAATAACTGCAGTGACAACCACACCCCCAAAAATAACAGCTACCTCTGCTCATCACGCACCAGAGTCACTCCAGAGGCAGCCTGGGTCAAGATGTCTTGCACTGCGCAGTGCATTTCAGCCTGAACAAAGGAAAACACAGGCAGAAGATAAACATTCAGCTGCCAGCAGTAGCACCCATCCCTTAACAACATAAGCGACCACATCTTTAGTTTTATCCTTTCAAAACAGCACTCCACTTGCCTCTGTACCTGCAAATTAGGTCCAAGCTTGAAAGGAGCAGCCAGCATCACCCACACTACTAGGGAACACAAAACGACAAAATGACCACTGTGCTTGCAAGCACCCACCTGCCACACTGCTCCTCTGTCCCAAACAGCCTCACCTCGGACCCTCCGAAGGAAACACCTGAGCGTCTTCCCTTCGCTTCGGATAAGGGATGACCAGGCTGACAACACTCACCTTCCCTCAGTGCTCTGTGACACGAGGATTTCCCTTCCCTGTCCACGACTGCACAAAGCACCTGCAAAGACAAGAGCAAAGAACATTCTGAGGCACCTCACAGCCACAGCGTACCTGCTGCAATACCTCTCTCTTCCCAGCTCCGGTACTTCAGCTGCTCACCAGCTCTAACTGAGATTCTTTGCTCATAGCACCACAGCAAACTCTGCCCAGGCCACACAACACACACTACACAAGCTACATTGCTCAAGACACAGAAGCTGAAACGTTCCTGCCCAACAATCAGTCGCATCGCACAGGAAGGATGCCGCACACTCCCAGAAACAAAACCTACCAGTCCTGAGCAGCTCCCCACCTCCTCCTGCCAACCACGCTCAGCACACACACTATTCGCCCCTCAAAAAAAAAAAAAATTAGAACATACACACACACACAAAAAAACACAACTGAGTTCCACAAATGCCAAAAAGACATGCATACACAGCAGCCCCGGCAGGGGTAATCACAGACTTACCCTTTGCAGATGAAAGAGTTGACTGATACAACCCTGCTCAGTCACTTGGTAATGCTGCATCTATGCTGTCAAGCCATGTAGCACGTAATCAAGCTGGTTTTAGTCCTTTGGAGAGTTACACAAGTGGTTTTATACACCTAGAGATTCAAGTGTAGCTCAAAAACAGGATTGTATGTCACCATCCCAAAAAACAGTGAGCCAGCAGCCTCTACTAAATATCCCTCCATTAAGTGAATTCCAAGCACTTAAAATCCAGAAATCCATAAACTCCAGCCTGCCTAAAGAACCCTGCAACTGACTGAAGGAAAAACAAAGCACTTACCCCAAAGAGCAGCCCAGGCAGAAGGAGTTCTCTGATGGCATGCCTGGGGCTCATTTACCTTTTGGCCCCGCCCAGCACCCGAACCCAATCACATGGTTGATTTAAAGATCAAAACCGAAATTTCTTTAAGTGGTATATTCTTTATTGCAGTGCTGGATGCACGGGGGATCTTTCCGTCAATTGTGCATGTTCGAAGTGACAAACTATCTCATATTTATACAGCGAAACAATGAATATTCTATTAACGCCTATACATATTCATTACCTAACCCCGCCTACTCTCATTTTGTATGCTGATTAGCTTATCAGTCCTTGCGCTTGCGCAAAGCCTTCCAAGAATTGTGGGCCAGGGTCTTCGGGATATGGGCAGTGGTCTTTGGGAGGAAGGCCGTAGTTCTTCCTCGTGATGCACTTTTCACCTTTTGCTTAATCAGTTGTTTTCCAAGATGTAAAAATGCTGAGTTGGCTTTCGGCCTAACTGAGGGTCGGCAGATAACAGGATGTCTCAGTTAACAAGACATAACAGATAGTTGACTCAAGTTATCTCAAGTCTCAGCCTGACTGAGGGTTAACAGACAACGGGATGTTTTCAAATAACAAGATGCTTCAACATAAAAGAAGGTCAACAGATAACAAGATGTTGTCTATTTTGTTCTCGCTAATTTTTAATCACAAGTTTTATTCTATCCTAAAGTGAGTTTATACAATACCATGGTAAAGGGGAGGGGCAAAGCACAAGGAAGTAGGAAGAGAGCAGGCACAGCAGCAGCTGTGATGTTTTTTGTGTTTTTTTTTGTTTGTTTGTTTGTTTTTTCTTTTTTGTTTGTTTCTTTTTTTAAATCTGCTTTAGCTCAACAGCATGCAGAGAGCAGGCAAGAGACCTGGGGTGTTTCTAGAAGCAACAATCCCCATGCTTTTGCTGCAGCTTTTAATATTGAACTGACAATGTCACCAAGCAAGTATCTGAAACTTCTTCAACTGGAATTAGTTTAAACAGGCTCACCATTATCTGCAAACACAGAGAACCAGCATTCACTAGTGTGCCAGCCCTAATACCCACCTCCTCCACAACACTCACTGCTACTGATGCAACATAACGTTGTGCAATACCTCCCTGTTCCTAACTCCTTTACCTCACTTAACTCCACCTGAGAAATGTGGCCTGGCAGTGCCGCACTTAAATGTGCCCAGTCACATTTTATAGTGCCCATAACCCTAACCCTAACCCGTAAAAACTGACGAAAAATAAACCCCTAAGAACCTAATCCTAAGCCTTAACCCTAACTCCTAACCCTAACCCCAACCCTCACCCTAAACCCTAAACTCTAACCCTAGCCCCAGCCCTAGCCCCTAACTCTAACCCTAGTTCCCAAGAACTATATTTCCTGGCATTCTCTGGGCACTAAACATGGCCTCCCGGAAGTCCTGAATCCGAAAATTACATTTCTCGGTATGCTCTGGGCACTCAACATGGCCTCCCGGAAGTCCTAAATTCGAAAACTACATTTCCCGGCATGCTCTGGGCACTCAGCATGGCCTCCCAGAAGTTCAGAGTCCGAGAACTTCATTTCCCGGCATGTTCTGGGCACCCAACATGGCCTCCCGGAAGCGCGGTGCCGGAAAACTACACCTACCAGCATTCCCTGAAGAGCTGGCATGGCCAATCAGAGGCCGAGTTTTTGAGAACTACATTTAACAGCACTCACTGTAACCCTACCCCTTACCGCCCTTTACACAAAAAAGCCTCAAGCACTAACCCTAAAAATCCTCAAAACCTCTACAGACCTAACCCAAACTATTTACCACACTAAACCCCTGAAGACCAATGCCTAAAACCCCTAACCCAATGTGATAAATTAGTGGGGGTTTGTTCATTGTCTTTGAGGAATTTGGAGAATCTGCTGGGGAGAAAAGGTTGTAAAATTTAATGGCCTTGATAAGGGAGGAAGCAGGAAAGGGTGTTGGGTGAACATCCTTGAGTTAAACCAGACTTTGTGAAATTCCTTACCACAAGACATCCTTTTTTGCCGCTTCACTACCCCCACCTGAACACGAAGCAGAGGAATAACGACCCCCCCTCTCAACAATAGACTGTGCAGCCTCAGCCAGTTCAACAAGTCCTGATAAGCCGGAATTCAACTGCTATAAAACAGCAACACTGGAAAGGGAAGTTGCGTGCTGTTGCGGAGCAGAGACTCCCCAGCTGCCCAGCGCTGTTTTGCTTGTGTGAGAAACACTCCGTAGCCAATAACTTAGGCTCAGGCGAGGATCTCAGTGAAGTAGTAATTTATTCGCGATTGCAATGGCGGGCGCCCCACAAGCAGGAGAGAGCGCATCTACTAGTTCCAGAACACAGTTTATATACCTTTTAATGGCAGGACCCTCCCCTGTTTCCCCACTGAGTGGGTAATCCAGATTCACAATCTATCTGATGCTTCACAAACAATGCATGGCCTTCAGTCGCCGGCCTGTTAAATTTCAAATTTCTTTTGACATTTTTACTGCTTGAAGTGGTAATGTTTCTTCACTTATCTGACTTGACTTGACACCATGATTTTCACCTAATTGTCCTAAGGAGTCTGATTGTCTGCATTTTACAAGGTCGCCTGCTAAACTTTCTTATCACTGTAAGCATATCTCAGTACCACATTCTCTCCTTCTAAACAATGTAACTCTGCAAAAACAACATTTCTATTCCCACAATTCCCCCCTTTTCTTTTTTTATAAACTGTTGATTTTTGCAAAAACTCTTTTTATTTTTATTTATTTATTTATTTTAAGTGTAATTTGGTAAATATCTTCCTCTTCACTTTCTTTGCTCTCCATTTCCTCTAATATCATTTTATCTGAGTAGGGTGGTGGATCTATGGTCATTTGTTTCAATAATGTGGTTTCAATTAACCGCTGGACAAGTCCCCTTACACAGGGGATAATGCAACAGCCAATAGCTGTCAAAACTCCTGCTACTATAATTGAGGATGTAAATATGGACATTACCATCCCTTTCCATTTACCAAACCAAGATTTCAACCATCCTGTGATGGAAGTGTCTGCTCCCGAATTTTCTGCCAATTCATTGGCAAGGGTGGTAAGCCCTTGCAATGCTCTTGTTACTGTGCCATCCGGGGCAGTATTGTTACGGATAAAAGTACAACAGTTGCCCAGCATCACGCATACACCACCCTTCTCCACAAGCATCATATCTAATGCTATCCTGTTTTCCCAAGCCATTTTGCTGATGACATCTAGTTGTTCAGCGATTCCTCTCATCGCATCCTTGGTATAATTGATGAATCTCTGCTGATTATAATAGAAATAATTAATCCAATCCACATTTTTATTGATTGTTACCCACCAGAACAGTAACTCAAACCCTGCAGCAATTTAATTTCTGGCTTTATATTCATCCCGAACTCCTCTAGGTACCCCAATAGAATCTATGTATACTCTATCATCAAATGATATTCCTAAGGCTCCTTTACTTCTTCTGGGTATTTGTGATGTTTCTCTTTCAAATGCCAGGGTGAAGGGTATAGCTGATTGAACAAGTGCACAAGTGCCTTCCCAATTAGATGGTAGGGTGGACCGTAAGATCTTCCCTGCACCGTACCACCAGAGATCTGCCCTGGGGATCTCCAGTCTTGAGCAGTTTCCCATCAAGTCCTTGGTAGCACAAGGCAAATTCTCCCAGATGCCAGGTAGCACTCACACCCTGCCGTGAGAGGCAAGCTGTATGGTTACCTATAGCTGTAGAGAATGCAGGGGGAACTGTGATATTGTTATCATGCAAGAAACAGCAAAGACAGACTTACAGGCCTCATTTCCCCAGGCAGTCTTTTCTTGGTACAATGCAATCATACATCGCATCCCTTGGGAGTCTTTGGTCCACCCCCATGGGAAGGGCACTATCTGGGCAATCGGTCATCCCGAGGCACAAGCATAGCAGTAGCTACAGTTGAGACTCTGGACAGTATATTTGACCCATTCTATCCAGGCATTCACATCCCCATACCCTGTTTGAATCTCAAATGTTTGAACTGTCACATTTCAGAGGGCCTCCTGTTTACTCTCCTGTTTTCTCCTTGAGTTTCTCCCTTTCTCTCAATCACAAGTCACACTCGTTAGTTACCTGTGAAAATAAAAGGTTAGTTTACAATTGTAAGCTCTTATCCTGCTCAGAGTCCACTACGAGATTTTTCTCTTCAATTTCAACTTCCAACAAGTCTTTTGTAGGAACAGCTTCCCAGGTACTTAGCGTCGATGGATGCCTTCACTCGAGTATAGTGAGTCCAACCTTTTCCTGCAGTTCTTACGGCTGTTTCAGTGGTCAGTAATTGTCCTTCCCATTCAGGCCGGAGTTGACTCTTTCCAGGTCCGAATCAGGACCTGGTTTCCTGGGTGATGGTGGTGAATGGGGAATTCCAAAGGTGGGGTTTGAGCCAACAACCCACAGGTCCTGAGAGATGACAAAGAAGACAACCCCAGAATACAGTTCTTAAGGAAACTCTCTTATTTTGAATTGTGGTATCTCATCCCTTCTGCCCAGATAGGGCAATCTGAACAGCATCTCATATGGTGAAATTCCTATATCCTTTCTTGGTGCTGTTTAAACCTGTAGGAGTAAGCATTTTACCCAAGGAAATTGGGTTTCTAACACTAGTTTAGTTAATTGCTTCTTTAATGTCTGATTCATTCACTCCACCTTCCCAGAAGAGGAGGGGTGCCAGGGGCTGTGAAAATCCCACTCAATCTCTAAGGCCTGCTTTAACCCTTGCAGTAAAGCTTACACCCATCTAGTCACGTGGTCAATTAGGACAAACAAGTAACTCAGTAAAGTTTACCTGTATACTTTGGAAAGGTCAAACCCCTGGCTCCCGTCCCCCTCTAGATGGGTTACAGAACACCTTTTTATTTACCTTTTGACATATGGTACATCCTCTACATATGTGCTTCCCTAAAGTGTATATTCCTACACAGACATACTTTCTTAGCACAATATCACACATTGCTTGCACCTCCCAATGACTCTTCTGATGTAAAACAGTTAATATTTGCCTCATTATCACTTTATTCAGCATTTCTCTCCCATCAGGGAGTATCGATTTTCCTTCAGACTTCATGGCTCCTGATTCCTTAAAAAATCTTTCTTTTAAAACTTTTTAGTTCTTTCTTAATTTTCAACATTTCCCTGAATCCTCTCTGCATTTATTCTGTTTTCCTTCAGACATTAGATGCCTTAAATACCTGACTTCTTTCTCCATATTGTAATTTATTTATTTATTATTTTTTAATACTCCCAAGCCCTGCTTTCCCAGAAAGTTGAATAGCTTGTTAGTAGCTTCCTTCACAACTCTTTTCTCCTGTCCTGACAATAGAAAACGATCCACATATTTGTTAACATTAATACCTCCTTGGGAGGTTGTAATTGCTCCAAAATATCTTTTTTTTTTTTTTTTTTTTTTTTAGATCTTACCCAAATAGATAGGTGTCCCTGTAAACCCCTGAGGTAAAATTGTCCACCTATATTGTTGCTTCCGCCCCCATTTCAGGGTCTTTCCAGTCAGAGGTGAATATACATGTATGTTTGCTCTCAGGGCCAGAGAGCACTCCATTAATAACACTGTTATTCCAGTCTAACAATTTACTATTTGAATGCCCAATTTAATCATCAAATCCCTTCCCAACAAATTAGTCCTTGCTTTGGGTACATACAATAATTACCCAGTGATCATTTTATCCCCTAGTCTCAGCTTGGTATCCCCCCCAAAGTGGCACTGTTATCCCAGCCCCATCACTTTTTAGGGTTTCATTAGTTAATTTAATCCCTGATACTTTACAGGTCAGTAATGACCTAGCTGTTCCCCAGTGTATTGGGTTTGATGGCAAGGTTCGGGGGCTGTGAGTAGGGGGGTGGGAAACTGCAGTGGCAGCCCCCGTGAGAAAAAAAACCCGGAAGCCTCCCCGTGGCAGATAAGGGACAATTTCATCTGGCCCTAAGGGGCCCACTGCTGCCCAGAGCCAAGCCATGAGCAACACAGTCCGTGCCTCTGTGAGAACACATCCACGAAAACAAACAAACAAAGAAACAAACAAAAACCTGCTGCTCAACAGCAGTTGGGAGAGCGAGAAACCCCCCCCGCAGACACCAAAGTCAGTGCAGAAGGAGGGGGAGGAGGCGCTCCAGGCGCTGGAGCCGAAGCCCCCCTGCGGCCGCTGGAGAGGCCCCTGGTGGAGCAGGCTGTTCCCCCCTCCCCGATGCTTGGGAAACTGACCAAACACCACAGCAAATATGCAAATATACCATAACTTCTAGACTGTTACTTAGATAATGCCTACATCCTCTTTCCCTGCTCATTCAACTTCAAACAGCTCTGTTAAATATTACATGCCACACCTTTAACACCTTCAGCAACTCTTTTAACACTTCCTTTATCTTTTTCCAGCCTGTACTTTTCTAATACCAGCACCAAAGGCTCAGTCAGGGTCCAACTTAATTCCATACCTTTTCCCTCCAAGATACTGAAACAACATATCAATATAGCATATTTCATCCCATTTTCCTTCTTTCCTCCTTCTTCCACTCCAGATATTCCCATTCGAAGTGGCCGGCCTGGCCACACTTAAAACATCTTATCAAAGCCTGTCTCTGCTAGGACTCGGGCCACAACACAGGCAGCCTTCTTTGCCTGCCATTCCTTCATCTCTTTTCCTCTCCTTTCCATCCTGGCCCTGACTCCCCCTGAAGATTTTCTTCATCTTTCTCCAACCCTCTGCCTCACTACCCGCTGCACTGTCAATACCATTAGTTTCGATCTTTTTTTTTTTTTTTTTCCCTTCTTATCTCCCCTCCAGACACACCCCTCCAGGGCCTCCCGCAGGAGGGTCCCCCAGTGACTGTTCACTACATTCCCCTCACCTTCTGAAGCATTTTCTGCGTATTTTGCCAGGCTTTAATCACACAATGAACTTTCAAGAGCCCTTGGGATACTGGGTCATCAGGTCTCATCCCCAAGTACTTTCTCATTCTGACCCCAAGTCTCTCATATGATTTCTGTGTTGCACACTATTATTATTCCAGCCAGGATTGGCAAGTGGGTATTTCTGCCCTGCCGGTATTACCCCTGGTCCTGGAGGATGAGCTCTTTCCCATTCTTGTATAGCAGCTCTCCTCCTGATCATTCACATTTCTTTCCCTGTAAACAACATACTTATAGACATAATTCCCTCCCCCAAGAGTATAAATAAGGTCGTAGGAACTGGTCTAATTGTTCAACTAGGCTGTTGGGGTCCTCGAATAAAGAATTCCTCTCCTTCTTAAAAGTCCTAACCTCTCTGCTGGTAAGGAGGAGGGGGTAGTTCACCTAAGAGGATACACAGTTAGTGTTAGTACTGTTAGTATCAGGGAAGGCAAAATTCTCAACATATCTTCTACCTTGTTCTAATTCTTGCCAGAGCCTAGAGTACGATCCTTCTTTAGGGACAGTGTTAATTCCAGTCCCTGTCTCCCTTCCTGGAGTGACTGCTGCTGCCACCAGTTCAATATTAAGATTATAGGGAGCATAACTTGGCTCCTTCTCTGAAAAAGGAATCTTATTGTTTACACATAAATTTAAAGCCTGAATTTTCATCAGACCCGTATTTTGGCCAAAATACTGCTGTTTCCTTAATTGGTTCTTTTGTCCAGACTGATACACAATATTTAACCCTTTTTTTTTTTTTTTTTTAATTACTTTTCTTTTACAATCCCTCTAATTTTGGGATTATGTTTCCAATTTCTTATCATTTTTCAGGAAGAACTATTAGTAGGCACTCCCCCAGGGATATCTCCCTGTCCCCTGGAACTCATATTTTCCCATTTTTCCTAACCCTCGCCAGTATGTGCTACAGAAATTTCCCTTCTGCAGTGTACCACACACCAACGTACTGAAAAATGGGGGTGTACCGCCAAGCACTTCCCCGTGCAAGCGTTACCGCACACCTATAAGTTTATCAGATTCCCTGGAACTCGTACTTCCCATCTTTCCTAACCCTCGCCAGTATGTGCTACAGAATTTTCCCTTCTGCAGTGTACCACACACCAACGTACTGAAAGATGGGGGTGTACCGCCAAGCACTTCCCCGTGCCAGCGTTACCGCACACCTGAGTTTACCAGATTCCCTGGTGTACTTCCAAGCACTTCCCCGTGCAAGGATTACCGTACACCAGATTCCCCTGGTGTAGTGCCAGCACTTCCCCGTGCAAGGGCTTACCATACACCAGATCACCCGACCCCCAAGGCAATACTTAATATTTCTTACCTTGGTCTGTGCACAGAGTTACCGGATCGATTCTTAAAAACCTGGAGTGCCTACCTTCTTCCTTTCCCCACTACTTCACGGATCCTGCCTCTTTAACCAGTCTCGGGCCCTCTGTCAGCTTTCCGCAGAACCGCCACCGTCGATGCACAGGACCGCTGAAATCAGCGGGGCATGCCTTCCTGCTGCTGCGGCGGTGGGGCTCCCCAGTAGGTGACTGGATCCCAGACAAGCCCCCAAATTGTGAGAAACACTCCGTAGCCAATAACTTAGGCTCAGGCGAGGATCTCAGTGAAGTAGTAATTTATTCGCGATTGCAATGGCGGGCGCCCCACAAGCAGGAGAGAGCGCATCTACTAGTTCCAGAACACAGTTTATATACCTTTTAATGGCAGGACCCTCCCCTGTTTCCCCACTGAGTGGGTAATCCAGATTCACAATCTATCTGATGCTTCACAAACAATGCATGGCCTTCAGTCGCCGGCCTGTTAAATTTCAAATTTCTTTTGACATTTTTACTGCTTGAAGTGGTAATGTTTCTTCACTTATCTGACTTGACTTGACACCATGATTTTCACCTAATTGTCCTAAGGAGTCTGATTGTCTGCATTTTACAAGGTCGCCTGCTAAACTTTCTTATCACTGTAAGCATATCTCAGTACCACATTCTCTCCTTCTAAACAATGTAACTCTGCAAAAACAACATTTCTATTCCCACACTTGTGTCTGCTTACTTGATTAATAAAATAATTTCAATAGACCAGTAAATTGTGTGGTCTAATTTATAACACCCAATAAATTAAGACGCTCAAATCCCAAACCCACAAAATTAAGATGCTCAAATCCCAAACCCAAAAAAATAGGACGCTCAAAACCCAAACCCAAAAAATGAGGATGCTACAAACACTAAACCAAAATATTAGGATGCTCCAAACCCTAAACCAAAACATTAGGACATTCAAAACCCAAACCCAACCCAAAACATTAAGACACTCAAAACCTTAACCCAAAAACTTAGGACACTCAAAACCCTAACCCTGGAGAAACTAACCTGAAAAAAAAAAAAAAAAAATTAAGATCTTAAAACCCTAACCCTAAATAACGGACCAAAAATAAAACCCTAAGACCCTAACCCTAAAAAAAACTATCAACACTACAACCAAAAAAACTCTAAAACCCTAACACGCCAAACCTGAAACCCTTAAAATCCTAACCCCCAATTCCCTAAAACCCTAACCGTTAAAACTCCAACCCTAAAAACCTTAAAATCCTAAACATAAACCCTGAAACACCTTACCCTGAAACCCAACCCTAGTGCCCTATCCCTGAAACCTTAAAACCGTGAATCAATCTTTGGAAAATAACATAGGCTCAGGAGAGGATCTCAGTACAGTAGCATTTTTATTTGAGATTACAATAGCAGGGGTCCCGCAAGCAGGAGGGTGCCTCCTAATTCCATACACAGTTTATATACTTTTTTTTTTCCTCCCAAGGACCAGGACCCTCCCCTGTTTCCCCATTAACTGTGCAATCCAGGTTCATACTCTAGCTGGTGCTTCACAGAAAATACACAACTGCTGGCCAGTTACAAGTCATATTTCTTTTGAGGCTTTTACTCTTTGAGGTGGTAATGTTTCTTACACCGTGATTTCCACCTAATGGCGGTAAGGATTCTGGTTGTCTGCATTTTACAAGGTTGTCTGTTGTAATAAATGACTAAGTCCCACATAGGATTACAATCAAAGTTTACAATTTATTAAATGAATAGAGGTAAGCAAACAGCACTGGGTGCACCGGGAGTCTCTGCTCCACCAAGACGCACAGAAGTTACATCAGGCGGCTGGTTTTTATGCTGCTAGGCTCATACATATTCATTACTACTCTTAGAAAAGGCAGGGTTGTTATAATTAGTTCCTGGAATCCGAACCTGCCCACTGGCGCATGCATTCAGTCTCCGGTGGTCCCTCTGGGGGTCTCTCATACTAAAGGCTCATAGTCTTCCTCCCAGGCTTTTCCCTTGTCCTTCTCCTTTGTCCATTTTGGCAGGATGTCAGAGACTTGCATAGTGCCCCATGCAATAGTCATAACAGTTAGCAGTTATTCTGAAACCCCTTTGTTCTCTTGCCCCCTATTGACCCGAATTGCTGGACCATTCCTTTGCAAGATGAGAAGAGGTAAAGAGAGCAGGAGGAACAGCAGCCCTGTTTTTGGTCTGGCTAAGTTCAACAGGGTGCAGCACAAGCAACCAGGCTGTTTCTCTTCAAAGACTTGCCTTAGCATTGGTGAAGGAAACTGACTGGGCTGACAACCCTCTCACCTATTTGCACCACTCTACAACATGGGGACTTCACCTCTCCAAGGCTGCACGAGGGAAGGGCGGAAACAAGAAAAAAAGCACATCCTGAGGCAACTCATAACCACAGTGTTATGAGTGTTAGGGTATGGGTTAGGATAAGGGATAGGATAAGGAAAGGGAAAGGGATAGGATAAGGGAAAGGGAAAGGGAAAGGGAAAGGGAAAGGGAAAGGGAAAGGGAAAGGGAAAGGGAAAGGGAAAGGGAAAGGGAAAGGGAAAGGGAAAGGGAAAGGGAAAGGGAAAGGGAAAGGGAAAGGGAAAGGGAGAGGGAGAGGGAGGGGGAGAGGGAGAGGGTGAGGGTGAGGGTGAGGGTAAGTGTAGTGGAAAGGGTAAGGGTTAATGTAAGAGTAAGGGAAAATGTAAGAGTAAGTGGAAAGGGTAAGGGTTAGGGTAAGGGTAAAGGTTAGGGTAAGGCTTAGGGTAAGGGTAAGGGCAAGGGTAAGGGTAAGAGTAAGGGTAAGGGTACCCGTTCAGGTATGGGTAAGGGCAACGGTTAGTGTAAGGCTAAGTGTAAGTGTTAGGGTAAGGGTAATGGTAAGTGTTAGGGAATGGGTAAGTGTTAGGGTATGGATTAGGGTAAGGGATAGGATGAGGGTAAGGCTAAGGGTAAGGGTTAGGGTTAGGGCAAGGCTTAGAGTAAGAAGGGTGTTAGGGTAAGGGTTAGGGTAAGTGTAAGTGTTAGGGTATGGGTTAGACTAAGGTTTAGGGTAAGGGTAAGTGTAAGGCTTAGGGTAAGGTTAAGGGTGAGGGTAAGGGTAAGGATATCGTTAAGGGCATGGGTAAGGTTAAGTGTTAGGGTAAGGGTTAGGGTAACTTTTAGGGTAAGGGTAAAGTTTAGGGTAAGGATTAGGGTAAGGTTAAGTGTAATTGTTAGGGTAAAGTTTAAGGTTAAGGGTCAGTGTACGTGCTAGGGTAAGAGAAAGAGAAAGAGTGAGGGTAAGGGTAAGGCTTAGACTAAGGGTAAGGGTTTGAGTAAGGGTTAGGGTAAGGGTAAGGGTAAGGGTAAAGGTAAAGGTAAGGGTAAGAGTAAGTGTAAGGTGAAGGGTAAGGGTAAGGGTCAGGGTCAGGGTCAGGGTAAGGTTAAGGTACGAGTAATTGCTAGGGTAAATGTAAGGGTAAGTGTATGAGTAAGTTTTACACACGTTGCCCAGGACCGGACACCAGGGGCTCAGGACGGTCGGATCCCTCGCCTCTGGATGGAGGCAACCGGTAGCTCCAGACGGCCGGCTGCCGCTCCACACAGGACCGAACCCCCTGTCTCCAGGACAGCCAGTCCCCGAACCAACAGACGACAGCCTCCCGCTTCACAGCACAGCCGGCACCCACGCCGCCCAAGGACGGACCCCCTGGACAAGGGACAGGCGGCCCCCGCGCCGCCCGTTTCTGGACACCCGGGTCCTGGGATCACCGTCCCAGAGCCACCCAAGGTTGGACTCTGAATCCAGTGCGGCTAGCATACGTGTCACCAAGGACAGGAGACCAGAAGCTCGGGACGGCTGGCCGCCGCTCTGCACGGGACCGAACCCCCTGTCTCCTGGACGGCCAGTCCCTAAGCAGGCAGATGACAGCCTCTCGCTTCACGGCACGGCCGGCACCCACGCCGTCGTGGCTGGACATCCTGGTCCCGGGACCACCGTTCCTGAGCAGTCAGCCCTGGACCCCTGTGCAGCTAGCATGTGCATTGCCCAGGACCGGAGCCCAGGGGCTCGGGACGTTCAGAGCCCGTGCCTCTGGATGGAGGCAACCAGGAGCTCGGGTCAGCTGGCTGCCGCTCCTCACAGGACCGAACCGCTGGTCTCCAGGACAGCCAGTCCCCAAACCGACGGACGACAGCCTCCCGCTTTACGGCACGCCGACCTCCACGCTGTTTGTGGCCAGACACCCGTGTCCTGGGATCACCGTCCCCAAGCCGCCCAAGGTCGGACCTGGACCCCGGTGCGGCTAGCACACACATCGCCCAAGACTGGAGCCCAGGGGCTCGGGATGGTCAGATCCCTCGCCTCCGGATGGAGGCAACCAGGAGCTTGGGAAGGCCAGCTGCAGCTCCGCACGGGACCGAACCCCTGGTCTCCGGGACAGCCAGTCCACAAGCCAGCTGACGACAGCGTCCCGCTTCACTTCACGGCCAGCACCCATGGTGCCTGAGGACTTTCCCCCAGGACACGGTATAGCCAGCCCCCATGCAGCCTGTGGCCGTACTGCAGCACACGGGATCGCCAGCCCCAAGCAGTCCGAGGTCGGACCCGGACCCTGGTGCGACTAGCACACACGTCGCCCAGGACCAGAGACCAGCGGCTCAGGACTGCTGGCCACCAATCCGCAAGTGACAGAACACCCTGTCACCTGGAAGGCCAGTCCCCGAACCTGCGGACGACAGCCTCCCGCTTCACGGCACGGCCAGCACCCATGGCGCCTGAGGACGGACAACCAAGACACGGGACAGCCGTTCCCGAGCTGCCCGAGGTCAGACCTGGATGACCATGAGGCTAGCACACACGTCGCCCAGGACCGGAGCACAGCGGCTTGGGACTGTTGGATCATGCACCTCCGGATGGAGGTAACTGGGAGCTTGGGATGGCTGCTTGCCGCTCCACATGGGACCGAACCCACGGTCTCCTGGACGGCCAGTTCCCAAGCTGGCGGACGACAGCCTCCCATTTCACGGCACACTGATCCCCATGCCGCTTGTGGCCGGACACCCGTGTCCTACGATTGCCATCCACGAGCCCCCCGAGGTAGGACATGGACCCCGGTGCGGATAGCACACCCGTCACCCAAGACCAGAGCCCAGGGGCTCAGGACTGCCGGACGCAACTCAGCACAGGACCGAACCGCCGGTCTCCGGAATGGCCTCTCCCCAAGCCGGCAGATGACAGCCTCCCGCTACATGGCATGGCCGGCAACCACACTGTCAGGGCCGGACACCCTGCTCCCAGGATCGCCATCCCAGAGCCGCAAGAGGTCGGACCCGGAGGCCTGTGCGGCTAGCACACACATCTCCCAGGACCGGAGCCCAGGGGCTCAGGACGGTCGGATCCTGTGCCTTCAGATGGAGGCCACAGGTAGCTCGGGAAGGCCGGCCGCCGCTCCACATGGGACAGAACCCCTGGTCTCTGGGACAGCCAGTCCCCGAGCTGGCGAACAACAGCCTCCCTCTTCACGGCACGGCCGGCCCCCAAGCCACGCGAGGCTGCACACCCATGTTTTGGATCACCGTCCCCAAGCCGCCTGAGATCGGACCTGGAGGCCGGTGCGGTTAGCACACGCGTCGCCCAAGACCGGAGACCAGAGGCTCAGGACGGCCAGCCGCTGCTCTGCACAGGACCGAAACCCCTGTCTCCATGACGGCCAGTCCCCAAGCAGGCGGATAACAACCTCCCACTTCACGGCACGGCCTGCAAACTCGGCACTCAAGGACGGACCCCCGGGACATGGGAGAGCTTGCCCCGGGCAGCCCTTGGCCAGACACCCTGGCCCCGGGATCACTGTACCCAAACCACTCAAGGTCGGCGCCGGACCCCAGTGCGGCTAGCACACGAGTCGCCCAAGACCGGAGCCCAGGAGCAAGGGACAGACCCCGCGCTGCACAAGGCCAAACTCCCACACATGGGACCACCATCCTCGAGCCCCCCCTAAGTCAGACCCGTACCCCGGTGTGGCTAGGACACACTTTGCCCAAGACCGGAGCCCAGGGGCTCGGGACGGTTGGATCCCTCGCCTCCGGATGGACTCCACCGGTAGCTCAAGAAGGCCAGCTGCTGCTCTGCAATGGACAGAACTGCCGGTCTCTGGGATGGCCAATCCCCGAGCCAGCAGACGGCAGCCTCCCGAACACGGCAAGGCCGGCACCCATGGCGCGCGAGGACAAACGCCCGGAACATGGGACAGCCAGCCCACGAGCAGCCCTTCGCCAAACTCCTGCACAAGAGACCGCCATCCCTGAGACACTCGAGGTCGGCTCCAGATCCCAGTGCGGCTAGCAGACACGTCGCACAAGCCTGAAGCCCAGGGGCTCGGGATGGCTGGCAACCAGTCCGCACGGGACAGAAGCCCCTGTCTCCGGGACAGCCAGTCCCCGAGCTGGTGGACGACTGCCTCCCGATCACGGCACGGCTGTCACCTACGGTGCTCGAGGACAGACACCCGGGACACGGTGCGGCTAGCACACACGTCGCCCAGGACCAGAGCCCAGAGGCTCAGGACGGCCAGATCCTGCGCCTCCAGATGGAGGTAACCAGGAGCTCGGGAAGCTGGCTGCCTCTCTGTACGGGACAGAAGCCCCGGTCTCCAGGACTGTCATTCCCCAAGTCGGCAGACGACAGCCTCCCACTTCACAGCACGACCAGCACCCACGGCGCCCAAGGACGAATGCCGGGAACCTGAGACAGCCAGCCCCCGCGCAGCCCTTGGCCGAACTCCCGCACACGAGACCAATGTCCCCGAGCCGCTCGAGGTCAGAAACGGACGACAATGCAGCTAGTACACACGTCAAACAAGACTGGAGCCCAGGGGCTCAGGACTGACAGCCGCATGGGACCGAACCGCCGTTCGCCGGGATGGCCAGTCCCTGAGCTGGTGGATGACAGCCTCCCGCTTGACAGCAGGCCGACCCCCACACCACTCGTGGCCAGACACCCGTTTCCTGGGATCACCATCCCGTAGCTGCACTAGGTCTGACCCGGTCACCGGTGCAGCTAGCACACACGTTGCCCAGGACCGGAGCCCAGAGGCTCGGGACGTCCCACCACCGCTCTACACAGGACCAAACCTCAGGTCTCCTGGACGGCCAGTCCCCGAGCTGGCGGACGACATCCTCCCGCTTCACGGCACGGCTGGCCCTCACGCCACTAGTGGCCGGACACTTGTGTCCTGGGATCACCGTCCCAGAGCCACAAGAGGTTGGACCTGGACCCCGGTGCGGCTAGCACACACATCGCCCAAGACCAGAGCCCAGGGGCTCGGGACGGTCGGATCCCTCGCCTCCGGATGGAGGCAACCGGTAGCTTGGGAAGGCCAGCTGCAGCTCCGCACAGGACAGAACCCCCGGTCTTCGAGAAGGCCAGTCCCCGAGCTGGCGGATGACATCCTCTTGCTTCCCGGCATGGCCGGACCCACGCTGCCCGTTTCCGGACACCCTGGTCCTGGGATGGCCATCCCAGAGCCGCCTGAGGTTGGACCCTGAATCCGGTGCGGTTAGCACACGCGTCGCCCAGGACCAGAGACCAGAGGCTTGGGACGGCTGGCCGCCACTCCGCACGGGACCGAAATCCCTGTCTCCATGACGGCTAGTCCCCGAGCAGGCAGACAACAACCTCCCACTTCATGGCACGGCCTGCAAACTCGGTGCCTGAGGATGGACCCCCGGGACATGGGAGAGCTTGCTCCGGGCAGCCCTTGGCCAGACACCCTGGCCCCGGGATCACTGTACCCGAACCACTCAAGGTCGGCGCCAGACCCCAGTGCGGCTAGAATCATCGAATCATAGAATATCCTGAGTTGGAAGGGACCCTTAAGGATCATCAAGTCCAACTCTTGACACCGCACAGGTCTACCCAAAAGTTCAGACCATGTGACTAAGTGCACAGTCCAATCTCTTCTTAAATTCAGACAGGCTCGGTGCAGTGACCACTTCCCTGGGGAGCCTGTTCCAGTGTGCAACCACCCTCTCTGTGAAGAACCCCCTCCTGATGTCAAGCCTAAATTTCCCCTGCCTCAGCTTAACACCGTTCCCGCGGGTCCTGTCACTGGTGTTAATGGAGAAAAGGTCTCCTGCCTCTCGACACCCCCTTACGAGGAAGTTGTAGACTGTGATGAGGTCTCCCCTCAGCCTCCTCTTCTCCAGGCTGAACAGGCCCAGTGACCTCAGCTGTTCTTTGTACGTCTTCCCCTCCAGGCCTTTCACCATCTTCATAGCCCTCCTCTGGACACTCTCCAACAGTTTCATGTCCTTTTTATACTGTGGTGCCCAGAACTGCACACAGTACTCGAGGTGAGGCCGCACCAGCGCAGAGTAGAGCGGGACAATCACCTCCCTTGACCTACTAGCGATGCCGTGCTTGATGCACCCCAGGACACGGTTGGCCCTCCTGGCTGCCAGGGCACACTGCTGGCTCATATTCAACTTGCTGTCTACCACAACCCCCAGATCCCTCTCTGTGGGGCTGCTCTCCAGCGTCTCATCGCCCAGTCTGTACATGCAGCCAGGGTTTCCCCATCCCAAGTGCAGGACCCGGCACTTGCTCTTATTGAACTTCATGTGGTTGGTGATCGCCCAGCTCTCCAACCTATCCAGATCCCTCTGCAAGGCCTTTCCACCCTCATTCGAGTCCACAACTCCTCCAAGTTTGGTGTCATTAGCAAACTTGCTCAAAATACCTTCTATTCCTACATCCAGATCGTTTATAAAAATATTGAAAAGTACCGGCCCTAAAATGGAGTCTTGAGGGACCCCACTGGTGACCGCCCGCCAGCCTGACGCAGCCCCATTTACCATAACCCTTTGGGCTCTGCCTGTTAGCCAATTGCTCACCCATCGTATGATGTTTTTATTTAGCTGTATGGTAGACATTTTGTCCAGTAGGATCCTATGGGAAACCGTGTCAAAAGCCTTGCTGAAGTCCAAAAAAATCACATCAGCTGGTTTCCCTTGGTCCACCATACGGGTGATCTTATCATAAAAGGAAATCAGGTTAGTTAGGCAGGACCTACCCTTCACAAACCCATGCTGGCTGGGAGTCACCCAAGACTGGAGCCCAGAAGCAAGGGACAGACCCCGTGCTGCACGAGGCCGAACTCCTGCACACGGGACCACCATCCTCAAGCCCCCCTAAGTCAGACCCGTACCCTGGTGTGGCTAGGACACACTTTGCCCAAGACCAGAGCCCAGGGGCTCGGGACAGCCGGCTGCTGATTCATACAGGACAGAACCCCCGGTCACCGGGTCAGCCAGTCCCCGAGCCAGCAGACGACAGACTCCAGCTTCACGGCACGGCTGACACCCACGCCGCTCGTGGCCAGACACCCATGTCCTGGGATCACCGTCCCCAAGCCGCCCGAGTTTGGACCCGGACCCCGGTGCAGCTATCACACACGTTGCCCAGGACTGGAGCCCAGGGGCTCGGGACAGCTGGATCCCTAGGGTAAGGGTTTGTGTAAGATTTAGGGTAAGGGTTAGGGTAAGGGTAAGGATTACAGCAAGGATAAGGGTAAGGGTAAGGGTTAGGGTTCGGGAAAGGGTAAGCATAAGGATAAGCGTAAGGAAGCGTAAGCGTACTGGTAAGGGTAAGCGTAAGCGTAAGCGTAAGCATAAGGGTAAGGGTAAGGGTAAGGGTAAGGGTAAGGGTAAGGGTAAGGGTAAGGGTAAGGGCAAGGGAAGGGTAAGGGCAAGGGCAAGGGCAAGGGCAAGGGCAAGGGCAAGGGCAAGGGCAAGGGCAAGGGTAAGGGTAAGGGTAAGGGCAAGGGAAGGGTAAGGGAAATGTTTAGCGTAAGGGTAAGGGTAAACGTAAGTGTAAGGGTTAGGGTAAGGTTAGGGTAAGGGTAAGGGTAAGGATTAGGGTAAGGTTAAGGATTAGTGCAAGGGTAAGGGTAAGGGTAAGGGTAAGGGTAAGGGTAAGGGTAAGGGTAAGGGTAAGGGTAAGGGTAAGGGTAAGGGTTACGGTAAGGGTAAGGGTAAGGGAAAGGGTAAGCATAAGGATAAGCGTAAGGATAAGCATAAGGGTAAGTGTAAGCGTAATCGTAAGGGTAAAGGCAGGGTTTAGGGAAAGGGTAAGGGTAAGAGTAAGGGTTAGGGTAATGGTTAGGTTTATGGTTAGGGTAAAGGTAAGTGTTAGGGTAAGGGTAACTTTAAGTGTAAGTTTAAGGGTAAGATTTAACATAAGGGTAAGGGTAAGGGTAAGGGTAAGGGTACGGGTACTCTTAGGGTAAGGGTAAGGGTAAGGATTAGGGCAATGTTAAGTGTAAGGTTAAGAGTAAGTGTAATGGTAACGGTAAGAGTTAGGCTTAGGGTTAGGGTAAGGGTAAGGCTAAAGTTAAGGGTAAGTTTTAGGTTAATGGTAAGGGTAAGGGTAAGCATAAGGGTAAGGGAAAGGGTAAGGGAAAGGGTAAGGGAAAGGGTTAGGGTGAGGGTAAGGGTAAGGTTTAGGTTAAGGGTAAGGATTACCTCAAGGGTAAGTGTAAGGGTAAGTGTAAGGGTAAGGGTTAGGGAAATGGTAAGGGTAAGGTTAAGTGTAAGTGTAAGGGTAAGTGTTAAGGTAAGGGTAAGGTTTAGGGCAAGGCTAAGGGTAAGGGTATAGGGTTAGGGTAAGGGTAAAGGTAAGGTTTAGGATTGTGGTAAGTTAGTGGGGGTTTGTTCATTGTCTTTGAGGAATTTGGAGAATCTGCTGAGGTGATAAGGTTGCACAATTAAACGGCCTTGATAAGGGGGAGGATTAAGCAAGCAGATAGCAGGAGGGGGTGTTGGGTAAACATCCTTGTTAAAACAAAGATTCTGTAAGATACCACCCACCCACCGCAAGACATCCTGTTTTGCCCCCACCTGAACACAAGCACAACGTGTGATCACCAGCAGAGGAACAATGACCCCCCTCTCGACAATAGACTGCGCAGCCTCAGCCAGTTCAACAAGTCCCGACAAGCCAGAACTCAACTGCTATAAAACAGCAACCCTGGAAAGGGAAATTGCGTGCTGTTGTGGAGTGGAGACTCCCCAGCTGCCCAGCACTGTTTTGCTTGTGTTTGCTTACTTGATTAATAAAATAATTTCAATAGACCAGAAAATTGTGTGGTCTAATTTATAACAAGGGTAATGGTTAGGTTAAGGGTAAGAGTAATGGTAAGGGTTATGTTCAGGGTTAGGGCAATGCTAAGGTTCAGGGTTAGTGTAAGGGTAAGGATAAGGTTTAGGGAAAGTGTAAGGGTAAGGTTAAAGGTTAGTGTAAGGGCAAGGCTAAGGTTTAGGGTAAGGGTAAGGGTTAGGGTAAGGTTTAGGGTTAGGGTAAGGATAAGTGTAAGGTTTAGGGTAAGGGTTAGGTTAAGGTTAGGGGTAAGGGTAAGGATTAGGGAAAGGGTAAAATTTTGCGTAAGGGTAAGGGTAAAGGTGAAGTGTAAGGGTAAGATTAAGGTTAGGGTAAGGGTAAGGGTAAGAATATTGGCAAGGTTAAGGGTAGGGGTAAGTGTAAGGGTTAGGGTAAGGGTAGGGGTAAGGGTAAGGGTTAGGGTAAGGGTGGGGGTAAGGGTAAGGGTTAGGGTAAGGGTAAGGGTTACGGTAAGGGTAAGGGTAAGGGAAAGGGTAAGGTTTAAAATAAGGGTAAAGGTTAAGGTAAGGATTAGGGTATGTGATAGAGTAAGGATTAGGGTAAGAGTAAGGGTAAGGGTAAGGGTAAGGGTAAGGGTAAGGGTAAGGGTAAGGGTAAGGGTAAGGGTAAGGGTAAGGGTAAAGGTTAGGGAATGGGTATGGGTAAGGGTAAGGATAAGGGTAAGGATAAGGGTAATGGTAAAGGTTAGGGAAAGGGTATGGGTAAGGGTAAGGATAAGGGTAAAGTAAAGGTAAGAGTAAGGTTATGGGTAAGGGTAAGGGTGAGGTTTAGCGTAAGGGTAAGTGTAAGGGTAAGTGTAAGGTTTAGAGTTAGGGTAAGGGTAGGGGTTATTGTAAGGGTAAGGGTAAGGGTAAGGGTAAGGGTAAGGGTAAGGGTAAGGGTAAGGGTAAGGGTAAGGGTAAGAATATGGGGGAGAGTAAGGGTAAGAGTAAGGGTAAAGGAAAGGGTAAGTGCTGTGGTAAGTGTTAGGGTAAGGATTAGTGTAAGGATTAGGGTAAGGGTAAGTGTAAGGTTAAGAGTAACGGTAAGGGTTAGTGTAATGGTAAAGGTTAGGGAACAGGTATCGGTAAGGGTTAGGGTAAGTGTGAGGGTAGGGGTAAGGTAAGAATAATGGTACGGGTAAGGGTAAGGGTAAGGGTCAGGGTTAGCGTAAGGGTAAGGGTTAGGGGAAGGGTGAGGGTAAGGGTAAGGGCAAGTGTAAGGGTTAGGGTAATTGTAAGGCAAAGTGTACGGGTAAGGGTAAGAGTAAGGGTATGGGTAAGGGTGAGGGAAAGGGTATGCCCATTGCCAGCCCCAGTGGGACACCGGTCGCTACCGTTAACCCCCCATTAGAGCCGTGGTGGGCCCCCAGTACAGCGGTAGACCCCCACCCGCAAGTCCCAGCTGGCCATGTGTGTGCTGGTGAACTCCCCCTGTGAGCCCCAGTGGGACCCAGCAAGCCCTGGTTGGCCCCTGGTAGCTGCAGTGAACTCCCCACTGTGAGCCCAAGCAGGCCCTGGCCACACTGGTGGACTGCCCCCCCCTTACAATCTCTGGTGGGCCCCCAATGCATTGGCAGACCCACGCCAGCGACCCACCACGGGACCCAGGGCGCAGCGGTGGACACAGCACTGCAAGCCCCGGCAGGCCCCCGGGAGAGGCTTTAGACACCCCCCC
This sequence comes from Aythya ferina, assembly GCF_964211825.1. Taxonomy (NCBI): domain Eukaryota; kingdom Metazoa; phylum Chordata; class Aves; order Anseriformes; family Anatidae; genus Aythya; species Aythya ferina. The sequence goes on from NC_140309.1 coordinate 1,341,816, forward strand.
CTTTGCAAGGCCCTGACGGCCCCTGGACACACTGGTGGACCCCCCCTGCTAGGCTCTGCAGGCCCTCGAGCACAACAGTGGCAGACCCACACCAGTGACCAGCCGCGGGACCCCAGGCACACCAATGTATCCGTCCCTTCAAGTCCAGTGGCCAGTAGTTGTGGTGGACCACCCTTGCAAGCCCCAGCGGGGCACTGGGCATGCCGGTTAACCTCCCCCCTTCGAGCCCTGGTGGGGCCCCAGGGAAGGACGGTCAAACCCCCACGTGCGAGCCCAGGAGGGCCCCTGGTAGGAGCCGTGGAACGCCCCCTTTCCCTCAAGCCCTGGCAAGCTCCTGGGCAACCATGCCGGTTTACCCCCCTCACAAGCCCCTGTGGTCCCACAGCATGGCACCGGACCCCCCCCTGCAAGCCCTGGCAGGTCCCTGGGTATGCCAGTGGACCAGTGGACCTCCTGCTGCGAGTTCCGGCAGGCCCATGGGAGCAGCAGCGGACCTCCGCCGGCGAGCCACGGCTGGCCCCTGGTCCCTCGGCAGACCCCGTCTGGCAATTCCCGCTGGGCCCTGATGCCTAGCAGAGTACCCATGGCGCCCTCTCCCCATGATCTCCCTAGATCTGTTACCCAGTTCTGAAAGTGACAGCCTATGGGCTGTGTCCATATGTTTAACAGTGCAAGAGGTAAAGATTTTACCCCATTTACTCTTGTTTCCAGCATTTGTTTAGTTAGTTGTTTTTTAATTTCACCATTCATTCGCTCTACCTTTCCAGCACTTTGGGGATGCCACGGAGTGTGGTATTCCCAACTTGTTCCTAGAGCTTTCATAGTCTCTCGAGACACTTTGGAGAGAAAATGAGGGCCTTGGTCAGAGTCAATTGCTTCTATAACTCTGTATCTAGGAACAATATTCTCAATTCCCAATTCAACCAGATTTTAGTATTTACTTAACCGATCATAATTTTCGGTATGATTAGGGTCTCAGTGGGGTTGGTCAGGGGAATGCAATTGTTCACAGTTCCCTGAGCGGTCCCATCGGCAATCTGAGCTCGCACATGAACTCAGGTTGTTTTAAGAATTAACTGCTTTTCTGTTTCCATAACAACTCTCTCTTGGACCCATCATGATCCTTTTGCCCCAGAGGGCTAACAACCCTGATTTTGAGATCTCAGCCTTGGGCTGAGGCAGAGCTATTAACATTCCTACGTCCTCTTTCCCTGCTCATTCAACTTCAAATACCTTTAACACTTTCAACAACCCTTTTAACATTTCCTTTATCTTTCTCTAGCCTTTATTTTTCTAATGCCAACATCAAAGGCTCAGTCAGGGGCCAACTTAATTCTGTACCTTTTCCCTCCAAGATGGTGAAATAACATTTCATCCTGTTTTCCTTCTCTCCACAAAAACAACATTGACTGTAATATGGTGTTATAATTAATAGTTCCATTTAGGGGCCACTCCTCTCCATCCTCTAGTTTATAAAGTGTCCACCACTGATTACAATATTTGATAAGAGTTCTTTTACTCTCTGTACCCCCTCACCCCGCTATATCCCTCCAATGTGTTAGTATACATCCTAGGGGGCGTTTCCGCGGGATTTCTTTGCTTTGACCTTTTCCTATTGTAATCTACAGTGGTTAATATTCCACCGTTTTCCTAGAAGCTCTTTACTAGTCAATCCCAATCCCTCCAAAATCCACAATATATAGATACACAAGTAAAATCAGACCACTGTAAATTAACTGCCTGTAGGACATTTAAACCTGACGAGCCGATATTATGCCTGGGCAAATTTTGTTCCCTTAGACATACACCTCAATGGCAGTTCTTATATTATACTTACATATTTGCATATTAATATATGTTTAAAAGAACACTTTAACAAAAATGCCCGGGCTTTTACATATACAACATACAGTTATTATTCCAGTTAGAATTATTCCCCAGCAACTGCAAACATTATGCCAGTTGCCATTAAAGCTCGCTGACCCTCCTCCCATCTCTTTCTTAAAATCTCGGACATCCCCGGAGTTAATGGGGACGGCCACATATCCCACACCAGGTTGTGGTCCTCCCATTGCTATTTCCCTTAGTGAATACAACCCCCCTTTGTTTCTAAGCTGCTATCTTCTGGCTTGACTCCTAATCACTGGTCCCTGAGTGCTAGAGTCAGAGTCGCTATTGGCATCTCCCTGGGATTAGGAGGCCCGGGAGTCGGAGGGGCTGCAGGTGGGGGTGGTAGAATATAGGGAGGCAGTGGGGCTGGTATCTCTAATTCTCGTTTTTTCTTACACCTCCCATCCCCTCCTTTTTCTTTTAAAGGGTATAAATTGGCTCAACTTTCCGAGCTGATCCAAAAATGTGCATATTCACTCTCTTCTAAACTAAAACGTTCCTTTGAATTCACATAGATATTTAAGGCCTGACAAATCCAGTCTTCAAAGGACCCAAATACAGGCCAATAAAGGCTGTCTCCTCAAATTTGTTTACCGCCCCAAATTTCAACAAAATGAAGTATCATTTTTACTTTATTCTTTCCCCACCTAGAAGGGGAATCATCCCAATTTTTAATAATTAATCCCAAGGGACTATCTGGAGGAACAGGGGGTAACCTAACATCAGACATTACCCCACCCATGGGACCAGAAGGCTTACTCTTCTTCTGTCCCATCTTCCGGAGCGCCTTCACACACACACACAAATCGCTTCCCTCTTTTCGTGGCCCAGTCCCTCGCGGGATGTGGGAACCACACTACCGAGGGCTCCACACTCACTTCGTCCTCTTGGACATCTCACAACGCCACACTCTGGGATACCCAACCCCAACCGAACGGATCACCAGCCTATACTTACTCACTCCTGAGTCTTCGTTCAGTCTTCGTGCACAAAGATTACTAGGGGTTGCCGGCTTTATTTGCTTGCTGCTGAATTTAGGATTCGTCAGTGAAGGATTTGAATGAAAGTAGTCCTAGTGAAGGCCGCTGAAATCAGTGGGGCGCCCCCTTCAATGGGTTTTTCAATCAAATTGCCTTCATCCGAGTCACGGCACCAAATTTGTTATAAGTTGCCCCCTTAATTAATTTTCAGAGACTATTGTTTTAATCATATAAAGGAATTTATTGAGTAAGCAATCAGCAAGCAAAACAGTGCTGGGCGGCCGGGGAGTCTCTGCTCCGCCAACGGCACACACCTCACCCCTGCCAGGGTCCCTTTTTATATCTTGGTAATTCCGGGGTTACACAGCACATTCCAGTACATTCTGCGACTGCGCACACTGTTGCTAGGGGGCCGTCTCTGTCCCTCTGGTGGTCGTGAAGATGAAGGTCGTAGTCTTCCTCAGCCTTGTGGTTCAACTTTTGAGACAGGAAGGCAGGATGTTGATACACTAGTTTAGCAACTTATCAGGAGGTGGTTACATGAGCTTTGCAACAGTGTCTTTGAACAAAAGAGGCAACTGAGATGCAGAAAGACAGAAAGGGAGGGGATTCTCTTTTTCTGTTACATTAAGCAAAAGAATTTTCATAGTGTCTAGCCAAGCATTATACAGCTCCTTACTTCAGCAGGGAGCTTTCGCAACTCCCGCTCCTCAAACAGAACTCCTTGTTTTTATAATACAAAAGACAATGAACAAACATTTATGGTGTATTACAATATGAGGCAGCTTCTGGGCTCTTCTCACAGAGGCCAGCCCTGCAGCTCCCTGCTACCAAAACCTTGCCATGTAAACGGGCATCAGAGCAACTCTAAATCCCAGCTGGGGTTACAGGAGACCAAATTCCCCTCCAGTTCCCCAGACTCACACCCCCACTTTGAAAGACAACCCCACTGCTCACCAGCATAGCAACATTTTTTGGCTGCCAAAGGGTCAGCATCAACCTGGTCTTAGGGAATATGTATCACAGGACAGCCTGGACTGGGGCATGGAGCAGAGGAATACAGGCATCCCTATAACCTTCTGCCACAGACCTCCATCTTGATCTATATACATTGGGCCCTCTACCCCTGTGCCCCATCTTGGCTGCCAAATTTCATCTGGGACACCTGAATTCCCTCCAAGCAGAGACCAGAGACAGGGAAAGGGATGGGGACAGCGTAAGGGGTCAGTGACCTCAAAGAATACTTATTTCAGTGATCGCAAACAAGAGTATGAAGGTATTCATCAGATGGGATAAGGAGAAACCCTTGAGTGGTTTCCAAAGGATGGGATTTGGAGACTGACAACAACTGGATTGAGGGTGCTGAGGGATAAGATTATAGGAGATGAGGTGGGGGGAATTAGACATTCAAATACAGGTAATTTGGGGGTACCAAATAAAATGATTGGTGGGGAATGAAGGTGAAGAATTTGGGGAGACCAAAATGAGGATACTAGGAGCCCCTTCTGCATCCCCAAAACCCCAGGGGACACACATGTCTGGGTATCCCCAATCCCCATAGGGACCTCCCCAAAGGAGGGAACCCAACCACCAGGACCCCACCTAGGAACCCTCGTGTTCCCTGGAGACGCAAGCAGCTGGGCCTCATCCAGGAACCCACCTGTTCCCCGGGGACCTAGGCATATAGGTGCTATGGTTTGGGGACATGGGGTGGTGGTGGGTTTCCCTCCTGCTGGTGCTGGCCCCCTGGCTCCCTGGACACCCAGTCATCCAACCAGTGGAACCTGGCCTGTGGCAGTGGGTAGTCCTGGTGCCCTGGCTTCCTGGGGTTCACCCCTGCCTGCTCTGCTTTGGGCCTCCCATGCAGTGGACCCGTCTTTGCCATGACATCACCAGGACCTCCCTCAAGGGCCCTCAGCAGCAACACTGCCTGGAGGCGCTTGCTGAGGCTTCTGTGCCACTTGCCCCTGTCACTGTAGGTGCGTGGTAGGACCCCTGGGGACACCCACCTCCCTGGGTACCCCCATCCTGACTGGCACCCTAGGAACAACCATCTCAGTGGAGATCTCCACCCTGAACAGGATCCCAGAGCCCTCAGTGGATTCCCTCATAAACCAAGGCCCTCACTCTGACACTGAACAGGAACCTTGGTAGCTGGGGACCCTTTTCCTAAAGAGGAACCCCACTTAGACAAGCATCCTGGGGACCTTCAACCATGCCAAGGTCTCCCCAGTCCTGACTTGGACCCCAGGGACCATCTTCCAGCACCTCTCGACTCTGTCTGACACTCCCCCAACTATGACCTGGACCCCAAGTATCTCTGGGATTCCCAGCCTTGCCTCAACACTGATGATCACCCAGCCCTGACCAGGAAGGAACACACTAGGGAATTCCATCAACTCCCAGCCCTACTCAAGAGCTTGGGGATCCCCAGGGATACCTGACCCTTCCCAGAACCCCTAAACCCTGATCAGGATCCCAGCCCTTAGTGGAACCCTCTCCATCCCTGAACCTCCAATCCTGACCCTGTAGAGGTCCCAGTGCCTTGTACTGGTCTCAGGGTCAAGTCAGCGTGAGGCACTTCGGGAGATCATCATGGATGCCCTGCATTTTCTGGAGAAGCAGAAGGAAATAAGTAAGCAGCAACATGTATGGGGATGAGACGTGAGAGGATAAGGGCATGAGGGATGGGATATGGAGGACATGAATGGGGATTTGGGACTATGAGATTTATGGAGGTCTGGGGTGGTGTGAAGGGATATTTGGGGAATCCTGAGGACATAGAAGCTTCAGCATATAGAGAGTCCGGGGCTTTAAGGGGATATTTAGGGATGCATGAAACTCCAGGATGGGTATATTGGATCCAGATGTGTTGTAAAGGGAATCTGGGGAGTTGGGGGTGGAGGAGTGTGGGGTTGAGATTGGGGGACTGGGGAGAGGAACATTGTCTCACCTGGACATCTGGGAGCCTCCAGAGCCTTTTGAGGTGTCTCTGCAGGAAGCCATCAATATAATCTGGGTGAAGCTGAGCCAGCTGGAAGAAGGTATGGGCCCAGCAGGGATCCCCACTCAGGACTCCCACCTGGGTGAACCTTGGGACTCCCACCCCAGCTTTCCCATGCCAGGGACTGACACTCCCCCTCCCCTGGACATCTATACCCCTGGGATTCCCACCCTGGGCATACCCTTCCTGGAGATGCCTCCAGGGTTGCCAGACCAGGGCTGGACAAGGGCTGAGCTCATCACAGGGATATGGACCCCTAATGATCTCAAGTTTAACTATGCTTTCCCCCACCAGCTCCAGCCTGCATCCCCCCCTGTGGTGAGTGCCTATCCCTCTGGCTTGTTACCCCCTTTCTCCTATTACACCTCCTATCTCTCTGGGGCCACCAAACATCTCCCTCCCAGGGTACCAGCCAGCTGCCCGCATCTTCCAGTGTGCAACCTGCCGCCTTGTGGACTGCCAGTTCCCCCTGGACTGCCCAGGTAGGGGAGCCATTTTCAACCCAGATCATCCAGACTGGACTAAGAACTACCCCAGAGCTGGGTGCCTCAAGGGCTCTTGGGACAACCTTCCTTTCTGATACGTGGGCATGCCTGCTAAGTCCATCATGAGTGCGTGAGAATGTTCTAGGATACATGCCAGTCCATGCCTACTGTGAATGTATAAGCACGTGCATTCATAGAGGAGTGCAAATATTTCTGTGAATGCATGAGCATATGTGAGTTAACATGCCTGCCAATGTTCCCAGTTCAAGATGTGTGGGTCCATGAGGATGAAGCCATCACATTGCACTGTGATGTGCCCTTTGCTGTCCCTCCAGACCTGCCCATTACCTGGATGTTTGCAAAGGATGTGAGTAGCTTATGCATGTGCAAGAGTATGTATAGACATTCATGAGAGGAGTGGGCATAGCAAGACCACTTCTGTGCTTGGCATGAGAACTATCAATAGATGGAAGTATTGCTTATACTGTAGATATAAATGTGCTATAATAGCATGTGTGAGAGTATGCACAGGATGGAAGCAAGCTAGCACCCATATGAAGGGTGAGTGAGCAGGAGGTAGGGCAGTTGTGTGTACAGATTCCTGTCCACTCGTGAAGGAAGTAACTTGTGCATATGTTGTGCTTATGCATCCCTGTGTGGTACACACAAAGGCACGAAGAGCATGTGGGGGACAAGGTGCGATGCACATGCATGAGACAAAGGGCACAAGGAGCATAAGGGGGACATGACAAGCATGCACATGACACAGATGCCTTTGCACAGCACATGTGCTATTGTATGATCCCGATGGACGAGGCAATGTTGACATGTTCCCCCATGTCCAGATACGCACACAGGACCTAGCACTGTTTGAGGAACTGCAGGAGAGTTTGGGGGAACCTCCCAGCCTGACCCTCCAGGACCCCACTCTAGGAACCATTGCCTGTCGCCTGGGGGCCCCATCTGAGACCCTGGCCCGCAAGTACTTCTACCTCAATGGTACGCACAGAAACCTGAGTCTCCCAAGGGCAATGAGTAGTGTGGGATGGAGCAGGACCCCCAGACACCTGGTTCAAAAGGAGAGGAACTGGGGTGTGTGTGAGCCTGAATATTTGGATCCATGGTAGAGAGGTTGGAGTGGAGCAGGTGTTCCCCGATGCCTGCCTCCTCTCAGGGGCAATGGAGCATGTGGAGTGGGGCAGGAACCCTCAGATGCCTGGGTCCGTGAGGGCTGTTATGTCTGTGACTGGAGTAGGGGCTGCCAGAGCACCTGTTTCCTGGGGAGGAGTACCCTTTGACCCTAGGTCCCTGCATCCCCACAGTATCAGGGGGAAGTGTGGAGGCAGAGCAGGGACTCCAGGCCCAGTTCAGAGCTGTGCTGCGCTGGCCCCACAGCAGGACCCCCTTGCAGCCCACAGTGTCACTGGAGCTGGGGCTGGCACTTGGCTTCATGGGGCTAGTGCTGCTACTGGTGTGAGTACTCCTAACCTTATAAACTCAACCCTCAAAATCACCATGCTTCTGGAGACCCTCACAGACCAGCACAGTATTCCTGAATCCCCCTGATCTCCCAGTCCCTAAGCAGGAATCCCTACAAATGTGAAGAAGAAGGGGGAGGGTGTGTGTGGGGGCGGAGGCATAGACTGTTGTGACTCATAAACTGACAGGGCATCATTCATATTTTCCCCTGGAACTCCCATCATCCTCAGGCCCATTCTGGGACTCCTTACTTGCCCAGGACTACCTCAGACCACTTTGCCTTCTTGCTTCCCCCAGACTTAGGTCTCCCTAATTGCCCCTGAGACCCAGTCACTTTCACCCATTTTCCCCAGAACTCCCATAATCCCTTTGCCCCCTCCTCCTCCCCTCCACCCCCCCCAATTTACATTTGGGGGACTAGCTGCCCAAGACCCCCCAAGACCCCATACTTTCATCCTGAGTCACCTCAGTGGTTCCCAGTATCCCCAGCTGCCCCATGATCCCCTTCCCCCCCCCCACCCCCCAAAAAAAAAATGGTGATATAGGGCCTCTTACTCTTTCTCCATTCTTCCTTCCTCCTCCCAGGGCCTCTTGGTGGTGTTTCCGGAAACCTCCAGAGCCTCCCCTGTGACTCCCAGGCATCCCAAAGACCCAGACAACAGGGACCCCAAGGAGAGTTCAGATTTACCTGGATTTACACCACAGGAGCTTGATACATGGATCAAATCCTGAGAATTGAAATATTTGCAGCTGCTCTTGTTGCACTAGGACACCTGGGTCATTCCCCTAACTCTCTTCCTGTGTGGAGGGGTAGAGAACTTGATTCTGTTGCAAAATTATAATTTATTACCTGTTATCTGTTATAAGTCTGGTTGCATTCAGGGTACTGTACTATCATGATTACAAATTCACAATGTAATACACCCTCAGTCTAGTCACATACCATGAACTACCACGGCCACACTTAGAAAGAGTTTGGTCACATTCAGTGAGAACTATCACAGCTAGATTTAATGAGTAGTGCAATATTAACGCAACAGATACACAGGTTCTTTGGTTTGCTAGTGATAAATTCACTGTCTGAATACCAATTTGCAAATACCAAAAGTATGAGTAATACAGCCTGGCTACAAACATGTTAAAAGATATGAAGCAACTCTATAGAAATTTCTAAGTTTCCTGAGGAGGCACTTGGTATGACCGTGTTCAAATCTTACCAAAAGTCATCCCAAAATGGGGAAGAGAGGCTCAGCCCACCGACTGATCCCAGAAGTCAGAAGATATCTTTTAAGATACTATCTTTTCCTTCACAATGATATCTTCCCCAACACCCTCTCTCCCTTAAGCTAATTTATATCATTTTTTATTAATCAGGTGCAGCTTGAGTGACTCTAGTCATATATACCTTTGTTACTATTCGTGTTTATCTTACAAACAAAAGTTACCATAAAGATACGAAAAAAACAGGCAACAAACTCAGAAGAGTATGCCCATATCCTTTTGATTCTTATGGTCTCAAATAATTGGTAAAAAATCTTTCATCATCTGGATTCCCATCTGAATTCCTCCAGAGCAACAGGACATTGACAGCACAGCAGTCCTGAGCAAGGAACGAGGAATTTCTTGTCTTGCAGCTATCTGATAACACAACGGGGCCACCTAAAGGCTGCATCTCATATTTCTAATAAAAATAAAAATAAATAAATAAAAATAAAAATAATGCTATAAAAATAATGAAAAAGTATTGCAATCTTTTCAATCACTATTTTCCCTCAGATGGACAGTCATGTAGTGTGAAGGGGCTATTCTGAGCCTAAATACTGATGACAGGAACATACACAAGAAATGGAGGGTAACAGGAAGAGACAGACATAGGACATGGGCTCTCCCGTACTCTCAGACCTCTCAGGCTCTTTTCTTGTCTCTGTCCCATGCCACAGCAAGCATGGAAGGGAATCAACATGTAATGGAGCAGCTGAAGGCAGAAAGAAGACCGGTTTGCTGCAGCCCCACAGCAGAGGACACCAAAGACAGAGACACCAAAGGCACAACCAGGGCAGGACAGAGAGCAGTCTGAGAAACATGGGGTAAAATATTTCTGACAACACCCAGGGAGATGTCTCCAGTGGAAGGCACAATTCACAGGCATGCATCAGGCACAAACCACAGGTATGCCCACATACTCACAGACAGAGCCTTCAGCTCTCCTGTTGCCCTCGCATGATCAAAGGATGTCATAAGCTTCTCAGCCAGCTGCAAAGTGATGGGACCATCCCTCTTCTGCCCCATGAGAGCGAACATGCTCCTGAGTACAACGACAGCTCATGTGCTGATGCCTTTGTCGGCATCCTGCAGCTGCTTCATGATATCTGGCAGCAGATACTCCTTTTTCTTGCCTGTATTAAACAAATAATTTCCTTTTTCTGATGTAAGAAAGGATCACATTGGCAGAAATGCTCTAGTTATTAGACATCAATTTCTCCTCTGGCTTCCTAACAGGTGGCATAGGAATTATTGCAGCAACCTCTTGACATGCAAAGATTCCTGGCACAGCCTTGAAGGTGTGGGGTGTTGGGGAGGATGTAGAGAAGAGAGGACAGCCTATGCGCCTCACCACCTGATTGCCAAACACTTTTCTGGCAGACATGAATAGGCAGCTCAGTTAGTGATCAGCATTGTCTGGACAACTGCCCATGTAGCAATCAGTCCCCTCTGTGGTAGATTTTTATCCCATCAGGGTTCAGTACACCAGTGCCAGCACTCTGTGAGTAACCACAGTTTGTGCATAGAGGATGCAGTGCAGAGCAGGGATCTCTATGCCAGCACAGAGCATGTTGCAGGCCCTTGGTGGCACAGAGCTGCTGTCTTAGGGCCCAGAAGCATGTCATGTTGGCCTAGCCCTGTGCTTGGGCTCATTTTTCTCATGATAACCTGTCAACACTGCTAAGGCACTCCAAACACCGTCCCTTCACCTGAACCGGCACTCTGGAAAAGCTCTGGAAAAGGTATTTCTTCACAAGAAGTCTGGTTCAACATGAAATCCAGTTATCACTTCACCAGCTTCTGGTCTAATGTTTCAGATAGTTTTCAACAGCTTTTTTTTTTTTTTTTTTTTTCCCCAAGGAAAAGCAAAATATTGCTTTTGACTGACTGAAAAGAGAATGCCAGGCATACTCAGAAACCACCGAGGGTTCCAGGACACCTCAGGACCATATGGAGAAGGCAAAGGCAGGCACTAGGAGAATGAAGAACTGACTACTGAAGAAGATCAAGTTTCAGACCAGGTAAGGAACCTAAGGAGGAGTCCAGAGTGTGGAGTGCAGAGGAGTCCAGGAAGGCTGGGCACTCTTCAAGAAGGAAATCTTAATGGCTCAGGAGCAGACCGCCCCCACGTGCCCAAAGACAAGCTGGCTCAGAAGACCTGAACAGAAATCTGTGGCTAGAGTTCAGGAAGAAAAAGAGGGTTTATGACCTCTGGAAAAGAGGGAGGGCCATTCAGGAGGACTATAAGGATGTTGCAAGGCTGTGCAGGGATGAAATTAGAAAGGCCAAAGTTCATCTGGAGCTCAATCTGACTACTGCTGTTAAAGGTAACAAAAAATGTTTTTATAAATACATAAACACAAAAAGGAGGACTAAAGAGAGTCTCCATCCTTTACTGGATACAGGGAGGAACTTAGTGACAAAGAGATGAGGAAAACACTAAGGTGCTTAATGCCTTCTTTGCCTCAGTCTTTAGCAGCAAGACCAGTTATTCTTTGGATACCCAGTCTCCTGAGCTCGTGGAAGGGAACAGGGAGCAGAATGTGGCCTTCATAATCCATGAGGAAATGGTTGGCGACCTACTACAGCACTTGGATGTACACAATGGGGCCAGATGGGATCTACCCAAGGGTACTGAGAGAACTGGCAGAAAAGCTGACCAAGCCACTTTCCATCATTTATCAACAGTCCTGGCTATCAGGGGATGTCCCAGTCAACTGGCAGCTAGCAAACTAGCAAACTTTTCTGTGATTCTGTTGGTTGGAAAGCTGCCTGGTGGAGAAGGACCTGGGAGTATTGGTGGATAGTCGGCTGAATATGAGCCAGCAGTGTGCTCAGGTGGCCAAGAAGGCCAATGGCATCCTGGCTTGTATAAGAAGCAGTGTGGCCAGCAGGTCTAGGGAAGTGATCGTCCCCCTGTACTCGGCTCTGGTGAGGCTGCACCTTGAGTACTGTGTTCAGTTTTGGGCCCCTTGCTACAAGAAGGACATGGAGGTGCTTGAGCGAGTCCAGAGAAAAGCAACAAAGCTGGTGAGGGGTCTGGAGAACAAGTCCTATGAGGAGAGGCTGAGGGAGCCAGGGTTGTTCAGCCTGGAGAAAAGGAGGCTCAGGGGCCACCTTATTGCTCTCTACAGGTACCTTAAAGGAGGCTGTAGCGAGGTGGGGGTTGGTCTGTTCTCCCACGTGCCTGGTGACAGGACGAGGGGGAAAGGGCTAAAGTTGCACCAGGGGAGTTTTAGGTTGGATGTTAGGAAGAACTTCTTTACCGAAAGGGTTGCTAGACATTGGAACAGGCTGCCCAGGGAAGTGGTGGAGTCACCATCCCTGGAAGTCTTTAAAAGACGTTTAGATGTAGAGCTTAGGGATATGGTTTAGTGGGGACTGTTAGTGTTAGGTCAGAGGCTGGACTCGATGATCTTGAGGTCTCTTCCAACCTAGAAATTCTGTGAATCTCTTTCAGCAGGCTCCTTGCAGCTCAGGACCATTGTCCACTGGGGAATAGAGGGCTCACCTGCTTTTCCCTGACCACCTCCACCACACCCCTCTGCCTGCTGTCATGCAGTGCAGAGACCATTGGACACTTCAAAATTCTGCCCCACAACAGCCAGTCTCTCTGGGAGCCTTGAGGCTGCTGAAAATTCCTTACCAAGAGCCAGGCTGGGCCTGATAAAAACACAATAAACAAGAACCACTTGACTTGGCAGTACCTTTGCTGAAATGGTGGGGGGTGGGGGCATCCTCAGTGTTTGCTTTCCATGCTGAACGATGACTGTCATCCAATCGCTTATTTACTGAGCAGCACTCTTCAAAGCTCCCAGATACACTTCTCCCAACAGAAATTTCATCCAAGGAGAACAGCACTCACAGAAGAGAACATTCCAAGGACTCTTACGGGCACAGGTGTTTTTTTTTTTCCAGCTCAGAAAGCTAAGTACCAAGAACCACAGTCACCTTCTTCTCAGGTTGTGTTTTCTAAGTGGAAAAAAAAAAAAAAAAAAAAAAAAACAGTGTGATTTCCTTCTCCAGGAGAAAAGCTGAGAAGGGGTTGGACCCACTCACCCCTCCCACTGCACAGGACACTACAAAGGCCTCTGTGAGACCTGCAGCTCCACATCTTTGTGCTTCAGAAGACATTCCTACACTGACGCCATGGGTGAGTGAGGGACTGGGAAGGGGGACACACCTTGCCATCAATGGGAGCAGCCCGTTTGCTGGAAGCAGCGATAGGGCAGCCCAACAACAGGGAAACAGTCTGTGCACTGTTCCTTGCACAAATCAGTGCATGGTGACACCAGTGCCCTCTTAGGGCATTGCTCACCTGACATCCCTTCATATACCAGCACCCCGCTGTCTGACTCACCCCAGCCCCCCAGCCAGTTCCCTGTTTTGCAGGCTAGGAATGTTTCCCTGTGAGAACTTGGCTCATTTAGCTGTTGGGTGCTTTGCTCCAACTGAGACCGTCACATACATGGCTTTTTGAGAGCTGGCAAAGGAAAAAAAGGCAAGGATACCTACCCATTGGGTAAAAGAGATGAGGCCTTTTGGCATGCTCTCCAGCTTGCACAGACCTGTCTGATGCTACAAGCATACTTGGTGCATTCCAGCATCTCAGATGGTCATGATACACTGTGCAGTGCTGGAGCTACGGGATTTATCACTTCTGTGGAGGGAGGGTCACTTTTCATCTTTTCTACATCTTTTCCCTTCCTAGTAACACAGTGCCTTCTACCTCTTGCTTGTGTTCTGGTCTTGGCTGCCCCAGGTCTGTCCATGCCTATACAAACCCTAACCATCTTCAAGAAAACTCTCACCAACACTTCAGCAAGTGCTCTGAAGAAAACCAGTAAGTAGCATCCCATGGGCATCACAGTGCTCTCACCAATCCCATTTCAGTTCTTTGGTCTGGGCCAGCCCAGGTGGCACAACCAGTGCTCTCAATCAGTGATTGCTTGATAAAGTAACACATGGGGGAAAGTGTGTGACAGTGCCTCAGATCCATAAAACTCGTCCATAGTATATACTGGTAGGCAGGATGCAGAGAGGCAGCATAAGCCTCAGGCTTTGCTTATTTGAGGAGATTTCTGCTCATCTTGTAGGACAACCTTAACTGCATTGGGAGAGTGCAATCCTAAACGAAGTGAGTTGAAGACAAGGGGAGATCACACCAGCCAGCACAGGGTGGATCCAGTGTTGTGTGCTCATGTACTGCCAGCTCTATCTGGAGAAGAGCCTTATATCATCCCTAGCCCTGACCCTGCTCCAGGATAAAGGGCGGTGGATGTGAGGAAGCATACCCAGTGTAGGCTGCAGTACTCTGTGTGTGTGTGCACATACACCATGCACAATGATGAAGGTGTATGTGTGCAAGAAAGGGCCATTCCTCAGTTCCCTAAGTTGCTGGCAGAGACAAGTTCTTCTTCACCTCCCTGCCCAGTATGACCCCGTTTTAGCTACACAGCCTCTTTTTCAGGAGACCCAGAGGAGCCCACCAGTGTCCCTATCAGTCTCCAGGCCTGATACCAGCGTAGCCCAGTAGGCTACGTTGGTAGCCTTTTGCACTAGGGCCTTTCTATTAGGTATCCTGTTAGAGAAAATGAGCAAAGGGCTGAGGTCAACCCACTCTCACTTCCAGCAAAGCAAATTGACCTTTAAGGACTGGGACAACTGAGCATCTCCAGGGTATTCTGGCCACGTGTCCATCCTGCCATAGTGTGAGGTGTGGTCTTGTTCTCTTGCACAGGTTTTTAGTAAAGTACTCTCTCTCCTATCCCAGGTTGGCCCAAAGACTGCAACGAGCTTGTCTCTGGCAGCCCCAGTGGTGTCTACATAATCCAGCCCACAGGTCTCCACCCCATCAAGGTGTACTGTGAAATGAATGTGACAAATGGGGGCTGGACGGTCATCCAGAGGAACCAGAAAGACACAGCTGTCACCTGGGCTGAGTCCTGGAGCACCTATAAATACGGCTTTGGGAACGTGCACAGTGAGTACTGGCTGGGCACCGAGTACATCCATCAGATCACCAAGCAGAAAGTCTACCAGGTCAGATTTGTCATCTGGGATGCCTCAAACAACATCAAGTTTGCAGACTACAACTTCTTCAGTCTAGATGATGAGTCTCATGGCTACCAGCTGCGGCTGGGCTCCTACACAGGGACAGCAGGGGATGGCATGGACTCAGACAATCCTAGTAATGTGCACAACAACATGAAATTCTCCACAAAAGACATGGATCAAGACACTTCAAGAAAGAACTGTGCATCCTACTCTGGGGGTGGGTGGTGGTACTCAGCATGTTATTCTGTACGGCTGAATTTCAAGGGTGGCATGACATGGGGTAGCCTGTGTAAAGGGGACTGCAAATCCTCCCTTATCCTCATCAAACCAGCTCCATACCACTAGCATTCTTCTGCACTGGACATGGCCAGATCTGTGCTCTGCTGGTCTACTCTTTATTGTCTGGGGGGCTGGGGATGAATAGGGGTGTTCCAGCATATCCAAACCTCTTTTCTTTTGCTCTTCTCCTGAAAAGTAGTGATGTTCCCTGCTTTATCTATGGCCTATCACCTGTGATACATTTTTAGGATCATTAGTAGAATAAGACTTTATAAACAATTCAGTTTCCAAGTGTGCTGCTTCTGGGGAGAAAACTGTTATAAAACCCTCCTGATCCAGCAAGAGCTTATTCTCTTTCTCCTTTGAAATTAGGCATGATGACCACTGACTTAAGCAGAAGAATATAATTCATTACTCAGTAACCTGTCCTAAGGTGCTCTGAGGCCAGGCAGGCCATACCTCTGCTGTAGTCTGTGTTCATCTTGCAGAATAAAATTATTTTCAGAACCTGCACAGACATGAAAATGTCCTTCATCTGATGCCTGCTTCTGCCAGGGGGCTCCTGGTGCAGTAAGAAAGCAAAAGAGAAATTTTTCACAAGATTCAAATGGGGAATTAAAAATAAAACCTGCACTTAAGAGAGCTGAGTTTCAAGGTATGGATCTTTCAAAAAGGGGATGCAGTACCGCATGGCCAACAGCTAGAGGTGAGGGTGGGAGGAAGCACCATCTCAGTTCAGCCATACCCATGTTGACCTGGAGACCTAAACAGGGCTGCCAGGCCAGCATCATCTTGCCTTGTCAGGTTTGTGAATGATGGTCCTGACATCAATGAAGATGAAGATGGTCCTGACATTGATGAAATCCTGACAATGAAGACTGAGAACTGGTAACAACAGATGTGGAGAGAAGGCAGAGGTACTTAACTTCTTTGCCTCAGTCTTGACTAGTGGTCAGGCTTCCCACATCTCTCATGTCCCCAAACCTCTAGGAAGGGCCAGCGGAGCAGAGTTCCTCCCACTCTAAGCAAAGAGCAAGTTCAGGACCTCCTGACGCAACTTAACAACTACAAGTCTATGGGCCCTGATGACATCCATCCCAGGGTCCTGAGGGAATTGGCTGATGTAGTCACCAAGCCACTCTCCATCATATTTGAAAAATCATGGCACTCAGACAAAGTTGCCAGTGACGGAAAATGGGAAACATCACTCATTTTTAAAAAGGGTAGAAAGAAAGTCCCAGGGAACTACAGACCAGTGAGCCTCACCTCTGTGCCTGGGAAGAATCCTGGAACCAATCCTCCTGGAGGCAGTGTTAAGGCACATGCAGTACAAGGAGGTGATGTGGGACAGCCAGCATGACTTCACCAAGGGTAAATCATGCCTGACCAATTTGCTGGCCTTCTATGATGGAATGACTGCATTAGTCAACAAAGGGAAGACTGACCAATGACATCTACTTGGACTTCTGTAAAGCCTTTGACACAGTCCCACATGACATCCTGGTCTCTAAATTGGAGAGAAATGGATTTGATGGGTGGACCATCTGGTAGATAAGGAATTGGCTCAATGGCCACACCCGGAGAGTGGTGGTCAATGGCTCTATGTCCAGGTGGAGACAGGTGATGAGTGGCGTCCCCTGGGGATCTGTCTTGGCACTGGTGCTTTTCAATATCTTCATGAATGACATAGATGATGGGATCGAGTGTACCCTCAGCAAGTTTGCAGATGACACCAAGCTGAGTGGTGCAGTTGATACAATAGAAGGTCATTCAAAGATAGATGCCATTCAAAGGGACCCAGACAGGCTGGAGAAGTGGACCCATGTGAACTGAATGAGTGTAAGTTCAACAAGTGTAAGTACAAGATGCTGCAGCTGGGGCTGGGGCAATCCCAGACAGGAGTACAAACTGGGTAAAAAACTCATTCACTCATGAGGTCCCACCTGGAGTACTGTGTCCAGATTTGGGGCCCAAGCACAAGAAAGATGTGGACCTGTTAGAGTGAGTCCAGAGGAGGGCTACAAAGATGATAAGAGGGCTGGAGCTCCTCTCCTGTGAAGAAAAGCTGAGGGAGCTGAGCATATTCAGCCTGAAGAAGATGAGGCTCCAGGAAGACCTCATTGAGACCTTTCAATAATTAAAGGGGTCTTATAAAAAAGATGGAGAAGGACTCTTTACTTGGGTAGATAACGATAGGACAAGGGGAAATGATCTTAAACAAAAAGAGGATAAATTTTGACTAGACATTAAGAGGAAATTCTTCACTGTAAGGGTAGTGAGGAACTGGAACAGGTTGCCAAGAAAAGTTGTGGATGCCCCATCCCTGGAGGTGTTCAAGGCCAGCGTGGATGGGGTCTTGACCAAACTGATCTAGTGGGTGACATCCTTGCCTGTGGCAGTGGGGTTGGAGTTAGATGATCTTTAAAGTCCCTTCAAACCCAAGCAATTCTATGATTCTGTGATTCTTTCTCAGCCAGCACCACCCTCATGTGTTCATCTTCCCATACATGGGGGCTGCAGGCCCACCAATGACTCCAGGACAGCACAGTGCCTGTGCTGCCACCTCAGAAACACAGTGCAGCCATAGCTCTGCTGACTGCCTTGAGAACTCATGCAGAGATCTTGGCCTGAGAGTCCAAGCTGTTCAGAGTTCACAATTGCAAACCTTCCCAGAGCTCAGCTTTTATTTCAAAGACACAGGAGAGCAGTGGCTTCTTTCAGGCCTTAAGTTCAAACTTTCCTCCATTGCAAAGGAGATCCATGGCCACATTCACCCTCTGCAGTACAATGGGACTGACTTACCCATGCCACCTGTCCTCCCCTCATGCTCTTAGAGAGCCCACCATATGCACCACAACCCAATTGGTGTTTGTGTGTGTGTGCCTGTCTTCCCATTCCCAGCATGGAACAACCACCCAGCCACGGACAGGGGCAGATGTGGGGCAAGGGTTTTGTGATACCATGGGCTTTGCTGGCCCTGTTGACTGATACAATAATAAGCCTTAGAGCCTTACAGCCACAGTCTTGTGCACAGTGGCTGGAACAAGTCATTGGAAGCATCCAGAGACCTGAGAACCAAACCACAGACAGAACAACAGCTAGGTACAACAGCTGTACCTAGCTGTGTACAACAACCACATCAGAGGGACAAAAGTTTATGTTACAGGCTGATGCTGGGGAGAGTCAGTAGCAGGGAGAATTGCCCTCAGACCTTTCAATGAGGAACATTCAAGCATTTCATAAAAAGAGAAACATCAACACAAAAGCTCTGCAAAGCACACCAGCTCTTCACTGGCTCAGCAGAGAAGGAAAATCAGCTTCACGGCTGACTCCACTGCCTGAAAAAAATCATCTTGAAATGAGCAGCCACCATGCTAGGCCTGGGGAACATGTGATGTGCTCTCTACGTTCATGGGAAATTTGGAATTCCTTAGGCAGGTGTATATTCTTGCCTAGGAGGGGATCTATGGGGATCATAATGCACCCACTATCCCCCAGGTCGACCATCCTGAAGGACTAGACAAAACCATCCCCACACACACACACACATTTCTGACGCAACAGGGAGAGAGAAGGCAGTGAAGTCTGGCTCCAGGGTTTATTGTAGCTGATTTCTTCCACCATGGTTAGCAGAGTTGAGGGGCTGATGGGGCCTGAGGAGTGAGCAGGGTCTGAGCAAAGCAGGGATTGCACAGGGAATGGAACTTGCACTTCTCTCCTTCATCCACCCCAAACCAGTGCCCCTGTTTCAGTGCTGGCCAGCATAGTAGCACTGGGTAAAGCTGCCCACATGCCCAGGGCTCCAGGAGATGGCTCCTGAGCCCCAGAGCTGTGGTGTTTCAGCTGATTACAGTGCAGGAGCTGCAGGCAGTGCAGGACAAGCACTAGGGTTGGTACAGAGTTGCTGGCAGGCACAGGAACAGGACACTGCATTCCTGCAGCCTCCTGGGAGGCTGGCCCCTTCAATACAGATAACACACATCTGTGGGTTTGACCAGGATGAGGGAGGATGCGCAGTCACCACTGTCGCAGAATCCTGGCCAGAGGATGTGGTTTTTGGCATTGAGCAGGACATTCTGGCATCTGTCATACCACCAGCCCCCGTAGCTGCTGGCACAGTTCCCACTGTACTGGTCCTGATCTCTGTCGGTTGTGCTGAACTTCATGTTGTCATGTATTCCCCCCTTCTTGGGATAGTAGCTGGTCAGATAGTCATCCCCATCACCAGAAAACCGACCCAGCCTCAGTGGGTATCCAGTGGCTTCGCTCTCCACCCTGAAGATGTCATATTCAGCATAATGGGTGACATTGGCTTTATTCCGCACAACGAAGCGGACCTTGTAGGTGCCTTGCTGTGTGAGCAGGTGCAGGTACTCGGTGCCCAGCCAGTGATCACCCTGCACATTCCCAAAGCCATACTTGTATGTGGTCCAGGATTGCTTCCAAGTGAGCTCAGTGTCATGAGAGTTTCTCTGGACAACAGTCCAGCCCTTTCCTTCGGTGTCCATGTCGCACCACACCACCCGTGGGGGAGACTTTGCTGGCTGGATGACATACACCCCACTGGGGCTGGTCTTGCGGAGATGGCTGCAGTCGGCGGGGAAACCTGCAAAAGCAGCTGTGGTAAACAGAGAGTAGGGTGGGAAAGAGGAGGGCCATATGAGTCCGTCAGGACAACAAGGAGCTCCAACAACAGAGAGCAAGGACCCAGAACAAAAAGGGCTGTTTTTATCTGTGGTCTAATCCGCATAGGTGCTTCCACTGGCTGGGATCTATTAGATCTAATAGATATGCCCTGGGATCTATTGCTCATGACTTGATATTTCATTTGGATCCTGCTGATGCATCTGTACAAGAAGGGAGGGGGAAGAAAATCTTCCAGATACCAGTCACATCTTAGAAGCATAGCTGACCTGCACACTGAGCCCTTAAAATATTGAGCTGCAGTTCCTGCAAAGATCAGAAGTGTGCAAAATGCTCCACTGGATGAGGACGTGTGAAAAATTATGTTTTCCCTGGAGGTCATGGCATTGCAAAAGAAGACTAAGAACTAAGAAGTTTTACCTAGATCTGATGGAGATGTCTTCCCCCAGCTTGTTGCAGTTTATCTGTTAGCAGGACTGATCTGTCATTATTAACTTGCCAAACTAGTTTGCCATCTAATTTGTTTTTCTTGTTTTGTTTCTGATGATGGGCAACTTTCTGTGGATACTTCAGATTCAGCCTTCGAAATTCTGCTTATCTTGGGCATAAAGGTCTTGCATGGAATGTTACCCTCCCTTCAAGAAGGAAGGGAAGACTCCTAATCAACAAGAGCTACAAAAATAAGTGGATGGATGGATGGATGGATGGATGGATAGATAGATAGATAGATAGATAGATAGATAGATAGATAGATAGATAGATAATGTGCTGGGAGGATCTCTGATGGAGCTGAGGTGTAAAAAGAAAAAAGCACTGCAGAGCAATCCTGCCAAGTTACAATGTTTAGGCAGAAACACCTTGGTTTCAGCCTGAAGCCACCAAGGGTTCTAGGCTGGCTTAATGAGTGTCAGGCTTCTTATCTTACAAGATATGGTCCAGGGGTTAGTGTGCATGAGGAGTTGTTGTGTTGTGCCTAAGCCTGACTGCATCGTGGCCTATCTGGCACTTAGCAGACCCATGGGTCAGTGCTGAGCCAAGCATATACTTTCCTGCCTTGGTGCCCAGCAATTG
Organism: Aythya ferina; assembly: GCF_964211825.1. Lineage (NCBI taxonomy): Eukaryota > Metazoa > Chordata > Aves > Anseriformes > Anatidae > Aythya > Aythya ferina. The sequence continues at coordinate 1,362,968 of NC_140309.1, forward strand.
CCCCCAGTCTAGTCCATCCATACTTACCAGTCCGGGAGCTGGCAGTGGGTACTGCTGGGCCTGCACTCACACAGAGAAGCATCACCATCACCACAGGCAGGATGACAAGGTTCCTGTGGAGCAGGCGTGTCCCAGCCTGGAGCCCTGGGGATGGGAAGGCCCAGCACTGTCAGGATCCCTGAGCAGCCCTCCCAGCCCCTGCCAATGTCCCCCAGAAAGCCCTGACCAGAGAAGGCAGAATCACAGGACCCAGATCCAGAGGATGGGTCCTACTGTACACGTACCACCACCCAAGCAGACAGGAGGAAGTCTCCTGGTCCCACACACTGACATGAGCCTAACCCCTCTGTTGCTGGCCACCGGCACACCCCTAAGCCCTGCACCAGCTCAGTACTGGGGGAGATGCCAGTCATGCCTGGGGAAGGACCCCTGAGCATCCGTAAGTGCCACATGTATCGACCAGGAAGGAAAAGAAACAGGTTGGAATTCAGTAACCTCCTCTGACAGGACAGGGGAATACAGGACATAGGTAGCCTGGAAAAAGCATAATCTGGCACCATGAATGTGTGTTGTCTGGTGCTTTGGTTTTGTATTCCTTCTGCTACCTTGGTGCCTGGCCTTGTATCACCCAGGCAAGATCATGGTTGCTGTCCTGACAGTAATCTTGCGCCTTTGTATACTCACCCTGTGCAGGTCTCATTTGAGCCCAGCACCACATATGAATGCAGTGTGCCTCTGGGAAGGTAACTCACCCATCACAAAAGCACAGCTGAGCAGAGAGCAGGAACTCAATGATGCAGCCTCCCATGCCAAGTGTTGCATGGTGACTTTATAGGTACTGCACCCACTTGTGGTCACAGTTGTTATTTGTAGAGGTACTAGTAGACACTTACAGTAGACACTTACTGACTGTGACTCAAGCAGCTTTCAGATCGCATGACAGCATAAGTAAGCTCACTGGAGGGAGGGAGTCATGCCCTTCCATCCAGAGAAGTACAAAATAATCCCCTCCATAAGGAGGGATTTCAGTTATTGACTCTTTCAGCTACACAAACACTACATGTGAATTGCCCATTTGGAACAATTTCTGGAGAGCCATGATCAAACTCAAGTGGAGAGAGCCAGCTTTTTAAGGACACAGACTATCAAGGGAAGGGAGGTTAGGTTTCCATTTGTCCAGTTTCAAAGGAGACCTTGGAAAAATGAGTACACATCTTCAAGAGACCTTCCTGCTTGCTAACTCTCCACTGGCAGGTTTCAGGATCAATTAGTTAAGTCATTGGGCTGGAGCCAGTGTCCAGCAGCCAGAAGTTGTTGCATACAGAATGTCCCAAGGCACCACAACCTGCATGGGCTAAGCAGAGAGCATGGCTCCAGGTGACAAACAGGTGCCTGTGGTTCCCTTTTCCATTCTCCTTCCAAAACCCTATCTTTGGCCTGGCAAAGCCTTTCAGAGCCCCCAGCCCCAGTAATGTTGCCCTGTGGCAAAATGCTCTCAAAACAGGTGGTTTGGGAGAGCTGCCTTTTAGGCCAGAAGATGCAGACAACTCTATCACTTTGTCAAGCCAATTCTAAGAGTTTAAAGATATGGCCCTTCTGCTTTTTTCTCCTGGCAGACAAGCACTGTTTTCAGCAGTGTATAGACCAGATCTGTTGTCTTCTTGTCACAGCTTTAAATCCAGTGTGCACACCAAACAATAAAGCTGAGGCTCCAACCGAACTTTCCATACTGCAGGAACCCATGTCAATTAATGCAGCTTGGAGGTCTGGATGGACACTGGCATCCAGCCCTCTCTGAGATAAGGGCTCCTTGGATCAAATTCCATCTGCACCCTTACATCTCACCCCTTCTTGCTTGGTTAGAGTCTGAACATCCCAATCCCCTTGCCCTTAGCCTTCTTTAGTTTGAGAGAAGCATAAAAGCAGCAATTCCAAGTCCATAGGTGGAGGAAAGCCCAGGTTACCCTGAGAAGAAGGACCCCAGGCAGAACGGTTATACTTCCGTTCTGTGTAGGCAGGGGAGGGAAGTGGGTGATTTAGGAGCTCCCATGAGCCACCTTGTGTCAGAGGCCATTGGAGGTGAGAAATTGAAGGTCTCAGGTTGCCTGTGCCAGGGCTGGCTGGTGAACTGCTGTTGGCCCACTGCTCACAACAGGACTGCTCGATGCAGAGGGAACATGAGCCCCATGGGGCATGGAGAGAAAGTCCTCCCTGCTCCTTTGCATAGCAGACTCCACTAGACTGTGCCAAATGAACGCATATGGTATTTCTTTCAAAGAAGCATTGTGTCAACAGGACAGCTTATCTGCAACTCAGCAGATAACAGACAACTCTGTTGTAACTTTAGCTCAAATATTCCAGTCAATGGTGTCTTCAAGGCGATAAAACAAGTGTTTTCTAAATCACTCTGAAGTGGGATCTGTTTATAAGAAAGATGCAAGAGAAACTGTGAGAAGATAAAAGTTGGAAGCAGAGCTGAGGTCAACATCCAAACACTGCGCTCCAGAGAGGGAGAGCACACAGCACTGTGCAGGACTTAAGGGAAAATGAGCTACATCTCTGGGAGAAGCAAAGGCTGGCTGCTCCTTAAGGGCAGGCAAGTCAGGAGCTCAGTCAAGAAAACAGTACCCTCACCAAAGGGGCTCTGTGTTGCAAGGGCTGAGCACAGCAGACAGCTGAGTGTTGGCAACACCCCTAGGCAAGGCAAACCTGGTTGATTAACCAGGTCAGGGATACTGTACAAAAGGACAAAAGGCAAGGGACAGGTCTGGGGATAAGCTACAACATGGATCTGAGTGGTCAATCTAGGAGACAAACTACCTACGGTATAGGTCTAAGATCCATTCAGAAAGCAAGGCCATAGACAGGACTGGAGCCCAGTTACCCATACAAGTATTTCAGGTCAAGACTAAAGGCCTAGGGCTGAGCTGGAACTTCATGGATGCATGGATTGAACTAACTGAAGGTCCCAAGTGGAGTTGGTGCCAGGGGGTGCTGAGCCATTAGGGCACACCAATGTGCTCAAGGCCATGCCAGTAGCAGTTAATCCTAAAAGTGTAAATCACACCTGGCTGTACAAGTCTCTCATGCTCCACAGGCTCCACTGTGTTCCCTAGCCTTTGCTATTGCTCTTCACACTGATAAAGTGCCTTTTCCTGGGAGTACAATGCATGTTCTGCTGCATCCACCTCTTGCACAACACCTGGCACCATGGCTGTAGTTGTTAAGAAATACAGGGGCATAGGGGCTGAGGAAGGAGTGCTCTTCAGGGAGCTAGAGAAACACGAGGTAACAAAGAGTGGGACAAACTTTGAGTGTTGCTGGTCTGACCTCTAGGACAAAGCAAGGAAAATTTAGCATGGGTTACTTGGGGTCATGTCAAGTGGGTTTGTTTGTTTGTTTGTTTGCTTTTCCCAGTGTTTGAACAGCCTCAGCGTAATACTTTTTTTTTTTTTTTTAATCGAATTTTAATTTCCCTTCCTTCTCTTGTGTCCATCACCTCTCATCCTGTCCCCGTGCATCTCATAGCAGATTCACAGAATCACAGGGTCATACATTAATTTAGGTTGGAAGGGACTTCTGGAAGTCATCTTGTCCAACCACCTTTCTCAAAGCAGATCTATAAAGTTCACATCCTTGTCCAGTCAAGTACTGAAAACCTATAAGGATGGAAATCCGACAGCCTCCCTGGGTACCTGTTCCAGTGTTTGACCAACTTCATGCTAAAAATAGTCCCTATTTCTAACTGGAATATTCCAATATTCCAAGTTAGATCTATTGCTTCTCATCCCATCACTATGCACAATAAGAACAATCTGGTTCCATGTTCTCTGTATCTCACGAAGTAGTTGTAGACAGCATTAAGGTCTTCCTTTTGCCTGCTCTTTTCTCTAAGGTATTGATCCCTAGGAAAAAAAAAAAAAAAAAAAAAAAAAAAAAAAAAAAAAAAAAAAAAAAAAAAAGATGGACTGGAATTTCCTTTAAGAATTACATGCTGTAATTTGCAGAAAGAGGCTTGAACTAAGACCATTTACATCAGTGCCATGTCACACTTCCTAAAACTCCCTTGTGACTGCTTCTGGGGCAGTGGTACCAGGGACAAGCACAGCACATGTTGCAAAAGAGGCAGGGTGGTTGTGGCAGGCATGTCAGGAGACACATGGAGTAGTCCTTTCTGAAGTTCAGTGCTCAGATAAAAAATGCAAAATTTGCCAGGAACACTTGAGTACCTCTTTCCTGAAAATAGTACAGGATGTAAATGGGTCCCCAATGGCTGTTTAGCTCAATGCCTCCTCTGGAAAGAGCGATTTACCCATTGACATTTGATTTCCATCCAGGAAGGGAATGTCATCTGGGTATTTACTTTCAAGTTGAAATGTTCAGGGTGCTCAGAGGATACTGTTCCCTGGGGAAACCCTTCAAGCAGGGAAGTGGGAGTGGAGGGGGGTGGGAAGAGGCAGACATTGTAAATTGAGGTTGTTCAATGCACTGTCTCATGAGCTCTTAATTATTTGCTTTGCCTCTGAAGAAATATCTTCATCTTTCTAAAACACAGCCTTCTTTGTTTGAGGACATATTACTTAATGATGAAGAGCAAATAAGCCATAAACCACTGATGCTGTTGCCAGCCAGAGCATAAGTGCTGCGGTTTGGGTCTCGTGCCTCCACCCCCTTACCTGCCGAGTCCTATAACTTTCAGGCTGGACACCTCTCCAGCCAAGCCAAACCTGCCTGGCTTCCCACTCTGCAGGGTCCCCTCAGAGACAGCATGGGTGAGTGTGGGCTGGGCTGGGAGGGAATGGCACTGTGCTGCTGAATGTGCTGTGGATCCCAGAGCACTTTGTCTGCTGCAGGGCTCACTTCTGCCCACACCCTGGCTATTGCAACACTAAGTCCATTAGTCTGCCCAGACTCACTGTGCCCTGGGGTGAGAGCTGGAGCAGAAGACTGCATTTTCTGCTATGTACACGCTGTATCAGTGTAGCCTTGCAGTGCCAGATAGCCCATTTTACAAGATGCAAGTTTACCAAACATTCTTTGTAATTTTCAGTTCTGCAGAGAAAATATTAAATACTCTAGCACAGAAAATAGATTTTATAATTATTAATTTTTTTTAGATATTCTTATTATATAATATTGAACAGGTATCAAGATCTAGAGTTTAGATGATTTGAAAACACACTGCTGTCCCCAGAAGAACACCCAGGAGCGGCTGTTCTTCTCCTTTGCATCTCCATCCTAGTCAGACCTTTCAAGACTATTTATGGAGGAATGGGCCAGTAGTGGAAGGAACATTGCTTCTCTAGTGGCCTGAAGACATGATATCTTTAAACAGGTCCCTAAACACAAGTGCATCAAGACACTCAATGTCAGATAGCAATTGAGAAACAAATCAGTTGGACTGGAGAGTGATTAAAAGAGCTCTGGTGTAGAACTGTATCCAGCACAAATCATTTGGACAACTCTCAGTATTCCCAGAAAGGGGTGTTTATGTCTAGGATGGCAATGAGCACACATACTAGTTCCAGTCTGACAATGCCAGTTTGAACGCTTTCCTTCTCAGTCATCTCTAAGAACCTGCCAAACCTAGGTATCCCATGGCAGTGCTGGGATAGGCTCTGCTCCTGTTCAAACAGTAGAGGGATCATACTAGTAACCTGACAGGATGAGTTGTATCTATTATATCATGGATTTGTTTTCCCTATGAGTAGGTATCTCTGTAATGCCCCGCTGTTCAGGTACCATGATAAATTTTCTGTCATTTTATATAGATTTAATATTACAAAAAGTGTGCTGGTTTTCCTAGCTTCTCCAAACAAGAACAGTCTGGGTCAGATGGCTACATGTGGACTTTTTGAAGTAGCCATATATAGAAGAGATAATTTGCAACAGCTAGGCAGTGGCTCTTGAATGTTTCTTCTGCTTCCTCCTACACATCTGGGTTCTTACTACCCACCACCCTGGGCTGGGAGCAAGTGTACTCCCAGTTCACACCAGAGAATACATATGAATGGGAGCTGGGAGGAAAGAGGATACCTCCTTCCATCCTCACCCTACTTGTTATCTCTAGCCCCAAGACTTGGTTTTCACAGGAATTTCTGATTACAGTTACTTTGGGTTTGGACAAGGTTTTCACACCTTATCTGTCTCAGAAATCACCAACATAAGCTGCCACTGCTGATGACTCCTGTCAATGAGTATTTGGTAGTTCATCTAAGGTAGTGAATTGGGACTTTGAGCTCCAAGAGGGAGCTCTACAAATAAAGAAATTTATTTTTGTATTTTACCCTGCAAGAGTCAAGCGGGACTCATGGAAGAGTTATGTGCCCTTTCTTCTTCTTCTTTTATTTTTTTCAATTTCTTCCCATATTAGCTACCCGGTACCTTTGTCTCCTGATTTGTACCTCCCTGCTGGCTCCGGCAGCACTTCTTGCCTTTGACATAAAAAACTTACATCTTTGCAATGGCACACTGGATGAAATTATGAATCTTCACCCAGAGTCCTTCCAGCTTGGTAAGTATACCACTGTAACAGGGAGAGGCAGACAAAGTCATGTTCAGTAAGATCCTAGATAGCTCTCCACCCCAACCTGACCCCACCCTTGTGCCATGGAGGAAGGACTAAATATTACTCTATGTACAGACAATACCAATTTGCTACCAATTTAGGCTACTTTACTGGAACAAGAATAATCTCAGAGTCATCCTCTGATTGTAGCCTGCCTCATCTTCTGTGTGACATTAAGTTCTTCTGCCCATATGTGAGTGCAATAGTCTAAAACCCAGAGTTCCCAAGATCACAGGAAAAGGAACAGGTCCAATCTCACTGGCAGGAAGACCAAGGCAAGGGTGCTCTGGACAATGGGTGCTTCCTTGGAGAAGTAGTGTTACAGGTGTTGAAGTAGTGTTACAGTGTTAAACCAAACGATCACACTGTTTTGATGACAGCAAGAACATTAGCCACCTCTGGAAATCACAAGGTTAGCAGAGAGAGGGAATTCAAGAGAAAACTGAATGCAGAGGAAATGAGTGAAGTTACAACAGAGTCTGTAGTAACAGTCAGAATCTGTAGTAAGTAGTGTCACTGACATAGGCCAGTCAGATGACAGCATGGAGTAATTTATTAACTACCAGGGAGCATTGGAGCTATGAGGAAGCCTCCTTGAAAAAATGGGTGGCTGTGTGAGCAGAAAGAGATGGTTCACTTACAATGGAATATGAGTTTTTGGCAGAAAGGGACAAGGTCCAAGTGTTCAACACTGGTTTCACATCAGCCTTCACTGCAAAGGTCATCTGTCAAGAAAACGCCAACACGGAGAGCATCTATGACTGAGCGCTTGGCAAGCTTCCCTGAGAAGTGCAAGTCTGAATACATAAAAAGAAGTGTGCTCTGAGCTTCACCCTCATCTCTCACTCAGACCACTGGTATGGTTCTCTAAAAACATAAGCAGCATGAATGTAAGCTAGGTGAGCAGGGAGACATGCCAGATAAGACCATTTCAACTTGTGGAGGTATGAATCCAAATGGACAGGAAGTGAAAGCAGAAGAGAAGAGGGGCAGACTTTGACTTACAAACAAATGTTAGTGAATAGCTTCATATCGCTGTAGTAAAAGTAAATACCCTGCTTAGAAAGTGCACAGAAGTTGCAAGAGTGTTTTCCACTCTACACGGGCTCAGGCCAACCACCACATTTACTGGTGAGTTTCAAGAGATATTTAGTGAGAGTTGCAGAAAGGGGGTAAGAAATATGCCAGATAGACTGTGCCAGGGAAAACTGAAGAATTGAATTGTCCAGCTCCAAAATCAGATGACTATGGAGGAGGATGTGTTAGCAATATACAGTCTAGCTGCAGGAAGAAGTGTACTCTTGTATAGCAAGAGAAGGAATGGGCTTATACACTGTGAAAGAGGATTAAGTTAAACATTTCGTAAGAGGGAGAGGACATGAAAGAACTAGTTGAGAGAGAAAGCAGGAAGCAGATATTTGAGGATGGCAGAGAACAGCAGCTGTAGGGTTAGATGTCTGTTTCGGAGAGGGGATGGGATTAATTTGTTTGTTTGTTTGTTTGTGATGGGCATGGCTCACAGGCCTGTGATCCATGAGTCTGTTTTTTAACCATCATTGTATACACACAAGGTGTCTTTGTGAACAAGTTGCATTATTTCAATGTGAACCATCCAGCAACACCCTTCAAATTCCTTTCTGAGCCAGCTGAGCAGAGCTCCTCTTAAAGTTCCTGATACCAGAACTGGTTTTGCTGTGTCATCTCTCACATTTCTTTCCCCTCTAATCCCTCTTCTTCCTGAATCCCTTTCTAACTTCTACTGTAAATTAGCAACTGTCTTCCTACTGTTGCTACCATTATTTAAGGTTCTTCCCACACAAAGTGTGCTCTAACCATTCTCATCAAGGAAGCATCTGCCCCATACTAACATCATGTAAATTACAGAATCACAGAGAATGATTGAGATTGGAAGGGACCTCCAGAGATCATCTAGTCCAACCCCCCTGCTTGAGCAGGGTCACATAGAGCATGTTACATAGGATGGCATCCAGGTGGGTTTTGAATATCTCCAAAGTAGAAGACTCCACAGCCTCTCTGGGCAGCCTGTTCCAGTGCTCTGTCACCCAAGCTGTAAAGTTCTTTCTCATATGGCAATGAAACCTCCTGTAGTTCAATTTATACCCATTACCCTTTGTCCTATCACTGGCCACCACTGAGAATAGTTTGGCCCCATCCTCTCTACATTGTCCCCTCAGGTATTTGTAGAGGTAAATTGCCCTGAACTACCATCTGGCTGATACCTGAAGTGGTAAAGGTATGCTACTCTGGAGTGAGGAGCAACAACAGCCAAAAAATTGGAATATCATCTGGAGAAGATTATGTTCTCCCAGTAGGCATTTGATATGTACTCTCAACACTCAGTCCTGTCTCCTCTGTTCTTTTCAATTCAGATAAGGATGACAAACATGTTCGGCAGGTCAGAGACATTGCCCCTCATCCACCAGTGGCTCATGGTAAGTCTATTCTCAAGAAGTACATCTGCTCACAAGATTGCACCATTACTAAGAGCCTAGAGGCTCGTGAAAAGTGCTCAGCCACCTCAGTCCATATCCTACATGTACACAGGCTCCTGCCAGGAAAAATGTTGATTTTCTGATAGGCTACAGAAGTGTCACAGCTCATAGTCTCAGATGGACCTTAACACCAGCCATGTCCTGGATTTAATGATGAGGGATTTTAACATGAAGTTTCTATCTAAAGATCTAAACTGTAAAGTCATGCTTCATTATTTGCCTTCAGGTTATGGTGTTTGGTTATTAGCCTATTTTTGCCATTCATTTGAAGACAAGGCAGTGTGGGAAAAGGACTGACTTCATAACAGAACTCACTAAGTCAACATCAGCCCATATGACCACAAGATAAGGTTTCACTGGGTAGAAATAACCACTGGTATGTGGGTGAACACATCACTTCATTGTTTAAGGGGCTGACACTCTAAAGAATAGAAAGACTGATCAAATAAAATAAGTCAGAAAACCTCTAAAAAGCTCTTGGGTAAGCCCGAAGAAAACCAGTGGATTTGTCCTATTGAGATCACAAAGGCTGATTTTGTTATGAGCAATATGGATGTCTGGACCACACTCTGGGTTTTCTAAAATGACTATAAATCTCTAATCCTTCCGTGCAAGTGGCTTTAGAACCCAGATTTGCATTTATCTCTGTGGTGATATATCACCAACATGCTACAGGTGAATCACCACAGCACTGCAGTGGTGTGGTGGCAGAGACACTGAAATGGACAAAGTTGTATTGTGTGCTGGTTGAAGGCAATGTTTTTGATTATTTCAAGACTTTAATTTACTCCTGTTGAATATGTCAGGAATACAGCTCAGGAATGTATGTGCAATAAAATATAGGTACAAAAGAATTACCAGGTGATTTCAGTGTCTCATTGTGTGCAATGCAATGCAATAACCAGCTCTGTTTCCTGCCCCAGGCTGGCCCAAGGACTGCAGCGAGATCCCTGCTGGTAGCCGCAGTGGTGTCTACATAATCCAGCCAAAAGGACTCCACCAGCTCGTGGTGTACTGTGAAATGAATGTGACAAATGGGGGCTGGACAGTCATCCAAAGGAACCAGAAAGACACAGCTGTCACCTGGGCTGAGTCCTGGAGCACCTATAAATATGGCTTTGGGAATGTGCGCAGCGAGTACTGGCTGGGCACCGAGTATATTCATCAGATTGCCAAGCAGAAGGTCTACCAGGTCAGATTTGTCATCTGGGACACCAAAAACAACATCAAATTTGCAGACTACAACCTCTTCAGTGTGGAAGATGAATCCCATGGCTACCGGCTGAGGCTGGGCTCCTACACAGGGACAGCGGGAGATGCCATGACTTCAGACAATCCCAACACTATGCATGACAACATGAAGTTTTCCACAAAAGATCGGGATCAGGATACTTACAGTAAGAACTGTGCCTATAGCTATGAGGGCGGGTGGTGGTACTCAGCATGTTATTCTGTACGGCTGAATTTCAAGGGTGGCATGACATGGGGTAGCCTGTGTAAAGGGGACTGCAAATCCTCCCTTATCCTCATCAAACCAGCTCCATATTGTTAGTGCTTCTTCCCGCTCCTGTATGAACTGGGTGCTTTCAAAGGCTCTGCACAGCTTAAGCCATTCTGTAGCAGAGAGAAGAGCCTAAGAGTATCAGGGTTTTATTGAAATGCCACTTTCTTTTTTCTGTCTCTGAGTGGCTTCCCCTTTCTTTAGCTCTTTCCTTGTGCTTGCCAATGATTCCTTTTTATTATGTTCATAATCAAGAAAAAAAAAAAAAAAAAAAAAAAAAAAAAAAAGTGAAACGTGGATTCTGCATATACCTTCCCTGTTGGAGGAAGACACTGAACCCTGTAATGACTTTTTGTCAGTGATTATTAGTTGCCTCCAGAATTCACAATAAGCAAAACAGCTATGTGCCATGAATTCCATACACTCTGTGTCTCTCTGTGTTGTCTGGTAAAGCAGCCAAATAAATTTGCTTCCTTGAGCTTATTCTCCATTAATGAATGTCTGTTCTATATCTCTGATGTGCTCCCACTCAGACCAAAGAAATCCCATCTCAGGTGCTAGGACTGAAGCAATGGAGCTTATAGAGAGAAAAAGTCTGGAGTGTTTCTCATAGAAATGGATGTAAGAGAATTTAAAACTAGTTACACTGAGATATAGGACCTGTAAATCTGTGCAGGAGGTTTCAGAAGGGATGCAACACATGAAAGAACTCTTTACACATCATCACCATGTTCACAGTCCAGTGTAAAATTCTGTGGTGATGTCCCTGTGATGACATCATCCTGCTGGGAGTCTGTGTCTGTCAAGAGTTGGTCATGGCACCTGCATGTCTGCAAAGTTATGCTTTGATCCTACATAAAAATGATATCAAAGATGTACGTACATCTTTCTGCTGTGACCAAGAAGCACTGAACATAATGGAAGCAAAAGAAAGGTAGGTTAGATGTTAGGAGTTGGTTGAATTAGGACAGATTATAATGAGGAAAGAGCCTATTACAGGAATGAGCAGAGTGTTGCTCATCATATCAAAATTCCAAAGATCAATTTAGATGAACCTTTGTCAGGAAAGGTGCAGACTGAGCTGATGCTGTGAGGCTGCAGGACAAGGTCCCTGAAGCTCCTTCATCCCATGACACTATGGTGCTGCCAGGACATACTGTTCAAGAAGCACTTTCACCTTCACAAAGGGTTCTGGCTTTGTTTTGAGGCAGCACAGCACCAGCAGTGCTTGCTCTCTCTTGCTTGCTCTCCTGAGAGCCTCCAGCACCAAGCAATGACCCATGAAGACAGAGTGCAGAGAACTGGTGGGACCTCAGAATCCAGCCCATGCCAAAGTCTCTTACTTTGGCTGGAATCCCCACTTGGCCTTGGAGAGTGACCCATTAGAGACTCTGCAGTGTCACTTGGCCCTTTCCAGAGATGGGAGAATATCCAGCTTTGGAAACAATCCAAATTAAATCAGACATAGCCCTGAGCAGTCTGATCTGCTTTGGGGGTCAATTCTACCATGCAAGGGTTGGACTAGAGATCCTAAAAGTGCCTTTCCTGACACCAGTTATCCTCTAAGACAGAAAGGGAACATTCACTCTGAGCAAAAGCTATGCCTTTGGTTCCCTCATTATAGTGTCTCCTTGCAATGGGCACCACAGTGCAGAGAGGTAGTGCACAGGGCAGGTCAATGATGGGACTTGGCATCAGCTGGTAGAGAAACACCCATAGCAGCAGATGAGGAGAATGGGTGGCTGGAAGGTGTTCTCCCTGCCATACACTGTCCTCAGAGCAGATTTGGCTTTCAGAGCCAGAAGGCTCAATGATTTCAGGTGGCACCAGGCAGACTGAGAAATGACACTGCTGCTGCTCCTGGGCCTCTGAGGTTTCCAAGTGGAACTCCAAAACTGGACTTGCGTTTGCACGGCCAGTCTAAGGAGCAAATGATCCTCATCCCACAAAACAGCACATCCCAGTGTGCAGACAGGTTGTCATCTCTCCTACAACAGCACTAGCTCTACACAGCTCCTTCTAAGCTTTGCTTTCCAAATCCAAATGCTTTCTAAGTCCTGCTTGGCTCCTGGCTACCCAATGGTAGTGACCTCCAGCTCCCAGCAGTTCAATGGCAGCTTTACTTTGCACAGTTCCAGTAGCCAGAGTTGGTTTGAGGTGACACCTTGTATTGGGCTTACATGGCAAGGCTGTGGTAGCAGGGGAGATGCAAGGGTGAATTCTGAGAGAAGAGCCCATTAGCTGCTCCATGTTAGAGAGGAGCAGGTTCTAGATGTCTCCAAAAGGACCTGCCACTGAACAAAGCTGATCTAATGAGCAATGCTAGTACTCTGGGGGAGTACTCTGAAGGGGAAAACTTCTGTGAAACAACAGCTGGGACAAAAGAGTAAGAAAATAGGGAGAAACAAACCTACAGACCCCAAGGTCAGTGTAGATGGAGGGCAGAAGGTGCTCCAGGTACCAGAGCAGAGGTTCCCCTGTGGCCTGTGGAGAGGTCCCCGGTGGAGCAGGCTGTCCCCCTGCAGCCCATGGGTCCCACATGGAGCAGATCTCCACGCTGCAGCCCATGGAGGAGCCTCCCAGTGGAGCAGGTGGATGTAGCCTAGAGGAGGCTGTGGCCCATGGAGACCCCCAGCAGGAGCAGGCCTCAGGCTGGAGCTGCAGCCCGTGGAGAGGAGCCCACACAGGAGCAGGGGCCTGGGGTGAGCTGCTGCCCGTGGGGGACCCATGTTGGAGCAGTTTGCTCCTGACAGATGGGCCCCGTGGTATGGAGCCATGTGGGAGCAGTACTTGAAGAGCTGCTGCCTGTGGGCAGCCCCCGCAGGCTCAGTTCAGGAAGGACGGCATCCTGTGGGAGGGACCCTGCATGGAGCAGGGGCAGAGAGGGACTGAGCAGGAGAGGCAGAGACAAAGAGACTGACCTTACCAAGGTCAGTCTCCTAATAAGAGGGTGAGCTTCTCTGATGAAAGTGGTAGAAACTGGTCCTGTGGAATGGGCAAGATCCAAGGAGCAACTGAGTATGCGCAAAGACAAGAGGTCAACTAGCGGTGACGAGTAAGTCATCAATCTTCATCCCCACGACTCCCGATGACCACCACCAGAATACACTGCACAGGCGCAGATGGGAGGAGTTTATGTAAATGACTCATTGGAACTGATTTTAATACGAAGTGAGGACAGGTTATGAATACGTACAGGTGTATTGTGAAACTTCATGCATATGTAACTCTTTACTGCATATAACCAAGGCAAGTTGCTGCGTCAGGGGCGCACGACTTTGGCGGTACTACCCCCCGTGCTGCCCAGCGCTGAATAAACGTACCTACTTTACAATCTTACTGATTGTGGAGTCTGTTTTCCACGAGTCAAAGCCAGGGATAGAAGAATGGGGGCTTGCTTAATCATATTAATGATTTCTAAATAAAACAATTGTAATTATTAAAGCCAGGAATGAAAGAATGGGGCCTTACTTAATTGCTTTAAAATATATATTGCTGAGTGTCTTTGCTTACTACTGTGCAAATTGACCAAAACAAGGAGTCTTGGGACCCCTCACAGAAGATGTTTCCTGACAAAAAAGAGGAACCTGTCTCAAAAACTAGCTGAGACCGACCTTGTGGTTTGGACAAGAGCCAAGGAGCAGCTGAGTCTGTACAAAGGCAAGGGGTCAACTAGTGGTCATGAAGAGGAGTTATCGGACTTCATCTCCACAACCCCCCAACGACCACCACCAGAAGGCACTGCGCAGGTGCAGATCAGAAGAGTTTATGGAAATGACTTATTGGAGCTAATTTTAATATTGGGATGGGTTATGAATATGCATATATATAGGGAAACTTCATGCATATGTAACTTTTTACTGCATATAACCAAAGCAAGTTGCCGTGTTAGGGTGTGCATGCGTTTGGGAGCTATCCTGCCTGTTCCTAGCACCGAAATAAACCACGTACCTACTTATAACTTATTTGCTTTGAGTTATAGAGTTCTTCCGCAAATCACACAAGCTGCAGCGTGTGAGACCCATGGGCTGCAGGGGGACACCAGGGGCCTCTCCACAGGCTGCAAGGGAACTTGTGCTGCATGCCTGGAGCACCTCCTGCTGCACTCACCTTGGTGGCTGCAGGGTGTTTCTCACTCCTCTCTCTCCCAGCTGCTGTTGTGTAGCATTTTTTTTCCATTGCTTAAATGTGCTCTAAGAGGTACAGACAAACTTGCTTATTGGCATGGCTCTAGGCAGTGGCGGGTTCCTTTTGGAGATGGCTGAAAATGCCCTTATCTAACATGGAGCAGCTTCTGGACTTTTCTCACAGAGGCCATCCCTGCAGCAGTCCCCTTTCCGCCCCATCTCCCCTGTACCCCTCCCCTCCTCGCAACAAAATTCTTGCCACATAAACAAAACAAGCATGCACAGAGCAGATGCAGTGCGGGATGCAGACAGCAGGTGCAGCACGCACACAGCGAGGTGCAATGCAACACAGGATGCACACAGAGGGTTCAGTGCAGGATGCACGTAATGGGTACAGGAAGCACACAGCGGGGTGCAGGATGCACAGAGCAGGTGCAGCATACACACAGCGAGGCGCAGTGCAGTGCAGCGCAGGAAGCACACAGCAGGCGCAGCATGCCCGCAACCCAGGACAGTGCGTGGCGGAAGCGCCTCGATCCCGGCGGCCCCGTTAGGGCAGGCGGGGCGGGGCGGAGCTCCGGCCGCGCGGCTCCCGGTGACGCGGTCGGCGGCGGGCGGCGGGGTGTCCGGCCCATGGCCCGGCCCCTGGCGCCCCCCGAGGCCCCGCGCTGCTTCGCGGCGCTGAGCACGGTACAGCTGCGGGCGTTGCTGCAGGACGAGCCCCGGCTGCAGCGCGCCGCCCGCCTCAGCAGGAAGGTAGGGGCTCGGCGGGGCTCGGGGCCGCCGGCAGCTCCGTTCGAGGAGCGGGGCTGGGCGGTCAGGACCCCGGCCCTCTTTGGCCGGGCACTGGCCGGCCTGGCGTCCCAGCCGCGCCGCCTCGGTCGCGGGGGAAGCTTTGTTCGTTTTCGCGGCTGCTCCGGTGCTGCTGCTGCCGCCGGGAGGGGTGGGGCAGCAGCCATCGCACCCATCGAAAACCTGAGCGTGGTCAGAGCCTCTGCCCCTGCTGCTCTCGCTGTTGAAGCAAAGCCGCGATTGCAGGAGAACGGCAGCAAGGGAGGAAACGGCCGAGGGATGTGCCGCAGCCCGGGGGTAGCAGCTCCCCGCCTGGACCCCTCTCCCAGCTGTCCATTTTAAAGTTAATGTAAGCCTGTTTTCAGCATACTTCCACTTGGCCTGCTCTCCACTTTCCATGGGTGGAAGATGTGTGTGCAGCAAAAGGGGGTGCCTCTCTCCTGACGTCCTCATTAGCTAATGAGGCCTTTCAGGAGCTGTGACTCGCTGCAGAAGGGAGGCTGGGTAGGCCAGCTGTGAGCACTGCTAACCTTCAAGGTAACCTATCCTGTGCTGTGGATGAGTTTTTCCTAGGACATGACCCTTTTGAGGCAGAGGAGATGGTGGGGACGGGGGAGGTTTTGTGGCTCAGAGTGGCTTCAGCTTTGCCTCCTGGTGTGAACCCTGCATCCCCATAGTTTCAGAGTCTGCAGCTGGAGCGGGAGATGTGTTTGGCATCAAACAGTACCCTGGCCAGGGAGAACCTGTCCCTGCGCCCACAGCTGGAGGACGGGAAGGCTTCCTTAGCCATCAAGTACCAGGAGCTACGGGAGATACAAGAAGCGTGCTGGGACAAGCAGCAGCGCCTAGGTGAGTGGGGGGTAAGACAGAGATGTGCAGGGCTGGCTGGCATGTCCAGAGAATGCTGCATTAACAGGAAGGCCAGGGTGGGCTCAGCACCCTCAGACGTGCATGGGGATATGGCCCATTCATGATCAGGAGTGGTGTAAGGTGTAACTGGTGCTCAGCTGCCATGGTGAGATACAAGCTCTGCTGTGAAGATGGCTCCAGGGATGTGTTTGGGGGCTTTTTGTTGAGGAGGGGAGAGCTCCCCTCATGCTTGGGAGTGGGAAAGACCACAATCCCAGCAGTGGGGACATCTGTGGGGAGGTTTTTTGGCAGCTCTATCCTTTCCCGGCACAGAGACGTACCTGGAGAAGTGGAGCCCACAGAGTGCCCTTGGCCAGCTCCAAGCCAAGCTGGATGCCTCCGAGGCAGAGTCAGAGGTAAGTCAGATAAGGCCCCTGTGCTACTGCCCCTTCCTCACCTGGGGCCTGTGCCCTTCTGTGTGCAGGACCCTGGAGAACAGTCCAGGGGCTCAGCCACCTGGGCTCCCTCCATGGTCCCACAGCTCTCATTGCTTGACACTGCCCACTGCCTGTCCTGCAGGCACAGATGGAGCAGTTCCTGGCCCAAGACCTGCCCCTTGATGCCTTTCTGGAATCCTTTTGCCAGAGTCGCACACGCTCTCACATCTGCCGGGTGCAGCTGGAGAAACTGCAGGAACTGCTGCAGAAAGGCAGGGCAGACAGGGACCCTGCAGGCCCTGTGGGGTGCCCAGGTGTCCAAGTCAGCCCATCGCCAGTCCGCCTTGCCCCTCTGTCAAGCAGAGCAACCCCCAAAGACCTCCATCTCTGCTACCATTTTGTGCCTGCCTGTCTTATCTCCTCAGAGGCTGTTGCGCCCTTTGCCATGCCAGCTATACCTCTGAAATGCCATCTCCCAGCCCTGGGAAAGCAGCCAGCAGTCCCCTGCCCTGACACCCCTATGGACTTGCCCCTGCGCCTTGTCCAACATGTCCCCCTGCTCAGCCCCCGTCCTTTCTGCGTGCAGCAGCTGCCACGCCACCAGAAGCAGGAGCCACCACACCGATAACAGAACAGGGACAGGGCTGTGCCCTGTGGGCTGCATGGTCTTGGCCAGGGAGCACGCAGGGGTGTCCACAAGGCCCTGAGGGGCTGTGGTGGCTGTTGAGCACGTACAGGGGGTGGGTACTTGTGGAGAAGGACCTGCTTGGCTGAGGATGCGGTGGGGTAGCAAGTGTGGCTAGGCAGTAGATGCTGCACTTAGTGAGCTGTTGGGAGGGAAGATATTTCTGTGTCCACAGCAAGAGGAACAGTGATGGGAGATGGGGGTGGGGGTCAGTAGAACCCAGGTGGGTTGGAGGAGGCAGGGAAGAGGGCTCAGGAGCTCTGGGTGCCACATGCTTTCTAAATAAAGACTTTTTTCCATGCTCTGTGTTCTCTTGTTGGCCTGTCTGTGAACAGATATACAGGAGGGGTGGGGAGGAGGTGCCCTGGGGGGCGACACTTGCCAGGTTTGGAGGTGACCGTAGGCAGCGCCCTTGTGCTTGGTCCAGTCCATCAACATTGTGAGGATAGTGAGGGCACAAGGAGGGTGCAGGAAGTGCAGGTCTCTCCCCAGCCCTGCAGTTTTTTTAGTACACATTCCCTATCCACCCTCTTGTACTAGTCCTGGCTCCCCAGGGACTCCTCTGGGAGTCTTTAAACTCATGCAATGGATGGTGAGACAAAGCTGGGAGGAAGCAGGATAGTCCTCAGGCAGCCTACTTGCTCCGTGTACTGGGATGTCTCTTGTGCTAGTGTGTTGATGCTGTTTCTAGCCTTTGATTTGCTTTCAGGCTCTTATGCTTTCAATCCGTGTCTGGTTGCAGGGTTTTTTGTTTGTTTTCTCCAGCTGTCTATCTACCCTCCAGCTAGGAGGCCCTGTTGTGCAGACAGCTTAGAAATCTTCCAAAGAAGCACAGGGCTCTGGCTTCAAAGCACCCCAAAATATGGACTGTAGGCTGGTAGTGCTTATCACCCCCTTTGCCATGCAGCTTACAGAGTCCCATGAGTGCTCCTGCACCCAGGGAGGAGATGGGCAGTACTGGGGTACCTCACCCATGGGGTACCTCACCCATGGTACCTCACCCCATCATCCAAACCCCTGCCCTCACCTGTGGCACTGAGGCCAGTCATTCAATTTAACCAGTTCAAACAGGTTTAAGACTAAGATAAATCAGAAACCAGCCACCGAGATGAATGCTGTCACTTTATTGGCAGGCCAGAAGATTGTGGTGGCTGGAATATTTGTTGTTTTGCAGAACACCTCCTTTCCAGGGTCCCACCGTGCTCAGTTTGTGCTCATCCCTTCAACAAATGGTGCCAGGACATGGCTGACTGCTGGTCAGGCTCTGGCTTGCCCCACAACACTGATGTGACCAGGGAAATAAGGGGACTGAGTAGGAGCACATAGGAGGCCAGTTTAACTCTCAGCTTTACTGTAAGGAAGGTTCATGCTACAGATCTCAAGAAGTTGCTATTCCTCCAACCCAGTGCCCTGAGGCCAGTGCCCGGGCTCTGGCCAGAGCCTCTGTGCAGGACACATTGGCCAAGGGTCCTGGCTGTGGCCTCATTATCCCTCACTACAGTGTTTGCACTGTTGCTTTCACCCCACAGACCATTATTTGCACCTTGTGCAGGCATGGAAGGACCTGAAGCCACTGAAGCGCAATGTTACCATACCCAGCTCCCAGAGAAGGGAAAGGGCCCGGCAGGTGCCTTGGGCATGGTGCTGAGTGCCTAGTGCTCTCTTGCAGTACCGCCCACGGCACACGCAGGGAGGATGTGCACAACCTGTCCTGGAGGACCCTGTTGGCCCAAACCAGCATCTTTTAGAGGGTCATTTTGGTCTTTGCTTCATCCTCCTCTCTGTGGCCACTGGCCAAGTCCTCTCCTGGAGCAAACTCCACGTAGGACCACCTCAAGGCTGTGTCTGGCAGGGGCTGGGATGCACAGTGTCCTGGAGCCCCCCAGACAGCCATCCAGGCTCCCTCAGGGGCTGCATGGGAGGCTGCCTGAGATGACTGGGAGCTGTGGGAAAAGCATAGGGACATGGGCCCAAGTGATGTGCATGTTGAGCTATGCGAGCTGTGAACGTGCACACAAGAGGGGGTTCTGCTGGGCAAGCACAAGGCTTCTCCTTAGGGATCTGGATGCTCATTTGGGAGAGGAAGGCCTTCACAGCTTTTGAGGAAAGGCACTTGCAAGACGAAAACACCCCAAGGAAATGGTACGAGGATAGAGCATGCCAGAACCCAGATCCAGACACCTGTGTGGGTTGAATGTCAGTAACACTTACAAGCTGTGTCAGTTCCCTGCAAGATGGGACCAGAATCAGCCCTGGGATGGGCGCTAGAGCATGTGACCATTGAGGAGCCAAGCCATCCAAAAAACAGCCAGGCACAAATGGTCGGTCTTTCTACCCAGTCCCTGCCTTGCATGGCTCCCCAGATTGGGCATTCCCAGACAGTGCTGCATGGGTTTATCAGCAGCTCCAGAACAACCTGCCCTAGCCCAAGCAGCTACTGAGTCACCTTACAGTGAGTGCCAAATCCGGTCCCATGAGTGAATCCTCAAAGTGAGCAGCTACCTCTCCCAAGTCCAGGGAGGTAGTGTCTCTATCTTTCTGAAGGTAACAGTCCAAAACCACAGTGATTCAGGAGCCTTTGCTGAGTTGCAGCAGCCCTGGATGGCTTTCTGTCTGTAGGAGTCCTGCAGCACCCCTGGGTGCTGGCCCCACTCGGTGGGATGACATGGCTAGGCCCTGGCACCCCAGTAGTCCATTACCTTTCTTCATCCAAGGCCGCCTGGCAGACTCTGGCACAAGATGAATCTCCTGCACTGAGGAGATTCTTCCAAGCCCCAAACCTGGAGCTGGGTCTATCCAGCTTGAGGTCAGGGCAGTGGTCCTGATGGGAAACACACACAGGGTTAGTGCAGTGCATGCCTCTGGAGAGCACAGCACCATTGGCTGCCTGCCTCTTGGCTCCCAGAGTACATGGACAGCACCTTGTCATTCTGGCAGCTCCGGTCCCTTACACAGGCAGACCTGGGAGGACAAATTCCTGCACAGAGCCACAGGATGGGAGCATCGGTAACAGGTAGGAGCTGGCAGAAGCAGCAAGGGTCCTGCTGGGGAGGACGATCCTCCTGTGACTCTCCTTACTGTGCAGTGACACTTTCAGCAGTACCCATGCCCCACGGGGCCACCGCCCACCACCACAAGACCTGTTGGGGTGGGGAGGCAAAGAGGAGATTTGCCTCCACTTGCCCCAGGGAAGAGGAAGAGCTGCTACTGTGTGTGGAATGTGCCCCCACATTCATTCCTGCGTCAAACTGGGGAAAGGTGGTCTGGAGCGCAAGCCCTGCTGGCTGTGACCTCTCTGCCCTCCCCAGACAGGTAGGTGAGCAGCAGACCCAGCCTGGGAGGGAGAGGAGACCAGGCAGAGAAGGGCTACCCCTGTCAGCCTCCCAGAGACCTTTTGAGACACAACCCTGCTCTGCTGGAAGATAAAAAAGCAGGATGGAGCTGGCCAGCAAGTGGCATAACCACAACGAAGTGCCCCAGCTGGGCCTCCCTGCACAGCAGGTGCTGAGCTGGCAGCCGGGCTGTTAATAGGGAACTCCATTAACAGAGGAGTTGCCACAGGGGAAGTTGCTGATGGGAAGCTGCCTCACCTGTCCCTACAGCTGCAGGTGCTGCCAACCATGCAGCCCTTCCACAGGACCTTTCACTGGGGCCCAGCAGCAGCAGGGCTAGGGTACAGAGGTCTGCCCAGCAACTCCAGGGCAGGTGAGCATTGGGGCTGCCACCTTGGTGCTGTTCAGGACCCTGCTCACACAGCCTGCTCCTTTCCGGGCAATGCCCTGACCTTGAAAGGTCTCAGGTGGTGGCAGGCTTAATCCAGACTTATCTCAGTTTACCTGGAGCTTTCATTCAACTTAGTGTAGCAACAGCTAAACTCTCCTTTTCTCCTGCTTCCTCCCCTTTTCCACCTTAAGCTTCTGATGTTGGCAACTCACACAATCCCTTGCCATTACACCAGTGCTGTCACAGTTAGATACTGATGGATTTCCTCTGGCACTCATAGCAAAGGTACCCCACAAGGACTGTGCTCACTTGGCAAATGGAAAACCAATCACCCCTGGCAGCTTTCCATTAAGGAAACAACTTGGAAAAGAGGAGAAATATTAAACATGATGACAGTATTAACACAAGACAATGAAGGTGTAGAAACTTCGTGTGCTGGGAGGTGACAGTAGGTCTGTGAATCTGGACTACCTCCAGCCAGTATGTGCCTGATCCAAAATCTATCCCAGAGCAGCAGAGCACTCAGGCCCAACCAGTACGGAGATGGTGACCTGGAGACCAGTGTCCTGGTTTCAGCTAGGATAGAGTTAATTTTCTTCTTAGTAGCTGGTATAGCACTGTATTCTGGACTTAGAATGAGAATGTTGATAACACATCAATGTTTTAGCTGTTGCTGAGCAGTACTTACATCAAGTCAAGGTTTTGCCTGCTTCTCATACTACCCTGCCAGCAAGGAGACAGGGTGCACAAGAAGCTGGGATAGGTCACAACCAGGACAGTCAAAAGGGTATTTCATAACTTATGGCATCATGCTGAACAATAAAGCTAGGGGACTGCTTGGGGAATGGCTGGGCATCAGCAGATGGCGAGCAATGGAATTGTGGATCATTTGGTGACTTTTTGTTGTTGATTACTGTTTATTGTTTTGTTTTGTTTGTTTGTTTGTTTTCTTTATAAAACTGTCTTTATTTCAGCCCATGAGTTTTTGCTCTTTTCTTACACTGCCCAAGCCACTCACAGTTAGGTACATAGATTAGCTCAGCTTTGGCATCTGGATACTTCACCCTCCAATTTCAGACACAAGCATCAGGCATAGAGCAGGAGAAACAGATGGCTTATAGGAGTGCTTCTCTATCCCCAGCGTTAAGCAGGGAGCACACTAACTAGTCGCAGTTCCTCCTGTTCTGTGCAGCACCAACCCACTCCCTGCCTGCAAGTTAGTTCATAGCTGGATACAGGGCTTGACTGCAGGAACAGCCCACAGCCCTGGGCCTCGGCACTATACACAGGAAGATCAATCTTGAAGACAAGTGTTTGGCAGGGCTGCCTTGAAAAACCTTACAACCCATACCAGGAACTAGAGATGTATTCCTGTACAATACCCACTGCTTTGCATGGCTGTTGCCAAGCTCTTCCAGCCTGCAAAAGACTATTACTCGCCAAACTCTGACTGGGAAACAGCCTCTGGTCTTTCAAGAAACTTGCCTTATTACAGCACAAAAATACATCAGCGACGGCACTAGCCAGAGCTCTAGAAGCTTTCAATTCATAACCAAATTTGAACACCAAGCTCCCTCTGCCCTTCACATGTTGATGTTTCAGGACTATTATCCCACAAAGAGGGGGTGGAACAACAACCAAAGAGGATCCTGGAAAGCCCTCTATGTGCTCCCAGGCTGCATTTCTCCAAACACGCAGCACTTTTGAGCGCCTGCAGTTGGAATTAGTAAAATTATTTCCAGAAGAGGAAAACTCTCCTATAGCAGCATATACCCTGCACCAGTACACATTACACTCTGACATGCTACTGCATAAGGCTCAGTTCAGTATCATGGAACTCCAGAGCTGGAAAATGTTAGGTGTTTTCCTTTCACAAGTTTATATCGGAAGAAAACATAACCCAGGGTCACTGCAGTGAGAGGGGAGGGCTCAGCTTCTGCACAGAAGGCATAGCCAAGCCCAGCAAATATAATGCAAAGCAATGCAGACAATACCTTAGGCATGCTAAGCATTGCAATACCATGTTATAGCAAGCTTCATTCTCTTCAAATAGTACAGGTGAAACTTTCACCAAAGGAAACACAGAAGCTCTTAGAGACAATATTTAGTTCCTAAAACACTCTGTAAATAAATAGGTAAATACTCTTATACACAAATGATTCTTAGACACATGTAAAGCACAAATAACATCACTCAGTGCCCAGAAGCGTACCACTGCAGCCATAAAGGCCTGTACAAGATAGTCTTGTGCAAAGTTCCTAACAAGCCCTAGACAGGACAGGCTGTTCTGAATACCAAAGTATTTTGGGCATCCCCAGGTGATGTCATACACTGACTAGGACATGGTTTCATTCTTGTAGGATGAGGTTTCATTCTTGTAAGGCTGCTGAAGCTGAAATTTCTGTACTTGCCACAGAGTGAGGCAAATCCTGAATGGAGACAAAGGCAACAATGAAGTCCAGAAACCAGTGCTCCCAAAATGCCCCAAATACATAGTAACAAGTGTGAAAGCATGGAGGTGGCTAGTTTCAGATTAACGGAAAACCACAGGGAGCCATTAGTCAGCATTGGCAAGAGCATCCCCTATGAACACACATAGCACACAAACACCATTGTCAATCATTTAATCTCCACTGCGGCTCAAGAGAAGACATGTGGTTCCCACCAGGGTCAAAGAGCAGCACTGATGGTGGGGACATGTCAGAGTCCACAAACCAAGGTCCACGAACCCGTCAGGCACAACATCTGCAGGTCATACTAGCAGAAGGGGCACACTGCAGCCTCTGGAAAAGGGCCCACACGTGGTTCCCAGTGGTCATATGGAGTCTGCAGGTCACACTTGCAGAGGTAACACATTACAGCCACATACAGTGGCCATGCACTGTCTCTAAAGATCACAGCAAAAGGGACAGGTCACATTCTGAGAAGTTGTGCCCACATCAGTGCCTGCTGGTCACACACTATCTCTGAAGACCACATTGGCAGAAAGGACATGTCACGGTCTAAGGAGCTGAGCCCAGGCATGAAGTGGGTGCAGGGGCCCTGCCCACCAGTGAGCTCTGTTGTCCTGTTGCAGTGGTGGAGCTGGGCTGGTGCCCACACGTTACTTGAGGCTGTAGAGCAGGACAACGCCCAAGAAAAAGAGGAGCCCAACCGAGAGGTCGGAAACGAGTCGGAAACGGCCTTGGGCCGCAGCCTCCTCCCGGCGGAGGCGCAGCTGCTCCCGCCGCGCCCGCAGCATCCGCTCCCGCTCCAGCTGCTCCCCGTAGTGCGCGCGGTAGAAAGCGTCGAAGTCGAAGGGCGGCGGGACGGGCCCCCGGCGGGAGAAAGAGGAGGCGGCGGAGCGGGCGGGCGGCGGCGCGGGGGTGAGCGGGCGGCCCGAGGGCTTGGGGGCGCCGCGCACGTCCTCGCGGCTGAGGACGCCGCGGTCGTACTTGCGGCGCAGCGCGGCACTGCCCAGCACCAGGTAGGCCTCGCTGACGGCGGCGAAGCGCTCGGCGGCGGCAGCGCTGCCCGCGTTGCGGTCGGGATGGTACCGGAACGACTGCTCGTAGTACGCCGTCTTGATCTGCGCCTGCGTCGCCGTGGGCGGAACGCCCAGCACCTCGTACAGGTCGCGGCGCGGCCCTAAGGCCTCGCCGCATCCCCGGTGCCCGGCGCGGCCCGGCGCCAAGCCGAGGCCCGGCGCGGCGAGCAGGAGGCGCCGCAGGCGACCGAGCGCCGCCGGCTCCATCGGGCCGCGCCGCCTCAGCGTCCGCGCGCCGCCATCTTGGATGCAGCGCGCTGTGCGCCGGCGCCTGGCGGTGACGTCGGGCAGTGCCGGCACGCAGCAGCATGGCGGGCAGCGGGCGCCGGCCCGAGCACCGCGGGCCGCCCGAGCTGGTGAGGCGCCGGGGCCGGGGCCGGGGCCGGGGCCGGGGCCGGGGCCGGGGCCGGGGCCGGGCCTCACGCCTTTCCCCTCCATTCTCTCGTTGCAGTTCTACGATGAAGTGGAAGCGCGGAAGTACACGCAGAAGTACGACGGGGCAGGCTGTGCTGGGCTGTGCTGGGCTGTGCTGTGGGGCCCAGGGCTGGGCCCGGCGTGCGATTTCCTGAGCCCTCCCTTGCTCTGTATTGCAGCTCCCGGGTGATGGAGATCCAGGCGCAGATGTCGGAGCGGGCCGTGGAGCTGCTGGGGCTGCCCGAGGACCGGCCATGCCTCCTTCTGGATGTGGGGTGAGGGGGGCCCAGCGGCAGGGTGCAGCACACAGGCATGTGGGGATTCAGCCCGGCATGGCGCCGAGGGGGGCACTGGGTCCCCATAGTGCTGGTGTCTGCTGCGGACTAACAGAGGGGGATGTCACTGTTGTGTGATGGCTGTCCTAGAGCATTGTTTGGCAAGGCTTGTGATCTCTGTTACCACCCCTTCCTCCCTTCAGCTGTGGCTCTGGGCTGAGTGGGGATTTTATCTCTGAAGAGGGGCACTACTGGATTGGCATGGACATTAGCCCTGCAATGTTGGGTGAGAGGCCCCTCCTCCCCTTAAGCTCTCACTTCACCTCAGAGGTGATTGCTGAAGGCATGAGCTTGGTACCATGAGGTGTCTTCTGTGCAGATGTGGCTGTGGAGAGAGAGGTGGAAGGAGACCTTCTTCTTGCAGATGTGGGTCACGGCATTCCCTTCAGGCCTGGCATGTTTGATGGCTGTATCAGGTGAGTTTGTACACCTAACCAAGCTCTTCTGATACTCTGCATAACTACATATTTTGTATTGTATACATGGTCTGCTTATGTTGCATAACAGATGACTGACTGTCCTTATCTGTCACTCTGTTTGCTCCACGCCAACTTGACTCCAGCTCTTTAGGACAAGCTGCTGAGATTCTAGATTGTAGAAGCAGCAGTTTCCAAAGAGATGCTTGTATGTGTTTTGTGGTAGTGAGCTGGGAAGAGTATTGAAATAAATAAAGTGAAGTTGGGGATAATGTGAGGAGAGTTGAGACATGCACCTAGGATGAAAACCTAAAGTATTCCTGTGACATTGACCTAGGGACTGACCTCACAGCTGAGCTTGATGGTTGATTTTGAGGTGAAGGGGAAAGAAATAGTTCTCTTAGAGAATACCTCATAAAGGTACTGGACAGGAGTAGGGGCTGTCTGTTACTGATCTGAATCAGTTTGGGATTGCTCATTGTCAAAACCTGCATGGTTGCTTGTGGGCTATGCCAGGGTCCCAACCAAGCATTGAATTATTTGAGCACCTGGACTGGGGGAGATGTCTGGTGTTTCATTGCGCTTGAATAAGCTTGAATAACTGCTGTACTATGTTGGGTTGTGGCATGGCTTAGGGAGTCTCAAGAGGGATTCCTGTAGTGTCTTGACTGCAGAGTGGAAGGCAAAATTACATGGAGAAAATTAATTAGTTTCCCTGATGCCTAACACATGTTTAACACTGAAAGGAAGCTCAAAGGGAGGTTATGGGCTCTGCTAAAGAATTGATGGCTCGGTGTCTTGAGGGTCTTGCTCTCTTTTTCAGTATTTCCGCAGTGCAGTGGCTTTGTAATGCTGATAAGAAGTCGCACAGTCCTCCAAAACGCCTTTATCAATTCTTCTCAACTCTTTATACTGCCTTGGTAAGTGTCATGCTCTCTCAGTCAGGCCTCTGCCTATTTTTGTGTCGTCACTGTTGCCTTCTAGGAAGACTTTTTAAGTAAATGCTACTGAAATATAAGACTAGCAGGAGCACCTATTTCCTGTCTGCATTCCTTTTTGCATGGTGCCCTGTGTTTCTGTAATCCCTGCTGTTAGCTTCGTGCCCTGCTGTGCTGTGGAGAAGCTGACTCTGCAGTCTGAGCAGCTCTGCTGGGAGAGTTCTCTAGGAGGTTTTAGGCATTGGAGGCTAGGGACTGGGTGACCAGAGGGGAACCCTGTCTTAACAGGGTTGTGACTGACTTTATTTCCCATAGGCCCAAGGATCCCGAGCCGTCCTGCAACTGTACCCTGAGAATTCAGAACAGGTACAAGATACCACTTGGTGGGGAAAATGAACAGGCAGAGCAAGGCAGAAAACCTGTGCTGTTTGAGGCTTTGAATGCATGGTATTGGCCCACATCAGGTCTGTGTCTCTGTCCTTCCTGCCATCCATAAAGCTCTGCAAGAGCCAGGAAAAAAACAACAATAAGGAGAAAGCCCCACACAATTTCTGCCGCTTCACAGTTTGTTTTGGGCTGAGCCTTAAAATCAAAGAAACTGACAGGACTTGATCTAAATGTGCTGTGCTAGATTTTTGCCTGTGTAACTGGGTTTGAAGACTGGACTGTACTTGTCAGCACTGTACTATGATTCCCAAAGGCTGGAAAATCCAGCCTTGTATAACTCTCCTGGAGAGTCTGCTGCCCCACTGAATCCAGGCAAGGTGGAAGAGCAGGGAGAACAAAAAAATACTGCAGGCTGCTGCCTGGACAGAACTGCAGAGCTAGGGGCTTGGTATAGGGTTTAATAAAAGCAGGGTTGACCTGTCGTGTGCATACACAGTTAGCTGTGACTGAGCCTAGAAGTCTCTTGGGCTTTGCTTGTGGGTGAATAATGTTTGCATGTGCTTCTTTTTCCAGCTGGAGCTCATCACGACCCAGGCCATGAGAGCTGGCTTTACTGGGGGAATGGTGGTAGATTACCCCAACAGCACCAAAGCCAAGAAGTGAGTCCTGTCTTTCTGTGAATGGGCAATGTGTGGGGTGAGGCATAGCCTCAGCAGTGATTTTTACAAGCTGTTATTCTCTTTCCCACAATTCAGTCCTGGGCAGAGGTGACAGTTTAGATCTGACTCAAAAATAGAAGAACTCAGTCTTGCTTGGGGACTGGGAATCACATGCTGAATGTCAGCTTCATGTTCCTCATATTTTTTTTCCCTTCAGGTTCTTCCTCTGTCTCTTTGTTGGGGCTTCTGGCACGTTACCAAAGGTGAGGAACTCTGCCTAGCAGCAGAAATGCCTTCCTGGCTGCTGGGTAATGTGGAAGAGCTGTGGGTGAGCAGGAGTCACACCAGACAACTGCATATGCAGATGTGGCTTCACTCTTACGTTTCTTTGTTCTCATCTGGTTTCTGTGCCACAGTTTCTGGGAGATCTGTTTACTCCTGTCCCAGTCCCTCCCCTTACAGAGCGCTGTGTTTCCCTTAATTTATTTAGATGGCAGTGAGCACTAGCTCTGTCTGCACCAGGTGAAAGTTCCTAATTTTGCTCTTCAGGGCCTTGGTACTGAGTGTGCTGATGGACAAGAGATACAACAGGCAAAGTTCACCAGTGAGAGGTATTGTATGTGGGGTGAAGTTTCAAGTCCTCCCCAATTTCAGGGGATGTAAGTGCTCAGTTTTGCGGACCACAGTGCTGCTATGTGTGAAGTGGTGGGAGGGAAGGGACGGAGTGTACTGGGAGGACCGTTGGCAGCCCAGATGGGCACTGCTTTATCTTACTGAAGGGCCCCAGATACAAGGACTGTAACAGGTTGGTTTGACTAGAGGGCTTTGCTATGGCATCAGGGAGCTGCTGTTGATGCTTACCCTGGAACTTCAGCTAAGCATTCAGATTGAGGTGCGCTTCCTGTCCAGCACTCAGCTCTTTGTCTCAGCACTGTAGTATAGGTTGTTGGTGGTGTGGTGTTTTGTTTTTTGTTTGTTGTTTTTTGTTTGTTTGTTTTTGGTTTGTTTGTTTGTTTGTTTTTGTTTTTTTGTTTGTTTGTTTGGCGGGGAGGCAGGCTGCTGTGCTTGAAACCTGGTGTTCCCATCCATCCTCTGTCAAGTTCTTTGCTGTCTGACTGCGCAGCTGTGTCCTGTGTGGTTTCTCCTGCTGGTGAGGTCTCCTCCTATAGTAGTGGTGCAGGGAAGAGCCCCCCCCCTGCAGCCAGTGGGAGAGACAGAGAAAAAAAACAGAGGAAAATCGTCATGGCTGCTAGCAGCTGGTGGCTGCCATGTTTTCCTGCCTCTTACACTGCTGTGCTCTGCTTGCTTAGTCCAGGGGGTACTTCATCTTGGAAGGCAATAGCAGAACTGGCAACTTGTTGGGAAGCCAGAGGCTTTGTCTGCTTTGTTCAGAGTAGAGCAGACAAGGGCAAGGTGGCTGTGCTTAAGCACGCTGCTGGTATGTCACACGTGGCACAGAGGAGTGCTGGTCTGCTGCAGCCTGTGGAAGGTAGGTGTCCCTTGGCTCAAAGCTATGGTTGGTGGTAGCCTCCCTCCTTCTGTGTGTCTGGAGTTGGACTGTGTGGGCCTTGTCCACAGTGCTGCTGAGCCTCTTTTATCCCTGGGGAGTGGGAAAGCACCTACTGTTTTTATGAGGCATGCCCAGGTCTGGGTAGAAATCTTCCGGGGCACAGAAGTGTTCCTCCCCAGCTGCTGTCTCTGTAGGACACGGTTCAGAAACACCAAGGGGAAGTCTGTGAAGAAAAGCCGGGACTGGATTCTTGAGAAGAAAGAGCGCAGGCGACGACAGGGCAAGTAAGTTTATTTGGGTCCTGCCTCAGCTGAGGTTGACTGTGCTAGACTGGCTTGCTGTCTGTCACCCATTCAAACTCCTGCCATGAACTAGCTTCCCTTCCCCTCCCTGTGTATCGCACTGAGTTGCTCTCTGCTTTTCTTCACAGGGAGGTACGAGCAGACACCAAATACACAGGTCGAAAGCGCCGCCCTCACTTCTGAATTGCTGCGGACACTGATGATGTGGAAGACGGTGTGTTGGCCTCTCCAGTGAGCCTCCTGTGAATGGCACAGATGGGCACCCCAGGCCTGGGACTTGTTGGAACAGGTCACTGTGGCTCTTGCAGGTGTAGACTGGCTCAGGTGCAGCCAAACTGCCAACTGCAAAGCTGCCAGACCTGTTTTCTCTGAAGGCAGAGTGGCACAGAGTTCTGTCCAATTGGTGTCTGCCATGCCATTGCTTATCTTCCCAATGGGGCAGTGAGCCAGAACATTATATCCAGCTTCTTCACTAAACAGTCAACAAGTAAGAAGTGTTGCTGGTCTCCTGTGTTGTGTTCTTAGTGCAGGGGAGCTGAGGTAGAAAACAGCACCAGGTTTACTATCAGCTTCCCCTCTGCCTGCAGGCAGGTAGCCAGGCAGCATAAAGGTGTGTGTCCCATGAGGGCCAATCTTCCTCTAGGCAGAATGGCAGAAATGTTATCTGAACTGTGGTGATTCCTCCTGCATCCACTTCAAATCAGGTCCACCCTGTATGCATTAATGCTCTGAGGGTGTTGGAATCTAAATTGCAACCATTGCTGCCTGTCACTCCCTCCCTTCCCTGTAAATAGAGGTGCCAGCCTAGAGCTTTACAGTTACAAATGTTTATTCTACATAAAAATTCCACAAAATGGGAAGCTGTTTTGCACCCAAAGCTTTGGGAGAAGGAAGGGAGGTTAGCAGGGAGGGAAAAGGGTGAAGGAAAAAAGAGGCAACAATACAGTGTCATCCAGCCCAGTGAGACAGAGCAAGCCAGGGTCAAGATCCACATAGAAAACAAGGACACTTAGCTCACAGTACAGCAACAGTACAACTCCACAGAGGGCTTAGAAAGCCTTCAAGTACATTACTAAAAAACAAACAAACAAAAAAAAACAACTAATAAAAATAAATCCCCAATCCCCAATTCAAGTGCTAGCTGTGTGTGCCCCACACTGCTTATAGAATACTGCATCAACATGCTCATGGTGCTAGGAGGGCAGGTGGCACTTGGAACAGAGGTGTCATAACCCAAAGGATAAGTGGTCTGAGGTTGGGGGCTAGAAAGAAAAAGTGAAATGTTACCTCAAAGCACAACCACGCTATTGGTGATTCAGTCTGTACATGCAATGACAGGCAGGTAAAAAGGAACTGAACGGGGCTTCCCATAGTGCAGGGGTAATTATTGCACCAAAACACCCTCCCCTCACAGCGAGGACAGTGAGAGACAGCCTGCAAGGCAGTGAAGGCAGCATGCTCCTCTGCCTCTATCATGTCAGAGCATGCAGCCATCACTGCCTGCATGAGCCCAGCAAAGTGCCAGTGGCAAAATCACAGTGCCGTCTGGCTCCTGCTGCTGGCAGTGGTGGTATCAACAAGGAGCAAGGGTCAGTAACCACACCAGTGCTGTTCTTGGCTTTGTGCCTTGACGGGGGTGGGTACTGACATCATCTGAGCTTGTATCACAGAAACCATTTCTTGGAAGAAAAAAGTCCCCTTGAGCTAGCAGTGGGCATTGCTGTGGGGTCAGAGCCTGAGATGAACTTTCTTGCCTGCCTGCCTAGGAGCAGTCTTACCAGTAGTGTTATTGCTTCCCAGAGGAGGGGGCCTAGTGCTCTCACTGGCTTATCACAGCAGTGTTCAGATTGCAGTGGCAGGCACCAGCACTGGGGCAGAAGCAGCAGGCATTGTACATAACCTCCACCTCTCTCTCCTGTAGCCAGATGTGCCCACAAAGATGTGCCACTGGCTATGCCAGTGCCTGCTTCCTACTCTGGAGGGGTCTCCAGAGCCTGCCTTCCCCTGCTTGCAGGGGTCCCAGTGCCCCAAGATATTGTGCTGAACGCAGGCTGCAGTGATGTAGCTAATATTAGATGTCACAGGACTGTGAAAGAAGGGGACTGTGGTCTTGGATGTTCTCATGGCCACAGGTGCTGGGGGCTTGGGCTGGGCAGGATGGGGGACTGGGCTGGACGCGCTCCCCAACAGTGACCGAATGCAAGCAGAGTTGTGTTGTGGGACCTTTGGTAATAGTGACAGGGAGGGCTGTGCTCAGGGAAAGCAGGACTGTGTCCTGGCTACAGCCTGCTGTCCTGCACCCTACACCTGTGGGCACACTGCACAAGGCAAGTGCCAGTGCTATTACTAGCCAGGCAGGATGGCGGAGCGTGGGGTGGGAGCAGGGCTCAGCTCCAACCAGGCCTGCCCTCGCCCTTCCACTCCAGCTTGCATGCCTTAGCCCTCAGGGAACACGGAGGTGGGGTGCACTCAGCTGCCCCTGATTGGAACAGTGAGGCAGCATGCTGCCTGCAGCTGGAGTACTCACTGCCATCAAGTGCCCCTTTTCTGCTACCAGCATCTGGGCTCACATCCAGCCTCCACCCTGGTGCA
Organism: Aythya ferina; assembly: GCF_964211825.1. Lineage (NCBI taxonomy): Eukaryota > Metazoa > Chordata > Aves > Anseriformes > Anatidae > Aythya > Aythya ferina. The sequence goes on from NC_140309.1 coordinate 1,395,242, forward strand.
TGTCTGCAAGCTTGGCACCAGCACCTACACTGCTCGGGCTCCTCCACAGTGCTTTGGGATTTCATGAGCCAGCCAGAGCACCAGACTCTCCTGAGGAATATAAGGGCTGACACCTGCTGTTGGACTGAGGCAGCAGCATGGGAGTAACAGGATGGTGGCAACAGGGCCCCTCTGAGCTGCCAGCAGGCAGTAGATACCGCTGACAGCGTGGGGCACCTAGGTGCTGGCACAGCAGCCCACAGTGTACAGGTGTCTCCCAGATGGTCCCGGGGAAGAGCAGGCAGCAGGACACTGTGCCAGAAGGAGGTGGCAGGCAGATGCTCAGATGTGGCAGAGGTGGAAAGAGAGGTCTGGCCCTGCCCTGCTCAGGAGCTGGTGATGGAAAGGAGGAGAAAGAAGGCTGCTGCTCTTAGCTTGCAAGGTGTGGATGCAAGCCTTTGCTGCTTCCTGGGACTGTGATAGGAGAAAGCCCCCCTGCCTCCAGCCCCCAGCCCAAGGGTGCATATGTGGAGGAGTCAGGCTGGGTAAAGCCTTGCTCCCAGGTAAACACCACCTGGGGCTGTGGGTGTCAGAGCTGTCCTCAAACTCTGACAGCCTAAGCCCAGGCCTGGGGACAGCAAGAGCCAGGGCCACTGTGTGCCACAGCTGATAACAGAACAAGGAGGATTTGGAGCAGGGTAAGCAGCCAGTGGAACTTGGTGGCCTCAAACCACCTGTGGCCTCTTGCCCTGCCTGAGGTGCAGCACTGAGCCCCATGTGACTGTCCCCATCCCTAAGCATCAGAGATGGCCCCAAGCAGCACCACTGGCCAGCAGCAGCAAATCCAGCCTGAGGCACCTGCACTGGGGCGAGGGCTTGCACAGGGCAGAAGGCAGCTCCACCACTAGCAAAGCAGCAGGAATGGAGCACTGCAGCCAGGCATGGGCATGGTGGGGGGGGGGGAGGCAGAGCCTGGCAGAGTGTACCCCTGGGGAAGTGCCCCATGAGTGAAGCAGCCTGAGGAAAAGTGTTTTGCAAACACTGATGTGGCTGACAGACACAAGAGCTCTGGCTGAAGGCGATGGGAAAAGCTGGGGAAAGTTGATTGGGCTCTGTGCTCCTGAGGACTCTACCCATCATTGGTCTCATCTTCAGGTGTGACTAACACAAACTGTCTAGCACAGGAAGAGCAGCAGTGCCCAATGGTACCTCTGTCCCCACCTGGTCCCAGCCAGCCTCTCAGACTGGTGCAGTGATGAGAGCTCAGGTTCTCCCCATAGGTCCCCCTCACGCCCATCACTGTCCCCTGCACCCCGCCTGCACCCCAAGGCTGGTGCTCCCTCCACACAGACGTACCGCACACACAGCATCACAAACAACCATGCATTAGAAACTGAAATGCTGCTGGGAGGCTCCGGGGGCTGTGTGGTTCGCTCCAGTGTGGCTGCAGCCCCATGGCACGCGCGGCTCCATCCATCACAAACAGTCCCGTGGGGTGAGTCTATCCAAAAATACCGCCAAAGGTGGAGGCAATGACAATACCCAGGATCACACAGCAGATAATGATCATGATCTTCTTCTGCTCAGGTGTTGCAGCACCGGCAGGGAGAAAAGGGAGAGGGGACCATGAGTGCCAGGGGTAAGCTGGACCCAAGAGCTGGGGCCTGCGATGTGCCCCATCCCTGTGTGTCTGTGGTGGGCTCTGATCAGCACCAGGCGAGCCAGACAGGCTCTGGCCATCGCTGGGACATGGCTGGGTACCCAGGCTCCCTCTTCAGCACTGGACTGGCAAACCTGGTGGCCCACTGTATCCCCTGAGCTGCTAAACTGCTGCAGAGACATAGGAGCATGCTGGTAGGGCCAGGCTTGGGGAATGGGACAGGCAGCTGGCACTGCGCTTGGGGCCAGAGCTGTAACATGCCTTTTTCTACCACCTCCACCTTGTTTTGGCAAGGGACATGGATCCTACATCTAGCCTGGCCCATGGAATCCACCCTGTCCCTCCTCTTCCCACCAATGAGCACTCCTGCCCCATGACTCATTGACAGTGCTCAAGGAGCACCCTTACAGAGCTCTGCCTCAGTCCATGTCACCAGCAGGACCCATGCTGCACCCAGCGGTGTGGAGTAAAGTAGTGCTTGAGTACCCACAAGGCTGCACTTTGCTGTCTGCTCCTTTGTGTAAGCAGCAAGGCAGGCAGGGGTGCCAGGCTGGGACCTGGTCCATGGACAGTGTCAGAAGTGCATGCAGAGGAAGATATGACCCAGCCAGTGCCATGACTCACCCGTCTGGCTTTGCTCTGGTACTTCACTGCTTTTTTGGTGTCAGACACAGCCCGCTCCACGTAGTCCACAGAGTGTTCCACGTTGTACTCAATGCGGTCAATCATCTCACCCTGCAGAGTAGGGACAGAGCCCACACGCCCATGTGCACATACGTGAGCTCCTTCCTTCCCTGCTGCTCCCTGGCACCGTGCAGACATCACCCTGCCCAGTGGCCCTGCATGGGAGATAAAGGGATAATCACCTGCCTGTAGCAGGCACACAGACTGTGGACACCCTGGGGTGTGGGTCCAGACCATAGGCTTTGTCCAAGAGGGCTGGGACCTCTGTACACACGCCAGCAGAGAGGCAAGTAAGAGTCAAGCGGGTTCCCCATCCCAGTCCTGGCCTGGTGGCCACATGTCTTATGTCCCAGGTGAGCATCACAGCCACAACAGGATTTGCATCATCATGGTGCTGCACACTGGAGAAGCAGGAGGAGTGGCAGGGGAGGGCAAAGACCATACCAGCAGCACCATGTGGGGTACTCATTAAGCCACAAACATGCACAGGTGACTACTTAGATCTGCACAAGCACCCTGCCAAGAGCAGAGATCCCTGAAGCAAGGCTGGTCAGTCTGGACCACTGGGTCCTGCAGGGACTCCTGCCCCACTCCTCTTCCAGGATACGGAGACATGGCCTGAGGCATCCTCACCTAGCCAACCTTCTCCCTTCTGCCCCCTCTTTACTGCCCACCAAGCGCATCTGGGTCCTACAGCAGATGGAGACTGTCTGATGGTTCATGTGAATGACAGGCTTTCCAGGGGTGGGCAGAGGCTTGAACCCCAACACCCTTCTGCACAGCACAGAGAGAATCTGGGCTGCAAAGCTGAGGATCATGGCCAGCAACTCTGCAACGCTCTTTTCTGAGCTTTAACACCTGGCAGCACCAGAGAGGACAAGCCTTGCAAGCCCAGGGATGTTACCCTCCCACCCAGGTCAAAGCACTGACCCTTATCAAGCACCCTGCTGCTCTTGTCCCATGCCTGATATGCTGGCCTGGGTGCTGTGCCTAAAGCTGATGCTTCCCCTGCCCACTGGTGCCACTCCTAGGGCAGAGTAGACAGCTGCCAAGCACAGCTGTGAGTCTGATACCCCTCTGCTCTCTGCCTTCCCTGTGCCAGCAGGTCAGAGACTAGCCCCCCTCTTCTGCCCCCGGGGGTGTTGCAGGATGCTGACATGGTCTAGCAGTTACAGCAGGGCAGAAGGCCGCAAATCCTCCTAGAGTGCATCAAGCCTCCTGCACAGCTTCATGCCTCCAGTTCTCCCAGGGAAGGCTGATAAGGGATGGTGGTGCCCCTTCCCACACAGGGACCAGCACAATGTAGTGTCCTCAGGTAACTGTGCCCACACTGCCCTGACCTGCTGGGCTGTGGGGTGGCAGCATGGGTGCTGGCTGCAGGCAAGGCCACAGCAGCAGGCAGGGCCAGAGACAGTCACAGTGGCCTGTCACCCCTTGCCTCCACCTATGTGTGTGTATCATGGGGTCTGTGCCACCCATGGGCCCTGTGGAGGAGCCGGACATGGCCATGTGACAGGCTGTGACAAGCAGGTCTCCCAGGAATGGTGACAACTCCTGCTGGCAGAGTGGCATAAGGAGCCCAAAGAATGTGAGGATAGGAAACAGGACCTAGAGTCTCTGAACAAGGTGGAGGTGGCCCTGCATGGATTGGCACCTCCTCCCCCTTCCCCCCTACTGGGGCCAGCCAGAGGGGACAGAAGATGCGAAGGCCCTTCTCTTGGGAACAGCATGACAGCACTGCCAAAATCTTCTGACCCTGGGCCAACTGTCCCAGCCTGTCCCAGGAGCTGACAACCCAATGACCTGCAGACATCAAGGGAAAACAGAGGAGACACACAGGGCCAGGTTTGCCAGCTAGTCAAGGGCAGGCCAGACAAACACCTCCATGCCACAGCCACCCTCACCCATTTTCCAAGGGCCAGCCCTGACGCCACACAAGAGCCACAGACATGCAGAGTGCAGCCATGCAGAGCCAAGCATGCAGCACTGGCAAGAGCCAGGCGGGGCTTTACCTGCCACTGACGTCTCCTCGGCCGCGACAGCATGGCAGGCAAGAAGGGGGGTGAGCAGAGACACCGAAGAGCATGCCCATCTGAAGGGCCATGCCCTGCAGGCTGGTGGCACAGCCTGGGGCTCCCCAAGCTCTGTCAGTGGGGCCCAGTGCTCACATGTGAGCCCACATGGGCCTCCCCAGAACTGCTCAGGCTCTGGGGAAGAAGAACCCATCCCCACCTGGGTGCCAGCCATCAGCAGGTGCCCTCCTAAAAGGCAATTCACTTCACCACCCGCCCTGAGCACACAGCAGCTCCTGTTCTGGGGCACACGACAGATACCTCCAGCCCTCGAGAGCTCACCTCAGCCCTGCTGGGAGCAGTGTAGGTACCAGGTGGCCAGATGCAGGTTTTCACCTCAGCACCCACCCTGAAAGGACGCCAGCACAGAGGTGCTTTCATGGGCTCATGGCTGCCCTCCCAAGCTGTCTGCCCCAGTGCCCTTTCTGTGTCCAGGCAGAGCACATCAGTTTCTCTCCAGCCATCCCCTCCCTCCTACCGCCCCCACCCCCGCAGTGAGCTGGCATCTGGGCTATGGGCTGCAGGTCTCCTTACCTGGCTCTCCACCAGCATGGCCATGTCCATGAACATGTCATGCAGCTCTCGGATGCTGTTCTCCAGCTTGATGATCTCACTGTGCCGTGTCTCAATCTCATTCAGTGCCTGCTTGGTGATGTTTGAATCCATAATGATCTGCAAGAAGACAAAGCCAGTAAACATGCTCGGTCCTGCCTCTGTGCCCCAGATGTTGTCCCTCACCTCTGGGACCAGGGGAACCAAGAGAGATAGGGGAATGGTTTAAATGGGAGGTATCTTCTGGGGCAATGGAGAAAATGGAGCAAGATCCTGGAAGAGCACTCTGGGGTTTGGCCTCACAGCAACCATGAGGCCATAGCCAGGCCCCATGGAGCCACACAAAAGCCTTGGAGGCTGGCGCTGGACTCAGAGGGAACATTGCAAGCTGGCACCATCTGCCTGCCCATGAGGCCACTGGGCATGGCAGGGATCTGGGCAGAGCAGGGCCTTGGTGCAAGCCAATCCTCCTTGGGGTTGTGGCTGGTGCCAGAGTGTGAAAGGCTTGGCTGCCATATAGTCTCTAGCCCACAAGTACCATGGAGCAGGGAGAGCCTCTAGCCACCCCAGCCAGGCAGTTTGCAGCAGCCACCCCCCTGCCCTGCCCCAGCTCAGAGCTGCCCTTCCAGCCAAGACATAGTCCCTGCTCATGCAGCATCCTGCTGCAGTATGGGCTGTATTTGTCATTCCTGTGCTGGGAGCACATTAAACAGACAACTCCCAAGGGACAAGGACTGGGTTGGCTTTTAACCATGCTGGGCTTGAAGCAGGGCCAACCCATGGTGCTTACCCCAGAAGAGAAGATGGCTGGGTTGCCACTCTCCAGCATGTCCTCCAGCTCCTCACTGGTGGTGGTCCTGCCAGCTGCAAGCAACATACATGGGTCACTTGTGAGCTCCTATCCTGGCCACAGGTCCAGCAACCCTACCACAGGGCTCTGTTGTCTCTGTGACATCTCCTAGAAGCAGAGCCGAGCTGCTCTTCTAGCCCTATGAGCTCAGAGGCCTGCTACAAGGATGCTGGCAGCCAGCATCCAGGAGGGATGGGAGAGCAGCAATCCAAGAGCAAGGATGCACTGCAGGGCTATCCTAACAAACTCTATCCCAGGACAGTCAAAGCCCACAAAGACATCCAGCTCAGCAGAGCTCACTGCCCTGACACGCCCTACTGCAGCTACTCAAAGCCTCATTAATGCCCCAAGGGTGTTTTAGCCCTCAGGGCTGCCTGAGTTTTAGCCCTGCAGCTGTTTAACAGAGAGATCAGACTCATTCCTTCTCCTGCCCTCATTCTTGGCAGCACACCTGGCCCCACTGTGGTACTTTCAGCCCCACAGCTCCTTTGCGGGCAATTTTCTCATCCTTTGATCACAGTTGCCTCCCACTCCCCACAGACGTATTCTTCATAGCTACAGAAGTGAGACATAGTAGTCATTCTGAAGGTTACAATAGTCCTCCAGAATAAGTTACTTCATTCTTACAGGATTCTATGATTCTAATAGCCAGGTGGTACCCATGAAATTGCAGTGCTAAACAGAGACAAACACTCTGGGCAGGCTTTTACCAGGGATGACACCTCCATAGAAGGTGGAGGACATCCCGTTGGTGCGACCAGGAGCAGATGGGGGCAGACAGGCAGGAGCAGCTAATCATAGAAACATAAAACAGCTTGGGTTGGAAGCGACATTGCAGATCATCTAGTTCCAAGACCCCTGCTATGGCTAGGGATGCTACCCACTAGATCAGGTAGCCCAGTTCCTCGTCCAACCTTGTCTTGAACACCTCCAGGATTGGGACATACACAGCTTCTCTGGACAACCTGTTACAGGGCCTCACCACCATCTGAGGGATGAATTCCCTCCTAACTTCTAATCTAAATCTCCCCTCTTTTAGTTTAAAACCATTCCCCCTTGTCCTGTCATTATCTACCCGAGCAAAAAGTCGCTCTCCATCTTTTTTTTGTAAGCCCCCTTTACATATTGAAAAACTACAATAAGGTGTCCTGGAGCCTTCTTTTCTTCAGACTGAACAGTCCCAGCTCTCTCAGCCTGTCTTCATAGGACAGGTGCTCCTGCCCCCTGCTCATCTTCAGGCCCTCTTCTGGAACCTCTCTAACAGGTCCACATCTCTTGTGTATCATCTTGCGCATCTCTTGTGCACATCTCAGGTCCCCAGACGTAGATGCAGTACTCCAAGTGGGGCCTCACAAGAGCAGAGTAGAGGGGGACAGTGACCTCCTTCAACCTGCTGGTCACATCTCTGGCCACATTGATGCAGCTCAGAATGCAGTTGGTTTTCTGGGCTGCAAGCGTGCACTGCTGGCTCATGTCAAGCTTTTCATCCAACAGAATCCCTAAGTCATTCTCTGCAAGGATGCTTTCAATGAGTTCTTCACCCAGTTTGTTCTCATGTCTAGGATTGCCCCCACACAGGTGCAGCACCTTACACTTACACTTTTGAACCTCATTCAGTTTACATGGGCCCAGTTTTCTAGCTTGATCACATCCCTATGGATGGCATCCCTTCATTCTGTTGTATCAACTGCACCACTCAGCTTAGTGTCACCTGCAAACTTGTTGAGGGTGCACTTGACCTCGTTGTCCAAGTCATTGATAATAACACTAAACAGTACCAGTCCCAAGACAGATCCCTGAGGGATGCCACTCGTCACCAGCCTCCACCTGGACATAGAGCCATTGACCAGCACTCTCAGGGTGTGGCTTTCAAGCCAATTACTTATCAACTGAATGGTACACCTATCAAAATCATCTCCTTCCAATTTGTTGTCCAGGATGTCATGTGAGACTGTGTCAAAGGCTTTACAGACTTCCAGGTAGGTGACACTGGTCACTTTTCCCTTTCAAATGATACAGTCACTCCATAGAAGCATTAAAGTTGGAAAAGACCTCCAAGGTCATCTGAGCCTTGATCCTGGATTTCACTTGGCAGGTAGAGGGGAACCAATGACAAGATTAAATGCAAGAAGTTTGCTGCAGGTTATATCATGTGTGCACCGAATAAATTTAAAACACTACATTGGTTCTCAAAGCATTCTTTTCTTGCCGCTTTTCTGTAACTCCTACTTTTTGAGTTTCTCTTACCACTTATTTACATTTGTCTTCATTTTTTCCATACATGGTTGAGGAGGAGGAGAATACATCCCCATCGTCTCCCAGAGATGCAGCTGGGACCTGGGAAGCCCAGCAAACAGCATCCTGAAGGACAGTCTGATTTTTTGAAATCATAGAATCATAGAATCATTAAGGTTGGAAAAGACCTCCAAGATCATCTGGTCCATCCATCCCCCTACCACCAGTATGACCCACTAAAACATGTCCCAAAGCACCACATCCAACCTTTCCTTGAACGCCCCCAGGGACAGTTATTCCACCACCTCTCTAGGCAACCCATTCCAATGCCTGACTGGTCTTTCTGAGAAGAAATGTCTCCTAATTTCCAACATGAACCTCCCCTGGTACAACTTGAGGCCATTCCCTCTAGTCCTGTCGCTAGTCATTTGCGAGAAAAGGCTGACCCCCAGCTCCCCACAACTTCCTTTCAGGTAGTTGTGGAGAGCAATAAGGTCTCCCCTGAGCCTCCTCTTCCCCAGACTAAACAACCGCAGTTCCCTCAGCCACTCCTCACAGTACTTGTGTTCCAGGCCTTTCACCAGCTTTGTAGTCCTTCTCTGGACACACCCCAAGGCCTCGATGTCCTTGTAGTGAGGGGCCCAAAACTGAACACAGTACTCGAGGTGCAACCTCACCAGAGCAGAATACAAGGGGACAATCACCTCCCTGGTCCTGCTGGCTATACCAGTCCTGACACAAGCCAGATACCCTTGGCCTTCTTGGCTACCTGGGCACCCTGCCGGCTCATGTTCAGGTGAACATCAACTAACACTCCCAGATCCTTTTCCTCTGCACAGCTTTTGAGCCACTGTGCTCCAAGCCTGTATCATTGCATGGTGTTGTTGTGACCAAAGTGCAGGACCTGGCACTTAGCCATGTTGAACCTCATGCCATTGGCCTCTGCCCATCGACTGAACCTGTCCAGGTCCCTCTGTAGGGTCTTCCTACCCTCCAGCAGATTGACACTTTCCCCCAGCTTGGTGTTGTCTGCAAACTTACTGAGGGTGTACTCGGTTCCCTCATCCAAATCACCAATAAAGATATTAAAGAGGATGGGCCCCAAGACTGACCCTTGGGGAACACCACTCATGACCTGTTGCCAGCTGGATTTCACTCCGTTCACCACTACTCTTGACCCAACAGTCCAGCCAGTTCTTAACCCAGCAGAGTGTACCTGTCCATCATAGAAGGCTACCAGATTTACCATTGGTAAAGCCACGCTGGCTGTCTTGGATCACCTCCTTGTCTTGAATGTGCTATGATATTGCTTCCAGGAGGATCTTTTCTATGATCTTCCTAGGCACAGAGGTGAGGCTCACCAGTCTGTAGTTCCCCAGGTCCTCCTTTCTACTCTTTTTAAAAATGGGAGTGATGTTTTCCTTTTTCCAGTCACCAAGGACTTCACCTGGCTGCCAGGACTTTTCAAGATGATGGAGGGAGGCTTGGCAATTCCCTCTGGACCCTAGGATGCATGTCATTGGGCCCCATAGACTTGCACCTGTTCAGTTTCATCGGGTGTTCTCAAACTTGCTCTTCACTTACAGTGGGAGCGTCTTTGCTCCCTCAGCGCTCACGTACAGGTTCAGGGAAAAGAGAGACATGGGAAGCCTGACTGCCAGTGAAGATTGAGGCAAAGAAGTTGTTGAGTACCTCAGCCTTCTCCATGTCTGTTGTTACCAGTTCACCCTTCTTGTTTATCAGAGGGGTTACGATCTATTTGGCCTTTCTTTTCTGGGCAGTGTACCTACAAAATCCCTTCTTGTTATTTTTTGTATCCCTTGCCAAGCTCAGTTCCCTCTGTGCCTTGGCTTTCCTGATTTCATTCCTGTATTATTTCCATGCCACATGTCCCTGCTTCATGCCAATGCCTTTGCATTTCCTTCTTGCACCTCATTTTGAGCAGCAGGTCCTTGCACAACCATCCTGGTTTTCTGCCCTCCCTGCTTGCTTTCTCACACAGGAGAATGGAGAGTTCTTGTGCTCTAAGAAAAAACATATTTAAAGAGTTTCCAGCTGTGTTCAGCTCTTTTGTCCCTAAGGACAGTGTTTCAGGGGCTCTTGTCCACTGGGTCTTTAAATTACTTGAAGTTTGCTCTTTAGGAGTTCATGGTCCTGACTTTGTTCTGCCAGGCCAATATTCCTTGAGATCACAAACTCAATCAAAGCATGGTCACTGCAGCCCAGACTACCTCCAAGCTTAACCTCTTTAATGATTTTGTTTGCACTGGTAAGCACCAGGTCCGGTAATGCTTCTCCTCTGGTTGGTTTGTCTATTACCAGGAAGTTACTCTCAACACACTCCAGGAGTCTTCTGGATTGCTTACAGCCTGCTGTCTAGCTTTTCCAGAAGACATCCCGGTGGTTGAAGTTCCCCATTAAGATGGGAGCATGTGAATGCGATGCTTCTTGTAGCTGAAACAAGAAGGCCTTGTCAACAGGCTGCCCTTGATCAGAAGGCTAGTAGTTGACCCCAACCACAAGGTGCCCTTTATTGGTCCTTAACTTTTACCTACAAGATCCCAAACCTTTGAGCCTTTTTTGTGATACTGTTTTTTGTGCAGGTGATAGACTGAGCCAACTTTGTATGGTTGCCCTTTCCAAGGTCTTTACCATTACTCACACAGTCTCTTCTCTCCAGCCCTAGAGAATCGTATCTGTTGTGCAGGGGCATTTCATGGGCAAGGGGAGACTTATCCTGCTCCAAGAAGAGGTGAGGATCCAGTCTCCTTTGTCTTGTAAGTCATTCCAGTTTGTTGGTTCAGGGCTGGAAGCTTGTTTAACTTCCTCCTACCAGGACTTAAGGCAGGGCTGTTGATCAGCCTATGTCAGTACATAATAAAGCCTGTCAATCTCCCTCTCAGATTGCTGGATGCTACATGGCCTGGTGTGCACATATTGTAACAGAGCCACCTGTTTGAAAAGTTCATCCAGCTGGGCACACTTACACCTATGACATCTACCTATGCCTTCAGGACATAGTGGAACTTCCAGAGACTGGAGTTCCCTGTAACTGAAGGTCTAGGCAGCTCTTTCAATCCCCTTTTTGATCCTCTGTTTGGGTGTAGGCATCTGCCCAAGGAGGTTGCGGCCCCTAAATCTGGGTTTCAGCCTCAGACTGGCAGGTTCAGTGGGTGGACACAGTTTCTGCTGCAGTAGAAGGCCCTTCCTCTGCTGCTCCCAGAATAAAAAATGACCCATCCTGCGCCCTCCCATGCAGACTGCTGTGCCAATGGCCACACCTGGCTGAGGTGCCGCACCATGGTTGCCTGCCCTGGGTGCTCATGCTCCCCAGAGGCAGCCTTTGTACCTGGGGTTGGCTGCTGCTGCTGCTGGCCCTGCCCAGCCCTCATCAGCTGCTTTTGTGAGGGCTGCTGGGTGCTGGCAGTTCCCTCCACTCCCTGGGTTGCTTTCACGAAGGAACCCCTCCTGAATGCCGTGGTCCCCCACTCCACTAGAGAACGTGCCTGCCCTGGAGCTGATTGCCTTAGCAAAAAAATGATATGACATAAAAAAACAGCGAACTCATAGAAGCCAAATGAGGTTTGCTCAATCTAGAAGAAGCCCTAGATAAGGCCAGTAGCTGCCACATGGTTACAGAGAGGCGAGGCAAAGGGAGTGCATCACTACTAGCACAGCCCCACTGAAGAGAAACCCCAGAAATGCAGTGAGTTCCTGCTCCTCCAGCCATAACCATGCACCAGTCCCTTCCTCTGCAGCATGGCTGAGGAGACAATGGGGCTATTTGGGGCTGGCTCCAGTACCATAGTTCAGGATGGAAACAAGCTCTTCCCTGCAGCACTCCTGACTCTGGAGACTTTACATTCACTGCTGTGTCAGGGCTGGATACACACATAGGTTTATACCCAATTTCTCCCTTCTGGTATTTCCTTAAGGAAAGAAAGGAGCTTTAAGCCATGCTGCACAGCAGCATAGTGAATGCTGCTTCCCTGCCTGAAGATTTTCCACAGAAAAGGACACCTCCACACTTAATTTCAGGTCTCTTTTTCTTGTCATGAAACACAGAAACAAGAAGACCACCTGGAGCTCCTGTGCTTACTTCCTGAGGCCCTTATCACATGTAGGTGCTCTAAGCATCTGCAATGGAAGTGTGTTTCTGGCTTTGCTTCAAGAAAACAATGCCATATCAGCAGATGTTGATGGTGACAGCAGTCAGGAACACACTGGAGACTGCCGGCTCCAGGCAGTGATATCCATGTCACATGAAGGTTGTTTGCTGTCTCCTGGCAGCAGAAGGTTACTGGAAGAGAGAGCGAATAAACCCAACCACACACTTGGTGAGCAGGAGACTCCAGAAGTCTTAAATTGGCTAACACTCATTAGCTCTGATTCCCCATCAGACAAATGCGGTTTATGTCCACAGCTGGAACAGCAATGTGCAACCTTCTTACAAAAAGCAGATAAAGTGGGGAGCTTTATAGATGCTTTCTGGGCCATCTGAGCAACAAGAAAAGGAAGGACAGTAGGATGCAGAAACATGCTGGGGTCTCTTGCAGACACTGAGTGGGACTTGAAGATTTAGGAGTCAGGAGGGCACACACTGATGTGTGCAGTGGGTAGCTGGGATAACTTTTCTGATCTTCCTCACCCATGCTCCTCTTTTGCCCAACATTATCAGTGCTGCACAGCTCCTTGATGCCTGCACTGAATATGTTCCTCTTCCTGGGCACACAGGCAAGTAAGAAGTGAGACAAAGGGAAGGCAGCAAAGGGAGAACTGAAACTCATCAGCTCTTCCAGAAGCCTCAAAGGAGCAGGTGGAGGGCCGTGAGAGTGCCCCAAGCATGGGGAACAGAACCTGCATATGACATGACAAGGCCCAGCACCTGGTGACATCTAAATCCATATCACCCCAGGAGTATCTGGGCAGAGCTGGATCCAGTGCTCCGCCAACACCTCCAGCAAGTCATACAGACCAGCAAGCAGCAGAGGAGACATTGCAGGAGGGAGAACAGGAGCTGCGAGCTGCACGTTGAAGCTGATAGAGATTCTAAAAGCTAGATGTAATTGAGATGGACAGGTGGAAATAGAAAGGAAGCCATTTACTGGGATGTCTGAAAAATACAGTTAGAAGACAGATAGATAGAAAATAAAAAAGAACAAGAGAAAAAACAATAGCCAGGAACGAAAAATGGAAATTCTTTAGAAAGAAATTTCTCTTTTACAGGTTTTGTTGAAACGAAATACTTTATCTTCAAAGTTAATTGCCCATGGCCAGGAAAGAATTTTATTTGTGACTAACAAATAATCTAAAAAGTTAATAGGATTTTTATTTTAATAACCAATAGGCATGGCTCAATAAGCCTGCAACAGTGCCCAGCTGGCTCTTGAAGTGGGAAACCAAGGCATAGACCATAGTGGGACACTCTTCTTGGCATGTCTGGGGCTTTTTTGGGACAGGCAGCCCATGATTTAGGCGAAGAGAGAAAAATGGATTGAGCTTTGCCCCACTGTGCCTGGCTGGACACCAAGCTTTCAAGAATATGGGACAGTTCCTGGGCTATCATCAGTCCAGGTCACAGCAAGCTGTGCTGCTATGTGGGGGACTGGAGCATTCAGACCTCTCCAGGCCTCCACACTAAACAGAGAGAGCAGAGAGATGCAAAGTATTGCAGCCCAAATCATGCACTGAGAACCTGCTGCTGAGCTCAGTGAGCAGCACACCGGTTCAGCAACACTGATTCTCCCAGCTATGAGCCTCCCAGTAGTCTATTGCTCTACCACTTGGGGTCAAACGAATTGCATTTGATGGGCTCAAGGAGCCTAAAATGGAGCCTGCATCCCTCCCAGCGGTTCTGTAAGGAAGGACTACACTGAGCCAAATGGCTCAAAGGGGAACATAATCCACAGCTCATCACTTAATGGAGTAAATCTTCAAATCTGACTGCATACTGCAAGGAGACAAAATCACAAACTGAGCAGATGTTAGATATCAACATTAAAAAGTATAATAAAGATTATAAAGAGGAAGAAAAGGGACCATATGACAAAGCAAAGAAATGCTCCACCCATAAGACATAAGCACAAAGAACCATAGAGGGTGAGGAGCAGCAGACTGCTCCTCCATGTTTGGTCTGCAGCCCCAAAAAGAGAGGCAACCAGAACCAGACAACAGAGATCACCACCCTGCAGCAGAAGTTGTTCCTTAACAGAGCTGGCATGAGCTCATCCAGTGGTTCCCCGTTCCTGGAGTTGCTTGGGCAGGTATGGTTCCTTGTCCCCACATCTCCCTGGATGAACAGCAAGAACAAGCCCACAGCCCTTACATAAATGGTGGGTTTTAAATGTTTTCTTCAAGTTCTGGGCAATGTGGTCACAGGCATTCCAAAGGCTTCAGAAACCTGGGGAATGCTGAAATGCTGGTATGCCATCCTGCCTTGGCAACCTCCCCAGGGCTGTGCTAGAGAAGCAAGCGTGGCGTTGCTCCAGGGCAGGGTCTGAGACAGGAGCTGGACTGACCCCAGCACACGTGGGGCCTTCACCAACTGGGGTGCAATCCCACAGCATGAAAGATGAGTGGTGATAACAGAGTCCAGCAGTGGTGTCAGACAAGGCAAGCTGTGAAATCAGATCTGGGGTAGCTCCAAAGTGTCCTGTCAGGAACAGCAGGAAATGGGACTGGAGACAGGACTGGAGACAAAGCTACAATGTAGGGCCAAGGTCTATCCAGGAGGCATGGCCAGAGAAAGACTGGGGACATGACTAAGACAAAGATCCAAAGTCCCAGGAGACAGAGCTGGAGACAGGTACATCTGCAACACATCTCAGATGTGAACTGGGTAGCCCAGGCCTGATCCTATACAGTTGCAGGATCCATGGGCAGAGGTGGAAGTCCTGGGAGAGGCTTGTCTTGATGACTAAGAACTGCTAGTGGCCCCCAAAGCCCTGAGAAGCTGCTGCTTTGCAAGTCCTCCTCCTAGCTCTGCTCACACCATGGCTGGCAACTCCAAGAAGCAAAATCTTTTCTATTTTAGCCCAATGGAAATGGAAATTTCTAATGGAAATTACCCATGGCAACCACACTCTGCTAGAGTCCTTCACCACTCCTGCTGACATGTTCCGACCCCCTTCCATCCTCCTGCAGGAGGGCTGGGAGCCTTGGCAAGAGGCTCCACCACCTCTGCATACTGCTCTGCCAGCATCTGCCACCTCTCCTCATCCCCAGGTCTGTGAATGGTGAAGTACAAGAGGATCTCCAGGCATTCAACATTTTTTTATACCAAACGTGAGCTCAGTGAAGCCTGTTCAGTAACTACAGATCAGGGCTTAACTCTGCAACCTGTGTGCTCACAGGTCTGAAGGAGTTGTGTAATGCTGATGTGCCCCTGGGTTGAAACATCCTCCTTACCTCCCCAAGCTCCTGGAAGGGCTCCACAGCCTGCTTCCAGTCACTGCTTCAAGTTTTACAATCACCAAGGGCAACCCATGACATCCCCTTCCCAGCCCCACAGGCCATTTCTGCCACACTGACTCTCAGTGGGCAAAGCTGAGTCCCGTGTTCCGCTGCTGGTGGTTCTTCATGTTGTGCAAGTGCCATCAATCAGAGAAAAGTCTTTGTAGTTGCAAACAAAACTACCTCCAAACAAAACTTTCCATAACTCCAAAGGACAGTCCAAAAGCTTTTTTTTTTTTGTCAACTGGAAAATTTCTGGCAGCCAGAGATTTCTGAAGATTCATATAAATTAGGACAAGTTATCAAGCCTTCCAAAAAGACATCTCCAAGGACAAAAGCTCTGCAAGCTTTTTTCTAGCTTTGGTGGAAGATCATCCAGAGCCTGCTTGTGCCAAGCATGACCCAGCTTCAGCCTGCACAGATGCTTGTGTCCAACACACAATCCCAGAGCCAAAGGACCTAAATTCTTAATCAAAACATCTGACTTTTGTCAGATCTTGTCTTGTGTTTGAATTAATACATTCCTTTTACTGCACTAGAAAGATTAATTGGTTCATGTAACAGGGCCTGTTTTGCAGAAAGTCATGCTGGCTTCTCTGGTTGCTATTGGCTCCTTGCTCATGGCAGCCCTGGACCCAGGAAGGCAAAACAAGGCACAAACAGCACAAATTTACTAACCCTCATGTTGATTATGCTCAGCACTGAGTGGTCACTGGCACAGTGACAAAGAGGAGGGTGCTGAGTACGGTGCATCTCAAGGACCCACTGCACTGTCCCATTCAAGTCCCGAAGAAAGCTCTGAAGACAAGCAGCAGTATCAGCTCCAGGGGTTGCTATGTCTTGCAGGCAGAGACAGGACAGAATGCAGGATATGTGCCCTTGCCCTGTCTCTCACTGTCTCCTTGCTGTCCCATTCCACTCTTGCAAAGCACAGAGCAGTTAAAGGCCTCGAAGCATTCAAGGCAAAGAATGAGAGCACAGACATCATGTGGGTTAACAAGGAGCCAGGCAGTGCAGGCTTGACCAAAGGATGTAGCTGGTCAGAAAGTTTGCTTTAATGTTAAGACAAAGCATGAGGCCTGGAAGCTACACCTTGTCCACACCATGCAGCACAGCACTCACCAAAGACTTCCAGGGAAGTCTTCTGGGGTCCTGCAAGTCCACTGCCTTCTGGCTAGGTTTCACAGTTTGGAAGGCTATTGTTAGATGTTCAACAGCAACAAAAACGGATAAATGTGTGTCAGATACCTGTTTGATCCATTGTCTTTCCACATTACCACAAAATTACTGCATAACCACAAATGGGATTAAAGTGCTGAGTCAATGGAAAGTGCCTATAAAGCAGGAAGAGCCCAGGAGAAAATCTATGCGCTGAAATTTGGCAAAATACTGGAAAATTATGATAACTGGTCCTCTGCCTCCCTAGAGAGCTCCAGAATGCATCTTCCTCTCTCCTGCCATCTTTAGAAATTAAAGCTTTCCTGAGAAAAGCCTCTGCGAGTTGTCAACAGACAAAGCAGCATAGAGCTCTGCTATTGACTGTGAAACAGAGAGAGAAGCAAACTCAGCCCTTAGCTGGAAGGGAGAGAATGGCACAAGACAGGTCATGAAGCTCTGGGACAGGCAGAGACATGAAGCCATTAAGGAGACTTGCCACCAAACTCCCCTCAGTGCCACTGCAGGGGTTGTGGCCCTCGCAGGGATCAACTAGCTTCCCAGAGAGAGGGCAGGGGCGGCTCCCTCCGGGATGTGCAGGGATTTGGGGAAGCTCCATGGGGAAGGTGCTGGTACTGCAGCTTGCACTGGTCATACAGCCTGTGCAAAACATCAGTTTGCAGAGTTCTGCACATCACGCTGTTTATAAATAGTAAAGACTGCCAGGTAGGTGCCTCTGGACTGCAGAAGTCCAATATGCCACAGCTGCATTAACTGTAACAAGTCAGCTGTGCTCAAAGCATCCCTCCTCCCCAGCAGCAAGGCTGCATGAGCACCCACCGAATGACACTAGGGCTCAGGCTGGACACAGAGAGAACCAGACACCTTCCCTGGAGGCTGGGATCCTCTGTCTGAATCAGACTTCCAAGCTCTCTGTAGATACAAATCGATACAACTCCCACAGGGATGGATAACGCTGTCCTGTCTATCTGTGCATGCAGAGGCGGCAAGTGCTGGGGACCCAGCCCACTTGGCTGTCCCCCAGCATAGACAGGTCTAGCACCGGCAGCAGTGGTATTGAGGGGAGCAGACTTCAGCTGTAAAAGCCTAAGCAGGATGTCACAAACTGCTGCCTGGATCCCTGCCCTGTGACCCCTTCTGCTCCAGCAGGGAGGACTGCAGGTGCCAGCCTCCAGAGCTGTGTAGGCATTTTGACCCAAGAGGACCTTTGTAGGGTAGATGAATGAGTGGTAAGTTGTGAGATGGAAGTGCCACAAGGAACCCCATGTGAATCTGTTCAGGCTCCCATGTAGCACTGTGCATGCAGCTTCTCCTGCCCTGCCAACCCACCAGCACACATGGGGAGCACCATGGCCTTTCAGGCTGCTCAGGGCTACTCAAAGGAGCTACCTGCGTTGGACCAGCCCCAGGCTGTCCTACATCATGGGCAGTTCATGAAGCATCTACAGCTTGCACTTCTGCACATCAATTAACCCCGTCTCACATAGTGGGGTGGGGGCTGATTAGTTCTCTCAGTGCCTTTGGAGACAACAGATTCTTTATTTTTGGATCCTCGGTCTCACACATAACTTTTTGTTCATAAAAATCAGTCTCTATGCAGTACCTCCATGGCATCAAAGCTACACAAGTGCCATAGAAAGCTCCTCCAGGCCTCAAATCCAAATTCTCTGGGATCAAAACCTAATCACTTAAGATGTCATTCCTCATAATGGCCAAAATCAAGAGGAGAAAACAAAGGAGCAACACCTCCTGTTGCATGCAGCAATGACACTAAGGTTCCAGAAAGCACTAGTGAAAGCACGGCTCCAAGTTGCATCCGTGGGGATGCCACAGAGGGGGGACACATCTCAGCAAGAGGTGGTTGAGCAAGAACAGCCACCAAGGATCTGTCCAGCACTCAGCAACCTGAGGACACTGCATGCCTCTGTGACATCCTCTGTCTTGGTGTGCTTGGAAGCAGTGAGTGGGTAGGCGAAAAGGGGACAACTGCTAGGACTAGAACAGAAGCAGTGAGAGGAGAGGATACCCACTTAACCAAGTCAGACTCAGGGACTCAGCACACACTGTATGTGCAAGGTGACAGTAAGGACCAGAGGCATAACCTCTGTCATGCACAAGTTGCCTACACAAGGAAAAGAGGTAGGTCCTGAGGGGGCTGTGAAGAGCCCCAAGGGTTCACCAGTTAGTTGTTCTTTGTGAAAAACAGCATTGCCCGGGCCTATGACCCACTGCCCATGAAAGTGCCATGGCAGTATTCCTACATCATCGTTTCTTCTGCAACAAGCACATTCTGAGCTTTTCCCACTCATTATGTCCCTGCAGGCCCTGTCCCCAGACTTTACTCATCACCATGTCCCAACCAGCCATGACACTTCCAGCACCAGAAAGGAAAAGTATTCCTCTGCAGACAGCAGCACTTCAACAGAGAGCTATTTCTCTGCATGCCCACTACCATCTCTGCACCACATGGAGAGGAGGCGTAAGGCTGCCACGTACAGAACAAGTATGTCACAAACATCAGACCAGGAAAAGAAGCTGGAGTGACTATCCCATTTCCGGAGCAAGATGTAGAAGCAGTTAGGACAGAGAAGCTCACCAGCTGCCAGAAAGCCTCCACAGAACAGCTGATAAATCCCTGCTCTCATACTTTCAGAACCTTAGTGATTTACTGACTTTGCTGTCAGAGCTCCCAGCACTTCCATCAGTGGAAAACGAGAGCTACAGATTTCATAGATTTTTGTGCAGCCACCACTTCCCAGCTGAGCTCAGTTCAGCAGTGCTGGCTGTTACATGCAGGGAAAAGCACAGCTCTCTGTCCAGACAGCACTCCTGACAAAACCCCAGTAAGCTTGTCACTTCTTTTTGCCAACAGGGATTTTCTGCTGTCACCAGCCAAAGGAACCAAGCTTTCGCAAAGGATTGTGCACTGGGCTGTGCACAACACAGACTCCCATCCTCCACATGCATCTGCCTTACATCTCGGCCCCAAAAGGGAAGGCAGGTTCCTCACTGTCACTGACTAGGACACCTCCTCTGCACCCAACAACTGCACCACTGTGAGCCTTTTCCTCATGCCCTGTCAATGCTCTGCCAGCTCTACAGGCCAGCCCAATTAGGATAGACAATGCACGGACAACTACTGCATAACTTAAACAGAGCAGCAGAGTCCTTCTAAAACCTGACAAACAAGAGGAAAGTTTCTTTCAGGATTCTTTCATGGTTTCTCTGCAGATGATTAAGGACCTGGCTAAATCCTTTCAAACCTTCTCCTCTCTTAAAAGGGAGGAATAGGGATACTTTAAATTCCTGTTATGTTGTAAGACACCCCTGTGGCTGGGTATCACCTACAGAATGACATTAGCTAACAAATTAGTCACTGTCAGCTGGAGCAGTGACACACATTCGTCATCTTGCTTTACTTTAAATGTCAAGCTCTTGTTGAGCCTCATGTCAATCAATTCAGCCGGTGTGAAATATTCTTCTTATTATTATACATTATAAAGAATAATCTTAACAAAGGAAAGATTTGCACAGTCAAGTCTCCTTTTATCCTTCCACAGAAGCTACCCACTGCATCCAGATTCACAGGCATTTGCAGCTCACAAGGGACATTTCCACAAGTGACCTTCAAGGAAACCGTTAGGACTCAGAGATCTGCCTTTTTATTCGTGCTGAATCTTGAAACGAAAAAATAATCATTTGTTTGTGAGAAAAAAATGGACTGTGTTTCAGACTTTTACATTTTAATCACAAAAACTCATGACACATGTCTGCTCATGAAATTATTTGCAAAATGTCTTTCAGTATCTACTCGCCCTAACTTCCCTCTTGTCTGCTTATGCCCCTAATTATGGTGGTGTTAAGATTCTTCGTTGCTGGGAGATGACCACATTTCTCTGAAGCTAACCATGTATCACTGATTCTCCAGAATAATCACTAGGAAAGCAGATTTTGTGGGCAGACAAAGACAGACTTCTCAGTGATGGGCTCTGAATTACACAGTGAAATCTTAAGGAGATCCGAGTGCCACAGTGGCTAAATGACCTCAGAGGTGTCACCTGGGGCCCACCTTCAGCCAGAAGACACCACCACTGCAGAGAACTACCACCATCCTGGGGCAAGGTTGCTATAAGGGAAAATGTTGAGAACATAAAATGCCCATATCTCAAGAGCTCATTTGTCTGTTATTATATATATTTCAGCATACCTGAAATGAAAACCGCCCAGAGGAAAGTCAAGCACTGCTACTACCTGGGCAGGGACTGATGCCACAGATATACATGGGAGTCGGGAACTCCCACAAGCCTGTTGGAGTTCAAAATTAGCTGCAAACAAGAGAGAGAAATTTCTCTCTCTGTGGTCTCTATGCAGCATTTAAGAAAACCTTTGCAGTTTTTGTGCTTTGCAGGATGAAGACACACCTTTCCAGCCCTGCAGGTGAAGCAATGCTCTCAGTGCCTGGAGCAGAGGTGCCATGCACTGCAGTCTGCTTGCAACACTGGGAGGGATGACAGCATCTAGGACAACACCCACCTTGTGCAGACGCTAGATGGATGGAGCCAACTCCCCAGTAAGGCACTGCTATTTGCCTTTCTTAACCAGGGCAGCTAAATAAGTTTGATATGATTAAGCTGAAAACCTTTGGGCTAATGGTGGCTCTCCTCACTGCCCGCAGCCCACGTGTGCTCCTGCCAGCGCCCAGCAGTGCATGAGGCTTGCTGCCAGCTGTCTTAAGTGCCCACACCAGCAGCATGCATGGCCAACCTGGGGTGCTTCAGAGCTGTGCCGGGTGTGCAGTGAGCAGCATTCTGCAGTGGGGCATGAGCACAAATCCAAATGTGATGAAAACCCAAACAGCAGAAGTGCCCAGCCATGTCAGCTGTAGGGACTGCACAGGTGTGGGAATCACTTGTTCCTCAGCTCCGGTGGGCACACCAGCATTACTGACTATATTTTTAACAATGAAACACAGCAAAATACAAGGGACTGTCACTTGTCTGCCCTGTAGCAGGAGCACATCCTAGCCGCTCCTGAGTGCATGCATAGCCCACGGGCACTTGGGCTTGGACACAGAAGCGTGTGCAGGTGTGGGCACCTCTGGCTCTGCCACAGATAGTGCAGGATGCAGCCCCTGGCCGCCCAGCTGTACTCCCCACTGCATTTACTCACTGATCTCCAGCTGTCTCTGAATCCTGCCCTTGCAGCGCTCCCGGTAGTCAGTCTGTGTGGCGTTGTACTCAGACATCACTTCTACGAACTTGCGCGACAGCGTTGAGTGCTGCAGAGGGAAGAGCAACAGAGGGGGTTCAGAACCTGGCTGCTTCCAGCATCCAAACACCATTTCCAGCCTGGCAGCCACTCTCAAACTGTATGAGAATTCAAGGTGGGCAACAGTGCATGACAAGGCTAGGACTGACCCTGAACCCTGCACCCCAGTCTAGGCTTTTTTCTCAGCCTCCAGAGTTCACTGGGGGTTGTGGCAGGCAGCAGTCCCCTTGAGGCCAACACAGGTGACTGGGCTGATCCCATGGCAGCTACCTGGCAGGGGACATTTGCCAACAGATAGCAGCACTGGAGTTGGAACCCCAGTGCCACCCAGCCCATGCCCCTGACTGTTCCTACAGCAGCACCGATCTGAGAACATTTTAGTGGTCTGTCAGAAGAAATGGGTAATGTGCTGGTAGAGAAGCAGGTCTAGCACAGCAGACAGACAAAACATCACCAACCTGGTTCTGAACTTGTCTGTCCTGCTGGGAGTGGGTAGTGCTGCTGCCCAGCCTTTCCTGCCTGCTGCACTTCCCCAGGCACAGGCAGGGGCCAGCCACCAGTGAGGCTGGCGTGGAGCACTGGGCCGAGCAGGCTAGCCTGTTAGCATGTAGCATGCTCTAGGACAGCCCTGTTTTCCCTCCCCATACTGGAGGGCCCAGACATTCCCCATGCCCCCTAAACCTCCCCCAAACTCTGTCCACCCATCCACTTCAGGAATTTCAAAGACAACAGAGCCTTTATAAATTGCATCATAGAATGGTTTGTGTTGGAAGGGGCCTTAAAGACCATCCAGTTCCGACCACCTGCCATGGGCAGGGACACCTCCCACTAGACCAGGTTGCCCAAAGCCCCATCCAGTCTGACCTTGAGCACTTACAGGGATGGGGCACCCACAACTTCTCTGGGCAACCTGTTCCAGTGCCTCACCACCCTCATAGTAAAGAATTTCTTCCTTATATCTAACCTAAATCTACTCTCTTGTGCTTTAAAACTTTTACCCCTTGTCCTATCACTACACCCCCTGACCAAAAGACCCTCCCCAGCTTTCCTGTAGGGCCCCTTTAAGTACCAGAAGACCACTATACAGTCTCCCTGGAGACTCTTCTCTCTGCTGAGAGTTCTCAGCCTGTCCCCATAGAAGTGCTCCAGCCTGTGATCATGCTCATGGCCTCCTCTGGACTTGCTCCAACAGTTCCACATCCTTCTTGTGCTGGGGGCCCCAGAGCTGAACACAGTACTCCAGCTGGGGTCTCAGGAGAGCAGAGCAGAGGGAAAGAATCACCTCCTTTGATCTGCTGGTCATACTTCTTTTGATGCAGCCCAGAATACGGTTGGCTTACATTTGCCGATTTAGACACAAAGATGTTCTTTGGGACTATATCAAAGGCTTTGTACAAGTCACAGTAGATGACATTGGTTGCCCTTCTCTTGCCCCACAATGCTGTCATAGAAGGCCACCAAGTTAGTCAGGCATGATTTGCCCTTTATGAAGCTATGTTGCCTATCTCCAGTTGCCTCTCTGTCTTCCATAAGCCTTAAAATAAGCTGAAATAGCTCTTTACAGCCCTCCAGCCATTCATAAACAATGAGACTATTTATCTGAGTCTCACCACCAAGCTGCCTGCCACTGCAGTGCAGCTAACAGAATCATCTATGTTGGAAAAGACCTCCAAGATCACCGAGTCCAACCTTTGACCTAACACTAACAAGAACTCCACTAAACCATATCCCTAAGCTCTACATCTAAATGTCTTTTAAAGACCTCCAGGGATGGTGACTCCACCACTTCCCTGGGCAGCCTATTCCAATGCCTAACAACCCTTTCAGTAAAGAAGTTCTTCCTAATATCCAACCTAAAACTCCCCTGGTGCAACTTTAGCCCATTCCCCCTCGTCCTATCACTGGGCACATGGGAGAACAGACCAACCCCCACCTCGCTACAGCCTCCTTTAAGGTACTTATAAAGAGCGTCGCCCCTGAGGTCGTCCCCGAGCCTCCTCTTCTCCAGGCTGAACAACCCTGGCTCCCTCAGCCGCTCCTCATAAGACTTGTTCTCCAGACCCCTCACCAGCTTTGTAGCCCTTCTCTGGACTCGCTTGAGCACCTCAAAGTCCTTCTTCTAATGAGGGACTCAAAACAGAACAGAGTACTCAAGGTGAATACTCCACAGTACTCGAGATAAGCCCAGCTTCGCACACAAACTGCTCACCCTGAATGCTGGTCCCATGGGGACACAGGGGCATGGCTGCACATCTGCTGCCTGCAGAGCTTCCTGCCCACCTGGGGCTGATGTCACAGCAGAGCTGTCAGCCCCTGCACACAGATCACCCTCATTATATTAGTCTACTTTCCATTACCAAGGAAAGGCAACCAGATCCCAACTACAGCCAGTCAAACATACTGACCCCTGACAAGCATCACCCACCCACAAAGCTGGTGCTGCCCCTGGGTGGGAGCTCATCCCCCTTCACCCACCCAGAACCCATCTGTGCTGGGAGTGCCATACGATAGAGATGCCCACTAACAAGAGAACAGCAAACAGCGATGAAGATATTCCAGGAAAGCCAGGACAGAGCACCACATGCATCCAACATCCAAACACTTACACTTCATCAACAAGCCTTTTTCCCAACATTCCTGAAAACTGAGAAACTCAGAAAACTGAGCTTCTCATGCATGAGTCTCAAGGGAAGCTAAATTTGATGCTGTGTCAGGCAAGAACCGTTCATGACCTTCTTCATCCATGCAGCAGAAGTAACAGCACGCTGGAGTTTAAGAAGTGTTTGGATTGTGCACTTAGCGACATGGTCTGAATTTTTGGGTAGGCCTGCGTGGTGCCAGGAGTTGGACTCTATGATCCTTCTGGGTCTCTTCCAACTCGGGATATTCTATGATTCTATGATTCTGTGATTGATGGGACTGGCTACATATACCGCACAGCCTGAACAGTCAGCATTCCACCTGCAGGCGACAGACATCTACAAGCTGGGGCCAGCCAATGGTACCCAGGTGGGAAGATGCAAGGTGGGAAGCCAATGGTGCAAGGTGGGAAGCCACTGGATTGTGTTACCCCAGCCTCACACCCCACAGACTGCTCATGCAGCCAGACTCCAGAAGCAGGAGCAACAGGTGATATAGAAAAATGGTGGAGGGAGAAAGGAGAATAGGAGACAGAAAAGGGACAGGAAAACAAGATATCCAGAAAGAATGTAAGGAGAGAGAACACTGAGAGTGACTGACAGGATGAAGGAACTCTTGGTAAAACAAAGAACTGTTGGCAAGCCACCAGAATGGCCTAAGCTCACAGTGAGTTACATCCCATGGACAGCTGAAACAAAGGGCTGTACCTGAGCTCTGCCCAGCTGGAGTATGCTTCAAAGCCTGTACGTGGGCAGGACACTGTCAATACAGCATGTCCCTGCACTCCCTGCACTGTCACTGCAACAGGCCAAACATGCATGATGCACACATGCATTCAGATGCTCCTACCAGGTGTCCATGTATCCTGAGCAGCCCTGACCAACACACCCCTACCCCTACCTCCTGGGCACAGCACTGGAGACTTTTTTAGAAACACCTGCATTTGCTTTGCAGCTATTCTAAGCAAGAGGCAGGTCAGCATTTATGGCAGACCCTCAGGCTCCGCCAATCTGATTCCTCTTCTGCTGGCAAACCTCACACAAAAGACCCTGGCAGCGTCAGCTTCAGCAAGCAGCCTCTGCTCGAGGCGCCCAGCCCAAAGCAAGGTCAGAATAGCTCCTGATCATCTTCAAGTCATAGCTACAAATCCTGCAAAGATGTGATATACTGTCCAAGTGACTCCTGTTCTGCCTTTTCAAAATCATTTTCCTAAAATCCAGTTCATTCTCATTCAGCTGAAAGCTATCAACATATGTTGATCTGCAGCCAAATACAGCCTTAGGTGTTGAAAGACATTCCTTTCTGCTAATCAGTATACCACACCACCTCTCTTTTACTTAAGTTATTCAACTTAGTGTTTATTCTGTCAGATTGTTATTTTACATTCCCACAGGCATCCCACATATCTATAAAATGCATTTGATTTTGAAAGAACACAGTTTCACAAAAATGCACTAGAAAAAGCATTTTAAATGGCTTTTAGTCATTAAATAATAAAAACTGCTTGAATATTCAGAGTAAATAAAAAGCAATTTCTTGCATTTGAAAGAAAAAAAAAAAAAGTAACATTATGAAATGGGGTTGTTTCACATAGGGCCAGTAACAATTTACTCCTCAAATGTTGGGAAAGCAACCCACTATGCTGAACCACCAAGATGGATTTCCAAAGAGCTCATGCAGAACCAGCAGTCTCGGGGTACCTATGGAGTGCTACAAAACACCCACAAAGCATATACTGAAACCAAAGACCTTGTCCTATAACATTTTTCTATTTAAGAGAAAGATATTTCTGAAATGCTCATCCTGTGTGGATTCCTGTGGGTCACCCCAGCCTTCCTCCAGAGCTCCCACTGGGTATACAGGGGAAGCAGAGTTCCTGCTTCTGAGATTCCACCAACTGGGTTTCTTTCACAGTGTATGAAACAGTCCAACCAAGCTGAAAATTTCCACTGCACCAGCTGGATAAACCAAGCCCAAAAGCAATTAAAGCAAAAGCTATTCTAAATAACAAATACTGACATTTGGAAGAATGACAGTACTAGTGTTCACTCTGCTATGAACTTGAAAAAACTTTCATACTTATAGAAACACTGAAAATACTGTCACCATTTCTGTGAACCTGCATCTCTGGCAATATTTCTGAGATGGGGATACCCTCAGGAGCTGCACAACTCCCTGTGACCCCAAAGTACCTGTATCTTTTCAGATATGGCTACTGCTGTTAAAGACAACAAAAAATGTTTTTATAAATACATAAACACAAAAAGGAGGACTAAAGAGAGTCTCCATCCTTTACTGGATACAGGGAGGAACTTAGTGACAAAGAGATGAGGAAAACACTAAGGTGCTTAATGCCTTCTTTGCCTCAGCCGTTAGCAGCAAGACCAGTTATTCTTTGGATACCCAGTCTCCTGAGCTCGTGGAAGGGAACAGGGAGCAGAATGTGGCCTTCATAATCCATGAGGAAATGGTTGGCGACCTACTACAGCACTTGGATGTACACAATGGGGCCAGATGGGATCTACCCAAGGGTACTGAGAGAACTGGCAGAGGAGCTGACCAAGCCACTTTCCATCATTTATCAACAGTCCTGGCTATCGGGGAAGATCCCAGTTGACTGGCAGCTAGCAAATGTGACGCCCATCTACAAGAAGGGCCAGAGGGTAGACCTGGGAATCTATAGACCTGTTAGTTTGACCTCAGTGCCAGGGAAGCTCATGGAGCAGATTATCTTGAGTGTCATTACGCGGCACTTACAGGGCAACCAGGAGATCAGGCCCAGTCAGCATGGGTTTATGAAAGGCAGGTCCTGCTTGACAAACCTCATCTACTTCTATGGCAAAGTGACGCGCTTGGTGGATGAGGGAAAGGCTGTGGATGTGGTCTACCTTGACTTCAGTAAGGCTTTTGACACCGTTTCACACAGCATTCTCCTCAAGAAACTGGCTGCTCATGGCTTGGACTGGCGTACACTTTGTTGGGTTAGAAACTGGCTGGATAGCCGGACCCAAAGAGTTGTGGTGAACGGAGTTATATCCAGCTGGAGGCCGGTCACTAGTGGTGTCCCCCAGGGCTCAGTATTGGCCAGTTCTCTTTAATATCTTTATCGATGATCTGGAAGAGGGGATTGAGTGCACCCTCAGTAAGTTTGCAGATGACACCAGGTTAGGTGTGTGTGTTGATCTCTCGAGGCTAGGAAGGCTCTGCAGAAGGATCTGGATAGGCTGGACTGATGGGCTGAGGCCAACTGCATGAAGTTCAACAAGGCCAAGTGCTGGGTCCTGCACCTGGGGTGCAATAACCCCAAGCAGCACTACAGGCTGGGAGATGAGTGGTTGGAAAGCTGCCTGGTGGAGAAGGACCTGGGAGTATTGGTTGATAGTCAGCTGAATATGAGCCAGCAGTGTGCTCAGGTGGCCAAGAAGGCCAACAGCATCCTGGCTTGCATAAGAAACAGTGTGGCCAGCAGGACTAGGGAAGTGATTGTCCCCCTGTACTCAGCTCTGGTGAGGCCGCACCTCAAGTACTGTGTTCAGTTTTGGGCCCCTCGCTACAAGAAAGACATCAAGGTGCTCAAGCAAGTCCAGAGAAGGGTGGTGAAGCTGGTGAGGGGTCTGGAGAACAAGTCTTATGAGGAATGGCTGAGGGAGCTGGGATTGTTCACCCTGGAAAAGAACAGGCTCAGGGGCAACATTATTGCACTCTACAGGTACCTTAATGGAGACTGTAGCAAGGTGGGGATTGGTCTATTCTCCATATTCTCCAACGTGTCTGGTGATAGGATGAGGGGGAATGGGCTAAAATTGCACCAGGGGAGGTTTAGGTTGGATATTAGGAAGAACTTCTTTACTGAAAGGGTTGTTAGGCATTGGAATAGGCTGCCCAGGGAAGTGGTGGAGTCACCATCCCTGGAGGTCTTTAAAAGATGTTTAGATGTAGAGCTTAGCGATATGGTTTAGTGGAGGACTTGTTACGTCAAAGGTTGGACTCGGTGATCTTGGAGGTCTCTTCCAACCTAGATGATTCTGTGATTGAGCCAGCACCAAGGGTAGACTCATGCTCCTGTGGAAGAGGCCAGCACCCTCATCTGCCCCAGGACCACAGTTGGAGGACCAGCCCTGTCAGATCTTCTGGTACACATCCTCACAGGTCTTCCCTGCCTTCATAGCTTCAACATAGCCCAGACAATTTAAGTAGTCAAACAGCAGATGGGTACCCCAGCCCACATCAATGGACGGGAAGTGGAAGTTGTTCCTATGAAGGCTCCAGGTCCAATGGGGCTCTTTTGGCTGGCAATGACAACAGCAAAACCAGAATGAAAGTCCATAATCTTAATGCCTAGATACCACTGCTACTCCTACTTTACAACATGCTGACACGGGTAATCTAGCTTCTCATTTTTTCTTTTACTCAGTGATTTGCTCACAGCAAAGTCTGTATGAAAGAGTAAAGCCCTTGTTGCAGAAATACCTACACAAGGATCACACTTAATGTACCAGACATCTAAATCAGATCTCCAGTTCAACCTGTCCCAACTCCCACACACAAAAGCACTTTTCAGAAGCAGGGCAGCTTCTTTGGGCTTCATTCTAGACAGATCAGAGCATGCTGCTGAATGTATGGCACAAAAAGAGTTTTAAAATGACAATTTTAACACCTTGGTAGGCTTAGCAATTGCAAATTTTTCTCTCAGACTGATGATTTAAAATTAATTTCAATCTGGTTCCTACTGGTTTCCTTGGCTCCAGATAGCATAAGCAAGTGAAGGTG
The DNA here is from genome assembly GCF_964211825.1 of Aythya ferina. NCBI lineage: Eukaryota > Metazoa > Chordata > Aves > Anseriformes > Anatidae > Aythya > Aythya ferina. Next base: position 1,424,580 of record NC_140309.1, read on the forward strand.
AGCCTGGCCACATGCCAGGCCCTGCACGCAACCCCTTCCCACTTTCCTGCACTAGGGAGGTGCAGAGATGGTTCCACTGTGCTGTGCTGAGCCCAGGCAGTAATGTGCAGCACCAGCAGCACTGAGGGCAGGCAGGATCTCAGACACTAGGAGAGAGCTGGGATCAGGGCCAGGTTCCAGCGAGCACAGACATGTTGCCAAGTGCCCAAGAAGGAGCTGGGAAAGCCAAAGCTCAGCTGGAACAGTGTCAGTGTTGTGCAGGACAGCAAGATGGTCTGCCAAAAGTACCAGTGAGCCTGAAGGAGCCCCATTGACTAGGGAAATGGCCAAGGCAAGGGTTAGATTTTTCTCTTTTGCTTCAGTCCTCTTGGCCTCCTAGAGTCCTCTGCCAGAGACATGAAGAACTACCCACAGAGCAGGATGTAGGCTATGGGAGAGCTTACACCAGCTGGAGATACACAGGTCCATGGGACCTGGCCCATGTCACTGTAAAGGGCCTCTCCATCATCTTCAAAAGACAGCAGTGACCATGGGTGATTCCAGAGGATTGGCAAAAGGTAAACATTAGACCAAACTTTTGGTAAGAGAATCTGGGAAACCCAAGGCTGCTCAGCCTCCCCTGAGTCCTCCTGGAAGGACAAGAAGGTAATTGGAAACAACCAGTGTAGATTTACCAGGGGCAAATCATGCTGTACTAACCTGTTTGCCTTTTCCAATGAGATGCCTGGCTGTGCAGATGAGAGGAGAATAAAGAATGGTATATATCATGAGTTTAAGGCCTTTAGCACAGACTCACGCAGTATACTTATAGACATTTTGATAAGAGATGGGCTGGATAAGGTAGATGGAAAATTGGACTGCTAGACTCAGAGGGTTGTGAACAGCAATACAAAGTCCAACAAGTGGCCAGTTCCTAATGACAATCCCTCCATGTGTGATGCTGGGGACTATATGTTAAAAAGATTCATCACCAAGCTGGCATGACAGAGTTGAATGCATTTTCAGCACATTTGCAGAATACATCAAATTGGGAATTTGGAAGGCAGGGCTGGCATTCAGGGGGACCTCTAAAGTCTGGAGAAAGAGGCTGACAGGAATCCCATGAAGTTCAAAGGGAAATGCAGGGTCCTGCACTGGGGACAGGAATGCACGCTGCAAGATGGGCTAGGTGCCAGGTGACCAGAAAGTAGCTTTACAAAAGCCCCTGAAGTCCTGGTGGAGAGAAGACCGCGCCCATGAGTCAGCAGTCAGCAGTGAGCAGAAGGACAGCCAGCAGAACAAGGACAGGGATTACTCTTTCCACCTGCCAATTGTGAGACCACACCTAAAGTGCTGTGTTCTGAAAGGGGCTTCCCTAGAGAAGTCACATGGGAGTGAACACAGTTGAGGCCACTGAGATGGTCTAGGCTGGAGCACAGGCTGAGAGAAGCAGGTTAGGTCAGCTAGAGGTGACAAAGCTCAGGGGGATCTTAGAAACACCCTGGGAAGAGAGAAGATGGAACCAGACTCTTCTTGGAGGTGCACAGTGGCAGGACAAGAGGTGATGGACCAAGCTGGAATATGGGAAATTGCAAAATTTCCTATATGAAATTTAACTGGAAATCATCACAAGAGTGGTCAAACACTGGACGAGGGCCTAGAGGACCCATGGACCTGATGTCCATGGCATCTCCATCCTTAGAGATACCAAGAATGCAGCCTGACAATGCAACCTGATATGGCTGGCATGGTTCTGGGGCAGGGACTAAGATCTCCTGACTTCCCCTCTCACTGATACACTGTGATCCCATGATAAGGAACAAATCCAGATGGCAGATTTCTAGCTGGGCCACTGGCTTGTTGCTGGATGGCTGCGTCCAAAGAGGACACCTACACTTGCTCACAGACAGTGCCAGCTGCAATATCTCCATTACACTCCCTGTGGCAGTGAATATGTCCCATAGCACCAAAAGTCTGAAATTGCACAGCAGTGCACCAAATAACAGGGCAAAACCATCAAGGGCCATGGACATTTTCACACTAATTGTATATCCAAGCCAGAAAATTACAAATACAAATGATTAGCGGGGAGATGCTGGAGCTGCCCTGTAGGGAAAGTGGGATCAGCATCCTCCCAAACTCTACAACAAACTGGAATGCAGATAACTCTCAACTCAGAGCCAAGTCACTGCCTTACCATAAGCTCACCCCACACTGTTTCCCTGGGGACAGCTACAAAATTTGTGTTGGCACAGCTCATCCATCAGGCACTCACAGCCCAGCAGTGCCATTTGCCAGACCCACAAGAGCTATCAGCACTACTCACCTGCAGCGCATGATGACGAGCAAAGCCAGCAATGCAGCCCAAGGATGACGCTGCTCCGTGCCCAGCTCTGCTCCCAGCCTCCACCATCCTGAGTACATGCTGAACTACACACTGCTGTGCACAGGGTCCCAGCACAGGGTCAGCATCCATGAGAAGACAAACAGTCAGAGACTGACTGGATCACAAGCCCAAGCCCAGAAGAAGAGCATTGTGCTACATCATCCACTTCAGCATTGCAGTGCAGGGGCTCTGAGCTTTCAACTTGCATTGGGTCCCCACCAGGCTTTGATGGAAGGAAGCCTCACCATATCTGGAGGCACTGGGATTCAGGAGAGCAAGAGGAGGTAAAAGATACCCAAATTTCTTTAGTTCCTTCCAGGGGATGAAGGGAGATCGTGATTAAGAGCTCCAAGCTTTGCTGCTAACCCTTTACCGGAAAATGAGCTTTGGGACTGGTCCCTGGGGCTGTGCAGCCCTGTGTGCTCCTACTTTCCTGCAGGCTGTTTGGGCACACCTGTGTATCACATGCCTGGTCTCCACCTTCTTGCCACTGTCACCCACACCTGTATTTGATGGCAAACCACTCCTGAAAGGCGCATTGTGGAGCAGAGCTGAGAAGAAAGCTTGGTGGTGGTGGTTTCACAGCACTGCTGGAAGCACGCAGCAACAGCAGTGTCTTTGGAGTGGTAAAGGAAGAGGTGTTTTGGGTTTTTTTGTTTGTTTTTTGTTCTGGTAAGAGACCTGCTGACATCCCCACACACACTGCCCAGTTTGTGCAGAGCTGTGCCTGTGCCAGGGCCCCTCCCAGGGTTAGGAGAGAAGAGATGGCACACAGATGCTGTCCTGCTTTGCTGTATACTGTTTCACTCTGCTTTGCTTTGGCTTTGCTATGTCCTGCTAAAAGCAAGCCCCAGCAGTTGTTATTTCCAGTTGCTCTTGAGACACATTTCAAGCCTTTCTCTTGCATCTGTTTTGCACAGCATAGTTTCCCCACTGCCTGAGGCTCAGCTATGACAGCCTCTCACCACTTGTGCAGGGTCTGGAGGATGCTGGGCTCTGTGCTGGAAGCTGCCTTTGCAGAATTAATTAGTCAGTGTTACTAGTATTGGTTAGGCATTGACTGCAGCATAGTGGAGCAGACTACACAAGTGGCTTTATGGGCTGAAAAGGAGTAGAAATACCCCATATCCTCTTGCTTCCCTGCACAGCACTTTGAGAAAGTATAATTTATATTTGTGTGTAAAACCTCTGCGAGAGAGGCACAAGAGGTGCCTGGATCCCCACGCATAGGCAATGAAGAGCAGTGCTGACAGCTGCTATTTGCATTATCACTTTAATTGTTTGCTAAAACAAGACCTTTGCTGAGGAACAAGGACTCATTTGTTTGCTCTATCTTTTTTTTTTTCCACTCATGTTTTGCCAGTATGACCAGAGAGAACAAAGTACCAGAGCTCACTCTGAAGTAAAAAAGAGGCAAATGCTGAAGAAGCACTACCAGAGCAACGGCTCCATTTTGTAAGGTGCTCTTCCACTGAAAGCTCACCAGTGTGTTGGCCAACCCGCAATAAAAACTACACAGCAGCACTATGTGGTGAGGAATTAAAGTTTCAGCCCTGGGCAAGTTTGTTTTAAGAAGCTGTGACCATGCGACACCTGTTGAAGGCTCATGGCCCTGCACCAACCACACAGACACCCCATGCATGCCCTGAACACAGTCTATCACAACTCAGTTTGCCCAGCCATCACAGCATGACTAACCCAAGGTGAATGGCTCAAGTATGGCTGAGCACTGGCTGAAAACACTGCAAGGTCACATCACCAACTTGGCGATGTGACTGGTAGGTCACATCACCAACAAGGCAGGGATGGGCAAGACTGCTTAAGACACAGAGGCTCAGCACCAGAGTGCAGCAACTAACCTAGTGAAGCTCATTAAGACTGCACAGAACAATAAGTTGATTTATTAAATAAAATGTGTTTCACTCACACTCACTCCTGGATTCACTTATTTTCTCATGCTCCGAATTCACAAGGCCAAAAACACACATGGCCAGCAGTGTTTGTGTGTGACACATCTTACGAGTCCTCCTCACATGTCCTGGGATCTTTGTTACTGGTGGCCACAGACTGGCTTGGGATGTACCTTCTGTGCTCTTCAAGAGCTGACAGCAACACTGATCTTACACCCTTTCACCCTTACCTGCCTTGGGTCTTGAGGCAGCACAGCTGATACATAATTATGGAATTATTAAAATTGTCCAGGGCCTTTAGAGGTCCTTCTCATCTGTTCTGGAGTAAGATGCCCAGTGGTTTGCTACCTACCCTAAGCTTTCTTAGAAGCTGTATGTATCTGTGCTGGCATCTTGATAACCTTCTGCGTTGGGTGCCATCAACCCATGTCAGTCTCTTCTTCCACCTGTACACACTTCCATTCAAATTATCTAAATCTTTCTATTACCTGTCTCTACAGGTAGCCACGTGCAATGCTGCATGGCAAACCCAGATAGAGTGGGGGGTCCTGAAAGACAGCAGGATCTGCTGAGTATGTTCCCAGCTGCCACATACAAGCAGGCTGATAGAAATCCTGAGCAGCGGTACCAGACTTGCCACTTCTATATGACTGGAAAGGCACAGAGCTGCTCCTGTTTTCATCAATCACCAATACAGATAACCTGCCAGGACCAGAGTCTGCCTCAATTCAGGACCAGAATTGGCTGCCTCTGTATACTGAAATGGTCTCTGCTGTGGGAAGATGTGCACCAGAAGCAACAGCCCTTTGTATCTTAGATCCCAAATCTTTGAGCACAGAGGTGTCAGGCTAATTCACCTCAATCTAAGTGCAAAGTGGCAAAGAGGAGCAAAATACTGCATGCTGGACTTCCCACAAAGAAGGTAAGGAGTTCTTATGGACTAGAGAGGACAAAGAAGTGCTTGTGCAGCTTTCTAAGGCATAAACATTTCAACAAGAATCCTTGGTCCTCTGTAGCAAGGACCAAGCTAGTAAACACACAGAGAAGTTACAACCAAGAACTACATGTAAGAAGCTGGGAACTTGTGGACTGAGCAGGCAGCTGAGGTCACCTCAGAGTGACCCACCTCCCCCAGCACAACCACTGTGACAGCTGCACCTCTTGGTGGTTTACAGGGTCGAGGCCAAAAGTGAAGGTTTCAGCCCATACATGAGCCAGCAGCCAGTAGCTTTATAGACCAGGCTGCTTTAGCAAGCGCAGTGATGAAGTCAGACCCAATGCTGGGGTGCAGCAGCACCCAGGTGTCAGTCATGGCTTCAAACACTCAACTGTCTGGCCTTGATAACCCTTGCTCAGCAGGGCCAGATAAACCCACCTTCATTGTGGGTCTCCTGGAGTATCACCACAAAGGCAGCAGTAGCTTAGTGAACGAGGAAGGGAGAAACCATGCTTGCTGGTTTGGTTGGGATAGAGTTAATTTTCTTCATAGTTGCTGGTAAGGTGTTATGCTTTCAGATTTGTAATGAAAACTGTGCTGATAACACCCCAATGTTTTAGTTGTTGCAGAGCAAACTTACATGAAGCCAAGGACTTTTCAGATTCTCATGCTGCCCTGCCAGTGAGGAGGCTGGGGATACACAAGAAGCTGAGAGGGGACAGAGTCAGGACATCTGACCCCAACTGGCATAAGGGGTATTCCATAACTTAACAGCATCATGCTGAACAGTGAAGCTGGGGAAGTTGGCCAGGGGGGCTACTGTTGCTTGGGGACTGGCTGGGCACTAGTTGGCTGGCGGTGAGCAATTGCAATTTGCATCATTTGTTTTAGTTTGGCTGAGTTCCCCCCCCCCCTTTTTTCTTTTTTTTTTCTTTTTTCTTTTTTCTTTTTTTTTATTAAACTATCTTTACCTTGACCCACAAGTTTTCTCAATTGCCTTTCCAATTCTCTTCCCCCACCATCCCACTGAGGTGAAGTGAGTGAGCAGCTGGGGTTAAGCCACAACACCATGCTTGAGAAAGCCCTTGCAGACACACTTCCCCACTGTGCCCATGGCTTGGGGCACAACAGGCATGCGGGGCTTGGGGCTAGGAGGCCAACACTGAGCACACCTAATGCCTCTCTAAAAGGGCTTGATGCCTCCTGCCACAAGAGCATCCAAGGCTTCTCATCAGCCAGAGCACGAAGGCAGCTGCCCACAGGGAAGAGGAACATATGCTGATGGAGGCGGGGCTGCTAGAGGGGGACCCTCCCCACAGGCTAATGGGATGGGAATCATTGCCCTTGCAGGCCTGAGGAGCAACTGAAGTCAAAAGCATCCAGAACTGCACACACCACCCCTTGTCACAATGTTGGCTAGGCTGAATAAAAGCAGCCCAGTGCTGCCAACATCTGTTTGGCATGAACTCTCTGAGATCTGGTATGGGAGTCTTGGCCTTCATGGGCCCAGTGCCTCCCCTTAACTAGAAATGGAGAAATCCACCACACAACAGCATGACCTGCAGGAACAGCCTAGAAAAAGAGGCTTAGCTCTTTTAGATTAGTGAGCGCGTCACCAAAATATTTCTTCTCATGTCACCTTTGAAAGCTTTCACATGTTTATCAGGAAGAAATGAGGTTAGGGATGATTTACTGGCAGGCACGTTTGTTTTTTTCTTTTCAGAGTATTAGGGTTCTATTTGCTTGTCCATTTCTAGTTAAGATTTGTGCAGCAGGGAGCTGCTCCACAGAGGACAATATGTGAATGACAGGAGAAATGCTCATTAAATGATTCATGTAATCAAGTCTCTAACTTTCCTTCTGGGAGATGGAGGATCCAAAGTTATAAAAGATCATGTTCTTTTGAAATCACTTCCCCACACAAATTAGCCCACATTTTCAGCCCATTACTGAGTAGTATGGTCAAGTTACACCATCTGTAAATGAAATACTTTTTTTGCTTTGTACACTTGTTCTGGAGATAATTTATCTTGTCTTTGTCTAATGTCATTTCATCAAGTTAAACTAGTTCAACTTTTAGAACTCAAGACGTAGCCAACAATGTATAGACTTAATGTACAGACCTGGAGTTAACAATGTGCTAGGAGGTACAGTGCCAGGAACCACCTACCCTTCTGTGCATGCCACAGACAGAGTATAGCAGCTCTAAGGCTGGCAGATGTGCTGGAGCCAAAATGCCAACACATACCTATGGCTGATCCAGATAAATCTGCACCACTGCCTGATCCAACAAAGCCACTGGAGCCATGGCTTTGGTCTCTCCTGCCTCTATCCCAATGTACCCTGCAATAATGGGATATCCAGGACAGTGCACAACTGCATAACTTTAACTTCCACACAAAATCTGTAAAAGCATGTCCCATTTTCTAACGGTACATGTTATTTAGGAACCAAAGCTCTGGCTTCAAAAGCAGTTGGAGACCAGCAATAACCCTGTCTTATGAGACCTCAGTTCATCAGTGGTCAAATGCTTCTGTGTTAACTTGAGACCTGTAAGAATGCCGCAGGATGTCCAAGTGGGGTGTGATGCTTGCTCATCTCCCCTGCCTCCAGCTCACCACTATGTCCCTTCCCTCAGCACTTCTCAGGTGCTTTGCACAGCTCTCCCTAGTTGTGCCTGCCTACTGTTTCCTGGAGGAAACTTTCTTTTGACAATTTCTGCCAAGTTGTCGGCCTTGCCATGAGCAAGCCTGTTGATTGTGCTCTCTGTTGCTGTTTTTGAAGTCTAGTACTCGAACCCACTGCAGACATCACAGAGATGTTTGTGATCTGTCCTCACAGGCCAGGACCTAAGCAGTGCTCAGCAGAGCCACCTGCAGTGGCTGTAATCAGCTGTTTGTGAGAGAAAAGCCTCTCTACAAGGCACTCCAACATATCTTTGATTAAACATTTCATGGAATCACAGAATGGTTTGGGTTGGAAGGGACCTTAAAGATCATCTACTTCCAACTCCCCTGCCAGGGGAAGGAACACCTCCCACCAGACCAGGTTGCTCAAAGCCCAATACAACCTATTCTTGAACACTTCCAGGGATGCCGCATCCCCAGGTTCTCTGGGCAACCTGTGCCAGTGCTTCACCACCCCCACAGTGAAGAATTTCTTCCTAATGTCTAATCAAAATCTACCATCTCTTAGTTTAAAGCCATTACACCTTCCCCTATCACTTACACTCCCTGATAGTCCCTCCGCAGCTTTCGTATAGGCCTCCTTCAGGTACCAGAAGGCTGCTTTACAGCAAGGTCTCCCAAGCTACTTCTAGGCTGTTTCTTGACTTTGAGGGGAGTAGAAAGGGAAATATTCAAAATTATAGAATAATTTAGCCTTAAACGGACTTTAGGAGGTCATGCAGCCTAACCTGCAGCTCAGAGAAGGATCAGTGACTCCCATTTTCTAGTGCATGTTGGACTTACAGAGCCCTGTGTCCCTCAACCCTCATCTCTTGTAAAGCCAACATTACCCATCTCCCTTGGTTGCAGACAAGAATCAAAAGAAGCATGACCCCCTGTCAAAACTGAGCATAAAGCAGCCTCAGGACCTACTTGGGTGGAGGAAAGGGAGGTGCACCCCTTCATGCCTCAGTCTCATTAACAAAACTCGATTCAGCATGTTAATCTCATGTAACATGTTCATTTCTTATGGAACAATTTTGTGGTACTCCCCTGGAAAAGCTTTGGCAATAAACCAAGTCTCTACCTCTGTATCTGTGGATAACCCTGTTAAGAAGCCCACTGAAAGAAGTTGCTCGTTATTGGTAGTTTCACTGGAACAAGAGGGAGAATTGCATCAGCCCTTCAAGTCTACCATTTCACAGACTGCAAGGCTACACAGAGATGGAGCAGTAACCACAGCCCCGGCAGGGAAGAACATTCCCAACAGGCTGCAGGCTTGCACTCTGGCAGATAACCAATCTTTTTAGATTGCCCCGGTGACACCAGGGCAGAAACTCACCTGAGTTTTCCTTATCCTCAGGTCAGCAGATGACCTGTTCAGTCCTTCTTCTTGTTCAATGCTCTGCTCAATACCTGATTAGAGAAGAAAGACATGGATTATTTTAGGCTGTTTAGAAAAGAAAAAGAGGTTCTATGGCAAAGTGATTTTAAAAGATGGAAGCCTGTGACCTGGGGAGCATTTGGCACTGAGCAATCCCCAGTTTCTGACTCCAGCCTGTTGGTTTAGCTGGGCAGCACAGCGTCATTTCATTAATGCAATGCACACATTCCCCTTCTAACCCACTTCCTCCATTTTCAGCAATTATCCATTCAGGCAGGAGGAATCAATGACTGTCTCCATAGGAGTGGCGGGGGCTTAGGCAGGGCGCAGGACTGTGCCCAGGCACCTGGGCACCTGGGCACAGGAGAACTGACCAACATGAGTCCTCTTCACCACCAGCTCCTGCAGCTTCACCTGCACGTGGTCAGGCATGCCAGGCAGTGTCCCTCCCCAGCTTTTGTATAGGCCTCCTTTAGGTACCAGAAGGCTGCTTTATAGCAAGGTCTCCCAAGCTACTTCTAGGCTATTTCTTGACTTTGAGGGGAGCAGAAGGGGAATTATTCAGAATTATAGAATACTTCAGCCTTAAATGAACTTCAGGAGGTCATGCAGCCCAACCTGAAGCTCAGAGAAGGCATGCCAGGAAGTGTTTGTGAAGACTCAGAAGGTGAGGGCACTCATCTCTCTGGAAGGCACTATCCTTTACGTGCATTACAGCTATGCCTGGCCACAGGACCGACTCTGTGCTGTGAAGAGCATTAGTCACTCCCAGGCTGGTAAGCAAGGTTTTCGGCAAAACTGATGTGATGTTCAGCTCTGATCTCTGTACTTTCTGGTATTCAGACAAAAGGGAACACAGTGCTCTTCTCCCCCTGCTATGCAGGATGAGGAAATACAGAGTTAAAATGTCTCTGCAAAACACCAAAGCTCAAGACTTCTCCAGGTCAGCCCTGCACAGGAGAGACCACAATGCCCAGGCTGGAGAGAGGGCCTCATCTTGCTGAACATTCGCCTTCAGCAAAGCAGAGATTTGTCCTTTTAATTATGCCATAGTACAACTAACTGTGATTAATTTTTCACTTGCCCTAAGACTACAAATAACAGCACATAGGAGCGCTGCACAACTCAGTGCCCCTCTGGGGCCCAGGCAGGGAGAGGGCATGGTGTTGCACAGTAGGTCTGCCACAGAGGAAGAGAGTACAAATCCCCTCACAGTCAGCTCAGAACATGCTAATTCAATAGCTCCTATGTTACGATCTTTACAGGGAGTTTAAAAGCCTGGAAGAAATCTCCAATCTGTATGCTGGCACAGCATACAGAGCTACACACCTCCCAGTAGATCAGTGTGAGCTGGTGGCACTCCCTAGGTTAGGCTGAAATGCCCCATTCCTGATGTAGACATCTCCACAGCTCTCCAAGCCCAACCCTGGCAGCTTCCATGCTGCAGCACAACCCATGAGCCCAGCACAGGACAGGTCCCTCCTGCAGCAGGGGCTCCCCAGGGCCAGCCAGTGCGTCAGGGGCACCACCAGCAACATGGGCATTTCTGTGCTTGCCATGTGCTGGTCAGTGCAGGTGGCTCCACAGCACCACTCTGCAGACAGCAGCAGCACCGAAGCTTCTAAGGAAGAGTGGGTCTAGGGAACATATCGTGGTGCTTGCAGAGGGAGTCATATAGCACAGTGTGCTCTAGGGAAGTGCTAGAGAATATCATCACGAATTCTGCATTTCCTCCTATTCTCTTCTGGAACAAGCATCTGTATCTGGGGATATCTCGAAAGGTTCCATCCCACACAACCAGACAGCCGTGGCACTTGTCACATGCATACCCCTGCCTGGGAGAGTGACTGGATGCTGCCTGCACAGCACATTTCATCAGCAATTGGTCTTCCTCAGCATTTGTCATAAATCATTCCCTGTTCCCAAGGAACAGTATTGGCAAACATTGTACGTTTATAATAATTAATAAAATCACATTTTCCCAAGAAGCTGGTAATTAGAATTAGCCACTGCATGAGCAGTATTTCTCCTAAAGAAGTCAATCCATTGTCAGCAGATGGTGTTTTTGATCATTCCTGACTGTTTTCTTTCATTGATCATGCTGGTCATGAGGTGATTTGGGACAAGGCACAAGGACTAACAGTCTGCTTCTCCAGGTAAATACAATACTGGTCAGTCTTTTCTAGAAGAAGAAGGAAATGGGAATCAGAACCTGTTCTGCAATTCTTCAGGCTCTCAAAGCCTCTTAAAAACAAAACAAAACATGTATAGAAAAGGATTTTTTTTTGGTGCAATAGCATAAAAACCTGTGATTTATAGAGTATGTTGTATGTCCCTGAAAGAAACCATTAGTGCTTAGCTCTTCTTCCAGTAACTGCTGTGAAGTCTGAAGTAACCACAGCAGCAGCAGCAGCTGGTGCCACCGCTCCGTTTGGAGGGGACAGCAGTGGGGCACCTCCCAGAGTGCCCCCTGAAGAAACTCTGTTCTGTCACTTTGCACAGGGAGAGCTCCTTGGGCGCTCTGGATGCAGGCTTGCAGGCATCACTGCAGCAGGACATACTACACCCTGTCCCCACCTAGGCTCCAGAGATCTCAGTACTGTGAGGCTACCCAGCCAGAGGGGCCCTGCTTCTTTGGAAGGGATCCCCTGGTCTGCAGAACACATAAGCTGATACCTCAGTTTCCATCCTGGGTCTAGGTGAGATCACGTCTCAGGAGGACAGAGGGAGCAAGGGAATAACAGAAGTGTAAGTGCTCCTTCTGGCTTCCAGACAGGCCACAGTCACACTAGTGGAGACAAATCTGACAAACAGCCCCAGCCACATCCAAGTCCTCCATGACTGCAGGGCTCCCACAAAACCTCAGGATCAAGGAAAATGCTGTCGGTGCAGGGGAAGCACCAGCTCCTTGTGCAGCCCTTCAGGTACAGCCAGTCTCCTGCAATGAGCTCTTCCAAATCCCACATGGTCCCAAGACCAGTGCCAACAAACCTGAGCCCTGCCAGTGCAACCTGCGTCCTGCCCCGAGATGCCACCATCCCTGGGGGCTGATCTTGGATACTCAGACTCCCTCAGCAAAATGGGTTCAGCCAAGTGCTCCAGTGCAACCACAGCCATCTGCGTGTTGACAGCCACATCGTCCTCCCTCTGCTTGTCAAAGAGATTGATTCTTCTGACTGCAGAAACTGTGAGTCACACCACACTCTGTCCCCATGCCACCCATGGCAGAAGACACACCAAGACAATGGAGCATACTAATGAGACAGGACAGCCTTCCCCACGCCCACAGCTTGTTTCTCGCCCACCACCAGCCCCACAGAGCCTCTGCATTGGGACCCTGTGGCAGCACAGCTGGGACAGCAGGAGGCCCCACTACTCAGTGCAGAGCTGTCCTGCTGCCACTGGTGAGGCAGTGTGCACTGCAGATGGAAAAGCAAGGGATGACGAGACCAGCCCTGCCAACCCAACCCCTCTGGCCTTGCCACAGGTGTGCTTGGGCTCCAAGCACACCAGGAGAGCCCTATGGCCTGCCTGCCAATGCTGGCATAGGCTGGCCTGAGACTCCGCAGAAGGGACTTGTGCATAAGCCTGCTGGGCGCTCATGCCCCTGTTCCCTCACCTTTGTCCTGGGACAGAGACTCAATGGGGTGACTCCATAAAAGGCAAACAGAAGTAGCTAGAGGATGCTAGAGAAGGGAAGGTGATGCGTATTCCCAGGTGATCCCCACAAAGCAAAGGCAGAAGCTACCTCTGGCTGTCCCTTCCCCAGGTTGCCTGAGCACACACAGATAGGACTGGGCTGCAACAGGGCTCTGTTTGTAACCTGCCTAGAGAAAAACACCCCAAAATTCCCTTGGCCTGCAACAAACTCAAGCTGCTGCTGGCACAGGCTTGAAATGACAGCCAAGGCCCCATGGTAAGCTGAGCCAAGCCAACAGGCATTTCTGGTCATGGCACATCCCCAAAACCTATGTTGTTTCCACACTCAGCACATAGTTCATTCTGAATGTGATCACTCCCCAGCAAAAGTAATTTTTGTTAGACAGCAAAATGCAGGGTAAATCAGCTGTTCCAGGTGAGATTGGACCCATGGAGAGAGAAGAGCAGCATGTGTCCACTGATGTTTGGGGTTACTCTTGCTGTCAGGATGAGTTTGCATGTGGTTAAGAGAGCTGAGATAAGTGAACATTAAAGCACAAGAGGGATGAGTAAGCAGTGCTGGCCCTGGGGACACAGAGCAGGAGGCAGGGAAGCAACCTGAGTACAGGAGGGCAGCAATGGTATCCCCTCCCTGTGCTGAACCTGCCAGCCCAGAGGCTGTAAGGCAGGAGTGCAGCGGGCATACCCCCTTACCTGGTGCCCCATAGCAGCATCACAGGCAAATACTCACTCTTTAGCTTGGAGCGCACTTTGTTCGCTGTCTTTTTTATGTCAGACATCAGCTCTTCCAGCTCTTCCTTTGTTTCTGAGGAGAAATAAAAGAGCAAACATGGGTGTGTTGTAGACATTGTTAAAATCTGTCCCCCAGTCCCACAGTATATGGGGCCCAGAGCTGACAGCACTGCCCCTTCCTGGCTAGCAGAATTGGTGGAGCACCTCCACTCCATGGACCCAGACAGATTCTCCTCCCAAGTCCTGAGCCTGGCCATAACCCAGCTGGTGGCCAGGAAAACCAGGGGACAGAGAAGCCATACTGCAGGACTCCTGCCTGCACACCAAGCTAAACTCCCACATGCTCAGGGCTGTGCAGAAAGTGAAATGGAAGAGATACACAAGTGACAGTGCTGGTTCCTGCAGTGAAGAGAAAATCTTGGCTGCACACCAAAGCCCTTCTGCACACCAAGTGCCACAGTGTGGGACAATTTCCCTAGGGCTCTGCCACACTGGCAAGCCCTCCCCAGGCCATTATAAATAGTTATGTCTTCCTCAGGGAAAGTCTGGTGTTCCTGTGCTCGCTTTCCCTTTGCTCAGCAATAGGGATTTAGCTTGGCCATGCCTAGGCTCTCTTCTGCCCTGCAGCCAGCAGCTATCATTGACACTGTCTTAATAATAGCCAGTTTGTGCATATTCACTCCCCAGCCTGAATTCACTGCTTTTGACAAAAATCTGTGAGCTGCAGTGTCACAGTGCCAGGAAACACTCCCAGTCCTACAGCCTGTATCTCAGAAATGGCTCTGGGGAGCACAACAGCAACAGGACTGTAAAACAATTCCATATTTCAGTGTGCAGGAACACAGAAGATGCAAATAAAAACAAGTGCAAGTACATCCTTTGTCTCTGTACTCATTTACATCCCTATGTACCCACATCCTCCTGTGTGACCAGGCCAAAGCACTGGACATGCGGCTTCAGGCTCCCACTGGGAGAACAGCCCTATCAAGTGAAGGGAGCCCATCATTGAGTCCCTGTGTATCTTCAGGTCCTTCTCTCCAAGATTACAAAGGCTTTTACAGCAGTGATTCTCCTGGACTGTCAGGAATATTGACTTGGGTACAGGGAGAAGGAAACTAAAGCATATGACATGCTTGAGAGCAGTAAATCAGCTGAGAAAGCCCTGACTAACTGAAGAGGTTTGGCACAGGACTATCTATCTATCCTCTCTCTTATGCACAAATGTCAGAGATCAGGCAGTAATGCTCTGAACTCATCATTAAAAACACTGGAATTACTATAGTGTCTCTAGACACTTGTGTCTTGCAGGACTTTTCATTGCCACAGCATCTCCAAGCAACCATCCCTGCTTGGCAAACCTGGATTAGAACAAAGCTCCTTGATCTCCATCATGATCCTCTCCCAGAAACCAGAGTGTCCTTGATGGAGCTGAGATGTGCACCTCATGGTTCCATATTTCAGAAGTTGCCAGACCCAGGCAAGAAGCACAGCAAAGCTGGAGCAGGTCACATACCTCCTGTGCCCAGCACACAGATACCCGTCTGTGCTCGGCCTGCATAAACCTTTGCTTGACGCACCTGCAAAAAGGGCACATGGCAAGAACCTCCTGCACTCCAACAGCATCCCACTTCAGCATGGGACCAGCACATAGGTGCAGAGCAGACACAGTGAGTCCCTCTCTGTGCTCATCCATAGGCTTGTGGCAGTTAAGCTGGCTCAACAGGGTCATGATTCTGTGATAACCCTGACCTGACCACGAGACCAGCTGACCCCAAAAGTCACCTGCAAGACCAGCACATCACAGTGTCTCAGGATGCAGATACTAAAGAAAGTAAAAACTACCTGCCATTAAAATACGATTTCTCAGAAATCCTGCTATCCTACCACTCCCTCTTGATTTTGATGGGATCAAGACTTAATTAAATAGAAATTTCTTTAATAAAGTGTAGACACATTAACTGAGTCATTTCAATGACTGTGGTGGCTTTGATGCTGTACGCTTCTAGCTGGCAGTCACAGGCTTAATTAGAAAATCATGATGATGGGAATGTACTAGGGGAAGATCACATCCTATCGATGCTTGTACACTTTTCTGACTCAGAGCTTAGCTTTAGCAGTGTTGGGAAAATGAGGAAATGAGCATGTCTGCAAATACCTTCTCCCAGGCTCCGGGAATTTCTAAACAAACCAGCTCAGCAGCCTCACTGGAGAAAGTGGCATGATTACATATTAGACAAAGATCAAGCTCAAAGGCATGGAAAGTAAGAGAACATTTTCAGTTTGAGTTCTCATTTAAATTACTACTTTTTTTTTTTTTTCCCCATTCTTGAAAGTACTTGTAGGGCTGCCATGAACACAAGGACAGTTGAGAGCTGGAAACAGGAACATGAAAGGGGATCCCAATGCCATCTGCAGCTGCCCAGAAGGAGGAAGGATAGAAGTTAGAACCATACTCTCCTTGGAGGTGCAATGGAACAGGACAAGCACTGATGGAACATGGGAATTTCCAATTAGATTGGAAAAGATTGCCATTGTGAACACAATCTGGACTCAGAGATTATATGGGATGTCCATCCTTAGAGCAATTCATCACATGACTGGACATTGGCCTGAAAAACCTGACCTAATGGCCCTGCTGGGGTGCACAAGACCAGGGACCTCCAGGGGTTGCTTCCCACCTGTATCCATCTTTGATCTTATGAAACAATTTCACGCAATTCACTGCCAAGTACTTTCCCCTCCCCATGTTGATCTGGGGTGAGGGACATGCCACAGTAATGCCATCAGCTTGCAGGGGCACCCACAGTACCAGCAGCTGAGGCAGATGATGGGCCAGGCAATAGGTGGAGGGGCACAGGACAGTGGGTTGTGCACTTTTGTGGGAAAGGCTGAAACTGCCTTTCCTCAACACATTTTCAACAGAACATCAAAGAGAAAACACTCCTTCTGGATGGCTTCCAGTCACAGGACTTGTGAGGATTACTTGGCGATCTGGCAGGCACAGGCTTCCCAGACAATTATTTTCGCACTGATGGTGTCTGTTTAAGTGACTCACTCAAGTCTATTGAACTGTTCATGGAGAGTAACATTCAGCAACAGGATGCTGAACTACCACAACATCACCACTGCTCTGGCCAAGGCCATCCTGCAGTGGCAGGCACAGCACACAGGGACAAGATGTGCTGCCCAATGGCAGGGCTGGGTTCCCTGCACCCCACACACATCCTAGAAGTCAGAGCTGCTGCCCTAGGGCTAGGTCCCACTCCTTGAATGGTGGAATAGCAGAACATCCCAAGTTGGAAGGGACCCCCAAAGATCACCAAGTCCAGCTCCTGCTGGCCTGGAGCACAGCACAGGAAGAGGGATGTCCAATGGCAAGCGGAGGCTCCTACAGGGGATGCTCTCAAGGGACTTGTGCCTACAGCCAAGCACTGGACACTGAAGTTCATCGATAACGGAGGGGGGAAAAAGTTATCTGGACAGCAGCAGTGGCACAGCAAGGGCATCACAGCACCAGATCTTCCCTTCAAAGTTAATCATGGGTGACTGAAACCCACTCACCTGTGTGCTGGGAACCTGCAGCGCTTCTGAGCATCACCCCAACACTGACTACATACACACAGTATGGTTCTCAGGCATCTGAGCTTCCTCACTTCCTTGTTACTTGGATTAATGAAACATCACCTCTTGTGACCTGGAATTCTTTACTGATAACCAACCGATGCAATCAACAAAAGCACAATTTTAACTCATACCTCAGTTAACTAACAAAGCCAGAAAAAAAAGGATCTTTTTTGGTAAAGATTTAACTCTTTCGATAAAAAATTAAAGAAAATCCTGACCACAGTTCCCGCAAGGACATTTTTTAAAAAACTAATTTCTCTTGTCTTAAAACTCTTCTTTCATTTCTTGAAGGTTATCCTTGGCATGCCTGCTTATCGTGGCATTTACATTTGCAAAACATTGGATAGTTCTGCAGAGTGCAAACAAAGATGAAGCACAGGACCTGGTGATGGCCTGGCAGCCCACACAAACGATGTGGTCTCTGGACAAGCCACAAGCAAGATGGGGCCTACAGAGCTGGTTGGAACTTCTTCTATAGTGTTTTATGGCCTTAAAGTAATAAAAATGAAAACATCAGAACTGGCTAGAAAGGCTGTTTCAGCCACAAGCCTTCACACTGTTGTGTGGAATGCACAAACCTCCTGTACTGGCTGCCCCACTCCCAATGGGAAGGGCCAAGCCCATGAAGAAAGAGCAGCCTTGGACACGCACTGCAAGAACCTGCCCCTCGAGTGGGTGCAGCAGAGCCAGCATGACCTGAGACATGGTGGCATTCAGCATGGCAAGTGAACAGGACACAAGTAGCATCTGGGCTGCATTCCCCATCTCCAGGAAAGCTTTCGTGAGTTCCTGAATGTTCCAGGTCATTACCAGAGCATCTCCCAGCAGTAAGTGTGGGCAGCTGGTCAGGCTGGCTTGGCAGTGAAAGCACCAAGAGGGCAGATATGCCAGCTGAGAAGTAACTCAGAAGTAAATGCCCTGCATTTGTATATGCACTTTCTAGATAAAGTCCCATTTGCCCAAAGAGACTTGGGATATCAACAAACCCTATACAGTCGTTAAGTTTTCAAAGGCCAATGTTCCTTCTTGGAAACCAAGTTGAAAGTCTAATATTGCAACTTATTTATTCAAGCTAAGTAAAACAAGAAGTAAAAATTAGATATGTATAAAATAGACATGTAAAAATAGACAGTGGGCAGGAGACAGCTGCCCACTTAACTTCCAGCATTACAGGAAGGACAAATACTGCTTGAGATGCATCAAGGAGAGGTGCTGCTGGGATTCAGTGTCAGTGCAAAATGTCACAGTGCTTTTACATGAAAGCAGAACAGCGATGATGGGCACAAAGGTTAAAAAAGCTCTTAAAGATCCCCTGGAACTAAAGGTGCTATCCTGAACACCTTGCCTGTACTGTCCAACAGTGTTTGGATGTAACCTGCAACAGATTAAAATCGTAGCCTTTGACTTTTTTTCTATTTTTTTTTAATTCACTAATGAAAGAAGCAGGTGAGCTGTTTAACTGATATTTGTAGGTAATTCAAAGCTACTTACCAGTGGGACTGCACTAATAAAATATCGAGATATGAGCGCTGATGAATCCTGTTTCACACACCCAGGAAACTCAGCCTGCTCCTCACAGGCTGCCCATTCAGCAAGGCAAACACCCAACTGCAGCCACGGCAAGCATGGAAGTGTCCACATGGGTTCACTGTCAGGACCAGGACACTGGGTAGCTCTGCATCAATACCTGGGCTTTGTGATCTGCAACCACGCACAGCCTCAAACCCAGAAACCCACTGTGTAAAGCTCCTGGGGAGTCCCCATGCATGGCTATCCTCTGGCTGCTCCTGCTGCTCTTGTCTGGGCTTGGAGACAGCTGACCCAGGTGCCACGTGCCCAATGTTTCTTTAATCTCAGAGTGTGCTACACATTATTTGTTTCATCAGCAGTCACTCTGGCTGTTCTTTTATAATACAGCAGCACAAATTATGGGGTTGAATTTTGCTTGTAAAAAAAGCATTTTGTTTTTGTGATTAACTTGTGCAAAAGGTGGAGGAAATAGAGATGGTGCAGCTCAGTGCCTTGCTGTATTTCCTCCTTTCGGGAAACTGTTGGGTCTTGATTTTCTTTCCAATTACTCAGAGACAAAAGCAACAGGTTTTGTCTGGTGATGAAGAGCTAGAAGTGAAGGGGAGCCATGAAAATGCCATAACCCAGTCTGGACATTTGCGTGAGCTGGAATTCAACTCATGTAACACCAGGGCTTCTGAGGCCTGTCCCACTTGTGGAGCCACCTAACAGGACAGCCACAGCAGAACAGCACGTCTAACATGTCTAACATGTCTAACAGCAAAGCAAACTGGAGCCACAGCTTGCCTCTGGCACCCCAAGCCTTTCACATCACAAGCCAGGTACTCCAGTTTGTGGCTCCATAGGACCTGCTGTTTAGAGAATAGAGTACAATGCAAACTGAAGATCATAATTCTATTTGCACAGTGGTGAGACCCTCCCAAAATGTGGCTTAAAGCAGATAATGAGTCTGATGAAACCGCAGCACCTTTGTACAGAAGCACTGTTCTGGTGTGTGCTATGCAGGGGAGGGCAGATATTTGCCAGTCAGCTAATCCTGGGGATTCAACAGGCAGTAATTCACCTGACTCATGCAGAAGCCGTCTCCTCCAGGAGCAATGAATAAAGACAGAAAGATTTAAGATAACAAACAGCTCTGAATGGCTGCTCCCACTGTCTGCAAAGGCAACCATCCAAAAAAACTGAGTCTGTCAGAGGTCTCCAGCCCTCCTAGCACCTGCCATTCCAGGAGTACTCCTTTGATAGATAAGCAACCTGGTCCTTCCGTGACCACGAGCTGGGTGGATGCCTCCTTCCAGCCTTCCTCAAACAGTGTAGACCGTGGTGGGATAAGGACTAAGAGCAGAGCTGACCTGATCCTCAGCAGGCAAAGATACAATGTGAACCTGATCAGATCTATTTTTAAAATGCCTTGCTGAACTGCAGTAATTGTATTATCCTCCTTTAATTCTCTGTTGATCGAATTCCACTTCAAGTAGTCCATTATTTTGCCCAGAAGCAATGTCAGGTTAATCAATCAATAATTACCCAGCTCATTCCATTTATCTTTTTTTTTTTTTTTTTTTTTTTTTTTTAATTAATGCTGTCCCACCTTCTGAGCTCCTGGTGCCTATCAAGTATTCAGAGACTTATTGGAAATCAACACTAATGGCAGTGGCACCATCTTACTCATCTCTTTGAAAGCTTTCTAATCAATGGTTACAGGTAGGTTAGATCCAGCAGGGCCTATTTTTGGTACCTAATGTTTAGCAACCATCCAAATTGCTGTGAGAATGTAAGAATTTAATCATCATAATATATCATGTTATCTCAAACATTCAAAAAAAAAAGCATTTCCATTACGTTTCCATCCTTTCTGCATTATTCAACCATTTTCATTTATTACTGCACTAGAACCACTGATAGTTTTCTTTTTGTTTAAGGACATTTGAGTGACATCCATAAGTGACACCCCTCCATAAGAAGGGTCGTAAGGAGGATGCAAATCAAGAGTCTGTGGGTAAGGATTAAAGGGCAGGCCAACAGGGGTGGTATTGTGGTGGGTGTTTAATATGGGCCACCAAATCAGGAATCAGAAGTGGATGAGGCCTTCTACAGGCAGCTGCAAGTTGCCTCGTGTTCACAGGCCCTGGTTCTTCTCGAGGATTTTAACCACCCCAATATTTGCCAGGGAGACAACAAAGCTCACAACAAACAGTCCATGAGGTTACTGCAGAACATTGTGGATAACTTCTTGATGCAGGTGGTAGGTGAGCCAACAAGGAGAAGGGGAGCTGTTGGACCTGGTACTAACAGAGATGGTCTAGTCGGAAACATGAAGGTTGAGGGCAGTCTTGGCTGAAGTGATCATGAGATGTTGGCGTTCAAGATCCTGCGAAGAGGAAGCAGGGCAAAAAGTAGGACTGCATCCATGGATTTCAAGAGAGCTAACTTTGACCTCTTCAGGGACCTAACTGGAGGAATCCACTGGGACAAGGCCCTACAAGGAAAAGGGATTGAGGCTAATATTCAAGCACCACTTCCTCCAAGCTCAGGATCAGAGCATCCCTATGTTAAAGAAGTCAAGGGGGAAGAAGGGGGGCAGGAGACCTGCGTGGGTGGGCGAGGAGCTCTTGGGAAAACTTAAACAGAAGAAGAAAGTGTACATGATGTGGAAGAAGGGACAGACCACTTGGGTGGAATATAGAAACATTGCCAGATTGTCAGAGAATGCAGGGATGCAACGAGGAAAGCCAAGGCCTTGTTAGAATTAAATTTAGCAAGAGACGTCAAGGATAACAAGAAGGGCTTCTTCAAATACATCAGCAACAAAAGGAAGACTAAGGAAAATGTGGGTGCACTGCTAAATGAGACGGGTGCCTTCGTGACAGCAGATACAGAGAAGGTGGAGTTACTGAATGCCTTCTTTGCTTAAGTACATGTATTCGCTGCTAAGGCTATCCCCCATGCACTACTGAGCCCAGAAACAAGAGAAAACCTGGAGAGAGGAAGACTTTCCCCTGGTTGAAGAGGATTGGGTTAGAGGTTGTTTAGACAATCCAGATACCCACAAATCTATGGACCCCAATGGGATGCACCTGAGGGTGCTGAGAGGGAGAGCGTTATTGCTAAGCCTCCCTCTACCATCTTCAAAAATCTTGGAGAACAGGAGAGGTGTCTAAGGACTAGAAGAAAGCCAACATTACTCCAGTCTTCAAGAAGGGCAAGAAGGAATACACAGGAAGCCACAGGTCAGTCAGCCTCATCTCCATCCCTGGAAAGGTGATGGAGCAGCTCATGCTTGAGGAGATCTCTAAGCACATGGAGGAAAATAAGGTGATCAGAAGCAGTCAACACAGATTCATCAAGGGGAAGTTGTATTTAACCATCCTGATAGCCTTCTACAATAACACGACTGGCTGGAAAGGAGAGCAGTGGATGTTGTCTGCCTTGACTTCAGCAAGGCTTTCAATGCTGTCTCCCATAACATCCTCCTGGGCAAGCTCCAGAAGTGTGGGATCCACGAGTGGGCAGTGGGGTGGATCAAGAATTGTCTGGATGGCACAGCTCAGAGGGTTATGCTCAATGGTGCCGAGCGTAGCTGGAGGCCTGTGGCTACTGGTGTCCCCCAGGGGTAAGTACTCAGTCCAGTGCTACTCAACTAATTCATCAGTGACTTAGATGAAGGGACAGAGTGCACCCTCAGCCAGTTTGCAGATGATACAAAGCTTGTCAGAGTGGCTGATGCATCAGAGGCCTGTGCAGCCATTCAGAGGGACCTGGATAGGCTTGAGAGGTGGGCAGAAAGGAACCTCATGAGGTTCATCCTCATGAGGTTTAACCCTGCAAGTGCACAGTCCTGCACCTGGGGAGAAATAACCCCAAGCACCAGTACAGGCTGGGGGCTGACCTGCTGGAGAGCAGCTCTGTAGGGAGGGACCTCAGGGTCATGGTGGACAATAAGTTAGCTATGAGCCAGCAGCGTGCCCTTGCAGCCAAGAAGGCCAATGGGATCTCAGTCTGCATCAAGAGAAGTGTGGACAGCAGGTGGACAGTGGTGATCCTCCCCCTCTACTCAGCACTGGCAAGGCCATACGTGGAGTATTGTGTGCAGTTCTGGGCTCCCCAGTACAGAAGGGACATAGAACATCTCGAGAGGGTCTAGCATAGACCCATGAAGGTGATTAAGGGATTGAAGCATCTGTCCTATGATGAAAGACTAAGTAAGCTGGGCCTGTTTAGCCTAGAGAAGAGGAGATCGAGAGGGGATATTATCAACCTCTATAAATACCTGAGGGGATAACGTAAAGAGGATGGGGCCGAACTCTTCTCGGTGGTGACCAGTGATGGGACCATGGGTAATGGGTATAAATTGAACCACAGAGGTTTCATTGCCATATGAGAAAGAACATTTTTACGGTTCAGGTGACAGAGCACTTGAACAGGCTGCCCAGAGAGGTTGTGGAGTCTCCTTCTTTGGAGATATTCAAAACACGCCTGGATGCCATCCTGTGTAACATGCTCTAGGTGACCCTGCTTGAGCAGGGGGGTTGGACTAGATGATCTCTTCCAACCTCAACCATTATGTGGTTCTGTGATCTGGGGAACTACAGGCCCATCAGCCTGACCTCGGTGCCAGGAAAGGTGATGGAACAGGTCATCCTGAATGCAATCACACAGCATATGCAGGACAACCAGGGGATCAGGCCCAGTCAGCATCGGTTCATGAAAGGCAAGTCCTGCCTGACCAATTTCATCTCCTTCTATGACCAGGTGACCCACCTGGTGGATGAGGGAAAGCCCGTTGACTTAGTCTACCTAGACTTCAGCAAAGCCTTTGACATGGTCTCCCACAGTATTGTCCTGAAGAAGCTGGCAGTCCATGGCTTGGACAGCTACACTCTTTGCTGGGTTAAAAACTGGCTGGACCATCAGGCCCAAAGAGTAGTGTTGAAGGGAGTGAAATCCAGCTGATGTCTGGTCACCAGTGGTGTTCCCCAGGGGTCAGTGTTGGGGCCCATCCTCTTTAATATCTATATTGATGATTTGGATGAAGGGATTGAGTGTGACAACACCAAGCTGGGGGGAAGTGTCGATCTGCTGGAGGGTAGGAAGGCCCTGCAGAGGGAACTGGACAGGTTCAGTTGATGGACAGAGGCCAATGGCATGAGGTTCAACATGGCTAAGTTCCTCTGACAAGGAACTCATGGCAGTCATCGTGGGCACCACAGCCAAAGCCTTCATGGTCCCTTCCCCAGAGCAGGAGGTCCAATCCTGCCTTCACAGATGGACTGCACCCAACACACCCACCAGCATGACAGCAACAAGGAGCACTAGACTGAGGAGAAAATTGGAAATGCCAAAAGCAACAAGACTGCAGTGACCAGCAAACCCAGGAAGCAACTCAGCAGCATAACAGTAAACTCACTTGCTCCCTGTCTCACAGCTCCAAAGCCCTGGTACCTTCCTTGCTCAGCAGCTCTCAGAGAAGGGCAAGTTACATCAGACTCATTTTGCTCCTGCAGAGGAGTTAGTCTGTCTCCCTTAATTATGGCATCCCCAGCCTCTCTTTCTCTGCATGCTGGAATTCACCCTCCCCTGCCACTTAACTCTCCAGATTTCTTTATTTGCCAAGATTTGCTTTCCCATTTGCAGAGCTGCTCATTCTTCGCTAATTACTGAGCATGACATCAGGCTCTGCCCTACAAGCTTTCACACTTTGCCACAAGCATCTGGTGTTGGCAGCTGGCTGGCCAAACACTGCTACCTGTCTAATCATTTGCATGCAAACTTAAAAATCTCTTTAAAATTTAACTATTGTGCAAGCAAAGCCATCTGCATAAGGTGAAGTACCTGCAGTCTCCTAGCAATTCCCCTGCTGACACGGGGCTGTGCAACTTTAACAGGGGCTTTGATGAACAACCCAAAAGTCCTGGCTGCAGCCCAACACCTCCATGCTCCAGAGCAACAGCCCCTGCATGGCTCCTGCTCAACCAGCCACTTTCTGAGGGACTCAGACAAGGATGTGCAGTCACACACTTCTGGCACAAAAACAGCCTCCCACAAGAGCACTGACCAAAACTCACACTCCCACAGGATGTCATTAACCCTAGCATGACCACAGAAGCCCTTCTCACCAGCTTGCTAAGGAACAGACATCCTTCTCCCTGCAAGAGTGGCACTTCTATTTTTACATAGCAGGTTTTGTACTCCCTTGGGGGAATCCTCATACTGGGACATCTTCTGAACATCTGTGGCCATGCCTTGGGCATCCTGAACACTGTGTCACAGGACATGGCTGTGGTCCCCCACCTCATACACTACAGTTGTGGTACATCCCAGCCCTCCTTGTCAAGCTGACACCAAACCCTCCCAGAGGCTCTAACCCAGGCTCTACAGCCTTTTTCCATGCTAGCCTTTTTCCATGTTAGCCTTTTTCATATTTCTGGCTGCTCTGGGAAAAAAGCACGCAGCCCTTGCCTCCACTTCCTTATCAGATGTGCACGCTGTTCTGCAATGCAGCAGAACCTGCTCTCACAAGGAAAGTAACACTTTCCTGTAAGACTACAAGGCATAACTCTCAGCTATGAGTGAAAGACTGCATTAATGCACCCAGAAAACACTCAGGAAAGACAACCTCCAGCTGTTACAGAGGCGAAAAAGGCACCGCTGCTGAGACTATTTCAGTGAGGCTGAATTTAACACTACTCAGAAGGAAAATTAGGCTGAGGATAAGTTTTTAATCAAAGCAAAATTTGCAAGGAAGGAAAAGCAGTGAGGAGAGTGTCTTTAATATTCCTGTAGTACAAAGGAGTTTGGCTAAGCAGGGCAACATGGGTATACCACACCTGCACTGCCAGACTGGACACTGAGAGCAGACAATTAAATATTCAGAGTCAGATTGAGAAAAAAATGATGAACAAGTTCCATTCAGGAGTCAGTCCTTGGTCAAGTTCAAGTCAGTGTTTTCATTAAGAGCTTGTAAGGCTGGAAGAAAATTCACTCACATCAACTCACAGAGGAGGCACAGAAGAGCTGTGCTTGCCTTACATATATGATTTAAAAACACACTTGATTAATGACAAAACCAAGCTAAAAACCAATTACAGCAATACTGAAAAAGGACATACCTCAGCTGGTTCCAGAGGAAGGCAGTAATGCCCAAATCCAGGACCTTATATCTGGTCATCCACTTAGAGGACATTACAGAGAGTCAGAGAGGAAGGCAGCAGATGATGACAGGACAGTATGTGTGGGAACTGAAGGTGTTATGCTTGGGAAACAGCAACTGAGCAGGATTCAGGTAGACAACTGCCCACCCACAAGTTCAATGCAGTACTGTGGCAGGAGGACAGAAACGGTCTGCAGCATGCTGAGGGTAGACAGTGAGGACAGAAGGGGATCATGATCCCACCTC
Source organism: Aythya ferina (assembly GCF_964211825.1). NCBI lineage: Eukaryota > Metazoa > Chordata > Aves > Anseriformes > Anatidae > Aythya > Aythya ferina. Next base: position 1,450,784 of record NC_140309.1, read on the forward strand.
CAAACACAACGTTGACCCTGCATCCCAGCAGTACTTCCACATTTCCTAGATGATGATACACCAAGAAGAAAAAAAAGTAATCAAGTGTCACCGATGCTAGGAAGCAGGATTTGATCTAGGGAGGTAAGAAGATGCTGGCTGATTGCTGCATACAGGTCCTGGCCAATAGAAAAGCTGACCACGCATGCGACAGTCTGAAATCTACCTATACTCAGCAAAAGATCTAGTTAATCCAATTTTCTGGAAGAAGTTCTCCAGCTGTTGTTCACTAATGCTTGGCTGGCTTGTTTCTTGTGGTCTGTTGATACTTAATCTGTTGTCCAATACCCTCCTTCTGGGGTAAAGGTCTGGGAAGATCCAGATTTCCCACACTGTGGAATAATTGCCTGAGGTGACTCAGAAATTAAACAGATATTCACATTTTTAAGAAAAGGTAAAATACTGAAGAAGCTTCCAGGGTGGAGTGCATCTGCACTACAGTTTCCTAGGCCTTAGATGTTAATCACATGGGGGGAACTTGGTGTGATGACTCTAAGAGGAACAGTACGGAGCGTGGAGCAGAGTGGAGACAGGGAATGGGTTGCAGAATGTGGGACACCTGTGCACAATGGTTAAGGAGGGATATGCTCTTCTCATGTTTATCCCAATCTGTGAACTTCTGCTGAAGACCATACACTAACCATGTCCGGACATGGCCTACCTAATAAAGAAGATCTGTGTCCCCAAAAAGTTTTTGATCTACAGCTCATGGTCAGGTCCAAAGTAATCACCAAACCTGCACTTTTACCATGGGGGGCTCTTTCTCTTTCATGGAGCACGTATCCCCCAGCTCCTTTGGCATGGGAGGATTCTGGTCTCTTGCTTTTGACCTGCCACAGTCTCCAGAGGTGACACAGAGGTCCCTGCCAACTTCTACCATCCTGTGGTTCTGCAAGGATTTTTTTTATTATAAGGGTACCAAGCACTGGCACAGAGACCCTCCATTCTTGTAGATATTCAAATGCCATGTGGACATACTCCTGAGCAACCTGCTGTAGGTGACCCAGCCTTGAGAAGGGAGTTGGACCAAACGACCTCCAGCAGTCCTTTCCAACTTCAGCTGCTCTGTGATCCTGAAAAATTAAGGAGCTGTACCGGCCTGTGCTGTATCAGACCAGAACAAGCTAAGTTGTTGTGCTATTCTGCAACTCTATGACATATTTGAAAAGCAATTGTCTTTCAGAAAGTTACATGACTGCCATGCAGCACCACTGGCACTAGACTCCGAGCTGGAAAATAAGGATCAGTAAGGGGGACAGCCTGCACCTTGGTGGACACAAGCAAGGGGAGCTTTCTTATCTGGATACTAGCTGTCTAAGGCTGGTAAACCAACTGGCTGCCTCTTTCTCTGTGTATTGTATCAAAAGGTTAAGCCTCCTGGCCATAGCTTGCACTGGGAATATGCATCCTTCCATGGCTAAATCTTGACATGGTTTCCATGTTAAAACTAACGATCAATCTCTAGAGATAGAAACAACGAAGCAGAAACACAACAAAGCACACAAACAGGACTGAATTATCACATTCTGGCAGCTCCTGCAGTTCTAAGGAGAGGAAACAGGACAGATGCAGAAGTTTCTGAGCCTTGCAAACTTCACCAAAGTTTAATCCAGTCTTACACACTTCATACAGGAAGAGAAGATGGGACAGTATTTGCCACCTGGGCTTACTGTGCTCACACTTCAGAATTGGGACTATAAATAACTAAGCACAATTTTCCCAAAACTTAGAGGAAAATAAAGTTGGTGAGGTTCTGCTTACGTTCAAATTGCTTTCTCACCAGGCTGCTTTCCTGTAGCATCCTTTTAATTTTAAGTTATTAAAAGCCCTTGCAGTACTCTCAAGACACAGAATTATCTCCCAACTTGGGAGCTCCAGGTTCCTTTCAGTCACAGTGAGATATATAATCCACACATGGTACCATTACTATAAGCACAGTCTTTGCAAGAACCCAGATGGATGTCAAGAATAAGGCACTTCTTACAGCTGTAACATTTTAAGAGATGTTAACGTGCCTTGCATGAAAGTGTTCTAATTTCTGGCTTGGGATGAGCACACAATAGCTTCATGAGTCACTCAGCTGCATTCTTCCAAAATCCTACACCTATAAAGAAAAATCCTGGTTTCTCACATACCTAACATGCTTATCAAAAAGGGCACTATAAAGGCATGGACAAGACAGTTCTGGCCTTTCTTAATGATTTAAAAACTTTAAGCTCAGTGGAAAAAAACAATACTACGTCATTTCTAGGAGCTTCACAAAGAGCATTCCTCACCTTAGGATGTCACGCTCCAGGACACAATAGTGTCACCTCCTCCCATCATCACAGGCTGATACTTTTACAGGTACCACTGCATAAAGGTAGGCCTTAGTCCCAAAAACTTGGGATTCAGCATGTGCTTTGAATTGTCTTTCATCAAAAAACTTCTCATTCTCAGTCTTGTCAATAGACAATAGAATGGCAACTGGACAGGAGCTGCACTTACCTTCCCATGCAGAGTTATTTTGGACTTAAAGGTCAAAATGCTACTACCTATGTACCACTAAAGGTCCTGAAATCCTCTGGCAGTTACCTGAACAATCAAATGATGGATCACTCACTATTAAAGGTGCACAAATAAGTGGTTCACAAAAGCTAATAATAAATGTCTGCACAAGATGTTCTTCAGCTGTGCATACATCAGTATTTATAGATTAGCAGCCAAGTTTTCACAGAATCACAGAACTGTAGGGCTTGGAAGGGACCTCGGAAGATCATCGGGTCCAAACCCCCTGCCAAAGCAGGTTCCTCAGAGCAGGCTGCCCAGGTAGGTGTCCAGACAGGCCTTGCCTTGAATATCTCCAGAGAAGGAGACTCCACAATTTCCCTAGGCAGCCTGTTCCAATGCTCCGTCACCCTCACCGTGAAGAAGTTCTTTTGCATGTCAGTGTGGAACTTCCTGTGCTCTAACTTGCAGCCATTGCCCCTTGTCCTATCCCCACAAACCACTCAGAAGAGGTTGGCTACATCCTTCTGTCCCCCACCCCTCAGATATTTATATACACTGAGGAGATCCCATGTCAGTCTTCTCTTCTCCAGGCTGAACAGACCCAGGTCTCTCAGCCTTTCTTCATTAAGAAGATGCTCCAGGACCCGTATCATCTTTGTGGCCCTCCGCTGGACTCTTTCCAGGAGATCGCTGTCTTTCTTGTACTGGGGAGCCCAGAACTAGACACAGTACTCCAAATGAGGCCTGACCAGGGCAGAGTAGAGGGGGAGGATCACCTCCCTTGACCTGCTGGCCACACTCCTTTTAATGCACGCCAGGATCCCATTAGCCCTCTTGGCCACAAGGGCACAGTGCTGGCTCATAGTCAACCTGTCATCCACCAGGACCTTCTCCTCAGAGCTCCTCTCCAGCAGGTCGTCCCCCAGCCTGTACTGATACTTCGGGTTGTTCCTTCCCAGGTGCAGAACTCTACACTTGCTCTTATTAAATCTCATTTGATTTCTTCCTGCCCATCTCTCCAGCTAGTCCAGGTCTCGCTGAATGGCAGCACAGCCTTCTGGCATGTCAGCCACTCCTCCCAGCTTCGTGTCATTAGCATACTTGCTGAGGGCAGACACTATTCGCTCATCAAGGTTGTCGATGAAGATGTTGAACATGACTGGACCCAGCACTAACCCCTCGGGAATACCGCTAATCACAGGCCTCCAGCCAGATTCTGCTCCGCCAATCACCACCCTCTGAGCTCAGCCAGTCAGCCAGTTCTCAACCCACCTTACTGTACACTCCTCTATCCCACACTTTCTCAGCTTTGCTGGTAGGATGTCATGGGAGATAGTATCGAAAGCCTTGCTAAAGTCAAGGTAGATGACATCCAGTGCTCTCCCCTTACCTACCCAGCTCGTGATCCCATCATAGAAGGCAACGAGGTTGGTCAAGCACGACTTCCCCTTGGTGAATCCATGCTGACTACTCCTCATAACCTTCTTCTCTTCCAATTGCTTGGAGATGGCATCCAGAACAAGCTGCTCCAATACCTTTCCAGGGACAGAGGTGAGACTGACTGGCCTGTAGTTTCCCGGATCCTCCTTCCTGCCCTTCTTGAAGACCGCAGTGACATTGGCTATGCTCCAGTCTTCAGGCACCTCACCCGTTCTCCAGGACCTTTCAAAGATGATAGAGAGCAGTTCGGCAATCACATCTGCCAGCTCCCTTAACACACACGGATGCATCCCATTGGGACCCATGGATTTGTGTGCGTTGAGCCCACTCAGATGCTCCCGAACCACTCCCACGTCCACCAGGGGGGAGCCCTCCATTTCCCAGACCCTTTGTCCTATTGCCAGGGGCGAGGAGTCCCGGGGGAGTATCCTTGAAGCAAATCTGAAGCAAAGAAAGCATTCAGTATCTCTGCCTTCTCAGTGTCTCCCGTGACCAGGACATCCCCCTCATTCAGCAAGGGACCCACATTATCCCTAGTCTTACTCTTGCTGTTTACATACTTGAAAAAACCCTTCTTAATTATCCTTTATCTCTTTTGCAAGCCTCATCCCTAGATGGGCTTTAGCCTTCCTCGTTGTGTCCCTGCAGGCCCTGACAACACATCTATACTCCTCCCAAGAGGACAGGCCCTTTTTCAACATTTCATAGACCATCCTCTTCCTTTTGATCTTATTGATGAGCTCCTTGCTCATCCATGCAGGTTTCCTGCCCCCCTTCCCCAATTTCCTATTCCTCGGGATGCACCGATCCTGAGCACGGAAGATGGAAGAAGTGCTGCTTAAATGTAGCCCAGCTCTCACAAGCACCCTTGCCTTCTAGCAACCTATCCCATGAGATACTCCCAAGCAGGTCCCGGAAGAGGCTGAAGTTGGCCCTTCGGAAGTCCAGGGTATCAATCCTGTTTTTAGCCTTACTTCCTTTGCCTAGTTTCATCTTGAACTCCACCATCTCATGGTCGCTGCATCCCAAGCTGCCCCCAACCTTCACATCCCTAACAAGGCCATCCCTGTTGGTAAGAATGAGATCCAAGAGCACCTCCCACCTCATCGGCTCCTCCACCACCTGTGTCAGAAAATTGTCCTCATCGCATTGTAGGAACCGTTTGGACTGCTCGTGCCTGGCTGAGATGCTTACCCAGCAGATGTCTGGGTAATTGAAGTCCCCCATGAGGACCAGCGCTCATGATCGTGAGGTTAATAGCAGCTTCTCGTAGAAGGCCTCATCGACTTCCTCCTCCTGATCTGGAGACATGTAGTAGACCCCCACCACTGTGTCTCCCATACCAGCCCATCCCTTAATTCTTACCCACAAGCTCCCCACCTGTCCTTTACCCTCCCCCAGCTGGAGCTGGGTACACTCTAATTGCTCCCTCACATAAAGGGCAACCCCACCCCTAAAGAGGACATAGCCGTCAATGACAGCATTCCAGTCATGCGAGCTGTCCCATCACGTCTCAGTGATCACAATGAGATTGTGGCCCTGTGACTGAACACAGATCTCGAGCTCATCCTGTTTATTTCCCATGCTCTGTGCACTGGTGTACAGGCACTTTAGGGAAGCAGCAGGTACAGTTACCCCTGGGGGGATGCAAGAAGAAGATACTGGACAGGGGATCAGGAACGCTACCTTCTCTGAGGAGCCCTCAGACAATCCTATGGGAGAGCTCAGAAGTTTTTCCCTGTCTTCAACAGTGACAGTAGTGACGACTTCCCCCAGCCCTTCTCTGTCACCTTTAGCTTCCCTCCCTTCCCCCATAAAACCTAGTTTAAAGCCCTAGTAATCAGCCCAGAGAGCTTGCTCCCCAACACACTTGTGCCCCACTTGCTTGGTTGGTGTCTGTCCGTAGCCCACATATCTGGCCTCTCAAAGGACAGCCTAAGATCAAAATACCCAAATCCCTGGTCCAGACACCACCCCCTTAGCCAGTCATTTACCTGTCCTGTTCTGCTCCTTCTATCTGCAACCCAGTCACCCAGCGGGAGGACAGAGGAGAACACTACCTGCACCCCCGATCCCCTCAAAATCCTCCCTAGGGATGCAAAGTCCTTTTTAATATTCTTCATTTTTCTAATAGCGGCTTCCTGGGATCCAACCTGAATGACTACATGAGGATAGCAGTCCTCCGGTTTAATGAGTCGTGGCAGAGCCTTCCTAATGTCTCTGACACGTGCCCCAGGAAGACAGCACACTTCTCTGGCTAGGTTATTTGGGAGGCAGATAGGAGCCTCAGTGCCCCTCAGCAAGGAGTCCCCAATCACCAGGATTCTCCGCTCTTTTTTTGTGGCACAGGTTACAATGCGGTGCTCCATCTGGCCCTGATCCTTATTTTCTGCACTTCCCCCAATCTTGACTCTCTTCTCAGGGTTGCTTCCCAGGTTTGGACTACTGTCCAGACCCTCAGCCTCTTCCACAACCTCCCTGAGAGCCTCAGATCTATTTCCCAGGGACAGCGTGGGGGTAGGTGGCACCGTGGGTGTAGGGGGCAGACGTCTCTTTCTGCTCCGAGCCGAGACAAAGGCCCAGCCCCTTGATTCTTGTGGACAGTCTGGCCCTCTGTTCTGCATGTGTTCAACGGGGGCAGCCTCTACCCCTTGTCGGGACATAGGAGAGGGCTGCTGAGGAACAGCAGGGGTGGGGAGACCCCTCCTATCTGTCACCCTCAGAGACTCCCCCAGGCTGCCGATTTCTCGCTGCAGCCCAGCCACCTGCTCGAGGAGTCCCTGAAGCAGGGCACACCTGCACCCGTTTTGACCTGTTGGATTCTACACCATTTGACTAATTATTTACCTCAATGCTGATTAATCATCTATTAACTCTTCATGAGCTCTTTTACCAGTAGGGTACACTCATGAAGTAATTCAATAAATGCTTCTAGCATCTACAGCTTCATATTATTAAGAACCAAAACCTTTCATAGGACAGTCCCAGCCCTGAAATCAAAGGAGGCCATATCCCAGCTGCATTTTATCTTCTTTCCCTGACAGTTACTCGGCCTTGCTTGAGCCACCATTATCCACTATGTGGTGCTCACAACAGAGTGATTCTCCAGATGCTGCCCTTTTTTTTTTTTTTTTTAAACTTATAACCAAAACAGCTCTTTTATTTGTATTTTTGTTAATAATCTGATAACTCAATTATGAAAACAGAGCTCTGCTCCACCTCTGTGGGTCCTGGAAACTCATTAATCAATGCTAAGAGATTGCAAGAAGCTTAAACCTATTAAGCAGGCAAAGCTGGCATTAAAAGTAAGCTCAAGATTTACATGTATGCTGCTTGTCTTCAGAAAACAATTCCCTTCAGCAGACCCAGATGAGCTCTGGCAGGCAGGACTGGTGGGGAAGTCTCCAGGGCCACAGGAGAAGCACAGTCACTGAAATGGAAGTGTCTGGGCCACATACAAGCTGTGCTCTCATCAGAGAGCCTTGAAACCTGGTGCAGTCCAGCCAGAATCTCCACAGCCATCCTGCCTGAACTGACAATAATTTTTCCCCATTTTCCCAACACATGGGAACTATTTTCTTAAAATCAAATGTACTTACTAGTAAATTGATGTTAGTATTTCAGGTAGCATGTACAGACTTCGATATTGCAGGCTCCACATGTGGATGCTGGCACAAGGCATGTATGTTTTGCTGCAGGGCTGCCAGCTGCAATTGTCAGGAACTCAAATCCGCCAGCTCTCAGCAGGGTGCACATACCTGGAGTCCATCCCCAAATGATTCGGGTTCCTGCTGTTCCTGCTGCAATGCTCATCCCCTTCCCATATGAAGTAACTGCATCTGCATCCATGAGCAATGCACAGATTCCCCATAGCTTTTTGAATCCATTTATATTTGCTTTTTATTTTGTCAAAGGATTTCCATTTTTGCTTAATATGAAGTTACAACTCATAAGATTTCCTGGATGGTAGTAACTCCATGAGAAAAAAAGTCCCCAAATAACCTTGTACCAAGATCTCCTAGCCCCTTTGCACTGCTCTGATGCTCGTAGTCTGTCACCTCCTGAGCCTGTATGTCCACAAACCCTTCCATCTTACTCCCACACAGGTGTGGTCTTTCCACACACCACTCAGCTTAATTTGCTTAGTGAATTCAGAACTTAGACTTGGATTTTTAAAGGAATTTGGTTTCCCACATCCAGGTGACAAGTCTGTGATTTGAGTTCCTTGCCTGCTTGCACTGTGGTGTTACGTGGCTGCCACGTGGGGCCCACTTCCCCCAGGAACATCACCTTCTTGTCTGGAGCCCAAAACATTCGTTTTTGTGCCCTTAGAGGAGTGTGAGACAGATGCTACCAGCTGCTGATCACCAACTCTGAACTGCACTCTGGGGGAAACCCACCACCTGAGCTCCCAACAACAGAATGATGAAAAACAGAGGTGGATGAGGTGGGGGTGTCACTTCTTCATCACCTCTCTACCATACAGCATGCCCAGCTGTCCTGCAGCTGCTTGAAAACTCCAAATAACCCTGCAGCCAAGCCCTACACACCATGACACCCAGAACACACGACACCTTTTTTCATATGGACCCCATTAACTGTTTCCATTCAAAACGTGGCTGCTGTCTCCCAGTGACACAATTGGCATTAGTAATGAGAACCAACCATGTACCCAAAGTCTCCATCAAGTAACAGGCACCAAAAGCCTGCTTATGAAAGCAGACGTAGAGCCAAGATGTAGAGCCAAGTCCTCCAGCACTCCCGGGCTCTGAGGAACCCCTGCAACAGCCATGATTTCAACAGCCACAACCACACAGGGGTGCGTTCAACAACAGAATGAAGTCCCCATCCATCTCACACATCTGGTTTCCTCTCACTATTCTACCTTGGATATTCTGGGCAGGAAAGCATACCTCTATGGTCTATGCTGACAGCAGTTGTGCTAGGAAAGGGACAGTCTGCAACTCTCAACAGTTCAGCTGAACTCACCAACAAGAGCAAATTCCCCAGGTCCAGCATGCACTGAATGTACCAGCCTGAGTACAGGCAGCATGCACATTGCTTGCTCCTTCCCCAGCAAAACCACCACAGCCTTCAGATGCTTCGTACTGAAAAACAGAAGTGCATTTCCTCCTGTGCACCAAATGCATCATGCCAGTGATTATTCAGCTTCATCACACACCAGACACAGCCAAGCTAGAGGCAAAACCCAGTTACTGGCATTAGGGGCTGAGGAGAAGACATCCTCTCCCAAAGCAACCATACCTCTCTAATCTCTCAGCAGTAGAGTATCCCTTGAGTATCAGAACACCCTGGTCATGCTGCTGAGCTCAAGGAACAGCATCACCTCTCCTCCCCCCTTTCCCAAGCTGCTCTCCTCTCTTCCTGCCAGGCAGAACAACCTTGGCACCATGCTGCACACCAGCCCCTCCACCCTGCCAGCACCATTTTTCTCCCCACCCAGCTGCTTTAACTCTCAGCTTGCATTTTGTGTTGAGGTTGGCTGTTTTTGTATCAGATATAGAATGCACACTTGCTGCTTTTTTAAACTGTGCAACTGATTAAGGAGGTATTGGGGAGGCATTGGGGAGGCAAGGACAATCCCCAGACATGGACTGTATATCTCGAAACAAGACACTGAAACTCATGATAAGGAAGCGGCAGACGGACAGAGAAACAAACGTAAGGACTATAAATCTCAAAACTGGACATTGGAATTCATTATAAAGATACAACAAACGGAAGAATTGGCAACAACCAGCTCTCGCAATTAAGAAACATGCCAATTCAGCAGATTCCTGACCAAAGGTGAAAAGTACACTGTGAGGAAGACTCGGGGTCTTCCTCCCAAAGACCCCTGCCCACGTCCCAAAGACCCCTGCCCACAATTCTTGGAAGGCTCTACGCAGGCGCAAGGTGCCAAAAGGCTAATTAGCATGAGAAGCGAGGGAAGGCGGGGATAGGTAATGCATATGTATAGGTGCTTGTAGAATATTGATAGATTGATTGTATAAATTCAAGACTGCTTTCCGCTTTAGGTATGCACGATAGGTGGAGAGATCCCCCGTGCATCCAGCGCTGCAATAAAGAATATACCACTTAAAGGAATTTCGGCTTCGATCTTTGAATCACAACTGAGTCTGTTCTGTCCTGTCTTCTCTCCCATCACGTATTTGTTCTGTACCAGACGCAAGCACAGGACATTAACAAGACACGCACAAAGCCATGCTGAGGATGGGGAGACCACTTGCAGCCAGGTAAGGAGAAGAGTGGAGCAGCTAATTGGCATGTAGCCGGCACACCTGAAGAAGAATCAGGGCACTGCGATGAAAAACGTGATGAAGTGGTAGTAAAAGAGGTGCATCCAAGGAGTTTGCCAAAATAACAGAGAACAATACCAATCAGGCTATGATGTCTGGTGATGGAAAAGACCATAATGGTGAAATATGGCAGAGTGACAGAAATATTTGGTAAGACCCTCACAGCATACAGCATCAATATAACTGGCAGCAAAATCAAACAAGATGCATCTTCCCAGGCTGCAAGGCTGTAGGCTTCAACAGCAGCCTACATGGTGTTTCCTGCTCTGCTACCTGTCTCCCTGCTTTTCCCTGCGTTCCAGCTGGCCCAGGAAATGGGATGAAGGCAGCAGGAGATACTTCATGAAAATGGAGCTAGAGTCTGTAGCTGCTGGATAGCCAGTCCCTGCCACGCTGCTGCATGTCACCATTCCTACTGCAATCAGGCCATGAGACTTGGATGACAGAAGAATCAGCATCTGCCAGGTGCTGGGAAGTGAGATCTCTTTGCTGCTGAACTAGGCACCTACCCAGCATAAACTATTCATTTTGAGAAACTTTCCATTTAGCAAACAGTAAATACAATTCCCCCGAGTCAGTAACCACTGGCAGGTACTCACTCACAGCCCTGTCAGAGCACTACCCATAAAAAACAACCAGCTTTTCCAGACCCACATTAACACTTAGAATCATAGAATTATTGAGGTTGGAAAACAACTTTATGGTCATCAAGTCCTTCCATTACCTAACCCTACAGGTCTACCACTAAACTATGTCCCTAAGCACTATAGCCACATGTCTGTTAAATACCTCCAGGGATAGTGAACCCACCACTTCTCTGAGCAGCCTGTTCCTATGCCTAACCACCTTTTCTATGAAGGAATTCTTCCTGGTATCCAATCTAAACCTTCCCTGGTGCAACTTGAGGCCATTGCCTTGCATCATATCAATTGTCACCTGAGAAAAAAGAGCGATACCCCCCTTGCTGCAGCCTCCTGTTAAGGCAGCTGTGGAGAGTGATGAGGTCTCCCCTCAGTCTCTTCTTCTTCAGACTAAATGATCCCAGTTCCCTCAGCCACTCCTCATACATCTTGTTTTCTAGTCCCTTCATCAGCTTTGTTGCTGTTCTCTGCACGTGCTTGAGCAACTCAATATCCTTCTTATAGAGGGGCACCGAAGTGAACACAATATTTGAGGCATGAGCTCGCCAGCGCTGCATACAAGGGGCTATCAGTTCCCTTGTCCTGCTGACTATGCTATTTCTGATGCAGGCTAGGATGTCATTGACCTTCTTGACCATCTGGGCACACTGCCAGCTCATGTTCAGCTGGCTGTCGACCAGTAATCCCATTGCGCTGTCACCACATGGTGACGAGGTGTCCAGGGTGCACAGTCACATCTCCACACAGCCCCCTGCACACAAAGGTGCAGAGAACCTACAACATGTACCAGTGAGCACCAATTAATCACCCATAGAGATCAAGCCCTAATAGTTAAGCAGAAAAATGCAGGGGAATAAGCCAAATGACAGGTTAAATGGATTTTTTTTCCTTCTGAATAATCTCTAGCTCATACCCAGCAACTGTCCCAAATTATGGCAGTGTTTTCCCTTGGTATTTCATTTCCCAGTGTCTCAGTTCCCTGCCCTTATATCTGTTACTTAAACCTGTTCAATGAATTAACTTTAAAATACCTCAGGGTCCCTTTTCTGTAGCTCTGCTCTAGCTTGAAGTAACAAAGTCGAGGGCCAGCACCCACAAAGAGGGTCAGCCACCACAGACAAAAAGCACATCAACAGGGGGCACATGCGAAGCTGTGAGACCCTTCCTCTCCAGCGAGAACCTAGAGTTACAGAATAACAGAACCACAAAACAGCTGAGGGTGGCTCAGTTGGGCCACCCAGAGCAGGATGCCCAGGACCACATGCAGGCACCATCTGATGATCTTCGAGGAGGAGACTCCACAACCTCTCTGGACAACCCGTGCCAAGGCTCTGTTACCCAAACAGCACACAAGTGCTTCCTGATGTTCAGAGGGAGTCTCCAGTGCTCCTTGTTGTGCCCACTGCCTCTTGTCCTTGTCCTGGTCAGCACTGAAAAGAGCCTGGCTCCGTCCCCATTGTATAATTATGTACTGGGCCTGCTCTTCTCTAGGCTGAAGAGTTACAGATTTCTAATCAGAAAGCATCCCTTCAAGCATCTTGGTGGCCCTTTGTTGGATTGTCTCCAGTACATCCAGGTCTCTCTTGTACTTTGGGGCCCAGAATATGACATAGTACTCCAGGTGCTGCTGGGGTTGCTTTTTTTTTTTTTTTTTTTTGGTGGGGGAGGGCACTGGGGTTAGAGCAGAAGTGCACAGCCCACCCACCCCACAGCCTGCATCCCCACAGGCAGGCCCTGCTCTCTGCTAATGAGAAGAATAAAAACAACACTGTGCCTGGCATTGCCTCACTGGAAGAATGCATCAGCCTCCAAAGAGGCAGCCAGAGGGGAGAGAGCTCTGTCACCTGCTGCAGCCGCACCAATGGGCCCTGGGGAGCACTGTGCACGTGGTAGGGACCTGGGGGGTCCCTGCAGACCCCTTGCAGCCACCACTGCTGTCTGGCAATGGCTTGGACACGACCTTGGAGGCCAAAGAGGTGCTCTCCTAGGCAGAATGGCTTCTAGCATGGCTGCTAAATCACCGCTGATGTGAAGTGACAGAAAAGCAGAAATCTTGCCAGAGGAAGAGCGCGGGGATTTGCATACCTATTGGTATGGAGGCTGCTGGGATGGGAACAGATGTAGGCACGGGCACAGCCAACCCATGACACATGAAGGGAATTAAAGGCACACCAGAGTGAAGGGAGGGAGGTTTAGAGACCAAGGCCCACAGCTCAGCTTGTTCAACCAACAAGCCACTAATTCTTTGTTAATCCCAAACATGTTGAGCTTTTACAAAGGCCATCCCTGTCTGGAGAGGTTTAATGAAATCCTAGACATTCAGAAAGTTGATGTCTAAAGCAGGATTTCTCTTGCTTTGCCAGGCAGGTGCACCTTACAGCACACTGCAGCAGAGCCTGATTTATCTTCTGAGGAGCTGCTACAAGCTCCTGCTCATGCCTCATCCTGCAGAACCTTCTCTTTCATAGCCAGGTGCAGGATTTTGAAGGGCTCTAAGAAAATAAATTGCCTTTAAGCAAATTTAAGTTGGCAACTTGGATTTCCATGACCCACAGCCTTGCCACAGGCATCAGGCTTCCAGACCAGAGCAGTGCAGGGAAAACAGCTGCAACTGTTCTGAATAGGCAGTTTGCAATGCATTGAGGCTATGACAAAACGGAAAGAGATAAATGCTTACCCTCCTAGCTCTCAGGCCCAGATCTCACTGGCACAATAGCAGAACTCAGGCTTTTCCAGTCTACAGACTGAAGCTGCCCTGACACCTAAAGTTATTGCCCATCTACAAGCTCCCTGGCACCTTTTCATCCCCAGACTTAAAAAGCAACAGCAGTCATTCACTGTGCATTCCCTGAGCAAACAGTCAGCATCACCAGCAGTACACTCAAGTGTACTGTCTGACTCAAGATAAGCTAGTGTCTTGTTGAGCCCATTTCCACACCAGGGCAGAAAGGCAGGGACACTGCTCCAGCCTCTGGGATATGCATCAGACCAGCACCTCCCTTCAGGCCTGGAAGACTTCCTTCTGTTTCTGGATCCCCTATATCAACACCTAAAGCTGAACAGAAGGGAGGTGCAACTCAAACCACCCAATCCAGGCACCTTGGAAGACAGCATAACAGCCTGACAAGTGAAACAAAACAAAGCCTAGGTCCTAGTCAAGCTTTTGGACAGCTCCCAGCCAAAACCACTGTCCAGCTCAGAGGTTGCAGCTGCACCCAGTTAATGTTCCACTGACACCCATGCCATGTGGCCAACATGCAGGCAGCGGAGCTGACAAATACCTGCACAGATATCCACGTGCACCCTGTGAGAGAGTTGGCAGACGTCCACACAGGGAGCAGTGACTGCTCCAGATTCACAGCTCCCAGGCACTTGCCTGGAGGCAAGCTCCCACCACTGAGCTCTCTGCAGGGTTCCCATTAACAGCAAATGGGCAGCAATACCCCCCACAGTGAATAATCACCTTCCTGGATTGCAGGAAAGTTATTTCCAACCACCACCGTGCAGCTGCCAGTGCACCCATCTCACAGTGCAGGACGTGCAGCCTGGGGCACCTAGACCCCAGGGCAGGGCAGCCACGCTGAGCACCAGGTGTGCAGGCAGCAGCCCTTGGGATCAAAATCATGCAGTAGGAGCATGGCAGCCACAGACCCAGGAGAGAGGGGGCTGCTGTAACATGCCGGAAGAGTAAGCAGAAGTTACATGTTGAAGGTAGGTGGTGTTGCAAGGTAATAAACTAACAGGATTTTGGGGGGAGTTTAGAGGAAAATAGGAGGTATTTTCTTTGTGAATATTTTCTCCCAAAACGAACACTGGGAAGATTTGGAAAAATTCAAGAACTTGATTACTGCAGCAATTCAACCAGACACACTTCAGTATAGTGCTAACTGCTTTCTAAAAAACAAACATGATTATTTTCCAAACCTTCCTCTAAAAACATTTTTTTTTCTTTATCACATTGCTATATTAGGCCACAATTCTGTTAAGTGCTATTTTTGAGCACTTAATAAAACACTCTTCTTGGTCTCCAAGCTGAGAGTAGAGATTCTCTCTGTTTTCAGGATTCTTCTTACTTGCCCTTTCAAGAACTCTGGGCTTTCCATCCCTCTGCGTGAGTATCGAGGTGCAGCGCAGCCCCACCACCATGCCATGGGATCAGCACAAACCATGGGAAATTCAGCCAGGGAAGGTGTCAAGCCTGGTCCCATGCAGGGAGTCCTGAGTGTGGCTACAGGTTAGGCAGCAACGGGCTGGCAATGGCCCTGCTGAGGGAAAGTAGCCTGCAACATGCCCTGGTAATGGGGACATCAGCCATAACCAAGGCTGTGCAAGCAGGAACACGGCCAGCAGAAAACATTTCTCCCCCTTTACTCAGCATTTAGACCCCATCTAGACTGGTTTGTTCCCCATGACACAGAAAAGACATTGATAAGGACAAGCAAGTTCAGCAAAGGGGGACCATGATGCTAACAGACTGGAGTAATTGCTTTGGAAGATGAAGGGAGCTGGACTTGCTCACTGGGCGAGGAGATGGCTCCCGAGGAACCTAACAGCAGCCTGCCAGCATCTACAAAGCCTTTAGGAAGATGAGGCCAGGCTTTTAACAGTCATACACGACGACCAGCAGAGTGAGCACAACAAGCATAAACTGCAGCAAGTAGGATTCATGCAGAAATGTAGGAAGAATCCTTCTCACCATGAGGACAGTGAAGCACTGGTCCAGGCTGCTCAGTGAGATGACACAGCTTTCCAAAGCCACGTTCACGCCAGAAGAAATCACAGCAGATTCAGGAACTCCCCATTTCTGATTGCTGCAGCTTGGCTACAGCCCAAGCAGTAAAAGGGGCCACTTCTAGCAAACACCAACCCTTCCTCAAATAAAGTCTCCCATTTCACAGCCACTATCTCTACTCCTTACTGCAAACCTAACAAACCAGCTCCATACTACATCCAGACCACCCTGTGCCAGAGCCCTGTTCCTCACATTCCTCCCAGGCCAAACCCACACACTCTCCCTGCAGTGCTCAGGGAAGTGTTGGCATTGTTGTCGCAACCACCGATGGAGGCAGATGCCTACCACACACTATGTTAATGCCCACTGGCCAACAGCTACCACAGTCTGATCATTTAATGACTCCCATTTCCAACAGTCAGCCTTGCACTACATACATCCAAATGCCAGTGGCTACAAATCCAACTTCTTCTAAACACCTACTACATCAAAACTTCCACAAGCACCAACTCACATCTTATTTGAAGAAACAAGGGGCTGAATAGCTGTCTTCCATAGACGAGTTCAATGCATTAATTACAGCATCCTCTGGTCTGAGTTAAGTCCCCTTCCTTTGCTAGGGGAGTAAGTAAGTACATAAGTAAGCTGAGACAGTCCTGTGACTACCAACCCTTCCTGGCCCTTCACCCAGAAGACTTCTTGTAGAAGACTGCTGCTGCTGCTCACTGAAAAACACCTGGGAGCCTGCTCAGGACCCTTGTAACCTACCTGGCTCCTCTGCAGCTCTCAGGCACCCTCCTGAGTGAACCTGGGTCTGCACCAGAGGTCACCACATGATGCATTGCCTGGCTTTCTCCCACACTACACACAGTTGCGGAACACATCTCTCTTTTGCTACAAACAATGACATCTTTTTTGCTGCTGGAAAACCAGATTAAGATTGCTCAAAATGGCAACTTTACAATTCCTCCTGTATCTTCATACTTTAAAATCTCTCAGGGTCCTTCAGCACTCTGATTTCCTGCTTTGTCCACCTGTTCCCTCCTATTACCTAAAATCTCTACTTTAGTCCACTCGTTCTCCTCCCCCTCTCTCCACCTGAAATATAACCATGTACATTGCCCAGCCACATGCCACAGACAGGAAACCACAGAATCTTCAAATGGCTTGTTTTGGAAGGGACCTTAAAGATCACCTAGTTCCAACACCCCTCCCATAGGCAGGGATGCCACCCTGGTTGCTCAGGGCCTCATCTAACCTGGCCTTGAACACCTCCAGAGATGGGGTATCCAGAACCTCTCTGGGCAACCTGTTCCAGTGCCTCACCACCCTCTGAGTGAAAAATTTCATTCTAACCTCTAATCTAAATCTCCCCTCTTTTAGTTTAAAACCATTCTCCCTTGTCCTGTCATTGTCTACCTGATTAAAGAGTACTCTTCTCATCCATCAGAGGGGGTACGCTCTCCTTGACCTTTCTTTTCTGAGCAATGACTTCTTTTCTGAGTAATGACTGCACAAAGACACACACACAACTGCTATTTTTCCAGCTGCCCCAACCCAGACATGTTTTTACAGAAGCATGTAAACAGAAGCTGTTTCCAGCAGTTTCCACTTCATTGTCCCAGACTTCACGTCTAAACAAATCAGTTTTCCCTTTGCAAAGACAGTTGTTGTAGTCCCCCACAGCAGGAGCCACTCACTACAGCAGCACCTGCCACACAATCCCCAGGTATGAAGCCAAACCACGGGTGACAACGAGGAGCTAGGCGATCAATCCCAGGGTCTCTGTCCACCCCCTTCTTCCTCCTCCTCCGTGAAGGTGGCTGGCCATGCCACACAACCCCACAGCCACAAGCACCAGCCAGACACAGGCTGCTCTTGGCATGCCTAGAAAGCACAAAGCCTCCCTAGCTCTGCAACATGCAGCAGTGCCAAAGTAATCCACAGTAACAGGATTTACGGCTTGCTCATCTCAGTCCTACTAAACTCATTTCAGCAAATAATGGATTATCTCCATCTGTCAGCACCAAAACAATGGAGATTTAGCAAGAGAAAGCTGAGATCTAGCTGCAAAGGATACGCTGCTGTGTTTGGATGTGATCTTCTGGAGGGCATTGCACCCCACCCCGGAGACTCTGTTTTCCTGTCTGCAGAGGCAGCACCCCCAGATGCCTGTAGTGTGGCAGCCCCAAGCAAGGGCACACTGCCAGGCACAGAGCCGTTCTTCTGGGTGACAGGACAGCTCGTACCACAGGGATGTACCTCTCATCTGGCTCCCCTGCCAGCTCTGAGCCTGACAGCTAAAAGCACAAGAAATAACAGCAATTTTCAAGCTACATCGAGTACAGAAGCGGGGGGGGAGGGAATCCAGGCTGCTATAAGCAGACAAGAGAAACTCAACCATGGGCCAGAGTCAAAGCAAACACCATTAGCAGGTCTGTCCTCTCTAGACCTACATGCTGCTCAGTACCCTAGGCACAAGCTGAAAGGGCAACTGCTGCTCCTGCAGGCCCCTGCAACGCACGCATGCAGGAACTGTGCCACTGTAGCATGTGCTCTCATGTCACCCAACATCTGCCTGTTCACACCAGTACTGCTCCCCAGCTCAACACCTGCCTGGATGCCAATGGAGTCCATCAGGGACAGGGGAGGACAGCTGTGTGGCCAGGTGCCACCGGCAGCCTCCCAGCCTGCTGAACCAGTGCCACAGCCCCAGCCTGGCCAACCTACTGAGGAAGATGACCTAACTTCTCTGGTGAACACTGCAAGAGGTGCAGCTGCAGCATCCCCCCTCATTTTTCTTCCCCTTCACTTCTTCTTCCCTATTTCCAGCCTCCTCAGGCCAAACATCAGGCCTGGGCTTGGACCACAGGGGAGCACAAACTGCCTCACCATGCATGCAGGACTACTTGCTCATCCTGCTGCGGCACCAAAGTACAGCTCAGCTCAAGGATCAGCAAGCACTAGAAAGCACAAGCTAAGCCAAAGAGGGGCAGAAGTGGAGTGGGGAGCAGGGGTTAATTGGGACACAAACAAGAGTAGTCAGTGGAGGGGCACCTGAACGTGTGACAGCCAGCAACACTGCAGCAGGGCCCAAGGGAGAGATGGCCCTGTCCCCTCTGACTCCCAGAGCTGCTGATCTGCTGGCTCTGCCCTGCGTCTTACTCACTCTGCCTCACAGTTCACCCTGTACTTGTAAGTAAAATTATTTCACACAGACAGAAGAGGAGCAATCTATGCCCAATCCAGCACTTGGATTACCTTAGCCACTCCATTTCATAAGAAGTCCAGCTCATGATCCTGCTGTCATGCAGGCAAGTCTGGGACCCAGCATGTCCTGCACAAACACAAGCAGAATAAAAAGCACAACAGCAAAACTACCAGAACAGTCCTGCAGGTTACCAGGTGGCACATTCCTGCCTGCAGCTGCCCAGCAGGTAAACACTCAGCACAGCACCAAGCCCTTCAGGAGGGTTCCTGAAGCCCCAGGGGACCTGGGCATTAAAGTAACATGTAGATTAAACCACTCAAGAAGTAACAAAACCAGGGGCAGCATTATTATACTGCCTACACTGCTACAAATTGCACAGAGCCAAAGAGACATGGGAGCTCTCCTTTGCCACCTCTGGCAGTAAAGGTGGGCTTCTGCTCCAAAACATACTTCCTACAAGGATGCTGACAAGCAGAAGTGCAGTGTAACAGGGCCCAAGGGTGCACAGCCCAAAGGAGGTAAGTTTTTTTAGCAGAAGCATTTTCACCAAAGCATCCCATCTTTACTGCAATCACCTTGTGACAATGAGAACACATCTTCCAGGAGGACCACTAACTGTCTGGTCTACATTAAGCCAAAAATAATTACAGAGCAGCAGATTCTTTTTGTTGTTGCCATGAATCAGACTACAGTTAATTGATATTTACTCTGCATTCACTCAGTGTTACAGATCATCCAGCATTGTTCAGGATGACAGAGCAGACAATAGGCACCAGTGATCACAAAGCCTAGGCATGCAAGGGAGCTTAAAGTAGCTGCATGGTAAAAAGGCAATCTTACCTGGACTAACGCATGGCACATCAAGGGGACACAAATAGAAAAGCTACATGGGAAAAGAAGAGTGAGGACCTGGAGACTGTCATGGAACAGCCAGCTACAGGAGCTCAGGGCAGCTGAGAAGTCTGATCCCAGACTGCGCAGACATTCAGGTAAAATGAGGGGAAAAGCTCCATTCCAGCAAACTGAGCTCCAGGGTACAAGAAAGACAGTCCTCCAGCAGAAGGAGGGAGACCAGGAAGGCAGTGATTGTGTAAAGCCCTTGTAAAATGAACAAACTGTTGCACAGACCTGACAGGATGAAGCAAGAAGGGCAAACAGCTACTTAAGCTAACTATATTTGTTCTTGTGATGACGTTGGTATTTAAATTGATCGTAAATAGACTCAGGCTGGAAATGAGAAGATGGATCCTGACCATTGAAGGTTAAATCCTAGAGTGGCCTTTCAACAAGAATTACTGGGACAAGAAACAAAACTAGTTCAAGATGGAGCGGGAGAAATGCAGAAATGCACAAAAGGACTATGAAAAGCATCTCTGTGCGAGACAGACAAGATGCAGTAACCCAGAGACAATACCTGAGCAAAGCCCTTTCCTTAGCAAATCCTGGGCATTCACAGGATGATAGAATGGTTGGCAGGGATGTCTGGATCCACCTGGTCCAACCCCTGCTCAAGCAGAGAAACCCTAAGCAGGGTGCCCAGGACCACATCTAGGCAGCTTTAGAAGATCACCAAGGAGGAGACTCTACAACCTCTCTGGGCAGCCTGTGAGAAGGCTCCAGCACCCTCACAGCAAGGAAGCGCTTCCTAATGTTCGGAGGGAACCTCCTGTGCTCCACTTTGTACACCAGTTTGTCACCTCCCTCAACCTGCTGGCAGCCCTTTGGCTAATACAGCCAAAGTGATACCATACCATCAGCCTTTGCCTAAGGGCACGCTGCTGGCTCATGGCCAGCTTGGTGCCCACCAGGACTCCCAGCGCCTTCTCTGCCAGGCTGCTTTCCAGCTGTGTGCCCCAGCCTCCCCTGGGGCCTCGGCTTGTTCCTCCCCGGGGACAGGACTCTGTGCTTCTCCTTGCTGAATTGCAGGCGGTTCCTGCCAGGTTATTACAGTAGTGCTTTAATAACCATGGACATCACAAGCACAGCTCTGCTCAGGACGTCCAAGACAAGGCAGAGCAAGGCCCTGGAGCCACTCTGCAGCAACCAGGTGACCAGAGTTGCATTTCCAGGAAGATTTTCTGCTTCAGAGGAAAGGAAGCTTCCTCTGAGCCACAGCAAAATCTTTTGGAACCACCCAAAACTCAAACCATATTTCTGAGAGCATTGTCCAAATGCATCAGTAGCTCCTGGCCTCCACTTCATAGCATGGAGAAATGCAGCTTCCCAGTGTCTCCAAGGGACCAGAAGACATATGCAGATGTCCTACCTAAAGAACAGCATGCTTAGAACAGGTGCCTGCAAGCAGCCCCCAGGGCCAGGTGCTGTGCAGGACTAGCAGGAGAGCAGCACAGTATCTGGTGGTACTTCCTGAGCACCCAACAGAGGGCTTGACTGAACCCTGTCCTACACTGATGCTTTTTAGAGATAGGATCGGTGAGATCAGCTGCAGGAACACGTCTCAGGGATCACTTTGTGCCACTCTGCCCAGCTCTTCCCCTACCAGACCAGCTGTGCTCCCATGTCCACATTGCTGTGGAGCTCCTGGACCAACTCCAGCTTGCAAAGGAGCACCCCCTCCCTGCCTTCAGTCACCTCTCAAGCTTCCCCATTTCACACCGGATTTGCTACTCTGGGCAGAACCATTGGCCCATCCCCTGCTGCATCAGCACCGAGCACACAGGGATTGTAGAGGGGACCACTCCTGCTCTCCCTGTGTGCAGAGCTACCTGATTTTCTCATTTCCAGTGAAGCAGTTCAGGCTTCATACTGTGTCCTGCAATTCACACAGGCCCAATTACCAGCGGAAGAGTCACTTTACCCACCCACCACTGCTCCGAAATACAGTAGCCTTCCCCTTTGCAGGCACTGGGACTGCAGCCTGACCTACCCCAGCACCAGGTTCTGCACCAGAGCTGCCTGGACAGGCAGCCCTGACAGCACAACCCAAAACAGACACGAAAGTCTGTGGACAGCAGCACCCTTCCACTGCCACTGATGCCAGGCTGACACGTCGTCCTGTGCAGCACTGAAGGGCCAAAGTCCTTTGCTATCCCAGCCCCGACGCTTGGAAAGCACACTCCCCCTTGACCAAGCTGTTGCCAGGAAATGCACAGCAAAAACCCCTGCAGCTGTGCAAAATATTGGAAATTATCTATAGAACATGAGAAATGAGATACGAAATACAGGAACTCATTCATCCCACAGGATGGATGTCAGGAGCAAACCTGCTGCCCTCCTGATAGCAGGGTCAGGATCCTGCTCCCCATAGCATCATCCCCGCCTTCCCCCTAACATACATGCTCAGAGGAGAAAGAGGAGCTGGGGACACAGGCAGGCAAGATGCTGAGAACCGGGGCAGCAGATGGCACCTCCTCTCACGCTGTCCCCAGCAGTGCCTGAGTCCTTTCCATACACAGCAAAGTCAGCACAGCAAAATCACAGAATCACAGAATCACAAATGATGCAGCTTCCAGCTCTGGCACCTCTCACCTGCTGCAGGAGGACGTGGCACATGAGCAGCAGACACCATGGCCCCATGTCCACTGCACTGAAAGCAAGAGAGGGTGCTACAGAGGAAGAGGACACCCCCTCCCCAGATGAGCAGGGTTCAGTTAAATGAGGACTTTGATGAGAGAGCAGCTCTGCTGCTGAGCCCTGCCCTGCTCCACGGAAGGGCTGCACCTGGCTCTCCACAGGCGAGCACTCTGCACAGGGCAGGGCGGGGGGGGGCCTCTTTCACATCAGCCAAAAGCATGTGCTAAAAGAGAGAAGAGTGAGTGCACACAGAAAATACCTCACCATAGTCCTGGCCAGTTTTGGCTTGGGCTCCCCACACCATGGTGGTTTGTCTTCCAGGAGCCTGCCCAGGCTCACCCCAAACCTGACAACTCCCACCAGCACCCTGCGGTGAAGAGCCCCACACACACAGAGCTTAACAGCATGTGGCTGAAGAATCCCTCTTCTGGAGGGGGGAACCTGTCAGCTACTGGCTATATTTGTGCCCCATCCTCTTCCCCAGTCCTGCACCAGTAGATGCTGTCCAATCCTCTGGGTCCCTTCATGTCCATCAGATCCACTCCACACCTCACCAACCCCACTGCAGGTTCAGGAGCTGAAGCTGCCTTTACCATGCCCCTTTATGTCACCAAGTACAAACACCACAGCCCTTCCCATGCCAAACACCATGCACCGCCAGGCCTGAGCAGGATGCAACCAGGGCAGGGGAGGAACCTGCAAGGTGGCAGAACAGGGGTGAGGGCAGCACAATGAGCAGCAGGAACACATCAATTTGCTTTCTGGGCACAGAATGTGCCCAGACATCCTTTGACAGGTCCCTTGTTCTGTGCCTTTTTTGCAGGTGCTCTGCCTCCACCTCCAAGGACTGATGAAGTCTGCAGTAGCTCTGATGTCCAGCCCCAGGGAAGCCAGGAAAAGCAGCAGCACAGAGGGCAGAGGAATGAAGACAGCTCTGAGGACAGGAGAACAAAACCAAGCTTTTCACAGAAATCCATGCCTTTTTTCCTCTCACACTTCTTTTCCCAAAGGAGCATCACACGAGCCTGAAGCCTCCAACCTGTTGTATAACACAGCACAACTGCAGCTCAGGGTCTTCAGGGAAACCTCCCCTCTGCCCAGGCTGAACCAGGCACCAGCAGGAACACATGCCCCAGAAAAATGACTGCACAGTGGAGGCAGAAGTTAAGGGGCCACAGAAAGCAGCACCAGGGGAGAGCAGCTCCAGCAAAAACCAACCACAGTCAGTAGCCTTCCTTCCTTCAGGCAATGCCCCAGCAGCATCTCCTCCACACAAAGCAGGCTTTCAGCTGTGACACGTTGCAAAAGCACCTGTTTGCAAAAAGCCGTGGTGAGCCCCAAGGTTATACTGACAGTGAAAGCACAGAGCCTGTTCGGAGAAATCTAGCCAGAGCCCAGACATCAAGACAATCCAGAATTGCCTTTTTAGCACTGGATAGCTTTGCTTCCTCATGTTGGACAGAGGTGAACAACTACAATTAATCTCCTTGACCACCTGGAACATCCCTCTGCCAGAAGTAGTTCTGTTAGAAATTAGAGGTCAAATAACTTGCATCTCCTTCAGCAGACAGAATCTGAACCAAGTCATGTGGGAACTGTACCCTGGTGTCTGAAGCTACCACCTCGAGTTCACACAGCTTAAATCTATAAAAACAGGGGGTAAATGTACATGCAACTGAACCTCCCCTTCTGTTCTTGCTGCAGATCAGTAATGGACCTGCTTCGAGGTTTGAAATATTTATCAGGTCTTCTGAAGTGTGCAGATCTGACAGGCTGAAAGACCTTCAGATTTGACGATTTATGTTCCCGGAGGTGATTCATTCACCAAACAGCATCTATTATATAACAAAGCACTTGAGGAGATCATGAGCATGGAAGCAAGGAGGAAAGCTGTGCACAGAGAAGATGAATGGCAGAGAAGTCCATCCTGACTGCTCCAGAAAAACATCATTTAATTCCTCTCAATTTGGTGGCTTACTGTTCAAAGCCACCTCTTCTGGGAACCAGCCCAGACAAAGGACCAAAGCAGCAACAGCCTGCTTCTTCAAGCACCAGGAGTAGCAACAGATGCAGCAGCCCACTGAGAAGGATTTTAGGAACAGATTTAGCAGAAATTTATTCAAATCAGGAGAACAGCCCCTCTCCAATGAGGAATACAGCCCCTTGGCCGCTCCAAGGGCCTCTCCAAGCACATCCCAAGCCTGGACATGAAGCTGCAGAACCACTGGCCATGCAGCGCAGAGCTGCTGAGCTGGGAGATGTTCCCCATCCCCCCACAACCACTCTGCCCTGGGCATAAGCATGCTGGAGCTGCAGGCGGGTGGGCTGCCACCTCACAGGAACGATGGCAAAGCGAGACAGATGCCCACCCACAGGGCACCAAAATAAGCACAGGCAGCAGTGGCACGTGGATCCAAGAACAGCCTGTGCAGCTAGAAGAGAGATCAGCGGGAGGGAAGAGATGAGCCCTACAGACACAAGGCTCGAGCCCAGAACCTCCAACCCAGCTCAGGGCAGGTGGGCACATCCCGGTCTCAGGCAGAGTCCTGGCCACCTGAGTCTTCTGCAACAGTAGAGCACATACAGTATAGCACTGAGGTCATGTTTGCCTAAGTATAGCTATTTAAGACACAAGTTCCACCTGTACCTTCTTGATGCACCACAGTATTACAGAAAACCGATTACTTAACAAGGTAGAAGTTCTCATTTGTTGCCCAAATTGCTTTTGGCATTATATACTGAATTTTCTGCAATGCCAAGGCATAATAATGCTGTACAGAGATCCTCCTGCAGCTTCCACTGAAGTTGTGACAGCCCAGAGGTCCAGCACTGCCTGCAGTTATTTGTAACTGATACAGAAGGGAATGCAGAACAAGCACTTTGTCTGGGCAGAGTAAGAAAGCAACACCCTGGATACAAAATTGTCATTTGCTATTTTCAGCCTCTATGCTGCCCTGTCCTTCAGGAAGTCTCCACCAGCCACTCTGAAACCTCACTTTCTCTCTCAAGGTCAGAAAGCCATCAGCAGTCCTTCCATCTCCCTTCCACATAGGCCCCATTCCTCCCTCATGTATTGGGTTTGTGTGGCAATGTTTTGGTAGTGGGGGAGCTGCTGGGGTGGCTTCTGTGAGAAGAGTCCAGAAGCTGCCCTGTGTCTAGCCAGCTCCAAAAGGGACCCACTGTCAGCCAAAGCTGAGCCAAAAAGCAAGGTTATGCCTCTGGGAGAGGCCAAGAGAGACAAGAGGATTTCTGCCTGTATCTATCTACTGCACAACCAGCAGCGCACAGAGCAGCCACACACAGGCCCAAGCCCTGCAGAGACACAAGCAGATCCCAGCTCACTCACTCTCATCAGGGTTAGGCGAAGCAAGAATGGCACTGTGCTTCCTCTTCACTTCCTCCACGTTCTCTGAGATTTTATCAATGAACCCTCGAATTTCTTCTACCTGTGGAGACAGAAAAGAACAAGACAGGTATCCTGTGAGAGGCCTGGACTTTTGGAAAGGGGCATGATTATTAAACCCTATCCAAAAACAACCATGGTATGGCTGAACCACAGCAAACATCCTCCTGGACAAATATTTTCCATCTGGATTCTTAAACTGTAGGACTGATGTGAAATCAGACAACTTTCCATATCACAGCAACCAGCTTTGCAGTCAGAGCAAGGTAATATAGACTGTGTTTCCCATATGCTTTGTCATACACTAAGAAACTTGTAGGGTATATCCAAATGAGCATCAGATCTATGAATTTCCAGACTCAGCATTTCCAGCATGGAGTGTGTTGTTCAAGTTACATAAGCCAGGATTCTTCCCAGCTCAGTCACCCAGCTTCAGGGGCTGAGAAGTCTGTTTTGAGCCTCACCCCAAATAGTAGGGAAGCCAAATGATACTGTGCCTCTCTGTACTGGCATTTTCCCTGCACTATAAGAAAACATGCCAGCATCATGGACACTGAGAACCTGTACTTGTGCCTTCTGCCTGCCAATCTGCACACACTCCAACTCCATCTTTTTCTTTGACTCATACCACCACTTTGCTCATCTTCATCCATCTGTATGTCATATTTTTCATTCCACACTCCATTGCCTGCACAGATACATTTTTACACCCCCTACACACATGTCATACTAAAGGTATGCTAAAAATCCACATGCATATCTTACAGCCACCCACATGCCAGAAAACAACCTCATGTTTGGTAATGAGAGGCACAAAATTACATCAATCCCATGCAGAAATTTTTACTCTGCAGAGGTGCTTTCTGGAGATATTTTAGAAACTGTTTGATTTCATGGCAGTCTAGAGGCATGCACACTGCAACAAGAAAGCCTCCTACAATGCAGCCTGTGTCCACAGGCTCCCACACTACCACTTGGTGGTTAATTGCCTCAGCTGCCCTGTTGGTTTCTACAGGAGCAGGTGGAGCAGCAAAGCAGCCCTTGGGTTAGGTACAACACAACAAAACAGCCTCAGGTCTGCATGGAAGCCTGGCTCCCACTAGTCACTGCTCTCAGTGTAAGCCCTGAGAACCCAGAGCCTGAGCACCACCTGAGAGGCATCAGCCAAGGCACAACACCCATACCCGCACTCAACTGCTACCTGCCTGCCATGGGAACCCATATCATTGACACACAGTCTGCTCCAGCATTTACAGGAAGTTTTGAACTGGTGTCAGAGCTGCACTGGAAAAACAAAACTCACCTGTTCAAAGAACTCATCCATGAAGCGGTCCCGGTCCACACTAACAGTGACTTCATCATCATCATCACTATCCTTCGCCTGCAACAAGATAGGAAGAAGTATCAACAAGTGCTTCCTGCAAATCTTGCAGATCCATTTCAGGAGATTATCTTGGGTGAATTTTCCTCTTCACCTTGCTCACTTGCTCCTGTGAGCTGGGACAAACACCAGTGAGAGAGGCACTACCACATCAGAGCACTGCAGGGAGACCAGAAGAGTAGATAACATCCAGCTCCAGCAAAAACAGTACAATGAAAAGTACCGCTGCAGCTGGCTGTCCCACCACTCGGCCTTCTGAGTCAAGCATGGAAGATTTATGATACCTACACATTTACAGCATACCTGAAGGGAGAACTTTATGTGCTCATTGAGCTATTCCCAGCTGTGCATGAGCACAATGGCTCCACAAACAGCAGTGATGAGAAAACACAACAGATGTTAGAATGTAGGAAAGAAGGGATGGAACAGAAAATACATCAGAACTAGTAAAACCACAGCAGACAAGTGACGGGGTGTCCTTGAGAGGGGTAGGAGCAGAATGTGTGTCACTGTCACCTCACATCCCAAGAAGGCAGAGAACACAAGCTTGCAGTGGGAAGAAAAATTAGTCTTGATGTCCTCTGTGTAAGGAGACACTTAAAAGATAACATGTAAAGCCAACAGATGACAGATGGAAATGGAAAATAATTGGGTAGAAAAGTTTCTTATTACTCTGTCTTCACTAGAGAGAAATAGCCAGTGGAAAGGATAAAATTTAAGATCATAGAATCATAGAATGGCCTGGGTTGAAAAGGACCTTAAAGATCATCTAGTTTCAACCCCCCTGCTCTGGGCAGGTTTGCCAACCACTAGAGCAGGCTGCCCAGAGTCGCATCCACCCTGGCCTTGAATGCCTCCAGGGATGGGGCATCCACAACCTCCCTGGGCAACCTGTTCCAGTACCTCACCACCCTCTAAGTGAAAAGCTTTCCTAATTTCCAACCTAAATCTCCCATCTTAGTTTAAAACCATTCCCCCTTGTCCTATCACTATCAACACATGTAAACAGGCATTCCCCCTCCTGTTTATATCCTCCCTTCAAAGGATGGAAGGCTGCAGCTGGAAGGCTGCAATGAGGTCTCCCCGGAGCCTTCTTTTCTCCAAGCTAAACAAACAATTTCCTCAACCTTTCTGCATAAGAGAGGTGCTCCAGCCCTCTGATCGTCTTAGTGGCCCTCCTCTGGACCCGTTCCAAGAGCTCCACATCCTTCTTATGCTGGGGGCCCCAGGTGGGGTCTCACAAGAGTAGACGGGGATAATCACCTCCCTCTCCCTGCTGGCCACCCCTTTTTTGATGCAGCCCAGGACACAGTTGTCCTTCCAGGCTGCAAGCGCACACTGCTGGCTCATGTCCAGCTTCTCATTCATCAGGACTCCCAAGTCCTTCTTTGCAGGGCTGCTCTTAAGTTCTTCTTCTTCCAGTCTATATAAATACCTGGGATTGCCCCAGCCCCAGTGCAACACCTCAAGTTGAACCACATTAGGTTATCATAGGCCCACTTCTCCAGCCTGTCCAGGTCCCTCTGGATGGCATCTTTTCCCTCTGTTGTATTGACTGCACCGTCAGCTTGGTGTCATATGCAAACTTGCTGAGGGTGCACTCGATTCATACAATCGTAGAATTCCACCGTCTGTGTCATTGATAAAGATGTTAAAGAGCACTGGACCCAAGACCGACCCTTGAGGGACATGACTTGTGACTGGCCTCCACCCAGACATAGAACTGTTGACCACAACAACCCTTTGGCTGCGACCAGCCAACCAATTCTTTATCCACCTAAAACAGAGGACTGTCTTTACTCATCTAATAATTGTCACACATTTTGTCAGCTGTTACCCAGGCACTCAACACTCTTTGGCCACTCCACATCTGCAGCGACCTAACCAATACAGTCAGTAGACTTTGAAGAATTCCTCTTACACTGAAGAATGTCAGATGAACTGCCTATTTTTTCCCCCTAAAATTATCTTTTCAACCTAGGATGACTGATTTGGGTGGATTCTTCTAGAGAAGGTCCCAGCTTTCATTCTTGCCACTGCTCATGGCACCTTTTGCTTTGGTAACCAGTTCATGAAAGGCATATTCACAAACATAAAGATCTGAGAGATACTGAGATCACATGAAAATCTCATCTTGACAAGTAAAAACAGGAATGTTGCTGCCCAAACCCAGTATTCACTCTGTGGGCATGAAGAGGTGTGTAGTGTCCCCCAGGGCTCAGTACTGGGGCCAGTTTTGTTTAATGTATTTATCAATGATCTGCACAAGGGGATTGCATTGGGTTTATGTGGCAAGGTTTTGATAGCAGAGGGGGTTGCAGGGATGGCCTCTGTTAGAAGACTCCAGAAGCTGTCCTGTGCCCAGCCAGCTCCAAAAGGGACCTGCTGATGGCCAGAGTTGAGCCAGTGAGCAAGGTTGTGCCTCTGTGAGAGCAGATTTAAGGAAGAGAAAAAGAAAAAGAAAAAAACAAAACTGCTGCACAACAGCAGCTGGGAGAGAGAGGAGTGAGAAACAGCCTTGCAGACCCCAAGGTCAGTGCAGCAGGAGGTGCTCCAGGCACGCAGCACAAGTTCCCCTGCGGCCCGTGGAGAGGCCCCTGGTGCAGCAGGCTGTCCCCCTGCACCCATGGGTCCCACGTGGAGCAGATCTCCACACTGCAGCCTGTGGAGGAGCCCCCAGTGGAGCAGGTGGATGTGGCCTGGAGGAGGCTGCAGCCCATGGAGAGCCCCCGCAGGAGCAGGCCCTGGGCCAGAGCTGCAGCCCATGGAGAGGAGCCCATGCAGGAGCAGGGGCCTGGGGCGAATTGCCACCCATGGGGTACCCGTGCTGGAGCAGTTTGGTCCTGGGGGATGGACCCTGTGGTACAGAGCTGTGTGGGAGCAGTTCTTGAAGAGCTGCTGCCTGTGGGCAGCCCCCACAGGCTCAGTTCAGGAAGGATGGTATCCTGTGGGAGGGCCCCCACAGGGAGCAGGGGCAGAGAGGGACCGTGAGGGGCGGCAGAGACAAAGCATCAAGGACTGACCTCAGCCCTCATTCTCCATTTCCCTGCACCACCCAGGGGAGGATGTAGAAGAGGGTGGATGGGGGGAAGATGTTCTTAGCTTGTTTTGAGTTTCTCACTGCTCTAATCTGTTAGTGATGGGTAATAGATTATATTAATCTCCCTGTGCTGAGTCTGTTTTGCCCATGATAATAATTGTTGAGTGATTTCCCAGTCTTTATCTCAACTCTTGAGCCCTTTACATCATATTTTCTCCCCCATTTGCTTTGAGAAGGGTGAGTGAGAGAGCAGTTGTGGTAGAGCTCAGCCGCCCGGCTGGGTAAAACCATCCCCAGGAGTCAAGTGCACCCTCAGTAAGCTTGCAGACAACACCAAGTTAGGCAGGAATGCTGACCTGCTCAAGTGTAGGAGGGGTCTGCAGAGACACCTGAATATGCTGGAATGATGGGCTGAAGCCAACAGTATGAGGTTCAATAAGGCCAAGTGCCAGGACCTGCACTTGAGTCACAACAACCCCACGCAACACTACAGGCTGGGGGAAGAGTGCATGGGAAAGCTGTCTGGTGGAAAGGGACCCGGGGTATTGGTTGATAGCCAGCTAAATATCAGCCAGCAGTGTGTTCAGGTGGCCAAGAAGGCCAACAGCCTCCTGACTTGTATCAGAAATTGTGTGGCCCCCAGGACTAGGGAAGTGACTGTCCGCCATACTTTTCTCTGGTGAGGCCACATCTCAAATACTGTGTTCAGTTTTGGGCCCCTCCCTAAAAGAAGGACTTTGAGATGCTGGATCATGTCCAAAGAATGGCAAGGAAGCTGGTGAAGGGTCTAGAGAACAAGTTTTATGAGAAGTAGCTGAGGGAACTGGGGTTATTTAGCCTAGGGAAAAGGAGGCTCGAGGAGACCTTATCACTCTCTACAGTTACCTCACAGCAGCTTGTAGCAAGGTAATGATTGGTCTCTTCTCCCAAGCAGCAAGTGATAGGACAAGAAGAAATGGCCTCAAGTTGCACCACGGGAGGTTTATGTTAGATATTAGGAAAAAATGTTCACCCAATAACTAAAAGCCAGTCACCCTTACCTCATTCCCTGGAAAGGTGATGAAACAGCTAATCCTGGAAACCATTTTCAGGCACATGAAGGAGAAGAAAATCATCAGGAGTAGTGAGCATGGATTCACAAGGGGGTAGTCATGCCTGACCAACC
Organism: Aythya ferina; assembly: GCF_964211825.1. Classification (NCBI taxonomy): domain Eukaryota; kingdom Metazoa; phylum Chordata; class Aves; order Anseriformes; family Anatidae; genus Aythya; species Aythya ferina. The sequence goes on from NC_140309.1 coordinate 1,482,180, forward strand.
TGATAAGCTTCTATAACGAAATGACCAGCCTGACGTATGATGGAAGAGCAGTGGATATTGTCTATCTAGACTTTAGGAAGGCCCTTCACACTCATCCATTAGATCCTCAAGTATCTATGTTGATGTATGGGCTGGAAGGACAGACAATGAGGTGGGTTGAAAACTGGCTGAATGGCCAGGCACAAAAGGTAGTGATCAGTAGCACAAAGCCTAGCTGGTGGCCAATAACTACCAGTGTACTCCCAGGGGTCCATACTGGGTCCAGTCTTGTTTGACATCTTCATTAACAGTCTCAGTAATGGAGGACAGTGTACCCTCAGCAAATTTGCAGGTGACACTGAACTGGGAGGAGTGGCAGATACAACAGAGGACCATGCTGCCATCCAGAGGGACCTGGCCAGGCTGGAGAAACAGGTGACAGGAACCTCCTGCAGTTCAGCAAGGAGAAGCGCAGTCCTGCCCCTGGGTAGGAATAAGCCCAGGCCCCAGGACAGGCTGGGGCACACAGCTGGAAAATAGCCTGGCAGAGAAGGCCCTGGGGGTCCTGGTGGGCACCAAGCTGGCCATGAGCCAGCAGCGTGCCCTTGGGCAAAGAAGGCTGATGGTATCCTGGGCTGCATTAGCCAAAGTGCTGCCAACAGGTTGAGGGAGGTGATCCTTCCTCTCCACTCAATGTTGCACCTAGAGACCTGTATCCAGCTCTGAGTCCCCCAGGACAAGTGAGACATGGAACTACTGCAGAGAGTCCTGTGAAAGGCCACAAAGATAATTAAGGGACTGGAGCACCTGTGCTATAAGGAGAGACTGAGAGAGCTGGGACTGCTCAGCCTGGAGAAGAGCAGGCTCAGGGGGACCTCATCAATGTACATAAATATCTGAAGGGAGGGTGCAAAGAGGACAGAGCCAAGCTCCTTTCAGTGATGCCCAGTGTCAGGACAAGAGACAATGTGCACAAACTGGAACACAAGAGGTTCCCTCTGAGCATCAGGAAACACTTTATTCCATGAGTGATCAAGCACTGTCACAGGCTGCCCAGAGAAGTTGTGGAGTCTCCCTCCTTGAAGATCTTCAAAAACCACCTGGACATGGTCCTGTGCAACCTGCTCTGGGTGGCAGACCCAGGTTGGACCAAATGATTTCCCGAGGTTCCTTCCAGCCTCAACCAGCATGTGATTCCATTTCCTGAAGCCTGGAATTCAAGAGCTGTTCATCTGGACTTCTACACCTCCTTCCTGCAGCAGCCAGAGCTGGGCCCTCATGACCCAGGCTTGGCAGGCACAAGTTGCCTGCACAGTCAGCCTGGGACATGGTGAAAGCCACCAGAACAGGAATGGGTGAATCCATTTAGATTTTGATGGAGCTGGTCAAGATTAAGCTGAGGATGAGCACCTAGAGCTCACTCTTGCTCTGACTTGGACTCTTCCCTGTGCTGCTGCTTTGCTGTAAAAATACACCATTGTGCTAAAAGTATGGACCCAGAGAACAAGGTCTACAGCCTGCTGCCTGCACATGTTCTGGCTACCAGGCAAGCCTTTACCCATCTTAACTTGGTGAGAGCCCAGAAGCCCCCCACAAGGTAATGTCCTTTGCAACAAGCAGTATCCAGCTTCTTCCCTGAAGTTTTTCCACTTTCAAAATTCAATAGTTCGCTCTTGCATCAGGGAGTAGAGGTATATGCAAACCTCCTCCACTCCACACACACAGACATTGCTGTTCCAAGTGGTACTGTGCAAGTGGTCACAGCTCCCCATGGAGCCAGGTGCACCCAAGCCTACACAGCCAAAGAGCATGCCAAAAAGCATCAGGCCCTGCTCCATGTGATAGAAGACAACCCTGATAGCACCAAGGGGCACGTGGTGCCAAGCATGGAGCTGGGGCTCCCTGGGGACACACTCCCAGGGTTGCTACTGAGCTGAGGCCAGGGCCGGGGCCACACTTTCTGCTTCAGATTTGGCTGCCATACAGGACCTGTTTGGTTCCCACAATGGAGGGCAGCTGACCTCCTCCCGACCCATCAGCAGCACCACTTGTGCAAATTCCTCTGAATTCCTCACAGCAGTTGCCCAGAAAGCCCTATCACAGGATCAGCTTGCAGGAGAAGCTAGCCCAGCTCCCTTGGAGGTGAGGGAAGAAGGCTCCAGCAGCCAGAGCAGCAGTGCAGCATGGGGGCTGCATCCAGCAGCGACCATGAAGCCCTGGATCCAGAAGCAGGATTTGGGCATGGGCTCTATGAAACCCCAACGCCACTAAGCAGCCAGACCACAACCACCTACTCTGAGTACCTCTGAGCAGGATTGGCACCTGGCATCCTCTCCTCCCTCCATCCCTCTGCTATTGCTGATCCAACCTCGCCCCAAACCCTCATTAGTAAACTAAAGGGTACCACCCTCAAGCTTCCCAGCTCCATCACCGATTGTACTATTCATTAATTTGACGCTCCAAGCAAAGCCAGCACATCCCTTGCAGCTGTACGCCAAAGTCTGCAGACCTGCTGCAGCCCTGGGGAGTGGCCACCCTGAGACCTCAGCCTCAGCTAGCCCCTGCCTTGGCACTGCTTGAAAACCAAAAATGGAAAAATGCAAACAAAAAGATAAATACGTTTTTCCTTTTCAAATATCATCCATGCCCAGTGGCAGCCTCGCATGAGCCCTTCCACCTCCATGCACTGTGCAGTCACCTTCTCCCCAGAAGGTGACCGAGGAGGTTAAAAAGCATTATCTCTAAAAGCTACCAAAATCCTTTGGATCCACGTTTGCATTTTGGTTTACATGTGACTAGAAATACTGCTTGGTTTGTGCCATGCTTCATTTTCAGCATCGACTGTCTGACTTTAATTAAGACAGACTGCACTGCCAGCACAGCTGGCTGCTGGGGGAATCCAAAGCCCAACATACAGGCAGTGGCAGTCTCATACCCTTTACTCCTACACAGACCAAGGGTCAGTTTGTCAGAAGATCTCCATCTGGGCACACAAAAACGAGTGCGTTTTCTGCCTTCTTTGTGCTGGTGTTATCCTAAGCAGCACAAATGTCATAAGTTCCCATCTACACTCTCCCTAGGGATCTCAGAAATACAAAATGCAACCAGATCCAGGGGACACAAGCACCAAGTGGCAGAAAACACACCCCTGGTCAGGAAGCCGAGCCTCCAGTGTCAACACTGCCCCAGGCTCATGGCAGCCTCCTTCCCACCACGCTGCCCAGACTCTCCTGCCAGTAAGGTCATCTCTGTTGGCCACTGCAGCCAGTAGCAAGACAGTCTCAGCACAGAGGATTTCATCTATGGGGTTTCTTCCTCATTAACTCAGTGCAGTTGTTATGCTGATGGACAGTGTTTTGTGGAACTTTCTCACAGTAGGGTTGTTACTCCAGTTAACCTCCTGCACCATTCAGCCCCTTCCTTCCCCAGTCCTACCACTCCTTTTCTGTGTTCTTTCCAATTGGGCTGGGTCTTTCTACCTCCATGCCATAAAGCACACAGATGCTTTTTACCATGGGGCTGGCTCATCCCTGGACCTCCCAGTGCACAGCCTGCTGGCCCTCTGCACCATGACATGCCACCACCACAGTTAGTTGTCCTGACTGGAGATTTCCCTCGCAGCATGGGGGTCACATGCTGCAGCCCAGACTCAGTGTACAGCACCCAAAGGCTCTGCATACTGGGCAGCTTTGTCAGATGCCATGTGTCCTGTCCACGGCCTGTCCACTCCCAAGCATACCCAATGCACCCGCCATCCATCCAGAGCACCCACCCTTCCAGGGCCATCAGGACATGCATGTTGGGAAGCAGGAGCAAGCTTCTACAGTCCCACACAGGGAAATCCATCTCCATCACAGCTTCTTCTGAACCTTTCCACATTTTTTTTGTTTTCATTCCAAGAGTATCTTAATTCTCAGGAATTTTTAGCCCTTTACCGAAGCCTGTGAGGAAAGCATTCCCTATCACTAATTTTAAATGCAGACTTCCAATGTGACCACACAGGCTACAGGATACTAACAGAGGAGGAAACACTGAAGGTTAACATGCTTCCTGCCTAGATGCCCATTCCTCATTGCCACTAGCCTATCTCTTCCATATCTGGAATGGTCCTGGCTCATTGCACACAGGAGGCTATGTTCCTGCCTGTTCTCATCACACCCTGCTGATCACTGGATCCTGCCATTTGTTAGGCCAATAAATCCTGGACGAAAACAACACACAACCCAAAGAGAGGGCTTCTGGCAAAGCCACGCACAGCCTTGTTAAAGGCCCTTTTATTTTCAAATCACCTTCTCCCCTCCTGCACCACAGTGTTGATGCATAGGCAGCATGATGGTGGTTATCTAGGCCAGGTGCTGCCCTACTGTGCACATGGAAAGCAGCACAAAAGCCCGGCTGGGGGCCCTGCAAAGAGGAAATTACAAGGATGGAGCCTGATGGCAGGAAAGGCATGTGTCACTACTGTGAAGTCACTGCAGGCTGGATAAGGGCACCATCTGTTCAAACCACATCACTGGAAATACCCTCAGTGCTATGCCACGTCTAATACACGATGTCCAGCTGTTTCCCTGCCCCACTGCCTTCAGCCCAAAAGAGAACCAAAGAAACTTCCCCATAAGAAACATTACCAAAAGCTGCCACAAACAGACCCCTAGTGCAGGCATCCCGGATTCTCAAAGCCATGGTCAGTAATCTCGAAAGCTCTGGTCTAGGTCAATGCTACCTGCAGGCTGCACTCACCACCAGCAACAAACAATTCATTGCCTTAAAAAGTCCAGTCAAGCAAGGAACACATGTTCCCAAAGCCACACAAGTACTCTGTGCATGCTACTGCTGCTTCACCCTGCTGTAACAACCACCCACCCAACTCCGCGCCTGCCCTGCTCAGGACACATTTGCAGCACCCAGTGACAGAAGCCACCCTGCCTCTGAAAGCCACAAAAGCCTGGCTGCCAATGCACCTCTGCAGGGCAAAGTTGGTGCAGGCAGTACAGGGTTACTTCTGCAGACACCGCTTATCCCAACTGAGTGCTTCTCCTGACCTGGCTCCGTGCTGCAGGCAGGCAGCCAGCCCGTGATCACCTCAGCTCTGCAGTGGCTTACAGGGAGAGAGGAAGAGGAGCCATAATGAAGCACAGTGAGCCTAAGTGTCTTTCAGGGAGGGCAGCTCTAAAATCAGTTGACAGAAGATGATGAGCCCAAGTGAATTAACATAGTTAGCCAGGTAGCAGGCCACGCTTAGCACTGTGACCCTGAAGCCCCACAGCATCTATGTGACAAGGCCAACGGCACTGCCTGCCTTTGCACATGGAAACCAGTGAGTAAGGCTGATCCCTTCACTACACAGGCTCAGTGAGTGTGCTCTGAAGCACAAGCATCTGCTCCAAGAGGCTGAATGATTTCCCTTCACACCCATACCAGCTTCAGACAGCTAAATACTGGCCTGGGAAGACTGAAACCCAAGGGGGGGCAGAGCCAACACCAAAACCCTCACAGCAGAGCAGGGGATGGGAAGGGTGTCCAGAGCCCTGGCTCTGTGGGTTTTGTAATAGGCACACTGCTAATAAATTCATTATCAAGTGGATTACATCCCTCTGATTCAAACAAGCCTCATTCCTTCAGCAGATGCTTTCTGAAAAATGGCAGAGAACCACAAAGCAACTGGAAAGACTCAAAGACTGCTCTCCCCTGAAAATTAAGAGGCCCAGGCAACAGGCAGGGAGAGCTGTGACATGACAGCAATGAGGTCTCTTATCTCTGCAAGAGGCACATGCAAGTTTTTTCTCCTGCTCTACTCTGCTAGCATTACAGATCAATTTGCCTGCACCTGGATGTATAGGTGGAGCTGGCAGTAGAGCTTCACAAGGGCAGTGGCTTGGCTACCTACCGCTGGCTACCTCTGTGCCCTGAGGGACAGTGCCAAGCCCCATCATCTGATGAGCCCCATCAGCAGCACCCCCAGCCTGCAAGCCAAACTCTTCCTAGGAAATGCCTGTACCAGGCAGCACACGGGAGGCAGCCAGCCCCTTCCCTGCCTCCTGCTACCACATGTCATGCATGACAGTGGGGTCCCATGTCATGTGCTACCTCATGTCCACCAAAGGTAATGCAAGCTTCACAAAGGCACAAAGGAAGGAAAAAAAATGCCACAACAACTGCTGCCTCCTTTTACAGAATCACAGAATGCACGGGGTTTGAAGGGACCTCTGAAGATCATCTGGTCCAAATGCCTGCCGAGCAGGATCACCTAAAGCACCTTGCACAGGATAGCATCCAGGTGGGTTTTGATTATCTCCAGAGGAGGAGACACCACAACCTCACTGGGCAACCTGTTGTAGTGCTCTGTCACCCTCCCAGTAAAGATGTGCCCCCTCATTTGGAGTCAGAACCTCCTGTGCTTCAGTTTGTGCCCATTGTCTCTCGTCCTGTCACTGGGAACAACTGAGAAGAGACTAAAATCATCTTCTTGACACCCTCCCCTCAGATATTTATACACATTAATGAGGTCTCCCTCGGTCTTCTCGCATAGTACATCTGTGCTAAATGCACAAAGCTCTGCTGTCAGCAGGGCTCAACATCAGGGGTGCCGTGGGGCCGTGAGACCAGGGCTGGCGTGTGTGTGCAGGGCTTCTAGAGTCACGTGGTGTGCCATCCCCCAGGGAGCCAATGGGTCTACTAGGGTGTGAGGCTTTGCGATCTCTGGGGTGCAAGACAGGTCCAAATGGTAAAATGAATGTGAGGAGAGCAGGAGGAGGTGAGGGATAGCAAGCATCAGGCCATGAAGGTGGTGTTTGGGAATTCCTGGTCCCTGAGTGCTCCATTTCTTGCTGAGTGTGGCTTGCTTCCCCCCTGTTGAAGTAGAGAGATGGCTGCGCAAACCTGGTTGGGTGGGGGTCCCTGTCTCTGGACAAATGCCATGTACTCGGCACTGTGCGCAGTTAAGAAATGTGTGTCTAGGTGATTTCAGGAGGACAGGACTCAGCTTTCAGCTTTTCATGCAGACAATTAGGTTTTCTAATATTTATAGATCTTTGATGACCATGTTAGTTGTTATTCTCTAACAGGGCTGGGAAGGACCATTTGTCGGTCGACAGATCCTTTCCTTGTTTCCTACCAGAAGGTGCTTGCCTGATGTCTTATTATGCAGTGGCCTGAGAAAGTGGTCCTTGAGATGTTGAAATGGATGCTGCTCAAAGAGCATGTTCAGGTGCTGAGTGGGGAGAGGTTGACAAGGAGACTGCGCTTGTGGGATGTTGTCCAGGCTTGTCAGGTTTCCATGCCAGCAGAAGCTTCACCAGTGTGACAAAGACCTTCTTTGGAGCAGCATCAGGAGAGAAGAGCAGCCTGTGTCTGGCTGAACCCTCACCCCGGAGGCAGAGATATGGACCTCATGTACATGGCATTTACCTGCTGGTGGGACTGTGTGTCTGTTTGGAATTGGGTACACATGCAGGGGTTTGTAGGGCCAAAGCCTCAGTGGTTGCTTGTAGCCTACAGCAGTACATGAAGTGAGTGTAAAATTTCTGGTGATCTTCTGATTGAGTCTGAAGACCCTCCTTCCTCAAGTGACATTCATTGAGAACAACCCCGTGGGAGGTAGAAGAGTTGCTCTTTAATGTCTAGTGTTCATTTCCCATCATGCTGCGTTTCAGAGCCGAGGCATGTCCCAAACTGTGGCAGTCACTTTCCTGGCGCTGGCTGGCGGTGGAGGCAGTGCAGCCCTCATGCCCAGCCTGCTGGCAGTGGCAGCAGTGGGACTTTGTGTGGCTGGGAATAGCACATCTCTGTGGGCTTCTTCCATGTCAGTGGGAGAGATGTGGGGATGTGGCCCGCTTGTACACGTTTCTGTTCCATAAAACTGGGTTTGCCTTTCTCAGGAGGTGTCCATGCATTTGTATGATAGCATCCTTCCCACAACAGGATGGAAGCACCTCATTCCTGTCAATGTTGCGTCCCTATTTCATGTGGCCTCCTGTGTGTGGAAGCTGTGGGGAGGAGTACGTTAAAATAAAAGCAGAAAGCAAGGCCAGCCTCAGGTCTGGCTCTGCAGATCCACACTGTTTTCTTCTGCAGCAGCTAGAATCTGCATCTCAGCCCCCTTGTATGCTTTGACTTGCAACTGGGCCTTGTGCCATCTCTTGTCATTGGTAATACATTGATGCTCCTGTAGATGATTTTTTCTCTTGCAGGTACAATAGTAAAGTCGTCTGAAGTTGCTCTTTTTAACAGGAGTTGTGTGCCTTTGTTCTCTGTTTGGACAGGGAGATGTTTCCGTAGCACAGAATTGTCAAACTCCAGTATACAAAACTCACCATTGACCCTGTGAATAGATGTATTTGCTTATTTAAATACTGTCTTCTTTTCCTTAATTTTTAATAACCCTAATAACCCTTTATGTATGTATTTATTTATTTATTTTTACTCCTCTTGGTTGCATACCATGCTTTCAAGCTCTTCTGTTTGACCAGAAGGGTGATGTCGATAATTCAGCTTCACTCTGTCCTTCACCCATGTTGGAGCCGGGCTTGTTGCGTGGAGCACCAACAGAGCTGTGTGCTCCATGTGACATCTGCAGCAGCCAAAGCTGCACAGGCTGGCTGCAGCTTTGTGGCGCAGCTGGGGAGGCAGGTGGTGGTCCTTTTGTGGGATCTGAAGGGAAGAAAGCTGCTCAGGAAGGGTGTGTACTGACCACCTTTGGGCCATGCCTGGCCCTGCTGTGTCCCCGCGGTGCTGCTGTCTGCAGCAGGGCAGCTGCTACATTGGCTTGTTTGTGAGGTCTGCAGAACTGGAGGAGGTGAAGCATGGGTAGTCACTGTTCCTTGGGGTCTACTGGCTGTATGAGCAGGATGTGCTGAGAAATGACCGATGTGACATGAGCGAGCCCACAGCAGTGCGTGCGCCACCGGACTTGCGTGCTGTCCTTTTGGAGCATAGTTCTGCTCCCCAGCAGTTGTGGGATCCCACATGCAGGCATGTCTCTGCTGCTGTGACAGCCCTGCTTCGGGCAAGCCAAGGAACAGCTGAAATCAAGAAGACCCCCTGACATGCTTTCCATAGTCTGGTATGCAAAGCCCATGTTGAGACCCCAGTCTCTGGGTCATCTCTGGACAATGTTTCATGTCCCCTTCCTGGGAGGTTTGCAGGGAAGTGGGAACACAGGAAGTAGGATAGAGGCACAGGGGGGTATGGAGTCATGGAGGCCTCAAGGGGCCTGCCTGTGCCGTGCCCTCGCAGGAGGCACAGCACAGCCAGCACAGGGCATGCATCCCTTTCACGTCTCACAGTCCCCAGTGAGTATCACACTGTCACTGTGGCCCCTATGGATCACAAGGAGTGGCCACATCCAATGGGCAGTCGCAGCCTGAATCCCGAGGTGCTTACGCTGTGCAGGGCAGCAACTGGCACTGTCCTTGGGGTGAGCTGAGGGCTCGTGGCAGAGAGGATGCCTTTTTCCCTGTCTCAGCCTCTGCTGGCACCATCCTTGGAGGGGCTGGAAAAGCAAGACGCTGAGTCCCGGCGTCCTGGGGAAGGGTGGCACTGTCTGCTTGAAAGCTCTTGTCGAGACTCTGGGGGCTTGGTGGTGCTGCTGAATTTAGCCAGAGGTCAGAAATATTCCTTGCCACCTGAAACTTTGTGCCACAATGTGAATGTGATGTGATCTTTTTGGGCTTCAGTAAAGCTTTTGACACAGGTTCCCATAGGATTCTACTGGACAAAATGTCCAGCATACAGCTAAACAAAAACATCATACCATGGGTGAGCAGTTGGCTGATGGGCAGGGCTCAAAGGGTTGTGGTAAATGGGGCCACATCAGGCTGGCTGCCAGTCACCAGTGGGGTCCCCCAGGGTTCCATTTCAGGGCCGGCCCTCTTCAATGTTTTTATAAGCGATGTGGATGTAGGACTAGAAGGTGTTTTTGAGCAAATTTGCTGATGACACTAAACTTGGAGAAGCTGTAGACTCTGTTGAAGGTGGAAAGGCCTTGCAGAGAGATCTGAACAGATTGGAGAGCTGGGCGATCACCAACCGCATGAAGCTTAACAAGAGCAAGTGTCGGGTCCTGCACCTGGGACGGGGCAACCCTGGCTATATGTACAGACTGGTTGATGAGACGCTGGAGAGCAGCCCCACAGAGAGGGATCTGGGGGTTGTGGTTGATAACAAGATGGACATGAGCCAGCAGTGTGCCAGCAGTGTGCCAGCAGCCAGGAGGGCCAACCGTATCCTGGGATGCATCAAGCACAGCATCACTGGTTGGTCGAGGGAGGTTATTGTCCCGCTCTACTCTGCGCTGGTGCGGCCTCACCTCAAGCACTGTGTGCAGTTCTGGGCACCACAGTACAAAAAAAAAACATTAAACTGTTGGAGAGTGTCCAGAGGAGGGCTACAAAGATGGTGAAGGGCCTAGAGGGGAAGACATATGAGGAGCAGCTGAGGTCACTGGGCCTGTTCAGCCTGGAAAAGAGGAGGCTGAGAGGAGACCTCATTGCAGTCTACAGCTTCCTCATGAGGGGGAGTGGAGGGGCAGGTGCCGGTCTATTCTCTTTAATGACCAGTGATAGGACCCGTGGGAATGTTGCCAAGCTGTGGCAGGGGAGGTTCAGGCTAGACATCAGGAAGAGGTTCTTCACCGAGAGGGTTGTCACACACTGGAACAGGCTCCCCAGGGAAGTAGTCACTGCACCGAGCCTGTTGGAGTTTAAGAAGATGTATGGTAGGGCTCATTAAGCTAAATACTATGATAAATTGCTACTTCCAGAAAATTATGTATATTAACAAAAAGGAGGAGAGTAAGCACAAGTGCAGGACCCAGGAAGACTGAGTGCGCCATGCTGCCTTGGCTTCAGATGGTCACCTGAGTGAAAATGTAGGAATGGTCATTTGGATGTCCTCTGACTGCTGAGTCTGCATTATCATCCTTAAGGCAAACACATGGGGAGCAGGTGGCTTGGGAAACAGAAACAGGGCAATGCGGTGTGAATATCAGACCAGGCATAAGGCCAAGGAGAGCGTTTTTACTTAAAGAAATATAAAGAGCCAACTCTGGAAGGGCAAAGGTTGGAATGGCTTTCAGAGCAGCAGGGGCAATGTGCTGCAAACAGCCTGTGCATGTGCCATCAGCGAGCGGAATGGCTGGCTGTGGCTGCAAAGGATGAGCCCCTGGGGGTGGCACTGGGTGACAGGGGATGAGCCCATGGCCAATCAAGCACTGCTGGCTTTGCCTGGGTGGGAGCGTGGAGCAGAGTGGTGGCAGTGAGCTGATGTTGGGCTCTTCTGGCTCGCTGCAGGTGGTGCTGTCTGAAGGGTGGGCACTTTCCCCCAGGTGGGGACCAGTGTGTTTGCTGACAGCTGAGGATGGGCATGTGGCACATCTCACTGTGGCATCTGGATAGTGCAGGTGTGAATACACAGGCACCATCTACCACTCCTGCAGCAGGTGCTGCCTTTCTTTGCTACACTTCTTTGCACCTTCCCTGTGCTACTGATTGTGAAAGCCAGCAAGTCACATTGTGGAGAAAGCTTCTTTGAAGCCTCAAATTTGCAGGACTGACACTGGTGCTGTGCACAGTGCTTCAGGTGACAGGCTTCACTGGTGAAGCATCCAGTGGCATCTTTGGGGTTTGGTTTGTGATGAGTGGGTTCATTGTGGTTTACTTTAGTTTTGGCACCCATCTTGAACTGCATACCTGTGTTGTCCATTAGGAATGTCATAAATAAATACTATTATTTGCTTCTTTTGCAAAACAAAACAGCAGCACAGCAAGCTCTGCCTTCCTCACAGCACCAGCCAAAGTTCTAAAAACATTTTGGCTTTCCTGCAGTGCTTTTCTCTGTGAGGTGTTGAGTGAGCTGGGCAGCCTTGAGAGGAGCCCGCATTGTCCTGCCTCATTCTGAATACCTGCACTGCCATCCCAGTCAACTCCAGCTGGGGTGGATTGGCCTCGCTGTGAGTGGGTTGCCTGCTGAGTAGGACACTGAGCAGTGTGACTCTTGGCATTATCTTCTGGGAAAGCTGTGTGCTGCTGTACAGGGAAGCTGATTTAGCTGATTGGGTATGGTGTATTTTTAGGCAAACATCTTCCTTTGGGTGTCAGATCTCAGTCGCCAAGCTGCGGTATTATGGTACTGGCACTGCCAGTGGAGAAAGGACAAACTTGTCCAGGTTCTTTTTGTAAACCAGGGGAAGCTGATGGCAAACCTCTGCACTGGGGGTTAGATTTGTAGAGAGCGTGTTAAAGCTGATGCATTTCTGGTGAAGTGGCTTCAGCAGTAGCTTGAGGTGACTTGTGTGGCAGAGGTCACAGAATGGCTGAAGTTGGCAGGGACCTCTGGGTACTTCTGGTCCAACCCTGCTCAAGCAGGGCCACCCAGAGCACATTGTCAAGGACCACATCCAGGTGGCTTTTGAAGGCCTCCAAGGGTGAGATCCACAACCTCTTTTGGCAGCCTATGCCAGTGCTTGGTCACTCGCACAGCACACAAGTGCTTCCTGATGGTCAGACAGAGCCTATTCTGCCTGTGGTCCAGGCACTGGGCACCTCTGAAAGGAGCCTGGCTCTGTCCTCTTTGCACCCTCCTGTCAGGTATTTATGGACATTGATGAGGTCCTCCCTGACCTCCTGTCAAACCTGAGAGTGTGTCACGTTTTTAGAGGCAATTCACGTGGATGAGTGAAGCCACCCAGCTCAGGGGGTTACCAAGTCCACATCTGGGTTTCCTTGGTCCTCCATAAGGCAACAGGCTGTCCCCTCACCCTGGAGGCCGGTGCCCTCTCTGCTGCTGGGCGCAGGGATGGCAGCACAGCAAATCTGGGAGAGGAGGAGCCGTGTGAAAATGTTCCTGAAGGGCAACCCTGGCTACTCTTGCCTTTGAACCAAACGTGTGACAGTAATGAAGACACTGAGCCAGGTGTGACAGTCCATTTTGTCTTGGAACCAGCTTTCCTGGTTATTTTTGCCATCCTGTCCGTTGACCCTGTCTGTTGGCCTGCACAGCTCTCCGAGGCACCTCAGTGCATTCCCTGAGGCTGTTGCTGTGTGCACATGGGCACATCAAGGCTGTGCTACTGCCCGTGACCTCACTGACCTGTTTCACAGCCACAAACAATGTGGTTTGGCTTTGCTGCTATTGGACTGTTGTTGCTGTGCTACAGTCCTGAGTGGGTTACAAATTCCAAATTTCCTGCCCAGAATTATTTGTGAGGAGTTTAATGTTAATTTGTTCTTACACCAGTGTTTCCCTTTAATTGAGAGAGGTTTCTCCTCCCTGCCGCATTCTGTGCGGAAGCCATTGGGCTGTCTTTGCTGCCGCTGTTTGGCACAAGAGAACAGACTGAGGCTGCATCACATCAGTCTGCTGCAGGGCAGAAATAAGCTTTCTTCATGAGTCTTTCCCTTAATAGTACAGTGTTTCAGTTTTTAGTGGATGTTTACAGGCTCAAGCTTATTTTCATAAGGACTAACTTAAAAAAAAATAAATCTTCTGTCCATGTTGTGTGAGTTTTCTGATGTTAGCTTCGGCCATTTCCCATCCTGCTGTGATGTCTGTTAGAAATTCTTTAATATTAAATCTTTCTTTTTGTCTGCTTTTATTTTCAGATCTTCCATCAAGTCCTGTCAGACATGCAGTATGTGATGTACAAAACAAATGTTCATTTCATTTTTCCAGAAGACATTTCATCTTTGCCTTCTGGGAGGACTGGTGTCTCTCCTGAATCGTGCTTAAGCTTCCTTTACAATCTAGACAAAGGCACCAAAGAAATTCATTGTCATGTTTATAGCCAGTGCAGTCTCATTTGACAGTTGTCGTTTTTATGGACTGCACTGATTTTCTCATCTCTTCTGGTGAAATCAACCAAGGGGGCTAAGGTGCCAGCTGCATCGCTGCCTCTGCCTGAGGCTTTATTTCAAGCAAATATATATGGCTTGCAAACGCAATGCCTCATTTTCTGCATTCATAGAATCATAGAATATCCCAAGTTGGAAGGGACCCACAAGGATCATTGAGTCCAACTCCTGGGTCCACACAGGTCTACCCGAAAATCAGAATTCAGACCGTATGACTGAGAGCACAGTCCAAATGCTTCTTAAACTCCAACAGGCTCGGTGCAGTGACTACTTCCCTGGGGAGCCTGTTCCAGTGTGTGACAACCCTCTCGGTGAAGAACCTCTTCCTGATGTCTAGCCTGAACCTCCCCTGCCACAGCTTGGCAACATTCCCACGGGTCCTATCACTGGTCATTAAAGAGAATAGACCGGCACCTGCCCCTCCACTCCCCCTCATGAGGAAGCTGTAGACTGCAATGAGGTCTCCTCTCAGCCTCCTCTTTTCCAGGCTGAACAGGCCCAGTGACCTCAGCTGCTCCTCATATGTCTTCCCCTCTAGGCCCTTCACCATCTTTGTAGCCCTCCTCTGGACACTCTCCAACAGTTTAATGTTTTTTTTTTGTACTGTGGTGCCCAGAACTGCACACAGTGCTTGAGGTGAGGCCGCACCAGCGCAGAGTAGAGCGGGACAATAACCTCCCTCGACCAACCAGTGATGCTGTGCTTGATGCATCCCAGGATACGGTTGGCCCTCCTGGCTGCTGGCACACTGCTGGCACACTGCTGGCTCATGTCCATCTTGTTATCAACCACAACCCCCAGATCCCTCTCTGTGGGGCTGCTCTCCAGCGTCTCATCAACCAGTCTGTACATATAGCCAGGGTTGCCCCGTCCCAGGTGCAGGACCCGACACTTGCTCTTGTTAAGCTTCATGCGGTTGGTGATCGCCCAGCTCTCCAATCTGTTCAGATCTCTCTGCAAGGCCTTTCCACCTTCAACAGAGTCTACAGCTTCTCCAAGTTTAGTGTCATCAGCAAATTTGCTCAAAAACACCTTCTAGTCCTACATCCACATCGCTTATAAAAACATTGAAGAGGGCCGGCCCTGAAATGGAACCCTGGGGGACCCCACTGGTGACTGGCAGCCAGCCTGATGTGGCCCCATTTACCACAACCCTTTGAGCCCTGCCCATCAGCCAACTGCTCACCCATGGTATGATGTTTTTGTTTAGCTGTATGCTGGACATTTTGTCCAGTAGAATCCTATGGGAACCTGTGTCAAAAGCTTTACTGAAGCCCAAAAAGATCACATCACATTCACATTGTGGCACAAAGTTTCAGGTGGCAAGGAATATTTCTGACCTCTGGCTAAATTCAGCAGCACCACCAAGCCCCCAGAGTCTCGACAAGAGCTTTCAAGCAGACAGTGCCACCCTTCCCCAGGACGCCGGGACTCAGCGTCTTGCTTTTCCAGCCCCTCCAAGGATGGTGCCAGCAGAGGCTGAGACAGGGAAAAAGGCATCCTCTCTGCCACGAGCCCTCAGCTCACCCCAAGGACAGTGCCAGTTGCTGCCCTGCACAGCGTAAGCACCTCGGGATTCAGGCTGCGACTGCCCATTGGATGTGGCCACTCCTTGTGATCCATAGGGGCCACAGTGACAGTGTGATACTCACTGGGGACTGTGAGACGTGAAAGGGATGCATGCCCTGTGCTGGCTGTGCTGTGCCTCCTGCGAGGGCACGGCACAGGCAGGCCCCTTGAGGCCTCCATGACTCCATACCCCCCTGTGCCTCTATCCTACTTCCTGTGTTCCCACTTCCCTGCAAACCTCCCAGGAAGGGGACATGAAACATTGTCCAGAGATGACCCAGAGACTGGGGTCTCAACATGGGCTTTGCATACCAGACTATGGAAAGCATGTCAGGGGGTCTTCTTGATTTCAGCTGTTCCTTGGCTTGCCCGAAGCAGGGCTGTCACAGCAGCAGAGACATGCCTGCATGTGGGATCCCACAACTGCTGGGGAGCAGAACTATGCTCCAAAAGGACAGCACGCAAGTCCGGTGGCGCACGCACTGCTGTGGGCTCGCTCATGTCACATCGGTCATTTCTCAGCACATCCTGCTCATACAGCCAGTAGACCCCAAGGAACAGTGACTACCCATGCTTCACCTCCTCCAGTTCTGCAGACCTCACAAACAAGCCAATGTAGCAGCTGCCCTGCTGCAGACAGCAGCACCGCGGGGACACAGCAGGGCCAGGCATGGCCCAAAGGTGGTCAGTACACACCCTTCCTGAGCAGCTTTCTTCCCTTCAGATCCCACAAAAGGACCACCACCTGCCTCCCCAGCTGCGCCACAAAGCTGCAGCCAGCCTGTGCAGCTTTGGCTGCTGCAGATGTCACATGGAGCACACAGCTCTGTTGGTGCTCCACGCAACAAGCCCGGCTCCAACATGGGTGAAGGACAGAGTGAAGCTGAATTATCGACATCACCCTTCTGGTCAAACAGAAGAGCTTGAAAGCATGGTATGCAACCAAGAGGAGTAAAAATAAATAAATAAATACATACATAAAGGGTTATTAGGGTTATTAAAAATTAAGGAAAAGAAGACAGTATTTAAATAAGCAAATACATCTATTCACAGGGTCAATGGTGAGTTTTGTATACTGGAGTTTGACAATTCTGTGCTACGGAAACATCTCCCTGTCCAAACAGAGAACAAAGGCACACAACTCCTGTTAAAAAGAGCAACTTCAGACGACTTTACTATTGTACCTGCAAGAGAAAAAATCATCTACAGGAGCATCAATGTATTACCAATGACAAGAGATGGCACAAGGCCCAGTTGCAAGTCAAAGCATACAAGGGGGCTGAGATGCAGATTCTAGCTGCTGCAGAAGAAAACAGTGTGGATCTGCAGAGCCAGACCTGAGGCTGGCCTTGCTTTCTGCTTTTATTTTAACGTACTCCTCCCCACAGCTTCCACACACAGGAGGCCACATGAAATAGGGACGCAACATTGACAGGAATGAGGTGCTTCCATCCTGTTGTGGGAAGGATGCTATCATACAAATGCATGGACACCTCCTGAGAAAGGCAAACCCAGTTTTATGGAACAGAAACGTGTACAAGCGGGCCACATCCCCACATCTCTCCCACTGACATGGAAGAAGCCCACAGAGATGTGCTATTCCCAGCCACACAAAGTCCCACTGCTGCCACTGCCAGCAGGCTGGGCATGAGGGCTGCACTGCCTCCACCGCCAGCCAGCGCCAGGAAAGTGACTGCCACAGTTTGGGACATGCCTCGGCTCTGAAACGCAGCATGATGGGAAATGAACACTAGACATTAAAGAGCAACTCTTCTACCTCCCACGGGGTTGTTCTCAATGAATGTCACTTGAGGAAGGAGGGTCTTCAGACTCAATCAGAAGATCACCAGAAATTTTACACTCACTTCATGTACTGCTGTAGGCTACAAGCAACCACTGAGGCTTTGGCCCTACAAACCCCTGCATGTGTACCCAATTCCAAACAGACACACAGTCCCACCAGCAGGTAAATGCCATGTACATGAGGTCCATATCTCTGCCTCTGGGGTGAGGGTTCAGCCAGACACAGGCTGCTCTTCTCTCCTGATGCTGCTCCAAAGAAGGTCTTTGTCACACTGGTGAAGCTTCTGCTGGCATGGAAACCTGACAAGCCTGGACAACATCCCACAAGCGCAGTCTCCTTGTCAACCTCTCCCCACTCAGCACCTGAACATGCTCTTTGAGCAGCATCCATTTCAACATCTCAAGGACCACTTTCTCAGGCCACTGCATAATAAGACATCAGGCAAGCACCTTCTGGTAGGAAACAAGGAAAGGATCTGTCGACCGACAAATGGTCCTTCCCAGCCCTGTTAGAGAATAACAACTAACATGGTCATCAAAGATCTATAAATATTAGAAAACCTAATTGTCTGCATGAAAAGCTGAAAGCTGAGTCCTGTCCTCCTGAAATCACCTAGACACACATTTCTTAACTGCGCACAGTGCCGAGTACATGGCATTTGTCCAGAGACAGGGACCCCCACCCAACCAGGTTTGCGCAGCCATCTCTCTACTTCAACAGGGGGGAAGCAAGCCACACTCAGCAAGAAATGGAGCACTCAGGGACCAGGAATTCCCAAACACCACCTTCATGGCCTGATGCTTGCTATCCCTCACCTCCTCCTGCTCTCCTCACATTCATTTTACCATTTGGACCTGTCTTGCACCCCAGAGATCGCAAAGCCTCACACCCTAGTAGACCCATTGGCTCCCTGGGGGATGGCACACCACGTGACTCTAGAAGCCCTGCACACACACGCCAGCCCTGGTCTCACGGCCCCACGGCACCCCTGATGTTGAGCCCTGCTGACAGCAGAGCTTTGTGCATTTAGCACAGATGTACTACGCGGCAGTGACAGGCCATCATGGCCTGCTGGCATTATCCCCCTGAACAACCACTGCTCACACTCACATTGGCGGGATCTGAAGGCTCCTCCTCACCCCCTGCAGCAGCAGCCTGGCCCCATCACAGGTAGCTGCTCCCCACTCCAGCAGCTGGGGATCCCCAACAAACACCGCTGCAGAGAAGATGCAGTTCTGTTGCTGGGAGGACACACCTCCTGCAGGAGGCCAGAGTGTCTTTAGGGCTGACCTAGATGTCATGTTGAATCTCTTCATGCAGCAAGGCGGGGTGCATTTCTTCCTGCCCAGTAACACAGAGACAAATCCCAGCTACAATAAGGTGACAACACGACAAGAGGACCTGGCTTGCCAAGCAGCCCCTAAAACACCCAACAAAGCAGAACAGCGCTGACACAGCACAGGTCGGGAGTACTCAGGAGATAGGGTTGTGCCATCAGCCACGAAGGACACCCCACAGGCCAGGACTTCAACACACTACGGGGCAGGTGTTAATCTGCACTCGTCAAGCAGAGGGCCAAATCCAGGCTCAGGGCAAACAGGTTTGCTCCTGTTGGCCTCAATGGCATGTGGGAACCACCTACAAAGAGCACAGAGCTCTGCTGGTCATCTTCCACAATCAGGCCTGCAGGTTGTTCCTCCTCCATAGCAGAGTACACTTTGCAAATGTAAGTTTCCCTGTTCCAAGGCAGTTCAGAGCAGGCCTGGGAGTGCTGCCACCTCCAAGCACCAGATATGCTAAAATGAGTTTGAAAACAATCAGGGTCCAAAGGTTCAGAAAAGACACAGATCAGCATGTTGAACGTCAAGCATCATTTTAAAAATCCCATTAAGATAGGAAGCTCATGTTCTGCACAGCAGCAAAAGCCCTGCATCCCCTCCTCAACTCCAAAAAAGACAGCTTTTTTCTTCTTTTAAATCATCTCCCTGGCAGAATTTAGATGCTGTATTAAAACAGGGAGGAATTGTCTGAGGCTGTTAACAAGGCTGGCTACAGGCAGCAGATCATTAGCACAAAGTGGGCCCCAACGCCCCATACCGGAACACACCCCTCCTGCCAGCACGGCTCTATACCAGAACTTCTCATGTGCTGCCCTGCTCATGCAGCCCTGGCAGGCTCTAAGCCAGCCACAGCACACACCTCTGTTCAGCCCCGGGGCACCTACACACCCCGAGCCGAGCACTGTACCCAGCAGCCCCACGCGGACCCCTCTGAGTGCAGGGGCACAGGCAGTGTGTCCCCCTACCCTCCCCCCCAGCAGGTGCCAGAAACAGCCCCAGAAAAGCTCCTGCACGCAGGGGCTGCAGACCCTTCAGTGTTATGGCTGGAGGTACTTCATGCCACCGCTGAGTAAGGATCATCTGCAGGAGAGATGCAAAAATCTCCTAATGCAAAAAGCAGCATGGTTTTTGTTTTTGTTTAAGATATTTAAAGGAATGGAGAGATTTTAAAATACTCTACAGCATCACTTCTCAGCCAGCACTGGCTGCCAAGAAGACACTTACAGAGCTGGGTTTCACTATTATTATTAAAAAGCCTATTTTCCAATTCTGTTTCCACAGCCTGCACTGTTCATGGAGAAAGAGTCCCTTGTTTGGGTGCTTTCCAAGCACCCAGGCTGAGCAGGAAGGGTGCAGATTTTCTTTTTATAGCCCCTTCCTCCTCAAGCATCTACAGCCACCCCCTCTTCACCTCACTGGCGTCACCGGTAGGAGAGCTCTGTATTCCTGGCACCTTCCAGACAAAGCCAGCCTCCCATTTCAGGTGGCCTCAGCTAGGTCTCTCCAGACAACACTCAGCCCCAACATGCATCTTTGTCTGGAGCTACGAGACCTGCCAGCCCAAGCAAAGCCCTTGGTTTATGGCACAGTGCAAAACCTGAAACAGCCAAGCTGGGAATGGTTATTTTTAGAGCACAGGACCTGCCAGGTGAATGTTTGCTGACGCTCCTGGTGCATTTCTGATACTGTTTCAAGTCACCCTCATGCAGTGTCACAGCCGCATCACCCATCTCATTCCCTCCTCTCTCACAAAGCATCCTGCAGTGCCCTGCCACGGGGGACGAGCACCCATTCCATGACAAGGGTGCCAACTCATGTCACCCACCCGCGTGGCCACACCTGAACGGCTGCGCAGCTCCAGGCTCTTCCCAGGCCAGATGACATCAGCAGAGCAAGAGGGATGAAAAAGCAAAACGCGAGAGGAAAGGAGAGGCCACCGCCTGCAGGGGCCATGGGACAGCCCCCGCACCCAGCACCCCACATAGCCTACACCCAGTCCAGGTGGAAGCGAGCCGTTTTTTGGCCACGGGAGCTCACCCGGCCTCCCGAACAGCTGGCACACGGGGCAGGACCACAAGGCAAGATGCCGTCCCGCAGCGGCCGCGACAGCCAAAAGTGTTCGGCGAGCAGCGGGGCCGCAGGTGCGGCGGCGGCGGGCGCTGGACGAGCACCTCGAACGAGCACCGGGCACCAAGGCCTGAAACGAGGCAGCGGCGGACAGAGGCGCCGCGGGAGCCCTCAGGGAACGGCCGCACTGCCCGGCCCGCGGGGACCGCTCCGTGCCCCGCGCCCCCGGCACCCGGCTCGCCCCGGGGCGGGTGGGGCCGGGGCCCCCTGCCGGTGCAGAGACACGGCCCGGAGGGGTTGGGGGGGGGGGAGGGGAGATCGCGGCCGCGCTCCGCAGGCCCCGGGAACCCAGGACGCCCCCGGCGCCTCCGCTCGGTACCGGGGGCGAGGCGATCCCCGTCCTGCCGCGTGCCCCCCACTTACAGCGCGCAGCTCCCCGGTCCGGTCCTTCATCGCGCCCCGCCGCCGCTCAGCCCGGCCGCCGCTCGGGGGAGGGGCGGGCGCGGCACATGCGCGCAGCCCGGCGGAGCGGAGCGGCCCCCGAGACGCTGGGAGCGGCCAGGGCGGGGGCGCAGCTCGCGGGGGGGGTCTCACGAGAGCGGCGTGGCGCTGAGGGGTGCCACGCGTGGGGGTACGCTGGGAGCGGGTCACACCTGGAGGGGTCGTACCGGGGGGTGCAGCAGACTCTGCAGCCCGGAGGGCACCCGCAGGAGGGGCTGGGACAGCAGTGGGGCAGGGCAGGGTCCCCGGGGGCCCTGGAGCTGGGCTCTGGAGGAGCCTTGAGGCGACCCAGGCCCAAAACAACGGCGCCAGGTGGCTGCTGGGGGAGGGGCCTTGCCACTGTCGGGAGGCTCCCCTGTGCCCACCGCCCACCTCACTCTGCCAGCAGGGCACAATAGGAGGCTCTGGGGCAGCCTGAGGTGGGACAGAGCTCCCCAGGATTCCTGGGACAAGCAGAGCGCTGGGGTACACCCGGTGAGAATGGCTGGATCTGCTCCTGCCTGCAGTCCTTCACCAGGGAGAAGCTCCAGAGGCACCATGGCAAAAGGCAATGCTACAGGAACAGCCTCTGGGTGTTGCAGCAGCCATATGTCAGCCAGGCATTATCATCCCAGCAAAACTCTGCCCCTGTTCCCTGGGAAATGTCCACTCATCACAAGTCAGTGCCATGACAGAGACTTCATACAGACAGTCCCTGAACTGCACTATTCCCCCTTCTCGGCAGGGCAGGGGGAGAAATTAAGGTTATAAAGCTGGTCGCTTGTGATATGTATTTGGAGACTGCTCACTACCATCACGGGCAAAACTAACTTAGCTTGGGGAAGATGGACTTCCCCAGCCACGCTCCTGACTCTTCAGCCTCCCTCCCCCAAGCAGTGCAGGGGAATGGAGGTGACAGTCAGCTCATAACCCTTTGTCTCTGCTGCCCATTCTTCCCGCAGTTCTCCCCCTGCTCCAGCACAAGTTCTCTCCACGGGCCTGCTCCTGTGGTGGCTCTTCGGGAGCTGCAGCCTTCTTCAGGCAAGAGCCACGTGCCGTACAGGTGCTCGGGGGACACAGAAGGGGTCCCCTGCAGTGCTCCCATCACCCCAACAGGGGCACATCACTTGTGCCCCGTGCAGCCATTGCGAGCTTTTTTTCTTTTTTTCCTACTGCACCACAGCTTTTTTTGTCAGTTGACTTCGGTCTTGCGGGATACTTGCGGTTCTTCCCTGCCGCCCGCTTCCGCTCAGCGCTGCCCTCAGCTCCGACGAGGGGACGTGACCTCCCCGGTGCCTCCGCGAGCCCCGGCACCGTGCGCGCGTCCTTGCGCGTGCCCCGTCCCGCGGCTGCAGCGCGAGGGCCCGCTGGGGGCGCTCGGGGACGGCGGCGGGGCCGAGCCGGGCCGAGCCCCCCGAGGCAGTGCTGGGGCATGGCGCCCTCTGGCGGCCGCGACGAAACCCTGCTGAGGCGCCGAGCGGGGCCGGTCCGGCTCCAACGCCTTGGCCACGGGCCGCCAGGCTCAGCCCCCGGGCCGCGCAGCCCGGTGCCCATCCCCCGGCCTCTCCCCCTCCACGCCTCGGAGTGGGGCCCCTCCAGAGCAGGGACATGAGCGGCAGCGGGCCCAGCAGCGGGCTCTGTGACGAGGCAAAGGGACCTTTGCACGGGGCCCTGTCACGAGCAGCCTGGATATTAGGCCTCTGCTCTGCACAACTGCATCCAGAGCCTGCAAGGCTTCTCCTGCAGGTGTGTGGAGGAGAGCAGGGTGCTCAGGAGCCCACGGGAGGACTTGGCCAGCAGCTCTTCTCCTGCCAGCTTTGTCCCAGCTTTGGCAAGGGCCTGGGAAAACCCTCAGCCCTGCGGCCCAAGCCAGGAGCCTTGGGAGCTCTGCAGGACAGACAAGAGGTGCTTGGTTTCTGGCTATATCCCTCCTGACACCTTGCTGGGACATTAGCAGGAGGGTTTTGCCCATCCTGGTGCTGTGGATTTGGGTCTGTTGCCAGTTTGGCAGTTTAGCCACGGGCATGAGATAAATAACAGGGAGAATGGAACCAGTGCTGGGCAGGAATCTATGCCAGAGAAACAGTGACTGTTGATTTAGGAAAAAGGTAATTTTGACCAGACAAGATATACAGTGGGCCTCCATCACACCCATGTTGCTCTGTCAGGTGAGCCATCTCACCCCTCCCTGCTCCCAGTCCCATGCCTGGAGCAAGACAGAGCAGACTGTCCCAGGACTTGTCTGCTCTGCAAGTCTTTGGGGACACTCAGAGCCCTGACCATGGCAGGGGCACAGGTGGAGGCCTGACTGACCCGGGAGGAGAAGTGACAGGAGAAAGCAGTTGTTAGGGAGCTGGGCTGGGTCCAGCATCTGCTGGTGGTGAGGCTGCTGCAGCCCCATGCCGCTGTTATAGCCAGCAGTGAGGCTGAGCATGCATTTCTGCTGAGCACATGCATGCACAGCACATACATACATGCACGGCTGGCCCCACACACCTGACACACAGCTGGTCCCCCAGAGACAGCTCTCACACTTACCCTCACCATCAGCCCCTGCTTCAGGGCCACCCCACCCATCACCCAGGTCCACCCACATCTCCACGTGTCTCCACAGGTACACAGGCTCCAGGGGATGCACTGCCAACACACCAGCCCTCCCCACTGCATCTGACCCTGGCTGCTGCACTCACACCTCATACACATATGTGTACACAGAACAGAGAGCCCTCACCCAAAACAAAGTTAGAAATGGAATTTAATAAGACAGACTATGCTGATCACTGGCATAGAGCACAGCCAGACAAGCATTCTGGCCAGCAACCTGTCCACATGCAACCAGCCTTTTTTGCCCCCATATTCTACTTTCCCATTCTTGGTCTTCTCCACATCATTCAGATCCACCCCTTTCCCCACCTTTGGTTCCTCTCTTAAACATCATATACCATGTTCTGTACAATGTCCACATGCTCTTCCCCTGTATTGCCTGCCCTCAGGCAGAAATAACACTTTGTGCTTTCATGCCCTAGCCCTGGGGCCGAGGCTCCACAGGAAGGGCCTGGAGAAGGTAGCCCTTCCTGAGCCCTAGTTTGGGCTCCTGCCTGCCTTTGTGTCACTGTGCTCCTCCAGGTTCCTGGAGATAGACTCTGACGGGCTGGCAGCCCCTCTGAGGGGCCTGGGAGTAGCTCTGCAGGGTGTTACTTGGGGTCCCCGCCTGCCATTGTCTCCGTGCTCCTCTGTGGGTGTGCAGAGGAGCTTTACCACACAACCTACCAGCAGGGAGAGTTCTCTTCAACAGGAACAAGGCTTAATTTAATCAAGTTACAAGAGCGCTGTGCATTTCTAAAAGAGAAATCACCCCCTCTGCCATCACCCCCATGAGCCCTCCCCATGGCTGGAGCTGTGGAGCCCACCTTCTTGTTCTTTTGTCTTCTCTCTCTGCCACCCCCAAAATGTGCCTGGGGAGGCTGGGCAGGCCCATCAAGGAGCTGTCTCTACTGACAGCAGCTCCCCCTGAAGAGCAGCACTGATTTAGTCCCCAGGCTCACACTTGCCCACACAAGCTCCCTTCTCATCTGGGAGGAGCTGCAGCAGTGAGTGCAGACCCACTCACTCATCCACCAACTGCACATGAAACCGGTTCCATGTGAGGGGAATCTGTGCAGCTTGGCTGCTTTGCTCCCACCTGTGCTATATGTGAGCATGCACACAGCTGTAAGCACTCCTGGTGCAACTTTCTCAGCACTCCATCCTCAGCACCTTCTCCAGCCACCCCGAGGGTTCCTGCTTACAGTTCTGAGCATGGCGTGCATGCTGTGACACACTGCTGGTGCCTTCTCACATCCCCCAGAGCCCATGCTGCCATGGGCAGCCTTCTCTCCTCCATAGACAGATCTGCTCCATGCATACTGGGGCTCTGATCACTCTGAGAGGGCCAGTGTCCTTCAGAGTGTGCTGTGGCCCATTGGCTTCTGTGGAGAGCTGGGACAGTCTTGGTCAAGGTGTTCCTGCAGGTAAAGGGATCAGTTTTTCTCTCAGAGGATTTGAAGCTCTTGCTCCCATCACAAACACCTACCAGCTCCAAAAACAGTTCTTTAGTCAATTAGAAAGAAGTGCAACACACATCTGGGTCTGTCTTTGTGTCATTAGACATCCATGTACCTTTCAAGAGCTCTAAAATCGAAGAAAAATTGTAGACACCTCAGCTGGGAGCACAGAAACAAGGGTCTCAATGAAAGGAAAGCTCATACTGGTGGAGCTTAAGTGTTGGGCTTAACTGTATGTCTTACCTTGTACCAATCAGCTGTTACAGCACCTCTCATATTTTTGTACTGCACTGATTTGCTGCAGCTTGTTAGGGCAGGGTCTCACTTCACTGTGTGTTCATGCACTGGTGGCACAAAAGGCCTAGTTGCTGCCAATCCTTCTAACACAAAGGGTGGTCTCACCCACTGTTGGAAGGACACACACAAAGCCAGCAAAATGCAGCAAAGAAAGCCCAGCCTGCTGGCTCATGCAGACTCTTTGCTGGCCTAGCCATGCCTGCTGTCCATGCACACTGTGGCAGCTCAGCTCTCAACTGCCCACCACAAGGCCTCACACCTCTCTGTCCCTATCTCCACCACTGCTAGCAGCTCATTGCCTCCTGCTATGGGAATTGGCTGCTCCTGGGACAATTCCACATGCCCTGTGCTCACTGCTCCCTGAGGCAGGTCAAAAGCCTTCCAAACCCAGCTCTCAATCCTCACCTCTCACAAAAGCCAGGATGCCATGCTCTGCTTGTCCCAGCTGAGATCATGGATTGGTCTGACCATGCTTTTGTGTGTCATCACACTGCAGAGTCCTTTTCCCTGCTAGAGCTAATGCTGAACAGCTCATTTTGCCTGTAATCTCATGGCACTGTGGTGGCCGCATGGCTTTCAGCTCTCTCCACCTTGCTGCTGCCCAGAAGATCTCCAGTACCAGTTTCAAGACGTCAGAGCAGGGACCCCTGCCAGCAAGACAGCTCAGCATCCTCCTCCACGACAGCCTTTGAACTTCCACGTGAAGCACCCTTTTTAGTTAAGTCTTATCAAGAGGATCCCACATAAACATTTCCCTCCTCTCTTAAGCTCCGCAGAGAATCATAGAAGCCAATATTCCCACTCTGTAACCAAGTCCCTTCCAGTCTCCTACACATCCTTTCCCATGTGCAGCCCAGCAGGGGCTCCCTCCACTAAAAACTGCAGATCCCTCTCCCTTCCAGCCAGCTGTGGACCATGCACCCTTCCTCCAGTGCTACATGCCCTCACAGGTGCAGAGCTCTCTCTCATCTGTGGCACTAGAGAATGCTACAGGAACTTGTTCTGTTGAGCAGCGAGAACTGGAACCGAGACAACAGAACAAACACCTTTCAAATACCCTCTCAGAGCACCATCTGACCCCAGGAATTCAGACTCAGATGTGGGGGGGGACTAGATTCCTAAGAGCCCTGGAGACACAAAGACTAACTGGAAGAAGCTCAAACAGCACTTCATTTGTACAAGCAACAGGGACCACGATAAAGGAAGTCAGACATCCCCTTAATTCTAACAGTGCCTACTTCTGCAGCACTTGATGTATGTAAGAGCTGTCAGGTGAGTCAGGCACCTGACATCAACTGAAAATGCAGCACAGAAACCCAAGGAAGCTCATATATTCCTCATACATGAAAAATTACTATGGTATTTTGAGCAGAGATTGCAGGAGGATGGCTGCTGAAGTATGCAACTGATCTAAGATTGATCTTGCTGTTTCTGAGGACTTGTATCCATAGAGACTGGATTGTGACTGCAAATGGAGTGATGAGCTTGGATGTGCACAACAAGGTGGTGCAGAATAAATTCTCGCCAAAGCATGCAGACATGCAGAGAAAAGGAAGCTGTTGGCCCTGAGCAAGGCTGAAGGTGCAGACAAGACTGAAGTACGGACTCTGCATGACAGGAGCAGGGGCTTGCAGGACTTGCAGCTTGGCTGAGACTTAGAAAGCAGCTGAAGCTGTTCATTCATCTTGCAGTCACTGCTGCCACTTCAGGGGAACTACTGTCTTCAGAGGCAAAGGACAGAAGTCCTGCAACAGCTGCCAGAAGTAGTATGTCAAGGAATATACTGGAAAACTGCTCAGTGAGGGTGAAGACTGGAGCCAGTAAGCACAGCAGTGCTGATAGAGCCAACTAGACTCACTTAGTGCCAAGAACACAGGCCAAGAGCAGGCAGTAGGTCATTAAGATAGGCCACTCTGCACCACCTGCTGCCCCATGCACGGTAAGCTTCACACCAGTGCCCTGCTGCCCGTATGTGCCCATGCCAGCACGGACATCCTGGGGAGGAGCAGTGCAGAGAAGGGCATACATGACTGCAGTCACAAGTGGATCCAGCCAATGAGCTGCAGGTTCCCACTCCCCATGCTAGGAAAGCAGAGATAATTTGAACAGAGATTACACAAAATGCTTGCCTCCATGCCAATAGTCATTAAAAAGTTGCTTTTGAAAAGCTAATATTGTCTACTGTCTCATATGCCCAAGTGACAGGAGGATGTTTTGCCACCTTCTTTATGATAGCAAGATTTCTGTCTTAACACTGCCTTTGGGGCAAGAGTCCAGCCCAGCCTGGCAGGAGTGGGGGAGTTCAGCAAAAACAGAAAGGAGGTAAGGAGGGGAGAGAATCTGTGCTAAGACTTGCAGAGGTTGAGGGAAGGTTTATGTAAATATCTGTTGTGCCAGATATGAGAAAAACTTTGCCCCTGAGGGATCCCTCCCCAGGCTGCTGTTTTGCCTAGCCCATGCTGGTAGGGCATCCCAGATCCACATCACCTGGCTGTTCTGCACACCTTGGACTGTCTCAGTGTTTCTGCACAATCCACAATGCTCGGCAAGGCAAGGAACCACAGGAAGGCATTGATGGCAGAGGCTGGTGTCATGGTGAGCGCAGCTCAGTGCTCTCTCAGAGTGGAAATGCTTCAGTGGTGCAAAAGAAGGGGTCAGATTGGCTTTTCTGCTAATAATCAGGGCAAGGGTTGGTAGCTGGGAGAAAAGACAAAGCAGAGACAAACCTTCATAGAATCACAGAATGGTCTGGGTTGGAAGAGACCTTAAAGACTGTTCCAGTACTAATCCCCTGCAGGGACACCTGCCACTAGACCAGGTTGCCCAAAGCCCTGTCCAGCCTGGTCTTGAGCACTTTCAGGGATGGGGAATCCACAGCTTCTCTGGGCAACCTGTTTCAGTGCCTCACCACCTTCAGAGTAAAGATTTTTTTCCTTATGTGTAATCTAAATCTTCCCTCTTTTAGTTTAAAGCCACTACTCATTCCAGAAAGGAATAAACACAGGTTTCTATGTACATGGTACTGGAGAAGATAAAGGATGGAGGAGAAGTGACCAAGGAACATGGAGGGAATCCAGCCCTTGCAGGTACAGCTAAGGTGGAAAATGTTGTGAACAGAACTAGAGAGAATCCAGCAAGCCAGACTCAATGTGCTTCCAGCAGCAGCAAGAAAAATGGCCATTTACTTTTGTCAACAGCTTGCCTGATCTCTCAGACTCACAATGCGGTCTTCAGAGCCATGAGAGCACCACAGTGCTCACAAGATTTACAGCAGAGAGAACAATGTATCACAGACTCATTGGCAACCTGGGATGGGAACACCCCAGAGAAACAATAACCACTGAGTAGGAATCACACACACACTCCCTCCTCTGCACACCTCCACCAGCAGCCTTACAACAGGCTTTGCTCAGCTCATCCACAAGCTGACACCGTCAACTGTTGTGCCCCAGAAAATTCACAAGAGAAAAAAAAATCTGTGAGGGACGATGGATAGTCTCCATCATAGGAGAGGCAGAACTCAAGGAGGTGGTCGAGAGGTTGAGGGATATCAGGGAGTGTGAGCGGGAGATAGATTGGTGGAGCAACTCCCTGTGCGGCCTGAAGGACAGGTACCGGGGTGAGACACCCCAAATGGGGGTGGACCCCCTGCCCTGTTGCTGTCCGGCAGAGGCAGGGGACCTAGGAGTTGAGGAGGAATGGAGACAGGCCCCTGCTCGACATCGCAGATGATGCCCCCCCCTACTGGCCCCACCTTCCCAGGTGCCCTTACACAACAGGTTTGAGGCCCTGGAGCTTGAGAGACTGGTAGGTGAGGAAGAGGTAGGAAGTGCACCCAGGAGGATGCCTAGGGTGAGGAATTCGACTCCACGCCTCAGGACTGCCCCCACCAAGACAGAAAGACAGGTGATTGTTGTGGGCAACTCCCTTCTCAGGGGAACAGAGGGACCTATTTGTTGGCCTGACCCTACCCGTAGGGAAGTCTGCTGCCTGCCTGGGGCCAGGGTCAGGAACATTGCCAGAAAGCTTCCCAACCTGGTTCACCTCTCTGACTATTATCCTCTTTTAATAGTCCAGGCTGGCAGTGATGACGCTGAAGAGAGAAGCCTGAAGACTGTCAAATGGGACTTTAGGGGACTGGGAGGGTTAGTGGATGGAGCAGGAGTACAGGTGGTGTTTTCGTCCATCCCTGCAGTGGCAGGGAGGGGTACAGAGAGGACACAGAAAGCCCACCTGGTAAACACGTGGCTCAGAGGCTGGTGCCAACATAGAAATTTTGTTGTTGTTTTTTGACAGTGGGGCGCTTTACTTGGCACCCAGCCTGATGGCCACAGACGGGTCCCTATCTCTAAAGGGAAAACGGATCCTAGGCCAGGAGCTGATGGGGCTCATTGAGACGGCTTTAAACTAGGTAAGAAGGGGGACGGGGCTGAAACAAGGCTTGTTAGAGCTGTGCCAGGGGGAACAATGGCAAGGCCAGGAGAGAAGGCAATGGCCCAACTGAAGTGCATCTACACTAATAGATGCACTTATCATTCCCAGCCTCAAGTTCCATGACATCAAAACTCTCTCTGATATAGAGAGCCACACCACCACCCCTTCTGAAGAGCCTATAGCCAGACATTGCAGCACTCCAGTCACGAGAGTGGTCCCACCACGTTTCTGTGACAGCAAACAAGTTGTAGCCTGCCTGCCACACGATGGCTTCCAGCTCCTCCTGTTTGTTACCCATGCTAGCACACTAGCAGTGTGCTCAGGTGGCCAAGAAGGCCAACGGCATCCTGGCTTGTATCAGGAACAGTGTGACCAGCAGGGCTAGGGAGGTGATCGTCCCCCTGTACTCAGCTCTGGTGAGGCCGCACCTCGAGTACTGTGTTCAGTTTTGGGCCCCTCACTACAAGAAGGACATCGAGGTGCTTGAGCGGGTGCAGAGAAGGGCAACGAAGCTGGCGAGGGGCCTGGAGAACAAGTCCTACGAGGAGCGGCTGAGGGAGCTGGGCTTGTTCAGCCTGGAGAAGAGGAGGCTCAGGGGCGACCTTATCGCTCTCTATGGGTACCTCAAGGGAGGCTGTAGCGAGGTGGGGGTTGGCCTGTTCTCCCACGTGCCTGGTGACAGGACGAGGGGGAATGGGCTTAAGTTGAGCCAGGGGAGTTTTAGGTTGGATGTTAGGAAGAACTTCTTCACTGAAAGGGTTGTGAGGCACTAGAACAGGCTGCCCAGGGAAGTGGTGGAGTCACCATCCCTGGAAGTCTTCAAAAGACGTTTAGATGTAGAGCTTAGGGAAATGGTTTAGTGGGGACTGTTAGCGTTAGGTCAGAGGTTGGACTCGATGATCTTGAGGTCTCTTCCAACCTAGAAAATTCTGTGATTCTGTAATGCATGCAGCATGGGTAACAAACAGGAGGAGCTGGAAGCCATCGTGTGGCAGGCAGGCTACAACTTGTTTGCTGTCACAGAAATGTGGTGGGACCACTCTCGTGACTGGAGTGCTGCAATGTCTGGCTATAGGCTCTTCAGAAGGGGTGGTGGTGTGGCTCTCTATATCAGAGAGAGTTTTGATGTCATGGAACTTGAGGCTGGGAATGATAAGGTTGAGTCCCTATGGGTTAGGATCAGTGGGAAGGCCAACAAAGCAAGCATCCTGGTGGGGGGTCTGTTATAGACCGCTGAACCAGGATGAGGAGACTGATGAGGAGTTCTACAGGCAGCTGACAGAAGTTGCAAAATCATCAGCGTTTGTTCTTGTGGGGGACTTCAACTTCCCAGACATATCCTGGAAGCACAACACAGCCCAGAGGAAGCAGTCTAGGAGGTTTCTGGAGAGCGTGGAAGATAGCTTCCTGACACAGCTGGTTAGTGAGCCTACCTTGGGAGGTGCCCCGCTAGACATTCTCTTCACAAACAGAGAAGGACTGGTGGGAGATATGGTGGTTGGAAACTGTCTTGGGCAGAATGACCATGAAATGGTAGAGTTCTCCATTCTTGGAGAAGCCAGGAAGGGGACCAGTAAAACTGCTGTATTGGACTTCTGGAGGGCTGACTTTGAACTGTTCAGGATGGCAGAGTCACTTGGGAGGCAGTTCTGAAGGGCAGAGGAGTCCAGGAAGGCTGGGCACTCTTCAAGAAGGAAATCTTAATGGCACAGGAGCGGTCTGTCCCCATGTGCCCAAAGACGAGCCAGCAGGGAAGAAGACCGGCCTGGTTGAACAGCGAATTATGGCTTGAGCTTAGGAGAAAAAAGAGGGTTTACAATCGTTGGAAAAGAGGGCGGGCCACTAGGGAGGACTATAAGGATGTTGCAAGGCAGTGCAGGGACAAAACTAGAAAGGCCAAAGCTCATCTGGAGCTCAATCTGGCTACTGCTGTTAAAGACAACAAAAAAAATTTTTACAAATATATCAACGCAAAACACGACTAAGGAGAATCTCCAGCCTTTACCGGTTGCGGAGGGAAAGTTAGTTACAAGAGATGAGGAAAAGGCGGAGGTGCTTAATGCCTTCTTTGCCTCAGTCTTTAGTGGCAAAACCAGTTGCTCTCTGGATACCCAGTACCCTGAACTGGTGGAAGGGGATGGGGAGCAGAATGTGGCCCTCACTATCCATGAGGAAATGGTTGGCAACCTGCTATGGCACTTGGATGTACACAAGTCAATGGGGCCGGATGGGATCCACCTGAGGATACTGAGAAAACTGGCGGAGGAGCTGGCCAAGCCGCTTTCCATCATTTATCAACAGTCCTGGCTATCAGGGAAGGTCCCAGTCGACTGGCAGCTAGCAAACGCGATGACTATCTACAAGAAGGGCCGGAGGGTAGACCCAGGAAACTATAGGCCTGTTAGTTTGACCTCAGTGCCAGGGAAGCTCATGGAGCAGATTATCTTGAGAGTCATCACACAGCACTTACAGGGCAACCAGGTGATCAGGCCCAGTCAGCATGGGTTTATGAAAGGCAGGTCCTGCTTGACGAACCTGATCTCCTTCTATGACAAAGTGACGTACTTGGTGGATGAGGAAAAGGCTGTGGATGTGGTCTACCTTGACTTCAGCAAGGCTTTTGACACTGTCTCCCACAGCATTCTCCTCAAGAAACTGGCTGCTCATGGCTTGGACAGGCGTACACTTCGTTGCGTTAAAAACTGGCTGGATGGCCGGACCCAAAGAGTTGTGGTGAACGGAGTCAAATCTAGCTGGAGGCTGGTCACTAGTGGCGTTCCCCAGGGCTCAGTATTAGGGCCAGTTCTCTTTAATATCTTTATCGATGATCTGGAAGAGGGGATTGAGTGCACCCTCAGTAAGTTTGCAGATGACACCAAGTTAGGTGTGTGTGTTGATCTCTCGAGGCTAGGAAGGCTCTGCAGGAGGATCTGGATAGGCTGGACTGATGGGCTGAGGCCAACTGCATGAAGTTTAACAAGGCCAAGTGCTGGGTCCTGCACCTGGGGTGCAATAACCCCAAGCAGCACTACAGGCTGGGAGATGAGTGGTTGGAAAGCTGCCTGGTGGAGAAGGACCTGGGAGTATTGGTGGATAGTCGGCTGAATATGAGCCAGCAGTGTGCTCAGGTGGCCAAGAAGGCCAACAGCATCCTGGCTTGCATAAGAAACAGTGTGGCCAGCAGGACTAGGGAAGTGATCATCCCCCTGTACTCAGCTCTGGTGAGGCCGCACCTCAAGTACTGTGTTCAGTTTTGGGCCCCTCAGTACAAGAAGGACATCGAGGTGCTTGAGCGAGTCCAGAGAAGGGTGACGAAGCTGGTGAGGGGTCTGGAGAACAAGTCTTATGAGGAGCGGCTGAGGGAGCTGGGCTTGTTCAGCCTGGAGAAAAGGAGGCTCAGGGGCAACCTCATCGCTCTTTATAAGTACATTAAAGGAGGCTGTAGTGAGGTGGGGGTTGGTCTGTTCTCCCGTGTGCCTGGTGACAGGACGAGGGGGAATGGGCTTAAGTTGCGCCAGGGGTGTTTTAGGTTGGATATTAGGAAGAACTTTTTTTACTGAAAAGGTTGTGAGGCATTGGAATGGGCTGCCCAGGGAAGTGGTGGAGTCACCATCCCTGGAGGTCTTCAAAAGACATTTAGATGTTGAACTTAGCGATATGGTTTAGTGGAGGACTTGTTAGTGTTAGGTCAGAGGTTGGACTCAATGACCTTGAAGTCTCTTCCAACCTAGACAATTCTGTGATTCTGTGATCTCCATCTTCATTTAAAGAAAGCTTGGACAAACATCTCAGGCTGATATTAAGTTAAGGTGACCTTGCCTGGACTAGACCTCGGTGTCGAACTTGACCTTTCTGTCTAAGGTCAGAACAAATCATAAAAAATACACCTTTCCCACCAACCCAAAAGGCTGATCCTCACATTCTCAAACACCTGGAAAGCATAAAAGAACACAAAAGTTTCTCTTTGACATACTACAGACATCCTCACAACTGTTTTGGAAGTCATTTTTTTTTTCAACATTTAAGAAACTGTGAATGAATTATAGGTCTGCTACAATCACAGACTTTCTGATTTTCTGTGCTACTTTAGAACAAGATCTTCACAGATGAGAGAAAGAGAAGTACCTGTGGTCTACACAGTACTAGGGTTCACTTAGAATACTGCCTGAAACAAAGCAGTAAAAGAAATTCATTCCAACTAAACCAGTGATTTCAATACAGGAAAAGGAATATACAGACACTTATTTTTGATTGATCTAATGAAGTGTGATTTTGTATTCTTTTGTACTCTCAGCTGCACTCTTGTATTGAAATGTTGATATTGACTTTAGAGAATACAGGCTGTACCTTGAGAAGACAAGCATAATAAAAAGGTAACTGGTGGTGGAAGGCAGATCAGCCCACTCCTTCACCTCACTTCCAGGAGAGGGCTTGCAGCAAGCTTTCATCTGATACCCTAAGCCCCTGGCTAAAATAAAAACATACTGAGACCACAAGCAACAAGCAGTCATTTAATAAAGATCACATAAGCCCCACATAAGTGCAGATAAAAAATACTTCTCCCTCCCAACATACCATGCAATGACAAGACAAATCCCTGTAGGATGTGTCTGCTGCAGCTTCTTCCTCCCAAAGCCAGCGACAGCACTTCACATGCCAACCCACTGTCCTTCCCAAATGCACCTCTGAGGTGCACATCGCCTGCCTGCCAGCACATTCCCCTCCCTGCTGCAGTGCTCCTTGTTACTACTGGGCTTCCAACTGAACAGTGCAGGAAGGTGGGCAGCACAGACCACCCCCCAAACCACACCAGAAGACTTTGGTAGCCCCTGGTCCACCACAAACGGTTGGTCAGGGCTGAGACAAAGGGGTGTTTGAGGTTTGCTGGCAAGGCTGTAGTTTGAAGTTATGAGTCTTCCTCAGTCGAGTGAAACCCCTTTCTGGAGTCTGACTTTTGTGCAAAGTTGTTCCTCCAGTCATGCAAATGACTAATTTCTACATGTTCCTTTTCTGTTCTATTTACACTGCAATTTTGGACTTTCTAAGACACTGTTGATGTGCATCCTGCAAGCTCTGCCAACTGCTGGCAGCCTTTTCTTCCACCGAGCCATTTCTTCAATTACCCTTTTTTTGCATAGTTTATTTAATGAAAAGCCTGGAAGACCCCCAGGGACTCTCAGCTGGCTCCTGCCCCCACACAGACCACATCACTGCTAAGGCTGCAGGATTCAGCCTCCCATAGGTGCCCATGAGGAAGTTTGGCTGGTGCTGAACATTACAGCTCTAGTCTGTCCTGTAGGCAGAAGACATTGATGCTCAGGAGTAACCAGCTGCAGCAGATGTGACCAGATCTGGGGACCGCTGGCCATGCACCACAGACAGCACAGACCTGTCTCATTGCTAGACACAGAGGTCACCTGCAGAGACCACAGCATTGCCCAGCTTGCGTCAACTGCTCCGCCTGCACTCCAGCCTCTATCTTCAGTCCACAGCATCCTGCAGCCTGCCAGGCTCCCTTGCCATGAGTGCCTGGGGCAGTCCCACTAAGCATGCTGCTCTGTTGCCCCAAGTTTTTGTGTGCCCACAACTTCTGTCCCTTCCCCTCTCTTCTCCTGTTGAGTTTCAACTAAATGTCACTGCAGAGGTGCCCCTCCATTGAAAACTCTAGGGAGACTCCTCTGGGAAAATATTCACCATTGGAGGAAAAACACCAACCTCCCCTTCTTCCTATCTATCCCCATCTACTATCTGTTATTTAATCCACGTATACCTGGTGTATACACAACCCCCATTCCAACTGGCCAGGCATCTCAGCAAGCTCAGAGAACAAACCCTGCACCAGGTGTCAGTTTTGTTTAAAAGATCAGTGATATTTTTATACATATACATGTATATGGAAATCACATAATTTAATTTATAAAAGGGCATATTCGAAGAACACTTGCTGAAGGTTTTTTTACAAGCATCAGTCAGTTTGTTCTGTCAGGCCAAGGAGGCTGCAAGTATGAAGATGAAACACTGATAACCATATGTTGCTTCAGAAGAATATTTATTTGGTTGTAACTGATTTTTATTATTAAATTTTGCTCTTGAGTTTCTGTAAAATTTTATACTAGTCAGAGTTTTAACTATCAAAACTAGTATAATTATGTAAACCTTACTGTATCTCTGTGTAACCTTAACATTCAACCCACCAAATCCTGCCATATAAACTCTGAGCAGCAAGCACAAGCTGGGGAAATGGTCACCTAATTAGAAGAGCCCATTCTCTCAGGGTCAGCCTTCAGCATCATCTCACTCAATTGAGTGTTTTATTACTTTACTGCTAAAATGCATATTCTCTTACCTTGTAACTCAATCCTGAAACATGTTTCAGATACATGAGATTCAGCTATTAGTGATAAGCACAATAGAAACACCCTAAAGGAAATTAAGCATTGCTTATAAACATGCAATAAACATACAGAGTCATGAAGTGAACTGTGATTAAAAAAAAAAAAAAAAAAAGAAAAAAAGAAAAAGAAGGTGAGTGGCTACAAATTCATTGAACACTTTTCATCCTGGGCACTGAATGAATCAATCTCTTGTGAAATGTGACCATATCATTAAAGACTGATAGCGCATTGTTGTGGTTCCGCTCAAGTGGGCAGCCAAGCTCCACCACAGCCGCTCTCTCACTCCCCCTCCTCAAAGAGGAATGAGGAGAAAATATGTGAAAAGGGCTCAAAGGTTGGTATAAGGACGAGAAAATCACTCAGTAATTATTGTAACGGGCAAAACAGACTCGGCATAAGGAGATAGTAAGATTTATTGCCTATTACTAACAAGCTAGAGAAGTGAGAAACAAAGGAAAGAAAACAAAAGCACCTTCCCCCCCACCCATCCTCTTCCACCTCCTCCCCCCGAGCGGCGCAGGGGAACGGGGGAATGGGGGTTATGGTCAGTCTACAGAGCTTCTTCTCTGCCGCTCCTTCTCGGTCACTCTCGTCCCCTGTGCTGTGGGGTCCCTCCCACGGGATGCAGTCCTTGATGAACTGATCCAGCGTGGGCTTCCCACAGGCAGCAGCTCTTCCAGAACTGCTCCAGATATGGGTCTGTACCACGGGGTCCATCCCTCAGGAGAACACTGCTCCAACCTGACTCCCCCACGGGCAGCAGCTCCTGCCAGGTCACCTGCTCCTGCGTGGGCTCCTCTCCACGGGCTACAGGTCCGGCCCGGAATCTGCTCTGGCAGGGGTCCTCCACAGGTGGCAGCCTCCATCGGTGCAGGGCCACCTGCTCCACTGTGGTCTCCTCCACGGGCTGCAGCGTGGAACCCTGCTCCACCGTGGTACTCCATGGGCTGCAGGGGGACATCCTGCTTCACCATGGTCCTCACCACAGGCCGCAGGGGACTTCTGCTCCGGCGCCTGGAGCACCTCTCCCCCTCCTTCTGCACTGACCTTGGTGTCTGCAAGGCCGTTCCTCACTCCTTTCACTCTCCCAGCTGCTGTGTGGCGCAGCGTTTTTTCCCTGTCTTAAATATGCTGTCACAGAGGCGCAAAACAACATCGGTTATTGGCTCAGCTCTGGAAAACAATGGGGCCCTTCCCAAACATGGGGCAGCTTCTAGATCTTTCTCACGGAAACCACCCCTATGGCCCCCTGCTACCAAAACCTTGCCACGTAAATCCACTACACACATACACCCTACCCTGACAAGCCTTGATTCTGCTGTTACAGAACTGGGTGTTTACCTTCACAACTATAATGCCTCATCTGCCACATCACACCAAAAAGCATAAATGGAGATCTGACTCATGCACAAGATGCAGCAGCCAGCTCTAGGCCAAGGACACTGCTCTGCTTAACAGGCCAAGCTATGTAATACATTCTGGTAGTTTCTTCCATGAAAAAGCAGGGGTAGCAGGGAAGGTAGATGAGCAAAAGTCCTCTTTTGTAAGTGAAATTACCAGGTACATTTCAAGTTGCCAGACAATTCTGCCAGGAATTATGAGAAAAAACAAAGACGAACAAACTGGGGAGTTTGGTTTTCCTAGTGAAGGCTGATAACAAGATCAAAATGGAAAGCATGAGGTGAAGATACCAACGGAGCATGAGGAAGGAGTGCGATGTTCTAATAGTCACACACATGGCTGCAACCATGAGTCTCACATCCCCTGCTAGTGAGGAACATGCAAAAGAAAGCCAGTTCCTATTTCTTATTCTGCCTGTGACTTCTAGCTTTACAGATACATCTGTGATCTCATCCTGAGATTTTTCTTCCTATCCCTTCTGTTGGAAGCAGAGTAGAACATGTGGAGATGTGACTTGTGTACAAATCTACGCAGTATTGTCAGTCTGCAGGTAGCTTCGTTCACATGGATTTGAGAGAGGAACAAAAATAGGGGAATGAAATAGGCTGAGAAAAGAACAGGAGAAGAACCTGGGTAAAAACAATTAAAGCAATGAATTGCAAGCAGAGATGATACAATGAACCATAGTTAAAAAGAATAGCTTGAACAGTTCAAAGTTCAGCTCTTGTGCAAACATTACAATCTGTTCTCATTGTCTGCAAACTGTCCAGCTCCAGCCAAAGTTCTGCTATGAGCTAAAGGGAACACATGTTGTCAGTTGTATTCTTGAAGTCCTTCTGCTAACTGATACAGAGACGCAAGAGCCAGCAATTTCAGACACAAAGAAATACAGAATGTAACCCTTTTCACCAGTTCTGAATCTGTCGTACATCACTTTGCTTTGATTTCACACAAAGGTGGCAGAGACCTCTCTCTAGGAATGAATAAATCTTAAAAACACAGTTGGACAGATTCATTTTACTGAAGATTGACCTGACAAGAATTATCAGCATTTCTCAAGAAGTCAACTATTCATTTAATTAAATACCAAACAATATTCATGCCTTGACCTTCAACAGTAACCTCTTCTTTAAGAAGAAAAGTACATTTACCAAGTCCAGTAGACTTGAAATGTTTTCTAATCACTTACTGTTCAATACTTGAAAATGTGTTAAAGGTTTCACAGGTCCCATGTCCCATTTTAGTCTGCTCCTCAGAAATGGGAACAATTAGCTGTACTGTTAGGGCCTGGTAACAAAATGACTTGAAAAAACAGGGTTCCTTCCACAGATACGTATGGAAACACAAAGACTCTAGATCTAGATGTGAGGCAGACTCCTGCCCCCATCCAGAGAAAGCTACAAAAGAAGGGAATCAAAAAGCTTGCAGGCACTGGCCTTGGGACTCCTCCTGAACAAGGGAAGCTTGTATCAGAGAGAAGATGCTAAGTGCTCCCAGGCTAGAGGCAGTGGAGGTGGTCAATCACGGTTCTTGTGTCTTGTGCACAGTGTAGAAAGAGCTGTTGATGAGGTCTTGGGGAAGGCTCTCACGTGCTTCCTGCATCCGGCACCGTGCCTTCTGGAAAGCCTCTGCAACACAGCAGGTGACAGCAAGTCAGAATGCATCAGACAGCCTCAGAGAAGAGGAAGGATAAGTCTGCCCACTGAACATCATCTCTCTCAGAATAGGAGTCTCACTAAGTACCACCAACAAAGCACCAGGATCTTGCTGCTCTCTTGACTTCCAGCCCTGTCTTTGCTCTGTGCATAATGGAATCAGAGACAGAGCCTGTGCACCACAGCCACAAGCTATGTTTTGTGCCAGGAATGACCAGGCAACCCAGCCTAGGCTTTGCCGTCATGGAGTGACTATCCCTCCTGCCTGCTGAGGGCTGATGCCTCAAGTTTCCAGCAATTTCAGGTCAGAACATTTAACCTCTGCTATGGACTCAGACCCAAGAGAGCTCACAGTGGGAGACAATCAACCCCACAGCAATGGATTCTCTCTGCCCACTCTGTGGGCAAAAGTGAGCCCAAGGCTCCCCAGGCAGAATGAGACTAAAAGCCCTACCCAAAACATTGTAGACAGAGCTCTGCTGGCTGAAGCCTCCAAGCCGGTCCAGTACACTCTGCATGCGATGCCTCGAGGCACTGGTCTCCAGAAAGGCTCTGCACAGAAGTACAGTTTGAAGTCAGGGCTGGAAGAACACTGCTGTGAAGATGGAACTTGCAATCACTGCAGCACTCACTTGGATTGCTGCAGGCAGTAAAGCCGGAACGTGACACTCCCTGTTGTCTCTGTGTGAAAACCAAAGCGGCTCAGACGCTCTCCCTGCAAAGACAGCAAAAGTTCTCCTAACAGCCTGCAACCTGTTGCAGCAGGCTGACCCTGGCAAAAATGAGCATGCCCCACCAGAAGTTCATACTTGATTAAAAAAAATGGTGACCTGACAGACAATTTTCAGACAAGGACAGCACAAGCAAGGGCAAGGCAAGATTTCGGAACACATACAACCACTTCTCTAGGTTACACACACCTCAAAAGGCAGAGAGCTCTATCTCAGGGTTTGCCCATTCTTGTCTTACTCATAAGTATCAAAGGGGATCCATTTATTTAGCCAGAGGGGCATGACCACCAGAGTATCTGTTCAAGTCCAGTCCAAACTGTCCACAGACATCTGAAGTCAAGAGACACCAGATTCTGTACCTGGGATGGGGCAGCCATGGATATAAGTACAGCCTGTGAATGAGAGGCTGGAGATCAGCCCTATGCAAAGGGATCTGGGGGTTATGGTCAACAACAAGTGGAACCTGAGTTAGCAGTGTGCCCTGGCAGCCAAAAGGACCAAGTGTATCCTGGGCTGCAGTAAGCACAGCAGAATTAGCCGGTCAAGGGGAGTGCTTGTCCTGCTCCACTCTGCACTGGTGCAGCCTCACCTTGAGGACTGTGGGCTACCTTGGGAGCCATGAGAGAAGGACATCAACCTCTCAGAGAAGTCCCAAAGAAG
This sequence comes from Aythya ferina, assembly GCF_964211825.1. Taxonomy (NCBI): domain Eukaryota; kingdom Metazoa; phylum Chordata; class Aves; order Anseriformes; family Anatidae; genus Aythya; species Aythya ferina. The sequence goes on from NC_140309.1 coordinate 1,522,882, forward strand.
GGCAACAGACATGATGAAAGGCCTAGAGGGCATGGCGTAAGAAGAGAGTTCGATGTGGCTTGGTTTGTTCAGCTTAAAGAAGAGAAGGCACAGGGGTGACCTCATGGCAGCCTTCATCTTCCTCACCAGGGGGAGCGGAGGGGCAGGCACTGATCTCTTCTCTATGGTGCCCAGTGAGAGGACCTGAGGGAACAGCAGGATGCTGCCTCAGGGCAGGCTCAGACAGGAGCTGTCGGGAAAAGGCTCTTCACCAGGAGGCTTGTCAGGCACTGGAACAGGCTCCCCACGGAAGTGGTCACGGCACCAAAGCTGCCAGAGGTCCAGAAGTGCTTGCACAAGGCTCTCAGACACATGGCTTAATTTTCAGGTAGTTCTGTGTGGAGCCAGGAGTTGGGCTCAGTGATCCTCGTGGGTCCCTTCCAACTTGGGATAGTTTATGATTCTGCAGTTTCAAGAGCGTAATCCACCTTTTCCCAGCAAGAGCAATGTCCTGCAGTTGAGCCTACCTTGAAGGTTGCTGGTATCCTGACATAGGTCATATCCTCTAACTCAGGAGATCCACCAATGAAAAATCTCCTCAGTTCAGCAACAGTCCCCAGTTCCACAGGGCGCCAGGTAGGGATGGTGAGTATATGGAGACCTGACCACGGGACAGCACAATTTAGACAACAGAACAATTTAGCAGAACAATTTAGCTGCTCTGACCAACAATGTAAAGTCACAGAGGTCATCACAGTAGATGGATACCTACTGATCCCCAATGTCTTCCCAATAAGCAAGCCCCCGTCACACAGACAGCATTGAAACTACCCTTGCCTATGAGGAGCATCTACTTATTAATACATGAGAATGTCAGACTAGTTGTGAGCCTCAGATTCCATCTGGGACAAAGGGAGTCTATTGCTAGTATAAAGATGGACATGCAGCACTACACAAAAGCATCATAACATGCAATTTTGCAATGGAACCACTGAAGGAGAAAGGACAGCAACACATGATGCTTCTCAACAAGGTATAACAGTGCACGATACATAAAATCTCTCTTTGCTGCCTCACAGACAGCTAGCTATTCCCTTCAGTATGCAAAGGTAAAGCAACGCCAGGACGGGATGCATCCGTTCCCAAGAGAACCATTCAACTCTCATTTCCCTAGACACTTAACATAATGTCCCAAGGATGTTTTACCTGGAGATGCTGGCAGCACCAATGAACCATACCCTTCAACACGGTATCTCTGCCAGAAATCAAGGGACAGAACCTCAAAGTAGAGAACAGGCCATTGAGGGAGACAGTCTGCAAGGAAAAGGAGCAGATTGCAACTTTTTAAAAGCTGTAGAGGGAGATCATCATAGCGGGGAAAAAAATACTAAATGACTAACTCTGCTAGCAAGGAGCCCTTTCTGTATTTCTCCTAAAATGACAGACATAGGTGTATGGGTGATTATTTTCCCCTATAAAAGCTGAACCCTCAGACTTGAGACTGAAAACAAAATTATTGGTAAGTTGCTAAAAATTTGGGAAAATTCTTTGCTTTGATGAGTCTCTGACAGCAAGTCCAAACCGGTTTCTCTATCGTTTGGGCAGACAAGGCACTCTTCTGCAAACAATTGATGCAAAACATGGGAACCTTTTTATCTCTGACCTTTCTCATCATTGTTGGGGGATTATTAACTTGGATTGCCCTACCCGCCTCCAAGCATTCATTTATTTTCTCCATGGTGAAACAAACTCATCATATTTATTCTAGGCTGAAAGTTTGTTAATGTTGAATACTCCAATCCAAAGTGTTGGCTGAATACTCAAATACAATGCATACACTGGATTCAAGTGGCAGACATGCTGTAAAGCTGTCCCTGGTGATTGCAAAACAAAGAGCAGAGGGGTTGGTGAGGAAACAGTAGCAACACAATGAAGCAGTAGAAAAAGGCAGCAGAGAAGTCCAGCCTAAAATAGAGATGGAAATTTCGAAGTGACATAGACAATATGAAGATTATACAGGTCACTGAGTGTGTCTACTAACTTAAGATTCAGCACATAGTTTTAGCTGTGTACAAAAATAGGCCCATTTCTTCCACTGCTCTATGCAGTACAACATGCACGGCAATGCAGACCAGCATGTCAGGCATTTTGAGACAGACATGCTAAGACCCAAGTAGTTTTGCATATGGATGAAGCTGACTACAACCTGGAAGCAGAACAATGTCAATGAATACATACAAATACTAACACATTGCTGGGGAGGGCAAACTTAGTATGTGTCCTGAGCTTACGCGGTGATGGGGTGAACATCTTCTGATTGAGCAACGTTTCCCTGAAGTGGTCATGGCACTAAGCCTGCTGGAGTTCAAGAAGCATTTGGACAATGTTGTCAGAAATATACTCTGATTTTTGGGTGGTCCTGTGTGGAGTTGGACAACACAATCCTTGTGCGCCACTTCCAGCTAGGGATATTCTATGATTCTATAGTTTTACAATTCTGTGATTCCCTTTGTTTACAGATGTCCTTTCACCTTGGCAAGTCAAACAAGTCAAACAAGTCATCAACAAGTCAAACAGCATGATGCCTACACTGCAACCAAGAGACGTCAGAGCTTTATATTTCAGAGAAACAAGGAGACGTACCTTCTGATTCATTTTCTTGGGAGAAAAACATCTCCAAAGTGAAGGGGTAGCAGAAGTACGCCACATTATCCTAGAAAAGGAATGAGACAGAGATCAGATTCCTGGAGGAGAAAGTTCCATCACTGGTATCACAGGGGGTACAGAAAGCAGGGAGAAAAGAAATAATGGTAGAGCACTAATGATATCCAGACAAGATCAATCTCATCACGCTAAGAAACACTTGACTGCACAATGGATCTGCACACAATCCTATGCCATGTTGACAGAACAGGCTAAAATAAAAATAATGAAAATAATGAAAAAGAGCAAAACACACCTCAAATGATCATTCAGCCATTTGCATAACTATTACAGAATGCTACAGTCTATACAGGAGCCAAGCAAAATACCTCAAACAACAGTCCTACCAAAATGTTGTATGATAATGATTTTAATATGCAAGTCAGTTCACATCAAATACATAAAAATACATTAAATTTTATTGATTATATTAATACATTAAAACTTTATAAAATTCAGATTTTACTGTCTCTCAGAGAAGAGCTGGAAGAAAGGTTGATTCTGATAAATCAGTTTTGAGACTGTTTGCACTCCAGACTCAGGCAAGCCAGAACAATTCTCCATTAACTCTGCACATTTGAGAACACAAAAATCAAAGATCCAAAGGCAATCAGCCAGAAGAAAGGAAAAAGTAAGGTTCCAGAAACTGCTCTGACCTTTTATCTGAATACAGCAGAACATGTAAAACATGACGTTTTTCATGCTTTTTTTCAAGTATAACAACAAGGAGGATTCCAAATATGCTCTGCTCTTGAAGGGAGCTATCATGCTAGAATCTTGGTTGAATAAATCTGTAAGTTGTTATACATTTCAGTTCAGAGAATGACTGTTCAAACTCTGCTCTGCAGGTCTGAAAGCATCCTTACCCAGTCCTCTGTCTTGGTGGCACAGGTCTGTGTCACTCCTGATAGCTGCTGGAATGCGGGGCTTGACCAGTCTGGGAGAAGAGAATGTGAGCGCAGGGGGTGAATACTTTGGGTAAGAGGAATGATTCATATACCAGAGCAGCTCAAAGGAGAAAGTCAGAACCAGATGTTCCTCCACACTGAATTTCCCTAGGGGCATCCTGCCCCATCTTGTTCCAGGTGCTCGCCAGAACACCCTGGACATATGAGAGCACCAACTCCATCTTTGGACAATGGTAGAACCTTTTCGAAATGCACATAGAAGCAAAAGCAGCATCTCAGGCAAACATCAGGCTATAACCAGAAGGGAGCCAGGGCCATAGCTTCAGGGGGATTAAACACATAGCAGGACGTGCATGTTAGTGTTGGGAAGCTTATTTATCAGTCAAAGCTGAATACATCAGTGTCAACACAAAACATAAAAACACAATGCTGGGCAGTGAAATCAGACAAGGTCATTGCTGAGGCAGAAAAGACAGGAAGGCTTTTCTCTGCAGCATCAGGAATGAACCTGGGGTAGTTTGCTGGAAACGATCACCTCTGGTTAAGAAGTCTGTGGACCAAATCCAGCCAAATTTGGAACAGACAAGAGGGGAAGATGCTGACATATTCAAACATGTCAGTTTAGTTCAAACCACCGAGTTCTGCACTTTTAGCTCTGAAGATTTCTATTTAGATCTCAGACCCTACATTACCTTTTACTAACTTTTAGCAAAGCTGATCTGACTGACTAGCTTAAGCATGCTTTATTCTTTGTGATATGGCTGGAAGCATGAATACTCACGGCCAGGCAGCTCCAGGAAGAAATGAACATAGAGGTTGTCATACTCATAGCCTTGAGCTGAAACTGAGAAGAGAGAATGAATTTCAGCAGCTAACTTCCACACTAACTCCTCCATTATACACTGAAGACTTTTGGGAGAGGCATCACAAATAACCTCAGCACAACCAGTTACTGCTAGAAGCTGGGAAAAGGCTAGGTCTTTGAAGTAAAAGAATAAGACCTCAGAAAAGATTTTCTCAAGACTAGCCTATCCACATATAACTAACCAGATTAGAGAGATCACAAAATTAATTGCCTTCTTTGCTATGTCTGTTAATTCCCCTATCTGTTGTCCTTTATTCAGAACTCTGTCTTCCTAGAAAAGCTGCAGTATCTATAAACCTCCAATCAGTAAATGCCACTTGAGGGTTAGTCTGCAAAAACAGTGGAGAAGAGGGAGTAAGTAGAGAATTTTAGGGAGAGAATCACCTACTCTAGACCAGGTTGTGAACCAAAAATCTTTAGACCTTTCATAGCCTCAGCCATCCCAGCACACCTAGATTTGCCCCTACAGTTACTGTTCATAATGAGGACTCACCTACTTCTCCATTCACAAAAAGACGCAATGTACCAGGAAGAGTCTGTAAAAACAAGCAGATAAAGGGCTTAGAGACCGCTGGTGGAACCTCTTTCAGTTCCCCCCCCCCCCTTCAGGGTCTCACATGGATATCCTACAGACATTTGTACTTGAATGCTTTGCTTTGCTGGTCAGGGAGAAATCATCACTTCTTGCATCAACCTGTCATCCTTTCCAGAAGTCAGCAGTCCCTCTGGATAGAGGCTCCCTATGAAGACCAAATTCCTGTACTGCAGGAATTCACTACTCTGTAAAGCAGATCTACAGATTTCTAGATGGATATAAAAATGTAGTGAGAAGTCACTTGCAAAAATCATAAAATCATAGTCCTGGTTCTCCTGTAGTGTTCTTGCATATGCTCAAGAGTGTGAAAAAAAATAACAACAACCAAAATAACAAAGCCAAAAATCCATAGGACAAATTGAAACACACTTAGCTTAACTAGCTGCAGGAAAGAGTACAACAACTTTCCTACTTTGGCAAACAATACTTTAGCAAAAAACAAACAAACAAACAAACAAACAAAAAAGGCTGCAGCCTAGGTAACTTAGTGAGCAAGAAAACTGTGCATGAGAAAAGAAAAATTTAATGAGTTTGAAGGTTGGGAGGAGCTGTTTACTTGAGCAAAGTGGGACATGGATACATTTGATATTCAAGAAGTTAACAGCAATCTCTATCCCAAAAGATACAAATCCTCTTTCTGTCTTACTACAGTCAAAGACCTTCAAACAACGGATGCAGTCTCACTGAGACTGTAGCATTCAGCATGCTCTGCTACAGGTCTGACAGATGCATGTTGGACCTTCTCAGGCCCCATATCCATTGCAATCATACTCTTTCAATCCAATTTTCAGTAGGAGGCCATGAGGTAAAAGCTGCCAACACACCCCCAGAACAACACAATCTTTGGAGACTGGTACAGAAGTCAGCCATGTGAACAGCCTGCAAAGGCTCCAGGTCCCTGCTGAGTGCTGCTGGTACTCACCGTCTCAAATTCTGAGCCTACAAGACCACTGAGGTACTCCTTGTGTCGACTGTACAGCTGAAAACACAGAACAAGTGGATTAGAGTGTCTTCTTGATTATAGGTTTTTACTTATATTACTGCAAAAAAATGTAATGGATATGTAACTTAAAACCAACTTAAACTGTTGACAGGCTCAGCTAACAGTTTTTTGCTTTTATAGTAGATACGGAGAATGTAAGAATTTAATAGAACAAAAGATGCATAACTGCTAGCACTGCATGAAGCTCCAGCTTCAGAAGAAACCTCATCAAAGGTCAATATGAGGTAAAAAGAAGCTCCAAAGAATCAGCAGTTCTTATGTGACATAATGGGAGATTAGTGTACCTAGGTCAGGATTTCCTAATTGGCCACAAAACCAATAAGGAACTGTACAAACTAAAATTAAAAATGAAAACAGACTAAGTATCCTTATAGACTGCCACAGGCAAAAAGACAATTAAAAAAGGTCAAGGCACAAAAAGAGTATCTCAAGTATCCTGGAACATCATGGGTCATGAGAAATCATTCAGGAAATATACAGGCAGCAGGAGGAAACCCAATGAAAGGGTTTGCCCACTGCTTGAAAGGGAAGAAAAACCACTGGCAGGTGACGCTATTGATGGTTTCTTTCATCAGCTCCTGCTACATATATCAACTACAGTCAATAGCCAACACAAGTTTACCAGTGGCAAAAAGACAAGGCCCTCAACCTAGTTTAAGGAATGAAGCAGTCAGGGAGTATTTATTGGAGTTCTTGTATCACTGAACATGATGAAACTCACTGCAAGCGACATTCATTTTGTAGCTCTAACAATTATGTCTAGTTGAAGGTCTTTATTCCCTTGGTCAAATCAGGACGACTAGCCAATATAATCAACAGAGGCCAGTCCTTACATCTCTGAACACACGCTGCTCACGTTCCTCCTCCTCTTGCTGCACTTGGATGGATGCATTCTCAATGGTGTATTTCCACAGCTCTCGCTTCTGTCTATCCAGCTCAATCCTGCAGAACCCCAAAATGCACGGGGAAAACCCCATTATGCAGAAAACAGACCCAGCAATATTATCAGCTGTTCCATCATAAAACACCAATCGCCCCATCAAGGCCTGAACAGAAACAAAATGTCACTAACAGCCCTCTCCTCATTCTTGAGTGCCTGACAGCATCAATAACTCAGAGAGACTTGCTTTTGTCCATTGTACACATAACCTGTATTCCTAGGAACTGGCTCCAAAGCCCCACACATCATATGCACAGTAACACCAAGCACAAGGAAACAATAGCCCTGTCTTAGAAACCTTTGGAATAAACCTAAATAATAGCCCTCAATTTAAGTGCAGACTCACTGCCTAAGGGGTAATCAGGAGACAGCAATTTCAGCCCTCCATACCAGTCCCAAATGTGGTACCAGCCCTGTCCCGCTCACCAGTAGGCTCCTTTGGTGCCAGTAAAGTCAGGCTTCACTGTGATCACCCCATTGCCATCCACCTTGATTGTACAAAGAACACGTTCATATTCCCTTTGACCAAGCCTAATGGAAGACATCAAGAAACACAACGACAGTCTAAACAGAGCACGTGGACATTTTCTTGCTCCGGAACAGCAGAGCTGGTAAAAGCACATGGAGGTACATAAGGGAATAAATATACCAATACTTCCCTACATTAGTTTAAGAAGCCTTTTGGAGGGATACATTCCATACCTCCCAAGAAGTAGAGAGAAAACAGCAGCTTGAGTTACTGTGCTCTTTGAATTCCCTCCCCTTAACTACTGAGAGAAACAGAGTCGAGTAAGGAGAGGAGATGGGTTTGTTTCTGGGAAATTAAGATCATTTGGGAATTTTACTTACTTCCCATAAGGTCCCAAGTCCCCCATGATGTACATAGTCTGAACAGGAGTGTTAATCACATGATTGTTCTTTATAAATTCTTCTGAGGGCTCCCAGGTGATGATTTTTGACTTAAGAGAATTCGCTTCTCTGTCAACAACACAAGCACAACTTATTGTCAACAGAACTCACTGAGGTAGCCAGCAATTGACTCTCCCACAATGAGGAGTCAAACTGCCAGACTCTGAGTGCAACACAGCTCAAGCCACCAACTTCCACGGACCAGGCTGCTCTGCAGCTGGGACAACAGGAAACCTGCATTAGCAAGCTCCAACCCGGTTGCACTCACATTGGTTTACGGTCTTGTCTTCTCCTCCTCACATTGGCCATCCTCTCTGCCAGATATGACGGCACCTCATGATCTGAGTCAGTTACCTTCTGGCAGTGCTGAAGGAGAGAAACAGAATAGAAACAGCTTAAATACAACAGGACTTCTTTCTCAAACATCTCCACTCCTGGAGAATAGAACAGGTATTTACATACATATACATGGACAAACTGCTAAAAGACCATAGAGTTGATTCACTGCTCTTGTGGAAAAGCAGAGGTGAAGTCCATCCAGCAAGTTACGTACAGATGTGATGAAAGTTTCCCTCCCTATTTTACTGATTGGTCCTTGTAATAGGAATGTGTGTTAACTTTGTTGGTATGCATATGGCATGTATGTATATATATTAGTTTGCATTTTATGCTCATGAGTGGAATTTCTTGTTCATACAGTAAGCAAACTAAAAGACACCTGCTCATCACAAGGTCCAGAGACAGCCCAACCTTGGGGTAAGTACTTTGCTATTCTGCTACTTGGATGATCAAAGAAGCAGAACTGCAGACAACCAAGATCCTAGCACCCTAAGCCCCTCTAAAATCCACTTGAAACCTCACGCCCCACATTTGGGGTCACAACTATTACAATATCAATCCAGGAATGACTGGATCAGAAGCTGTTTTAAGTTTCACTCAGCTACATTACAAATCATCCATCTAAACATCCCCAGTTTTCCAGGCAGGGTCATGCTGCCCCTCACAATTTCCTGCCAGTGAGGCTGAACAGTAAACAGGATAAAGGGGTCTCTTCCCATCCTTGGGCCATTAAGACAGCATGAATTAAGACTGCTAGAAAGCATTGTGCATGAATCACCTCATGCATATGAATAAACGTGTGCCTTGTAATTCTGTATTCTGTGTCCAGACTTCTCACCTTGGTTGGTAACAAGCCAGCATTTTTCTAACAGAGCAACTCTACAATGCCAAGTCCCTCCAACCTGTACATTGCACTGAAACAGGGAGACCTCATGCTGGGTCTGGGATGCCAGGTGAAGCTGCCTGCAGAAGCAGTATGTTCTCCTGCTCCCAAGATATATGGCTTGCTTCTCCATGGCCAAGAAATGACAAACATTCCCTCTGCAGTGGGCCTAGTGTTGTTGACAGATACTGCTGTAAAGATTATGCAAAACAAAAAGCTGGTACCTCCTCTAGGTTGGTGAATCGGTCATGATCAGTGTAGGTGAAGATGCGATAGTTCTTCCGACCCCCAGCCTTCTCCAGTTTCAGGATCTCCTTGTGGTACTGCCGGTCCAGGTGAGTTTGACAGGCTGACTCATTTTGATAAAGATCTACCTCAAACTGAGAGCACCACAGGTAAAACGTAAAAGCTGCATTTCATCAGCAAGCTCAGGGCCAAAGTTTTTCAGCTGAGATTTGTGGAGACACCAAAATGCTGCACTTGGGTCACAACAACCCAGTGCAGCAATACAGACTTGGAGAAGGGCGGCTGCAAAGCTGCCCAGCAGAAAAGGACCTGGGGGTGCTGGTGGTGTGCCCGGGTGGCCAAGAGGGTTAACAACAGACTGGCCGGCATCAGAAACAGCATAGCCAGCAGGACTAGGGAGAAAAGACCTTCAAGATCACTGAGTCGAACAAGGGGATAGTCCCCTATACTGGTAAGACCACTACAAGAAGGATACTGGGCTGCTGGAACACATCCAGAGAAGAGCAACAGAGCTAGAAAACAGGACTTATGAGGAGTGGCTGTGGGAACTGGGGCCGTTTAGTCTGGAGAAGAAGACGCTAAGGAGAGAACTCATCACTCTCTAGATCTGCCTGAAAGCTGTCCCCCTGCTGGGGCCCCGCTCGCCCCGACACAGGGGAGCCGTCGGTCGGTACAGCGAGGAGAAACAGCCGCCGCACACCCACCTGGCTGAAGAGCTTCTCCTGCCACCCGACCTCGGCCTCCTCTTCCTCGTCCGGGGGCCGCCGGGCATCTGCGGTAAGGGGTCGGTCACCACCGGCAGCGCCCAGGAGCGCCGCCCCGCGGGGCTTCCCACTTACCTGGCGAGGCGCGGGCGGCCAGCGCCAGGAGCTCGGGGCCGCGCGGTGCGGAGAGCGGCGGCGGCGGCGGCGAGGCCTGAGCCGGGAGGGGCCCGGCGGCCGTGACCCGCTGGATACGGACCCTGCGGGGGGACAGGGAGGAAGAGTGAGAGGGAGCAACCCCCGGAGCCGGGCCGAGCCACGCCGGGCGCTCACCGGAGGCGCAGGTTGCGCACTGGGTCGCGGGAGCGGTACACGGCGCCGCCCGCCTCAGCGCCCCACAGCCGCTCCGCCATGGCCCCTCACCATAGACACGGGGCGGTGGCGGCCGCGGCGCCTCCCCCCGGCCGGAGGGCGCCGAGCGGCCGTGGCTCCGCCCCGGCCGGGCTGCGGCAGGGCCCGTTCCCCCGCGGGCCTCCGGCTCGGCCTCGAAGCGCTCTTGCGGCGCGGCCGCGGCAGGGCGCTTCCCGCGAGCGCGGTGTCCGCAGCCCCCCCGCGGCCCCCCAGAGAGAAGCCCCCACAGCCGCCCGCTGGCGATGCTGGCCGAGAAGATGGGCTGCGCGCCACGGAGCCTGATACGCGGAGCTGAAGGCTCTGAGAGCTGTGAGGAGCCGACTGCGAACCTTTGCCTCTCGCTGCTTGTTTCCCTGCTCCTGCCCACCACGTTACTAAGGAACGGACATCTTCAAGGGGACATCACTGCTGTCGGCTAGGGCCTCACTACCACGTAGCAGTGGGCCTCTCTCTCTCTTGATGTGAGCTGGTGCTGCGCCCTGCTGCCAGCACACTAAGCATCACTGCCATTTCGCAGCCACCTACCCAGTACCACCCACCCTAGCCTCCTGCCTGCCCTGTCTGCGTGGCTTGCGGTGGGATCTGGTGAAAACGTCATGGAAACCCACCTGGTCTGTGGCAACCAGGTCTGCCATTTTCTTAGGTCTCTGGGCAGTGTGCATGCAGCATGCAAGGAGTTAATAGCTAAATGAGCCCCTTTTAGCAGCACCTGTTAAACAAACTTCACTTTATGCAGTTGCAGTTTCTGAAGGGGAGCAGCACAGAGGGGATTGTGGGGTTGTGTTGTTCCTGCAAGAAGGCAGGGGCCAAGCATGCTGTTGGCGCTAGCAGTGTGATGTCCCCCATTGCAAAGTAGCCATCTTCTTTCACAGCTCCATGCCTAGCTGGACATGAAACATTGCTCAGGCTTTTATAAAAGGTCAGAGTTTGCAGCACAGTCCAACGCAATTTTGCTCAAACTGCACTTGCTGTGCCTTGGGATTTCAACCAGTGGGGCTGTGCTGCTCACTGACATGCTCACAATGATAGTCTGATTTTACTCCAAATACTTTCCGACACACAACATCATGCTGCGCAGCACAGCTAGCTATGGTCACACATCTCCCTGGTCCTTGTTCCTCTACCACATCTCCAACAGACCTGGCATATCAGTACCTTTGCAGCAACTTGCATTCAAGTACCCGACTCCTTTCCCAGACTGCCTGGCATCCTGTAGAAGTTGCATACCACCACTTCAGGTCTCTCTGTATCTTCTTGAAGTCTTCCTTGGGTTTATTTTTTATTTCTCATAGGACTGCTGCTACTCCTTGTCCTACTGCAAGGCAGCTACTGTGGCCTCACCTGAGTTGCAGCCTCTTGTCCCGCTGCCACCTTTCCCCATCCTATGATTTAACTGGAGGCCTACTCACTGGGTCTCTCATGTTTCACTCCCATTTTTAAAAAAGGTGGAAAAGAGAAACCGGGGAACTACAGACCAGTGAGCCTCACCTCTGGGCCTGGCATATTCATGGAAAATGTCAAGGCACGTGCAAGACAAAGAGGTGATCCGAGACAGCCAGCAGATCTTCAACAAGGGCAAATTGTGCCTGACCAATCTAGTGGCTTTCTATGATGGAGTGACTGCATCAGTTGATAAAGGAAGACCGATCAATGTCATCTACTTGGACTTCTGCAAGGCCTTTGACATGGTCCCACATGACATCCCGGCCTCCAAATTGGAGAAAGATGGATTTGATGAGAGAACCATTCAGTGGATAAGGCTTGAAGGTCGCACCCAGAGGGTAGTGGTCAATGGGTCTATGTCCAAGTGGAAGCCGGTGACAAGTGGTGTCCCTCAGGGGTCTGTTCTTGGACCGGTGCTGTTTAGGATGCCATCCAAAGGGACCTGGACAGGCTGGAGAAGTGGGCCCATGTGAACCTAATGAGGTTTAGCAAGTCTAAATGCAGGGTGATGCACCTGGGATGGGGCAATCCTGGACATGAGCAACAGGCTAGGAGAACTCACTGAGAGCAGCCCCACAGAGAAGGACCTGCGTGTTCTGATGGATGAAAGCATGAGCCAGCAGTACACGCTTGCAGCCCAGAAGGCCAACTGCATCCTGGGCTGCATTAAAAGAAGAGTGGGCAGCAGATCGAGGGAGGGGATTGCCCCTGTCTACCCTGCACTCGTGAGGACCCACTTGGAGTACTGCGTCCAGGTCTAGAGCCTCCAGCACAAGAAGGATGTGGGCCTGTTCAAGCAAGTCCAGGGGAGAGCCACAAAGATGATAAAGGGGCTGGAGCATCTCTCCTATGAAGAAAGGCTGAGAGAGCTGGGACGGTTCAGCCTTCAGAAGATATGGCTCCAGGGGTGACATCATTGCCCTCATTGCAGCTTTTCAGTACTTAAAGTTGTCTTATAAAAAGGATGGAGAAGGACTCTTTACTCAGGTAGATAATGACAGGACAAGGGGGAATGGTTTTAAACTAAAAGAAGGGAGATTTAGATTAGAGGTTAGAAGGAAATTTTTCACTCAGAGGGTGGTGAGGCACTGGAACAGGCTGCTCAGAGAGGTTGTAGATTCCACAATCCTGGAGGTGTTCAAGGCCAGGTTAGATGAGGCCCTGAGCAACCTGATCTAGTCAGTGGCATCCCTGCCTATGGCAGGAGAGGTGGAACTAGGTGATCTTTAAGGTCCCTTCCAAAACAAGCCATTTGATGATTCTATGATTCTTCAGATAAGTCTCTACCTCCAGCCTGGCATGCCTGAGTGCGGGGCCCAGCTCAGCAACCCACCTCCGCCAGCCAGGGCCCCACTTCTGAGGAGTTCCCCTGTTACAGGCCTGCTGGGGTAGGAGTTGCTTCCCACTGCTACTCTTGGGATGTTTTGGTCAAGGCAAGTTTAAATACTGCAGGAGGGCATATTCACTTAAATGTGCTGCAATGCTGACATGACGTGCCACATCAAACTGGCACACTGTACCGGGTCTGGCTGGGATGGAGTTAACTTTCTCTGCAGCAGCCCACACAGTGCTGTGCTCTGCACTTGTAGCTAGAACAGCATTGGTATCACAACGGTGTGGTGTCTATTGCTGAGCAGTGCTGGCACAGCATCAAGACTCCCTCTAACCCCCAGAGAGCCAGCAGGCTGGGGGTGGGCAAGAGGTAAGGAAGGCACATCACCAGGGCAGCTGACCTAAGGCAACCAAAGGGATATTTCATACCATATGATGTCAGACTCAGCAATAAAAGGTGGAAAATGGAAGAAGAGGGGAGGGGTGGGCTCCTGTTGTGAAAACGTCTGTCCTCCCAAACAATGGCTATGTGCATTGAGTCCCTGCTTCAAGCCCCTGCATCCTGCATCAAGCATTGCTCATTTGTGGGAAGTAGAGAGTAATTTCTTTCCTCTGCACTTCTACATAGCCTTTACTTGTTGTTTTTTTCCCCCTTTTCCTCTTTCCTTTTTTCCCTTCAGTTAAAATATCTAATTAATAATTTTTTTTTCCTTAATAATTATTTTTCCTTTAATTAAAATATCCTTATCTCAACCCATGAGTTGTTTCTTTCCTTTTCTTCTTCCCCTCCTCAGAAGAGGAGGGGGAGTGAGAGAGCGGTTGTGGTGGAGTTCAGCTGCCTGACAAAGTAAAGCCACCACTACACACACACATAGTTTGAAGTGTAAAGCCTGATAGGATTCAGATATCTCACCTTCTCAGACTAGTTGTTACAGAAATTTCTCAGCAGTTCCTGCTGGTATTGTAAGGCCCTTACATTTTCAGACCTGGAATGCTGGCCATTACAAATACAAATGCAAAATCAGAAAAAAAAAAAAAAAAGAAAAAAAAGAAAAAAAATATATATTTATATATATATATATAACAGACACTGGTACAATTGTACAAAAGTCACAGCAAAATATCCTATATATATATATATATATATATTATATTATTTTTTTTTCTGGGCAAGTATGACATTATCATGCGACTATTTTTTCAGCTTTTAAAAATTTAATAAAGTGGTAACAGGAACTATGTCATAATAAAAACTTTGGCAAAGCTCTGGCAACTGTTGGCATCTGAGACAAAGAAAAGATGTAATTACATGTATGTGGTAGATTCTCAACAGGTTTCTACACAATTGGAGTTTTAATAGCTATATTGCTTTTGTCAAATTTGACATGACAGTAAGAATTGGGCAGTCAACATAGACACAATATTGCAACAGATTGTTAACTTCAATAGTCCCGATTAGATGGGAAATCTGCATGACTCACTGCAGTTTCTAAACAGCTTGAGTGAGTAGAAATGTGAGCAGGTAACAAGTGAGGAGCATGATGGAGATGTTGAGTAAAGGACCTGGCCAGGCTAGAGAAATGGGTGACAGGAACCTTCTGCAGTTCAGCAAGGAGAAGCACAAAGTCCTGCCCTGGAGAGGAACAACCCCAGGCCCCAGGACAGGCTGGGGCACCCAGCTGGAAAGCAGCCTGGCAGAGAAGGCCGTGGGAGTCCTGTTGGGACTGAGTCCAAGTTGAACATCTCTTGTATGAAGAAAGGCTGAGAGAACCAGATTCTTTTCAGTGGTGCCCAACACTGGGACAAGAGGCAATGGGCACAAACCGAAACACAAGACGTTCCCTCTGACCGTCAGGAAGCACTTGTGTGCTGTGCCGGTGACTGAGCACTGGAACAGGCTGCCAGTTGTGGAGGCTGTGGAGTCTCCTTGGAGATGGTCAAAAGCCATCTGGACAAGATCCTGGGTCCAGGTGTCCCTGCTTAAGCAGGTGTTTGGGCAGGATGACCTCCAGAGGTCCCTTCTAACCTAACGCAGCCCATGATCCTGTGGTGCTTCCTTCCCCAAGAAGTACATTCCTGCTGACTTTCATGCCATCTCTAGCACTTGGACAGCTGAATGATCAGGTGCAGCTGACCCATCTGAAGACTAATTTGCTAAAACCAAAAAAAAAAAAAACAAACCACAAAACAAAACAAAAAGGACCAAAACAAACAAACAAACAAAAACACCACTAAAAAAAAAAAAAAAAAAAAAAAAAAAAAAAAAAAAGAGTTCCCAGCTCACTACACTGTTCAACAATCAAACCTAGTGACATGCGGAAAATGGACTCCACAATTAGTAAGATTGTAAAGTAGGTATGTTTATTCAGTGCTGGGCAATGGGGGGGGGGGGTAACCCCACCGAAATTGTGCACACCTGACGTGGCAACTTGCCATGGTTATATGCAGCAAAGAGTTACATATGCATGAAGTTTCACACTATGCCTATACATATTCATAACCTGTCCCCGCTTCATATTAAAATTAATTCCAAGGAGTCATTTCCATAAACTTCTCCCATCTGTGCTTGCGCAGTGTATTCTGGTGGTGGTCTTTGGGGGTCATGGGGATGAAGATTGATGACTCTTCCTCATCACTGCTAGTTGACCTCTTGTCTCTGTGCAGATTCAGTTGCTTCTTGGTTCTTGTCCATCCGCAGGAACAGTTTCTTAAGACAGGCTCACACTCTTATTAGAAGACTGACCTTGGTAAAGGGGCCCAAGGCTTCTTGCTTTAATTAATTTGAGCATCCTAGTTTCATGCTGTCTATCACTCAATCTCTACTTGATAAGATTCCTCTAACTTCCTCTCTCAGTTCCACCTTTTCTAAAAGTTAGTAAATTCTTTTGCTAAAAGGTTAGTGATTTATTGTATTCTCCTAACTCCCTCTCTCACTAGAGGTACAGGACTGTACTGTTCAACTTATTCATCAATGATTTGGACGATGAAACAGAGTTAACCCTCAGCAAGTATGTGGATGATACAAAACTGAGAAGAGTAGCTGGCAAACTGACACACCAGAGGACTGTGCTGCCATTCAGAGAGACCTGGACTGGCTGGAGCATTGGGCAGAGAAGAACCTCATTAAGTTCAACAAGGGCCAATGCACCTAGGGCAGAATAACCCCATGCACCATTACAGGTTGGAGCTGACCTACTGGAAAACAGCCTTGCGGAGGAGGACCTGGGAGTCCTGGTGGACAGCAAGTTAACCATGAGCCAGCATTGTGCCCTTGTGGCCAAGAAGGCCAATGAGCTGTATTAGGAAGGGTGTTGACAGGAGGTCGAGGGACTTCTAATAGCAATTTTTCTAATGGCCAGGTGGCTGTGGATAGTTTATTTCACTTTGTTTATCTTCATGCAGTGCAACCATGGCTTTATACAGACATTAACAACAAGCAAGTTTTCTGTGTCATGTGCATCATGAGATATTTCTGCCTGTACCATAATAGAGTAGGGAAATACAGCTCTGGTAGGAAAGCAGATACCTTGAGAAGCAGGATACAGGATGTGGCGCTGAGCATAGGTGCAGGATGGTAAGAGATGGGGCACAGGAGATTCCAAGGCCAGAAACAGCTATCTGATTGCCACATGACAAAGAACTGTCCCAGAGCTCAACAAAACTGTTTCTAAGGATAATAAAGAACAAGCATCAAACTTTTGTGAAACACACTGGGCTTACTAAATTCAGATGCAATGGTGAAGTTGCAGACCAGTGAAGAAAGAACAAGGTGTAAAAGTGTCTTAGTAAACAAATAGCAAGTGACCTGAAGTGGAACCTGGAATGAGGAAAAAGCATGTACTTACTCCTGACAAAAGACTCAACTCATTACTCAACTATGTACTTACTCCTCATGAAAGTAACTGTGGATGCTGACAACTTGCGATAAAGACCCCAGCAGACTGAAGCTGTAACATTAGGACCCCAAGTGGCAGAGGAAGGCTGAGCATAACACCCAGAGCAGAATTGGATATTAGGAAAAGTGCAGGCAACTATTATTATTGATAATTTATTTATGTAGTGGTATTCATATATTGCCCCTTTCTTCATCTATAATTATTAGATCTAGACTAATAATAATTATTTGATGAGACTATAGAAATCTCATTTACTAGAAATAAATTATTCTCTTTTCTGTTTACATTTTGCCCATGAGAAGATTTCTAAGCATAGCAGGTGGCAGCCAGTGCCTAAGCCGTTGTGACATTGAGTATATTCTCATAGTTGTGATCATAGTTAGTGGAAAAAATGAGGGAGAAGAGATCAAAACACCTGAAAAGTTAGGGAAATCAACATTCTTGGAGCACTTTAACTTTTAGATACCTCAACAGTGGTTGTGTTTTTAGTTTTTGTTTGTTTGTTTTTTAACATAAAATCTTAAATTTTATGCTGCATTATCTTCTTAGAAGTTCTCTCAAACACAATCTTAAATTCCAAGATATATCCAGAATAAATGGCATACCAGGAGAGGGGTGTTCTTGGAGTTCAGACACACATTTGATATGTGCTTTTGAATACACATATCTCTCATATGGAGGACCATTTGCCAAGCTCAGTTTATTTGCAAGTTCCTCATGCAGATTTGAAATATCTTGGATGGAAAAATATGTTATATCTATCAACATTCTTCCATGGGAACTTTTAAAACACAACACTAAATAACTGAAATTAATATTTTGAAACCTCCCTTCTCAATCCTGCTCAAGAAAATACAGCATACATAGTTAAGAATGACAATATTTTGAGCGGGTGCAGAGAAGGGCGACGAAGCTGGTGAGGGGCCTGGAGAACAAGTCCTACGAGGAGCGGCTGAGGGAGCTGGGCTTGTTCAGCCTGGAGAAGAGGAGGCTCAGGGGCGACCTTATCGCTCTCTATGGGTACCTCAAGGGAGGCTGTAGCGAGGTGGGGGTTGGTCTGTTCTCCCACGTGCCTGGTGACAGGACGAGGGGGAATGGGCTTAAATTGAGCCAGGGGAGTTTTAGGTTAGATGTTAGGAAGAACTTCTTTACTGAAAGGGTTGTGAGGCATTGGAACAGGCTGCCCAGGGAAGTGGTGGAGTCACCATCCCTGGAAGTCTTTAAAAGATGTTTAGATGTAGAGCTTAGGGATATGGTTTAGTGGGGACTGCTAGCGTTAGGTCAGAGGTTGGACTCGATGATCTTGAGGTCTCTTCCAAACTAGAAATTCTGTGATTCTGTAATATTGTGTCAAAGCAACATGATCTTGATTTGCTGTAGAAGAGGGCTCAAAGCACAGATGACAAAGTTCAAATGCAAGATCTAGGCCCACATAAGATGAGTTTGTTGAGACTCCAGTGCACATGTAAGAGACACATGAAATGCCAGTTCAGCACACCAGCATCCTACAGGAATTACCTGCATGTACCACGAGTTTCTTCAGTAGATATACCTCTCCTAAAGACCTTGCTGTTTTGTTCTCCCATCAGCATCAATCTCTTGGTGTTTTACCTGACTCTGTCCTTTAAACCTCCTTCTCTCAGTGGGCTGGGATTGCAGCAAGGACAGAGTTGCTGCCTTTGATAAAAGACCTGAGCCTCTGAATAATCCTGTGCTGGTCTGTGAACAGCATCCATTGGTCAAAGATCTGCAGCTCTGATCATCACTGCCAGGAAACAACCATCTGCAGAGACAAGATGTCTCAGATCTACATGCAGACAGTGAGTACAGGATAGATTGTGCACAACATGAGAAGCTGCCTGGGGTCTGCTTGGGACAGAGGTGCCATTTGGACAGTGTATTCTTTACTTGTTCCATTGTTGCCATGAGCACACATGGGTGCGAGGTTCATGTTACAGGGAACCACAGGGAAAGAACGGCTAGTTTTGTCTTAAATTGAAAAATTCTTATCCAAACCTGTGGACTATCAAATAACAGATTAAGATCTGTAGGACCTGCTATACGGGTCTTGCTGTGGGGTGATGGAAGAAAATGCAGGACACAGCTTTTGAAAAGGAAAAATTTCAAAATGAAGTGGGACAACACAATTAAAACAAGCAGAGCCTTACATCCCTGCTCCTTCAAAACACGGGTCTTAACAACTATGGAGCCACACTGGGTATGCAAAATGAATTTCAATTGACACCTGAAATGTGTGAGCACCTCAAAAGGGGAAGCAGTTTGCAACCTGCTGTGTACTGAGCATTGTGCTTGCTGTGCTGTAGAATTAAAAGGACTTTCCTCTACCTCCAGCCATTCTCTGAATAGAGGACTGAAGAGGCTTTAGTAGCTACTTCAGTGTTGCTAACATCATTACAGATGTTATTAGTACTTGACGTGGGAAAGGAGAAGAAAAGTTGCAGGCAGGTCCTTTGATACAATCATTACAGCTAAAATTACTATTTTGTTTTACAGCTGGCACCAAACAGCTTGTGGGAAGTTGTTGCATCTACACTAACCAAGCCAGGGTATGGAGATTAATCCTCACTAGTGCATCAAGCACTGGGAATTTCACTCCATGGTGCTCAGCGCCAGTAAGGACTTAATTATTATTTTTTTTTTCCAAAATAGATAATTTTAGGCAGATAAAGTGGCCAGATTTCCAACATGCTAAGCATCTGAACAGACAAAGCTAGTTTCAGAAGTCTTTTGCAATTCTCATTAAGAATTAATGGAAGCTCCTACGCAATTTTGAATCTATCAACTTCACTTAAAGGTATATGGGATCCCTAGAAAGTCTTCTTTCAGTTGGGAGTGCTTCAGAAAGTCCTGCTGAGACAGTTCAGAGAGCAGTGCTTCAGAGAATGGTTTGAGGTTGGGGACCATTTAAAATACATTGACCACTACTGCATAGAATTATGCTACATGGCAAAGCCCCTTTTCTAGATTTGGTGAGAACACAGAACAAAAGAAGCTGGTCTTCACTCCCAAATGTTTACAAACCAAGGCAGAAATTAAGTTGGCACTAACATAAATGCGGACTTCCCACAATTTTTACCGGAATCTGCACCTGTCATGAACTCCATCTGTTTTTTTGCTGCTCAGTCTTTCAACTGTGTCACCTATCACAATCCATGATTCAGGGTTGTCATGTAAAACAACACAGCAAAATGGTTTAGCTCTCATAGAATAGAATCACAGAATATCCTAAGTTGGAAGGGACCCACAAGGATCATTGAGTCCAACTCCTGAGACTGCACAGGTCTACCCAAAAATTCAGACCATGTGACTGAGAGCACAGTCCAAACACTGCTTAAACTCCAACAGGCTCGGTGCCGTGACTATGTCCTTGGGGAGCCTGTTCCAGTGTGTGGCAACCCTCTCAGTGAAGAACCTCTTCCTGATGTCTAGCCTGAACCTCCCCTCCCGCAGCTTGACACCATTCCCACAGGTCCTATCACTGTTCACCAGAGAGAATAGACCGGCACCTGCCCCTCTCCTCATGAGGAAGCTGTAGACCACGATGAGGTCTCCCCTCAGCCTCCTCTTTTCCAAGCTGAACAAACCAGTTCTCAATGCACATATGTGGTCCTGCAAGCATTCTTTGTCATAAATGCTTAGGATATGTCTGAAGTGACAGATGGGCTTTGATCTCGATATCAGCTATTGTTTTTTTCTAAAGCTTTTTCCTGTATTTTACTATGGCTTCCACTTTTCTGCTGTCACCTGCTCAAAAAAAACCAAAACAAACAAACAAAAAAACAACAAAACAAACCACCACCCTGAGTGTTTGCAAAGGCAGAGACATACTTTGGATGTTTTTTGCTAATATATTCCAAGACATTCTCTATAGAGTTCATAAATTCAATGTGTGTTGTCTCATTGAAATCCAGGACCTTTCCAACCCATCAGTTTTTCTCTCCTTAAAATCCTGGCAATGGCATCTTGCATGTAGTGCTCTTCAGTGCTCAAAGCAGTCTCATTCGCTCTCCTTTCAAAATTCAGCAGAACTTTCTCAGTGCTTCACTCATTCTCATTGGCACAGCTTTCCCTTTGCCTGAGAAGTCTAGCAGCTCTACTTGGAGCAATAGGCAAAATGGAAATGACAGACCTGTGGGACAAACCAGTGCTCATGCTATAGATATGTGGCTTTGTGAATGCACTTTTATGCTCTGGACCTCCACAGCTCTGCATTTTAATAACACACAGAAAGTGACTCTACTGCTGCATCTTCATGAAGTATTTGCCGGTCTCCGTGCAGACAATGCACTCCCTGAGCAATATGTCCAGGCCAATACAATGCTATTGGCAACAGTAATTATTGTCCTCTATCTCCATCCTCACTCCTCCTCCTCCTGAACTCAGCAATACACACACTGCTTTAGAAAGCTCATCTCTGCTTTCTCTGATTACAAGAAGCTCTCCCTCTGTATCTCTCTCCTAAAACTATTTTCCTAATATCTGTAACTACATCAGGATGGTTTGTTTTCAAATCTACCAGCAGCTGCCCTTCTTGTCTGGCCATCAGGATCCTGAAATGAGAAATTATTAAAAACACTTGGCAATTATACATGGCAGTGTAACAAAAGGAACCATACACCCATAGTTCAGGCTTATACACTACATTTAATAAATGGAAAATAAAAACCATTACTTGCAATGCACAAAGACAAATCAGACTGTTGCAAAGATACCCAGGGACATCATGTTAATTAACCTAATTTATTGGGCTCTTTTGCATAAGGTAAGGCTTACGTGGGAAGGCAAGGCTCTTGAATGTGCCAGTCACTGTACAGGTAGAGGTGACGGTCTCCTCTGCAAGCCTCTGCACCACAGCTCCTTTGGCTGGGTGACCCGACACTCCCCAGCTGTGTCCTTGATGAATTATTACAATCCAGCTGCCCTGGCCCTGTGTGGCCACTTTAGTATATCCATGATCCATCTCTAAATGTTATCTTAAAGCTGCGTGCAAAACGCAATCCAGCCATTTTGACTATGCACAAGGCTGCTCTAAGTGTCCATGTAAAGGATTGGTTTCTCCAGGAGTTCCAAAATTATCTCCAGCACTGTCATAACTGAAGAGCAACCTTGAACCTCCTCTTCATCACCATTTGATATAAATGCCACAAGTTTTGTGACATGACTGTGGCAGTATTGTGGGGCCATGCGGGACACCACTGGATTTAGGCGCAGCTTGCAGGAACACAGACTGGAGCCTGGTGGTGAAGCAGAAGCAGCTCATGAGCCCACTGGAACTGCATGCACCACACAGCACTGGCAATGGTAAAGCTTAGCTGCCTCCGCACCGAGCCCCTTGGTTGAGCCCCCTGCAGCTGCATGTGGGGGTGGCAGCACCATGTGGATGTGCTGGGACCGGGTCTGGGAAGGGCAGGCTCTGTGCCCCACTGGGTTTCATGCTCCATGGCCACCAGCCCACCTCCTGACAAGGGGCACTGGGCTTGACTAGAAAGACAGGCAATAGGCAGCAGGCCTGCAAGTTGTGGTGTGGGAAGGGGGCAACAGTACCAGTCTGGTGGAGTGAGGGCTCCACACCAGCTTGTCCCGTGGGGCTGGGGGGTGGACACAAATCCCAGTGCTGCCCACCACCCATTCCCAAGCTCCCACCCCAGCACTCATCTCCCACCTGCCCCCACAGTCACCCAGCACTGTATTTCAAATAGTTTTAATTTTAAAAATATTCTATTCAGTGCTAAAATATCTTTTCATTTCCACACGCGGCCGCACCTTCGGCTTCGCCAGGCTCGATCACAGACAGACTCGGCAGGACATGCAGTGGTGGCGGGGAGGCCCAGTGTGGTGCTGTGGGCCAGGGTGCTGGTGCGGGGAGCTTAGGGACATGGGCATGGGAGGGCTCCCTGGGGGTTCCTACATCTTGCCCGGACAGGGTGTACCTCAGGGGCAGCTCCCCCTGCTCTGCCAGCCAGGTGCAGGGTACAGGGCAGCAGGAGGGGAGTGGGGTGCAAACCCAGTCAGGACACAGCCACGCTGGCTGCCCCCTCCCCTGCCAGCCTCTCTGCGCTCCAGCCCCCGCTCACCCTCTGCAAAGGGCAGCAGGGGCTCTGTGAGGACCCGGCAGCAGAGCAGCAGCAAGCTGCACTGATGTGTTCAGTACCTGCCCTCCACAGTGGTAGCGCTCCTCTCTCTTCCAATACTAATGGCTTAAACTAGCAGCTTATTGCACAGCGTCCCAGCATGGGATCCCTGCCCAGCAGCATGAAGGGCTGTTGTCTTTATTCCCAGGGTGCTCTCCCCCCACCCTTCATTGCACTTTAAACCTATGGCAGGAACACCCCAGCCTACGGTCACAAGGGAGCAGACAAATCACTTCGTGCAGGTAGAACACAGCTCTTTGGTTCCCAGCACGCAGCAGCTGGTGTGGAGGGCAGACATGAGATCCAGAAACAGGCAAACAGCATCTGCCAGCGCCGTAGGGGTGATAGACACTGGGAAGCCCCAAGGATCCCTCCCTCTGTACATGCAGACCACCCACCAGAGACCCCACACCACTATAGTACAGGTCAGCAGGGAGAGTGGGAGCCAATAAATAGAGGCAAATTTGTAGGTACTGGTGGCAGCCCCATCTGGCTGGGGGAATCATTTGCAGGCTGCCTCTGCAGGGGCTGGCAGGAGGCTCCTGCCCCTGAGGGCAGGGCAGGCTGGATAGCAAGGTGGCAGGAGGGCCCTGTCCTTCAGGAAGGGCAGGCTGGGGGGAAGCACCCCGGCCCCCAGGGGAGGGCAGGCGGCTCTGCGAGGGGCTGGCGAAGGCTCTCCCCAGGGACGGGCAGGCTAGCTCTCCGAGGCCGTGTGGCACACAGAGTTCTGATCAGCACAAAATCTCTTCAGAGGTGGCGCACCAGAGTCCTCCTCCTCTTCAGTTACCTGCAAAACCCAGAGGTCACTGGCAGTGACAGGAGCTCACTGCGCCCACGAGGTCGTGCTGACCTGCTGGACAAGGCTGTCTCTCACCCTGCGGGGACACCCTGAGTTTTCCTGAGGCAGCCTCAGCAGGAGCCAAGCTGTTAATGAGCTCCTGGGCATTAGCAGTGAGAATCCACCCCAGTCCTGGAGTCAGCTATAATTATTATTCTACTCCATCTCCACACATTTTCCACACACAATTTATGCCCTAAAACATGAACTAAACCACAGGACCCTGCAGGAAGCCAGGAGGTTTGGGGAGCTCCTGG
Source organism: Aythya ferina (assembly GCF_964211825.1). Taxonomy (NCBI): domain Eukaryota; kingdom Metazoa; phylum Chordata; class Aves; order Anseriformes; family Anatidae; genus Aythya; species Aythya ferina. The sequence goes on from NC_140309.1 coordinate 1,547,282, forward strand.
GGGCAGTTTGGGACTGCAGATCAAGTCTATACATCTTCATGTTTCTGCTACAATAGACAACTAATGAAATAGTAAAGGTGCCCTGGTAAAAAAGGGCAAGCTTGACGCATGCACATTTTAACATGGTATCAATCCTCCTTCCCTTACCTGAGTCTCAAGGGGGACCGGTTCTTCCTTTGTGAGAGTGGGAGGCTCATCTGCAACTTCTGAGGAAGGCAGGGATGGCTCTGGAGGGAACAGAAGGGTTAACAACAGTGCAGACCCAGAAGCACAGTGGTACCCAGCCCACTGAGCCAGGAAAGAAGACCTCCAGCAGAGGTGCCTCAGTCACCCGCCTTATAAGAAAGACACAAGCCCTGTCACAAGGCCATCCAGCAGTGCTTTCCCCTGCCTCAGCTGGCCACCTCCTCTCTTCCCAGCCCAGCAGCCATGCCCAGGTGTCCCAGAGCCCACCTTCCAGAGTCTCCTGTCCCAGTGTGGGTGGCTGTGAATCGTCCGTGCGGAAGTCAGATGTGTGGGCAGGACTCATGGACTCACTCTGCTGGGGACTGGGGCTGGAGTTGGGGCTGCTGTCCACCTTGAGCTGGTAGACATCCGACAGGGAGCTCTGGTTACTGTTCTCATCTGCAGAAACAGCACCTAGTGAAGAAGAGTACCTTGATCCAGCAGCACAAGCAGCCAAAGGCAGCACTGAGATCCAGGGCCATGGAGGGCTCATGGAAACAGAAGAACAGTCAGTGGCATTCATACAAAGGATTCACAGTCACTCATCAACAGTCAGAGCATCCTGACGCAGCACTCCCCACTGGGACACAGCTAGCACCAGATCCACAGTTGCCCCACAGAAGAGAGGGAGCTTCTGCCCAGGGAACTGGAGAGGCTGAGTAAGGCAGAGGAAAGCAACCTGGGTCTATTCAGACAAAAAAAAAAATGAGCACAAAATGCAAGGGTGACACAAAGCTCTGCAATGCGAAATCTCACATCTGCAGCTTGTGGTGGGCACCCGCACCTGGGCATTTGAGGGCAAGAGGCCTCTTGCTTCTGTACCAGAGTTTTGTACCTCTTCTGTTTGCAAGGCAGCAAACTAACATCAGAGCAAGACTCCACACCTGCCCCACAAGGGAAGGCAATCCTGTTTTTCCAGGTAAAGCTGTTCCATGGGGGGTAAACTGCAGACCTGCAGTGCTAGCTTGTTAACTGCATCTACTGGAAGCACCAACACAATGCCTGATGTCCCTTAGCCACAATGAGGGTTGATTGTGTTGTCTGGGGACAGGCATACACTCTGCTCCAGCAGTGGGCTCGTGCACTGATCAGCTCCATCAGAGATTGCTCATCGCTGCTACAGCACTCTTGGATCACAAGCAGCAACCCGCAGGACAGAGATGCTGCTCCACAAGGAAAGGTCTGAGTAGGTCTGAAAGCAAAACCCTGAATCACCACGCCAACCCAGCCAAAGCACGCTAACAGTACCAGGGAAGAGGAAACAAGCCCATCTTGCCACTGCAGCACATCCGGCAACAAGGGAGGTGTAGCATTACATTCACAGAAAACCTCTCCTTTGTCATCTTACACTGCCTTCCCTCAGGCTGGCAGCAACTAAAGGTCCTCTGTGCTTTCATCCCAAAGTCTGTGCCAGTCCTTACAGTAAGCAGGGGCCTCAGCTGCAGGCAGCCACTCATCTGTCCCCCAGCAGAGACTGCAAAGTGGGAATAGGAATCCCCACTCCTCCAGTTCCCCATTAAACTGCTCACAGAAACATTCCAGAAGCGGCTGATTATGATTCTTTTTGACGGCAAGAGTCAGCAGTTTCAGCAGGAACAGTCCAGAAGTGGAACAGCACAACTCTGCACTGAAGATGTGTGCTGCTCTTCCCAACAGGCAGCATGCATCAGCCAGTAACATCCCCCCTGCTGTAAGGCCTTAAAGTCTTCCCCCAGCTCGGCAGGGAAGCGGACTCTGCCAGGCTCACCTTGAAACTCCAGGAGGAGCGAGGAGTTGGCAGAAGTGTCAGCTGGGAAACCGTTGGGCTCTCGGGCAGTGCTGCCGCTTGACTTGGATTTCTCTTTCTTGAGGAAAAAAATAAAAAAAAAGCACAAGACGAGGCGACGGGGCCGGGCTGCGGGACACGCCCCGCAGAGGCCGCCCCCCAGGCCCGCTCCCTCCCCGTCCCGGCAGCCCGCGGGCCCCCACCGGGAGCGAGGGAAGAGGCGATGCGGGGGGGCGGCAGAGCCCGGCCGGGGCGGCTCCTGCGGGGCCGGCAAGGCCGCGGGCAGCGCGAGGAAACCGGCGGGGGGGCTGCCGCAGGGCGGCGCTCACCTCCTTGCTGTCGGCCACCGGCACCCACTTGAAGATGCGCAGCGAGGTGTCGCCCACCGTCACCCACTTCTTCTCCCTGCGCCACACGGCCGTCAGCGCCGCGCCGCCCCCTCGCGATTGGTCCCGCGGCCCGCCCGTCAGCGGCGCTTCTGCTCCAACCCCCCCCGCTCCCGAGCAGCCGAGCGCGCTAATTGGCCGCCGCTTCCCTAGCACCGCCCGCCGCCCCGCGCGGCGCTCCGATTGGAGGCTCGGCCCCGGAGCACCTCCGCCGACAGCCGTGTGGCGCGGTGATTGGCTGCGGGTCGGCAGGCCCCGCCCCCCGGGCCCCGCCTCTCACCATCTGCGGACGCGCTCGATGGCCGCCATCACTTTTTTGATGTCATCCTTGGCGCGGCTGCGGGTCTCGGCGCGCACCGAGCGGCCCGACATGGCGCCCGCAGCCCCGGCAGCCCCGGCTCCGCAGCACCCGCCGCCGCACCCTGCGCATGCGCAGGCTCCGCCCCACCTACGCCCCGCGCGCTGCGTCAACGCGTAACGCCGTGCCCGGGGGAAGGGAGGAGGGAGGCCTCAGCGTAGCGGCGCGCACTGCGCCTGCGCGGCTCGCCCCGCCCGCCGGCGCGCGAGGAGGAGGAGGCGCGAAGGTGGGGCGAGGCGGCCGCCGCCATCTTGAACGGTGGCCGGCCCGGGGCGGGGCCGCGGCCCGGGGCCCCGTGCCCGCGGAGGCGTCCACGCGCCCAGCCCCCGGTGCGGTGGAGCGCCCCCTCGCCCCTCCCCGCTGCCGGCTTTGGGGCCGGGGAGGCGGCCCGGCGCTGCTCTCCCTCCCCGCTGCCGGCACGCAGCCCCCGCCGCCGCCGGCTCTCCTCTGGAGTGGAAACAGCCCGCCCCGTGAAGCCGGGGAGACTACGACGGCCCCCCCGGCAACAACAGCGACCGCTGGGCGGGACCAAGCAGCTGGAGACAGCCAGAGGCCCTTCGAGACCGCCTCTCGCACCCCCCTTCCCCCCCCCCCTTCCCCCCCCCCCCCCCCCCCGTCAGCCCTGCATCATCCAGCTCTGTATTACCACACTCGGAAAGCACAGAAGGAAGGCTCTGCGTGAGCAGTCAAAGTGCTCTTTTATTACAAATTGTTCAGTGTTATTAAAAACCAACTGCAGCACACTGCTCCCTACAACTGCAGGGAACTGGAAAATGCTACTGTGGGCAAAGAGGACTAGTGCTTCCTGCCATAGATTGCTGCCAGTGCTTTCTTGGCACTGGTGATCTGCTGCTCCAGTCTCTCTCGGGTGGCTTTGTTGGCAGTTTTTTTCAGCATGGTCTCCATCTCCTCCACCACCGCCCGGTAGCCAGCGGTGTTGTGGAACACCCGGATGGCCCGGTCTCCACAAGACACCAGGTAGCGGCTGCTAGTGTCAAAAGCCAAGTCTGTTATACACTGTCCATGAACACCAACAAAGCGCTCCTCCTCTTCTCCTCTTCGAGTGTTGTACACCATAATGCTTGTACCACAAGAGATGGCTGCGACATGAGCATCAGGGGACAGGGCAATGTGACATGGTTCTGTTACTTCACACTTCCCTGTCAGAAGCAGGTATGGATCTTGTTGCTTCTTATATTCCACATCTGTGTCCCAGAATTTCCATGTACCGTCCTTCGAAACAGTTGCCATCCTACAGGCAGGACATAAACCACATGACTGCAAGGAAAAATCCCCCTAATCCCCTTCCACATCTGCAAAGAAGGAATCCTTTCCTTTGTGGATAGAGCGCTCTTTTGGGCAGTGTGAGCCTGTATGCATGTGTACTTCATCCTCCTTTCTAGAGCAATGGTCACCCACCAGGAGGAAACCCTTGTGGAAGGCGAAGATGGCCCAAGGCACTCCCTGTGCTCCAAGGAGCACACACACAGCAGAGTTCCCCCACACTGTGCAGGGCTGCAGCCTGTTCGGATGAGCTGCTCAGGCACACTGGAAGGGGTGAGCATACATGTCCTGATGGTGCTATTTCAGGCAGTGAAATAACACTAACTTACCGCCTCGAGTCATTAGAGAAGGAGAAGTAATGTATGCCAGCAGTGTGGCCTTTCAACTCAAAAGCCCTGATCACTTCCCGAAAGTCTCCACTCTTGCCAAAACACACTTCCCACACCTTTACATCAGGGGTAAAGCCACACGATGCCACAAACCTGGGTAGAAGAAAGAGTGAGACAGGGTATTTGTTACAAATTTGTTATTTTGGCTGGGCCATGGAGCTCTATAGCCACAGCCACACAGAGCTCTCCTCTAGCCTCCTGAGGGAGGCAGAGGCCACTTGCAGTCCTACAGGGTGCCTCGCAGAGGAACGCATAAGAAAGGGCTCTGTGAAGTCAATCCTATCTGGACACCTACATTCGGAACTTTGCTTTGATCTGCTGAAAAAGTTTTCACCGGAAGACTAGTAAAGGGAACGCCAAGGAAGGCCACCAGGGACAAGAGCAGCAACTCAACAACTTAACGTTGAGAAACTACTCAGACAAAATAAAAAACCTAAGTGCTGTGATCCCCGAACTCAGTGGGATCAGTGCATACTAACAGGCTTGCTACAGCAACAGGTTAGAGACAGAGCTGAGAACAAGATTTTCCTGATAAACAACCTTTAGGTAATAAAGATTTTAATTTTGTAATTAACATTTAAAAGGTTAAAAACTGCACTAAAAATGTTATTTGCTATGTACACACCGTTTACATTGGCCCACCCACTTTGCCACCCAAAGCCAGTGCTGTTCTCTCCCTCAGCTCTTCAAGAGATGGTTAACGGGAACAGCAGTTCCTCAAACACAATGACAAACCACTAAGTGTCTGAGATCGTGCAGGTGGGAATCAGCACTCCTGGAGGGACTGCTCTTGGGGGCAGGAATCTTTTTTAAAAAAATAAAAATAAAATAATGTGGAACCCTCAGAAAACTGCATTATAGTAACAGCAAGCTGCAGATGATCTGATAATTTCCTCTGAGAAGGAGCAAGGTTGTTTATTCTTGTGGCCTCCCACTTCTCAGCAGGAACAGCTTGGAATACCTGCATGCACCTCACCTCCCACAGGGTGACACTGTAGCATAGGCATTGTTCATCTGGTTAGTGTTAATGCTGGCAAGGACTTCACCTTTCAGGTTCCAGATCAGGATGGTAGTATCACTGGAAGCTGTCATGATAAACTTTCCTGGGGAAAAAAGACAGAGATGAGGAGAGCATCTAGGCCTAAAGCTGTCACAGACTTTCCAAAGGACTAGAACAGTCCCTAAGCAGAGCAATCTCTCTCTGCACCAGAAGAATCAAGAAAAGCAAAAGTAACACCAGAATTCGAGTGCTGATCTCCTGGCACAGAGTGAAAAGCAGTGTCAGAAGGCTCAGCTCCTGGTTAATAACTTAATGCTCAAACCTGTGGCTTCAGCAGCTGTCAGCTGGCAACGCTGCGTGCTTCTCACCCCAGGACCTTTCGAGTCCCTTTCCATTTTCACTTTTGCAGCTGAACAAGGGCCTCAGTTAACATTTTCTCTACTCTTCTATTGCAGAGGAGAACTTGTATCTACCTACTTTCAACTGCCCATTGTCACATACCTGAACCATCCATCAGTTCCCTCATTGCTAACAAACTCCCTCCCAGGCTCTGGTCTGAAAAATCCGAGAAGTCCAAGATAGATCCTACATTTCCTAATCTATGAACTTACTGGGGAGATTTCTGACTGGTTAAAGAGACAGGTGAGACAGAGAACAGAAATGCTCTCAATATTGAGACAAGACCTCTTTGCAACAGTATCCTTGAAAATCTAAATTAAAAGATTGTGCGTATCAGGGAGGTAACACTGTGTTTACATGAAAATTGTTTCTTTGCAACCTATGCCTTCCTATTTACTTACTAGTAAACAAAGGCTAAAAAATCACATCTAGAAGAACAGAGAATCAAGTGGGTCTTAATTAAGCCAAAAACCCTAACACTTTAAACCCAGCACCCATTGCTTTAAAGGAAAATCAAAGCAGATCTGGAGAGCCTTGACAAGCGAGCAGATTGTCATCACCATACCTGTCTCTGCAATTCCTATATTGATGACAGGAGCTTTGTGTTTCTTTGGGAAGTCCTCAGAAGTCGCAGTGAAGGTGAAGGTACCATCATCCTTCTTAGTCATTTTGTAGACACGAATAGTCTCACCATTCGCCAGCCAGACAATGAATGCCCTAAGTGGAAGGACATGTCACTCTGAACCATTAAGAAACAAGATACCTCAGTTCAGTCTATCTATAACGTAAGTTAACAGGTCATTCAGTGACACCTGGAGAAAGGGATACACAGTGATGGATAAAAAGCTTTCTTTTATGAGGGTATCAAGTTCTCCCTGTGTTAGCTCAATTGCAACACTGAATGGAAAACAACATCTGGAAACCAGATCCTTTCCTCTCTCTAAAGGAGGCCACTTTGCAAAATGCCAAGGCAGGCTTTTCAAGCAACCTCCCCAGGCAGCAAGAGCTCTCACCCCAGTTCTCCAGAGAGGCCTAGCAGTTCAAGCTGGCTTGCTGACAGAGACCTTAACAAGCACCTCCCACAGGGGCAGCAAGCTGGACATTGGGATATATGCCCCAAGCACCGTACTGAAGTGCCAGCTGCTTTCGGGAGAAGCCACAGATCAGTGGTACCGTCAAAACCCTGCAAGACTTCTTAGAGGGGTACAGCCTCCTTGCAGCCTAGGTGATGCAGCCCTGATTTCAACCAGGGCTCGGGTCATGTGTCTGGCAGCTCCATCTGCGGGGCCTTGGGGTGCAGCAGCACCTCTCACAGTCCCTGGGCTGGGCAGAGATGAGGTGCAGGGAGGCCAGGCCCCACCTGCAGTCTGGGCTGAAGCGGACAAGCTCAGCGTGGTCCAGCTCCACGTTGGCACGCAGACACCGGTGCTCGCGTGCTGTGAAGTCGCGGGTGCTCCACAGGCGGACGGTGCGGTCGTCAGCACACGACGCCAGGTACTTGCCGCTGCTGCTGAAGTCCAGGCAGGACACGGAGCCGCTGTGGCCCTGCGGAGAGCGCGCGGTCAGGAGAAGGAGAGCAAGAGGCGCCCGGCAGCGCCGCTGCGGGGACGGCAAGGTACCTTGAGGGCGGCGACCAGGAGCCGGTGCGTGAAGCTGTGAGGCTGCGGCTTGTCCCTGCGGGCCCGCGCCGGCAACTTCGCCTTCCTGAGGCCCTCCGGCCTGGCGGCGGCGCTGCTCGCCCCGGGGCCTGGGAGGAGCGGGGAATCAGCGGGGAGGGGGTCTACGGGGGCAGCACCGCCCAGCTCAGCCCCCCGCGGTACTCACCGGCTGGCGGCGCGGCGGGCAGCCCCCGCGGGGCGGCGCGGCGAAGAGCGGCCGCCAGCAGCGGGACCAGGACCGGGACCAGGACCAGGACCAGGACGAGGGCCCCCAACGGCCCCCACCCCGTCAGCGCCGCCGGCTCCATCCTCCCGCCCCACCGCGCGTGGCGGGGCCCAGTGCGCCTGCGCCGGACGGCGACAGAGGCTGAGGCACGCCCCGCCCCCTCCCGCCGCGCTGGCTGGCCCCGCCCCGCCCCTTCCGTCCCGCTGCCTGGCCCCGCCCCTTCCCACCCCGCTGATTGACCCCGCCCCTTCTGCCCCGGTGCGCGTCCACCCTCGCCCCGCCCCGCCCCGCCCCGCCCCGCGGCAGGAAGAGGCTTTGGGCTGTTCAGCACGCGCTCCTTTATGGCCCCGGCACGCGAACACCGCCCCCGCCCGCCATCGCCCCCGCAGCCCCGCTGGGGGCTCCCCGCCGCCGTCGGTGGGCGTCCGGGCGGCCTCAGGCTGGGCCCGCGCGGCAGCCCCGAGGCGGCTACGAGGAGCTGCCGCGGGGCGGCCCGGTCACTGCCCGCGTCGCCTGCTCGGGGATGCGCGCCGGGTCGCTCAGGATGGAGGTGGAGATGCTCAGCTGCCGCAGGGAGCTCAGGACGGCTGCGGGGAGACGCGGGGCTCGTCGGTGCCCGCGGCCGGCGGCGAGCTCGGCGCACGCCGCCCTCCCGTGCGGAGGTGCCGCGTGTGTCGCAGCCTCGGCCCCAGCGTGCCCCGGCCGCTTTCTCTCTGGTTTTCCCCCAGGAGCTGCAGAGCCGGTCGGTGCGGGCCACCTGGCCGGCCCTGCCGCTGGGGCGCCGGGCGGGGACGGGGCTACCTACTGGGCCGAAGCGCTGGGAGGGAGCAGTGCTGGTCCAGCCAGGCGAGAGATGTCTGGGTGAGGCTCTCCATGCTGGCTGTGGACACCATGCCGTTGAAAGACTCGAACAGGGGCCGGATGATGATGCTGAACTGAGGGGAACAGAGGAGTTAAGGGCCAGCTTGGTCATGGTCTCCCACCCACCAGCTCCTGGTGTGGGTAGCATCCTCCCACAGGCGGCAGGACAGGCCTCCCGCTGGGGTGACAGGGATGTGAGTGTCAGCAGGACCATTCTGTGGACCAGGAAAGGGCCCAGCACCACCATCCCAACCACCCCGCCAGGCCAGGTGCTGCAGCACTGCAGCTCTGGCATGTGGGCGCCCTGGGGAGCCAGGTCCAGCTTATGGCCTGCACCACACAGCTAAGGGCAGGCAACAGGAGAGCTGCACAATCTGCATCACAGCTCTTCCAGACCAGATCAAGGAGTTGGCTTGTGCTGTGTCCTCTGCAGGTACCCAAAAGCAGAACATGACACCAGCACATGTGCTTCCCAAGCTATACCCAGCTTCAGGGAACAACACCGGGGGCTGGTGAATGTGTGTGTAGTAATCCACGGGAGGCACCTCCTCCACCATGAGCATGCCCATGTCAGCCTTAGGATCCCTACTGTTGTGTGGAAGGAATCACAAAGCCCTCTCCCAGTCCGTGTCAGGGACCACCTCTGCTTTGCCCTGGCTGCTTCTGCTACCCGGGGTTTGGCTGACCTCATGGTTTCTGCAGACTTGATGGTCTCAGTGTGTCTAATCCCCATTCATGAAGAAGCTGGCCCAGGTCTTTGACCATCCTGTCTGCCACTCCTTGGCCTTTGGCCCTCTTTGTCCTTTCCACTGTGTGGAGTCCAGACTTGTATCCCAGGCATGGGCACAACTTGGTTTCCAGGGTGTGCTATACTGGCCACCAAGGTGAAGTCCTCATGTCACCAGGTTTGTGCCTGGTCCTTTCTTCAGGTCATCAGGAGCTCTTCCCTGCATGGCAACAGTGAGCTCAGCTCCACTGGTGACCTCCCTTTTCCCCAAGGACTGATCATTTATTCCTACTCTGTTCACTCCCTTGTAAAAGAAGCTTCCCCTTAGCCACAGCATCTCAATGGGCTCCCACCGTGCATCATCCCCAGAGCCTCTTGAGCCGGAGGGACATAGCAGTGGGCTGAGTGGGCAGACCAGTGGACCCAGTGTTCGGTGGAGGGAGCAGAGCCAGGAACAGGCACCAGCCCCAAAGGATACGATCCAGAACTTCCAGTTTTGCAGTGTGGAGGAGCGGATGTACTCGTCGAACATGCTGCGCATCTGGTCGAAGCGCTGGCGTGTGATGGGCACCCCTGTGGCTGGCAGCTGCTCCTGGCACAGGCTGTGGTGCACAAGCAGCAGTATGAGTCTGTGGTCAGGAGGCTGGGAGTTGTGGCAGCCACCCTGTAGGGAGAGGCTCCAGCAGGCCATCAGCTCTCAGCGGGGCTCAGTAGCTCTGCCTGTTTAGAGCTGGTACTGTCCTGCTCTCAGGGTAGTGGTGGGGCATGTGCCCACACACTCATCCCACACAGCTCTACTTCTTGAGCAAATCCCCCAGGTAGGGTTTGAGGCGGGGGGGGAGGGGGACACAGACAAATGGAGGTCCATGGAGGTGCTCAGAAGATTTGCTGTGGCTGCTGGCCATGGCACTGCTGCTTGCCCCGCCTTGCTTCCCCGACACAGGTAGCAGCTCCCTCCCACCTCCCCTGGCTGTGTCTCCCTACTTGATTGAGCTGTTGAGCTCCTCGATCTGCTCCCGCAGCCGCTGTGCCTCATCCTGGAGGGCTGCCCGCTCCTGCTGCAGCTTGCATATGTACTCAGCTGTCTTCTGCAAGGTGGTGGCCTTGCTGACCTGCAGGAGAGCAGGGCTGAGGCAGCAAAAGGCATGAGGTCTTGTGCGCCCCACTGCCAAGCCTTGGAAGTCTCTGCAACAGGCTGCAGACCTGAGGCAACCTGGGCATGACTCCATGAATACTGGTGCAGCCTGGGGGCACACGATCTCCAGGAGATGCCCTGTGCCCCTGCGTGCCCAGAGCTGGCCAGCTGGTCTGCTCTGCCCTGCACACTTACCTTGATGCTGGGCTGGGTGCTCAGTGTGCTCACCAGGCTGTGCAGTGTGTCAAAGCCCAGCTTGATGTTGAAGCGTCTCTTCTGCTCAGCAGAGATGTGTGTGATACGCCGGCTTTCTATCTGTGGGCCAGCACTGTCAGGCACCTCCTGGCAGCGGAGGTGGCCCTGGGCCTCCTGCCACACTGGATATGGGCTGACCCAAAGCTTGCAGTGAGGGTGGGGGTGAATTTGGTTGGGCAGCAGGGAAGGGGGTGCACATGGAGATGCTGCCCCCGTAAAGAAGGCAGCGCTTGCTCCTGCCATACCTTGCTGGACTCGGGTCTGCCCCTACGGGATGTGGGGTGATGCAGGGAGATGCCAGTGCCAAGCCCTGCATTGGGTCCCAAGGAGGCCTGTCTGGGCTTGGGCCAGTCACTGCCTGGATAATAAAAGAGGATGCTTAGGGAAGACAGGCTGACACCAGGGTCCTGTGCTGGGATGGGCAGTGGGGAGCAATCTGCAGCATTGCCCTGGCTCCAGGGCAGCTACCCCCTCAGCTGATGGTCCAGTTCCCAACCTTTTCTTGTCCTGTCTTTGTCCAAATCACATTCGTTTTACAACTGCTCAGAAAATGGGAACATCTGGTAAGTGATATTTTAAATTCCCAATGTTTCTTTGGGTGGGAACCACCAGGATAGAGTCCTGAGGGCAGTAAGGCTGTGATTTGCAGCACCAAACTGAAACTGGACATGACATGGGAGCCGGTTTTCCAGCCCCCACTCTGGTTTCTGTGGGTGAAAGCAGAGTGCTTCCCACTCGAAAACCAAGCTCTGGGTTTTCAAAGCCACACTCTGACTTTTTTCTGCTTTTGTCTTTTCCTCTTTCTGTTTTTGTTTTTTTTTTTTTTTTTTTTTTTTTTCCCTGGAGAAAGAGCCAGATAAAAAGGTCTGTGCCCTCCTCAGCAGAAAGAAGTCATTCTTACTCAGATAGGTAACTGCAAAAAGCTGGAATCAAAGCAGAAATTATTTTTTCCCAGAAGCAATTTGTGTTTGGCCCAGGCTCCCTGCAGGAAACAGGGTGCCCTGGGGGAGTTCCCAGTCACCCCACTCCTTGGGGTGCCCAGACTCACCGCAAGATGATGTGGGGGACAGCCGCTCCACCTTGGGGACCAGCAGCGGCCCCGGCGCAGCACCTGCCAGCATCACTGGCACTGGTACTGCCTGGGAAGGGCTGGAGCCAGGAGACAGCCCTGGGCTCAGCTGGGCCACTCTGGACAGGAAGGTGACAGGGACGTCAGGGACACTACTCTGCTGCTGAGAGAAGGTAGAAGGAAGCAAGAGGTTGGAGGCCAGTGTCCTGTGTGCATCAGGGACCAAACCTCACCCGCAGCACAGAGCCCCTCTGGTTGGTCAGCGCCCCAGCACTAACAGCCAAACACTGCAGGGGGACCTGCAGGGGCCTTGCAAGTGAGACGTTTGCGAGCTCTGCCCAGTTTCTTTTACCTGAAAAGATGCTTGGGCGACTCCCACCCAGTGCTGCTCTAAGCCTCCTTGGCACCCCAGCCACATGCCCCATCTGCATCCAGCTCCATTTTGCAGTGGGGTCCCCGTGAAGCCCCCTTCTCTCCACCTGCTATGTGGTGGCCCTACCCATTCCCCAGCAACCAGAAGGGCAATTCTCAACCTGGAAGGGGGAGAGGGGGCAACTGGTAAAAGGGTATGCAAGTGCTTACCGGGGAGACAGGGGATGCAGGCAGGAGTGACGGACCATGCGCAGGCGAGGTATCCAGGGCTGGCTCCTGCTTGGCTGCAAGAGAGAGGGGATTAGAAGGGTGCTTCTGCGTCAGGCTGCCGGTGCTTGGGTGAACTTTTCCTGCCCCATGGGGGTGCCAGCCCTGAGCACCAACATTGCTGCAGCCCTTTCACTGCCCATCTGCTCCAGGGAAGACTGAAGCAGACACTGGAGAGAGGTGCCTTTGCTCCCTGCATCGGGGACATTCTATAGAATTATAGGATCATAGAATCATTAAGGTTGTAAAAGACCTTTGAGATCATCTGGTCCAACCATCATCCTACAAAAAAGAAGCCCGCAAGGCATCCTAGGGTGTAGCTTGAACCTACAACCCCAGCATGCCGCTAAGGGGGAGGCGAGCAGCGCAACCACTAGGCTACAGCCAGCCCCTTAAATCCTCATGTGTTGTGAGCCTGGGAGCCTTGGTGCAGTCACATACCCCCAGCAAGTTTTGGCCAAACAAAGGAACGGACAAAACATCCTACATGGCACCTGTCCCATCACACACATGGGCAGCAGGGTGAGCAGACACAGCCGTCCCCTCAGCCCTTTCACACCAAGTAGGCTGTAGACACCAGGCTGGGGACACAGGGACTTTGCACCAGTGCTGGTAGTCAAGCCCTGGAGCCAACTGGTCCCCATCTCCATCCCAGGAGCAAAGGGCGGGGGGGTTCACCCACGTGTCTTTGCCTATGGGCTTGGCACTGTTTGCCCACTCCCTGCCTCACCATGGGGACAGCCACACACCCAGTTCCACATCCCCAGCATCCAAATCCCAGGGAGGAAGCAGCTCTCCCAACACCCTCAAGCACCCCCACCCACCACTGACTCACCCCAACCCTGCAACCCCCCCCCAAGGGTCTCCTGCAGCCCCTCACCTGTGGTCAGCAGCTGGGTCAGGCAGGGGTTGGGCACAGCCAGGTGTGGCGGTATGGAGGATCCTGGCAGCCTCTTCGCCTTGGTGCTGCCAGCCTTTGCCTTCGACCGCCCGCTCCCGCCAGGGGATGGCCCTTTTGGGGTGGCAAACCTGGGGCTGCCCGGTGTGGTGTGGGGCAGGTGCTGGGGGGCAGCTGGGCCAGAGTACCCTGGGGGCACCATGTCTACAGCATAGCCTATGCCTGGGGTGTGCTGGGCAAAGCATGGTGTGGAGAGTGGGGACACAGGGTGGGCAAGGAGTGAGGGGCTGGGTGATGCAGTGTAGGGAAACTTGGAGCAGGGGGTGGAGGTGGGGGAAAATGAGGGCTCTGGGCCCAGCAGTGGGGGCCCAGGGGATGGGCTGGGGGGGGTGTAGGGGAGGCCAAGCGGCTCCATGCCGACGCACTTGCCAGGGAAGTTGTACTGCAGCAAGGGCTTGTGTTTGAGCTGGGGGCTGAGGCTGCCAGGAACTGCAGCAGGGGGCTCGGGGGCCAGGGGTGGCGGGGGTTGCTCGGAGCTGAGGAAGGCACCATGGAGGCTGAGCTGGGAGGCACTGCCAGGCTGTGGGAAATAGGGACATGTCAGGAGGGGTGGCTTGGACACTGGCAGCCATGGGCCATGAACTGGGGTCATGCTCACCTGGAGGAGGGTGCTGGGAGGGAGCAGGGCATTGGGGCTGGTAGGCATGGCCCCTCCGCCACCATAGAGGGGCTCAGCCATAGTCACAAAGCAGGGTGGCTCCTGGTAGCCCAGTTGTGTCTGTGCAGGCAATGGCCGATGGCTGATGAAAATATCTGCGGGACAAAGTGGAGAGGTGGTGATGGGCAGTGAGGGCCCAGAGGAGTGCTCCTGCTGCCATGAGTTGCTCCTGGAGAGGGGTGACAAGCCCAGGGCACACTGGAGAGAGACTCCATGCCTGGTGCTGGTGCAGATTTGCCTGTTTCACCTTCACCTTGGGGGGGCATGACAGCTGCTGGCTCCATGGGCAGATTTGGTGCCCTTGTTGTGAAACACTGGAGTTTCACATGGTGAGAGGGAAGAAGCAACTCACGCGCCTAGGCCCAGCCTTGCCACAGGCACTGGGACAGGAAAACCCACCCAAGGACGCCACCCAGGGGTGGGGACCCCATCCCTGTCCCTGTCCCTGACACCCAGCTGAGAGCTGCATGTTCCAGCTACTCCCTGGGGGTTTGGGCCCTTCCCACTCCTCCTGAGCCAGCCCTGGTGGCTGGGACCATGCCACCCAGGCTGTGGGGCAGCTGTGGAGCTGGTCTCACCGCCAACACAACATAACTCAGAGGATCAGGTCGCACTGTCCCTGAGCCACGCGACACAGTCCTGCTGGGGTTGAGGCAAGCATTTGCATCTCTGGTCTGGTGCTGCCTTGCGTGCAGCCTGTGGCTAACCACATCCCATGGCCTTCCCGAAGCCGAGCCCCGTGACCTTGCTGCGACTCCCTCTCCCTTCCTGTCTCCTTCCCACAACCCTGCTTCTTCCGCAGGCCCAGACACCACGGCACAAAGCACTGGCGTTATGCCTGGGGCAATCACCTCCCCTGTTAAACATGCTCCATGGGCACATCAGCCCCACACACACTTCAGCTCTGTGCTGGGGCTACCATCGCCTGTGCCAGCACTGGACCAAACATGACCACCAGGAGGGTTTTTCCCCAGTGAGAATGACTAGGGGGTGGGGATGGGGCTGCTGGATGTACGTTTCCCTGTAAGGTGGAGCAGGAGCACTGGACGGACTTGCAAGCAGCTGCCCGACAGCCTGTGGCACAGGTTCTGCATCCAAGCAGCTGGTCCAGTACACAAGCACCCATATGTCTGCTGGGGAGCAACTCCAGCCCAGGGCCAAATCCTCAGCTGACATGGGCACCTCTGCCTTCAGGCCCTCGTGCTGCTGACAGCAGAGCCAGTTCAAGAACAACCAGGCTGACCCTGCCTGCCCAGCTTGCCCAGCTGTGCTCTGGGCACCAGGAGGCCTGCAATGACTCCTCTGAGCTCTGGCACAGGCTCCAGTGCCTGGAGTGTCCTCATTGGGAGAGGCAAAACCTTTGGGCCTGAGACCCTTTTGAGTCTACACTGGAGGAGGAAATGCCAGCAGAGAGGGATGCCGTGGCAATCCCAGCAGTGCCATACTGCACAGCACACTGTTGGCTGAGGGTAACACTGGTGTGACACAGGGCAGGTGCCCTGCTCTCCTTGACTCTTCCCCTTCCCCATGAGCCCTGCAGAGAGGAGCTGCAGCCCACGTACCCCAGGCTGGGGACAGCATTTGTCTACATGTCTCTTGCAGGGATGGGCAGCAACATTCACACTCCATTTCTTCCCAACCCACTGCTACAGGTTGTTTCAAGACAGAGTTGGCTGCTGTTGGCACCAGAGCCCTCATGATGGAAATGGCTTCTGAGGTGCTCAGGTCCTTATGGCCCCACTGTCCTCAGAGGCTGCAGCACATCCTCCTCAGACCCTGTTCCCAGTCCCACCTGGACCGAGGCCAGGGGCATGGCAAATGCCTGGGAGCACAGCAGAGCCACTCCTGCCCCTCCAGGGCCAGTACATGGTGTGGGCTGTGGCATGGCCAGGAAGGGTCTCAGCATTCCCCAAGGTGCAGCACCCAGCTCCTTGCTGCCTCTGGCCCTTCTCTGTGCCCATGCCAAGCTGTCCCCTGCCACCAGCACCGCAGCTCTGTGTGTATTTATAGGCATTTCTGGTGCCCAGCACTGCAGATTCGATTCCTCTTGTGCCTCTCACTGTGTTGCCAGGATGGATGGTGGATCCTGCGCAGCACAGCAGCTGGCAACCTCCTGGGCATTCTGTCCTCCCCTTCTCCTGCCCCTTACCCACCCTGTAGCTCTCGCCCATGCTCCTCTCCACTGTCACATTGACCTAATCTGCTCACGGGCTGTGCAGTGTGTCCAGGACACACTGCTGCTTGGTGGACAAGAGCCTGTGCGGTCAGCACACTAAGCCTTTGGCATCATTCTCAATCCTGGAGCTGCTCTCCAAAGGGATCCAGGTTACAGAGCCTGTTCCCAAATACAGGACCCTCCAGCACTGACCCTGGGCTCCAGGCAAGCCCTGCGGTACTGCAAGGTGATGCCACCCCATGAGCTGGCCAACTTGGCCCCTGTAACCCAGTACCCAGAGCAGGTCCTACCTGGAGTGCGGTGCCAGCAGAGCTCGGGCACCGCACCGGGTTGTTCCCTTGCCTCTGCCATCAGGACTTCTCCATCTGCCCCACACCATGCTCCGGCACCCGCTGGGGACATGAGGTGGTTCCTCATTTGGGGATTGGCTTGCACTTGCTGACTGACAGGCACTGAGCTCTATGACAGCCACCAGGCACAGTGACAGTCCTGTGACCCTTGAGGAGTCCTGAGCCCCCATCTCTGCTCCACTTGCCTTGTTCATGAGATGTGTAGACTCTGGGCACAGCCCCAGTAGGGCTGTTGTGGTGTCCATCCCGCACACTTACACCATGCTGCTCTGCACAAGGCTGCCGGGGGATCCCTGCTCAAGCCACCATCAGCCATCACACACACTGCAAATGCAGCCCTGGGTCCTAAGCTGACTGGCACCTGCTACTCTGGCACCCGGCACCCAGCTTTCAGCATCAGCCTCCCCTTCCTGGAAAAGGACCACCATGTCCTCTCCCTACTCACCCCATGGCCCTGTGGTCACACTTAGGGCCCTGCACACCCCAGCTGTGCTGCCTAATACAAGTTCAGACTCCCAGCCCAGCCTGAGGTGTGCACTCCTCTCTGCTCCCTGGCACACTCACACATCCTGGTGTGGAGGCTTTCCTGCCATTTAGTGGCTTGTGGTAAGACCCAGCCCATTTGCAGGCAGCACCCTGGAGTAAAATGCAGACCTCTACCCCAGGAAAAGACAGACAATTTGTCTGTTCATAGAAATGCGTTGCTTCAGATGGGTACCATAGTGATACTTGACAATTCCTGCTGATCATGAGGCTGGGCCGCACTGGGTGCACAACAGCAGCATAGATGACAGTGTGGCCCATGAAAAAGAGGCACTGGGGCTGCTGTTGTGACACCACTGCTGTGAGGTGCTGCTTAAAAGGGGTCAGTGCAGCCTTCCAATGCCATGCAGGACCTCCTTGTGGAATGGCAAGTGTTATTTTGACCCCTTCAGAGCTGTCCCACCACCCAGCAACTGGTGCCCACCAGGGGCACCCAGGGACAGGCCAACGGCTAGCAGTGAGGGCAGATCCTTTTCCCAGCATGGCTCACCCCAATGGGATACATGGAGCGAATGTGCTGGAAGGGCTGGCAAGAGCTTCCAACCCATCTACCCCTGGGGCATCCCACCACCTGCCCCCGCACATGAGGGTGCCCACTATTGCCTCTGCTCCCCGTCAGCATCTGGTCTTGCATCAGCCCACAGCTGTATGGCGCAAGCCACTTTGTTTCCTCCAGTGGAGGGAAGGAGGAAATAGAGAGGCTGGCCAGGGAGCTCCAGGAGTCCCAGCCAGGCTCCATTCACAGGGCACTGAAAGACACACCGAGGGGTCCAGAGATGCTGGTGCTGTCTGAGGCCACCAGCTACATGGGAGGCCTGCAGCCACCAGGCCACATCAGCTGCCCCCCCTAGAAAGTGCTCCCAGGCTACTGGCTTCAGCACACTCAAGGGCAGAGGTAGTCTCTGGTGCAGTGTGTGCCAGCAGTGCCTGGCCCTTACACCACCCATGGGTACACAGCACAGCACAGATGGGACCAGAACATGTCCCAGCTGATACTCTAGTGCTCACTAGAGTGCTCAACTAGCGCTCAACTAGTGCTCACAGACACTGTACTGCTACAAAAGAGTGCACCATGTTCTGTGTCGCAGGCAGACCATGACTGGCAGCACTGATCCCATGGGAAGAGGCTGACATTGCTCACTCATCCTCCTCAGCAGCCCCGTTGCCCCAGCTGTCTGGCCTGGACACCAGTGGCAGTTTTGGTTTTTGGGGCCAACCTGGCAGGGATAGTGACATGTCCTCAAGGGATGTAGCACAGCCCATCATAGGGGCCCAGCTCCAATGCAGGCTGCAGTGCCTGGGGCTGGCCAGCAAGAGAGGGCTGAGGAGCGGGACGTGGCAGCACAGAACCTGCTCTCTAGAGGTTTCCTCTTTCTTTTTTTCTTTTTCTTTGACAATTGTCCTTCCTCTGTCTGCAGCCAAATTCATGTGTTTTCGTACACCTGGAAAGACACTCTGTAGAAGTCCCTTTCACCAGCTCTTGGCCAAGCTCCTCCTCAGCTGCTACAGCAGACCAGGGCACCCCAGCCCTTTCTTGCTGCTCTTTCTATGTTCAGCACTTTCTGGCCCCATCAGCTCTTGGTCCTGGCCAGAATTCTCACATTCACTTTGGGCTGCCATGGTGTGCACAGTGCACCAGGCTGTATGGATGTGGTTCTGCATCCAGCCTGGCTCTTACCTGAGATCTCCATGGTATCATCCAGGCTGGGCTGCAGGGGAGCCAAGTCTGGCTGGATCATGTCGGCATTCCCAATATATGCTGGAAGAGCAGAGATACAGCATTAGGGCACTGCACCCCCAGTCATCCTGTGTCCTCTGTCCCCCAGGGCTATCCTCAAACCTGCCCTATTGCCACTGCCAACACACCATTGTCACCCTGCATTGCTGCACCTTGCCCCACAGCAGAGCAAAGCCAGCCAGATGGGTTCTCTCCCTGCCGGAACCCAGCCTCCAGGTCCATCCTATCCCACCATACTGCCCACCAGCACGTCTGAGGCCTCACCCACCCAAAACCCTCCATGAAAGAGGAGAAAAAACAGCTGATCCAGGTGCAGGAGCTGGCGCTGGCTGGTGCTGCAGGAGCTGCCTGGAACCGGGCCAGTAGGGACAATGAGGAGCAGTCCCAGACTGGCAGTGCTGCCATGGAGTCTGGTATGAGGTGAGTCCTGGCCTCCCTGGCAGCTACCTGTGGCACCACAGCCCATCTTGCCCTGGACAGCACGTGCAGCCACTGGGAGCTCTGTGTTTCCAGGGCAGCAGCAGTGTTGGGGTTGTCCAGCACTGGTGGGGGCCCTGTCTGCCAAAGGCAGCAGCTCTCAGTTTGAAGCCAAGAGGCAGAGATCTGCCTTGGGCATGCTGTCTGCCTGGACCTCCTCTTCCAATTCCAGCATGGCTTGGGGCACCTACCATCCTCTGGGAGTGCCTGGTGGGTGCTGGGTGTCTGTGTCATGGTGAAGAGCGTGTCAGAGATGTCTGATAGGAAGGTGTCCAAGTCGAAGTGCTGCCGGCCCCCCAGCTCCTCTTCCTCGTTCCCAAGCAGCATGGGCACCACGTTGCAGAAGAGCTGGTTGCACCATTTCTCCGTTGGTCTCCAGGCATCCTCGTCCTGGGTGAGATGGAGAAAAGGAGCTGGTGGGCACCTCCTGCAGGCAGGGCCCATGCCTGCCTCCCTGGCTGCTGCCCCGGCAGTTCCCAGACAACTGCAGCCTCCCTCATCCCAGGGCCTCCAGCCTGGCACACTGGTGCTTCTGGAGGGTGAATCAACATCCCAGCTCCCTCCCATCCAGTGGCCACCACAGACATCAGGGACAGGGGGCTTTCAACTATGCTTTTCCGGAGCTGCCTGGCACAGGGCTCCACATCATGCCCCTCTCGCCACTGCCCATCCTTCCCCAGAAGACTCACCTGCTTTGGGCTGGAGAGCTCTCCCTCCCGGCTGGACTTTCGGAGCTGGAAGGAGAAGAAGGTGACAGCTGGGGTGTGGGCAGATCCAGGGCAGGGCAGCGAGGGCAGTGGGTCCTACCCCTCAGTCACTTCCTGCCAGCGAGCAGGACCACGCGCACTGCCTGCTCTAGGGTCTGGTCCTGGCCACCACCCCTTCACATCTGCCTTTACTGCACAGGACAGTAGTGAGGCTGGTGGAGAGGTGCGTGGCGGTGCGAGGCTGCCTGCACACTGCCTCCCGTGGCACCCTGGCCTTTTTCAGGCTGAGCGAGCGGCTGGGGAGGAGGCTGGCATCATGCTCCTCCCTGCATGGCGGGTGGCCAAGGCCGGTGCCACCCGGGCCACCGCTAGATTATTCTGCCCGGGAATGACTCTCAGGGTGACACTGGGCCAGCCGGCCTGCTGGCACGTGCTGCCTGGCTGAGCCGCTGCTGCCAGCGAATCGTGGCCCAGCCAGGGTGATGCAGTGAGCGCCGCTTGTCCCACCCCAGCACGTGCACTGCAGGTGTGCTGCCAAGCCCAGCCCCAGGCCATGCAGCAGGCAAGGCAGAACCAGCTCAGGTCAGACTGCGAGAGTATGCCACAGCACCACAGGCAGCCAGGGACGGGACCCTGCCAAGTCCCCTCCACCATCACCATGGGGGCAACCATTGGCCAGCTCCCAGGCAGCCATGTCTCTGCACCAGGAATGCCGCTATCCTGTCCCACCATCGTCGCACTGGGGCAGGGAGCAGCAGGGACAGGGCCACTCACCCGCTTCTTGTAGTAGATCCTCCACTTGTGATACTCCCTCATTACCACCTCAATGCGGCGTTTCCAGTAATTGCCCTCCAGCACGACAGCCTGCAGGAGTGGACAGTACTGCAGCACCCTGGGAGCTGATCCCCCAGTCTGGCACCCCACAGCCAGCCCCTGCCAACCCCAGGCCCCCCACAGATGGGACTGGTTTCCTTGGGCCACATCATAAATGCCTTCCCCAGCAAATCTTGCAAAGACAGCAAGCTGGGATGGGGGCTCTACCTCCTCTGATGTCCCCATCTCCCAGCTGCACAACCCCTGCCCCTCCCAACCTGCTCCTGGCTACAGGAGCAATGAGGGCCCACACCCTACCTCTGGTTTTCGATGCTCGTCAGCCTCTGATCCTTCCAGGGGGGTGATGAAACCACACATGGGGTTCTTCCTCTGCTCCACATCTGTCCAGGGAAAACAGCCAGCTTTGCCCACAGCCTCCTCCCTGCACAGGGGAGGGAGCCGGCACGCTCTAGGGCTGGGTGCCTGCTGTGGCTCTGCTGCCCCAGCATCAGCCCCACCCCACATGGCATTGCCCGGCACTCGACATGGGCAGCAGGGTCTGGCCCCGTACTCACACTGGATGTACCACGCTCTCCAGATAGCATTGTTGAGACGGATTTTATCCCGGCAAAGCAGCCGCTGCCCCTTGAAATTCTTCCACTTTGGCGACACCAGCTTCCCACTAAAATGCCAGGCAAAAGAGAGGCTGAAGGGGACCATGCTAGAGCCCTCCCATTTTGGGGCCTTGCAAGGAGGCCATGCCTTGAGACAGACTGAGGGCTGCCAGCAGGTCTGGGAGCAGGCACAGCCATGTGGCTCAGCTTCACAGCTCTGTTGCAGGCTTCTTGCTAGGGACCCATTGGAGCACCATAGGAGCACCCTGAGCTCCTGTTCACTGAGAGCAGCACAGGCCTAAGTCAGGAGCTTTGCAGACCCACATTAGGCTTCTGGAGCCCCTGGGATTAAAGCACAGCATACACGAGAATTCACTGACCGAGACTCTAAACATTGCTCCAAGGTGGGACCCCATCCTCCCCGAGCTGTGTTCTAGCTCCCCAGGGGACAGGAAGGGAAGTCGCCCACCCAGCCAAGTCACTGGGAGCATGTGCTACTGTGGCTCTTGCCTCATCGCAGCATTGGGACTGCTATTTTTTTGCCTCTTTTTAACTCCAGGCAAGGTTTGGAAACTCTGCCTTCAGCCAGCATCAGGCATGGGCAGCAAGACAGGCAGGGACAGCTGTCTGTGTGGGTCTGGGGACAGAAGGACATGCAGCTTGAGGACATCACGGGACACTTGCTTCTGCCCTAGGAGGGGCAGAGACAGGACCAGCCCTGTCCTCAGCCCAGCACTGCCACGGGCTCCTTTTCCACCCAACCCTACACCTGGTGCCACTCTGCACCCCCTCACCCTATCTCCCAGCCCAGCCTGGGCTCCCTCCTTCCATGTTTCCAGGCTTCTGGAGGCAGCGGTGTTTGTTGTGCAGCTTTCCATGGTGGTGGTGAGGTCCCTCACACAGCCTGCAGTGTGGGAAGCTTCCTTTCATGAAGCCAGCAGTGCAGCTCATTTCCTTCCATCTGAGGGACCCATTACCCTCCTGTGCACCCAACTGCACTGCACAAAGGTTCCCAAAGTTATGCTGTCCCATGGGGCCCTGTGAGAGAGGCCAGGGTCTCTTATTGCCTGGCTCTCCTGATCCTCCGGCCAGCCTCTCTGTCGCAGGTTTGGGATCCCAACTGTTTCCTTTCCTCTTCTTCCTGCTCTCCCACCTGCCAGCACATGGCCCTGGGTGATGACAGCTTCACCCACAGCTTCACGAAGGCTGGGCTGCTCCCCATGGGCAGCATTCACACACACAGTACAGTGCATGTGAAAGGCCACAGCTGCAGTTCTTCCTGTCCCTCTCCAGCTAAAAGTTTCTCCCTTGAAAATCTCAGTGCTGCTTCAGGTCCCTCTTATCCCCTATACATGCAAAGAAGAGGAAAGGTAAAGGCTGGGCTTGAGTGTGTGTGGGCATATTCCCCTGTTGCCACATCTCCTTGGATGTACCCTGCAGATGATGGGACAGGTGTCCACGGGGAGGTGCTGGAGGAGGAGAGCTGGGCCCTACCAATGCTTTAAGCAGCAGCACACTTCCTATTCAAACTCCTGAAAGCTCTGTTGTGCAGGCTCTAATGAAGACTCTGGCCAATACTGCATTAACTGTGCCTTGAAATCTGCTTCCCATGTCTTGACTCAGCTCAGTCCCATGGCAGAAATTGTCTCAGTCCTGCCCGCAAGGCTCCCTCCCTCTACGGCTGAGCGACTTGGCGAGGAGGAGCTCAGTGTAGTAGAGCCAGCGACATAGCCACATCCCCATGGTGCTTCCCTCAAGACCCACCTACTGCCAGACATGGTGGCTAAGACTCCAGGGTGCTCCTGTCCCTCTGCCCCACAGAGTGAGGTGGCTTTTTGGGCAACAGGGAGACATCGCTGCTGTTACATACAGGTGTCCCAATCAGGCAGCAGTACCTATAGCAAAATGCTCCATGCTGTCCCCAGCTGTCTCTGTGTATGGGAGGTAAGCGCTACCTGTGCCTTCTGGCTGGGGCTGGGAGAAGGCGCAGGGACCCCCAAGGTGCCCCACAACTCCAGAGCCTGATGTAGGAACATGTCTGGGAGCTAGAGCTCTGAGCCACAGGGGTGCAAGGGGGGACACCATCCCCAGGGAGAGCCATGGTTGCGGGCCACTCACCCAGCCCTGACCCATGGCCCCAGGGGGCTGGAGAAGGACCCACATCCCCATGGCTCTGGCCCATAGAGAGTTAAGGACTTGTCTATGCATTGGCCACTCCACTATCACCAGGGATTTTGAACTTTCCCCAGTGGCACAATGCAAACAGTGCGGTGGTGCCAAGCAGAGGAGCCAATGGAAAGGACAGG
Organism: Aythya ferina; assembly: GCF_964211825.1. Taxonomy (NCBI): domain Eukaryota; kingdom Metazoa; phylum Chordata; class Aves; order Anseriformes; family Anatidae; genus Aythya; species Aythya ferina. Next base: position 1,570,998 of record NC_140309.1, read on the forward strand.
TTTCCTGGGCACGTGGCCAGTTCCTGCTGGTCAAGGCTACCCAGACACACTCCTTGCTAGTGCTGCCCATGTCACCAGCCAGCTTAAAGGAGCAGCCAGAAACTGTGGCCCCAAGCCCTAGGGCTGTAGCTGGGTGCCTTGGCCATGCATGAGGCCGGTGGGGCCATGGCTACCAAGCACCATGGGACGTGGAGGCAGAAAGAGAATGCCTGTGAGCCTCACCACAAATTGCCTTTTTCTTCCATTAACGATCCTTTCAGTTTTGGAGCTTATCACGCTGATCTTTGCTCACTGGTTTGCCTTGAAAGAAGCCCCACCCTTTCCTGAAATTATGTCCCAAGGAGATGGATGGAAACACTGCACTGAGACATGAGAAAGGTTTGGGATGCCCTGGTGTGCCTTGGCACAGTTCATGTGTCCTGCTGCCCTGAAGAGCTTGAGGAATGGGGACCTGGATCCCATAACTGGCAAAGGGGTTTCTGTGTGACAGGGAGTGGAGCTTGCTCTGTGACCAACCCTGGCACTGGCCAGCAGCACCTCTGGCTCAGCCAGTAGCACCTGTTTGTTCCATGATTTATTTAGCCTGCCCAGAAGTTTAAGAATTGCAGCCCCTACTTCCATGGCAAAATGAGTGTTTTGCTCTCCATCAATGCCAAGAAGAGGGGGAAGGAATGACTTGGTGAGATGCAGAGCTGCATGAAAGGAAATGGGCTGTAGCAGGAGGGGAAAGGCTAAGCTGAAGGTCCTCCTGCAGGCACGAGACTGCTTGACCTTCCCAAGTACACAGAAACAGTGGCCAGAAGCAGGCCCCCCTGGGGCCACCAGAACCCCCTTGTTCCACAGGCAGCAGCGACCCCATTGGCCCCAGGCTGGCTGAAAAATGACAGCCTTTCCTGTAAGTCCTAACAGCTCATACACCATTTCTTGCAAATTTTGGTACCAAAATCATGGTGTTTTTGTTTGTTTGTTTGTTTTTAACATAGATAATCCAGAATCTGGGAGATAAAGTTAAAAATCTAGCGCCACAGTTTTCCAAAAATTGCCCCAAAGCAAAAAGTGATTGTGCTCAAATCAGACAGTTGTGAAAATGCCTCTACTATCTGCATGAGCTTTTTTTTTTTTTTTTTTTTTTTTTTTGGTATTGATGAAAAAAAAAATGTTCTGCCAGCTTGTCTGTTTTGCTCTACTGCCTCCAGGGAAGTATGTGCTTTGCCCTGGCAGGCGTGTGGTGGAGGCTGGTGTGGGTGTATCTGGGATGATTTGAGGGCAGTGCTGTGACAGATGTGTTAACAGAGTGTGGGTAATGCTGAGGATTAGATATGGAGGTGCGCTGTGTATTTTCTCGCAGATAGGAGTGACTACATCCTTACAGCTCTGCTTTGTGGGCAGCCATTTACCTCAGTGCAAAGAAAGCACAATGTGCCCCAGATGAGAAGGGAATTCATTTAAATCCTCTTGCAAATAATTGTCTGGGAAGCTGGACAGCTTGCAAGTCAGGCTAGGTTCAGCATGGGAACAGGTTTGCACACCGGACCAACTCCTTTGCGCTCCACACTCTGCTTGGGCATGAACAGCCCCCAAATCTTTGGGAAATGGCTGAGAAAACACAAGCAGTTTCCTGCTGCAAACAACAGCACACCCGCACTGCAGCACAGATAGGCTCAGCCGTGCCCAAACCTTGCCCCCTCTGCAGGCCTGCTGCTGCCCCTCATGTTGACAATTCACAGCAGGAGCTGCACCGACTGCTGCAAAGCCCGTGGAGATCTGCAGAGCTGGGGCTGCTGTCAGCACTGAGCTCTGCTCCTCTGGCCAGAGTGCCCTGGCTCCTTGCAGATCAGGCATACACAGCATTGAGACAGTCTTCGGTCTTGCAGCCTCATCAGATGGATGCAACCAAATCTGCACTAGCCACTTCCAACCAGCCTGAACTAGTTCATAGGAACGCACTTTGCACAGGCGAATGCTGGTGAATTGTAGTGAATTGATTCTGAGTGATTTGCCGGGAGGGAGGGCAAAGGAAAGTGCAGACTAATCCTGACAGAAAGAGAAAGGAAGAGGATAGTTCAGTGTGTTCATCACTGGGGTGGTCCCTGCCTGCTAAGTTGCTGTATTCTTCCTGCTCTGTGCATCAGTGTTTAAGACAATGTGAATTAGAGAATCAGTAATGGCAAAGCTACAGCGGCAATTCCACTTCTCCTAGGAAAGCCTTAGAGGCTGCTATCAGCTTGCCAAGACGACAAAACAAGCCTGTCTTGTTTTAAATCGTATGAGAGTGGCAGAGTTGATACTCCACTCCGATGTCCCTACCTGCTAAATCTCCCATTCCAGTACAGGAAGGGAAGAAGAGGAGGTTATTCTAAAACACACTCTGGAAAAAACTACAAGAGGTTTTGTTTGTTTTGTTTTGTTTTTCCTGAAGCACAAGACAGACCTGCACAAGATGGGACCACACAAACCTGCAGTCTGCAGTTCCCATCTGCACTCGATTTTTCTCCCTTAGAAGGACAGTTCCTCAGGACAGCCACCCAGTGATTCCCTCCAATTCTTTAAAGGATGGGGCGGGACAGGATGAGGTGGGATGGTGTGTGAGCCCAGGAGCCCCTGAAAGGCAGAATGATGGGGAGTAGCACCGTGCTTGTGGGGAGAAAGAGTTTGCTCAGCTGGGGCGATTATGCTGGGGCGAAGGTGTGAACAGTTCCTGAAGGAGCTTGGCTCCACACGTGCAGCTTCTTGGGGAAACCTGGGGAATCCAAGTGTACTACTGCAGGGAGGTCCACCCGTGACAGACATGAGAAACAGCAGTCTGAGGAAGAGACTCAAGAAAAGCAGCAAGATGATTACTTGCAAGGAAGGAGTGGATGACAATCCTTAACTCTTTGGCAGGAGAGCTGCTGAAAAGAGAATAGTGTCCTGAAAAATGGTTACAAAGAGCCTTGGAACTGCTTCACGCCAGCCCCTAGCACCAAGAGGAAGACCATGGTGGGGGGAGATGCTGCTTTTTGAGGGAGCTGAAGAAACAAGCTACTGCTGGAAGCAAGCCCTGATGTGGAGAGGGTGCTTCTTGCTCACAAAGGAGGTGATGAACTGTCTGACCCATGGATGATATGAGAGATCCTCAAGGCAATGGCTCAAGCTGAGATGGGACTGCCATAAACGTGTGAAGTACCACAGAGGAATGATGGAGAGGGGTGGAGTTACAGCTAGTCAAAACACTGTTCAGCTACAGTCATTAAAAAACAGTTGTAAAAAAAAAACAAAAACAAAAACAAACAAACAAACAAACAAAAAAAAACAGTATTTTTAGAGACAGTTTAGCATTATTTACCTTCTTTTAATATGGTGTGAGCCAGGCCTTGAACAACAAGGAGTATGTGGCTGCAACAGACACCTCTCAGCAAGTAGGTCAAGAAGTGATAGTTCCACTCTATTCAGCACCTCTAAGGCCATGTCTGGATATTGTGTCCAGATTTGCTGCTTCTCCCCGCCCTGGGGAGTGGTTGGCTCCACAGTCAGGGTCCAGTCTCATGTGTGGAGAAGCATATCCAGCGCTGCATTGCAGGTCCAAGTTCACCTGAACCTGAGCTCTGATCAATGCTTCTTGTCGATCTGTTTTTAGGATGCTCCAAAGCTGTAGAGCACAATGGCTGTGAGATGGAGGAGGGGAGCATGTAAGCATGGAAGGGCCTTCAAGAAAGAGAAGAACTGAGCATGAATTTGGGTATCATCTAATGTCAAAATCTCCCTGCTGTATTCCACAACTGGCAGCTGCCCTGGCTCCAGGGTTGACAAAGACATGCTCTCACAGGTGCTGAGCAAGACCTACTCTTGCGCCAAGACAGACAAAAGAAGTCTCTACTGTTCTGGGCTCTGGGGTAGCCAACAGTGGTGGCAGTAAAACTTTGTAGCTGATGTGGATCTTCCTCACTGAGTGCTACTGTTCAACTGCAGTTATGGTTTGCCATGCTGCTGGGCTTGGGGCTGGTTCATGCTTTGTCATGCAAGAAGAAAGTGAGGCCCAGGAGTCTAAGGAGTACAGATATCTGGAGGGATGGAGTCATGTCTGCATCAAAAAGGCCAGTCCTGGCTCTTCTGGTCTGCTCCACCCACCAAAGCACTCACATCCTGCCCCTCTCCCTTCTGCCTGGGACACATCATTCATTGCTCAGGAGCACATGGAGGCTGCTCAGGAGCCAGGAGCCTACACATTCTGGGGTGCAGCAGTGTCCGCTCCTCCAGCCCCATGCAGCAAGACTCACAGTAAGGCAAGTGTGGGGCTGGGAGAGCAAAGGAAAGCGAGGCTACTAATTGCCTGAGTAGCTGGCAGTAAGTGCAACCAACCCTTGGATGGGCCACCCTATGCTGAAGTTTACCATATTTCTGTAGAGCATCAGCCTCACCTGCACCTCAGATGAGAGCTGTGCCTCACCAACTATAAGCAAACCATGCAGGCTGGCACACAGACGCATGGCGATGGGCCAAACGTACACAGCTACGTGGCAACTAGTACCCTGCGCAGTACCGTCACAGCACCTGGCATCACCAGGACTACTCTGAGACTGACCACATATTCCATCATGCCAAGCTCCAAAGGACTTCAAGGCACACCTGAGAGGCCAACGTGGGACCAGGACATGGGCAATTCTTCAAGGCTGTTTTGTCCGGGTTTTGTTTTCACAAGGTATCAATAGGTAATCATCACTCCAGGTTTTCACTTGGATTTTTGGGAGCTGTGCAAATAATTTTGCACTGAGGTCTGTAGAGCAAGTCAACCTTTGAGAGATTGCAAAGCCTTGAGGTCTTTGTGGAAGAGGGGAGCTACCTCCAAGAACATGGCCCAAGGTGCTAAGAAACAAGTTGCAGGCTCTCCTGTTGTCACTGAGGAGCTGTATGTGGGCTGAGCATGTCCCTTGCACCCTGGGCTTGGGTGATTTGTATGTTTGGGGGAACGACACAGTCACCCATCTGGTTTTGCTGGAGAGAAGGGGGGAAGCTTTCAGCAGGTCGTAGATAAAGCCCTGTGTAGCCGTCCAGGCTGGAGTGCTGCCACTGCCACATGACCTAGAATAACCTTGGGACAAGTGGGCACAGCTCTGTCCTGGATTGCCAAAGACTAAGTGTTGTCTGCATACAGGTTACTGCTGCTCTACAGAGTGTGCAAGGCTGGGGTGCAGGGTGCTGCATACAAGTGCAGTAACTCCAGATCTCCTGATGGAGGATGGTTAAGCTATGTGCTAAGAGAGGAAGAACTCATCTGGCTCCATAGCAGTTCTCCAGCACCAGCTCTTTTTCCCTGAAACCTCCCAGGATGGTGTTCTGTGAGCAGATTCCCCACTACAACCCAATGGACAAGCAGATGAGGTTCCTGGAGATGGAGCAGGGCTGGGGGAACCCAGCTTTTCCAGCATGCCAGACTCACACCTTCAGAGAACTGGGGGATCAGTGAGATGCATGCTGGGCGCGAAGACTCTCGGACTCACCTGTACTCTAGGCTCATGCACTCAAAGAGCCGGGTCAGGGTCGGGTCGATGCTCCGTGGATCAGCCGCCTCGGGATCAGCATGGCGGTGGCGCCGACGGGGCAGCGAGTCGCTGTGCGGCGACGACACCATGAAGTGGCCACTATGGATGACCTGGGAGGGTTTCTGCACCCCAGCACCAGGCCCTGCACCACCCGTGGTCGCATCCTCAGAGTCAGAGTCGAAGTCGGAGTCAGGGCATGACCCAACGAGGGGTTCCGGGAAGGGTCCTGGGAGCCCCACCTGAGCTTGTGCCATTGCCCAGTGCCTGCTGCAGGAGCCGCACAAGCTGGGAAGCCCTTAGTGGTCTGCCCCAGCACTGCAGTCCATATTCTGGCAAGTGCCCGAGCCCTACAGATGCTGCACTGGCATGGAGCACGCACTATTGCCCTCCCCAGCACTGCACAGGCACCTCCTCCTCAGCGTGGCTCGCCCCACCCCTGTCCCACGCCGTCTCCTCCACGCTGCTTGGTTCAGCTCTGGGTTTGCCAGGCCAGCTCTCTGTGAGCCCTATTTATAGCAGTGGCAGTGATCCCGCCCATGGCGCACCCACAGCCAGGCTGCAGCGCTTGCCACAGGCCACCACTAGCCACAGGTGCTCCAGCTCTGTGCCACTGCCATGTTCTCACCATGTGCCCGACTGCCCTGACTTTTATTTCCCCCGCAGATCTGGGGAAGATCAGCTCCAGGTCCCCTGGCCCACCCCTTGCCAGCAGGGCTTGCTGGCAGGAGGAGCACAGTCAGCTCTGTTTACCCTGGGCTAATCGCTGCTCCCAGAGCACCGGTGGGGAGAGGAGCACATGTTATTTACCTAGTGCCTCTGCCCTAACGTGTCTCCCTGCACTTCCAAGGGAACAAATACAGATTAAGGGACACAAACAAGTAAAATTATAGCAACGGGCATCCAGCTCAGCACAATGCACACCAAGTCACTGAGCCGTGCCACGAAGCTATGGAACAACTGAGGCAAAAGCCGGCTCCAAGACATGACCCAGCAGGAGAGAGGATGCAAACACTGTGTGCGAGACCCGTGGAGAGGACTATGATGAGCTCAGGTGCTCAGGATTCATATACCTTGTAGGCATGCTGTCCTTAAAGCCGACTGATTCCCTCTGTGGCTGTGGTGGCCCAAGGGAAGCAGCTAGGCAGGGCTCTTGCTCATGCCTCTTCTGGGCCCAGAGCTGACCTGGTGTAGCTGATCTTTGATAAATGCTGGGAGTTTTTGCCAGGGCTTAGCATTTCCCAAGCCATCTAGACCTGTGCCACAAGCACATCCTCACTGGTCAGTCACATGGGGATAAAGTAGATATAATTTTAAATTTAAATAATCTGTTTTATATCTAGTATCTGGCAACTTCTTCCCACAGCTCCATAATCCGACACAAGCATAGGTGCATAGGAAGCACCCAGACATAGCTTTTGGATGCCCCTAATGAAAACTTGGGATAAACAGTTGCATAAAGCTAACATCAGGTGGCCTCAGGCATCTGAACTTTAATCCAGCTCTCAGCTGGAGCTGAACACCCTTTGTACCACAAAGGTGGGTCCTGCCAGTGCTGCAGATGAGTGAGCAGCCATCCAGAATATTTTGTAGAGCTGGAAGAAGAATATGCACAAATAGTTGCTTTGGATATTTTTCTCACTGATTGATGCAAACCTCATTCAGGAGACATTTCTTCATTATCTAGGCAGGTCTACATTGCTCTGTAGCTCTCTTTTTCCCCTTTGTGACTGATTACAAATGTGTCAGCTTCTCCCAGGCTGCCTGTCAATGCTGAAGAGAGCAGCAATTTAAAAATTACTGTGTGCAGTCATTTGAGAGCAATAATGTCATGTGGATTTCCTGGGAAACTAAGAATTAGGCAAGGAAATAAAAGAAACAAAAATATTGGAAACACTCAGGATTTTTGAGAGCTCTCCTGTGCCAGGGCCACACTGTGCTAAAGGGACTTTCCAGGTTTTTCCTCAGGATCATTTGCCATCTGTTCACCTGCTGCAGGCAGACTTTGTTTTTCTGGAACAGCAGATGTCTAAGAGAAGCAGAGAAGTACATCAGTGAGGCTTTTAGGAACATTATAATGTGCTCATCCCCAGTCCAACAGTACTTGCACTTCAGAGGAGGGAAAGTTTATGAGTGAAGTACGTCCAGGCTGGGAAAAGGAGAGACAGACCGCACAGAGGGACCTTCCCCAGCAGACAGTGGCCCAGGTATGGCCCAGATGTATGCCCTGTGGGAGCAACGATCCTACACAGGAATGAGCCATCTGAATCGCTGAGGGATTTTGTAACTGGCCCTTTGGATCTCACATTATGTGATGCCAATTACAGCTATATGGGTGCAACACAGTCTCTGAGAGAGATGGTGAGGAAGCTGTGGTCCTTGGTGCAATGCAAAAGGGATGTTCCAAAGGGGCACTGCCACATGGGAGGTTAAAGCTCCAAGTCCCTGGAGCAATTCTCTAGAATGATCCCTACACTGAGCACTGAGGCAGGGCAAAACAGCTGCAGTGCTCACTATGGGGACACTACTCACAGTGCAGAAGTGGCAGTGGAGAGGGTTTCCCTCATCTGAGCCCTTGTAAGAGGTGGTGGTGAGAATTCAGATTGAAAAGTCAGTGCAAAGAAGTCACAAACCTCACTCATTAGATGAACATTGCCAGGAGCTCTAACCAAACTCCATCAGGACATTTCTGATCTGCTCATAGTGGGCTGTGACCTGCTACTTAGCTACTAAGGGAATGGAGATGACACAGAGATTGTCAGTGCTTGAAAGTCTCAGTCATTAATCTAAAGCTCTCCAGAGTCAGAGGTCTCATTTCTACATCTACCAAAGCAGCGGAAATTTCAATAAACATAGAATTAATGGAAACTCTTGGATAAATCCAATAACTTGAGGAAGAGTTGATATGGATTTTATAAAGGAGATCAGTTTAATTTTTTTGGAAGGAGGTGTATGTGGACAACAGTGATCTGATTAATATAATGTAATCAAAAAAAAGTTTTTAAGCTTTTAAAAATATCTGTCATAGAATCTCCAACGACACTGAGATGGAATAGATTGATGTCTTACAAAGCTCAGAAGCAACAGTAAGACTAATTGGAAAGTTTTCACAGTGTAGAGATAACTTATTGAATGCTACATGTACCTGTACTGGAGCTGAATTTTTCAGCACATTAATAAATGAGGGAGAAAAGTGAGTAAACAGCATGATGCCAACATTTTCTGGTGGATAAAATAGTTTGGAACAGTCAAATCTAGAGGTGACTGGAGAAAGCTGCAGAAGGATTTCAGGCTGCTGAGTGAGTGGATGATAAAATGGCAAATTAAATTCTATGTTGATAGTACATCCCTAACTGTGCTCCACGAGGGACTCTAAATTAGCTGTTACAATTGGAGAGTCAGTTTTGAGGGTAATCATGGGCAATTTTCTGAAAACATCAATCAATTATAGAGTATACAGGCTTTAAAAACTGCAAGGAAAGGAATAGGCAGCAGAAGACATCACTTGTGACTGTATAAACTAGAAGGTAATCATAGATGTATACTGACTGTTTTGGTGCCTGCCTCCAAAGAAAAGATCTAGAAGAGATGGAAAAAGTCACCAGAGATGAGAAAATTGGGCAATCAGAGGTGAGAATGAAATCCATGCAATAAAAAACTGAATATATCCATGAAGAATATATTAGGACTATCCATGAAGAAACAAATGAGGTGGTAAGTGCTATAGATGTATAAACCTGATGCAGTAGGAATAAAGAGTGATTGGAGAATGGTTATCTGGCAGTTTTAGCAACCCAAGAGCCACAGGCACGAGGCAAAGGAATGGCGAGTGAGTTTATCTCATGGCATTGTGAATCTAAAAGTCAAACAGAAATTAGATAAATTGGTGTAGCACTGGAACTATTAAACTAGACAGTCTCTGTATGCTGCATGTACAAATAAAAGCTTCCTCCTGGGAACTCTGGGCATGGGTACAAGCTCGCACTCAGTTTCCTGTTGCATGGACAGAAGTTGGTGAGTGCAGGATGAGACCTTCCAAACACTTACGAGTGCAAGGCATCTCCATCTTGTCAAAACTGCCTGCACTGACCATGGAGATCTGCTCCACAGGCCCATGCAAAAGTCTGCAGAGAAAGTTTTTGTACTTTTCTCCTTTGGCTGCAGATGCATAAATGATCTGGAAATATACATATATATATATATATATATCTTTCTATCATTCTCTTTTTCCCTGTATTTTTTGCTGTAAAATATAAATGAACTGCTCTATCTCACCCAGAACATGAACAAGTAATGGTGCTATGGATGCTGTTGACCTTCAGAACTTCTCTCAGCCTTCACTACTTCACTGAAGTGAGAAGGATGTTTGGGACAAGCAGTAAGAAATTTTTCCAATCTTCTTTTTTGACTGCCATACTGGTGCCTCTGCCTCTACAACCCAATACAGTGTAACAGAAGATAGCCTGGGATCTGAACTCCTGAATCCATCACACCTGCTCATGAAAGCTTGACACATGTCCTAGAACATGATTCTGAGACCCATGTTTCCAACAGGATGTGGATGAACTTCCTGTAGTTGGGCTACATCCCTGACACCAAATGGTGGCCAACAGAGGAGATGAGATTAATATTAAAGGATGCAGGATGCTGGCAAATGAAGAATGGATGCAGTCCACCACCCAGAGGTTCTCCTTGTAGGTGTGGATGAAAGGAGATGGTGCCATGCCATTTAGCCACATGTCCCAGAAGTGCTGTTTGGCACTTCTTTCTCTTGCAGCATTAATTCAGACTAGAACTCAAATATCTACCTTGCCACCAGCATCTATAAGGAGCCAAGTGCCAACAAAGCAGACTGCTCTCTAAGACAGTGCATGGACTTTGGCCTGGAGTTGGTGTGGCATTAGCCTTTCCTTGGAAATGGTGGTGCTACTCACACTATAGCAGCCAACAGTTTGTATTCCTCCCAGCAGTGATGAGGGAGCTGTGGAAGGAGGGCTGGGGGTGATGGCATGTTTGGCACATTGGGTCGCTGTCTCCTCATTGTTGGAGAATGTTGGACAGTTGAAGAATGGAGAAAGAGACTGAAATCTCTTGTCATGGACTCACGGTGCCCACTTGCCTATGGAGCTGAGGCTCTTCAACAGGAGTTAGCGTGTCTGTCCCCGAATTGCTGGGAATACCTTGACCTTCCACAGCCTGTAGTAGTTTAACCTGGCAGGCAGCTCAGCACCATACAAGCTGTTTGCTCACCAGCCCCCAGTGAGAAGGGAGAATCAGAATAAAGTAAAACTTGTGGGTGGAGATAAAGACAGTTTAATAGGACAGAAAAGGAAGGAAGAAGGAGGAAGAAGAAGAAGAAGAAGAAGAAGATCAATCAATATTTTCATCCTAAACCCAGAACACAACACCACACCAGCTACTAAGAAGAAAATTAACTCTATCTTAGCTGAAACCATGACATGGCCCTAGTGTGTGAGGCCACAGATGGCCATAGGAGGGAAATCCTGACAAAGGTGTTGCTGAGATACTGTCACATGTAAGGCTGAGGACCCATGGTGACGTGTTCCAGTTTATTGTCATCTGCAATACTGCTGTGAAAAACATTAATTTGGGAAGGCTGGATCTCCAAATTGATGTAGCAGTAATCACGTACATCCCAAATGGCCTGGAACCGGATACACTGTGCCTGTTGCTATCTGTTTCCTAGGATTTTCTGTAATCAAGAAAATGTCAACAAGTACCCCGGAAGCCATTATTGTCCCAGAGCTCAATTAGCAGAGGTTGGAGGAGGTGGAAGCAGGAGGTACTGCTGCAGTTTTCCCACCCAGAGTACAGCCAGTTGGCTTAGTGCTGTTATATGGATTGGATATCAGCCCTTAATCTTATAATCTTATGACAAACTCCAAAGTCACTGAAGAGTCCAGACACCAAGGCAGGCTCACCTGTGGTGTGGCCAAGTACCACCACATAAGTGAGAAGGTCACCTTGCATGAACTTTGCACATCACCAAAAATGTCTCTGTGGTCTGCTTGGGAAATGCACAGCTACAGCATCCAGATAAAGTACAGCATTCCAGCTAGAAACAGAGACCTTGTAATTATGAGTAGTGGAAGTCAAATATGACCTTAATGAGAAATTGCAGGCAAAGGACGATGGCTTTGTCAGAATCACTGGGGACTTTTCCTCTTAATTCTGAAGATATGCAACTCACTGTGGGGATCTGGCCCTGTTTCTGTCCCTAGCTGCTGCTGGAAGTCCTCTCTCCTCTGCAAGTGAAGCCATCTGGGGAGGGCTGACACCTTGTGACAGTCCCAGTTGTGGTGATGCTGCTGTATCATGCTTAAAGGGCTTCACTTTTCTGCTTGCTGTACTTGTAGATGGGGCCAGCCCTTGGTTGCCCTGACAGCGTGAACGCTTTTGGAGATGGATTTATCCATCTGGGCAGGATTTCACAGAATCATAAATTATCCCAAGTTGGAAGGGACCTATGAGGATCATTGAGTCCAACTCCTGGTTCCACATAGAACTACCTGAAAATTAAGCCATATGTCTGAGAGCCTTGTGCAAGTGCCTCTGGACCTCCGGCAGCTTTGGTGCCGTGACCGCTTCCCTGGGGAGCCTGTTCCAGTGCCTGACAAACCTCCTGGTGAAGAGCCTTTTCCTGACAGTTCCTTTCTGAACCTGCTCTGAGGCAGCTTCCTGCTGTTCCTGTACTTGAGATCAGTGCCTGCCCCTCTGCTCCCCCAGTGAGGAAGATGTAGGCCACCATGAGGTCACCCCGTGCCTTCTCTTCTTTAACAAACCAAGCCACATCAAACTCTCCTCCTACGTCGTGCTCTCTGGGTCTTTCACAATCACAGAATCAGAATCACAGAATTGTAGGTGTTGGAAGGAACCTTCAAAGATCATCGGGTCCAACCTCCCTGCCAAAGCAGGTTCCTTAGAGCAGGAGGGCAACAATCTCTGTTGCCCTTCTTTCTCTGGATGACTAGAGAGTTGCTAATGTGACACCCATATATACATGTAAGATGGGTCATAAGGAGGACCCGGAGAACTATAGGCCTGTCAGCCTGACCTTGGTGCCAGGAAAGGTGATGGAACAGGTCATCTTGAATGCAATCACACAGCATACGTGGGACAACCGGGGGATCAGGCCCAGTCAGCATCAGTTCATGAAAGAAAAGTCCTGCCTGACCAAACTCATCTCCTCCTATGACCAGGTGACCCACCTGGTGGATGAAGGAAAGCCTGTTGACGTAGTCTACCTAGATTTCAGCAAAGCCTTTGGCACAGTCTCCCACACTTTTCTCCTCGATAAGATGGCAATGTCCGTGGCTTGGACAGGCACACTCTTTGCTGGGTTAAGAACTGGCTGAACCGCTGGGTCCAGAGAGTAGTGATGATTGGAGTGAAATCCAGCTGGTATCTATTCACCAGTGATGTTCCCCAGGGGTTGGTGTTGGGGTCCATCCTCTTTAACATTCATACTGATGATTTGGATGAGGGGACTGAGTACACCCCCAGTAAATTTGCAGACAACACCAAGCTGCGGGGGAGTGTCGATCTGCTGCAGGGTAGGAAGGCCCTACAGAGGGACCTGGACAGGTTCAGTCGATGGGCAGAGGCCAATGGCATGAGGTTCAACATGGCTAAGTGCCAGGTCCTGCACTTTGGCCACAACAACCCCATGCAATGCTACAGGCTTGGGAGAGAGTGTCTGGAAAGCTGTGCAGAGGTAAAGGATCTGGGGGTGCTGATTTATGCACACCTGAACACGAACCTTCAGTGTGCCCAGGTGGCCAAGAAGGCCAATGGCATCCTGGCTTTTGTCAGGAATAGTGTGGTCAGCAGGACCAGGGAGGTGATCGTCCCCTTGTATTCTGCTCTGGTGAGGCCGCACCTTGAGTACTGTGTTCAGTTTTGGACCCCTCACTACAAGAAGGACACTGAGGCCATGGAGCTTGTCCAGAGAAGGGCTATGAAGCTGGTGGATGGTCTGGAACACAAATCCTATGAGGAGCAGCTGAGGGAACTGTTTGTTTTTTTTTCTAGTCTGGGGAAAAGGAGACTCAGAGGAGACCTTACTGCTCTTCACAACTACCTGAAAGGAAGGTATGGGGAGCCAAGGGTCAGCCTTTTCTCACAGATAACTAGTGATAGGACTAGAGGGAATGCTGTGTCCCAAGTTGTGTCTGGGAGATTGGAAATGAGGAAACATTTCTTCTCAGAAAGAGCAGTCAGGCATTGGGATGGGCTGCCCAGGGAGGTGGTAGAGTCACCATCCCTGGGGGTGTTTAAGGAAAGGTTGGATGTGCTGCTTTGGGACATGGTTTAGTGGGTGATACTGGTGGTAGGGGGGTGGATGGACCAGATGATCTTGGAGGTCTTTTCTAACCTTAATGGTTCTATTCTATGATTTTTTTATTTTCTTTTACATTTTTGAACATTTCTGACAGGAACTCATTTTCCTGCTGTTTTTCAGGAAATGAATAGCAGCTGGATTATGTCAGTCACAAGTAATAAGGCTAAATATATCTTTGGGACCTCTCTAAGAGGTTGATGTCCTTCTTCTCTTGTGGCTCCCCAAGTGGCACACAGTCCAAGTGGCACACAGTACTCAAGGTGAGGCCAGCACCCTCTGGGTAGTATTTTCATGCGCTTAACACAAGTAGCAATTACAGTCACACTGTAAGTGATGTGAAAATGCACTGCTTACGCACACCTTGAAAGCTCTGAGTGGTGGACAAATAAAGGACAACACGTTTTTGTCTATTCAGATGCTATGTAAAGGAGAGTGGGACCCCACAAGGTTGAGCTGAGGTGGATTGAAAATTGAACTGCCAGGCCTAAAGGGTGGTGGTCAACAGCAAAAAGCCTAGTTGGAGGCCACTAAAGATGAGTACCCCAGGGGTCAATACAATTCTGTTTGACATCTTCATTAATGATCTGGATGATGTGGTAGAATGCACTCTCAATAAGTTTGCAGGTGATGGCAAAATGGGAGGAGTGTCAGACATAACCAGGGGACTGTGCTGCCATCCAGAGGGACCTGGCCAGGCTGGAGAAATGGAACCTCCTGCAGTTCAGCAAGGAGAAGCACAGAGTCCTGCTCTGGGTAGGAACAAGCCTAGGCCCCAGGACAGGCTGGGGCACCCATCTGGAAAGCAGCCTGGCAGAGAAGGCCCAGGGAGTCTGGTGGGCACCAAGCTGACCATGAGCCAGCAGCGTGCCCTTGGGCAAAGAAGGCCAGTGGTATCCTGGGCTGCATTAGCCAAAGTGCTTCCAGCAGGTGGAGGGAGGTGATCCTTCCCCTCCACTCAGTGTTGGTGAGACCACACCTGGAGACCTGTGTCCAGTGCTGGGCTTCCCAGCACGACAGAGACCTGGAGCTACTGGAGGGAGTTCAACAAAGGGACATGGAGATGCTGAAGCCCTCTGCTGTGAGGAGAGATCTGGCACTGCTCAGCCTGGAGAAGAGCAGGCACAGGGGGACCCTATCAATGTCCATAAATACCTGATGTGAAGGTGCAAAGAGGACAGAGCCAGGCTCCTTTCAGTGGTGCCCAGTGCCAGGACAAGAGTCAGTGGGCACTAACAGGAGCGCAGGAGGTTCCTTCTGACTATCATGAAGCACTTCTCTGCTGTTCGGGTGACAGAAGGTATAAGTAAAGCTGTCCACACTGTCCACATATCTTGGTGTGCTTTGTAAATAGCTTTAATGTGACCAGGACGGTAAGTCAAAAAGATAACTGAGCAGCTGGCAATTTTGGACATGTGATATGGCAAAGACAGAGGATGTGTGGGGATGTCTATTAAATGGACTTGGAGGACATGAGGGAAGTTAAAGAGGTAATGCCAACAGAAATATGTCAATACAAACCTCAGAACGGATTTTGATTAGGAAAAACATCAACCTTTTGATTCATCTGAATAGGTCACTGATGTTAGAAGGAAACTAGAGTCCAACTGGATTAACTCCAGGCTGGAGCCAGAAGAGCTCAGGTATGAGGCCAGCATCCAGCAGAAAAGTGTTACCTTCCTTGATTGCCACTGAGCCTGTCCAGCACTGCAGGGGAAGGTGGGGTGATGCAGTGACACCTTGGTTGATGCTTTGCCACTAGCAGCAAAGAGAAGGAGTGTCTGTAGGTGTCACCATAGGATCTGTAATCAGCACATATGTTGTGAGCCAGGAGCCAAGCAGTGCTCACTGCCACATCTGGGAGAGGCTCAGTGATGTTGGTGCTGTTCTAGGACTTCCTCCAAGAGACCTGCATGAACTGTGGTATCTGATGTGGGGTTTCCCCACATCAAGACCCCCCCACAGGCTTGTCTTTGACACAGATGCTGCTCTGCCCATGCCACCTTGGGCATGCGGGATCCTGCCTGTCTGGCAAGGCATGGACACCACCTCACCTCCAGGCAGATGGCCATCACCGTTGGAGGTGACTGAAATCAGGCAGAACAGACAGAAACTGTGGCAGAAAGTTTATCACAGTCCTCTTGGAACAGTCCTCTAGGAGAGGGCGCTCTCACCGCTCTTCTCCAATGGTCTTTTCCAGCAGTGGTCGTAACCTGTTCATGAAAAGCCCAGCAATGGTATCCACCAGGCAGAAGACCATGGCCTCCACATCTTTTGCAGCCTCTCCAGCCACAGCTAATGTGGCTACCCAGACAGAGCTCTTGGGGAAACATGCAGCCCTACAAGTCTTAGGCTGCAGGGTGTGTCCGAGTCTTCTGTTGGTGTCCAACAGCAGCAGCAGTGGGTATGCCTGTGGGAGGTGTGCCCAGAATTGCTCAGCCTGGTGGTGGAGCTTCAGGAGGAGGTGAGTAGGCTGAGGAGCACAAGGGAGCCAGAGAGGAAAATTGACTGGTGGAGCTGTACTCTACCCTCCCTGAGACAGACTCACAAGCCTGCCATGACACCAGTGCCTCCTGCTATGCAGAAGACAAAAGTTCCCCCATCCCACCAGGCAGTAGGAGGGGACCTAGACCAAGGCAGGGAATGGAAGCAGGTTCCTACTTGGGGTAGGCAAGCCCTATCCCTGCCCACCTCGCTTTCCCATCTACTCTTATGTAACAGGCATGAGGCTCTAATACATGACAGAACAATGAAGTAGACGAAAGCCCATCCCAGTTGGAAGGCAAGGCAATCTACCCTCCGCATTGCTACATCTTCTGTCAAGAAAGAAAGAAGGGTTATCATCATGGCGGACTCCCTTCTGAAAGGGACAGAAGGCCCAATATGCCATCTGGATCCTATCCACAGGAAAGTCTGCTGCCTCCCTGGGGCTCATGTGAGAGGCATTGCCAGGAAAGTCACTCGCCTGGTACGGCCCACTGACTACTACCCACTACTGTTTTTTTAAGCTGGTAATGGCGAAGTAGCAAGGAGAAGTCCAAGAGCGATCAAAAGGGACTTTAGGGCTTTAGGGCGGCTAGTTAAAGGATCAGGGGCACAGGTTGTGTTTGCCTCTGTCCTTCCAATAGGAGGGATCAATGATGACAAGCAGACTTGTCACATTAACACATGGCTTCAGAACTGGTGCAACCGGCAGAACTTTGGTTTTGTTGATCATGGGAAGGTCTACATGACATTGGGGCTGCTGTCACCAGATGGGATGCACCTCTCTCAGAGAGGGGTAAGGATTTTGGCTCAGGAGTTGGCAGTGATAGATAGGGCTTTGAACTAGAGTTGAAGGGGGAAAGGGGTAAAAACAGGCATGCTGGTGATAAGCTAAGTGATGGCACACTAGAATCAGAGGGACTGTGTGCTAGTGAGGTCCTTCGGTGTGCTCTACTAGGTGCTGCATGCAATGACACACATTTGAAGTGCTCTACACAAATGCACACAGTATGAGGAATAAAATGGATGAGCTAGAAGTCTTGGCCCAGTCCCACAGCTACGACATCATCAGCATAAGCGAAACCTGGTGGGATAAGTCCTGTGACTGGTGTGTTGCAATAGATGGTTACAGGCTCCTCAGAAGGGACAGACAGGGCAGGCAAGGTGGGGGGGTGGCAATGTACATGAAGAAGAGGCTGGACTTTGTGGAGCTTGCAGTCGGTGATGGCAAAGTTGAGAGCCTCTGGGTAAGGATTAAGGGACAAACAAATAAAGGGGATATTGCTGTGGGAGTCTATTACAGACCACCCGGCCAGGATAATGACGCTGATGAATTATTCTTTGAGGAACTAAGAAATACCTTTAGATCAACTGCCCTTGTCCTTATGGGAGATTTCAACTTGTCAGACATCAACTGGGATTACCACACAGCCAAAACGAGCAGGTCCAGAAGATTCCTAAAGCACCTTGATGATAACTTCTTGGTGCAGGTGCTATGGGAGCCAACTAGGAAGGGTGTCCTCCTGGATCTGTTGCTGGAGAGCAGAGAGGGTCTTGTGGGGGTTGTGGTAATTGACAGCTGTCTTGGTCATAGTGACCATGAAGGGGTTGAGTTTAGAATTTATGGTGACAGAAGGAAAACTGCCACCAAAACTTCAGCCCTGGATATGGGAAGAGCAGACAGGCTGCTTAGGGAACTAGTTAGCAAGGTCCAATGGGAAACTGCTTTTGAAGGTGTTGACATCCATCAGTGCTGGTCAGTCTTTAAGCACTGCCTCCTAAAAGCACAGGATCAGGCAACTCCAAAATATTGGAAGTCAAGCAGGTGGGGCAGAAGGCCAGCCTGGCTGACCAGGGATCTTCTGCTGGAGCTTAGGCAGAAAAAGAAAGTGTACAGCTGCTGGAAGGAGGGTCAGGCAATGTGGAAGGGATACAGGGACACTGTTCACATTTGTAGGGAGAAAATTTGTGTGGCCAAAGTCCAATTAGAGTTGAAGCTGGCCATGTCTGTGGGAGACAATAAAAAGTTTTTTTGCTTCTCTGTTTTTTAATTATGTGAACAGAAAAAGGGGGACTAAATAAAACATAGGTTCACTACTTGATGGGGAAGGTCACCTCACAGACAAGGACATAGGCAAAGCAAAGATGTTTAATGTCTTCTTTGCCTCTATCTTCAATGCTGATGATGGACTTCGGGACCCCGGGTGCCCTGAGCTAGAGGACCATGATGGTGGGAATGATAAACTCCCAACCAGGGTCGGTATGTGTGCAGGATTTGCTGCTCCACCTGCATCCATACAAGTCCCTGGGTCCGGATGGGATTCATCCCAGGGTAGAGAGCTGGCTGACGTCATCACGGGACCTCTCTCAATTATTTTTCAACAGTCTTGGGAATCTGTAGAGGTCCCAGCAGACTGGAAGCTGGCAAATGTTGTACCTAATTTCAAGAAGGGCAATAAAAAAGACACTGGCAATTACAGGCCTGTCAGCCTCACGTCAGTGCATGGTAAAATTATGGAGAAGATGATCCTTGAAGTTATCGAAGCATACCTGGGGGACAATGTGGTCATTTGTCCCAGTCAACATGGGTTCATGAGGGTTAGGTTCCTGTTTGACTAACTTGATTTCCTTTTATGATATCACCCATCTAGTCGATCAAGGAAAACCAGCTGATGTGATCTTTTTGGGTTTCAGTGAAGCTTTTGACACAGATTCCCATAGGATCCTATTGGACAAAATGTCCAGCATACAGCTAAACAAAAACATCATATGATGGGTGAGCAGTTGGCTGATGGGCAGGGCTCAAAGGGTTGTGGTAAATGGGGCTGCATCAGGATGGTGGATGGTCACTAGTGGGGTGCCCCAGGGTTCCATTTTAGAGCCAGTCTTCTTCAATGTTTTTATAAATGATTTGGATGTAGGAATAGAAGGTGTTTTGAACAAATTTGCCAACAACACCAAACTTGGAGGAGTTGTGGACTCTGTTGAGGGTGGAAAGGCCTTGCAGAGAGATCTGGACAGATTGGAGAGCTGGGCAATCACCAACCGCACAAAGTTTAACAAGAGCAAGTGTCGGGTCCTGCACCTGGGATGGGGTAACCCTGGTTATATGTACAGACTGGTCGACGAGACACTGGAGAGCAGCACCGCAGAGAGGGATCCGGAGGCGGTGGTTGACAGCAAGTTGAATATGAGCCAGCAGTGTGCCCTGGCAGCCAGGAGGGCCAACCGTATCCTGGGATGCATCAGGCACGGCATCACTGGTTGGTCGAAGGAGGTTATTGTCCTGCTCTACTCTGCGCTGGTGCGGCCTCACCTCAAGCACTGTGTGCAGTTCTGGGCACCACAGTACAAAAAAAAAACATTAAACTGTTGGAGAGTGTCCAGAGGAGGGCTACAAAGATGGTGAAGGGCCTAGAGGGGAAGACATATGAGGAGCAGCTGAGGTCACTGGGCCTGTTCAGCCTGGAAAAGAGGAGGCTGAGAGGAGACCTCATTGCAGTCTACAGCTTCCTCATGAGGGGGAGTGGAGGGGCAGGTGCCGGTCTATTCTCTTTAATGACCAGTGATAGGACCCGTGGGAATGTTGCCAAGCTGTGGCAGGGGAGGTTCAGGCTAGACATCAGGAAGAGGTTCTTCACCGAGAGGGTTGTCACACACTGGAACAGGCTCCCCAGGGAAGTAGTCACTGCACCGAGCCTGTTGGAGTTTAAGAAGCATTTGGACTGTGCTCTCAGTCATACGGTCTGAATTCTGATTTTTGGGTAGACCTGTGTGGACCCAGGAGTTGGACTCAATGATCCTTGTGAGTCCCTTCCAACTTGGGATATTCTATGATTCTATGGTTCTATGAACATATCAAAGAAGCATCAGTCATCTAATAGGATAATCGCTCTTTATAAGTACATTAAAGGAGGCTGTAGCGAGGTGGGGGTTGGTCTATTCTCCCATGTGCCTGGTGATATGATGAGGGGTAATGGGCTAAAGTTGTGCCAGGTGTGTTTTAGGTTGGATATTAGGAAGAACTTCTTTACTGAGAGGGTTGTGAGGCATTGGAATGGGCTGCCCAGGGAAGTGGTGGAGTCACCATCCCTGGAGGTCTTTAAAAGACATTTAGATGTTGAACTTAGTGATATGGTTTAGTGAAGGACTTGTTAGTGTTAGGTCAGAGGTTGGACTTGATGATCTTGAAGTCTCTTCCAATCTAGAGAATTCTGTGATTCTGTGATAAGCAATGTAAGCTGTTACTCCAAGAGGAGCTCTAATGGGATATTGCTTTATGCAGGAGACAGTTTGATGTATCTGGGCCACTGCTAGCTAAATCCTCCCCAGAGTCCCCTCTTCTGTGGCTCTTCTGGCTTCAGGATAAATCATCTCTCTCGTTTTTATCTGAAAGACATGAGGCCCTTGGCTGCCCATGGCTGTGAACACAAAGCACCAAGGGAGCATGCGTTGCCCTCCCAGTGAGCACAGTGGAGAGGTCATGCATTATTGTCTGCAGCTCCTGCCCTGCGCAGTGCCTGGCAAGCTGGTGCTCAGCCCTCATACTGGCACTGTGTGGTCCAGCAGCCACTAGGATTTGTGGCAAGCCCTGATTTTGGTTGCTAATACCTACTCAGGGTGCAGGCAACATGCATGCCATGGCCCAGGGTCATTCTGACTGGCAGGGTTGACTTCTGGTAGTCAGTGCATCCCCTCTCCCCCCTCCCCCCTCCCAAAAAAAAAAAAAAAAAAAAAAAAAAAAAAAAAAAAAACAAGTCTTCCATTGGATACACAGGGCAGGAGAAAAAAGAGACTCACAAAGAAGGGTTGAAAAGACATCCGCAGTAACCTCATCTGCTTATATGTGGAGATAAAAGGCCAAGGGGCCCCAGAAGGACCATAAAGATTTGTGCTTGAAGCATGAACCACAGGAAGATGTGCCATTTTACATCAGTGCACATTTAAGCAAAGCACTGCACAGAGAGAAATTCTGGGAGCTGCTGCAGGACTCCAGCTTTCTGTCGGCAGAGCTGTTTGGGTCTTTTTGTACTCCTCTTTCTTCCTGTCCATGGATTTCATTCAATCAAGCCCCTGGTTCAGGAAGGTGAAAGTCTGCAAGACCAAGACTCACAGCCCAGCAGGGCTTTCTGCTGCAGCCTTCAGTTTGGGTGCAGGCACCATGAGGTGCTCTCAGGCTCCAGGCTGGGCCAGGGTCCACGTGCCAAGCTGCAGTCCACTGTGAGAGTGGTGGCAGCAGAACATGCACCAGTCTTGCTGCCACAGGGCTGTGGTGCTGCCACCAGCCTAGGCAGGGATGGCTGGGATGTCTGATTAGTCATGGGAGAGATGGAGAAGCTGAGGAAGAATTGCTCATCATGGATCATGGTGTAGAGACAGAGGAGGAAAGAGTTTTCAAGTGCAGATCCTAAGAACAGCTGAAAGATCAGCAGGATGCCACATCTGTGGATCCTGTGTAAATAAAGATTCATTCAGGGAGGGAGGAAGTGACCCAAGGAAGGACCTTGCAAGCCAGCAGATGAAAGCTAAAGCCTGTGTTTGAAAGCTGCCAGGATCACTCTGGCACACCCTACGTGTCACCTCCACCACTAGTAGCTGGCTGCTTGCTCCTGTGGATCACCTGCTGCTTAGACTCATACTCTATGCATCTGCCAGATCTGTAAATCTGCTTTTGTCTCTGCAGAGGAGAAATCTGAGAACATCCTCTGAGAGGCAGCTTTATCTCCTTTTATTCAACTCTTTTTTTTCGATAAATCCCTTTACTTCCACCAGGGTTTAACAGGAGTTGAAGGCTGTTTCAAATGAGTCCAAATACTTCTATTTCCTATATGAACAACTTTCAACTTCAAAACAGACTGTTTAATTGCCAGTGATTCTTAAAGAGCCTTCAGCCTGAGGCAGGCATCAATGGAAGAACTGACCAGTCAGGAGAGCAGGCTGCCTTCTTGTCTTGGTTTTGCAAAAGAATCACAAGATAGCAGATAGCTATAAATTCCCCCAGCTAGTGGGAATATTTCTTGCTAAAATGGTTACTTCATAGTAACCATTCTCAGGAGGTTTTAGGGAGTGTGTCTGTACATGGAGTTATTTCCTTGTTCATACTGAGATGTCATCTGGCAGCTATTGTATAAAGGCACTGCTCTCCTACATTTGCAAAGAAACATTTGAAAAGAAGCTCTTAGGCTTGAAAAAAGTTTGAAGAACAATGAAGTCTCCCATCCTTAAGTAGAAGAGTACTAAGAAGTAACTGATAACATCAGCACAGCATTATATAACCATAAACATTTGCATAGTTTAAAAAATAAAGACTAAAAAGCATCTATTAAATAACAGGATTTCAAGAAGGGGATTTTTAGAGTTGCTTTTGTGATTTTAAAGAGAAATGAGATGAAGAGGCCTCATTTCCCGAAGGATTTTATAGCTCTGAAACGTGACTGCCACCATCATTCTTTGGAGCGCTGAGCAGAGCACTGTTGACAGTGTTTTCCACTATGAAGTTCTGTTTCTACCCTATAAATAATCCTACAAAGTCTGCTTTCTTGCCTTGAAGGTCCCTAGATGACTTCTCTTGCTAGGGATCTTCTTCAAGTCGCCTTGCAGTTGCTGTGTGCAGCACCACATCATGAACCCTAACACTGATGATGTATTTCTAGGAGAACAACAAAGAGAAAAAGAATTTTGAAGCTGCAGCCTAGGACAGGCACCTGGAATGTGAGACACATCTGCTTGTACCCAGGGAGAACTGAAATTGATTCAATGAAGGGTTTCCTTGATGGGTTAAGCTTTTTCCTTAGCAGACAGAACATTTGCCATTATCCCAAGAGTAAAAGTCATTTAGGTGCCTCCTAATACATACAGCCAAAGGCAAGTTTTAGTAGCTCAGAATATCCCACTGTATTTAGCATTGGTGTGTCCTCACCTTGAGTACTGTGTGCAGTTCTGGGCTCCACAAATTGAAAAGGATATTAAGATACTTAAAAGCATACAGAGGAGAGCAAAAAAGCTCACAGAAGGGCTTGAAGGCATGCCCTGTGAGGCGAGGCTGAGGACACTGGGTTTGTTGAGCTTGGAGAAAAGTAGGTTGAGGGGTGACCACGTTGCTTTTTACAACTGCCTGAGGAGGGGAAGTGGACAGGGAGGTGCTGGTCTCTTCTGCCTGGTATTTAGTAACATGACACGTAGGAATGGCACAAAGTTGCATTACGGGAGGTTCACACTGAACACTAGGAAAGAATCTTTCACTGAGAGGGTAGTTAGACTCTAGATCAAGCTTCCTAGAGAGGTGATTGATGCCCTGTGCCTGTCTGTGAATTTGGATAATACCCTTAATAATATATTTTAACTTTGTGATAGCACCTAAGTAGTCTGACAATTGGACTTGATGATCACTGCAGATCACTTCCAACTGGAACCATTCTACCTGAATACACCTAAGTGTAGGAGGATGACCAGAATTAGATCCCAAACTGATGCTAGTTATGTCCAGCAGCCTCTGTGATGGGCTGTTCATCCAAGACTGCCCCTGGCACCCTTCCAGCAACTGTGCCTCTTGCTCATCTCCACTCTTCTTGCTTTGAGCAAAAAACTGTCACCTCTCCTAGACCAAAGGGCAAGAAAGGTGAATGAGTATGGGACATGAGTTGGAGTGAGGATGCAGCCCCTGAGTTGGATTGGAAAGGGGACAGAAAGCCCTGGACAGGATGAGGATTACATGGGGTTGCTGGTGCAGGCAAGGGAGGACAGGGACAAAAGGGAAGTGTGACAGTGGCTGAGGGGTGGGAGCGTGGAGCAGAGGGAACTCCTACACCTCCTGGTGGGGACTGGGCTGTCAGGAAGGGTAGGGAGGGAAAGTTCCTATCATGTACTCACTGCACAAACAGGTAATGGCAGTAGCCATGGCTCTGACTGGGAAGGCTTTTTAGTGTGAGCTAAGTTCTTGCAATAAGGCTTTTACCTGGCTTTGATTAAAGCCCTCAAACTTGGAGGCACTGAAACTGCACAAGCCTCCCATCTCCAGGTCCTCTGTGGTGATACTTCCGTGACAAGGATGCTGTGCCATTCCTGATGTTTGCACCATCAATACATTCTCTGATGAGCCTACTGTACTCATTGCTGATGGCTCACTGCCCTGATTTATCACTTTATATCCCACAGCATGGACCATCACCTGCTGCAGACATAGCCCTCTCTTTTCCTCAGCAGAGACAAGCACATGACCTACAACTTGGGTTTTATTCCAAGCTTCAAACCACTCTTCAAAAAATCTCAAGCATGGTCTGGGGAATGCCTGCATACATTGTCCAAATGCAGGACTGCCATCTCCTGGGCAGCTGGGAAACTCAGTCTACAACAGCCCCTGAAAACCACCCTGGAATAATTCAGAGGCCATGTGACCAAGAAGCCACAGCCATGGTGGGTATGGCCCAAGGAAGAGAGACACAGCATTGGGCTACTTCGAAAGCAAATCTGGCCTTCTCTGTGTTTAACCCATGCACTAAGCAGAGCATGAGCAGTGTCTTTGGGCTCTCAACCAGAAATTAGAGAGCCAGATGGGCCAAGCAGGCTGCTTCCTGAGTGCTCAGCACTGCTGTATCCCTGCCTGCCTCTTTGGAGCAGTTTCCTGCACACCTCTGCCGTTCCTGAAGGGCGGAAAGACACCAGGCCGAGCTGGGTGGCCCTGCACCATGGCTGGAGGGTGTTGGCAGGACAGAGGCACTGGACTGGCACTGGGTTCAGGGGACCGCAGCTCTGCTCCCACCCCTCCCCATGGGTCCAGCCCCCTCACCCCAAGCTATGCTGTGGTCCGGATCTGCACCTGACCCCCGCAAAACCCAAACTCCCATCTGCTTTCCTTACACACCATTTTTCCTTCTCATCCTCACTTTACCCTGCAGCCCGTGGAAGTGGACAGGAAAGTTCAGCCCAAGAAACTGAGGTCTGATAAAGCTGCAAGCAATGAAAGCAACACTTATGGGATGTACCACGCAATCCTCTTTCAATGGCTGTGATCCCACTCTGCTTTGAAAATAACTCCTATAGCTCCTACAGCACCTGACCAAGGTAAAGAGAAACCTCAACAGAAATTCCTAAACTCACCATTATATTTATGGCATTAAATCCCAGTTCTGGTAGCAGAAGTAAATAAGGACAAGTGTTAGCATAATAGAGATTCACTTATCTCAGCATTAATTCTGTGCTCTGTTAATGTGTGCAGGGAGCCAGGTATGGAGTGGGGGGAAACCCTGGTGGGTCCTGCCCCACACACTGGCAGGACAGGCCTGGGGGTTGGCAGTACCAAAGCAGGATGTAGGAACCAAGTGAGAACTGTTTGTGTTTGTTGGGACCGATCTGAGCATAAGCAGAGGGTGAACCACAGAGCAGACAGTGGGGTGGCTGATCTTGGAGGGGCTGAGATGTAGCCAAGCACAGCAGGACACCGATGTGCCTTTTGATGTACGAAGGACAACACCAAATTTAGTCCAAACACAGATGCCAGGTTAAAGACAACAAGTGTAGCAATGCAGTGAAGAGACAGACTATTTCTAGCAACTGTATACAGACTATCAGATAAAGAGAGAAAGAGAAGCCAACTGAATGCCCCCTCTGTGACTGCATTTCTACTATTAAGTTACCCTGTGAAGTCAATTACTCCTGCATGGCACAGCATGTGCACAGGGGAATAACAGGAGCTCTGCGCTCCTCAGCACCCATTGCCAAGTGAGGTCCATCACCATGTACCTGGATCCTCCCTGGCACCATGAGAGCATCCAGGACAGAGCTGATTTCTGTTGTCTCCTTTCTCTAAGCACGCTATTTGATCCCTGCATTACATCTTGTGGAGTTAGAGAGAGAGATGCATTTGTAGCTGCATCTTAGGCACTCTTATTCTGTTAATTAACTTTATCCTTACATTACAGCATTACCACTATCTCCAGCTTGTTAAACAATCATTTAAACATACTTTCAGCTGATTTCTGTATGTCAGCTGGCACTGTGTTCAGTACGGTAACTGACATGTTCAAGGGAGGCTCAAAGCTTTCTGAGGTTACAAGTACCTTAAACAAATAAATGCCCCATGAAATTAATTTCTTTTCCCACTCCACCAGCAGAAATGATGTGATACTTCTTCTATTAAAATAATCTGGTAAATACATTTTCCCATGTGAAGGGTGTGATACAGAAACTGTTGTGTCTGTTACAGAAATGGATAACAGTTTTGGCTCTGTTGCTTGAGAACAGCACATTTTGCACAGCTATTTGTGCCAAAACCCATGCCTACTTGTATTGGGTTTACATGGCAAGGTTTTGGCAGTGGGGGGCTCCAGGGGTGGCTTCTGTGGGAAGAATCCAGAATCTGCCCCGTGTTAGATAAGAGCCCATTTCAGCCAGCTGCAAAGGGACCTGCCACTGGCCAGAGCCAAGCCAATAAGTGATACTGTTTGTGCCTCTGCAAGAGCAGACATACATGTATAAGAAAGGGAAACAAACAAACAAACAAACAAACAAAAAACTGCTGCACAACAGCAGCTGGGAGAGAAAGGAGTGAGAAACACCCTGCAGCCACCAAGGTGAGTGCAGCTGGAAGTGCTCCAGGCACACAGCACAAGTTCCCCTGCAGAGGCCCCTGGTGGAGCAGGCTGTCCCCCTGCAGCCCATGGGTCCCACATGGAGCAGATCTCCACGCTGCAGCCCATGCAGAGGAGCCCATGCAGGAGCAGGGGCCTGGGGGGAGCCGCTGCCCGTGGGGGACCCGTGCTGGAGCAGTTTGCTCCTGACAGATGGACCCCGTGGTACAGAGCCATGTGGGAGCAGTACTTGAAGAGCTGCTGCCTGTGGGCAGCCCCCACAGGCTCAGTTTGGGAAGGATGGCATCCCGTGGGAGGGCCCCCACAGGGAGCAGGGGCAGAGAGGGACTGTGAAGGAGCGGCAAAGACAAAGCATCAAGGACTGACCTCAGCCTCCATTCCCCATTCCCCTGAGTCACTCAGTGGGAGGACATGGAAGAAGATGGATGGGGAGAAGGTGTTCTTTGTTTTGAGTTTCTCACTGCTCTAGCATATAAGTAATAGGTGGCTGGAGTCAGATGGTCAAAAAACAAGCCATTAAGACAGGCTTCTTTGGCCTGAGGAGGTGGAGAGGCTTCACCCTTGAGGACCTTGTTAGAGCTTCAGCTGCTAGCATTTAGGGAGCACTGTATTTCTGTGTGCTTTCACTGATTGCTTGCAAGGTGGCGAAGAGGGGACTTGTTTTTACCTATGCTTTTCTGTGGTAGAGGAAGGAATCATGATAAAACAGTAACTCCTTGTTTTATGCAGTGCTGCTTTTTCAGTGGAGATGCATAATGGCAGGATATAGTGTTGATGTACCACGTTGTCCAACTTCACCTAACTTTATGGTCTGAAAAGATGAATTTGTCCCACAAATCCCACTGTTCATTAAGGCTTCTTCTTTTCACTCTGAAGTAGTAATAGCAGGTCTATGCAAAGCAAACATATTCCTCAGTGCAATGAGGCAGTGGGGATCTGGGATTGCTAAAACATACTTATTTAATACGCTAGATGTTGGGTAAAATCAGCATTCCTGATCACTGAAAAAGGGGCTAGAAGGTGCACTCCTGGGCTCGTGTTTATGTGACAGCTTTTGGCAGGCTGCACTTGAGCTGCTGCCCCTGGGATCACTAGTAAGAACACATGTAACATGAACTTGGCACGAATGCTTTATTGTAATAAAAGAAACAACAACATTCGATTTTGGATTAAAAACAAGCACACTACAACAACAAAAAATCACACAGTTCCTGGACTTACATCCTCGCACAGAAGCAGCACCCGAGAGGATGCCCAGGCCTTCCGCCTCACGGCACCCCGACCGCGGCGGCCGCCGGCACAGCCCCGCGCCGTGCCTCAGAGCCGAGACCCGGCCCCACGCCAGCCCGGCGGCTACCGGCACGAACGGGCGGGCCTGGCAGCACCGCGACCCGCAGTCACCGACTGAGCCCCACACCGAGGAAACGGGACCGGGACCCTCGCTACCTCCCCGGCCGGACCCCTTCCCGAAGGCAGCGGCCCCCACACGAGCGACGGCCGCCGTTCCGCGACGCCCCGCCCGCCCCTGCCCCTTTAAGAGCCGGGGGAGGGGGGAGCGGGACGAGCCGAGCGCGGAGGACAAAGCCCAGCAAGCGGCCCCGCCGCGGTACCCGGATGGGCGGGGAGAGGGGGCGCGCCTCGATTGGCCGCGGCGGGGAGGGGCGGGAGGGGACCGGGGCACAAAATGGAGGCCCGCTCCCTGCCCCTTACATAACGCGACCTCTCACCTTGCGCGCGGCGCAAGGCAGCGTGCTGCGCCGAGGGGGTGGGGCGAGGCGGCGCGATTGGCGGGCGAGCTAGCCAATCGGAAGCCGGCCTCTCCGGCGGCCCGCCAGTAGGCTCTCAGAGCCGCGGGGGGCGGGGGCGGGCCGCGCGGCGCGGGGTGGGCAGGTTCGGGTGCGCGCGGCGAGGCCGGGCCTGCCGCCCGCCCGCCCGGGAGGGGGAGGGGAATCTCCCGCCATTTTTCAATCCTCCCGCCCGGTGCCGCCGCCGCACGGATCCGCCGGCCCCAGCCGGGGCCTGTCTCGCCGCGCCATGGCGCCACTGCTGGGCCGCAAGCCCTTCCCGCTGGCTAAGCCGCTGCCGGCGGGGGAGCCGGGGGAGCGGTTCATCATCCCGCACACGCAGGAGGCCTTCCGCACCCGCGAGTATCCCCACGGCCGAGGGGGGGGGGAGGAGGCGGCCCGGACAGCCCCGGGGCGGCGTCGCTGTCACCCGCCGGCGGCTCCGGGACGGCCGCGCGAGCGGCGTCAGCGCCGGGTGGGCGCGGGCCCGGCCTCCGCGGCCGTCCCGGGCCTCCTGGGGAGGGCCCGTGCGAGACGGCGGCGGGGCCGAGCCCGGGGCCGCGCCGAACGAAGCCGGGCCGAGAGGCGGAGGCCGCCGGTATCCGCTGGGCGGCCCCGGCCTCTTCTTCGGCGCTGGCGCGGGCGGGCCGGGGCTCCTGGCGGGCTTCTCCCCGCTTCGCAGGCGGCTAAAAGCGGGCGAACGACGGGCTGAAGGGGCCCGGGAGCAGCCTCGTGCACGCCGCGTCTCGAGACAGCCCCGGGCAGGGCGGAAGCCTCCCGGTGGGTGCCGCAGGCGGGCTCCTGCCTGCCCGGAGCAGGCGCCGTGCTCTGGAGGAGAGCTGTGGGGTCTGCGTCCTGCGGGCGGGGAGGGGGGGCGGGCGGAGGGACCGGGGGCTCCCGCACGGGAGGGAATGAGGCAGTGGCGGAAGCAACCTGCCCGCGGGCAGCCGGGGGGCTTCAGCTCCAACGGGAGGGGTTTCTTCAGGGCCGCCTTCGCGAGACAAGCGGCTCTTTGGGTTCCGTGGAAGCGGGCGCGCGTCGCTCTTCGGGAGGCAGGAAGTGGACGTGGGCAAGGCAGATAACTGACGGGAGCTGTGCGGCTGCGTGGGCAGCGTTAGCGTTTGGGCCCTGTGCCGGGCTGAGGGGGCAGGACTTCTGCGCCGTAACCTACAGACCGCTGCCTCAGGAGCCTGGTTTGTTGCTTGTGTGATATGGCTCAGAATCTGAGGAACTGAGAACCGAAGGAAGGACTGAAACCATGGCAGAAATGCATAAATAAAGAAATGTACCTCAGAGATCTTGTTGGCGTGCAAGACGCAGGGATTCGAGCACTTACACAGACCCTCCTGGCATTGGGGATGTAAGAGTGTCGTGTTACTTCAGCACGAAGAAGAGAATGCAAAAGCCCCTAGGAAGGATTAGCTCGCTTTTGAAGAGGAAATGCATATATGAGTGCAAATAGGCATTATTAATGCAGTCTGACCAATAAAATTCACTCAGTAAAATTGAGTGTTTGATACAAGGTAGATACGTGCTTTTTAAAAGTACTGTAAATTCAAATATATTCCACTTGAAACCAAACAGCATACTATGTTTGTGTAAACAAACTGAAAGGAGCTCAGTCTTCCAACTGGCCAGGCAGAGGCAGACCTGTTCTCTTCCTCTTCATGGAACTATCAGTGGTCAAAAATAAGAGTTTAATTCTAATTACTGCTGTTGTAGATGTTGCTTTAAGGTTCACCTGCGATGTAGGAATAGCTCAGAGGTGTTTAGGGGCACCTTATGAGAACACCAGTCTGTTAGCATGGCTCTTGTGGATCGATGAGCAGGTGTAGGACATGTTTCTCTGGACACTTGGATGGTATTAGCCTTAAAAAAGAAATGATGTTTTCTCTCTCCTGGGAGAGGATGCTGGTAGCTGCAGGGTCAGAAGGAAAGAAAGCACGTGCAAGCACAGAGGTCCTACAGAGATGCTCTTCTGTTGGAGAAAGTACTACATGGAATGCAGTGGGAGGCTGACAGCCTAGCCTGTTCTAGAAAGTTCGTGTTGCCAGACATATCAAGAAGCTAAAAAGAGAAACTAAGTTATGTTAGGTTTCTATCTTACTTTGTTGCCTATGTGTATAATACAAGCTAGGCAAAAAGTGGAACAGAAAATTGCAAATGAGTCAATAGGCTGAAGGGAGATGTTACCTAAGGAAGATTGGAGGTTTTTTTTTTGTCACTTCTGTTGACCCTGGATAGCCACAAAAGCCATTCATTTGCACTAGCTTGCAGAGAGGGCTGTACTGGAGCCTTTACCCAGAACAGCTCTTGGTGTGGGTAGTGCCAGGGCCTGGCAGAATGTGGTTGCCTGACCTTTTTCCACCTTGAAAAGCAATTGATCAGCTCTTGCCCTTAAGGTTTGCAGGCTCTTACACTGCACAGCTATGAATGCAGTATTTGAAAGACACAAACTTTAAGAATCTTTAAGATTTGCGGCTGTAGATTAGGTTGAATAAGAACGGAAATGGGGGTATTGTGTGGTAAATGTGAGGGAAGACATCTGTCCTGTGGGCAAGGGTTAAGAAAGTGTCTAAAAGCAGTGGGCAGATGGATAGACTAGTCATCAGAGCTCAGATATTTATTTGTCTGTGAAGTTTATTTCTAGTTTTACATGGCTTTCTTCTCTAGCTAAGTCCCCTGGAAATCTTTTAAGAGCAACTGTGCTGTGTAGAGTCCCTTGCATGCTAGAGAAGCCTTGTGTTTCAGAGTGAGACTTGTTCATTGTGTGGGGATGGATGAATCACAGAATGGTCAGAAATAGGCTCCTTATGGCTCGAGCTCTGTAGGATCTACTCTGAGATCATGTGAGGTATGAAGCAAATAAATTATCCCTGCTTCAAGTATGGGACAGTCTTGTCCTGTTTATTTCATGTGTGCACCAGGGAAGGTGAACTGTCTGTGGTGCGTGTACAGTGAGTTTGATGTCTATCAAAATCCAGAATTCATGCTGTTGACACCAGGCGATCTCTTCCATTAATGTGTGGAACTGCTGTAGTGTGTTCTGTTGTGCTGGCCATAGTTGGGAAAACTCCTTTGCTAGTTCAAGAGAAGACACAGTTTGGAGAGCTCATTGACCAGGGCTGGCAAGATGGACTGTTCCAGCCAAAGCTTTCCTTCAGTGACTCTTGGGAAGCTGTATTCTTCTCCCCAGGCAAAAGTTTGCTGTGATTGCACACATCTATCTTTAGTTTATGGGTGTGTACAGTGAACTGCAGAGAAAACATGAAGAATTGGACTCCATTGTAGTTTACATCTTGACGTGTAATATCAGAAAATTAAAATCTGGATGAAAGGTGGCAGCACCAAAACATGGTCATGTCATGCTCTGCAATTGTGTGAAAACTTTGTCTCCCATCCACTTTGTAAATGTACTTCCTGGTAAGTTTGCCTCTGGCTGTTACATGTGGAAACAATTATGATACTGTAAAGCTATTTTGGAGTTGATACTAATTTATATGAGAGTATCACTAATCTGGGAAGGAACAAACTTTGTATCTGTTTAATAGTCTTCTTGTGTACTTTTAAGCATTTTTCTTTAAAATGGTCCATTGTTTTTAATTTAGATTTGTTTTCTGACTTTTAACATCGAAGTCATGTCAGGAGGATAAAAAAAGGAATGTGATTTGTTAACTGTTGCACAGTGGGTAGTCATCAGTATTAATGTATTACAGCTTTCTGGGGAATGTTCACAAGTAGCTTTTGTCCGGGTTTTTTAGTTAGCATGCTGGGGGGTTGTGGCAAAAGCAGTTCCAACTGTGCTCTTGGTAGAAAGATGGGGTGGTTGTGGCATATCAGTGAGCCCTTGCTTGTAGCCCTATACCAGATCTGTTGTACAGTTTGAAATAGGTTGGGTTTGTTTCCAGTCTGAGTTGAAAGGACAAACAGCACTTGTGTAGTGGAAAGTTTGAGCTACAGCAAACTGCAAAAACGTTGTCCTGCTGTTCATCTTTGTGCTCACCCCAGGATTTAAAAGTAGAACCTGACTTGAGAGGCTTCAAGCAGAGCACAAAGGAAGGATGAGGATTGTGGCCGTGAGTCTTGAGCGCTGGTTAAAGAATGTGGCCAGGGGTCAATGTTAGATGAGAGCTGACCAGCTGCAGGTGGAATTAAATTGCATTTTGAGGGACAGAGTTGAACTGGACAGGGGAATTGCTGTACCTGCCACTTTTAAATTCAGCGTTGATATGAGAAAAATGAGTTGTAGTATGGTGGGATTTCACATGTTTTCATAAGTATGTACAGGCAGAATGCTTAGGGAAAATCCTTGTGAGCCTTCCTGTTAATATGGGAGATGGTGTTAGGTAAAGCAATACATACATTTCAAGTATATATCAACTGGAGATGAGCATTTTTTTTTGTTCTCCTTGCTGGGAGGATTACTTATCTCCTCACAGGGACATAGAATGTTTTTAAGTGCAGGAAGTAGAACATTATTTCTCACTTATCTCAAACATTTCTTCATAGTTAGTTAGAATACTGAAAGCTTATTAAGGCAGTGTGGTGAACCCTTAATAAGGGTATTTTTCCTTTAGTGTTCGTGCTAGGCAGCTGCAAGTCTTTGGTAGTGTCCATGGATATGTCTAAGAAAATCCATGGGAGAGGGAAGGTGGCTTGCTGAAGGAAACTGAAGACCAATGTTGTTTGTATGTTCAGATTCCTGTCTATGATGAGGATTGAATTTGCTTTTGACTTCTGCTTCTTGTGGGAAAGGCATAGGAAAGAACAACATTATGACTTCAATTTAGTCATTATTAGAATCTCCAATTGCTGTAAATACAAGTAGGACTCCTGGCTTCTGGTTAGATTTTTTTTTTCAGCTTGATATTGTTACTGAAGCTTACTAAAATCACACTTCTGGCCTGGTCAGCATCTCTTGCAATGAGCTGCTCTAAGCTGTGCTTTCTCCTTGCCTCCTGCCACTGCCCCAGTGCTTTGTGTCCTGCAGCCCCAGGCTGCTGCCTGGGCTGAGAAACAGGTACCCTCAGCTGTGATAAAGGCTGAGGAAACTCAGGTGCTTTTGAAACTTCACAGTTGAGAGGGATAAGAAATAGCCAGAGGACTCAAAGCTTAGTTGGATGATGCCTTGTCTAATGCAAATTCATCTGCCAAGGAGCAGGAAACACTCCAAGAAGGGCTGTTGGGGAAATGGGGGATTTTTCAGATTTAAGACGTGTTCTGGGCAGACAGAGTGCTGTCAGCAGTGGCAGTGCTGTGTTTTGGTATTCTTGTATAGCTCTGGTTGATGTAGCTATAATGTGCCTGTCAGTGTTTTCAGAGTAGCATCTGTGCCTTATGTCCAAGAAAACTGGTTTCATTGGAATTGCAACTCGCCTTCCTAATACAAATCTCTTTTTAAAACCACCAACTACAACAAAACTTTAGCTGAGTCATGCTAAAATTTTTTGACAAAGTGTACACAAAGCACAAAGCATGGCTTGCTGTGATTGGTGGCTCTGCCTTCGCAGGAGAGTGGAGCAATCTGCATGCTCCCACAGCAGCTCACTTGTAATTAGCACTTGTGCTGCAGTGGGCCGAGCCTCTGTAGTTGTTACATGTATGCTTTGAGCTCTTTGTTTGCTTTCTGCTGGAAAATGCACCAAAGGAGGAGAGAGAGAGAGACTTTTTTTTTTTTTTTTTTTTGCCCCTCTGTTATAATTTCTTTGCTTTCCAATGATAATTTAAATACACATCAAACTAAACAGGCTGCCACAGGGTAAATTGTTAAGAATTTACACTGTATTAGCTTTTCTGACAATTTTGCCTAGACAGTCCACAGGAAGTATGAAGTAGCTTATCTGGTTTTACTGACAGATAACTACCTCTTAGGTGGAATGAATAAAGCATAGGCAGAGATGCTTATAACAGAGTAGCTAATGCTGTATTTCATATGAGTGTCTGCACTACAGCAACTCACCTGTGCAACTATTAAACTTAATGGGCAGAATAACTTAACTTTGAGGCTGGTTGTGGTATAGGAAGCAGGAGATGATGATGAAGATACTAATGTTGTGCTAACCCAGGAGGTTGCCTTTGTTGGAAACTACGGCAAACATGGCCTTCCTTGTGACTTCAGTTTCAAGGCTTCTGTTTTGTTTTTTTTTTTCTCCCCAAAAGACTGGGGATACTGGGTAGACCACTAGTTTGCATCTGAAGTTTATAATATCACCCTAAAGCATTGGAGTGGTAGTTCACCAACAGTTACTCTCAGGCAATTAGTGATGGTTCATCTATGCTTCCTGCATCTGCCTGTGATGTTGGTGCTGCTTTCCAATGAATCAGACTGGAATAGCTGAAAACTTAGCAAAACCAAGAAGTGCTTAATGGTACGTATTTCCCTGGAGCATTTCAGCTGAACCAATGGTGGTGTGCCACCTTCTGTATGCCAGCACAGAAGAGGACAGACATTTCAGCTGCAGAAAGTTTGAAAGGGTCCTGGTCTAATAACCTATCAGATTTAGTGCAGCATCTCCGTGGTAGATGCAGAGTCAAACCTTACCTTTAGTCTTTGTGCACTCAAATAGAAAGAGTTTAATTGAATTAGATCGTCTTGTGCTACACCGGCTATGCTTTCTACTGCATAAATCCTGTTTTCCTGAGCTGCTACTGCTACAGAGAATATGAAGCGCGGTTGGAGAGATACAGTGAGCGAATATGGACATGCAAAAGCACAGGAAGCAGCCAGCTGACGCACAAAGAAGCTTGGGAGGAGGAGCAGGAAGTTGCTGAGCTGTAAGTACCAGTGAAAAAATTGGTATGTGTCTGTCTTAGGGGCAAAAGAGAGGACTTGGAAATGAGATATGATTGCTAGTTTTTGAAGTAGGTAACTTTTTACTGGCTTTGGCTATATCTGGGGATTCTGGAGTTAAAAGCAAAATCCAAATTTGATGCCATTGCTAATGCAGTTGAGTAATGTACTTCTGTGCTGTATCTTGGTATTACTTGAACTAAAATAGTTCAGCATATGCTACTTGATGAATTTTAGAGTTCCTTGAGTAATGGAAATTCTTCAGAGGGGGAAAAAACAATTTAAAAATAAGTTTTTGGAATTTCACATCAGTGAGCTCCACAGCTGTAATTATTTTTGGCACATCTGTATTGGAATCACTCATTGTACTAAATGCAGCTACTTTGGAGTAAGCATTTGGGGATCTACTCTATTTGAAATGATAAATAACAAAGGGATAACAGCAAGAATAATTAATCAATTCAGACCACCATTGTTCTTCCTTGCTGGTGTGTCCATGACCTCCCCCTCTAGTGCACGGCATAGGCCCTGAATCCTTGGTTGAGATCCATGGTGACCCTTGCCGTAAGAGAATTCTCTTGAAAGGTGTAAGCTGTTGGCTGAACTAACATACATAATGTATTTTGTGCATATCAAACTGTAGGAATAATGCCTATCAAACTGTAGGAATAATGCCAGGCAAATGGTATGTTTCTCTCTTCTGTGAACTGATGACTTGGATTTCTGTAACTTTTTTGTTTCCCCGGATTTAAACTGGGCATACTGTAAGCATATGAGAGGAAAATTGAGAGGAAAGTTTCAGCTGCATCTCTTTCATGAAGAATCCAAGTTTCTGACTGGCAAAATAGTTAATAGCTTCAGTTTGAGGAGAAATTTTAAGTTTTATCCATTAGTTAAGTTTAAACGCATCCGTAAAGGCAACAAACAAAAATCACTTTTCCTAATAGTCCTAATGTTGATGAGGCTTGAAGTACTACTGTCACCCATCCTTCCTCACAAATGTTCCTGCCTGTGAGGAGGGTGTGCAGCTGACTAGTGTCATGTCCTGTTGGGTAGTGACATTTAATTGGTTGTGCACTTCTGAAAACATTTGAAAAATGGAACATAAATGAAAAATGTATCAATAACATTTAGCTGTAGTCTCTTGAAATGTGTGTGTGGGAAACATCCTATGAAGTGAAATTTTGGACTTGTCTCTCTGAAACAGGATTAAAAGCTTCCTAGGTGGTTTATGGGCTGCTGATAGGAAAAAAAAAAAAAAGCTTGCAAAATGGATAAATTTGTTCATGGCAGTTGCAGAACAGCAAATACAGCAGAGAAAGCTAAAAGGGCTCTGGAAAAGTGGAGTATCTTGTTCATTCTTACAGTAACTTGAAATAGATTTTATTTTTGCAATATTTGCAGAGCCAAAAATCTTTATGCAATATACTTCTCAGCACTCCTATCAATTAACTGAACTGACTTGATCCTTTAGTAAGTAAATTAGTCAAGTGAACTTGTAAGTCTTCTCTCTTCTTTAAATGAAAAAGCTTTAAGATCTTGCCATGGCATGAAACACACAAGACATTTTTCTCTGGAAAGATAACTTGATTGTGTAAGCCTAGACCTGCCTTCTTTCCTGCATTAGGAGTGTGTAAGCCCAGCGTTTGGGAAGAAAGAAAAGCTCAGTGTTCATTAGCATCATCTTACTGTTGGAAACAAAAACCTTGAAGTAACAAGTCCCAGAATAATGACAAGTTTTTGGTATACGTTCCCCATTTAATTGGGAGGCAGTAATAACCAGCAAGAAAGTCAGTGCTACTCTTCCCAGAATTTTTCAGTGTTTCTTCTGGGAAGGACAAGCACAATTAGTATTGTCATGCCAATTGACACTTTGGAGAGTGCAGATGGGGAGGGCATGAAAAAGCCTTTCTGTCTTTGCATTCCAGTGTGGCATTTGCCTAAAACATTGTCCTAGCTGTAAGCATTCCTGGAATTGCAAAACTGGAGGTTACTTTGCATTTTGGCCTTTCTTCCTTGAATAATGAAAGCTTCTTACCTCCTTGCTCAGCTTGAAGGAGGAGTTCCCCATCTGGTATGAGAAACTGGTACTGGAAATAGTCCACCACAACACTGTGTCTTTGGAAAAGTTGGTGGATGCAGCTTGGCTGGAGATCATGACAAAATTTGCAGTGGGAGAAGAGTGTGACTTTGAGGTAAGCATCCATTTTCAATTTTTTCCCGTGCTTTTACACAGAACTAATTTTGTATATCTAAAGGCAGAGGTGGGTAAGAATACGTGTACTGGGTCTGGCTGGAATGTTAACTTTCCCGGCAGCAGCCCATACAGCGCCGTACTCTGCACTTGTAGCTGGAACAGCAGTGTTATCACACCAGTGTTGTGTCTACTGCTGAGCAGCAGTGGCACAGCATCGGGCCTTTCTCTAAACCTCCTAGGGGGTGGGCAAAAAGTGAGGAGAGAGACATCACTAGGGCAGCTGACCTAAACCAATCAAAGGGATATTCCATACCATGTGATGTCACACTCAGCAATAAAAGGTGGAAACAGGAAGAAGAGGGGAGGGGTGGGCTCTCATTGGGAAAACGTCGGTCCTCCTCTCGAACACCGGCTACGTGCGTTGAGGCCCTGCTTCAAGGACGTGGTCAATCATCGCTCATTTGTGGGAAGTAGAGAGTAATTTCTTTCCTCTGGACTTCCATATAGCCTTCATTTATTTTATTTGTTTGTTTTCCTCCCTTCTTTTTATTTTTTTCCCTTTCCCCCTCCCTTTTCCCCTTCCCCTTTTTTATTTCCCCTTAGTTAAATTGTTTAGTTCATAATAATCTTTATTTAATTATTATTATTATTTCCCTTTAATTAAATTATCCTTATCTCAACCTGTGAGTTGTTCTTTGCTTTACTTCTCCCCCTCCTCATCTAAAAGAGGGGGAGTGAGAGAGCGGTTGTGGGGTTTAGCTGCCCAGCACGGTAAAATCACCACAATATGTTAGCCACATGCAGTATCAGAAAGATGGTGAGATTTTTTTTTTGGAATCCTAGTGACATCACCTGCTTTTGAATGTGAAACAGTTCTATGATAGAACAGAAGCACACAGATGACCCATACAAATGTCATGAGAAAAAGGAGTGACTTTTTTTTTGGGGATGGGGGAGCAGAACGGGGACACAACAGCTTTGTTTTATAGTTTAAACATGCAATGGTCTTTGTGTATGTATTTCATTATATGTAAAATACATTTATATTTTAATTACCAGTCGTTTAAAATTATAATCTGCTGTAATCTTTTCACATAACGTGTCCTCAGAAGGAGTGATAGTCTTAAACTGATGTACCTTGAGGTCAACTGCTTAGAAATATCTAACGATACTCTAGTAATTAGAAAAATTCCTCCAGAACTATGATCAATAGGGAAAACTCAAACTTATTAAAAGTAAGGAAAATTACTATTAAAAAAAAGTTCTGTTTTCAATTTTGTTTAGGATATATTCTTTCATTTGTAGCTACAAAGGTAGTACACATTCATTTTGCCTACATACTCCTTCCTTAGGTTGAGAAAGCAACATAATTAAATGCTGAAGAAACTAGTGGGTTGGCAGGTTTCTCTCTTTTTTTTATTTTTTAAGCAATTTGTACAGAGCTGCCAGATAGGAATAGTAGAAAGAAATCCTGTAGTTGTTTCATGACAGGGATAATAAGCTTCTCTCATCAAGTGTTTGGCCAAACTGCAGATTACAATTACTTTTTTTGGTGTGGGATTTGTTGGTTTTCATTTATTTTTTTTCCCATAATGTTAAAGGTTGTTAGTTCATGTGTCTTGCTCAGATTCAGTTTTCATTAATATTTTGTTGCAGGTTGGTAAGGAGAAAATGTTGCCTGTGAAAGTTGTGAAAATACATCCCTTGGAGAAAACTGATGAAGAGACCTCTGAAAAGAAGTCTGATGGAGCTTGTGATTCCCCGTCCAGTGATAAAGAGAACTCCAGCCAGGCAGCCCAGGACAATCAGAAGGAATCCATCCTAAAAGAAGATGACAATAGAAGGGAAAGTATGAGTAAGTAGTAAGGCAGCATGACAACAAGTCATAATGAGATAACAACTAGAAATGAGTATTTCAATTCATATACATTGTGAATCTGGGCTGTGAAAGCTGTATGTGATATTTAAACAGTATTAGGTAATCAAAATCCTGAGATTTTCATTGTTAATGGTGAAGCTTCAGCGGCATCAGTGCTATTGGCTTTCAACTGTTCTTGTTGGTTTTAAAGCAGAAAACGTATTGTGGTTCTAAGGTGTAAGTACAGAATGCTATGCATGAAATGTATAAAGATTTGAAAATACAACAAGCATTAAAAAAGAGGAGGAAAAATCCTCAGCAAAAGTTTGTGCAGCTGAAAAAAGCTAGAAAAAATTTAGCTGCAACATACCTTTGAATGCAATCCTTTGAACAAACATCTCTGATTCTAAAGGTTGTTGTTTTGCAATCAGAGACAAGCTCTCATTTTCTTTCATGTCCTAAGTTGACATAAAAAAAACAAAAGTGTTTTATTTTGGTTCTCCCCATTCCAATGTTCAAATGCTGAGTCAAAATTCATGCAGAAAAATGCATAGTAAACTTTTTTCAAAAGGTTCAGGATAAAGCATGCTATGAAATAGCATTTCCCATTTTCATCTGTTCCTCCTTGCTGCAGAAAAAGTAGTTGTCTAAGGCTTTTCTCGTCTCTGACAAGGTTCTCTGGAAAGAAAAAACAAATTAATGTCCTTTCTAACTTTTTTTAAAATGGAATTATAAGACTCTTTAACAAAGGTATGAAAAAGTGTGCTTAAAAATAAGAGACCCCACAGCATAGCTGTAATCTGGATAGCTTAATTTTAAAGGCACATAAATGTATCAAGCTGCTTACATTTGCAAGTTGCCACCCAGCATCTGAGAATATGTATAGCCTATATTGTATAGCCTCCTTTAATACATAGAAGAGAGAACTTAGAAAGTAGCCCAGCAAGCTAACAGCAAAGTCAGGAGTAGAATACAAGTTGTCCCAAGTTTAGTAATTTCCAACTGTTTCTGATTTGTACTGGAAAAAGTTACAACAATCTGGCCCTTTGAAAACATAGGAGTGCTTGGAGAGGGATGGGTACATGTTTGTTTATTTTTGTTGTTGTTCAGTGATACTGAACAACATGACTATTGAACATAATAGTCATGGGAAGTAGCTCTTATTTTAAGAATGTTCAAACTTGCAGCAGCATTTCTGGGCTTGGATGTCTTGCAAAGAGTACCATCATGTTCTGTTCTGTGGCATGCAGTGCTCTAACCAGCTGTGTTCAGCTGTAGCCTTACTGAAGTTGCCATTAGAGCCCTCTGAGAAGCAGTGTAGCACCTTGACTGCAAGAATATTGGAGGAATAGGTATTCTTTTTTCAGGCTGTGACTCAGCTGATTATCTGACCTCTCTTCAGCTGCCTCTCTTTAAATTGGGACTGTCCTTCCCTTTCTGTAGAAGATAAACCTCAAAATTTTCAAATCAATGATGCTAGTCAAGTTGTAACATAATTAGTAGAAGTAGTAAGTACTTTTTTTAAACTCTTGTTTAAAAATAGTCTAAGTTTCTTTTGTGCATAGACTTTAATAAAAAGGATGTGTTATTGCTAAAACTTTTATATCCTGGGTTATAACAGAACATGATTAATAGGAGGAAATTCTTTCCAAAATCTGGAGATTGTTACAATAACTATATAGCATTTGTTAAACTTGTACAGCATACTGCAGCACTATTGCTTTCATTTGGTGGGCCTGGAATTGCAGGGGTCAGGAGGCTGTATACAGTATCTGGGGGTGACCTAGTCACACATACTTTGACTTTTTCTTTCTAACACGTTACATCCTTGACTGCTGTTGATACCTGATGAGGTCACTAAACAAGGGTGTGTGTTTAGATGTAGTAACAGCATAACTGCATGGTGTAAGAGATGTATCTTTCCATGCACACACAAGGGGGCAGAGTTAACCTTATAATTCCTAGTAATACATATATCAAAATTTAAGGTTTTGTTGAAGGAGGAAATGTGCACAGAAAGAACTCGGGTTGCTTTGTATAGGAGATTATTGTGCTTCAGAAGTTAATAATAATAAGCCCTTACACCAGAATTACTGTATCAGATGTGGAGTCTGAAGTAGCTTTGTATCTTTAGTTTAGTACCTTTAGGGAGAGTGATCTGGAAAATCTGCAGAAGCAAGAAGAAAGGCTAGATTTTCCTGAACACGGATAGTGAGCTGCTGAAGTCAGGTTCTGCGGCTTGAGCTCTATGTAGAGCTAATACAGCTTTTGAAAATCCCAAATAATTGATGAATAGGAGGAGACGCCAGATGTTTTATGAGATTCCAGTATGTAAGCCTTATTACAGTACAATGAAACAAAAGAATTACTTGACATATGCATTTTATAAAAATAACTTTAGGAAGGAGTGTGTAGTGATGTTCTAGCCCCCCTTTCCTACTCTTCTTCCCACCTTTAGATTTCCGGGGGTGTTTGATGGACTTCAATATAGATATTCCTAGTTCTAGAATCTAGAAAGTAAATCACTGAAGGAGAGGTCACTTACAGGCCTATTGCAGAGGGAGCAGTGTAATCAGGGCTAAGCAACACATTTTTAATTCTTAAATATAAACCTAGCATGCATGGTACACACATCCAGCAAAGATAACATTCAGCCACTTAAGACATTGAAGCAGATCTCTAAAAGCAGATCTTTTACAGAGTTTGAAGTGTCTTGTATGCAATTTCAATTGTGTTGTTGAGCAGAAAAATATTTTAGTATTTTTGGACTTACTGAGACTTTTAATACAAATGTGGAACAACAGCTGATAGAAGTCATGTCTTAGCCTGATCTGTGATGAAAGTACTAGTCTATTTTCATGCATGCTACTACTGTTAGAAAATTCAGGGTTTTAATTCTGTTTTTGCTTTTTTTTAAAAAAAAAAAAAACAAAACATCCATGATTGCAACAGAGAATTTCGTGTGTTATCTGAAATGTATCAATAATGCAGAAAGTAACTACACATGTATATGGTGCAGGGGAGCCCATGGCATCTGTGATCTGTTACCTAGCCAAGAGTCCTTATTTTGGAAGAGATGTGTGGCAAAAATTGGCTTTACACCATGTAAACTATAATGTTGCTGGAGTTCAAATGCTGTAGGGCTTAATAATATTACAACAATATACAAATTTAAAAATCTAACTCTACATCTAGGAATTTACAACTTGTATTCTATGTATAATTAATAGATAATTTTCTCATCTATCATGCTTGCTTTAGGGTTTTCTTTGAGTCATAACCACAAAAACATTTGGGGATTGCTTTTTTCAGTAAGCTTGGATTTTGTCTTGGCAAGGAGATTTGATTTTGTATTCCTTCAGTCATGTCTGTCTTGAGAATTAAAAAAATATATATAGTTGTATAAATATACTTATAAGCTAGTTTAGCTGAAGATTTTATGCACAGGAGCATATATATAACTGGAAGTCACTTAATGGCTATGAAAATGAAATGGTACTAAAAATTGCTTCAATTTGAAGTTGGTAATTCCTACAGGAAAATTATTTCAAATGTGGCATGGCAGATGCAACTAGGGCTCTCAGCCGCAACTTGCTAAGATTGCTCCTTACATTATGAAGCTTATCTTTTCTTTGTAAGCTTCATAAAACTCCTCTCCCTCCCTGTAGGTAGTTGCAGCTTGCCTTCTGTAAAGAGATGCATTAAAAACATTAAAGTGGTTAAGCTGCTTGATGAAGCTTGTTGTCTTCTGTTTCAGACCTGTTTAAGGACTTCTTTCCCAGCCTGTGTCTTCAGGATGTGTCTAGAAACCAGTTGGGGATTTTTTTTCCTTATGCTATATTTATCCAAACACTGTATGGGTGATGTGGGGGGTGTCCAGTCCCAGTTATGATCCTGATTCTTGTTTTTATCTAATTCTAAGACACTTAATGTCTTGTCTTTTTTTGTCAGATGATCGAGCACGTAGGTCTCCTCGGAAGCTTCCCACTTCTTTGAAGAAGGAGGAAAGAAAGTGGGTTCCACCTAAATTCCTGCCACACAAATATGATGTCAAGCTGAAAAATGAAGACAAGGTGAGATGACTGCTTGAATCTTTTCTGTTACACAGTGAACATGCAAGCTTAATTAAATAACCATTATGTGTACGCAGCACAATGTAGTAGTACTTTCTGATGGAATTGAGGTATTGGAAGCAAGATGGCTGTGGTTTTCAGCAAGGCTGACTAGCCTTACTGTTGCTATGTGTAATTTCATTTTGTGTATGAAGGCACCTGACAATCCCCTGGTACCACACAGGGAAGCTGAGTCACAGTGCTTCATTAGTTTTGAGTCATTGCTGTTGACTAGCTGATCTCTGGTCAGGCTGTTAATGAAACTTGGTGAGAGGTAGGCTGCTGATAATTGAGTGGGAGTTGCTGCTTTTCTCTGACTGTACCTCTTTGAGCATCCTGCACTTCAGGAAGCTTTGTGTAGCTGCAGCACTGCTGAGTGCTTTGTCATCACTTTGCTAATTTGACAGAGAGGCAAAGCTGACCTCAGTGAGTACTGCTTGCAGACATATTCCTCTGGTATCAGGAAAAAAATCAAAACAAAATAAACACTCGTGTAAAAGCTTCTAAGTTAGTAGCAAACACATGCTACATGCTGGGGAAGGTCAGAGACTTTCATTGCTGCCAAGTAAAGTGATGGGCTTTGGCAAGAAGTATGAAACAAACTAATGTTTTTGATGCTTTTTGTCTAACTGAATCCTCAATCTCTATTATGCATCTCAGTTCTGCAAGTTCTGTCTGTTTTGTTTTGAATATTTGTAAGAGTTTCAAAAGAGTGGAGTGGAGAGTTTGTGGATGTGAAGCAGTGTAACAGCCCACGCTCCTTTTAGTGATATGACTAAATCTATATCTATAATGTGTCTAGAAGTTTAATGTTAACATCCTGTCTCTTTATCTCCAAGATC
This sequence comes from Aythya ferina, assembly GCF_964211825.1. Lineage (NCBI taxonomy): Eukaryota > Metazoa > Chordata > Aves > Anseriformes > Anatidae > Aythya > Aythya ferina. The sequence continues at coordinate 1,615,526 of NC_140309.1, forward strand.
ATTAGCAACGTACCAGCAGATAGCTTAGTCCGTACAGAACGTCCTCCCAACAAGGAGATCCTGAGGTACTTCATCCGGCATAATGCTCTACGGGCTGGCACAGGCGAGAATGCCCCATGGGTAGTAGAGGATGACTTAGTGAAGAAATATTCTCTCCCTAGTAAATTTAGTGACTTCTTGCTTGACCCACATAAGGTAAGAATTCCTAAAAGTATCTCCTGTGTTTAAGAGTGGGGAATGAGTGAGAAAGTGGCCCTGGCCAAGACTTCAGTGTGCTGGTTCGCTTTTGGTGCTCCTAGAGACATGCAGAGCAGGAACATCCGCTCTTTTGATCATTAACCTTTTATCCCTAAGGTGACACAGCTTGAATTTCTGAAACAGTGGTTCACATTGAAAATTTGAGTCATGTACTGAGACTTGACTTTTCCTAACTCTTTCAGCAACAATTTGCATTACTTGTCTGTAAGTAGTGACAAGATTCCTGGTCTAAGACAAACAGAAGATCTATATTCCTTACCTGGTAAATATGAATTATTGCCCAATTTTCTTAATTACAGTGGAAGAGCTGAATATGTTTTACTTGGTACTTAGTGTTTTTTATGGTGCTGGACTGAGAAATGGCACATCTCAAATCTTGTACTGAATACTGAGTATTTTGGTGTTTTTCTTTTCCAGTCCACTGTAATGACTAGCCAAATCTACTGTTAGCTAAGTAAATGTAGTATCACGAAATCTTCTGTTTACCTTTGGTGTAGAAAACACTAATTATTGTTCTAGTAAATTCACTTTTTCATGGACTTAGTCTTCATCAAGCTTTATTCTAAAACAGAACCAGAAACATTTGCTATATTTTTCTTCCTTATCAGGAGGATACTACCCTTTTCAAGCAAGCTTCTGTGGGCTCTTTTAAAATGCTGTAAATGTGCTTAAAGAGAAAAAGAAATTACTCGTATTGCAGCAAGGGTAAATAAAGCTCACAGATTTCAGGTCACTGTCTTGCTAGAAATTAAAATGCTTGCTGATGGCCTACAGTCTTTTACTGAGCACACTGATAGAGGCATATTTTTGGTATAAGGAAAAATACACAACTGTAACATCTGTGTGACTTACAGAATTCCTTAGCTTTGTGTTTAAGGATGGCACTTTCTGTAGTTTTTTCCCCTTGGCACAGAGATTGAATTTACATTGAATTTTAAACACCAAGAAGTGATTGGAGAATTTATTAATCCAAAGTTAGTGTTCTAGCAAAATAACTTCGTATAAGTGACAGTTTAGATTTACAACATATACTGTATATTAATATTTGTTTGTAATTATGATAATTCCAATTAATATTGGTTGCTTTCAGATTAAGTAATTCTCTTCAGCAGAGAATTAAACACAATTTTTGTAGAATGAAGTAATGCAGATGCTGGATTCAGCTTGGGTGCTGTCTTCAGTTAAAAAAACAAAAAATCTCTAAACAGCTAATGAGGACTTAAATTGGCATAAGACATTCAAGAGAACATTCAGAGGCCAGCAAATCTGATTTTCTTTGGCAGGCTTAACTTGATCACATCTGTTCTTACGTAAATACTTCTTAGGTGCTTGCATCTTTAGCTGTGCTTACCACTGCAGATTTTTTTTCTTGCTGAGTAATTCTAACTTTTCAGCTTCTGTTTTCTGATAATTTTATCCATATCTTAAAGGTAATATTCTTATAAGTGTCTTACGTCTTTTTCACTTCTTCAAATGAGTTGGTATTCTGATTCCTGAAACTGAATTGAGATGCTGAAATCAGTCTGTTTGGCTTTATGTTAAACTGTTCTGTGTTAAAAGTATGCTGTCAGGTAGGTCATTTCAAAAGCTTAAAAACAATCAGATATTCAATTACATTAAATCAGAATTCTTTCTTTCTTCTTGCTTTCATTACAGACCTCATATTTAAAAAGCAATGAAAATGCAGATCTTGAAACTTTCAGGCAGTTCAGAGACAAGTCTCTGAATTTCTGTTGCCCATCACATCTGTGCTCCGTCAGTTTCCATCTGGATGGAGACATGGGTGGGGTCCAGGACTGAACCCTACAGGACCTGCTAAGAAATCTCTTTGAGCAGAGGAATAGTTCTTTGAAATTGTCAGCATTTCCCAACAAACCCTCTCCCCACAACCTTTTAAGTAGAAACACAGTGGTTTAATGCAATGCAGTAAGAAATATTGAAAATACTTTTTTTAGTATTACATTTTATGAAGTCAAATGGTAACTTTCTGGAATGAGCTAATAACCTCATAAGCAACCTAGTGAATGAAGCCTATTGAAAGCTACTGCAGAAGTCTTCGTTACCATTAAAATATTGAGTGCTACTTGTTCATGGAAGGGAAAAATGTAACGAATCTAGATGACCTTTACATACCTTGAAATATTAATATAAAATCTTTAATTTTAGTATATGACACTCAACACCTCAACCAAGAGGAAGAGCTCTGGATCACCTGACAGAAAACCTTCCAAGAAATCCAAAACTGATGGTACATCTCTGGGTCAGCCACTGAGCCCTACTCTGTGGTGTCATGTGCACCTGGAGAAATCTATTATTGGCTCTCCACTGAAGGTGAAAAATTCTAAGAACTCAAAATGTCCCAAAGAGGAGTTGGAAGAGGTGATGAAAATCATGTCACCTGGTAAACTTGGTTCTAACTTTCACATTCCAAAGAGGAGCCGACTGGGAAAGGGCAGCAACAAATCCTTGGACAAAAAGCAGAGAGGCAAAAGGGTTTTAAATGGGCAGAAAACATCAGGGAAATCAAAGTCTCCTAGGAAAGGTTTGAAGACCCCTAAGATGAAAATGAAGCAAATGACACTCCTAGACATGGCTAAAGGTACTACTAAGATGTCCAGGGCTCCCAGGAATTCTGGAGGCACCCCTAGGTCTTCAGGGAAACCCCAGAAGCATCTGCCTCCTGCAGCACTCCATCTCATTGCCTATTACAAAGAAAACAAAGACCGGGAAGACAAAAAAAGTGCACTTTCCTGTATCATCTCCAAAACAGCCAGGTTACTCTCAAACGAGGATCGTGCCCGTCTCCCTGAGGATTTACGAGGACTAGTACAGAAACGCTATGAGCTTCTAGAACATAGGAAGAAATGGGCCACCATGACAGAAGAGCAGCGCAAGGAGTATCTGAAGAAGAAAAGGGAAAAGCTGAAAGAGAAACTGAAGGAGAGAGCAAAAGAGCGGAAAGAGAAGGAGATGAAGGAAAAACTGGAAAAACAGAAAAGATTTGAGGACCAAGATCTCAAAGGGAAGAACTTGCCCACTTTTAAGCTGGTTGATACTCCAGAAGGACTTCCTAATACACTCTTTGGGGATGTTGCTATGGTGGTGGAATTCTTGAGCTGTTACTCAGGTTTATTGATGCCAGATGCTCAATATCCCATTACAGCAGTTTCCCTGATGGAAGCGCTTTGCGCAGAAAAGGGAGGCTTCCTTTATTTGAACCGGGTACTGGTCATTCTTCTGCAGACCCTGCTGCAGGATGAAATTGCTGAAGATTATGCTGAGCTGGGAATGAAGCTTTCTGAAATACCGCTTACATTGCATTCTGCATCTGAGTTGGTCCGCCTTTGCTTACGCAAGTCAGATGTACAAGAGGAAAGTGAGGTCTCAGATAATGTAGATGAAAGCAAGGATTCGGCAACTTTTGAGGATAATGAAGTACAGGATGAATTTTTGGAGAAGCTGGAGACTTCTGAGTTCTTTGAGTTGACTCCTGAAGAGAAATTACAGATACTCGGAGCTCTCTGCCACCGGATTCTAATGACTTATTCAGTGCAGGACCATGTGGAGGCCAAGCAGCAGACGTCAGCTGAGCTGTGGAAGGAGCGCTTAGCTATCTTGAAGGAAGAAAATGACAAGAAGAGAGCAGAAAAACAGAAACGGAAAGAAATGGTGGCCAAAAGCAAGGAGAATGGGAAAGATGAGAATGCAATGGGAAGAAATGAAAAGAAAAAAAATGAAATGGTAAAAATAGAGCATCGGGTAGAAATAGAAGCTGATGATATGATCAGTGCTGTGAAAAGCAGACGCCTTCTTGCCATCCAAGCCAAGAAAGAGAGAGAGCAACAAGAAAGACAAATGAGAGGTAAGAAAAATAGAGGAGAGAGTAGAACATTTGTGTGTTGTGGAGTAGGGGAGAATAAATTAGTGGCAAAATCATCAGTCTGTTTCCAAAAGCATTAGCTGCTTTTAAGAGATTAGCTTACAGAAGTATAGTTCAGCTACTGTAGGACTTTATTACTGACATGTTGGGAGAAGTTATAGGTGTTTGTATGGTGGCTCAAAATCTGGAATGTTAAAAAGTAATAATTGATTTTAGTATTCTGTATTTGTGTATCTTCTGAATAGTACCTTTCTAATTCTGTCAGGCTAGGGAAGGATGGAGTACAGAAACTGCTTTGGGGGCAGAAAACAAAAAAAGGTATATATCCATGTTCAAGCAGCTTCTGACTCAGGTTATGTTATATATAACATATATGCTATGTTATATATACTAGGAGATGTTTCCTGCCTAAAAGTTAGTTCCCACAGTTCTGCTGGCCCTGCTGCTCTGCACATTGTCAGGTTGATGCTAGCAGGCTTCTCCTGGGACATGGGTAACAAATTTCAGCTTACGTTTTTTTCACTTTATACAACTCCATAACTAATTCTTTAAATACAAACCATTAACTGAAAACCTCTGTAGATCATCAGTTGCAATACCAAACTTTGAATATCTCTGTGTATGTAGTGGTGTATTGAATGTGTATGCTAAGGTGTACTGATTATGAAACACTAATGGAATTGCACCTCAGGGTACAGCTTCTTTGGTTTGTAAATGGGGGTACAGAGCAGGTGGAAGTAAACAGCATAGGCAGTCTATGTTATAAGACAGACCCTCAGACAGCTGAGGGACAAAGATTTTGCATGGAGCTTGGCTTACATGACTTAGCTAGAATCTATGAGTATTTGTTCTAGGCAGACAAGAATAGATAAATAACAGAATAACCTGAGGCTCCTAAGGAAGTAACCGTGCCTTGCATTGAAAGTAATTAGACTTTTCAGATCTTCTAAGTGACGTAAGTCTTAGAAGTATAATAATTTCAACAGAATCAATGAGTCTCAGTAATAATGATAAAATGAGGTAACTGTTCACATGACTTCTCTAAAGGGAAGTCAGCAGATAATTCAGTAGATGCTTGCTCGCTTGTGCTACATCTTGTACAGCTTCTACCACATATTAGTTTCTGTCTAGGAGCCTCTTGTTAATATTCAATGTAAGGAATTTCACTGCTCTGGCTTGAACTCTTTTGCCCAGATCACAGACATTCTGAATATTCTCTTTTCTATGAGCAAACTCTTTTTTTCTGGCAGACAAGGAAGGAAGGATTCAGCCTTTCATTAAGGTTTGAATTCCTATTGCTTAATTTCCACACAACAAACCCTAACATTTTATCTGTTAAGCAGTTGCTAATCAGGCATTAAGGTACCATCAAAGTACCAAAGATCTTGGTTTATGTTGATGCAGCCCTAGTTTGGGCTGCAAAGCTAGCAGCTCTGAGCTAGCCTGTAAGGACTTCAGACTTAGGGGCTGGTGCAATTACAGTTTGTGGAAAAACAAATCCTGATAACCACGGTGAGAGCTGTCTCTTGTGGCTTTTTGTGGCCTGTGTGAGTGTATCAGCTTTTGCACCATTTCAGCTGCATTTACTTTTTAATAATGATAATATCTCTGGGGAAAGTAAAAGAGCAGTTGAGACAACACTTACAGTGCAGTGGTTTAGCTGGTGGGTGGGTGTGTATGTATTGCAGTCAGAGGTGTCTTTGTCACCACTCACATCCATAAAACTGAGTGCTAACTACTTTCAAGTTAAGCCTATGAAGATTGTGGCCAGTATTACCAAGATATTCTCAGCTTTAAAAAAACACTAGTATAAAAAAGCATAAATATATTTTTGTTCTTTCTTTGCTTAAAATAAGTCAATACATAACTTCCTGTATTGATAATGTGATTAATATCTGTACTTTCTTCTTAATAGTAGAAGTCAAGTCACTTCCATTTCCATGTTACCCCAGCACTAACTAATTGTTTTTTACTTTATCACTACATGATAAAGCAATATCTCCTGTACAGTCTGTTGAAGGAAAATGGAGAGCTGGAATTTTACACAGCTAACAAAGCCTGCTAGAGATGAAAGGACAGAAACTAGCTTGCGATCACAAATTAAAATTTGTGGAGCCCTTTTAATTTGATTTTCACAGAACATTAGGGATTGGAAGGGACCTTGAAAGATCACCTGGTCTGATCCCCCTGCCAGAGCAGGAACACCTATATCATGTCGCACAAGAACATGTCCAGGTGGGTTTCTAAAGTCTTCAGAGAAGGAGACTCCCTGGGCAGACTGTTCCAGTGCTCTGTCCCCTTCGCCATGAAAAAGTTTCGTCTCATATTTAAGCAGAACCTCCTGTGTTCTGGCTTGCATCCATTGCCCCTTGTCCTACGACTGGATGTCACCTAGAAGAGCCTGGCCCCATCCTCCTGACACTCCCCCTTTATGTATTTATAAACATTAATAAGGTCACCCCTCAGTCTCCTCTTCTCCAAGGTAAAGAGACCCAGCTCCCTCAGCCTTTCCTCCTAAGGGAGATGCTCCACTCCCTTAATCATCCTTGTGGCTCTGTGCTGCTCTCAAGCAGTTCCCTGCCCTTCTTCAACTGAGGGGCCCAGAACTGGACACAATGTTCCAGATGTAGTCTCATCAGGGCAGAGTAGAGGGGGAGGAGAACTTATCTCAACCTACTAATCACAGCCCTTCTGATACACCCCAGGATGCTATTGGCCTTCTTGGCCACAAGGGCATAGTGCAGGCTTATGGTCATCTGGCAGTCCACCAGGACCCCCAGGTGCTATCCCCCCTTCACTGCTTTCCAGCAGGGCAGTCCCCAACTTATACTGGTTTCTGGGGTTGTTCTTGCCCAGATGTGGGGCTCTACATTTCCCCTCATTAAACTTCATTAAATTTCTTCCTGCCCAACTCTCCAGCCTGTCTGTCCTGCTGGATGGCAGCACAGCCTTCCAGCATGTCAGCCACTCCTTCCAGTTTAGTGTCATTAGCAAACCTGCTGACAGCGCACTCCAGTCCCTCAACCAAGTCATTAATGAATATATTGAATCATAGAATCATAGAATACACTGAGTTGGAAGGGACCCTTAAGGATCATCAAGTCCAACTCTTGACACCGCACAGGTCTACCCAAAAGTTCAGACCATGTGACTAAGTGCACAGTCCAATCTCTTCTTAAATTCAGACAGGCTCGGTGCAGTGACCACTTCCCTGGGGAGCCTGTTCCAGTGTGCAACCACCCTCTCTGTGAAGAACCCCATCCTGATGTCAAGCCTAAATTTCCCCTGCCTCAGCTTAACCCCGTTCCCGCGGGTCCTGTCACTGGTGTTAATGGAGAAAAGGTCTCCTGCCTCTCGACACCCCCTTTCGAGGAAGTTGTAGACTGTGATGAGGTCTCCCCTCAGCCTCCTCTTCTCCAGGCTGAACAGGCCCAGTGACCTCAGCTGTTCTTCGTACGTCTTCCCTCCAGGCCTTTCACCATCTTTGTAGCCCTCCTCTGGACACTCTCCAACAGTTTCATGTCCTTTTTATACTGTGGTGCCCAGAACTGCACACAGTACTCGAGGTGAGGCCACACCAGTGCAGAGTAGAGCGGGACAATCACCTCCCTTGACCTACTAGTGATGCCGTGCTTGATGCACCCCAGGACACGGTTGGCCCTCCTGGCTGCCAGGGCACACTGCTGGCTCATATTCAACTTGCTGTCTACCACGACCCCCAGATCCCTCTCTGTGGGGCTGCTCTCCAGCGTCTCATCACCCAGTCTGTACGTGCAGCCAGGGTTTCCCCGTCCCAAGTGCAGGACCCGGCACTTGCTCTTATTGAACTTCATGTGGTTGGTGATCGCCCAGCTCTCCAACCTATCCAGATCGCTCTGCAAGGCCTTTCCACCCTCATTCGAGTCCACAACTCCTCCAAGTTTGGTGTCATCAGCAAACTTGCTCAAAATACATTCTATTCCTACATCCAGATCGTTTATAAAAATATTGAAAAGTACCGGCCCTAAAATGGAGCCTTGAGGGACCCCACTGGTGACTGGTTTTGAGTAGCACTGGTCCCAGTACTGACTCTTGAGGGATACAGACTAGACTCCGTCCCATTGACCACAACTCTTTGGCTTCTTTCTTTGAAGCAGTTCACAGTCCCCCTTACTACCTGATCATCCAGATAACATATAGTCAGTTTAGCTGTGAGGTTGCTGTGGGAGACGGTATCACAAGCTTTACTGAAATCAAGATAGACCATGTCCACTGCTTTACCATCATCTATCCATGTGGTTACTCTTCGTAAAAGATTATCAGGTTGGTCAAGTACCACTTGCCCTTGATAAAGCTATGTTGACTGCCCCCAATGACCCTTTTATCCTTAATATGTCTAGAGACAACGCCAAGCATGAGTTGTTCCATCATCTTTCCAGGAATGGAGGTGAGGCTGACCAGTCTGTAGTTACCTGGATCCTTCTTCTTGTCCTTTTTGAAGACCAGAGTGACATTTGCTTTCCTCCAGTTCTCAGGCACCTCTACCATTTCCCACAACTTACCAAAGATGATGGAGAGTGGCCTAGCAATGACTTCAGCCAGCTCCCTCAGCACCTGTTGGTGCATCCCATCAGGACCCATGGATTTATGGATGTCTGGCTTGCTTAATTTGTCCTTAACCCAGTCCTCATCAACAAAGGCAAATTCCTCCTCGGAAGAAGCAGTCCTTGAATGCTAACCAACTATCTTGGGTCCTGGTACCTTCAAGTACCTTGTCTCATGGGATTTCCCCTACCAACTGCTTGAAAAGACCCTACTGAAGTCCAGGGTTGTGATTCTGCTTGGTATTCTACTCCTGCAACGTGAGATCCTGAACTGCACCATCTTGTGGTTGCTGCAACCAAGGCTGCCCTCAACCTTCACTGCTTCAGCCAGCCCCTCCTTGTTAGTGAGGACAAGATCCAGCAGTGCTCGTCTCCTAGTTGGCACATCTGCCGCTTGCATCAGGAAATTATCATTGATACAGTGAAAGAACCTCCTGGATGGTGGATGGCCGGCTGAGTAGGCCTTCCAGCAAATGTCAGGGTAGCTGAAATCCCCCATGACAACCAGGGCCTGTGATTGTGAGGCTGCTATCAGCTGCCTGTAGAAGGCCTCATCACCTTCCTCATCTGGTAGCCTGTAACAGACACCCACAACAGACAACAGTATCGCCCGTTCCAGCTTGTCCTTTAATTTTCACCCACAGACTCTCAACTCACTCCTCATCCGCCCCTGCACAGTACTCAATACAATGTAGTTGCTCTCTTATGTAAAGAGCAACTCCACTACCTCACCTTGCTGGCCTTTCTTTCTGAGCAGGACTCTTTCACCAACCATCCCAAGGCCTTGAACTCTTTCTTCATTCCCCTCAGACTACAGGACACAGCTTCCTCCCAACCTGTCTGGAAGATCAGTCTGTGGAGCACACCAGGTTGGGGAATGTCCTGGTGATAGCCATGATCTGGGCTCCAGGTAGACTGCAGACTTCCCTGTGATAAGAATCAACTCTGCATATTGGTCCCTCTGTTCCTCTCAGAAGTGAATCTCCTACTACGATTACCCTTTCTTTCTTTTTGGAGCTAGTCTTGGTCTTGAGGCATGGTGTCAACTGCCTCTTCCTACATGACCTCATAAGTGGGCCTTCTACCATGTCCTTGCCTACCTCTCCTTCAAGATCAAGGGCCTCAAACCTATTACAGAGGGGCACCTGGGGAAGCGAGGCAGGTAGGGAGGGGGGTTGCCTGTGGCACTGAACTGGGACTCGCTTCCAGCCCTTCTGTCTTTTTGGTCTTCTCCCTCTGCCTGACAGGGTGGGGGCTCCACTGGCCTCTTGGGGGGCATTCCCCCAGTGCCCTTCTCTCTGGCACAACAGGGAGTTACTCCACCAGGCAATCTCCTTCATACTCTCCCTGATGCTCGTCAGTCTCTCTACCTCTTCCTTGAGGTCAGCCACTATGGTGAGCAGACCTTCCCCCTGAGAACAGGCAATCTCCCTGATGCCCTCCCACAGCAGCGGCAGGCACTTGCTGCAGCCAGAGGCCTGAACTTCCAAGTCTCTGGCAGGCCCTCCATCTGGGTTGTCACAAATTTTTTGGAGTGATCCCTATGCCTAGTGGACACTGGTTGGTGCACGATCTCACAGACTGCCAAGAGTTAGTTTTATTATATAGTTGTTTTTATTATATAAAAGCTGATCAACTGAGCTGGTGTAACAAATGCAAGGGTGTGTTTTTCAGCATGTTTCCTCTAATCACTCAGGATTGATTACATTGGCAGGACTTCAGAGATGGTCCAGGTATTTACTCATCAACTGTTATCAAATCTATCTTGATACAGAGATGGCTGCAAGAGAGAGTAGGTAACAGTCCTGGGAAAAGGGCTGCTTCCTAGCAAGGTTTCCTAGCAAGAAGTCAGCTGTCTCCTTGAGCTAGCAACCAGCATGCAACCTCTCTGTTCCAGTTTTTATCTGCCGCTTTCCAGCTCACCCTTTCCATACGGTCTTGTTACACCTGCTTCACTGTGGAAGTATACCTGTTGTTTGAGAGAATTTTGAACTAACAAAAGAAACATAAATCTCCTTGACCTTAATGTTTTGCGTCTTGGCAGTAGCTGTGTTTCTTCTTGCTCATTACCTAGAGATATGAAATAATGTGTTTTGTGTGTAAGACTCTCCCAAGGAGCCTGTGATGCCAGGATTTAGGCCATTTCAGGGTTGTTGAGTTTTTCATTGTTTGTTGACAAAAAAAAAAAGCTTATTGAGAGTTACTGAGATTGTAGTACTTCTGCCATGAGGGGAGAAACCTGCGGTTTCTGTTTTAATGCTCTTCCACATCATAGCATATCTGGAAAAGAATGAGATGGTTAGGAGACATGACTAAGTCACTGTTGTGAGATGTTGGTGCCTGGAAGAGGCTTCTATTGTGCCAGATCTGTTTGTTCAGTAGGTCAGCTTGTTGGGTGACCATTCTTCATAGCTACAGTCATAGAGATGCAGATGTCTGTTAGCCATGCTGACTTGAGTCATGTTGTTGCTGCACTGCTCCCAATGTTTGAGCTGGCTAGAGCAGAATTTGTTATTGTACATTCTGCTGTAATTAAAGAAAGGTCTTTGTTATGTAGAGTTGCACAGCAGCAAATGCCACTTCAGTGATCTATTATGAGGAAAAATAATGAATACTTTCTCCAATCTATTCTTATCCAAACTTTCCTCTTTCCAAAAGCTGGTTCATCCTTATGCCTCAACTTCTTGATAACTTTTGATTTTTATTTTTTTTTCTTTTCTTCTAGAAAGGATAGTGGAAGATTGTATGAAAGGTGGCTGGCTGCATTAAAAGAATATTAAGTAAAGTCACCAATAAATTATTTTTTCCCACCTGACCTAGTAAAATAAAAGATAGTATTGATGTCTAAATACAGTAAAAGAATGCTAATACTTCTCCATGCTAATTCCAACAGTGAGGATGGAGAAAGAAGCAGAGGAAGAAAGAATCCGGAAGCATAAAGCTGCAGCTGAGAAAACATTCCAGGATGGAATTGCTAAGGCGAAGCTTGTGATGCGCAGGACCCCAATTGGCACTGACCGTAATCATAACAGGTAGGAAAAGAAATGATTCCATTCTGCTAGCTGTTCCCTTTGACAGTAGCTTTAGCAGATAGTAGCTCCAAATAATTGATAGGTATGGAGTATCATATTGAGAGTATTCTCTGCATTGGACTGTGAAGGAGAGCAGAAATTAGTTTTTGTGTATATAGAGTGTACCAGTTTTCACTTGTTTACATAGGAAAGGAAAAAGCTGACTGTGGAGGTTACAATCCACTGGCCAGCAGAACTTCAAGTGCTCAAGAATCTAGTTACGATCTTCCCTTCTTCCTGTTTGTTACACTGAAAGACTGCTAGAATGGATTTTAATAAAAGCTCTTCTAGTTTCTCAAAGATTTCTGTGCTCTTAAAGATTTTCTCAGTTTCTTTTGAGTCGAGGGCACACATGCTCTCCTCCTTGTGCATATAACGATGGATGTGTGTAAATGCAGCCAAAAAAGGGGACAGGTACCTGTTAACATGTATGTGTGCCATGCCCTGCAGGTATTGGCTGTTTTCGGATGAGGTTCCTGGCTTGTTCATTGAGAAAGGCTGGGTGCATGACAGTATAGACTACAGATTCATCCTTCCCCATCAGAAAAAAGAAGAAGTAAAGAAGGACTACAGCCCAGGAGGTATGATCATCTGGCTTCTCTTTGGGTGTTTCCTTTGTTGCTATCTAATTGTTGGGATGGGTTTGTCAACTTGAGAGAGAACTGGCTAGTCTCAGTGTCTTTGTGGGCTTCCTCTGATCTAAACTTACTGTGAACTCAGAAAACCTGCGCATGGGAGAGTTCATTCATTATGATTTCCTGCTACTGCTGCAGATCTTGAGACTGTCTGTCTGCACTGTACCATGTAAGGACTGTGGGATATGATCACCTATCTTTTAAAAGCATTTGATGTCAACTGTGTAGTAACCATACTGTTTTACTCTGTACCTGTTGGGCTACAGTGTACCAAACTTCTCGGACAAGTAGTTGATTGCCTGTTGCAGGGAGTGAGGATAGCCAGCTAATGCTAATAGCACCATGCTAATGCACCACCAGTGGCACAACTTCCAGATTAGCTTTCTTGTCACAGAGGACAAACATGCTGTTTATCAAGAGGAGCAATGAGCCAAACTTCTCACCATAGGCCTGTTCAGCACTTTCACACATACTCCACTGCAATAACGTCAAGCAGAGCAGGTGTCTGGATGCCTATACCTCACTGACTGAGGACATTTTGGCAAAGAGTCCCTCTCACATGTCCTCTCAGCCTGCTGTTCACCTTGTTCCAAATGTGCTGGTGAGGGGCAATGATAAACTGAAGTTCCAGTGCTTTCTCTCCTAGTCACCAATTTTGTCTTGGTGACTTCAAGCCTGGGTAGCTGAGTATTGCAGGCAAAATTTGGACATGCTCAAAAATTCTTCTGTTGGGGGGGGTGAAGCATAACGTTATGTGTTTGTGGTACAGAAGAGCATACTGTAGTGTAAGAATAGTTGCAGTTTCAGTCCTGATAATTTGTTGCATTTGAAACATAGGCTGTCATTGAGTTCATCTACAGCAATACTATGTGCAACAGGTTATACTGAATTAAATCAGAGAGCCCTTCTTTGGTGGTATCCTGTCTTATACATTGGTCAGAGTAGACATCTGTAATAAAACAAGGCAAACATACGGTGATATTTCATCCAGTGTAACTTTCCAGCCTTCTGCATCTTGGATGAGTTGTGTTAGAAGTTGTATCATTCAGTGATGCTCAATGGGTTTATTTTCTTATGTGAATTTGCTCAAATATTGATCTGCCAATGTTCCTGTATACCACCTTGCTTCCAGCTGTATTAGTTTATCAAGTATTGCCTATGTATTTACTGAGCTATTACGCAAAGATTTTTAACACTTTCCATTTGAAACTTAATGAGCAAAGTGTTAGATCCATATCAGACTGTTGGGGTAAGATGCTCAGAAATATAAATGCATCCTATTTGTATCACCTTCAAATTTAAAAGTATGTTGTCAGTGTATAGCTAAAGAGTGAAACTAGTACATATTTGAAATAGTAGGAATGTTTTTTATAATTCTGTGTGCATGCTTAATGATTCAATAATATTTTCTTTATTTATCTGTATTTCTACAAATGCTTATACTGTGAGCTTTAGCAAACTAGTGCTGGAGTAGTTTTCTCTGGAAAATGTACTGCTAGACTAGGTGTTGATCATAAATATTTAACTAAAGTTAGGTTAGTTTTTGAAAAATAAAATTTGTGTCTGAGGAGAAGCATGAATGAGAATACATTTGAGCTTGTGCTCTTCTTTTATAGACAAGCGGAAGAGCACAGCCACAGACGGCAGAGGGAGTGCACTTCACCGATCTGTACATGCTGTGGACCTTCCTGCAGAGACCACAGCGCCCAAGCAGGGACAGAACTTATGGTAATACGTGCTTTATATCTGTAAAGTAATTAAAATATAAAGGTCAAGGAAACTAAACAGATGTCATTTAATAGCGCCTATATACCTAATGTTTTTTCAGTACTTAACAGTCGAATGAGTTTATTGGGCTGTCAGGCCTCTGTTGCTAGTAGCAAATGGCTAATAGAGCACCTGATCCAAGAGGCAGTAGAACCATTCTAATCAATGTGACTTAGAGCCAGTATAGATTAACCTAGTAAAATACCACTGATGTACTGATTTTATCTATTTTATAATCAGAAGAATTGTTAATTGAAAAGATTTGCTGTGGTATTTTGAAAAAGCTGGGGGAGCAGTGACCTATCTAACTGTCCAGGTTTTCTTTCGTGGCTTGTCTCAGCAGACCTGAATTGTAGTACATGGGGTCCTCGAGCATGTGAAATTAGTTTTCATTGATACGTTTGGGGCCAGACATCCTGCATGTTCTTGCACTACGATGTGGAGTCATTCCTCAGTTCTGTTTTAGTGTTAGCTTTCTTGCTTTCCACCAGCATAGCATGTTGGTGGAATTCATTTGTTCTCCGATAGCACCATATCATGGAATTGATTTTTTTGTTTTTGTTGCTACTGATGATTATTTTAGCTTAGGGAAATTATTATTACATGTGAACAGTCTGTTTTCCCTTTAATAATTCCCAGTGCCAAGCAATAGCTACCAACATGTCTTCTAAGTGAATCAAATCTAAACAGTTTGCCTTTGAGTGTGTTTGATTGTGACTTAATCCAGTGATTGGCTCTAGTAAAGTCTTTAAAGAAAATCTGTCAACCATTTGCCTTGTGTAGTAAGGAGTGATTAGCAGTGTTCCCACGAGAGAAGAGAAATTGGCTACATCTTTACCTACTTAAACTACCTGTGAAAGACTGTGAAGGTGTTTTTAGGTAAGCCTGAGAAGTAATTCTCACAAAGTACTTGTTCCTTCAGCTCCTCTGTTACCAGTGGCTTTTCTCTGGAGTTTTCCATTGGTGACTCACAAAGTGGAATTACTTCATCTTTGCTAAATTTCACTAGTTTTGAGTTTAGCTCCAAAGCGTAGTTCCACTGAAGTCAGCAATACTTTACTATACTTTACATGTTCATGCTCTCCCATCAGGAACTATCAAAGAGATTGAAATTAGTGGACATCTTGGTCAATGCTGATGGTTTAGATGAATCACTGATTCCTAATATGGCTGTATCCTTTCTCTTCCATTGACAGGGAGGTGTAGGAGATAGCAGTTCCCTCTGCATGCCTTCACTCTGTCTAACATTGCCATAGGGAATCTCCACCCCTTTCTCAGTCTAGTCCTTGGCACATCTCATCGTATCGCCAAAGTTCAAGAAATTGAGCATTCCTAGGGTGTGGGTGCTGAACAGAAGATCATAGATTGTATGATCCACAAGAAAGTTCTTTCAGCTCCTTCTAACTACCTCTTCTAATACTAATTCATTTAGCAGAGTTGGCAAGGTGCCTACCAGTAGAAAGACAAATTATAAATAGAAAACCATAGTTTAAACTATTAGTGCATGTTGCTATGAATTGAAGACAACATACAGCCAAATCAGATGAGCTAAGTAACACAGAATCCCTATAATTTGTAACCAGTCTGTGTTTAAAAAAGCATAGCACTTGAAGTTACACTGCTGAATTGCTTAATCAGGTTGGCAACTCTCACTCACATGCTGAGAAAGACTGATTTAGGTACAAGTGTCTTATGGAGTAACTAGTCATACAAATCAGGAGAAAAAGCTTTTTTGAACCAGCTCCTGTATAGTCTCAGGACTGAATTATATTGTGTTGTTGAAGAGAGACTTTGTAAGAATTGACCACAGGATGCTTAGATCTAGCATTCTTGTATTACAAAGAGAACAAAAAATTAAGAAGCTTAATGATTATTATAAAGCTTAAACTGGCAGCTAAAAGCCTAGAATGCTTTCAAAAAGATCATCTTAAAGTTTCCATACTAGGTGCTGACTCTTACCGTTGGGGTGAAAAAAGGTTGAGAAAACTTTCGGGGGGGAACAGTAGCAACAATAAGAAAACATTCTCACTATGGTTCATATAAGGATTATAGAAATACTCTGTGTATGTTCAACAGGGAGATAGAGAGTAGTGCTAGAGGAGAATTGAGAAGTCTCCTTAAGAAAGTATTTTCTTTTGATGCAGAAACAACAGATCAGAAAACCAAACTAGCAAATTACAGTGGTTTGTGGTTGGTTGGTTGGTTTTGGTTTTCTTTTGAAATAAGGGGGAAATTACTTCTGATCAGCTGACGTACCTTCCCCCAAAAGAGGTGACAGCCTGAGATCACTTGTTATAGTCAGCAACTAGAACTTCCCTCTGAGGAAATCCATATTCCTACTATAGTAGTATTTTTGCTCTCTGATGATTGCCATCATCAATCTTGCCTGTCTCAAGGACTCCCATGAGCATAGGTGATTAGGGAATTGTCTCCTCCTTGGCTGCATTTTGCACATTGTCCTTGCACAGCGTGAGAAGACCTCAAACCGTACTGAAGTCCTTGGATACCTACATGCCCTGTTGTTTGGATGCAAGGGCTGGTTCATCTTGAATTCATAATGTTAGCATGTGGTACATAGGAAGTTCCATTTCTTTGTGTTCTTCTTTAATTCCTGTCACCTGTCTCTTTCGTAGTAGAATATCTAAAATGGGATTAAGTTTAGCCTCATGTAGAATAAATACCTTTAGCTTTACCCTGCTATACTTGGATTGAGTCTTTGGAATGAAAACCAAATTAACTCCATGAATGGTTGTAATTCAGTCCTGCCTCTTTTCTCATTGAGGCTGGGAGCTTGTAGGATATTGATGAAGGGTGCAATAGAATCCATATGTCCACCAAGAGCTGTAGAAACAGTGTCTCGTGGAAGTGGTTTCTGCTTTCAGTACTTTGCACCCAGAAGAAGAGTACTCACTGTTCCATCCTAGAAGTGAGTCATTGTTCTCATTCAGAATCATAAATGTGTGGTTATTTGTCTAGCTTCTGTCTTATCCAGATGGAAGAACCAGTACCATATCATACACCACTTTCACTGATGTTGATGCTTATTAAAAAAAGAAAAATCTTATAAAGCCTCTGGACATATGGTCCTTGAAATGTACACGTCTGCCTTTCCTGCAAGAAATTCAAGTTAATTTAAACCTTTGCGGTATGTTACTGTGCAGGAGACTTCTCACTCATCCTGGTCAGAAAGGAGTTGAATTTTAAAAATAGTGGCATCTCTGCAGAGTAACTCCCGTTGTTCTTCATCTATTAGGAATACACCATGATATGGCGGCTCCCCTCAGCAGACAATTTGAGTTAACCATGAGTGGGTGCTGACAGACTCCATTCTCACGACTATATTCTACAGTTGGAGTTTCCCTGTTTCTACCAACCCTCCAGAGCAGGTACTGATCCTGGGCTCCTCGAGATGTTGTCCTCTTGATTTCTTCATTCCCTAGTCTGCAGTCCAGATTTTATACCTTTCTTTCTGTCCCTTGCAGCCTGTAGCCCGAGAACATGTGGGAATATTCAACCTGAATGAATACTGATAGCTCCTTTTGACTTGTGTCTTGTGTCCCTTCTGTTACGATTGCTGACCAGTCTGGTGGCTTGCTCTGCCAGATACATAAGAAAAGAATCACGGCTGTTACTTAGGGATGCAGGAAGCTATTACCCCAGACAGGTTTCCCCCTTTCAGGTCAGTTTGAAGGCCTTCATCTGGTCTTGACTCTACCACAGATGTCTTTCCCTATATTCTGGATTGTGTTACTATGCATAAGCTCTGTGTAAAGCCACATTAATGGCACCAATTACTTCCCCTTCCCTCTTATCAAGACTCGCAGTCTCACAGCCTTGTTGCCTCCCCCAGTTAAAATGCTAGCCCTATTTTATCATGTCCATGCTCCCAGAGTCATGCTGGTTGAGCCCTAGCTGGAGGTGTACGTGGTTCCTTCAGGGGGTAGGGAATGTATGGCGTTGGTTTGAGAATCAGGAGCTGGGGCTGTACAAAGCAGCAAGGTACCACCAGACAAACACAGGTACCTCTTTAATGTGTTTATAGTATGTGCATTTGAGTTCAACCTGATGTAGAAGAGTACCTGCTCCTAGAAGTCCAGTTCTTACTCACAGGGAGGACTGGGAAAGCTCAAGTGCATGTTGCAGATGACCTCCTTTTCCTGTCCCGTTTCCTTTTCAGCAGAAACAAAGTTGTGCTAGGATTTAGCCCTTCCTACCTTTCTTAGAAGGATGTTATCTGCTTTCTCACTCTGGCCAGCAGCCTGTGTTGTCTTTCCCCAAACCATGTAACTGGAGAATCTAAGTGCCATATGTTAACCATTTCCAGTGCCCTTCCATCTTCATTAGAGAAGAAAACTGTGCAGGGAATTCTCTAGATTTGTACTCTTAAGGGAAAGCTGAGAAAGCTTGGGCAGTAGTGTCTTTTCAGGTATTTTCTAACTGGATCCCATGGTGTATCACTTGCAGCAATCAATACTTTTTCATCATGACCTAGGCAACCTCAACATGCTGAGAAACAGTAATCTGCTGGGTATCTACAGGACAACTGTTTTGAAGCTTGATTTATGCCATTCCCATACCGTGACAGGTTCTTCACACTGAAATATGGTTTAGGATTAATCTTGAGATTTTCCCCAAGGTTTTGGAAGCAATTTGATATCAAATATTCTAGCGAAATTTCTCTATTTAATGAAGTCTGGTAGAGTTAGAAATGTTAGTTTTTGCAGTGGTCTCTCGGTAGACCTTGGAATGCTAATGTGTTACCATGAGTGGTATCTGTTAGCAAAAGACAGGAGTTACGTTGTTTGACTTAGGGCTGTTAAGGGTTTGTGTGAATGTCTGTTGGATCCCATGAACAGCCCAAAAGCTCATGCTTTTGAAGTGCATGCACTAGGCTCCGGTGGGTGAAATACCTTTGATATTTGGACCTGCTCTGTCCTGTTTCTTGTAGAGAGGGTGTGCAAAAGGTAGAGGTGGCCAAAAGATTTGATCTCTGTGCACAGTGAGGATGCCTTGCAGGGTTGGAGTGTACTGAAGCAGATGACTGGCAAGGAACCATTTTTCTTCCATTTTTAAACAATCAATCCTGTATTTTATTAGAGTGATTAATTTACCAAAGAAATGCAGGTTGTCAGGCCATTACTGTAATATGAGCATGCTAGAACTCCAAAATACTTCTGTTTCAGATACAATATTTAGTAAGTATTTCTGCCAGAAAAAGAAACTATTGCAGATACTGTTATTCTACAAGAGCCAGGACAGCATCCTTCTCTAGTTGTTGCTTGGTTCATCTGAGCTTGTGCCCAAGAAGAAAAACTAAAACTGGAGTCTTCTCTGTGTCTGGTAAGGATCACATAGTGATCCTTTGCAGTTGATTCCATTTAAGGTTGACTTTGCTATTCCATTAGATCCCTGTTTTAAGGAGTGATCATCTATTAGATGCATATTTTCCATATTTTCTGTAAATGTGCTTTGGAACTCAGATTGTATACTAATTCTCCCACCTCTGTCCAGCACACATGCATGTCTGAGGTGAGAAGGCTCCATGAAATCACAGAAAAGTGTTGAAGGGAAAAAAAAAAAAAAAAAAGAAAAAAGACACAGGGTCTCAGGTTGTCTCAAAGCTATTTTAAATCTACAAACCAGCATTGAAACTAGTGTTTTGGTTGTACTCTGGAATTGCTGAAAATGCCTTTTGTAGAGAACTGCATAAGTGTAGCCCTGTTAGATTCAGGTAACTGCAGATTAACATTGCTCTCCTGAGGGACTTTCTGAGCAAAAAGGTTTAAAGCTAATGAATATAGTTTTCACGTGCTATATTAAAGCTTTCAAGTTAATGCAGGTTTCTTAGGAAGGAGGTCTACACTTGCAGAGGGCATAGCCTTCACTGTCTCAAATCTGTAACATCAGCAGTCATGGTATAAACTGACATTCTAGAGACTTCTTGGGTGAAAGACATAAGTTGAAAGTTCTGCAGAAAGAATGATTAAATTGTCATACTATGCAGTACAAAGCATGTTAATCTTTCCTAGTGCATCAAAAATGTGATTTGGGTGACTTAAACTGACTGCAATTTAGTGAATCTAATCCCTGGGGTAGATGACTAAATTCAGATGCCAATGTTTGAATAAACTTAATGCAGGAAAAAAACTCTACAAATCAGTTTTGTGTTTTTGTTACTCTGGAATTAGCTACATTTGGGAACCTTGAAATGAGGCCTCTCTTAGAATGCTTATGCCAGCATTACTGGAAGTTTTTCACCTTACTCCATGGGGTTTGATATAAGTTAATTGTCATTCCTGTCTACTGATATTTGAGAACTGTTTAAAAGAAGGAATCGTTGCCACAGAGATAGAACATGCACCAAAATCAGGTAATGTATCTTTCAGGTTTCTATGTGACAATCAGAAGGATTTGGATGAGCTGCTAGATTGCCTACACCCACAAGGAGTGAGAGAGAGTCAGCTGAAGGAACGTTTGGAGAAAAGGTTATTTATTGTTTCTTTTCTGTGTCTCTTCTCAATGTCAAAGCACATCATTATTGTACCAAGTTTTCAATTCCTGGGGCAGCATTCAGCACTTTGCTTTGATTGTGTATCTGCTGAAGAGGGGAGGATACTGAGAAATTGTTCCTTCTTAGATGATATTGTAAATATTACTTGATAAGCAAAGCTTAAATTTGTAAAGAGGTTGGTCTCTCTTTAAGTTGCTCCCTGCAACTGGAAGCAAAGGCAGTGCTGTTTTACCCGCAGAAGCAGAACTGCCCCATGCTTTAAAGCATCTTTCAAAGAACGTTCTGCACTGGTGGAGCATGTAGATCACTGAATGCCCCAACACCCTTACAAGACACTGGTCTGCATGTATTCAAAGTTTTTTCTTGATTTTCCAGGTATCAGGACATCACACATTCTATCCATTTGGCTCGGAAACAGAACCTGGGCCTCAAATCCTGTGACGGCAACCAGGAACTATTGAACTACCTCCGAAGTGATCTAATTGAGGTCGCAACTCGTCTGCAGAAAGGAGGGCTGGGATATGTTGATGTGACACCAGAATTTGAAGCAAGAGTGAGTGAACAAAGTAGTACTAGGAAAGACTCAGTTCATACTATCTTTGGAAGGTTTTGACTCTTTGGTTCTCCTTTAAAAAGAGGATCAGGAAAATCAAATTTCTTGTATATTCTCTCTTTCTTAACTGATGTTTCAAGTTTACATAGCTACTGGCTTGAGGTCCTTTTGGTGTAGGTGAATTATAACTTTGAAGGTAGGTGTCCTGCTCAGCTGTGAAGTTGTCCTGTTTCCCTCATCTGGTGGAGGACTTCTTTATGGAGCTTTAGCAGAGCTCTTTGTAGCTGCTTTTTAGCTTCTGTGTCAGAGCCAGAATGTTTTGTTGAGACAGCTTTTTTCTGTTTTGTCAATTTTCATAAATTCAGACCACTTCAGGTTTGGGATAATGTTTGTGCTCCACTTCCAGAAGTTAAAGTCATCACAAGGAAGTTACTATGTTACATACAAGAAGTATGTCAGCACAAGGAAGTTACTATGTTTGGCCTTAATCACATAAGCATTTCTGGTGTGTTGTGTGCCTTTAGGACATGATAAACCTGTCATGGGTATAGGTAGAATACACAGTCTTACATCTACTGTATGCTCCTGTACCAAAGGATGATGGTGTCTATCTTGGAATGGTTAATAATCTGTTAAATTACATTCTGAGTCACTGCAGAAACTTCTTTTTCTATATGGGACCTTCAACGTTAAGTGAATGATGGGAAAAGTGAAGGGTTTAAAAGAATGGAAGAATTGCTTCCCCTCCACACACCCCAAAGCATCATGCTTTTTTCTGAACTAACATAAACATTCCTGTTCTATACGTGAATGCGTGTATGCTGTGTGTGAACTCTAGCAGAAGCAGTGGTAATATGCTGATTCCATAACCAAGAGTGGGATTAGCAATGCTGCATTAAGTATCCTACATATCCATTTGCAGGACAAAAACACCTAAAAAGCACAGAGAGTGATGTCCAAATGTTAAGTGATTGTATGCTCTTTCTATCAGGTACACTCACTAGAGAGCTTGAAGGATTTTGGAGAGTGTGTGATTGCACTCCAAGCTGGTGTTATTAAGAAGTTTCTGCAAGGCTTCATGGCCCCCAAGCAGAAGAGGAGGAAACATCAAGGAGAGGACTATATTGCCAAGGCTGAGGAGATTGATGAAGACAAGAAAATGGCAGAAGAAGCTAAGGTATTGTTCATTTCAGGGCTCTGTTTCTGTCTTGTAGTGCTTCTGCTTAAAGAAGAGTTGTATTACATTTCATATGGTACTATATCCCGTGCAGCTTCTCCCCATTGCAAGCTTAGAGTGCAGTGGGTTTGTTTATGGGGCCAGATGTTTCCCGGTTATTTTGAGAAGTAAAGGTATTACCAAAGTAAAAATTGTACTGTGTAACTGCAGTTAAGGATTTCTCTATGAACAGGAAATGGGTCGAGTACTTGACTTTTTTGGGGGAGCTCCTCACAAAAACTGGATACTTGAATAAAAGCATATTACAAAACATTTGTAGAGAACTTAACAGGAGTTGTATCCATTAGAGAGGACTGATGGTGGCTTAATGCTTTCTTCCATAAAAAGAAAGAGACATGCTGAGGTTTTACTGACTGCAAGGGAGTTAGGTTCAGGTACATATCAGTGTTATGCAAGAAGATGACCAAGTCTTATGTGTAGAGACACCCACAGAAGAAGATGCTAACCTGGGGGCTACACCCAACTTGTGTGGACATCTGGGTGAAAGAGCTTTATGTTGCCTGCGTGAGAAAAGTGATATCATGGGGGTACTGGCATAGCCTCCCAATTCAAAGCTGAGAAGGAATGGAGGGGAACTGCAGAGGCTTTGGTAGGGTCCTTCAGGCAGTTGAGCTGTACCAGTATTTCATCCTATGAGGGATACGAGTGCTGAGGATACTTAGACTTAAGCAGAAGTAGGCAAGACCAGAACTGGAACAACAGGTTAAAAAAAAAAAACAGCAGGTTGAAATTAAATAATGGGTGCTTGACTAGTGTTGGTGTTTTTTTTTTTTTATTTCTGTTTTAAAAGCTCTTGTCAGCATATGCTGAACCCTTGTTTGAACATTAAGTCTTTGTTATGCCGTGGCATTGCCATGTTAGCAGGATGTTTGAATAGGCACTAGAAATTTTCACATTCTTCAGCTGTAATGAAGTATTAAAATTTTATTAACTTTGTTGAATTTTCAGGTCCTTATTATAATGAGAATGGGAGGCTACCCTATCCTGAAAGCCCTCAGCAGGATACAGAGCTATAAGAATCAGTAATCTCTGGGACAGAAAGGATCTGGATCATGACATTTCCTTTATCTACAGCAACACCATATTGTGCTTTACTCCCAGGTGTCTTACAGCTGTAACTGTAAGGGTTATATGTGTAGGGTATACTTTAAGGATAACATCAGATTTACTACAATATCTAAATGAATAGTAATTCAGCTATGTGAGTTCTGTATTTGAGCCCTTGTCACTTCCCTTCTAATACTAGAGCTATGTTAGACTTCAAACCTGAGTTCTTACTTGTCAGAAAATTGGTCCATTTTAATCATGAGTGTTTGATTAGTTTTTCCATTCTACCTTAGAAATTTGCTCCCTTACTTGATGATGTGGTTGCAGAGCATCATTCTTTTTAGCAAGGCCAGGTTTCTGTAATTTGCTTCACTTTAGCAATTTCATAACTTTCAGCTACAGTAGCCTGGTTAGACAAAATGCTCTGTATGACTGAAACATACTGATTAGTAATTTCTTCATCTGAAAACCAGCTAGAACAGTAGGTTTTCTGAATATTGCAAGACTTAAATTCAAAATAACTTACTACTTTTTCTAGTATTACCCAATTTGTCTAATGTGGCTGCATACTTTGTTATACAACTCAGCCTTATAGCAGCATGGCATAGATTTCAGTATTGCCCAAGTGCGTGGTGTTGCAGATCCCCCTCTGGAGCATTGGCTTTTGTGTTGCGCTGATGTCTCTGGAACATTTACGTAGTGCAGTGACTTCTTTAACTGGCTCAGAGTTTCCTAGACAATCATGGTTGCACAGGGAATGCTCAACTTGTTTGTTTGTTTTCCTTACCTCAGATTACATGGAATAAGCTTTCTTTTTACCATTGCAGAAAACTGTTATACATGACCTTAAAAGGGCAGCCCAGATTTTAGATGCAGTTATCTGTTGAAGAAGCCTGACTGGTAGGCTTTTAAAAACAAATGTCCTGTACAGGACAATAATTCTGAAGTCTTTTAGAGCCAGAATTGCACTGAGTATACAGCGGGTAAAATATAGTATAGCTGTAGTGCAAAAAACTTAGTGTGCTTGCTGACTACACCAGAGAAATTGCAGTCTTGTGGCATCATTCTGTCTCATTTTCCCTGTGAGAAGCAAGTTATGGCTTAACAGGCACCCGTTTGCTGACATAATTGTCTATACTAAGGGTTCCTGCTGGCTCGGCTACGTAGCTAGAAAGCACCACTGCTGAGTGGCGAAAGATTGCATTGTAGACCTGGCTTATGGCAGTTTCTGAAAATGTATCTTTTGCCTCCAAGTTTGTGCAAATGTTCCCACTTCAGGAGGTGGTAGCACTCTGCAGTGCCCTAGAATAGGACAGGGAAGTAGCAAAGGGAACTGTTGGGTTATCCACCCCTGCCGCTTGCTGGTTGGGAATGTTCACAAAGGAGCAGGCTGGAGAGCACTACTTTTCACCTGTATCACTGGAGTGCACCAGGCCCTGATGGCAGACAAGATCTCAGAGCAACTTCACAATCAAGCATTCATGGTTTCAACTGTTCAGAGGGATTTTTCTCTCTTACTGTCTTAGGAAGCCTCTCATCTGGTATCCTAGCCAGAGGTTTGTCCATCTTTACCAAAGTAGACATTTTCTGTCAGTCTCAAGTTGCAATGTGACTGAGGCTGCCTCTGGTAGTTTTACGTTGTTGTTTGTTTTGTTTTGCGTTTGTTTTCTGTGCTAGAACACTCCCTTCCAGCTGGGAGGTTATTTAAGTAACTTGTTTCAGTCTCCTGTTTTGCCTACTTGGCAATTTGAACTCCCTTGATAATGGTACTGCTAAAATGCCTGAGTCTCATGGTGCTTGGGAAGCAAGGCTGAAAATCTGTTAAATTCTGTAGGCTTGGGGAGAAAAATCTAACCAACCGTGCCAACAGCTTTTGCAGATTTATCTTGGCCCAGCAGTTACCCAGTATGTTAAGAGCAAAACCCATGGAACAGTTACTTGGAAAATCAATTACACAGTATGTGAAGCACCTCAACAATGTTCTGCAAAGAAATAGCACAGCACTGTGTAATCTGCCACAGCAGGCTGTGGAGGTTTCCATTTGTCTTGAATGTCTTGGGCTCCAGGTTCTACACTAGCAATGACAGCAAGGATGTTGGCTTATTAGAACAGTTTGTTTTTCCAAACATCTAATATACACTGTGCTTCCTCAAATTCAGTGGGAGGAGAATGTGCAACTCTGCAAAATTCCTGGGTTTTGTTTGGCTCCCAAATTGCTGTCAGCTGCAGAGTTTAGTTTTTCCCATCTGACACTTCAGTGTTTGTTTTTTCATTCTCCTGTGTTACAACACTAACTTGAGTCCTATTATCTCCCTGTCATGTCTAGGCCATCACCTCATTGTTAAAAAGCAGAGGATTAATATTTGAGTTGAACATGCAATGGCTCTGGATTACTTCTCTGTTCTGGTGCATTTCCGATCCACTGTAATGTTTTTTTCTAAACCTTCAGAGCTGAGTTTGAGGTTTCATATGAAGCTTGCTATGTGCAGACTAGGTATAAATCTCAGATTTAATGCTCTCATCCTCACTTGCAGCTAGTTATGGGATTTCACTTGTGCTGAAGACATCTTGTCTCAGGAAAGGTGCTGTTTTCATATTTGGGGCTGTCAAATCTGGTAGTAGTTGCTATCACAGTCTACTTTCCCAGCTGAGCAGCTCAGAAGACCAAGTGGTGGATCTTGCTGATGGGCTCGAGCCTCTCTGCAGTACCCACTGGAGGGCAGTACAGGCTGCTCCAATCCACCACGCTCAAGTGGTACTGCCAGCTGTCTACTGACTTTCATCCTACATTTTGTAGTGCTAGATTTCTGCTTTTTAATTTCTTAGCTTGCTGATTATTTGGGTTAGACTTTCAGAATAAGAATTTGGTGCAGTTCACATAGGTTGTTTTATCTTGGCTATAAAATGCAGAGGGGCTGTATTACTATGAACAAATTGCCTATTCCAGTAAGGCTGACTATGGATAAACCACAAATAGGACTGCAGAGGCTATAGAGAAGGAAAAAAAAATAAAGTTGAGTTTTGGTTATTAAGGGCCCCAGATAAAGGATGTTAAAAACATCTTCAGACTGTAGTGAGGTGTGTCTGTGTGCTTCGTTGTAAGTTGTTAGGTCTGTCTGCAGGTTGCTTCAGCCATGGAGAAGTGGAAGACAGCAATCCGAGAGGCCCAGACCTTCTCCCGTATGCATGTGCTGCTCGGGATGCTGGATGCCTGTATCAAGTGGGATATGTCGGCAGAGAATGCCAGATGCAAAGTGTGTCGCAAAAAAGGTATGCATTCCTGCCCCCCGCCTGCGTAACAGTCGGACGCTGACACCTCTCCATGCCTTGCTTAGGCAACATGCCCATGTTGTTGTCACTTGCTTTGGCTGTATTTTGAGTTTTAAAAATGAGAATTTACACAGAAGCATTCATCTCACAGAAGCGTTTGACCCTGACTCCAATAAACCATTCTTATGAAACCAGTAAAAAGTCTTGCAGAACATTGCAGAGCTGCTATTCCCTGAATATTTACAGTACTTGGACACAAGTCATCTACAAATACTTCTGGGAACTTTTGTGCCACTGTCCATTTCCCTGTTTAATTTTTGAGTTGAAATAGTCAATGGGTCTCTGAGCCTTGTCAGTTATTCCTATCTCTTACAGAAGTAACAAGCAAGAAGAGGTTAGGAAGATTAATGCATTTTGTAACTCAATAGGAGAGAGAAGTGGAATGATGCTAGTTTGAGGCTATAGTGGAAGTAGAAGTGCTTGCTGAGCTAGAAGAAGCAAAATGTCTCTTGTGTGAGAGCAGAGAAATGAATCTATCTGCCTTTGGCTGCTGCTCTGGTAAGGCTGGGGAATCACAGAATCACAGAATTTCTAGGTTGGAAGAGACCTCAAGATCATCGAGTCCAACCTCTGACCTAACACTAACAGTCCCCACTAAACCATATCCCTAAGCTCTACATCTAAACGTCTTTTAAAGACTTCCAGGGATGGTGACTCCACCACTTCCCTGGGCAGCCTGTTCCAATGTCTAACAACCCTTTCGGTAAAGAAGTTGTTCTTGTTCAGGAAATACCTGAACAGGTGACAAGAGACCATCTTCTCTGTGTGCCTGACATGATGAAGGGCTTTGGAGTCATGCAGGTGGAGGGGAAAGCTAGGGAGGGTGTCACCAGTAGTGGAGTACTAGTAATTGTTCTGCCATAACCTCCTTTTGGATGGAAGCTTGGACAAAAGAGCTTGGTAGCACGTTCTGCCTCATTGTGTGCTCTTTGTATCATTCTGTATTTGCTGAAACACTAGCAGCAGACACCCCTGGGGGAATGGTAGGCCACTTCTGTTTACCAATTGGCTATGCTGTCCATCTCTCAAGAAATTAGAGATGAATTGGTGCAATGTCCTTCTTCACTATGGAGCCTCATCCAAACCAATGTGTAAACTGTCCTGTCTGCTGCTGAGAAGGGGAGTCTAGGCAGATGTAAGGGGAGGCTTACCTGAGACTAACAGACTAGAGTTTCACAGAACTTGAAAACTGGCATTTTAGAGACATGCTGTCAAGCTCTCTGCATTATTATTATTTTTTTTTTCTCAGTAAATGAAGTAACTGGCTCAGAACTACGTTCTTGTTTCCCTGTATCACTGAGAAGCACAGAGAACTTAGTTCTGCTGCATACACTTTTTTTTTTTTTTCCCCTGTGGGCTTGCTGCCTTAAGTAGAAAGAAGAAGCTGTGCAAGTTGATCAGATTGAGGCTAGAATAAGAATGGTTACGTTCCTAGCTTCTTGCTAGGCTTTTGGGCATCTCTACAGCATAATTCTTTCCCTATGTTTGGTTTGAGATTTAGTCTGGGTGGAACGTATTTGGCAGGTTTCTGCCTTTGGCCTGCAAAGATTTCATTTGAGTTGAGGGACGTTACACTGTTGTATGTAATTCAAATGCTGCTTGTTTCCACTGCAGTGGAAACTGAGAGGAAGGGTCCCTGTCATGAGAGGGCATTTTGTGTTTTTCTCTTGCTTTCTGATCTCTAGCCCTGTGGCAGTTTCTGGATCACAGGTTGAGCAAGGCTATGACACTTGGTTACAAGTAAGTTGCACTCTTCTAGGTGAGGATGACAAGCTGATCCTGTGCGATGAGTGTAACAAAGCCTTCCACCTGTTCTGTCTGAGACCGGCACTCTATGAGATACCAGATGGTGAATGGCAGTGCCCAGCTTGTCAGCCTTCCACTGCCAGGCGTGGTTCACGGGGCAGGTAAGTGGTGCTCCTTTCCTTCGTGCTATCATTGATGCAGAGTTCTAGCCATGCTTCCACAAAATAACACAAAAAGCATTTAACAGCTTCTTTAAAAGGATTGAAATAGTCAAGTTAATTCAATAGCACCGGAACAATAGAAAAGCAATTTTTTCAGGCTGTAACTTTAGCACGCCTGTGTTGTACTGACCCATGACAACTTCAGTCATTTTAATAAGTAATTTCAGTGTAGCAGTGGAATCATGCACAAAACATGAACCAAAATTCTATGTAATAAAGACTGTTGCTTTGTTTGACAGAGCATCTTGCTGGGTTGCTTTTATGTGGGAGTATAGTTGGTAGTGCTACAGCTCTGTAGTCCCCTGAGCTAAGTTACTCTTGTGGCCTTGTCTAATTAAAGCAGACATTACTCCAGGCTGCAGCTCAAACCCTACTGGGTGACTAAAAATCTGACTATGAAATGCCACCTTGTCAGTTTTCTGGAGCTGATGAACGTTGGCACCTTAAGGCAAGAGCCCTTATTGACTTCAGAGAGAACATGATTTGAGGAGGAATCAAAATTGTTCTATGCAGCAGAATTGAGTAGTTGCCCACTGACAGCAAGTGGTTGAATTGTTTTGTGAATTGCAGGCTGAAAGTTAACTGTATGCAGAATGTATTTTGTTTGCTTACAAAGTAAGCTAATTGTGACTCTGTGCTGCATCTATATGCTTGTCAGCAAGATGAGGCTATCAAATGACACCTGATGCATAAGCAGTCAACTGATTCTCCCTTACAAAGTGGCAGCACAATAAGAGGAGTACTAGCTTGTAGTGTGCAGGTGGTACACAGGTTTGAAAGTATTACTTAGCTCCCTGGGCACCATTTAAGAGTTCATCAGAGTAGTACAAGAATTACAGGGTCTTAATGCAGCTGTTTTAGCCTGAGATCATAGTTACTTTGATGTGGTGGAGTCACCTGGAAGCTGCTTTGCTCCTGGATGACAGCCATCAGGTGGAGCAACACCTGTCTTATCTGCTTTCTGCTATTCCTAGCTGAGGCAGGAAGAAAATGCTGGCCTGCAAATACTTTTGCCCTGCTTTTGCTCCTGCGGGAGCTGATTCTTATTCCATTTACTGCCCAAGATCCTCTTTCTCCAGAGGACTGACTCCCACAATAGCTTTGCCTTTGTCCCCTTCTGCCTATGCATGCTACTTTTTGTTATGGTTTAAATGTTTAACAAACACTTGCAGAAAATTGGAACTCCTGGGCAGAGTCTTTGTGGCTTTTGACATCAGCACATGAGAAGCCTGAACTGATGATCTGCTCAGTAATAAGCTTAGCTATGAATAGCACTAATCAAGGTCTGTTTCCTATAGTGCACATGCAAGTAGCCTGACAATGGAAGGTGATGACGGGGAAATATTCCAGCAGGAACAAAATAAAAAATCTGAAATTCCTTAGGCCAGGCCTGCAGGCAGACCTGTGTAAAACAGCAGCACTTCCTCTCAGGGAGAAGTAAGTGCATAGCAGTCAGTATCAAAAAATATTTTATCAAAGTGGTCAAGGTGCCTGGGATGGGGGATGGGGGAAGGAATGCACAGATTCATCTGTTGGGAATTGTCAGCCCAGACGTTCAGATTGTAGTCTGGAAAGCGCTCTTCTAGCTGTAGCCACAGCTTGATACTCTAGGAAATAAAGTAGATTGCTTCAGTTTGAGTCTGGATTTTTATTTTACACACTGAGTTGGTCAGCAAGTCTGTGAACAAACAGTACAGAAGGCCTAGGGCTTCTCACACCAGGTTCTGGTACAACAAATACGTTTTACTTGCCTTGCTCTAGGAACTACACAGAGGATTCTGCTGAAGATGAAGGTGAAGAAGGCGAGGAAGCTTCTGATGAACAAGATGCTGAGGAAGAAGAGGAGGAAGAAAATTATGAAGTTGCTGGACTGAAACGTAAGGCTTTGACCATGCAGGGAAGTAACAGAAAATGTTAAGACTCTGCCTTCCATGTCCAAAAAATTAATCCAATTTCAGATTTGTACTTCTCCTCATACAGAACAGGTTCTTGGAAAATTGGGAGATTTCACAAGGAAGGCTGTGGTTGTGTCGTATGTTGCCTGGGGAGCTGGAAGTAGCTCTCTTCCCTTTGTACAAAGACAGCACTTAAAGAGATTGAAACTGTAGTGAGCTCTTGCTCACTGCTGGTTGCTCCCCTGGGTACACTGCTAATAATACACTGCCTGGCAGTCAGCAGAGGCTGCATCAGGGAAGGGTTAAATGGCATTATCTGTTACTGGTACTGACAGTCTGTGCCTAGAGAGTTTTTTGCTAAACTGAACACTGTTAATAGATTCTCCTGAAGCTTTAATCACAGTTCTCTCTCCTTACTTTTTCCTTTTCCACCAGGTTGTAACCTCTTAAATATAGGATTTCTAGTGGCAAGGTGCCATTATCAAGTAGTAAGAACAGTACTTCATCTATCCATTCCACTGGGAAGGCACAGTATTGAAGGTGTAGTGTGGCCTGAACTGCCAGCACCTGTTAGTTGCATACAGAATGCATGCATACATGCACTCAGGATGCATGCTAGCTCGTTCCTGGTCAGCTGAATGGAATAAAATAGCATTTTCTAGACTCTTCAGTGACTACTTTTCTATTCTAGTGTACAGTGTGATCACTTACCACTTATTAGTGAGTGTATCCACTTGTTTTTTAAGAGAGTTTGACTCTGTCCCCTTTGGGCAACTCAGTACACTGAAAAGCTCAGTGTTGGAATGGTATACTCCCAGCATTTGCTTTCAGTCAAAATGCCCTTGACTAACATAAAATTAGCTTCAGACTGTCTTAACCAGGGCAGATGGTGAAATTCAGAGACTGGGACCTAAAGGCTTATCCCATGTTCTTTCAAGGGTTTCCATCTGTGTCTATCAGTCTTGATTCCCCTGCTTCATTATAGTTTCAGGGATGTTCACTGATACCCTAGCTATGTATGCTGCTTGTTGTTCTGTGGTGTATCTGTGTCCACACTTGGAGCATGTTCAGTCCATGTTGCATGGCCAAGTCAGGAGCAAAGCCAAGGTTTCCAAACAATAGTGGAAGAGTTACAGTCGCTAAAAATAAAGCACTAAATGCAACTCCTGGTTTTAAAGAGCATTGACATGGAAAGGTCACTGTGGAAAACTTTTGTTTTAATAGACAAGTCCCATTAATCCATGTGGCGTTTATCCTGAGGGATATAACTTAGAATGTTGGATTGTCAGACATCTAGCACGTGCCTCCTGCTTGACACACAAGCAGGAGTGACAGCAGACAGACGTCCCACTGCCCTGACGCACACTTATCCTGCGGGGGGAGCCTGGCAAGATGATTTATTGGACAGGGCTGGATTAGAGGCTGCAGATAAAGTGCTACAGCATGCTGCATGCAGCTTGCTGAAGCACTTGTGACCAGGTGGAAGGAGCTTGTCTGGGGACGAAAACCAGCATATTCTCCTGATACACAGGGGTCATGAGAGAAACTTCAGACAAGGGAGTTGAACAGCACACTTGCATTTCCATCATTGTAAGGCTCTGACAGAGAGACTTAGCAAACGAGCAGGAACATTACTGTGGGACGTAACGCAGCAGCCCTGGTTTGGGGGATAAAATCCCATTGTTTCCCACTTGCAGCACGTGGAGCAGCTCCCTGCTGCAGTAACTTGACACTCCCTCTGCACACAGTTCACTTTTCAGGGGGGCTTAGCAACTGGTTTATCCCACTGTGTGGGCCGCTCATAAATGTTTGGAAAAGAACCCATCCACAAATGGCTGAGGAGCAAGGGGGCAGCAGGAAACCAGAGCAGTTGTGCAGGTTTCTGTACCCAGTGCTTTCAAAAAAGATGTTGCAGTTTTATTTAAAACAACTGTCCATCCTTGCATTACTTCTCCCACCCTCCCTCAAGTCTTGATGTGTCAGGTATTCGGCACTTAATTCTGCAGGCAGAGGGTCTTTCTATTACAACACGTAGGAAGCAAGCAAAGCCGTACCTGTGGCAGAGTATCTGGAATCCCACAGATGTCCCTTAGAAGTAGAGGACTGTGGGCTGGTTTGTGTGACCACCCTTAGTTAGAAGATTGTTGCCAGACAGCATTGGCCTCTGGACGGGAAGTGCGTACTTCATCTGAAGAGGGGTACTGAGCACAGCTGACATGGGCATGTGCTGGGTGAGGATGGTGATGAGAAGCTGGGTCATTCCCCTCATCCGTGGGTTCAGTAGTTTCTCTGTGCTGTGAGTGAGACTACCTGGTGTGTATGTCTGGGGAAAAGGCTTGTGATCTCTGATTCCAGGTTAACCCATGCCTCTAAGCCCATGGCTTATGTGTTTCAGTGAGACCCAGAAAGGCAGCCCGGGGCAAGCAGAGCACAGCCATGTACTCCTCGAGGCAGGGAAGGCACCAAAGGAAGAAGCAGTTGCTGCACCCTGCCAGGGGACCCCAGCAGCGGGCTGCACCTGTCAACAGCGCAGACATTGATGAGCTGGTAAGAGCCAAATTGCTCCCTGGGGGCTGCTCACATCATGAGTTATAAACGAAACAGGTGTCA
Source organism: Aythya ferina (assembly GCF_964211825.1). Classification (NCBI taxonomy): domain Eukaryota; kingdom Metazoa; phylum Chordata; class Aves; order Anseriformes; family Anatidae; genus Aythya; species Aythya ferina. Next base: position 1,648,870 of record NC_140309.1, read on the forward strand.
CACTTCCTCCCCTCCCCTTCCCAAAGAAATGCCCTGAATTGTATTGTGTAACCCATGCTGGGCTGGAGGCGGGTTAACAAAGGAGGCATATCCTTAAGGGCCCGGTGCAAACGGAGCAGAGATATGCCAGACATCTTTCCCAGCCGCTTCCACACATTGTCCCTCCTTGATTAGCAGGCAGCCTGCAGCTTGTTAAAGGGTTTTAAATAGTATCCATATGTCTCTACAGAGAGATGGGGGGACTGAAGGCGGTCCTGCATGTTCAGAGAATGCCAGTAATGTAGGACCCTCACTCCCTGGCCTTGGCCATTCTCTGGCAGTTGTTGTCCGTATGGTCACTCCCCAACCTCCAGGATATAATTTGGCTGGCTTAGGTTTCACTTGACATTTAAAGAATAAAACCTTCTGCTCCTGAGCAATCTTGTGCGTGCGTGCTAGTTGGGGTGGAGCTGCCGCATACTGTCCTGTTTATCCTGAAGAGGGATGCACCACAGGGGATATGTGAGGATACTCTATCCCCGTGGATCACGTCACTAGCTTCTGCCATATGTCTGCTGAGCAGCACTGCTGTGGCTGTATCCTGTCACTCCTCTCGAGTGGTCTTGATTGGGGTCTTTGGGCTCACAGCTTCTTGTGCTGGGTGTGGGTGGGCTGGTTGTGCTGATCTGCAGCATCTTTTTAGCTGTTTTTTTGTTGCAGATTGGAGGGCAACCAAACCAGCAAGCCCAGCATGGACTGCCACAGCCTGCTTAGAGAGATGTTCAAGTGGGAAAAATCTTACTGGAACAGCTGGGTCAGGAACTCTGACTAGGGCTCTTTCACTTACTGTTTGTTCTGGAAAGAGACCAAAGCTTTCTCAGGAATGGCTCCCTGTGTTGTGGAGCCTTCTGATTTACCCTAAGCAGATCAGTGCCTCGTGAGCTGTGGACGGTCAGAGCTGAGATGTCCCTGTGCTGGTGGCTGACCTATAGATTTGTGGGCAAATGGCTGACCTTGTGTTCTGCCTCTGTATCGGACAGCAGCATTTGAGGCATCAGCTGCTCTTTGGTATTTAAAATGGCAGAGTAGGCTCTGGAATTGGCCCTCAGTACAGTAGCACAAGTGCTTTCCCCTTCTTCTTCTCACGTGCTGTCCACCAGGGGCTCAGAGAGGGAATTTACACTCTCCATTTGCTGTCCATATTATTTGGCTTCTTCCTTTGACCCTGTTGTTTTTAAACCTATCTTGAAAAAGCTTGCTGTGCCAGGAGAAAACACAAGCAGCCTGTGAGCTATTCCCATCAGAGCTTATGGATGGGGCTCCCATTCTGTAACTCAAGCTGCCACCGTGTGTCTTGGCTGTTACCATGAACATGGTCCTGTAGCAGAGCCGTTTGCCTCTTGATTATTGTGGAAGATGTCTGCATTTGAAAGAGCTGAGCTGTTTCTGTGCAGCAGTATTACGTATCCTCCACCCCAAAAGACACTGGCTTGTAAGCAAGACAATTGAAAAGAAAATGTCTGTTAAGAACCAACTACTTTGGCCTTGAAACTGTTTAATGAATACTACAGCCCATGGTGGTTCCCCTCCTTTTAACAGCATCCCTCCTTTGTGTGGGCAGGTCCTTCAAACAAAGAAGACAACACGTCGCCAAAGCCTTGAACTGCAGAAGTGTGAGGAAATCCTCAGCAAGTTGATCAAATACCGCTTCAGCTGGCCCTTCAGGTGAGGGCAGGTGGCTTCCTCCTCCATGTGCACAGGACTGTACCTGGGCTGTGTGTAGGTGTGGGATAGCCATGATGCAGTCCTGCTGGATCCACTTGCTGGTTGTGAGACCTGGGTTTCAAAAGCAAGTTACAGATCGGAGTGAATCTGCTCCAGTAGAAATCACCATACTCTCAGTCCTCTGCTGGACTGAAGACCTGGGGCCCTTCTGAGGTGGTATAACAGAGGGTGGTAGGCTATGAGCCAGAGAGGGGAGGATGGGATCAGTGCTTTCTGCAGCCCCCAGGATTTGCAGGTGCTCTGTAGGAGGCTTGACTGAGACAAAATAGCCTTACCTGCCATGTACCAGTCCCTATGCCTGGGCCAGTACTCTGGGCAGCAGGATGAGCTGCTGTCATTCCTGTCTTCAGCACTGCAGCCAGCACAGGGCTAACACTGTAGTGCTGTTGAGGTTTGTGGGTTTGCTATGGCACTGCAGGGGGTGCAGGTTGGGGCTACTGCTCAGCAAAGGGGGTGGGGGTGGTTCACACCTCCACAGCTCTGCACTGCACAGTGCCAGGGCCCGTCATTTTCCTCCTATCTTTGTGGCTCTTCGTTCGTCAGGGAGCCAGTGACCACAGAAGAAGCCGAAGATTACTTTGAGGTCATCAGCAACCCTATGGACTTCCAGACTATGCAGAGCAAGTGCTCTTGTGGCAGTTACCGCTCGGTGCAGGAGTTCCTCTCTGACATCAAACAGGTGTTCTCCAATGCTGAGTGCTACAATCAGAATGGGAGTCATGTACTGTCCTGCCTGGAGAAGACAGAACAATGTTTGATCGACATGGTGCACAAGCACCTTCCTGGCCACACGTATGCACGCAGGAAACGTAAGAAGCTCTCTGCCAGGTGCCAGGGACTGGAGGAGCAGGAAGGCGACAGTGAGTCAGAGCCCCTTGAACATTCCCGGGGGCGGAAAAGGAAGAAATGAGGGATGGGAGGGAACTAGGGGGAGAGCCAGAGCTGGAGCAGGCCTTCTGGTGCTGCTGGGCAGCAGGATGGGTTGTCTGAAGGGAGTTAAGAAGCAGCAGGCACTTCTCTATTAATACAGCCTTTCCTTTGGCCTGTCCTAGCTTTATTTTTTCTGCAATTTCCTCAAATATTTGGTCATCCATTGAGTGAGCAGAGATGACTTAACTGCTTCCTACAAAATACACAAAGCTCATACATGTCTGTCCTGCTAGGAGGGGAAGGTGGGAGGGCAAGGGAAAGGCCTAGCCAAAGTGTGTGAAGCCCGATCTAGCTTGGGCGCTCTTGGCTTTCTTGGAACGAGCCACTTCTTCCACTCTGCAAGCAGCCAGCAATGGAGCATGGTGGAACCTCTGCTGTCTGCTGCCTGTGATGTGAAACCAGCCTTGAGCTAGTGTAGGGAGGGATCTTACTGCTTCACAGATAGACTGGGTGTGATCAGGCCAATGGGCTGCTAGTTCTTGTATGTATATATTTATACGGTATTAATTTTGAGCCCCCACTGAAGGGTTGTGTAGGGCGAGCAAGCACTTAAATTTATAGAGACACAGCTTTCACCAGCATCCTAATACAATTGGCTTCAAGGTGCTCTTGCTCCCCGCCCCCCCCACACTCCCCCCCACCCTTGGGGAGCAATCTCTGGAGGTTGTGCTCTGAAGAGTTCTTCTGAGATCAGCTCTCCACACATAAGTTGCAGAGAATAGGCAGTTGGTTTCCCTGCTCACCTTGAACAGCACACAATCATGTAGCCCTTTGGATGAACCTAGTGCCAGAAGTATACCAGAGAGCATGTCTTTCTGCACACCCTGTAGGGCACTCCAGGGCAAGGGGAACAGCAGAAACATGTTCTGTGTAACTTTTTAAAATAATTTTCTAGTTATTAAAAGTGGCTTGTTTCTAGCTGTGATCTTGTATAAAGAACATCTGTAAGATACTGTTGTCTTGCTTTGGCACATGTACAGTTTATATCAAATTGTGTTTGCTGTATATTTTCCCTCCTCTGAAAACTCATTTTCCTATCAGTAGCTGGAGTTACACTGGGGGACTTGTTGGTGGGGGTTTCCCAGTCCCTCTCTAGCCATGCTCTCATCTCCTTTTGTAGTAACACCTTCCCTAGCTCACCTCTCTTGCACCCCCCCAGCACCATGAGGACCGTCCCACACAGGCTGACCAGTGGGGAAGCTCTATCCTGTTGGGAGGCTGCTCTGCCATGGCCCCAGCAGTGGGTTCTGCTACTTGGGATACTGACTTTTCTCTAAGAAAATAATGTTCTTTAATCACCTCTCCCTCTCCATCATTACAGGTTTTGATCATACAATTAAGGCTTGAACTTTTTATTATAGAATTCTTCAGTTTAGAACGAACTAGTCACAGTGCTGTTCTATACTGGTTTTGTAACACAGAAAAACAAAAGCAGCTGTTATGGCTCCTGTGATTTGAGAATAAAATTGAGATCCTCGATTAAAAAATTGCAGCCTAGTTTTGTGAACTTTTTTATTAACAGGTATTTGTTTCAGTTCTGGACTGATGGCTGTTGAGACTAGACAGGTTTCCAGCCACTTCCCTCTTCCCCTCTCCCCAGCCTCAGCTCCATGCCCCACAGAATAGCACTGACGTTTGTATTTCGCACGTCCCCTTCAGAGGCTATGTTTTGTCCTATTAATAGAGAACATTTTCTGCAGGTCCTACACAGTGAAACCTTTGGAACTGTATGTTTTTTAAAAATAAATGTCATTTGTGGCGGGAGGGGTGGTCTGCTAAGGGCTGTACTTGTAATAAATTGGAAAGTTAAAAAATAAACATTATGTACTTGTGTTTGTAAAACTGGCTTGCATCAAGTCCTTTGTAGGTGCCCTCTGTGCAAGACTGAGACATCTCATGTTCCACAGAGCTCTGCTTTCCTCAGAGCCTGCATCAGAAGTGATACAGCTGTCTTAATTCTGGAGGGAAAAAGGAGGCACAGAGAAAAGGATCAAAGGAGCACTGAGTCTGGGTTAGGTCAGCTTACAACTCTGTAGAACCATCTTCTAGGCTGAGCTCTGCTCACATTTGGTTATACCAGCTCTTGGTCTGTGCCTCTGGTCCAGGTGGTGTACCTGCTCAGACAGGTGGGTTGTGCTGCTGTTACCATTTCTGTGATGGGGCTGTCTTTGCACGATGCATTTTCCTAAGCTTTGCTGGGCAGAAGGTTATTTGCTGGCATGGAGGTGTGTGCTTTGAGCTGGCCCTATTGATTGTCCTCCCCAAAGACAAGGGGATATGTTCTTTTTCCTCCTGGACAGTGAAAGGGTCAGGAGGGAGCAGTCCTTGAGCTGGCTGCCCCTTTCACTCCGTTCTCTTCCTTTGGACTGCAGATATTGCTCCTGCAGCAAGATGCGGGGCTCTTTACTGCATCATGGCACTGTGGGTTGTTCTGAAGGGACTAAAAGGGAGTGATGAGGGGAGCTAAATAACTGCTCTTTCACCTCAGCATTGTGTGGCTGGATTGCCATCAAAACTTCCTCCCTAGGTCTGTTAATGTGCATTTTGTAACCACAGCCCTGTTTGCTGCAGTTCAGAGATCAGTGAGGACTGTTCCTGCTGTGTCTGAAAAGCATGGCTCCCAAGGGGAGCCATCAGCTCTTTCCCAGTGTGAGTGGGATGCTGCTCTGCCATGCTTCAGCATGAAGCCAAGTAACCAGTTGTTGCTAATGTACAACCAGTCAGCTATACAATGAAGGTGTTGGTCAAAGTTTGTACTTCTACCAGTGTCATAAGGTCAGAGGTGTGATGCCTTCCTGGGCATTGCCATTGTCCTGAATATTTAGGAGCAGAGCTGGGAGTGCTCAGGAGCTGATCTGAGCCAAGTGGGGTCCAGATCTGCTGGGCTGAGCGGGCTTTAGACCCCTTCCTCCTTCCAGGGCTTTGTGGGCTTTCAGATTACTGGCAAGAGATAAATAATGCTTTCCTCAGAGAAGCCTCATCCCCACACCACAAGCGAAGGTTCTGCCTGTTGGATGTGCAACAGGACCTGGGTGAACCAGAGCATGACTCAAGCTGGGATGGGTCCAGGCCTCAGTGTGGAGATCTCACACCAGCATCTGCTATAAGACCTTTTCTGAGATTCGCTTTTTATAGCAGCTCCTGCATGGCATTAGTGTCCTATAAATAGCTGTCCCTGCTCTGTGCTGGCAGGCAGCTGTGGCACCCCTGGTGCTGCAGGCTGGTGGGTGATGGCAGTCCCAGCTGCACCCACTGTTGCTCTGGGTGACAAACCAGGGCTGGGGATGCCTGCGTCTTCTGGAACTGCAGCGTGGCCTCAGAGAGTGGCTTACAAGGACCCTCTGCCTGGGTCCCATCTCAGCTTCCTTGAAGCTTAATGATTAATATTAAGCAACTAATGGTCCATGTGACTTGGGATTTTTTTAGCACCTTTTCAGAGCACAGAGAATTTATTTCTGTTGCTGAAGGGACCCGGGACCTTCCTGTTTTGTGGGGCAGGGGCGATAATGTCTGCAGCTCCAGGAGTGCTGGGGAGCAGGAGCCTGGGCCAGGACTTTGGGGTGGCCTCAGCCTCTGAAGCCTTGCCTCCTGTGCCTCAGGCAGTTGTGACAGGCAAGCAGAAGGGCTCCCTGTGGGGATGGGACAGGGCCGAGCTCGGCCTGGTCTTTAAAACCAGACCAGCTTCAGCTCGCATCCTGTGAGGGCTGAGTGCACAAGTGTTGGCAAGTGTTTTGGGGGGGGTTGCTATGGTTTGGTTGTGTTTGTGGCTGCTCCAAGTAGGGAGGGGAGATGGCCTGCAGGGTCTGGGGTGAGTTGGGGGTGTGGGGGCATGGGCAGCTGATTCTCCCCAGCACACCCTGGGCTTGAGTTGCTGCAGAAAAGCAGTGACACCAAAGTGGTCTGTGCCACGATGTTGAGAGCTGCTGTGACAAAGGCAGGGTCCCCAGCAGAAGGCAGGTCAGAGGGGCATCTCCAGCTTGGTCTGGCTCTGTGGCACTAGCAGGGCCAGCCCTGCTGAGCTCCTGGGGCCTGCAGTGGAGCCAGCTGGGCTGCTGGGCCTGATAGCAGGCAGTAGTCAGGCGCCAGCAGCTCCACCACTGTGTGATAGCTGGGGCCCAGCAGCATGCACTTATCTGGGTGAGTGCTTGAGAGGCAGTGAGCTATTTGGCAAGCACCAGGGTGCTCAAGGGCAGGGTGTCCCCACCAGACTCCACAAGCCACCCAAGGAGGTGGAACATGGACTACTGCTGTTGCTGTGCTGTGTGTCTGTGTTCATGCTGTTGCTGCGCTGAGCCAGCTTGGGCCTTGGCACCACATGCTTCCCTGCACACCAGAGGTCTGGCAGGACCCTTAGTAGCAGCACGGCTGGTTCATGGGTTGCACCTCTGGTGCAGGCATGTGGCACCCAGGTGAATTGCCCACTGCCCAGCTCCCTGTGCTGGACTTTGGAGCCTGTCCTGGAGCCAATATTGACTCTCCTGCCCCAGGTCATGGCCCTTTTATCTGCCCAAACAGACCCTCCATGGCAGGCCAGAGATCCCAGGAGGCTACAACCCCACCCACCCAAGCCCTGCAGCAGGGGTAACAACATGGGGGTCCCTGGCCTGGGACCACTGTGACCAGCCTGGGAATGGGAATGGGACCTGCCTGCTCAGCACCTGCTGGGCTCCAGCGTCACAAGAAGACGTCCCAGCTTCAGGGCACCCACCACTGGGTGCCAAGGGATGCCCTAGCACCACAGGGCCCCTGCACAGGAGCTGCATGCCAGCAACTGCATGTCAGTGCTGTCTCCAGCTCTGCTCAGGTGTGGCTGACAGCAGCACCAACTCCTGGGGGTGGCGGACAGTATCACTCACCTTCTCCCAGTGTCCCAGTCCCCCCAGCACTGGTGGGGGGATAGATTAAAGGCACTTTGTTTCATCAGTCACACCAACGACCCTGGCGCACAACGCCCTGCTGAGCTCAGCGGCTGCAGCAGGCAAGGGGCTGGGGCTGCGTAACCCATCCGTGCTGCAGCCTTAGGGCTGGCTGCTCACAGCTGGCCCTTGGCCATGGGCCCCTGCCACTGCTCCTCCAACTACAGCTGGGCAAAGGGTGCAGCTCCCTCGGCCAAGCTCTGCCTGTCTCTTTCAATCCTGCAGCAGCCTTCTGCAGGGTGGCAGTAAGACAGGTGGACCAGGACAGGCTGGGGTCAGCACTAGCCCCTGCCTCTGCCCAAGGGTGCTTGGCAGGGATGAGGGAGCCTCCCAGTGACTGGGTTAGGGTACAAGGGCTGCTCTCATGCTAAGCACAAGTTGTTAGCCTGGCCCTGCTGGGGCTGGCAGTGGGGAGACCTATACAGAGGGGATGTGGGGAGGGGAAAGGGCTGCCCCCACAAGCAGCTTCCTGAGCTCGCAGCTCTTGTCAGGGCTCTGATCTCAAGGCCTTTGTCGGAGCTGGTGCTAACCTGGGTGTGCTAAGGAGGCTCACTCACAGACTTGTTGCTCTTGAAAGAGGGACGGGAAGGCCCCAGTGCTGGCTAATTAATTAAGACGAAGAGGTCTGAGCCCAGCTCCCCACTGGTGCCAGGCACAGACCAGACACAGCCCAGCCCAGCAGGCCCAGAGCAGTGCTGCCCTCCGCTGCAATGAGCCGTGCCCTGGTTCCCTCCGTGGGGCAGCAGCCCCTGCGCCCGAGTCCCAGCAGAGCTACCCTGAGCCAGGCTTGGCAGTGCACCCAGTGCCCCAGCCACTCCACCCTGCCCACAGTGTGGTGCAGACAGCCCCCAGCTCCGCCCCACAAGAAGCCATGACGAGCACCAGCTGAGGCTTGAGTTTCCCTCCTGACAATGGGGAAGGCGAGATGGGATTGTAACTGGAGCATGGGATAAATAAAGCTGCCCAGAAGTTTCCATTACCCACACCTCAGGCTTCTGTTTGGCACATCAAAGCCAAGCCCTTTCCCACCCCCACCCCAAGCCCAGCACCCTAGCTCCCAACCAGCCACACTGCCTGGACACTGCACTGCCCCACAGGTCCTGCTTGTGCCCCGAGCCCCCCCACCTGGCACAGACACCCCAGCATCTCATGGTACCAACACGAATCACCTACCGAGCAACAGAATGGAAAAGATTATTCATCAGGGCAACACAAGAAACCTGCAGTAGGAGGCAGCAGGCGCCAAGCCCAGACATGGAGAAGCCACAGTGCTGAGTGGGGCTAAGCCAGACAGAGGGAGCAGTATGCTCCCCATGCTGAGGGTCACCATGCCAGGTGTGGGGTGCAGGGAGCCCCCAGGTGCCCACCCCAGCCCAGCACCTGGGATGCTGAAGAAGGGCATGGGGTGACCGGTCCCAACCACGGCAGAGGGGACGCTCCCCTGCAGCCTGGGAAGAGGCTGCCAGTCATGCACCCATCATACTGCCCGTCCCCGGGGACCATGGTCCCTGGTCTGCCACCTCAGCTCCTTCCAAGCCTGGGGGCTCCCATGTGGTTGTTCTCAACCCCCTCAAATTCCTCCAAACAGCATGAGGCTCAATTTGAAATAACACATCCAGGGTTTATTGTTTTTTCCATTCCTTGCAGCTAATGATTAAAAAAAAAATCTAAAATAAATTACAGAATTAAATAAACACAAACTGGATTATTCCCCTTCCTGCCCCAGCCCCTGCTGCCCTCCCCTCTACCCCCCCAAAGAAAGCGTTAGAACAGTCACTGGATTTGGCAACAGCAACAAAAACAAAACAATCTCTAGGAAAAAGCAGCTACTTGTCAGGGTCGAGTGGTGCCCAGGGAGCTCCCTTCGGGTCCCGCAGACCTCATCACCCCCAAACCAGTGTGTATTCACTCTCCTGCCACTCTGCCTTTGCCCTCGCCCCTTCCCTGCACCCAGCAGCTCCCGCTCCAGCGTGGACTCCCAGGAGGCTCCACTGCACTCCCCCGTCCCTTACCCGTGACACTCGCTCTCCCAGCATGCCGTCCCCAGGGAGAAGCAGACCCTGCTCTAGACGTGCGTTGGGTTGTCCAGATACGGGTCTGTTTTGGTCATATGCAGCATGACCGTCGGGGCTTTGTAGTGGCAGTGCACCCCGCTGCAGCTGACCCCACTGCAGGGCTTGCCCCTAGTCCTCATGCCCAGCTTCCTGTTGCACAGGCTCTGCCAGGTCTGCAGCGTCTTGGAGCTCCATACCCACACCCCACTGGTGATGCCCACCACCAGTGACATGAAAATCTTTAGCATAAAGACAGCCACGGTGGGCACCGAGGTCTCCAAGGAACAGTTGGCTGCACGCCGGCCAGGAAGGGGCACGCAACCACGCTCCAGGGCCCTGAGGTTCCAGTAATCCATGTTCAGCCGCTCATAGAAGTAGCAGACAATGACGCAGGTGGCCGGGACAGTGTAGAGGATAGAGAAGACACCGATCTTCACCATCAGCTTCTCCAGCTTCTCTGTGTTGGTACCGCCTGTCTTCATGATCTTCCGGATATGGAAGAGGGCAACAAAGCCTGTAAGAATGAAGGAGGTGCCGATGACCAGGTAGCAGGAGAGTGGGATGAGGACAAAACCAGTCAGGGCGCTGACATCCATGCTCCCCACATAGCACAGCCCTGTCAGCTCATCCCCTGCCACCTTCCGCATGGTGAGGATGATGATGGTTTTCATAGCTGGGATGCCCCAGGCAGCCATATGGAAGTAGCTGCTGTGGGCTTCGATGGCCTCGTGTCCCCACTTCTTCCCAGCAGCCAGGAACCAGGTGAGTGTGAGGATGACCCACCAGAGCGAGCTGGCCATGCCGAAGTAGTAGAGGATGAGGAAGACGATGGTGCAGCCCGTGCTTTCCAGTCCCTCCTGGATGATGTAGAGCTCCCCATTCTCCCGGTCGCAGGCGATGTTCTCAGCCCCTGCCACCGAGCGGATGATAAAGGCCACTGAGTAGACGTTGTAGCACATGGAGAGGAAGATGATGGGTCTCTCAGGGTACTGGAAGCGGTGCGGGTCAAGCAGGAAGGTGAGCACGGTGAAAGCAGTGGAGACAAAGCAGAGGGTAGACCAGACAGCCATCCAGATGAAGGCAAAGTCTTTGTCCTCCCGGGACCAGTAGACATCCACCCCAGGGGAGCACCTGGGTGCACAGGAGAGGCTCTTCTCCACATACTGGAACTTCTCGGGGTTGTCGCAGGCCCCCAGCCCATCGGGCCCCCGGCCCTCAGCAGTGCCCGGTGGCCAGGGCCGGGGTGCCACAGGCAGCATGCCCTGGCCCTTGTGGGGCTCAGCAGCCGAGGCGTTCTCAGGGGCCTCCATGCAGAGGGCGTTGGGGTCATTCTTGGTGGGCAGCTTGCCGCAGTCTAGAGACTCAGGCCAGCCGAAGTTGAACTGCTCCATGATGGGGACGCACTTATGGCGGGCCTGCTCGCACATGGGGCGGCAGGCGGGGATGCTGGCGCTCACCTGGTCGGTGCACATGGGCGCATAAAGGGAGCAGAGGAAGAAGCGCAGGTGGACGTGGCAGCCGTACTCCACCAGCGGCGCGAACTCGTGCAGCTTCAGCGCAGCCTCGCGCTGGCTCTCGTGTCCCAGCAGGTTGGGCATGCGGGTCAGGTTGTACCCGATGCCGCGGCACATGGGGATGTCCACGGGCTGGCACCGCGCCGCCCGGCCCCGCGCCGCCTCCAGCGCGCCCAGCTCCAGCCCGCGGCCGGCGGCCGCCAGCTGCCACAGCACCGACAGGGCCAGCCGCAGCCGCAGCGCCGCCATGGCCCCGGCCCCGGCCCCGGCCCCGCGGCTACAGCGCCGCCATGGCCCGGCCCGCCCGCGCCCTCCGCCGCCCCCGGGCCCCCGGCCCGGCCGCTCGCTGCCGCGGCGGCGCCGCCCCGGGGCAGCGCCCCCCGCCCGCCGCCGCCGCCCCGCGCCCCATGCGGCGGCCGCCCCGCGCCGCGCCGAGCCCCGCCGAGCCCCGCGCAAGGCGGCGGCCCGGGACAGCACCGCCCGCCCCGCGCCGCCGCCACGCCCCCGGGGCGGGCACGGGGACGGGGCCGCGCCTCCGCCGGCGCGTGGGGGGCGAGGGCGGCCCGCGCGCGCCTGGGGGCGCGGGGGACGCGGGAGCCGCGCCCGAGGCGGCGGGGGGGAGCCAGCCCCGCGGCCGGTGCCGCGGCCGCCCCGGCGTCCCCGGGAGGGGCTCCGGTGCCGCCCGGGCAAGGGCGCCGGGGGGGGCCGGCCGGTGGCCCGGTCTCATCGCTCGGGACGGGCTGCCGGGAGAGCAGCCCCGCGGGCGCAGCGGGGCAGTACCGGACGCCCGCCGGGAGCGGGGCCAGCAACCGGGGGTGCCCGCGGCGCACGGGGTGCGGGCTGGCGCCGGGGCGCAGCGCTGTTCCCAAGCATTCCTGCAGACAGCGCTGAGCCCCGCTGTTTATTTAGTAACGAAATAACAGGCTGTCAGCGCTGCTCCTAATCGCCATCCACACGCTGACACTCCAGCAGTGTATTATTTAAACATACCCAATTCTGTGATATAAGGAAATTCCATGGGAGCCGCTTATCAGTTACTATAACAGTGTGGGAGATAAGCAGAGTGCTGGAATTTCCTTCTATCACAGGGCAACTGCTCGCCCAGCTCTGGTGCCACTGGGAGATGACAATCAGGGAAAAGCGATAGCAGGGTGCTCACTGGAGCCGTGTCCCATCGGCTTGGGGTTACTCTCAGGAAGCACTGGCTCGCACACCCAGCTGGCACTCAACAGCACCCAGGTTCAGGCCATCCGTGCCTTGGGTAAGGTATGCCACACTTCTTCTTGTGTGCTCCAAGAAATGGGCATGTGTCGTTGGCTTTTTTTTTTTTTCCTCTTCCCTGCTGCAGGGCAGATTTGGGGGCAAATCCACACCCATGGTCCACTTGGCAGGAACAACCATGTCCCCAGGAATGATGCTGTGGCTGAGTTAGGGTGGCACCAGCATAACGGGTACTAGGACATGTCCCTGGGGTCCCTTGTCTTTTTCTTGTCTCCTCCTCCCTTTCGGCCACTCCAAGATGTGGCCCCATGTCTGGGCTGTGTGTCCCACGTAGGGTGAGGGACCCAAGGGTGGCACTGCCACCACTTCAGGGCACCCTACACCCCAAAGCCCAGCTCCCGGCTTCTTGCAGCTGAGGCAAACCCAGCATCCCTTTATAGACCCATTTGCTAAGAAAAACTTGGAAACATGACATGGCAAGAACCACGAGTCAGAAAACAGCTCTGAGTGCCCAGCAGGGGGTTGGGTGTGCAGCGGGCACAGCAGTGCCCACAGGAGGCAGCTGGCAGGGCCTTAGGGTGCCTGAGCCTTTGCAGCGCCGTCTTGCCTGAGCCGCCTCCCATTTTGCTGACACTGGGTCCTCCTGCACGTTCATCCAGTGGGGTTGTGCAAAAGGAAAAAAAAAATCTATCTGGACACTTCTTGCTGCCCCTGCAGCTCCCAGAGCTGCTGCCTGGACTGTGAAGGGTTAACGGGGGGGGGGGGGGGGGGGGGGCGAACTCACAAATAAATGTCTTTTAATTTAATTTTGCTTTAATATGTAAAACTGTTGCTCTTGGCAGGGGGTGCTGCAGCCCAGCCAAGAGCAACACGTGGATTTTTAGAGTCAGGGGGCTCCCTTCAATGCGGAGCAGTGGCCACTGCTCAACTCCGCCCTGCACTCCAGGGTGACACCCTGGGAAGCCCCCCACCCTGTTCAGGTGCCCCACGGGATGCCCAGGGGGCCCAAGGGCCCCATGTGGAGAGCAGAGGATCCATGAAGCCTCCCCAGCACCTCACACACCCGCTGCATGGAGGCTCAGTCCCAGCTGTGGGGGCAGGAGGGGGGGACAACTGTGCCACTGCCCCCCGCCCAAACTTGGCCAAATCTTGACCTTTTGGTGCACTGACAGTTAATGAGGCAGTCAGTGGTGACTATGCCCGCCCACTGGTAAGCAACCTGCCCAGCTGTGGATGGCAGTGCTGGCCCCCCAGTACCTGCCAGCACAGCCCCCGTGGCACAGCTGAGAGGGGTGGGGAGAACTGGGGCTGCTGGGGGAGGAGGGGGGGGGGCTAGACACGCTGAAAGCACCATGCCCATGGCTGGGAGAGCGAGCAGCATGGCCATGCACAGAAGCCGAGGTCTCCAGCAGGTCTGGAAGCCTTGCAGTGAAAACAAGAGCACCAGTTAGAGCAACACAGCAGATTTATGGCTTTGGAAGTGTCCCTGGGCTGAGAATCCAATATCAATAGCTTGAATAAAGAAATCACAGAGACTGCACAGAAATCCTGCCCAGGAAGCATCCAGGCTGGTGGAGTGAGGCCATATCACAGGAGCCCGGGAGCCTGTGGTTCCTGGCAGCAGCTTTGCCCCATTTCCTTTCTTCCCGTCAACAGGGCTTGCAGACCTGTGCAAGATCCTCAGCCAGGGGAGGGAGAAGGAGGGCAGGAAGGCCACGGGTTGAGAATAATCCCATGTTGCTGCCTGGCTGCAAAGAAAGGCTGCAAGATGCTCCCCCCTCCCCCAGCATCCACATGGATGGGCACGGGGTCTGGTGGGATCCCTTGGCACCAGTGATAGGGACAGTCTCAATGGGAGTGATGGAGCAGGGGAGGGGGGATGATGGAGAAGGTGAGGCTGTGATGGAGCACAGGAAGGGATGATGGAGGGGGAGAGGGGGATGGAGTTGGGAAGGGGCCTGGGGTGCTGCACCATCAAGCCCTGGCAGGGTCAGGCAGCATGTGCACAGGAACATGGGGGCCCCATGCCCTCTGTGCTACCTCTGCCCCAACTCTTGCCAGCTGGTTCAGGTCTGCCCACATGGTCTCAGCTCTTTGCAGTGCCAGGTTCGCAGGCAGGGGCTGTGGCAGGGAATTAGAGCCCAAAAAGCAAGGACAGGCCAGCAGCTGTGCCCAGGAGCAAGCCTCAGCACCAAAGGACCCTGTGCTCTTGGTACCAGCTGGAGGGAGGACGAGGGTACAGCCGTGTGGGGATCCAGTCAATTTTCCCTTCCTGAAGAATTTCACAGGAATAGCTGGTGTGAAAGGCCAACTGGTTCAATTTCAAAGGGATGCCAGCACCAGGCATGGATAGGCTGGGGAGCAGCTGAAGGGGGCTATCCTGGGAGAGCCCCCACCAGGCTGTGCCCCACATCAGGTACTTCATGGGGCCCCAGGCTGGCACCCACCTGGGCACCTGTGTGGATGGTTGGGTCTCCCTGCACCAGTGGTGTTGGTGGCCACAAGCGATCCCCAAGACTGGACCCTTCTGTTCCCGTGCCAGGCAAATGCGTATATGTGTGTGCTGCAATGTGCCCGCCAGGCTGGAACAGGCCATGGGATGCTCTGCACCCTGTGGCCTCCATGAGCAGCCCCCCACTCAGCACCAGACTCCCCACTGTAGGCATGTGGCAGTGGAGCTGGAAGCTGGGGATTTCTGGGGACAGACACCAAAGAAATGGGGGCAGGAACGTGGCACCAGCAGGAGGAGGTGGGTGAAGCAGCTGGAGTTTCGTGGCACTGTCCCTGCCCCAGCCCCAGCCAGCACCAATGGAAGGGAAAAGCCATTTCTTCCCTGACTCAGGCATTAATTATAGCAATGCAACGAGAGCCCCGG
The DNA here is from genome assembly GCF_964211825.1 of Aythya ferina. NCBI lineage: Eukaryota > Metazoa > Chordata > Aves > Anseriformes > Anatidae > Aythya > Aythya ferina. The sequence continues at coordinate 1,664,144 of NC_140309.1, forward strand.
GGGGAGGAGGGGGGGAGGGGACGGATTAACAACCCCCCTCATCCTGCTCCCAAGTTGCAGCTATTTTTATGGCTTCACGGGACTCTACAGCGTGTGTCACTGGGCAGGCAGCCCTGTCTAGGAAGGACACTGTGGGCATGGCAGCACCAGAACATGGCATAGGGCAAGCCAGTGAGCAGTGGGCATGGCCTCGCGTCCTGGGGGCTCCTGCTGTCCCCCAGACACTACCTGACAGCCCTGCAAGGCTGCATGTTGAGACACCTGGGCCCTTGCATGTGTACCCTTAAAGGACAGGGCTTGTCCCCTCCTTGTCTCACTCACCTTCCATCTGCACACTCACTCTCCAGGCTGTAATGGCAGGGGATGTCACGTTCTCCCAGTCCTGGTGCCAGGCTGGTGTGGGGTAGGCAAGCGATGCCAAAGGCTCTGTAGGGTCTCCAAGGGCCTGTAAGAGCCCCATCCATGCCCTTCCAGCTTTGAGCCAAGCCAGGGCCTGACCCAACACTGCATTGTGGGGAAGAAAACCTCTTTGCAAATGCCCCCATGGCCTTTGGCCCCTGGCAAGGGGGGACAGGGGATGTCCCTGCCATGCTGCTGTCCCTGTGTGGGACATAAACTGCATGCTCACAGCCAGCAGAGCCAGCGCCTCTGCCACACTGCAGAGAAGGTTTCCAAACATTTCCTGGAGGATTTGGGATTTTTTTTCCCTTTCCCCTTGGTGTGTGGTTTTGGTAACTTCAGTAGTTGCAAGAGCCATGTTCAAGAAGGTCAGTGGGAGCCATAGGCAAGGCCAGGCATGTCTGCACCAGATGCAAGCCTGGAGGGAGCAAATGCATTGGCTGGGGCTGGAGGAGGTGAAGGTGCTGAGGACATGTCTCTGTGTATGTCCATGTCTCCACCAATGCCAGCCACACATCTTGCCCAGCTGGGAGCTGTGGATGTGGTCCTTTGTTTGCATTCCCCACCTAAAAGGGAGATTGTGCAGCCCTGGACAGTAAGAGGTGCTACTGGAATGTTGTAAAAAAAGACAAAGCAGGGTACTGGGTGCTGAGACACACACCAGGGATCAGGGTGCATGGTATGAGGGCAGAGAGAACAGGCTAAGAGCCCTGCATGGAGACTCTGGCTCGAGGCTGCTCCTGCCTTGTGCTCTCTTCTTTCATCTCTGTCAGCAGGGTGTTGGGGATGCTCAGTGCCCACTGCTAGCTCTGAGCTTCCCCTCACTGCTCCCAGGGGTGGCAGAAGAACAGGATTTATCCTTACCAGTAGAGGGGATGTGGGCAGGGGGATGGCATCCCAGCTGCATCAGGCCTCGTTAGGGCAACAGCAGCCTCTCTCCAGAGCACAATGGGACAGCTCGGAAGAAACGCCCTGCTGCTGGCAGCCATCCCTACCCTAGAGCAGCTGGGGGCAGGCAGCACAGGGCAAGGCCCTGGCCCCCTGAGAGCCCTGGGAGCCTGAGGGACCAGCACGTGGATGGGGACCATGTGCAGCATGGGACTGGTGGCTCCCCAGCCTCCATGCTCAGGGGTCAGAGCAGGATGGCAGTGGGGTGCCCCTGGGGGAGCCCCAATGGGGAGGTGGCTAGCACAGGGACAGGTGAGAAAATAAGGCTGTCCCCCACCATCTCCCTTGGCTGCTTTTCCTGCAGACACTATTTTTAGCTGGTGAGTGTGGCTGATAATGCAGCTGGTGGCACAACCAGCTGCTTCCAGCCTCCTTTGAGGGCTGGGACGCACAAGCCTGGCCTGGAGACCCCAGCCTGCCCCAGCATCCTCCTCAGAAAGCTGGGCTGAGCCATGTCCTGCCCCAGCCTTCTTGCTCACCCCAGCAGACCCTACCACAGGGAGGACAGGACACAGGTAGGCCTCAGCATCAGGCATTCACTCTGAACCCTACTGATGGCAACATCAGCAGTTCACAGCAGCTGCCTCACAGAGGCTGGTGGAGGACTGAAGCTCGCTGCCAGCAGACTGAGCTCTGGGAACAATGGGTCATACAGCCACCAGACCATGCCATGGGGTGACTGTCTGCCCCACAGCTGACCTTCAGTGTTCCCCAGTGTCCTGGCAGACCAAGAACAGGCAGAGGAGAAGCATGGTGTTTGAAGCTGGCTCTGTTGTGCTCTCAGATGACTTCCCAGGCTAGCACAGAAGCCCTTTCATCCACAGCTCTGCTGCCTGCCTCTTGCACCCGCTTGCTTTGCCAAAAAGGAGCTCTTCCCCAGGACGCCGTATCCCACAGCCCTGTGGTGCCACTGGGCTGTGCTCCCAGCATGCCAGTGTCAGCAGCGGCCCCAGTGCAGGCACACACTCGGCTCTTTCTTCACCCGGTCCAGGCCCCTCAGCCCCGCACACAGCCCAGTGCTGGCAGGCGGGCCTGCACTGCACAATGTGCCTCCTTGTTCGCCCTGTCCCAGGGCCTGCTTGCGGGGAATGGCAGGGAATCGCCTCCGTTTCCTGCTGGAGTTTTATTACATCTCCATATAAATAAATAAATACGGCTCAGAGGAGAAGACGAGAACCATGGGGCAGCTTAGAGCCAGGCAGGACGTGGGCTGGGCAGAGCCCTGTGGCGGGGCCAGGAAAGGGGGAGACGACACCAGGTCTCACCCTGCCGGGAGCACCCCAGCATAGCATGGGACAGTGGGAACATGCTCTTCCTGCCCTTCCATCCTTTCATCCCCTTGTCTGTATCCCTATGCTTTCTTGCCTTTCACACTGTGCAGAGCAGCGTGCTCCCCAGGTAGAGTTTCAGGCTCTTCCAGGCATCCCTGCCTTCCCCCACTCTTGTGCCTCTCCTTCATCTTCCAGTGACTGCAGCAGCCCTGTCCTCACACCCAGCTCCTCACAGAGCTGAGGATAGCCAAGACACTGTGCTGGGCTGGAGATGCTTTTAACTTCCTACTACTTCCTAGTTGGCCAAAGTGCCCATTCGGCCAAACCAAGGCAGGTGCCCAGTGACAGCTGAATGCACTGAACCCACAGAGCCCCCAAAACCTCCCCTGCTACCTGTAAGCGTGGGTGGCCTCTTGGCAGCCCTGTGTGCACATGCCAGAAAGTCACAAAATTATAGAATCAGTTAGATGGGAAAAGGCCCTTAAGATCATTGAGTCCTCCTCATACTTGCTGCAGACTGTAACACCCCTGTGGCAGAAGCCTTTCTCCCAGCTGCGCAGCCATGCTGAGCAGCCAGGGCCAGCACCCAGCTACCACAGACACTGTCATGGGGCAGGGGTGGCCTGGGAAGAGTTTTGGTGCTTCCACCAGTGCTTTTGGGCTGGGCTGGCTTCAGTCCCTTCAGCAAAGTTCAGACTGAGGCAGATGAGACAAAAGCAATCTGCAGCTGAATATGTGCACATCCCTGAGATCTCATCCCCTTCCCAATGCTCTGTTACTGAACAGAGCTCATTGCCACTGGGGAACGCAGTACTACACTGCTTCTTTTCTTTCCATGACCCAAGTCAGCCCACGTTCAGGTCACTGTCCTTCTTCTTCCTGACAGTTCCTACCCAATGTTGTGTCTCCTCTTGCTCTCAACCAACCACCTGGTACGCATGTCCTCCCCTCCCATCCAGATCTTCCTTCAGTACTTCCCTCATCTTCTCCTCTCTGTGTGGAGTGTGCTCAGACCATCATTTCCAACCTATCCAGAGATTTGTTCCAGGGAGAAGTTCTTCAGCCATGTCTCTTATCTGTTTACCTGGGCACCGTGGTCATTCAACAATTTCCATTGCTATCTCCATCCAGCCTTAGCACATAGTTGATAACCACACAATTCTTCATTTCAGTGTGCTTAGAGCTGAGCTGCTGCGGATGAGCTGCTGCAATAAGGAACTGGATTACTCCAGCACCCGACAAGGCCAGGACTGACACTGATGTCCTGGCCAAGCCAGGTGGACACTGAGTTTTGTACACTTTTGGACAGAGGATTTCCAGCTCCAATTCAACTGAAAACAGAACCCTTCTTGCCTTGCTGCCTCACTGCCTGCAGACTTTTGGACTTCATGCCCAAACAATTGTTTCCTTATCACCAGTCACTCTGGTCCTCATTGAGCCTGGCAGAGACTGACCAGACATCTGATACTTACACTCATGAGTGATCAGCAAAAATCGATCGCCTGCCAACACCCGCTGGCAGTGCCATACCCACTCGAAGACACTCCTCAGGGATGTCCCAACCTGACCCAAGTGGGATGGCCCAGGGACAAAGTTCAGGCACAGAGTATCCAAAATGGAGAATTAAAGCCCCAGGCAAATACTGGTGTGTGCAAGCAGCTACAGGTCCTGAGAGCATGCAGTGCACCCCAGCAGGACATTGCTACCAGCAGCATGCCACACACCTGGTAAAAGACATCCTAATACACAAATATTTATGAAAATACTAAAGAATGCAAAGTTTTAAAATACAAACAAACAAAGCAGTGCAGATGGTGGGTAATCAGAGCACCTCCTTCTTTTTTGAAAAATTTGATTTTCACAAGCTGGGGTAGTGCTTCCTTACAGCTGTCATCATGGCACTGAGAGCTCAAGACAGAAACTTGGAATGGAAACCCTCAGGTATGTTAAACAAAAATATTATTTACCATTCACTTACTAACCCTGTTCTCATCTAGGGAAAAAAACACAGAACTCCAGTATTTATTTAACAGGACTCAGCAGTTTGGGGTTTTGCTGATGGTGCCTAAATATAGTTCATGAGAAACAAATAATCTTTCAAGGGACACCCCCTCCCTCCACCTCTCAACCACCTTTCTTTAAAGGTCAGACAACAGCAGGGAAGGCTCTGACCCCACTCTGGCAACTACTGGCATCTGCGCATGATTTTTTAAGGGAAGAGAAGGCTGGTGCACCAGCAGCTCCATGAAGGTTAGTTGACACGTGGGCACTGTGTGGGGCTCGCCCTACAACACTGATCCAACCCATTCGTGTGCTAGAGGAGGGCTTTGCTCTGTCCCATTCCTATTCTCTGGCTATTCCCTTTGGGCCTCTGCTGCCCTCTAATCAGCACCAGCTTAAGTGAGCTGGGAGCACTTAAGGAGACACAGAAGGGCAAAGGCCCATGTGCAGTACTGGGCAGGGGAATGCCTACAGGTCACGTCACATCCTGCAGTGGAGCCAGAGCAAGGTCCCAGCTCTCAGTGCTGGCAGATCACTCTGAGCCCTGTGAAGTACTCGCTTCTGCCAGACACAGTGGAGGCAGGAGAGCTGCTGCACAGGAAAGGACCACAGCTCCAGGGCAGGGAAGAGATGGTAACAGCCATGGAGATAGGAAAAGAGGAAAAGGATTAAAGACAGGGTGAGCCCTCTCTCTGCTGAAAGGTCTTAACGAGAAGAACTCATGGAAGTATTCGCAGAGGATGGGAAGTGACCCAAGTCTTCTTCCCCTGATGTCCCACCTGTGTCTTCCCATCCTTAGCATTTCCTCAGCTACCTCCTTGGTGCTGGGAAAGGCAGGAGCTTTGCCAGCCTCTTCCCGTGCCAGCTCGCCCTTCCAGGCTGGCTTCTCCAGGTGCTCTTACAGACATTAGTAGCAAGAAAAAGGAATTTTACTTAACCTGAGTCATCCTTACCTCTTTATATCTGCCATCATCTTGCCTTGTCTAAAGGGCAAAGAACCAAGAAAAGGAACATGCCCTGAAGCTGACAATGGCAAGCAGAGCTGGACAGGAATGCAAGTGTGCCTCCAGATGTGCAGCTTAGACCAGTGAGCCACACTGTGTGAATGCTGCACTCCACTGCACTGCCGTGGCTGTGGGTGAGCCATGCCCAGTCATGCCAGGGGCTGCCCTCTCAGATGGCTGTTGCCCCAGGGTACGTCTTACTTCTGAGATACCCTTTCTTCCCACCTGAAAGCCCAGAGGATCACAGGAAGCTGCAACAGCACAGCAAACCCAAGCCCAACCCTGTGCTACAAGGCTTGGCTGGTCACTGGCCACCCTCCAAGCATCCCCAGCCTATAAAAGCCTCAAGGGCTCACAGCAAAGAATCATAGGATCTCCTGAGTTGGAAGGGACCCATAAGGATCATCAAGTCCAACTCCTGGCACCACACAGGTCTACCCAAAAGTCTAGACCATGTGACTAAGTGCACAGTCCAATCTCTTCTTGAATTCAGACAGGCTCGGTGCAGTGACTACTTCCCTGGGGAGCCTGTTCCAGTGTGCAACCACCCTCTCTGTGAAGAGCCTCTTCCTGATGTACAGCCTAAACTTCCCCTGCCTCAGCTTAACACCATTCCCACGGGTCCTACCACTGGTGATCATGGAGAACAGGTCACCTGCCCCTCCACTCCCCCTCATGAGGAAGCTGTAGTCTGCGATGAGGTCTCCTCTCAGCCTCCTCTTTTCCAGGCTGAACAGGCCCAGTGACCTCAGCTGCTCCTCATGTCTTCCTCTCTAGGCCCTTCACCATCTTCGTAGCCCTCCTCTGGACACTCTCCAGCAGTTTAATGTCCTTCTTGTACAGCAGTGCCCAGAACTGCACACAGTGCTTGAGGTGAGGCCACACCAGTGCAGAGCAGAGCAGGATGACAATCACTTCCCTCGACCAACTAGCGATACCATGCTTGATGCATCCCAGGATATGGTTGGCCCTCCCGGCTGCCAGGGCATACTGCTGGCAGTGGGTGGGATGGAAGGGCAGAGCTCTGTCCACTGCTTCCCTCCCCCAAAATCCCAGAAAGGAGAGAGGCCACTGGAGGCCCCCCATCCATCATCACGTACCCAGGGGGACAGGGAGCCCCAAGGGTGCTATGCTGCAGGAGGGGGCAGGCAGGGCCAGGAGAGGTCCTCAGAGTACAGCAGCAGGTTCCCATCCCACTGCGCTCCAGGGCAGCAGCCACTCTGCCATGGAACAGCTTCCTGATCACATCTCTTCTGCCACCCCAACCCACATCCCTTGTGGTCCACAACTGCACCCCTGCCCTACAAAGCACAGCTGGACAGGCTGGTCTGTGCCCTGGCAGGCATTTAATGTCGCAAACATCCTGGAAAAGGAAAGCCTTCCTTGCTGTCCCCACTTGTCCCCCCTCCCACCCTCTCCCCCCTTTGGGCCTCCACATTTTCCATCCTGTGAGTGCAGGAAAATGTGAAGGCATGGAAAACCAAACCATTCCCTAGCAGCCATGCCACCTTACTACTACTCATCCCCCATCACCTTGCAGTTCACACATTTCCAGTGCCTGTGTCCAGCTCTCAGGTTCTCCTTTGCCCCTAGGATGCAGGACCTGCCCTATCCCACCCAGCTCATGGCACAGAGGCACTGCCCTGTATCCAGCATCAAGCCCTCAGTGCGTGCTGCTGATGAGAGCAGCTTTCAGCACTCACTAAGGCTGTCTGGAAGGAGCCAGCTCTGCCACAGGGACCTAAGGCAGGGAAGAGAGTGAGAGCTCAGGAACACCAGCTCAAAGCTGCCTGGAAAACCTCTGCAATTTCCCCTGCTCTCTCTGGCACTCGGTGCTTTCCCATTAGCCTTTCCAAGAATCAGCTACGCTCAGGGTGACTGCAGGCGCCTTGCAACTGCAAGCCCTTCCCTGGTGCTGTACCCAGCCCTGTCCTGCAGATACGTACATGGCTCCAGCCTCTGGTAGCTCTGCAGTCTTGGCTAAAGCCAGCATTGCACAGGAGGACCAGCCCCTCTGCCTGGCACGTGCACGTCCCCCACAGCCTGCCCCAGCTCACACAAGACTTGCTCCATGCCCCCAGGTGTGGGAAGCTCTGGCATTTCTACCCCACCCTGCTGCAGGAAGGCAGAGCTGTAAATTTCACTTTCCCCGCTGCCGGCCAAGTCGGGCAGAGTGTCAAACACTCCCCGTGCCAGGGCAGGGTCCCAGCCACAGCTTTCAGCCCTATTTTAAGTTAAATACGGATCCTCCTTTTTCCCACCCACTTCACAGATTTCTCAACTGCAACCCCAGCCTTTTCCTGGACCCTTCCTTTCTGCCCAACCGGACAAACGTGTGCTTGTGCATGCATGCATTCACACACACAGCTGCCCGTGTTCAGGGCAGGAGCTCACCAAAAGGGATGCAATCCACCACCCAAAGCGCTCTTCCACGAGAATTTCTGCCCCAAAGTAGTCTCATCATCATCCATTCCTGATGCACAGCTCCTCACACGCCTCCTCACTGAAGAGCTTGTCTTCAGCATCCTGTTGACTCAAAGCAGGATCTTGCATGCCTTTCAACTCCCACATCCCATAACCAAATGGAGGAGAGGTTCCAAGGGTCCAGTGCAGCACGATCCAGGGCCAGCTCCAGAAGCACTTCCGTGGCTTCTCCATAGCCTGACTTGGGCTGAGCAGGGATGCCCCTGGCAGCAGCAGGTCCCCAGGGTCACAAATGTGGGGCCACTGAGTGCAAAGGCCCGGGCACTGCTCACCCGGTGCTAGCAGGGCCTGCGGGCTCACCACACCATAAGAGCATTGCCATCAAGCATCAGGACAGCAGGACCCCTTCAACACACTCATGTCTGTAATATGGATGGCCACAACAACAGATAAACAAGCAGAGCCACCTAAGGAGTTAGGGGATGCTCCATCTCCCAACCTGTGCAGATTAAACCCCTTCCAATGGCACCCTTCATCCATAGCTTGCATCAAACAGATTGACCCATGGAGAAGTTGTTCGCTGAGCTGCAGTCCCACTCAAGAGCATCTCCTGAGGTCCCCCTCAGGAAGAAGGGTGATGCCTGTGTCAGCCATAAGACAGAGCAACAGCAAACAGACGTTCACTGAAACAACTGCTAATTGTTCCCAATTTCAGCCAGGTCTTGAATACTCATCAGCACATGGCATGATCCATAATGCATTTCACAGGATGGTGAGGAATGATGGCAGCTGACCTCAGGGGAAGGAGCACTGCCACAGCTCCAGTGCTGCTGATCAAGGCAGAGGGGGATTTGTCTTCACACTCCTTTGACAGAAAAGGAAAACGTGCTCCAAGAAGGCAGCTGCTCTGCGCCACTCTGTGCTTTCACTGCAGCACCTCAAGCTCTGCCAGAGTTATGTTTTGCATGTGTTTGAGGGAAGGACTGAGGATGCCAGGGGATCTGCAAGGATGCTGCTGCCCCACTGAAAGGCTGTGGCTCAGGGCAGGGTCCTTTCCCAGGACAGGCCCTGGGACATGACAGCCACCTCACCAGGCATTCCTCCTACTTCTCACTGTAGCAAAATCTTATTCCAAGCCCTCCTAATGCTTTGAGATGTACCTAATACAGCAATTGCCTTTCAGACAGGTAGATGAAGACCTGACCTTGCTTCTCACCAAAGCCAGTGAGAAACTTCATTTGGCCAAACAAGAAAACAAAGCAAAAAAAAAAAAAAAAAAAACAAAAAAAAAAAACCAGCAGGCAGACTATCTGGTTTCTTAAGCAAGAAATGCAGGTTAGTAACATCCACACTGAAGAAATGGCCTTTAACACAGGACCCCACACAATCCCAGGATGAAGGTCAACTCACGTACTTTCCTCAACAAGCTGCCTCAGCAGAGGTCCAGTGGCAAAGCAGGTGATCCCATTGCTAAAGGAGTCCCACGGATTTCCTTGGGCAAAGCAACAAGGTGGGATGCTGTTCTCTTGTGGCACTGTGTCCCTGCCCCACGTGCTCCTCCTGTCGTGCAGGTTGTTGTTTCCCATCAGGCTGTGAAACAATACCCGTGCACAGCACTTCCAACATGCCCATGGCCACAGACCCAGGGCCACTGCCCAGACCCTGCTCCAGCTCCAGCTCTCGCTCCACTCCTGATGTCCAGGACAGCTGTATGCTGCCACCCACCTTTGCTCGCTCCTATGGCTCCATCTCCCTCGGCAAGTGCTGGCCAGCCCTGGGCACCCCACAAACCATCAGATCCTGGACGCAGGGGCTGTGTAAAGGCCACAAGCACAACAGTAGCACCAGCCTGACCCAGGCACATGAACTGTCTGTCCATGAGGACACCTAAGGGAGGCCACTAGGGGTTGTATGGCCACTCACTGTTGCCTCATACACCTACATTGCCCAGAGACTGTGGCCTCAAGCTCACACAAAATAACCTAAATGTGTTAAATTCAACAAAAAGAGGAAGTCTGAGATGTGCATGCCATTTGAGGAGTGCTGAAGAGCACACACAAGGAAAGCAGAGCCATTTCATGAAGACCAAGCAAGGCCTCTGCCTGCAGTGCCCATAGGAGGGCTAAGCCAGTGCCTCTGCAGGTGCACAAGGCAGGCTGGGTGCTTGGCTATCATCCCTGAGAGCAGCTTTCTGCTGCTGCAGGTCATAGGGCTCTTTCCTGAGTCACAGAAAAAACTTGCCCCTAAGAAGAGTGGCATTGCACGACCATGACACAGAAGCCTGGCTGTACGCAATACGTCAAAACACACCTAACAAAGAACAAGCCCCTGAAAACTTGCTTGTGCCAGAAAAGCCTTTGCTACTGAATACAGGAGCAAGGCTGAGGAACCCAGAAATGCATGCAGGATTTCCTGAGGCCAGGCCCTGACTCCACGGCCTGAGCTTGCATCAGTAAATTGCAGCTCCAGGTGCCAGCAGCCCCAGGACACATTCTCATGCCCCTGCCTTGCATAGGAGAAGTTTGATGGAGGTGCAAAGCAAGCAAACCAGTGGATCCCCAGCGGGTCTACCCAGCTCACCCTTCAGGCGAGCTCTCATCCATCACCTGCAGCCCAGTCCATGGTGGTGCCCAGCCAGCAGCAACAATGCCTGGACATCATAGCCAGCCGCCACTCTGGTGCACTGGTGTGCTGTGAAAGAAAGGAATTTCTGTATAAATCCCATTTACCATCAGGTTTCTCACTTCCCTTCCAGCAGACAATCGCAGCCCTCAGAGCACTGCTGTATGAAGGGACTGTTTAATATATTTTTGGAAGAGGAAAAAAAAAAACCACTCAAAAGAGCCTCTTTCAGCTAATAATGAAGTGAATATTATATTAAGAATGAAAACATATTCAGGGTAACTTACAGAGGGAGACAGAAAACCTTTTCATAACACCCTGGCCACAAACACAACTGCCAATTAAACCAGCTTCGTTCTCTAGCCTGTGCCAACACAAACGAGGGGGCAGGGAACATGGAAGCACCCTGTGCCCATGCAGCTCAGCCCCGGCCAGGCAGCTGGCGCCACCAAGCAGTTTCCGCTCTGCTGACTTTCAGGCCCAGCTGCTGAAATAAAAAGGCTCAAGGCCCCATCCGGCACAGCTCAGGGCAGCCCCACATGCAGGGGCTCTCAGCCGGGCTGTGGCAATATGCCAGGGGATGCTTGGCCCACAAGCCTGTTTCTGCTTCTCCTTGGGAGTACACCACACTGTAGGGCTGCTTTGGTAAAATTTTGTTTTGCTGCTCTTTGCAGAGGGCAGGTTGCAGCACCTGGGTACTGCCACCGTGGGGACAGGAATCCCCATGGCACCAGACCCAAGGGACCACAAGGGCAGCAGTGTGTCCCTACAGCAAGGTGCCGAGCTGGTATAGCCAGCCTCCAATACCTGCCATGGGGTCTCAGGTAGGTGACACCTGCACCTTGATGCTCTCTGCATCTCCCACCCACCACCCTGCAGGGCTGAGGACAGGTCTGCCACCAGGACCACAAAGCTCAGCTCGGACTGTAATAGAGGTGCCAAAACACGGAGCACCTGCAAACATCCCCTATCACCACCAGTGGCCACAGGTTCTCACATGCCCTCAGTATGTCACCCTGCCTTTGTTTCTGACATTCCATGCATTTTGGGTACCTGCTGGTGATCCCAGCTCACCCTAACCCCAGAGGTGCTGCAAGCACAGCCCACACACTTCTGTGCACAACATGGTAGGGGCACTGACACCTGCCAGTGCTCTCCAGGGTCACATCAGCTGCCATCAGAACAGACAAGGGAGGCACGGGGACAGCATCCTCACTGCAGGGCTCACTGGCACAGAGCAGTGGTGCAAGGACAGGGGGGCAACAAGCAGGAGAGCTGGCTGGCAGCTGACACCCAAGAGGCAGGGGTTCTCATTTGCAGTTCATGTGCAAGCCCGAAAACCTAAAGTGATGGTGAAGGAGTGAGGGCACGCATCATGGGTTTTGGTTAAGCTCAAGCACATCCACACCAGGAAAACATCATATGATATCAGATATTTTAATTTCAAGTTCAGAAGCTGCAAGCTGACATTAGATAAACCCACACTGGAAATACAAGACCACTTTTGAGCTGTAAGTGGTAACCAACCTTTGGAACAGTTTCTTCATGGAACACCCTGAAGATGTTTGTCAAGCTATTTAATAGGGGAGAAAAAATTAGCATTTTGGCCAAAAATAAAAATTCCAGTAGTAAACTTCTCAAAAGCCCACATTTTCTGATTAACAATCAGAAACTGTGTTTCTCTGCAGAGATTTTTCTGTTTTGCCCAAGGACTTGCATTTCTGTTTTAATGCCAAGTAAAGATTCAAGCACATTTTTGATCTTGCCCAGAGGCTGAAAATTCACATTTCTTCCTTTAAAAAAATCACAACAGTAATTTTTGGCATTAATTTCATAAAGACTAAAAACAATCACTTCAGCAATCTCTACTTGATCATGCAAAGTCTTCAATATATCAGTAAACTTGTCTTCAAACTAAAGACAGACTCCAGGTCAAATACATGCCCCACACAGCCCTGGCCTTGGGCAGCAGCCTGGAGATGTGTAATTACCATTACTGGAAGTACTGCAGTGTGCACAGCCAGCAGCTGACAACAGGAGCAGATCTTTCCGAGACTTATAGGAGTCCCACCATCCCACCAACATCTACTTACATATATGTGATTTTACACCTTGAATGCCTTCCTTGAGTTTTGTCTCTACAAGTTTAGAGAGCAGCCTTTGCAAGGTTGTCTATGCACAGCTGTGCTGTTCGCACATCCATCCAAAATGGTGGTCACACTCGCTCGACCTATCACCCAAAGGCTCTCAGAAATGCTAAAATGTCCCACAACAGAGCAAAAGGCTGAGAAAGCACTGTAAAAGGCATAGCTACCTCATGCTGGAAAACACTGCCACATTTATGTCTTCAGGTGTTTTATCTGATCCTAACAGTCACAAAACAATTGTCTGCTTCACACAGCAAAAATGCATCAGCTTCCAATCAAAAGAAGCTATTGGAATAGCTTGTACAAAAACAGTATCCAGATATAAAACCCACCAGAAACAAACCCCTTAATTGCATTACCTTTGACATAAGTATTACCAAGGATGCATTGCCATCTAGTGTCGACCCAGCAAAAAAAAAAAAAAAAAAAAAAATCCATCATGGTACTATGAACCAAACAGGGACTGGAAAAGACCAATGCAAAGCACAGGAGACTGGGCTGCCTGTGCAGTCTGTGGGACAGAACAGCTGGGAAACTCTGGCCACAACAGCTATGGAAATCCAAATACAAAAAGCCAGCCACATTAAGCAAATGACAGCCCAGGCTTAAGACCTTTTAACCTGATTTGTGTCACCTGCCAGTTCTTTCAGTCTCACTGAATACCTTCCATGCAACACTTGCTTTTCTGTTGCATATTATTACCACACATCAGGACTCTTGAAGCAGGATAAAACATTACATAGTATAATTAAGACAGGTAGTATTTTATAATTTTCTGGTCATCAGGTTGATGCTTTTGAAGGCTTTTGGAAAAAGCAGGTCTGGCAAAGAGGCATATTGTTTGTCAGGGAAAAGAGGAAGAAACGAACCTCACAATCCCTTTAGACCTGTTTTCTTCAAACTAAGCAGCACAGCAGGTTGGATGTTCTCCTTCTCAGAGCCCAAGATATCCTTTCTCCAGAAGCACAAAGGACAAGAACAAGTAGACAAGCAAAAAGGCCCACAAGAGGGTTTACAAAGTGCTGCCAATCCAAAGCTTTCCTAATTTTCCTTTTTTTTTTCCCCCCCTTCTTCAGTATGTCCTAATGAGAGGGAATTTTATTTTAACATACCATCAGTGTGGTGATATGGAGTCCAAAAGCCATAAAGGTGCTGGCATAACTGCGGAAAGCAAGAACACTTCGTACATCTCTCTCCAGGCAAGAGGCCACCTTGGAACACATGTTGACCACAAACAACTCTCCCTGCCCTGCAAGTCAACAATGTGGTACTGAATCATGTTTGGAAGACATTACCCATTCTAGTCAAACAGACTGGACAAGTATCATTAAAACAGCATTTCACGTTACCAGGCTTCTCCTCCACAGAATCTGAGTGGCTTCTTGTCAGTTCTGCATTCTCTTGCTGCTCTCTCACTAAGAGGCACTTGGTTTTGCACTTACCAACTCAGCCATGCCACAAAGGCCTATGTTCAGGAAGAATTAGAGCACATAGTGGATTTTACTCAAAAAGGAAACCAACTTGATCAAATCTAGAGAAGTCAGCAGTATTTGAAGGGGAAAAGGAAAAAGCTGGTAGTCTTAAGTCATTAGACATTTAGTATCAACACTCACTGGAATGTTTAGTCAAAAAAAAAAAAAAAACTGTAACATGTTGCTGCCCCAGACTGGAGCTAGCTACACTAACAAACTGGAGCCTATTTCCAAATTCCAGTTCCTTACACTGGCAGAGACATTAATCACTCTTGCACAATAAATAGGCACAAGTCCTGCCAACATAGTTCTGATTTATTTTTCAGAACAAAAACAGTATGAAATGTAACTTTTAAAGAACAATCTGTATAAACAATACAAAACTTCATGGCATTTGTATTTACAGATTCCATAAAAGCAGCCCAGAACCTGCAAAAGGTAAGGCTTCAAATTTTCTTCAAAGAGCATGCAACAGAGAAGAGAGCAATCCTTCTATACAGCAGTACTTAGTTCTAGAAACTAAGCCCCAGAACATGGGGAACAAGAACCAAATTCAGGAAAACCAGGTTGTGTATATACCAACAGAAACTCCACATTATACTCTAAACAAGACCACACTTTCCCCTTTTCCCAAAGCACAGATCCAATGCTGAAATCTTCATCTGCCCAGAGGTAGGTCATCTTCCCATCCAAGAACTGTTCTTTCATCAGCTGGGGAAGTCCTAGGACAATAAATACCAGTCAACATTCCCACAGGGATCACTGTGTATTTTATTCCATTGTAGCATCTCCAAGCATTAAGAAGTCAATCATTACTAGCCCATGTGTACAGTAGCCTTAAAAGAATTACCAAAGAGTTCTGTTAATTAGCATAAGTGGAACTGGCATAGTAGAATTCCTATGAAATTCAACTTCCTCACCTGGGACTTGGAAGAAACTGATTATTAAGCAATAAGAATTTAATATTAGCAAGCCCACCTCAGAGTGGCCTGAAATTGCCCTTCAGACCACCTTCCTTCCTACACCAAGTCAATAATATTACACATAATCAGTGTTTTTTCCAACCCTGTTCTGGGAACCCAAGACTGGACATCTACATGTACTCTTTGCCTTTGAAAAGTTAGTCTTCTGTCTTTTAGATTCACCATGCTCCTCCTCTGAGATTCCTGTTGCTTCTCACTGCATTTGTTTGCTCCCATCTTCATCCCCTCCTCACACCCTAGTCCCATGTGGAGGTCATTTCCACCAAGAGGCTTAGCAACATACAACATCTGCAGTGCATCAAGGCACACAGTGCTCCCAGCATCTCATCCTTTGTTATCTCCCCTTGCCCCATCACTCTCACTTGGCATTTTTTTTTTTTTTTTAAACCAGTCTTGGAGTCCTGACATATACCAAATGACAGATTCTGTACCCAGAGAAGCCTTTCTCTCACTTGCAACTCCTGCCCCATCCCACCAGCTCTTTAAGGTCAGTAGAGCTTCACTGGAAGGAAAATAGTATCTAGATATAAGGCATTTTCTCTGGATGTAATGCAGACCTGTTTCTAAGCTGTGATTTTTTTTTCCCCCCTCTCTGTGGAACCCCTTGGGTCACTGATCAAGACTCAGATCACCTGCCTCACCCTCTACATGGTGACAGTTTCACAACACTGACCTTGCTGGGAACAGCTCACCTGCTCCTCCAGTGCCTCTTCCAGCCATACTTTGCCTCCCCAACTGCAGAGAGGAGCAGCACCTCTTGCTCCTAGTTCCTCACAAGCTGTTTGAGCCCGTATTCTAGTACTGGCTCAACACCACAAGTTCTCTAGTGCAGCTGTGTTGCATGTAAGCAGAACATGGGATTCCCTGTTTTCCTCACAGCCATTAAGCACCTGTGGTAAGACATACGTGCTGCTTTCCTACGTACCTGTTATGTGTTTCAGCATCCTGCTGCTCACGATGCTTCTTCAACTGACAACCCTAAGATCACTCAGAGGAATACAGATATGGAAGGTGTTCCCCTAATTTGTCAGGGCACAAACGATCCTGAAACACTGCTGAGAAGTCAGCCTCATTCCTCCAGCATTTTGAGGCTGAACAGTGGAAGGGAAAGAAGGAAAAGAACCAAAAACCTCGCAAAAAATCCTTAAAAACCTTTCCACAAAGTAACCCGTTATCTGTCTCTTGCTCTCCTGTTCTGGGGGGTCAAAAGAAGAATGCACATTCAAAAGATGCCCTATCTTCTCTCAGCTTAAGAATACCAGGAGCCCAAGTCAATTTTTGCTACTCTTTCAGGAGCTGTAGCCACTTGAGCTTTTTCAGTTAGCTTGGCTGCAGTGATCTCTGCAAATTTAAATCAAATAACTTCACAAAATAGAGAAGCCTGCTCCTTAGAGGATATCAACTTACAGACTGCTATCCGGAAAGTTGAAGAGCAGTAATTCTAAGGAAAACAGACATTTACCAACTAAAGGATGAGAAGACAAAGCATGCTTAAGATACACACCTCATTTATTACATAACCTTGGAAGGCACATATTTTGCTCTGGCACCACAGGATCACAGGACAATTAGGGTTGCAAGGAACTGGTCTCCAGTTCAATACCCTGTTCACAGAGTTAGCTGTGAGGTTGACTGGATTACTCATCTTCCCCCCAATGACTTTGAAGAACCCAGGTTTTATTCAGTCAGTACACTCAGAGCCACACAAGACAACTCAGAACCCATGACTCAAATGACACCATGCCAGAAAAAGTAGTCTGAATCAGGACAATCTGCCTCTCTGAAAAGCTGGCCCCAACTACAGTTTGGGATTTAAAAAAAAAGCACAGAACAGTCAAGTAACTTTCAGGATTACTGGAAATTCACAAGCAGCAGATTTCTAGTCTAGCACAAAATAGGAGTCACTCTATCAAGTCAGCACTTAGTCACTGCCCTGGTTCATCCAGACTCATCTTACAGCTTCATTTATAAGGCTACCTCTTACTGCCAAACCTTCCAAAACCAGGGGTTCACTGAGTACCTTGTGTTACATTCACGGCTTTGTGCTGACAACCTAGTACATATCCTGACCAAGAAAAAAGGGAGAAGTTTATGGAAAAAAATTACTAGAGGACACTGCAGCTGATCTCTTTTCTTTGAAACTTTGAAAGTTAATCAGAGATAGAAATGCTTAAATGCTCTGGTGTACAGCATAGAATTGTAGCAATCAGGACTAAAAATAAAAGGTTTCTAAAGTGAAAAAAAATCTGCATACTTGATGTTCTGTGCTTTATTAGAGAAAAGCATCTTTGCTCTTGTTAAAATGCAACTGACTTCTACTCTGTTGCTACTTGTCAGTCTACTACTATACCCACGCAGCACTTCCTTTTATGTGTCCCTGATAGGCATACTTAAAAGATAATCACTTTATGTTTCTACTGTTAGTTGCGGTTTGGGGTGTCTAGCTGGATATAAAACCTACAGTTACTGAGATTTCTCATGCACCACAAAAACAGGAGAACAAACAGAGTCTTCTGGTTTCATGGCTGCTATTTGAAGTAATAAAGTCTTTACATAGAGCTAATTAAAAAAAAAATATTCAAACTGAAACCCTAAAGCCATTTCAAGGAGCGTCTGATCAGTTCATCTCTTTCATTTCCACCTAATGGCTACACAATCAAAAGAGAAGTGGAAGGGAAATGAGCAGCCCTGAAGACGTTGAGTTGGAAGGCGTTCAAAGAGTTTGCTGTTTAGGTAGGAGAACGGCACGCTCCAACCAGGACTCCACTCCAATGTTTGTTCCCTTCCCTTAAAAACAGGTTGGCAGCAGCTCAGCCACACAACAGCAACACTTGCTCACTTTGAAGTTCAGACAGAAGTCTGTTGTACCAGCTATTTTAATTCATGCTTCAGAAAGACAAAGCAGTTGAGCACCAATTTACAGTGAACAATAAGCCAGGTCACAGGTCGTTTATAACCACAATCGCCTTTACTCTGCATTAAAGCCATAACTAACTATTAATGTTCAACTAAAGCTTTAAAATTTAAGCTGCTTTTTCTTGCATGAAGAACTGCAGTTGCATCTTCCCTGGTTCCCCCTCTCCTGCCTCAGCCTCCAGAAGGGCTACAGGAAAGAACATGTAGGCACCAAGCATAGCAGATGAAATTTTTGCTGAAGCACAAAGAAGCCACGAAGTGTGCACTTAAAGCACTGTTCCTGTCTTTTCAGCCCTCATTAAACTCATGCTTTGAATCAGCTGCTCCCAAGAGCACTGCACTAAGATAACCCACTGTGAGAAGGAACTTCTCAAGAGAAGCAATCAAATCATCAGCTTTGTGGAGAGCAGATAACCTAGGAGGCTAGCCTGGCTGTTAAATCCCAGTGAAGTGCCTTTAAGAGACAACACCTACTTTCAGAGAAATGCAGCCTACAAGTGCTTCTAACAGGAGGCAGAACACCTCATTTTCAGCACTTCAACTCAAACCTTATGGTCACTGACTATAGAGAAGAAAGGAACAGTCTTGATTTGTTAGTCACAAGGATATAGTACATCTTATACCACAGGTCCCCAAGAGCACTCCAAAAGCGCACATTTCATGCACATTTTTTAGAGCACAGATCAGCAAAGGAGCTAAAACCTTCTACAATAGCAATTGCCCGAGAAGTGCTCTTCATTCAAGACCTGACAAGTCCAAAAGAAACTGCCACTCTGAAATAACAGTCTAGAGAAAAAACACTGCCACCAGGACATGAACAAGCTCCTTCTTAAATGCATCATGTGGACTCCCTAAGAGGTTACAGACAGGCTGCAGATCTTTTGAACACAAGAAAAAAGCCCAGCTACAGCTTTATCAGCTAGCTGATAAGATGTGCTGAGTGATCCATCCTGATACAGTGAGAAGAAACAGCTATTTACAAGACCAGAGAATCATGGTTTGTCAGAACATTATTAAAGGGAATGCTACACATCCCCATGACACGTATTCCATCTCGGAGCATGCAACATTCCTTCAGAAGATAACCTAATTAGGATACCATTTATCTGCTATGAAAGCAATTTTGATGTCAGCCATACCTTCGTCTCACCTAGGTGTTTAGGGATGTCCACCTGTTATTGCCTCAAGTGAAATCATATTGCTTCAAGTGAAATTACTTATGGCCAAGATTACTGTGAAGCCTATCTTCAGGTAGTACAAGAGCATGCAGAAGCTGAGAGGCTCTGCAGGTCTGAAGGTTTCAACAGGCTGATCAACAGCTGCCAGGAGTACCCCAACACAGGTTCAAGAGATGTCAAAATTCAAAAAGCGAAGGTGCAAGGAACAGATGCTTTACTCCTTGCTTATATTGAACTATATCAATTTTCATTGTCTTCTTAATATCTGTGCTTAAAGTGCTTTTTTTTTCCCCCATGATAGCTTTTCTTGCCAGTGGATCCATAACCCTCAACCCTGCAAAGGATCCACAATGAGTCCAATGCCCGTACACTAGAAAGACAGTTCAGTGGAAGGAAGAATTAAGAATTAACCGGAGATCCTTAATTAGTCTTGACAACAGAGAGCTTGAATGCTGATGACATGCACTAGCACCCTTAACCTGAGGTGATGGTGAAAGGGTCTGTCAAGTCTGCTCAGGTCTTTTGTGCAACAGGGATACCTAAGGCAAAGAAGAGAAACACAGGAAGTAGAGCTCTTTCCCAGGCATTTCCAAAGGAAAATCCCTTAAAAGCAGCAACAAACCTTCATCAGAGAGCAAGAGCTCTCATAAAACAGGCAATTATGAGAAGGTGAAAGGAAAAAGATCATCTCTTCAGCACACACTTCTGACTCAGTAAGGACATCATACAGCAAGTGTGGGGTGAAATTGATCCACACAGCAGCTCCCAGTCCTTCAAGAGCTCAGATAGCTTTCATGTCAATAATGCTCCGCATTCTGTCAAATCAACAGTTCCCCAATAAAGCATCATGGGTACTGGGAAAGGCGCATGAAGGTCACGTCTTTCATGTCTTCCCTTATTGCAAATAATCCTGCAGATCTGCAGACTAACTCACAGTAGTGCCAAAACACTTAAGCAAAAACCCTTCCCTAAAGTAGTATCCCCCAAACTGGAAAGCCTTGTTAATATCTCCTGCCTCTTGGTACAGAGTACCACAAAAGTTGTCTTGTTGCTAAGTGCTATCACCAGTGTCACACATAGCAGTGAATGCCCTGGTGCTGTTCAAACAGTGATGAGCCTCAGATCTTACAATAGGCTGCACTGTGCCACTGCTGATGGCTACACCCCATTACGAGGCTGAACATCATGAACAATGCTTGGTAGCTCACAAGCAGGGGAATATTTCCCAAAACCACAGGACCCTCTTATGAGGGTCCTTAGCACTCTTTACTCTCAGCTGTCTCTGTATCATCACAGATATCATGACACCTGCTTAGAACATTTTAAACTCCTCTGAAGTTTGTCTGTGTTTCACCATGTACTCCACTAGAATGGAAAGCTCACAAGAGCCCTGACCACTGCCAGCACCCCCTCATGATCAGGAGAGCACCTTGCCAGGAACCTAGGGTGTCAGGACACTAGAAGTTTAGTTTTACTTGAACAAAGTGGTGTCTGCGAAATAAACCAAAAAAAAACATGGAAAGCCCCAAAAAAATAAGCCACCAAGGCATGGTTTGCACCACCGTCATCTGAGGTTTTTCTACTGTGTTGAAATTAACTTATAGTGTGCTGCAGCTCCTCTGCACTGTGAATCCTACCAGAGGCTCTGATGTCTGGTCTCAGTGACAGAGTCCTCAGTGCAGAACCATGCTGAAGCAGTAGAAAACAGGCACACCCACACTCCATGGATCAACTGATCCCACTGGAGGCAGTACACATGGCTAAAACAGACAGGCCACCTCTGACCCAAGTCCAAGCACAGATTTAGATCACTTTGTGTTTCTGCTCAGGATAAGTTGTCACTGAAATAAGCAAGCAGCAAAGAGCATCCTTTACTCTTTGGAGGCAGTAATGTCTTTCAAACCCAAAACAATGCATGTTTCTTTATACAGGCATAGTTACAGTTCTCCACACTCAACACTCCTCCTGCCTGACTAGAAGAACAAGCACACAACAGCATATGGAAAAGGGACCTTTGTTTTGCTGTACAAGGCTGTGTGTGACATTAAAACCCTCAGATTTAAGACTAAAACAGATACAATAAAGACATCTCTTCTGCTAGCCCAGAGAGGAAGTCTGTAGCACCCCAGATCAGGAGGACTGGTGGCCAGTTCTGCCTATCTACTGTATGGGATGGCATATGCACCTGGCAGCCCAGGGAGAGCTGCTTACCATCTGTAATACTGCAAGAACTAGAAGTACCAGTGGGGGCTTTTGTGCCTCAACAACAGTACAATTAAGCAATAATCTGATCCCAGGCACAGCCACCTGCAGTAGGCTGCCATCCAAAAACTGTTTGGTTACAACTTACTTGAGGTAATGTTTCTCCAATTTTCCCTTTTTTGCTTGTCAAGCTAAAACATTTCTACTTACACTTCATACAGCCTATCACAGCTGAAACACAAGAGGTAGAGAAAGGAGACTTTAAGCTCTTCTATGAAATACCATTTTTAAAATAACCACACATCTCCTTGCTGCTGGAAGTGAAGGCCAATAACTCTGAAGGCTCTGCAAAACTAAAGCTTTCTTCATAAAGATATTTACATCTTAGACACAGACCACTGCCCTTCAAATTCTACCTGCACAATAAACCACATATTATCATAGTAATAGAAAGAACCCAGCATATTTTTCACTTTTCACTGGTTTGTAACAGCAGCATTGAAGTTAGCATGTTTTACCTTCCTGCTCCTGGCAGAAGCTCTGAGAAATAAAAGCCCATAAAAGGAATATTCACCAGGGGCTCTGCCTGTCCTTTCCAGGGCAAGAATGCTGTGCAGGCCCAGGCAGAAGCTTGAGGAGAAACACAGCCATGAACACTTTCCTATCTCAACAGGGAGGCTCAGAATTGAGCACACGAAGGGCAACACCAGGTTTTAGATATTCACAAAGTTTCAGAGCAGATGGGCTTGGGCTGGGCCCTGAGGCACCCCTCCAATGAAACTAGAGTACCAGCACTTCACTAATGCCTTGGAGGATGGGCAATGCAGGGCAACCTGAGATACTGCATGGATCTCCCTCCTAGTCTGGGCAACATCACCTCTAGTACCATAAGTGCCCTCACCAAGGACTTCTGTAAACAAGCCTTTGTGATTAAGTGTTAGGAGGATGAAGCCAGGCTCTTCTCGGTGACATCTACTGATAGGACAAGGTGCAATGGGTGCAAGCTGGAACACAGGAGGTTCCACTTAAATTAAGAAAACTTTTTCCACAGTTAGGGTAACGGAGCACTGGAACAGGCTGCCCAGGGGGGTTGTGGAGTCTCCTCCTCTGGAGACATTGAAAACCCACCAGGACATGTTCCTGTGTGACATGATTTAAGTGTTTCTGCTCTGGCATGGGGATTGGATTAAATGATCTTTCAAGGTCCCTTCCAATCCCTAATGTTCTGTGATTCTGGGATCACAAAAGAGTACATCAGAGTTCAAAGAGCCCAGGAGCTCCTGTTGGTCCCTGCCCTCAGTTCCCTCTAAACCATCTTTTAGCCCAACCTGTTGTCACAGCATAACAAACCAGGGACACATGTCCAGTACATCAGAAGGGAAGCAGGGGATCCCTATGTGGAGGTGGAGTCATTTCTCCACTCCTGGTTTCTGGAAGGGACCATGGCCTACCAACCTTCAAGAGAAGTATTACAGATACTAGTAGACATGAATTGCAGAACTCCTGTCAAAGAAAAAAAAAAAGATGCTACAGGAAGAAATATCTAGAGTGGGAAAAAAAAAAACAACCAACAAAACAACCAAAAATCTTAAAGCTTTTCTCCTTCCTCTGCTTAGTAAGGAGAATGCTTAATTAAGTCATCCTTCAAGACTACCCACTAGCTCTAATGATGCTCAGCATAAAGCAGATGCTTTATTTCCTTTGCAGCACAGGCCATCTCAGTGGTACAATAATTTGCATATTCTAAAGGAAGTGAAATTGCTGGTTCTGTTGTTAAGCTGTACACAGTAGGTAGGGACAGCAACAGCAGGAGGCACATTTTAGATCTTCAGCTTAGCAATAAAGGAGAGCAGTAGGGGAAGGAGGAAGCTGCTGTTTACTTAGAAGTCTGGAGCCTTCCCAATGCAGGCGGTTTTGATTCTACTATTCACATACTACTCAGTTTATTTGCAAGTCTCTCTTAGCTTATTAGGTCAGTTTAACTGGCACTGATACTGATTTTAAGCCTAATTACAGTCACTTCTACCAGGTGACACAACCCCAATTCTGCAGCCAATTCCCACCAATTAATGGCTTTAGAATTGCTAGACCCTGCTATTCATAGCAATCTCAAGTTTGACCTTAGTTTCCTGCCATAATTTCAGCATTACTTGTTTGCACTGGAACATTTCCCTGCATGCTCTCAGCTACCAAGACTACTTCTCCTGTGTACTGAAATTGAGATACACATTAGAGGCAAGCCTTCAGCTTTGGTTCATCTTTAATTAAAAAAAAAGAAAAAAAAAAGCATAAAGATTCACCAGTCTGGGATGAAGCTACCACCAAGGACCCTTTAATAGGTTCCATACATTTCCAGACATTTCTAGGGAATTTGTCTGTGCTTCATGATTAAGTTCTCTTTATCGTGAAGGACCACAGCAATACAAAATCTTTCACCAAAACTCTTCACTTTTCAATGAACAGAAACTCCACTAAGCCAGTGGTCCTCAGTCTACGCATTCTACGGTTAAGGGTCAAATGGGACTTACAGCTATGCGTGTACCAAGTAACCTGGCTTGACACATGCTGCACAACACAAGGTGTACAGAGGCAGGCAAATAGCCCAGACTTGAAGAGACGCAAGCAAGAGGCCCCAGGTCACTGTTTGCAATGGACTGCAGCAGGACAGATTTAAAAAAGCATCTGTGCTTCTATTTCTACCCCTGAGTATTTCTGGATTCCTCAAAGAAGCATCAGGAACAGCCTCACATTTCAACAAATAGAATGTTTACTCTGACATAAAACTCCACTAAAAAGGAAGAAAGTATGTTCTGAGCAAGATGATGCTTGCGGCACTTACGGGACCTACACTATACAGTAAGAGAGACGCATACCAGGCAGAATGAGTATACTCAGGTGCATCTGTTTTTTCAGTGTCATTGTGGAAAACACAGAACAGCAGCCCTGGGTTATCCAGTAGAGACAAACTATTTGTCCCATAACAAAGCAACCACTGCACATCTCAAAGCTTACAGCAAAGCCACCTCGGTAGGAGCACCAAACCAGAGGATATGGCAGTGAGTCAGGACAGGGAGAATGCCACAACTACAGCAGAGTCACTCAGCTGGTAAGCTGGACATGGGGTCAGAACTGCCATACTCAGACCTGCCAACTGGTATGCAGAGGTTTTCCTTAACTGTTGCAATTCCACTGGATCATTCAACGTGAGCTACAGGCAGCATTCACAGGCCATCTACTCACTAAATGCTTAAGACAAATGATAAAACAGGCATGCCAGACTGACTGGGTAAGCTTGTGCCCTAAACTGAACTTGTACAAAGTTGTCAGAAAACACTAAAGAATGCTTTGCCTCAATTCTGGCTAGATAGTGGTGCATTTCAGAGAAAGGAGCTCCAGCTGGAACCTGCTGTGCTCCTCTCTGAATATTTCTTTTTTTTTTTTTCTCATGCAACACACAGCAGCAAGAGATTTTTCTTACAAGGAATTAACAATGAATTGTTATGTGGGTGATGACGTAAGTTTGTCTGGAAGACTTTAAAAAACAACTTCAAGGAAGGTCAGAATCTTTGACTGACAGCTGACAATCAGCTGTTGAAGCAGGCAGAGCTCCAGGAAAGTGCGGTACACTTGCATCAGTGCAAATATACAGAGCCAGTGGAGAAGATCTTGCTGATGGATAGTTACACCTAATTTTGAAGGTTGCCTCAGACAAAGGCTTCTCCTTTGCACTTCTCAATCTCCATGAACTGAAGACTTTTTTTCCCCACTTGCAACAATAGCTACTTTCCATTGTACTGCGTAGAAATCAGTATCTTCATCAGCCTCTCTTTGGGAAAGAAGAGGTTACATTGCTTTACCACCAGATGACCTGCCTGCAGGCCCAGCAGATGACTCCGTACGCTCAGAGCTCCACTATGACACAGGGCCAGCTGATGCACAGATTGACACAAGAAGTTCCCCAGGTCAGGCACTGCTATGTACTACAGTCAAAAACAAAAGAAGTCATACAGGCTTTCCAATTGCAAGTCTCTAAAATTCAGTAAACTAAGACTCAGAGCCTCCTCTGCAAGTCTGCAGCCACAGACTTCCTGCACACAGTGGTAAAACCACAGCCAGTCACAAACCCCTTTTCATAGCGATGTGTCTGGGGGTAGGTACCTGCTAACAGATCTGACCATCTCATCCTGAATCCAGAGAAGAATTTGTGCTTTGAGGCAGCTCAGCAACATGCAGCTATGATCGGGGCACAAGGGAGACAAGATGGGTAAAGACTACAGCAAAGAGGCACATACAGCCAGAAGAGGGATGTGTTGCTTTAGGAAACAGGCATGCAGTCAAACCTCTTCCTCAAATATTGGGTTAGCTTCCTCACAACCACAGGCAAGAGAAAGAGGCAACCTTAAAATACCACAGCTGAATCCTACACTCACACTTTTGATGATGGAAAGGCTGCTAATACTCATTTTCAGCAAGTAGAATGGCAACAGGCAGTATCCCTCTATCTTAACATAATCTCTGACAGACCTGAGCTGGTGATGCTTTGACAGAAGGCTGCTGTCATTTTCCACAACCCCTTCCCTAGGGCTTAGCCTGAGGCAAGAGACCAGTGAAGGTTTTCACTCCCCCTTATACCCTGGTGAAGGTTTTGACCAAAAAAAAATAAAATAAAATAAAAAATAAATTATCAAAGAGCCGTTGTGCATTTATAAACCTGTCAATTTTGCTAGAAGATTTAAGGTTTTAAAGAGTCCAAAACATCTATTTGAAAATTTATATACAAACAGGTTTTTTAATATTTAAAAAAAGAGAGAAATTAAATATTTAGATTTTTTTTCTGAAGTAAGGCATTCCAGCAGCTCCAGACAGGAATGCTGGAGGGGAGGGAGAAATCCAAATCTTAAGTTTGACCGAAACAATTTTTTTGTTTGTTTTGTTTCTTTTAATTGGCAGAGAAACAAGACTACATAGCTATTTCTCTCCCTGGCTCTAACAAGGAATAACTGGGATGAGCAGCACAGGAAACAACAAAACCAAACTTACCCAAGTGTTGCTGGTTTTAAGTTCCTGTCCCACGCCAGCCCTCCTGGCAGGAAAGATTCCCCAAGCACACAGTGCAGTAACATTTCACCCTGCTGTCCTACCCCTTCCCCTCCACACATACCCATTAACTTACCTTTTGTCACCAAAATCCTCCCAGGCAGAAGAGAAGCAGGTTTCCCCACTACCACCAGAAAACCCAACCCAGATAAGACTTTAGGAGACCTCAGCCATTTCACAACTTGATTACCTTTTTCTGGTCATGCATGAGAAGAATTGAGACTGGCAAGCATTCGGCAGCACATTTCTTTCTCCTTTTCCATGTAGTCTTTATAGCAGCTGGAAAGCAGAGCACAAACATGGGAAGCATGGGCTGTGAACTGCCCACCCAACTGCCAGTGCCACAACCAGAAAAAATATACACACACACACTTTTAAAATAAACTAGCCTAGTATAAGAGTGTGCTGCTAGAAAAGGAGCAGCTGTTCCAGCCCCTTCTTTCTGCCATGTCCAGGAATTAATTCTGCCTCATTCCCAGACCTTGGGTCCCTTCTCTGCTGGTGCCTATTAGCTACTACAATCATTCGATTTCTGGAAGCCTGATGCTTTCTACTCTAGTTTTGCAAGTGTGAGGTGATGCAGAGGAACCCCCAGCTGTATCCTGAGGTCTAGTTTGGTGCCCCCTCATTTTCACCATTCCTCGCGCAAGCCATTACAGTGCCTAGCAGGACACGTGGTCCAGGTGCTCCACTACTTGGCAAACTGCTGCTAATGGCTATCTACCACTGACCCTTTGAATCTGGGCAGAGGATAGGTAAGAGACAGCAATGACACATGCCCAGACTGTGTAGATGGCAGGGCAAATGCTTCCACCTCCAATCTCATCTTCCTGCCAGCATCACATTTACATGTCAAAAGCTATGCAGACCACTCTATTTTAATCACCGCTTCTCCCAGCACCAGCACGGCCAAGAGGAAGCACAGCACCCTCCACTCCACCTCACCAGCAACAAGGACTCACTGATACAGAATCCCTAAGCCAGAGGGTAACTCAGTTTAGGCACTGTCCCAGGGATCAATGGCTGAAAAAAAAAAAAAAAAAAAAAAAAAAAGCTGCCAAAGGCAGCAGCAGAATTTGCACCAAGACTGCTACAGCTGGTACCAGATATGTTCCGCAAGATATGTGCCCAGGGTTCTGCCTGTTTTTCTCAGGTCAAAGTGAATTTTGCCAAGAACCTGGCTTAGCTGTTAAATGTGTCCTTTTTGAAGTTCAGTTTTACGCACCAAAAGGTAGTTATTGATTAACTTTGCAAAAAGGAGTGTTGTAAGCGTATTCAGAAAGGAAGTGAAAAGCTTTTAAGAAAAAGATTTTGATTCATATGCCACTTTTGAAGCCTTTGCCAGATGACATTATAGGTTTTCACAGGCTAGGCAGCTTGTTAACATTACAGAGATCCAGACTGAGGTGTGGCATGACTAACACCACCCAATATCATCATCCTCATCAATTTCATACTAATTCCACTCTTTGTCATTGTAAAGGCAACAAATACACCAGTTTTAACTGGCAGCAAAGCAGAGACTCCAAGACAGATGTTTAACACATACCCAGCTTACTGCAACACACATTAGTAGCACATGTTGCTACCTCCAGACTCAGAGCTGACAAGCCTGCCTGTTGCTTCTCTGAAGACAGAATGCCTTGTTCTTCCTGGCAGAACAAGCTCAAAATTATTAGCAAGATTTTTCTTCTACCAGCCAATATATTCTGAACAAGTTTAAGACAAAGCACAAGGCTTCTAGAATCAGGATATTTAATACCGTATCATGGGTCTTTGATACCACCTGCAAACTGATCCTCCAAGAGCAGCCACCTAGTCATCCAGAGCTATTTGATAACTGCGTTCACCTAGCATTTGGTAACAAGGTACTTAGGCCGATGAGGATGAGTGGAAGTAGCGTACTTCAGATCTCCAGACCACCAGCTATTACTACCTTCGGGTTATCCATAATCCTGAAGTAATAGAAGAAATCTGAAGCCATGTGTTGTTACGTGTGATTTGGACATAGAGGACAGATGTACAAGTACAGTGCTCTAGCAAAATGTCACCCTGGGAAGACCCACGCAACTGGCTGCACCAGCCACTTCAACTATTCCTATTACAGATGTGACTGCTCCCTACAAACATTGCTGCAAATGCCTAGCAGCAACAGAAAAGAGCCTTCCTATTCAGGGGAAGCTTTGGGATCTCTGAAGTTGGGTCTTCATCACATTATGTTTGAACAGTGCCAGAAGTGCAGCATACATTTTTGGGAACCAGCAACTGCTTTTACCAGTTTCAAACAAAAGAACAGAGTGAGGACAGAGACTAGTGTTAGTCATGTTTTCAGGGGGTGAGGGCATGACTAAGGCTGACAGGATTGTGCTATACTCAGCCTGTGGGCAAAGGGAAAGTTTGCCTTTGGGATTGCTCATTTATCACCACCAAGGCAGCAAGAAATTCACTTTTAAGATCTTCCCACAGTTGAACATCAGTATTTGTAGTCTTGTACAGTGAAACTCTGAAGCACTTGCAGTGCAAAAAAAAAAAAATTGCTGTAATCAGCCAACACATCTTAAAGAAAGTGAAAATCTGTATTAATGCAGAACATTATCATCTTGGGCGCTAGGCTACTGCACTTCATTAGTTGAGGCATTTCAGCAGCTCCCTACTTCCCTGCCATCAGCCCAATCCACCTACTCAGATGGAATGTATCACACATCCCTCTGTGCAAGAAACCCTCTGGAAAGAATGGATGCTCTCAGCTTCTCACATATCACCTGTAACCACTGTGTGCAGAACCTTTGAACCAACCGTCTCCACACTAAAGGAGCTTCTGCATTTTCCCAAGTCACTTACCCAACAGTCTTTGTTTAAAAAAGTTAAATCAAACGAACACCAAAGTATTTTTGAGTGGAGGTTTCCAGCCTGTCTAAAGACTCCTTCCACAGGGATAGAAAGGAGTTCTCACCTTGCCAACTTTTTCAGCTCATTGTTAATATCGTTGTTAAACGGCTCTATTTGCTGAGCTCTGACCAGGAAGTCACGGGCTTTTTTGTATTCCGTCATGCAGAGACAAGCCTGCCATTGAAAGAAGACAGATGCACCAAAAGATAAATATAGACTCACTGCTGCTCTTCAGACAGAAATATGTATGACTACAAGCATTTCTAAGACAGACCTAGGTAGCTCAGAAATCCCTCAAGCAAAGACTTGTGACAGATTTACAGAGCCAGATTTTCTGAAAGGTCAGATGCAGAAAAATCAGACTGCTGCAGGAGCTTAGTCATTAATTTAGTGGCTCTCAGTTTATTCTAGGTACTCTCCACAGGCAGAGACTTTGGGTCATTGCTTGATGCAGTTACCAGAGAAATTTATTTTTGCCCACCTGGCCACACCTGAACAGCGCTTTGGTGTTTCTGTGGTCAATCTCCAACGCCTTTTCCCCATACATCAAAGCTCGGTCAGGATGTTCCAGCTTCAGGTAGGTAACTGAGAGATTCAAGAGCACCAACAACTTGGAAGCATCAATTTGACACTGCTCTGCCACACTGGAAGGGCTGCGACCAAGGATTGAGTATGCCTGAGAAGACAGGAAAAAGGACAAGTGCACAGCAAATCTACTATGGAAAGTGATAAATCCATCCCAATCAGCCAGCTACATCTGTTTGTATTTATCTTGGTTAGTTAAAAGATAATAATAAAACCCCTAAATATACTGCACAGCATTACCTGCATGACTAGCCAACTCAAACACAAGACTCCAGCAAACTTACTGAGGAACTAGAGAGCAGCAGAAAAATACACCTGTTACCCAGACTACGAATAAAGGTGAAAAAGCAGTATTTTAGGAAGAAAGAATTTGTTGTTGTTGTTAAAAATACCAAGAGAAAGCAATCTTAAATGGAGGGAAGAAAAACGTCTCAAAGCCTCACTGCTTCTGAAACAAAGACAAATGCATTCCAGTTTGGGAACTTGAGTATTTTCCTGCCCAGACATGCTGTGACATCCTTGGAGATGGTCAGAACCTGAATGGACACAATCCTGGGCAACCTCCTGCTCTTGACGACCTTGAGAAGGGGGTTGAACTGGATGATTTCCAGAAGTTTCTTACAACCTCAAGTATTCTGTGGTTCCCAAACGGGAGGCTAGAAGTTGAGTGTCCAGGTGCTGGTGATACCTCTATTCCTAGAACATGGAGACTCTAGATGACTTTCAGCATTAAGCAGGATTCTGCTGCAATACAAGGTTTTACTGCCTTATAACATCTCTCAGCAAGAGCTGCCATGAAAGCTGAGAAAGGCTCCACTTTAGCAGTCCATCACAAAAGCCACTCAGGGCTCACACAGACACTGAGATGCACTCTGCCTCAGCTAGGGCCCACAGGGAGCAAGTCTGAAGGAAGAAGGTTCTACGTATTTCTGCCAACCCTCCTCCTCCCTTTATTACTGCTGTTCACACAAAAGCAAGTGTTTCAGATAACTTCTTAAATAACAAACTGAATATATTGAACATGTAATTAAGTTGTGTAATCTTTGAATTGTACTCATTACTGTGAACTAGCACTAAATAATTACCACTTTCACAGCCCATAGACAGAAAACACATTTTTCCAGTGTCATACCCTTTTGTATCTCTCTTTGGCACCCTCAAAGCACTGCTTACGGTAGAGGTAATTGCCAAACTCTCTCTCCGTATCTGCCACTTTCAACACCTTTTGTAGAGGAAAGGTATCCTGCTGCTCCTGTATAAAGAAACACAGGAATTTCAGCTCAAATAGAAGACAACAAGCAGAGATCACAGGCAGGACGCCCCTGCCCAGTCCCTTTCCCTTCACAAGGCAGGAGTCAGACCATTGCCAAGGTACCCTGCAGCGTCCAGCCAGGCCACCACAATGGTATTTCCCTTCTCCAGGCTGAAACATGCCACTGTTCTGTCAATAACTCCCACTCTGAGAAGTGCTACAGAACAGGTCAAGAAACAAAACAGGACAAAAAAAAAAAAATCACAGGGTAGGAGGGTCAGAAATTTGTTCTTAAATCCTGCCCATTGCTCTCATCTGCTTAGCACAGAACAGACCATAAATACAAAAACACTATTCCTGGCACAAAAGGTGAAGCTGTTTGACAGGCTGCATTGCTCTAGTGGTGCCACATCACCCTGGGTGGCTGCCTCATGCTAACTCTATGACCAGCCTGATACCACACAGGACACCAAGCCAGCAAAGAAAAAAAAAAAGAACAGCAACAAAAAAAAAAAAAAAGAGGGACAGGTTTTCCCCTGGGTTTGCAACTTTGAATCAGCTCAAGGAGAGGAACAAACAAGAAAGGGTGGATAACAGGCAAAACAGGGAGTACACTGTCCCCCATGCAACAGTGGTTTGATCTCAGGGTTGCATCTGGAAGAAGTGGCCTCTGCAAGAGCAGTGAGGGAATAAAGAGGGCCTCTCTCCACCAGCATTGCTGCCTGTGCCCCAATCACTGACCCTCAACCACAGCCCAAAGCCCTTCACATGAAAAGGGGGAATTAACAATAACACCACAGCTCACCAGGGAGGAAAGTGAACAGTGAAGGAGCACTTGGGAAAGCAGCCAAGAAGTAAAGACAAAAGGTGGGGGGTGGGGGACACTTCAACACTGCAGACTTAAAAAGGGTTTTGTTTTTAAAGTGACAGTTAGTTACTATTCCTGCCACTTCAGAAAACTTCCTGGAAGCTGGTGCCCCCTAGTGAAACCATGAGTTTTTTCGTACAGCTAAAAATAAAGGTAAGTTGTTCACTGGCTCCAACACAGTGGAGCAAATAAAGGCAGCACCCAGCTTCTCCCTCTACACTTGGCAGTAAGCAGGGCAAGGCATGCCAGGGGAACACTAACGGGCATACGTCTGCATCTGACTGGAGCCAGCAGCCCAGGGCCTGGATAACTTCACCTCCATTGAAGCTTAACAAACATATGTAACACATGATACACAGCAACTGAAGGGAAAGACAGCAAAGGCCGAGTCTCCAGATTTATGCCTCAAGCCTTATTAAGGCAACTCACAGCAGTCAATGCAAAGAATGCATCAGAATCAGCAGAATCTAGGAAGTCCAACATCTCCACTTCAAATAAGACTGTAGCATTTGGGGGAATCAGAGGAGGACAGCCCTGCTGGCCATAGGCATAAACCGGCGTGAAGACAAATCTTGCAACCTCTCCCTTCTTCATCGTGAGCAGGCCGATTTCCAGGCCCCTCAGTGTAATGTCTGTCACAACAAGAAATGGAAGGCCATGAGAATCCCCAACCCAGAATCTACCCTTAGACTCCACATAATTTCTCTTAAGGTCTAGGCAAAAAAGGCCCAGTGTTCACATACCACCACCTACAACAGTCAGTTCCCTACAGTTATGACAGCTCACAGCAAACACTATATCACACATCTCAAAATCACCTTGATATTTGAATAATTGAGGTTATCAAGGCATTCTGTGGAACCGAGCAATGCCCCCTCTCTGGTGATTTAAAAACATCAAAATCTGTATCTGCTATAGTAGGTCTGACAGTAAGCACCTGCACTACTACCAACAGCGTAAGTCCTGCTGCTCACTCCCATTGTGGGGAGAGGTGCATGACTATCAATTCTAGATTAACCACCACCTACCTGAAGGATGCATTTTGACCCCCTTCAGTAGTTTTAAAGGTTCCAAAAAGAAAAACAAACAAACAAACAAAAAAAAAACAACCCAAACCTAAAGATACTAAAGTGCATTTAAATTACCATGTCTTAACAGGCATGTCCTTATGACCCCATGAATCCCAGGACAAGCCTACCTTCTCCAAGTTTCATCAACCTAGGAAGCTTCGTAGTACAGTTTGTGCAGAAGGGCTCATCTGCATGTTCCAGGTACCCAGAGTACTTCACTGCACAGCCCAAAACATGGAGCAGGGAGAAGAGAAAAGCAAGAGTTTGATTTCATGTCCACCACCAAACACCAGCAGCAGCATGCTAGGAGTTAGTTTTGCAACGCCCCCCCACACTTCTGCTGAGGGGACAACCAGCCCCACATTTGTACCAAAAAATTGGCCACATACAAGAAGCCAAGTGGTGTTGAATGTGTTTTAACATCAACACCAAATAAAATCGCTACTTTGCATTCTCAATTTCTATTGAAGCAGAAAATGCAATTTTGCTTCAAAAACCGGTGAGCTGTGGGCAGGAAGAGAAGGAAACCTCCAGCCGAGAAATTAAAATGCCCCAGTCATCTGGGGAAGGATGTAACAAAGTCATTCCCAAACAGAGCTTGAGCCCTGAAAAGAAAAACAATGGAGAAAGTATACCCCCTCAGAACTCTGCCACTGTCTGGGGAATGGTACGGCTAACTCCAGTTGTAATTCAAATATAGGAAAAATAAAATAAAATAAAGTACTATAATAGGCTTCCTTTGTTGCACAACTAAGCCCTCACACAGGAACCACTTTCAGCTTCAAACTTCTTTGTACTGTGAACGCAGCTGGGACCTGGAAAACCTGCTTTGCTCAAGGTCAGGATGCCCTTTCACTTAAGGTCAGCCACAAGAAGCAAAGCAGACTATCCCAAGCACTACAAAAACTGGCAAGAAAGCCTGGACGGTCTCTGAAACATGAAGCCTTACTGAGGCAAACCAGGAGCACTTTGAAGCTCCTGCCCCGACCACGTGCTACCGCCCTGAGGAGCACCCGGCTGCCGGCCCAGCCGCGCAGGGGGGCGCCGAGCGCGCAGCCGCTCCCCGCGGCGGGGCTCCGGGAGGCCTCCCCAGGGCTCAGCGCCCTGCACGGCCCCAGCCGCGCAGGCCAAGGCCGAGCCCCGCACCGCGCTGCGAGCGGCACGGGGCCGCCACGGCTCCCGGGGGCTCCGCTTCGGGCTCCCCCTACGTGGCCGGGAGCGGTACCTGCCACGGTGGCGGCGGGAGGCGCGGGCTGCCCGGTGCCGGGCCGCAGCTCCTCCTTGCGCACCCCCCCGTCACCGCTGAGGTCCTGCAGGCCCCGGGCCCACGGCCCCCAGCGCCGCGGCCTCGCCCCGAGCCCTGCCCAGGCCCCGCCGCCGCCGCCCTGCATCGCCGCGGAGCCCCGCCCCAATCACCGCCCGCGCCGCGGCGTCGGCCAATAGCGCTCCGAGGAGCGAGCGCGTCCCAGCACGCCGCCTAAAAGCCACGCGCCGGCGCCTCTTGCCCCTGTGTGGCTGCTGGCCAATGGGGACGTCACGTGGCCTCGCGGTGCACTCTGGGGGATGCAGTCCGGACGGTCCCGCTCCCCCCCGCGTCTCGGCAAGGGGCTCGGCGAGCGGGGCCGTAAGTCAAACACAGCTGTGTAAACGCAAAATTATACTTTGTTTTGTTGTTGTTGTTTTTACAGTCACACACACAAAACTACATTTATTTTTTTTTTACAATCACAGAAAAGCACATGCATGCCTTGTCCAAAATCGGAGCAACAACACTCGCTTTGGGTTTTCTCCTGGTCTTTTCCAAAAGAATTAAATGGTTTTAACAAAACCAAAACCAAACCAACCAACTGCCACCATCAAAACGAACAAAGAAACCTATTTTAACCAAAGAAGAGTTTTAGTTGATAAGAAAGTGTTCTGGGGAAAGTGTGTCCCCTGATCCAAGTGATGTGGGTGTCCAGAACCGCAGTAGGATGCACATAACCCAGCACCTCTGCGAGGCGAACACCCCCTCCTGTGGCAAACACCCAGTCCCGAGGCCAGCACCACCCCGTCCTGCCTTATCAGAGCTCCAGTAGCTGCCCACGCAGTCACATGATGACCATTCCTGTACCAAACAAAGGGCTGGCGTGTACCAGGAGAGGACAGGGGCCAACAGCACTGTAGAACCAGGCGGCGGGCGAGCAGCACTTGCTGCCTCGCTGCTGTGTACGCTGCTGCTGGCCCTGCAGCTACCTGGCCTCACCCAGGCAAGCAGGTGCACCCCCAGCGGGGCTGATGCCACATCAGTGGAGTAGCGGGGTGGCCAGCGCAGCTCCCTTCCTGCTGAGAAGCTACCACCCCTGCTGCTTGCCAAATCTGCCCCTCCACCGGGGCTGAAATCTTCCACCAGGCCAGGAAAAGGCAAGGGACATCCATCAGGCTCCGTGTGCCAAGAAGAACCAGTGAGGAGAGGACACGGTGCGGGGCACGTGAGTGGTGTGGTGAGTGGGTGGCTGTCAGGGGGGTTCTCCATGAGCAGAGGTAGCAGCTGAAGCTGCTTTCCCCTGCGGGTTCTTATGGGTATCTGACCATTCCTGGGCTGACATTGGAGCTTTTCTTGATTCCTCACCAAGCTCCCATATGCTATGCTTGATAAAGGCTGAGCTCAAGTCACTGCCTCTCCTTTCCCTGGAGAACTTACCGAGTCTGTCTTTGACTTCAGGTTTGTTTTCACATGAATGGGGAAACCATAAAAGTTCTACCAGCCTATATTCAGAAGCAGACATGCGCAACGCTGTCAGGCTGTCACAGTTAGAGCAGTGTCACCTCCAGGGCCTGGGCCACATATTGCTGTTGCTCGTCCAGGTGGCAATGCCCTCCCTACAGTGGGGGTGTGCTGCTAGCTGTCCTGGCCACAATGTGTAGGCAGTTGAGCCCATCTGGCTCAGGATCTTGGTGTTTACATCCCACCGTGCTGGGGAGCCACTACTGCATGAACCTTACATGAGAACGGCCATGTGTGGCCCCAGAGCCAGCGGGAGATGCAGGGTTTCAGCTTGTGTCTCTCAGGAGTGCTGGCCTGGAGCATGGAGCACTGTGGGGACCATGTTGAGTTTCAAGGGGGTGAGCTGCAGGTACAGCTCTGAAAGCTCTGGCTCAAGCTCCTAACCCTCATATCGGTCGAAATGGGCCTTACAGGTTTTATTGTGTGGCTTCTGTCCCCATCTTGCAGATGAAGATGGTCTTTATGATTTTATTCTGTTTTTGCTTAGACGTATCACTTGAGCTAATGCCAATCCTTGTGAGGACATGCAGGGGCTAAAACAACAAATCCAAAGAGATATGTAGAAATTCATACAAGCCAGGGTCACTACTGGAATTTTGCAGCAAAAAATTCCTCTCAGCTCTGTCTCCAGCTGTGCCAGCCCCTGGCACATAGACAGGTCTCCCCTAAGATGTGATGCACTCTGATACAGCTCCCAAAGGCCCCACAGGGGTCACCTTGGTGGTGACTTCTGACATCATAGGCAGAACCAATAGGGCCTAACCCCTCATGTTGTCAGACCCCAAGCCCATCTTGTATTAAAACATGCATCTTAAAATTTGTGCGCAGCCTAATGATGAGTTTGTAACTGTCTGAGCTACTGCTGGGGCATGAAGGTGTTTGAGGTGTCTCTCAAACACCTTACCCAAATGCTCAGCCCTCTTTGTTCTTATGTGCTTACTTTGCTCTTTGCAATAGGAGTGATCTCCCACCTGTTTTTCCCAGGCTAGGTCTGTGCTGCCATGCTAAAAGGTGGCAGCATGGCTCGGAGGATGAGCATCGATGAGCTGGAAGACCAGCTCCTCTGTCCCATCTGCTTGGAGGTCTTCAAGGAGCCCTTGATGCTGCAGTGTGGGCATTCTTACTGCAAGTCGTGTGTGGTGTCACTGTCTGGAGAGCTGGACGGGCAGTTCCTGTGCCCCGTGTGCCGCCAAACCGTGGACTGCAGCGCTTCACCACCCAACGTCACACTGGCCCGTGTCATTGAGGCACTGCAGAGCCGGGGCGAGGCAGAGCCCACCCCAGAGTCCTGCCCAACACACCACAACCCCCTCAGCCTCTTCTGCGAGACTGACCAAGAGGTGATCTGTGGGCTGTGCGGCACCATCGGGAACCACCGCCAGCACAAGATCACCCCCATCTCTACCACGTACTGCCGGATGAAGGTTGGCAGGCAGGGACTCCCCAGGCTGGGGGTTAGGGTGTCTGTAGCAGTCCCAGCCCCAAGCACAGCAGTACTAGCTGGACAAGTGTCCCCTTTCCTTGAAGGGACAGGCTGGAAATGAGGCCAGTGTGGGCAGCATGGTCCCATAGCACAGGCAGATGTGGGGCAGGGGAACCTTGGCTGGGGGTCAGCTGTTTCTCAGGTCAAGCATGTCCCTGGCTGAGGGGGCAACATGGTTTTGGTGGCTAGAGCACCGTGGGGAGAGCTGAGGGTGAGGTAGTGCCAAAGGGACCTTTCAAGATTGCTTTCAAATACTATCAAACGGAGTCTGGAGATAAGGGCTGAGGCGAGGTGCCACAGGAGAGCAAGGAGGCAGGGAAACAGGAGCCCCAGCCAGGCAGAGTAAACAGCTGGCATCCCCTACCCAACATCACATGAAAGCCCAAGGAATGGAAAAGCACGGGGCCACTGTTCCCCTCAGCTCCTGACACTGGGGTGATAAGAGTGGGACGCACCAGAAAAAAACACCCTGCCTGAGTCAGACTCTGGACACTAGTGCCGACAGGGTGTCACAGGCCTGGCACTGGCTTGCAGCCACTCACCAGTGCAGAGCTGCAACGGGTGCAAGGTATGGAGGGGCAGGAATGGGAGTGGAGATGTGGTGCTCCTGGCAAGAGTACTTGGCATGCTCTGAGTGTTCTCCTGCCTCTGGCAACCCCAAATCCTGTAGATCCAAGTGATCAGCAGGATGTGCAGGACCCCTGAAAGCTTGGAAGAGCATGGCTTCTCAGGGCCACAGCTTCTTGGGGGGCTGGCAAGCACAGGAGGACAGCCTTTGATCAAGTAGGCTGGCAGAGAGGACCATCCTAGAGAGAGTTACTGTCGTTTTAGGAGGAGCTGTCTGTGCTGTTAACCGATGTCCACCAGTACAAGAGGAACCTGGATGAACACTTCAGCAAGCTCATCAACAACAAAAGCCGCATTGCAGTGAGTGCCACATGCCAAGGGAGCCTGCTC
Source organism: Aythya ferina (assembly GCF_964211825.1). Lineage (NCBI taxonomy): Eukaryota > Metazoa > Chordata > Aves > Anseriformes > Anatidae > Aythya > Aythya ferina. The sequence continues at coordinate 1,702,679 of NC_140309.1, forward strand.
TGCGTAGTCCCTTGTGTCCCACACAACTCTTGGAGCAACCTCTACTCCTGGGTCTCCTCAGCTCACCTCCTCTTTTCCTCTCCCTCTCTTCTCCCTTCCCTGGGACAGCAGACAGGGCTTATCATTCACCCCGTTCCCTGAGATTGCTGTTCTCCATGAAACTTGGGGATTAAACATAGCCATGTTTTGGGAAAGGTGACGTAGCCCTCTCTGGTGGCTTTTGTTTTCCAAAGGGGTGATGTAACCTTCACTGAGTGTCTTGGCAGGACAAAGCTTTTTTGACCGAACGTCCTTGGAGATGATGAGATAACAGTGAAAAACACCCTACTCAGAGCAGGCTTCCCAGTCAGAACGCTGATAATTGCACATTGAGTTTATGTTTGGTTTAGAGGTGTGTCCATTTTCCACACAGTAGACATCTCAAAGAGACCTCTTGGTATCCCTTCTGAGGCTTAAGCTTCCCAGTGGGGATCCTCAGAAAGGCTGAACCCAAATTAAACTGGAGCTGCACTTCCCCCACTTAGCCCAGGACACAGGTTGTTCCCTGGCAGCAGAGGGATCTGAAGACTCTTTTCCAAGGTTCTGACGAAGCCAGCTGGGGCATCAGGAACATAAAATCTGGGTGGGGTGTAAGGGAGGGGTGCCATGGTGCTGAGGCCAGCAAGGTGGAAAGACATTTAGCCTCTGTGAAGAGATGCTCTTGATTTGGAACAGAAGTGGAGGGCAGCTTGCTGGGATGCACAGACTTTTCTGCTGGCGCCTCAGAAACCAGAAAGCAGGTGAAGGGAACATAGTAAGGTAGTCCTGCACAGCCACTTGCTGTCTCCCTGCAGAACGAAGCAGATGTCTTCAAGTGGGTGATCCGGAAGGAGTTCCAGGAGCTGCACAGATACATTGATGAGGAGAAGGCCACCTTCCTGGAGAGCGTTGAAGGGAAAGCAGCCCAGCTCATAACTTCCATCGAGTCCCAGGTCAAGCAGACATCAGATGCCCTGCAGAGGCTGAAGAAGATACATAGCTCTCTGGAGATGCTCAGCAATGAAAGTCAGCTTGATTTCATCCGTGTGAGTATGCTAACTAGTGTGTGCTTCAGGAAGGTGGTAAGGGTCAGACAGGCTCTCCTGCCTTCATCCGACTGCTCACAGCCCTGGGCCTTCCCCTGAGCAGTGAGTACCCCCACCAAGCATAGCTAGAATACCAAGAGAAGTGAGATGTCAGTGCCCTCTGTCCTGCCAGGGCCTCCCCAGATGGCAGAGGCCCAGGAGAGGAGAAGCCTGGCCTTTCTGGTGTGGGGCACGGATATGTGGAGGTGTGACCATGCAGATAAGTGCCATTTTGCGAGCCTCCCACCACTGACTCTTTCTTTCCCTTGTGTTTTCCAGAAATACAGCTCCTCCCAGTTCAGGTGAGTGATGGGATGGAACCAGTGGGGACAGCAGCACCTCTGCACTGGGGCTAAAGAGCCCAAGCCAGTGGGCACCTCAGCATTGCTGGGGTAATCTAGCATGGACACACTGCCCTGCTCACTTCCGTGGTCGTTGCTGTCATGACGGAGAGCCACGGCCAGAGCCATGCATGCAGCCCCAGAAGAGGTCAAGAGCAGCTGTGGAGATGCCAGTGGCTCCATCATACATAGTAGAAGGTGAGAAGAGGCCACACACACATCAACGCTGTCATGGCTGCCCATGTCTTTCCAGGTCAGAGCTTCCCAGCCTGCTCCCAGGTGATGGCATCTTTAGCCCCATTTCCTTCAAGCCATGTTTCCACCAAGATGACATCAAGATGACAGTTTGGAAGCGGCTGCACCGCCATGTCCTGCCAGGTACCAACCTCCCCATGTGGCATCACACTGGGAGCCCTGGCTTACTGGCACATGCTGCTGGGACAGGCTGCCCAGCTGGCACCATGCTGCCCTGGCCTCTGACTTGCTCTCCAGTTGTGTTCTTCTCACCTCCAGGAGAGCTCCTGGAGCAGTGGCTGACCCAGTATCTCATGCTGGTAGCAGCTTGCTCTTGTGTAACACTTTGTCTGCTTAAAGTTCAGCAGCACCAGCCCCTCTGGCTGTGCCAGCTCTCAGGGCAGAGTCAGCGTCACCTGGAGCCACAGCCCTACCTGCTATTGTGGCTGGAGGCTGACTGCTTTCTTTTCAGCTCCAGAGATGCTGAAACTGGACCCGGTGACCGCGCATCCCCTCCTGGAACTCTTCAAGGGTGACACAGTGGTGCAATGTGGACTCTACCAGCGCCGGGACAGCAACCCCAAGCGTTTTGACTCCAGCAGCTGCATCCTCACCTGCAAGGGCTTCTCCTGTGGCCAACACTACTGGGAGGTGATAGTGGGCACCCGCAGCCACTGGCGCGTGGGCATCATCAAGGGCACAGTCAGCCGCAAAGGGAAGCTCAGCAAGTCTCCTGAGAACGGCGTGTGGCTCATTGGCCTAAAGGAAGGCAAAGTCTACGAGGCCTTCAGCACCCCACGGGCCATCCTTCCACTGACCGCCCGGCCGCAGCGCATCGGGATCTACCTGCACTACGAGCGGGGCGAGCTGACCTTCTACAACGCCGACAGCCCCGACGAGCTCAGCCCCATCTACACCTTCCAGGCGGAGTTCCAGGGCCAGCTCTACCCCATTGTGGACCTGTGCTGGCCCGAGCGGGGGCCCTACTCGCCCCCTATCATCCTGCCCCCCCCCGGCGCCACCCGGCGCCCCCAGGGGCCGTGCCGCCAGCCGGTCCCCGAGGCGCCCGCCGAGCCGTAGCGCGGCCGCCGGGGCGAGCCTCGGCCCCCCGCGGGAGGGCCCCTCCCGGCCCCTCGGGGAGCGCGGCCGCGGCCCCGCTCAATAAACGGCACTGCCCGAGCCGCGCCGCGACCGCTGCGAGCCGCCCGCCGGACGGGGCCTGGGGGGCGGGGCGTGGGGGCGGGACCTGGGGGAGCGGGCGGGGCCTGGGGCGGGGCGGGGCGACCGGGAGGGGGCCTGGCGGTGGGTGGGGCTTGCGGGAGGGGCGGTGCCGAGGGGCGGGGTCCGTGGGGCAGGGGCGGGGCCATGAGGGGCAGGGGCGGGGCGATGCGAGCACTCGGGGCGGGGCCATGAGGGGCAGGGGCGGGGCGAGCCGAGGCGTGCGGCGGAAGTGACGGCGGCGGCGGCGCAGGCAGCGCGCGGTGGCGGCCATGGCGCTGTACGGCGCGGCCGCCGCCGTCCTGAGCGGGCTGGAGCGCGGCGAGGGCGGCCTGAGCGGGCTGGTGTACGGCAGCCGCTTCCCGGTGCGCGGCGCGGCGGGGCGGGGCGGGGCGGGGCGGGGTGGAGGGCCCGGGGGGGCTCGGGGGGGCTGCAGCGCCCGTGACCGCCCGTGACCGCCCGGTGCCGCTGCCGCCCCGCAGCACACCCGGCAGCTGTACGCGCTGGTGGCCGAGACCCTGCGCTACTCCCCGGTGCTGGAGGCGCTGCTGGACGGCGCCGCGCTGCTGCGGGCCGAGAGGAGGCTGCCGCTGCCGCTGGCCAAGGTGAGGGGGGCCGCGGGGCGGGGGGGGGGGGGGGGGTTCGGCCGCGGGGCCTCGCGGCGCTGACTGCTGCCCGCAGGTGCTGGTGTACGACCTGCTGTTCGGCAAGGGCCTCAAGTGCGGGGGCCGCTGGAAGGCGCTGGTCCGGCGGCACCGGGCGCGGCTGGAGGCCGAGCTGGCCCGGCTGAAGGTGCGGCGCGGGGTGAGCCGCAACGAGGAGCTGCTGGCGCCCGGCCCGGGAGCCGGCCCCGGAGGTGAGCGGGGCGGGGGCCGGGCTCTCCCCGCGGCGGCGGGGCCGGGTCTGACTCCCCCCTCCCTGTGCTCCCCAGCCCCGTGTGTCCCCCGCTACGTCCGGGTCAACACCCTGAAGACGCGTGTGGACGATGTGGTGGACTTCTTCAAGCGCCAGGGCTACTCGTTCTTGGGCAAGGCAGGCAGGTGAGCGATCCCCTGCCCCAACCTGTGTCTCAGAGGGGTGCTGGTGGGCAGGCAGCGAGCTCCTGCAGGATGAAGGCTGGTGAGCGATGAAGGGGTGATGCTGCTGCTCACAGTGGCTGGGTCAGGGTCTCTGCTGCCACGTTCCCCGTTCCTACCTTCTGCCTCTCTGGGTGCTGCCTGGAGCTGAAGTGGAGAGAGAGGAGGTGTGGGATGAAGGGGTTTCTGTGCCTGGGCCCTGGAGGGTTCTGATTTTGGGCATGGTGGAGCAGGATTGTGCTCAATCTCTTTCCTTGTGGACAGCATGGAAGAGCTGAGGACCCTCTCTGGGAAGAAATTCTTACTGGATCTTCATCTCCCAGAGCTGCTGGTTTTCCCTCCGCAGACTGACTTCCATGACAACCGTCTCTATACATCAGGACACATCATTCTGCAGGACAAGGTCAGAGAGCTGGGGAGCAGGAAGCTGCAGTGCAGGGGTGGGAAAACCACTGGCAGGAGTGGAGGCTGTCTTTTCCCCCCAATGTCTGGACTTGGGGCTGCTTTGCTGCAGCACTTGAACGAAACAGAAACTCTGAGCACAGCCTGAGTCTGCGGGGTTCCCCCCCAGCTTTGCTTGTTTGCTTGACAATAAGCTGGGAGGAACATGGCACTCTGGGTTGTGCAGTGCTGTTCCCATGCTGCAGGAAGAGTTTTCTAGCAGCAGAGGTAGGTGCTGTGCAGACTTGGCCCCATGTTCCAGTGGTCACCTGTGAACCCACAGCATCTGACGTGACCTCAGGAGGGGCCAAGGGTAGCTCGTGTACAAGGTGCATGCAGCCTGAACCTTTCAGGGTGACTTGTTCTCCTGCAGGCCAGCTGCCTCCCTGCCTTCCTGCTCAGCCCTGTTGCCAGCTCCCATGTGATTGATGCCTGTGCTGCCCCTGGGAACAAGACCAGCCACCTGGCTGCCATACTGAAGAACAAGGGGTGAGTGCAGGCTGGGGTGTGGCAGGGCCCAGAGGGACTGAGAGTGGTCACAGTTGTGAGAATGTGGCAGGGCTGAGGTGGGAAGAGCTACAGCCTGTAACCTTACCTGCTGACTCAGGCTGACACTCCCTTCTCCCGAGGCAGGCTGGGGATCTGATGATGTTGGGTCATTGGGAATGCCTGAGGGGACGTGGAATCAGAGGGTCATGCCCCAGCTGCTGACTTGGCACTCTGCCCTGTATACCTATGTGGGAGAGAAGCTTCTCAGCTCTGGCTGCCCTGCAGATAGGTGTTTAGGGCTGCTGGTGGCAGCTGTGGTGACCATGGCCCTGGGACTGGGCAGGGTGTTCACGCTTCTCTTGGGTGCTGGGTTCTGCTTTCAGACAGATTTTTGCCTTTGATCTGGATGCTAAACGCCTGGCCACCATGAACACCATGCTGACGCGAGCCGGTGTCACCAGCTTCAAGCTGGCCCAGCAGGACTTCCTGACAGTTGATCCCCATGACCCTAAGTACAGCAAAGTGACCTATATCCTCCTGGACCCATCATGCAGTGGCTCAGGTAATGTGGGGGCTCGAGCCATCCCATCTGCCAAAGGTAGCAGGCTTAAGCTGGGCTTTTGGTGGGTGACTGCAGCGCTCTCTGCAGGGATGGTGAACCGGCTGCCGGTGGAGGAAGCTGCCCCAAGTGCAGAGCGGCTGCAGGCACTGGCTGGCTTCCAGCGCAGAGTCTTGAGCCATGCACTGAGCTTCCCAGCGGTCCAGCGCCTGGCCTACTCCACCTGCTCAGTGCACCGGGAAGAGAATGAGGATGTGGTGCAGGCGGTGCTCCAGGAACAGGGCTCAGCCTTCAGGTGTGCTTGTTTTGGGAAGCGATGGGGAAGGACAGAACACAGGAAGCTGGGAGGTTGTTGCCTCAGCAGCTGTTCTGCTGCTTTGGGGTCAGCGCTGTCCCTTGTGCCATGCTGTAGGCTAGTGAACGTGTTCCCATCCTGGCCCGGCCGAGGACTTCCTACCTTCCCTGGGGCAGAGTGTTGCCTTCGTGCCTCCCCTGAAGCCACACTCACTCAGGGCTTCTTTGTGGCTGTCCTGGAGCGCTGCAGGGACCAGGCTGCTGTCCCCAGGTAGGTGGTGGAAGGGGTGTAACTGGGCCCAGGGCTGCCTAGGTACCTTGGTGATGCCTTCCTGGTGTAAGGAGGAAGGAAGGAAGGCGGAAGGGCTAGCTGCCCTGAGTGCTGGAGAAGGCAGGAACCACACGTCTATCTTTGTTCCTGTCACAGCTCCTTGCCTGCATCAGCTGAGGAAAGTCTGCAGCAAGGAGAGGAAATGGAGCCAGGAGCAGCTCCTCCCAAGAAGAGGAGACGGAAAAAGCAGCGGGTAAAGACATGAAATAATTTCTTAGGAGCATGCAGTGGCTGGTTTTAGCTGGTGGATGCTGTTCCTCCCGTGCCCTGCTGCACTGCAGCCCTTGTACTGCCTAGACAACAGAAATAAAAGCTTTCCACCAGCTGATGGTGTGGTTAACTTCTGTAATTCACTGCTCCTCCCCAGGACCAAATGGTCTGAGTAAATGGTCTGGGTATTGCACATGCCATTGCACAGGAGGAAACTGCTCCTCCAGGTATGTATAGGGGCCTTTGAAGCCAGCGCACAGCACAAAGCTTGCCCTCAATGATAGACCTGGACTAGGGTAGCCTTAGGAAGTGAAGTCAAACAACACCAGTGTTTCTGTATCCTGGGGGCCTGGATTGCCCCTGCTGGATTAGTGACATACCTTATTTTTCCCTAAAAAGCTTTAACCCAGCCTAATCTGTAGTTTTGGAAAAGGCTTTTGACTGGTGGTAATGAAGCAAATAAGATAATCCCTTGCTGGAGAAGACCACAATTTCTGCAGTATGCTGTCTTGCCCAGGAACAGCCACTGCTTGTGGTCTTACAGCTGAATAACAGGCACGCTAACGGACAGGCAAAGGTGGGAGAACAAACATGTTGGTGAAATAATAGTCTGCCATCCCCCAACTCATCACCCTGTGTTTGAATGGGGAGAGCAACACAAATGCAAGCTGGAAGGAACTAGAAAGCAGTACCATATACTGCACTAGCAATGTAGAACCCTGCTTGAGCCCAAGACTCAAAGGCAAGCAAGACAGGAACAGTCTTTTTATTTTAAATCAGTGACATAAGAAGCGAGAGGAAAAAAAAAAAAAATTGCACATTCACACTAAAATCCTCCTCAGCCACACCAGGAATGATCCAAGTCTTGAGTAAAACCCCAGCTTCCCTCTGTCCCCCTACTGCAGCCCAGGCACAGGGGTATCTCCCAGCAGGGGTCTGAAGGGGCCTGTACAGCACAGAGGGGAAACAGCTTGGACTTCACCTGCCTGGGGACTTGGCACAGTTCTGGTTTTGTTCAGGGCAGCCCAGAAACAGCAGAGCCAACAGCCAATGCTCCACAGGGTGCCCTCACCTCCTTGTTCAGCACCTGCCACCCTCTGCCCACTGGCCCTTGGTGGAGCTGGAATGATTTGAGGAAGGCTGAGAGACAGATCAGGTCCTGCCCTTGTGAGGCTAAGCAACAGCAGTCTGCACACCCTAGCTGTATGCTCCCTCACCTTTGGAGCCCCATGACTGCTCTCCAGGCACAGCAACACCTGGGGAGAGGGATGAATCACCAGAATGAGCTTGCACATGCGTGTAGCCCATGATTAGCTACTTTCTCAACCTCCAAGGGCATGTTTGCTCAACTTGGCTTCTTCACAGCACCTATCTGCCATGCTCCAATCAGCCCCGCAACAGACTACTACATCCCCCCAGCCGCTTTTTTTTTTTGTTTTTTGCAGATGCTATCAACCCCCCCCACCAGCTCTGGCAGCTGTGACCCTTTAAGGGAGAAGGTGCCAGCCTGCATCACCTCCACCCTTCTGCACTAAAGGGGGGCAACCCTGCTGTGCCACATAGACCCTGGTCACCTACTCTCCTTCTGCCTGCTGGGAGAGGCACCTTGTTCCTGGCAGACAAGAGGAACACGCAAGAGCTCCTGCTCCTCATCCTCAGGGGAATTAAAAAAAAAAAAAAGTTACATCACATCCACATACATCACATTTTAAAAATAATGACTTGTTACAGCCTGGGAGGAGCACACAGTCACAGAGTACACAGCTGGGCTGCTCCAGCCAGCCCCTGGGACACAGCTGCCTTTCCCCAGCACAGCCAGTCCCCTGGGGCAGAGGTGGGGTGGGCCCACACCTCCTCACCAGGCTGTAACGTAACAGCACAGGTAAACTACCAACAGCGCTGCAGGGTCTAGCAACCTCACTGAACCAAGCTTGAAGGAATTCAAAGGCAATTTAGCTTAAATATAAAAATAAATTCTTATTTTGTTATAAAATGTTTAAATATTTTTTTTGTTTTGTTTTTAAATTTAGACTTCAGCAGACACACACACTCACACGGCTCGGAGAGTAAAAAAACCCGGCAGCAAAGCACTCCTGGAAGCAGAGGGGAGCCTGCGGGCAGGGGTGCCCGTCCCTCTCCCTGGGCAGGGTAGCTGTTGGACACGGACCTGAGCTCTGGCAGCCTCTTCCTGTAAGACCTCCCCAAGATGGAACAGCCCCATTCCCAGATGGGTGGGGACAGGGGAGAGCACCATAGCTCCTAGGAGCCGGTAAACAGAAAAGGATGGGGGATGAGCTAAAAGTGGGAATCAATTCAGGTCTAGGGAGGTGCAAACCCACCTCCTCTGGGCTCCTTCCTTTGGCAGTGCCAGAGGACCCCAAGGTGGCAAAATGGTTCCAGCTCCTAGCCCAGGAGAGTAGGGCATGGGAGGGGAAGTTGGGAGAGGAGAGGTTGCCAGGGCCCAAGCCCCCATGCTGGGGAGCCAGGGCCAGATCCCCCCACCCCAGCTGCCTTTCTTTCAGTCACAATGACAAATGGACAGAACTCACCCAGCAAGAGTAGCCACGCAGTGATGCTACTGTCAACATCCAATTAGCTAGGGCACATCCCCTGCAAAGGAACAGGTGCCCCCCAAAAAAAACTCCAAACAGCAAATCCGGCATAACCAACATGCCGCCACACACACGGTTCAGTTTTTCCTCCAAACTCGATTCAATGAGAGCATTAAAACAGGAGCACAAACAAAGCAAAACAAACAAGGCTGTACACAAGCAGGGAGGGGAGGGAAGGGGAAAAGCCCAGCACCCAACAAACAGCAGCGAGGGTCAAGGGCTGCCCATGCCCACTGTGCTCTTCCAGCTGAACTTCAGTGCTGTGGCACAGAGCTGCCTGCCCAGCGCATGCTGCACGAGGTCTGAGGTTCGACAGTAGATGCGAAGTTGTGACAATGAGCTTGTCATCTAGCTGCAGCTGGGTCAGCCATTTATGGCACCAAAATGCCCAAACTTGCAAGGCCAGGCTGGTGCTAACCCAGGATCTCTGCAGAGATGACAATAACCAGCTCAAAGCAGAGTCCTCCAGAGGAATCGTGTTCACCAGGCTCCAAGATTAAATGGCAGGGAAAGATTTCTGGGCCTGGTGAAAACCACGTCCCTCAGCAGCCCAGAGCAGAGAACTGTGACCAGCAAGGCTGCAGCATGGCTGTGGCTGGGCTCCAACCACTGATGTGCCAGCTGCTGTACTGGGGACGGGGGGGCTGATAGCCAGGGGGCTCAGGAGGGGACAGGAACAGCCATAGGAAGCAACGGGGAAAAATTACACATTATGAAACATGGCAAAACAGTGAGGGAGGAAACACTGTGGGTATGTACAGAGGTTCATCCAGCCTTGGCTGTGGAACTGTTCAAGTAAGAAGTTTGGTTTATCCTGTTGTCCCACCCCAGTCAGCGCCACCCAGCACTGCCTCCAGCTGGCATCCGTCAGGGGCCTGGCCCCGTCACCACTGCTCCCACCACGGGGACTGCTCCAGACCAGAGGCCCTCACGTGTATGCTGGCGCAGGTGCTCCTTGCACAGGCCAGCAACAGGGACCTGATAGCCCCAGAGGTTACTTTTTGCGGGTGTGCTGCCTCCGTGCCTGCAGCCGCTGACGAGCACCAGTCTTGGATCCTGCTCCAATGGAAAACGATGGGGTTGATGGACCTGGAAGCAAAAAGATTGCATAGGTCTCTCTGGCCTGGCAGAGGAGGAATTCTGGGGAAATGATTTTGCCTCCCCTGGAGCCCAGCAGATACCACCTCAGCCTGTTGCAGGGAATTGCATCAAACCTGGCTCCCACAACACAGCCTGGTCCTGCTGCTGTCCCAAATCCAAAGAGTAATATGGCCAACCAGCCCCCAACAGCTCCCTGGCCTGGTGAGGAACCCTTACCAAAGGAAGTGCCAACTCCTCCAAATGCTGAGGCAGGAGTGCTGGGCGTCCCAAAGGAAAGGCTGCTGCTTCCACTCCCCACTGCTCCTGGGACAGGCGTGCTTTGCCCGAAGGTGGGAGCAGGAGTTCCTGGAAAGCAACATAACCACCATGAGCCCGGTTCAGCAAAGAGGAAGAACCTGGCCTTTGGGGGACAGGAGGCACAGATCTCCCCCTATAGACTGAAGTGAAGCAGGCCCCCAGGTCCTGCTTCTTCACCCAAGAACCATTTTTCATGCAAGACGTTGCATTCTTGCTTTCTCATCATAATTCCTGGACCCTCTTGCCATGAGGGAAGCATGGGTAAATTTGCAGCTCAGGGAAGCACAAAGGTTTGTATCTGTCTAGACCAGAAGTTTCTCAGCATGTAGGTTGCAACTCCATGGTAGGCAAGGTAGTTTAGCAAGGGTTCCAAGTGGTAGTACTTTGGTCATGACAGCCCTATAGGCTTGGGGCAGAGTAGCTGGAAAGCTGTGCAGAGGAAAGGGATCTGGGCGTATTGATTGATACTCAACTGAACATGAGCCTGCAGTGTGCCCAGGTGGCCAAGAAGGCCAAGGGCACCCTGGCTTGTACCAGCAGCCAGCAGGACCAGGAAGGTACTCTGCTCTGGTGAGGCTGCACCTCAAGTGCTGCTTTGTCCTTCTTGTAGTGAGGGGCCCATCGAGACCCTGGAGTGTGTCCAGAGAAGGGCTGCGACACTGGTGAAAGGCCTGGAACAAAAGTCCTGTGAGGAGCAGCTGAGGGAGCTGGGGTTGTTTAGTCTGGGGAAGAGGAGGCTCAGGGGAGACCTTATTGCTCTCTACAATTACCTGAAAGGAAGTTGTGGGAAGCTGGGGGTCAGCTTCTTCTTGCAAATAACTAGCAATAGGACTAGAGGGAATGGCCTCAAGTTGTATCAGAGGAGGTTTGGGTTGGAAATTAGCAGACATTTCTTTCTTCTGCTGAAAGAACAGTCAGGCATTGGAATGGGTTGCCCAGGGAGTCTTTGGCATCACCAGCCCTGGGGGTGTTTAAGGAAAGGTTGGATGTGGTGCTTCAGGACATGGTTTTGTGGTGATATTAGTGGTAGGGGGATAGTTGGACCAGATGATCTTGGAGGTCTTTTCCAACCCTAATGATTCTGTGATTCTAGAACGCTTCAGAGACAACAGAGAAGACTGTATTCACTGGCTGGAAGTGTTTCCACTCACCAAGAAATTCCAATTTGTTTCTAACTACCAGCAAGACCTCGGCTTCTCAGGGGCAGGAGAGCACCTGGCTGGGCTCAGTGCTCATGTGGAACTAGAAAGCTGGCATGCTTAGCGGGGCCAAGGAGCAGTGAAGAGCTACAGACTAATCTGCCCCTCTACCACCAAGGGCTGGGGACCTGTGCAGAGTGCACTGCACTACTGTTAACCCATTGAGGGCTGCGGAGCCTGGGGGAGGATCTCAGCAAGGTCTGGAAGGAAAGCAGCTGCCTAGATCCTGCCCTGCCCTCCACCCTGCCAGAAGGCCCCAACCACTGCCACTCACCTCCAAACACAGGCTTGGTATCAGGGGTGCTGGGCACAGTGAAGGCAAACGGCGTGTTCTGGTTCTGTGCACCCAGCGTGCTCTGTGTCAGGGAAGAGCCGAATGGCGTTGCTGCCGCTGCTGCTCCGCTCTGCCCAGCCCCGAAGTTGAATGCAACAGCAGGGGAGCCGCTGTTCAGGGTGGGCACACTGAGCCCAAAGGCACTGGCAGAGGGGCCTGGCTGGGCAGCTGCCCCGAAGGTGAAAGGAGAAGGGGTGGTGCCAAAGACGGCTGTGCCAGTGCTGCTGCTTGTGGTCTGGGTGCTGGAACCAAAGCTGACTGTAGTGGAGGTGGCTGTCCCGAAAGAGAAGACCGATGTGGTGGTCCCAAACACTGCCTGGGTGCTGCTGGTGCCAAAGGCACTCTGGGTGCCACCTGTGCCAAAGGCTGGCTGTGCACTGCTACCAAACGCTGGCTGAGTGGTGGACTGTGCTGTGGGGGCTCCAAAACTGAACGTGGGGCCAAAGCTGATGGGGCCTGCAGCAGGCTTGCTGGTGGGCAGCTGGCTCTCTGCAGCACCAGTGCTGAACGCTGGCTGGCTTGCTGCCCCAGGATATGGCGGTGGTGGCTTCGCGCTTGTGCTGAAAGAACTGCCAAAAGCTGAAATGGAGGAGCCAAATGTTAACGCCGACTGACCTGTGGTGGCCGGGGTAGATGACGATAGCGTGGTGCTCCCAAATATGCTGAAGCCCACAGTGGTGGTAGGTGCCATTGAGTTTGAAGCTGCTTGGCCAAACGTGGGGCCTCCAGGGACACTGGTGGTGGCAGTGACAGTGGCTGGAGTTGGCTTTCCAAACTGGAACACTGGCCCTGGGGCAGCAAAGCTGGAATCTGTACTGGTAGCTGAGCTGGCCAGGCCACCGAACAGGAACGGCTGCGACGTACTTGTGGATGTGGCAGTGGTCACAGTCAGGCTGGCAGTAGGGCCGGTGGAGGCAGGTGGGTTGAGTCCAAAGCTGAAAACTGGTTTAATGGTGGCATCTGTGGAGGAACTCAGAGTGGTGGCAGTTGTAGCTGCGGTGGTAAAGATGACGTTAGGGAGACCTGTGAATCCTGCCGTGGTGGTAGTGGAAGCTGCTGGTACATCTGCAGCCGAGGCTGTCTGTGACAGTGGTTTGAACGTGAAAGGAGAGGCCTTTGCTGGAGACAAAGCTGCTGTCACGCTGCCAAAGATAGGCTTGAACATGGTGGCGGTGGAAGATGTTGAGGAAGGGCCTGAGCTTGCAGACACAGTGACTGCAGAGGAGATGACAGCTGTACAGGGTGCTGTGCTCTCATTTTTTGGCAAAGCACCGAAGATGGGTTTGAAGACGGGGGCTGTAGTGGGGACAGCAGTGGCTGTGGTCGTTGCTGGCTGGCTGGCAGGTGGGGTGCTCAGCATCCCAAATAAGATGTTTGGCTTTGGTAAGGAGAGAGGCTTAACAGGGGTCTGGCCCAGCTCTGTGAACGCAGGTGCCACACTGCTGGGAGGCTGTGCCCCCGAGGCAGGAGGTGCAGAAAGCACAGGTGTGCTTAACACAGGCACAGGCTTGGTGTCAGCAGAGGTCACAGGCAGAGAACTCAACTCCAGTGACACAGCAGCAGCAGGTGGCTGTGATGCTGATGAAGAAGGCTGGGACCCTATTACAGCTCCAGTGGAGTCTGGAAAGGGGAAGAGAGCTTTTTTTAGGGACATGGGCCTAACATACAGACAGCTTTTCTCCCAGACAGCCATCCTAGTTCTGCAAAGGTTCCTGGAGACCCAGTCCTCCATGCTTAACACAGCTCACAACAGGACCATGGCCTGTGTCCCCCAACTTGTCCTCCAAGTTCTGCCTGCCAGGGCATGCAGAACATTTAAACAGGAATTTTTCCAGCCTGCCTTCAACAGAAGGAATGCAGGGCTCCTGCTGAGCCTGGACTGCTCTGCCACCATCCCACCCTGCTGACCTTACTTCTCCTCACCTGCTGTCATAGGTGCAGCCTGGCTGCTCTGCATCTTCTTCAGGCTGTCCAGGAGCGAGTTGCTGCTGGGTAGGACAGGAGCTATTGATGCAGGCGCAGGCCCTGGGGACGTCACCATGGTTACTGTGAATGCCAGCGGCCTGGACACAGGTGTAGTCTCTGCAGTGGTGCTGGGAACTGGATCTACTGGAAAGGAGACAAAAAATCAGTATCCGTAACTTGCTGTAGGGGACTAGCCATTAGTAAAACTGCAGACTCTGGGGCATGACCTCTTTGAGTCTCAAGGCACTGAGAACATCCCTAGATCCAAGGACCAGGCAGAGACTTGCCTGGGAGCTTCCCTAGCCTGTGCTACAGACACCCCACTGCCTGCCAGCCCCAGCCCTGGGTTTCTACTCCACTGCTCCCTGCCAACCCCATCAGGAGCCCAGCCTGCCCAGAGGTGCAGCCCTTACCAGCCTTATCCTCCAAGACTTTGTTGAACCACTGCAACGCTGCTTTCTTCTCCGCATCCAGGTCCTCTGATGTGATGGAGTAGCCCAGCTGAGGTGGTGGGGGCTGCCAAGAGAGAGCAGCAGCTTAGCTCCTTCTCAGGGAAGCCGGCAGAGCTTCTCTGAATGTGTGGTGAAGGCAGGCAGTCGCAAGACCCGTGAAGCAGGTGGTTCTGCCACAGCACGCTACCGCGGAGCTCCAATCCCCACTCATCGTGACCCCGGCTTGGCGCTGAGGGCACGGCAGGCCTTCCCCAGGCCATTACCTGGTCCGGCAGCAGGCAGCACAATCACGCACAGCCCACCAGACACTGGGGCTGGGGATAGCGTCACTTCCCACTCCGCCAAGGACGGGGCCTCCTTCCTGAGGGCAGGCAGGTCAGTCTCCCCCCAGCCCTGCAGAAATTGCAGTGAGCACATTCTATTGCCAGAGGAGGGCAAAAGGGGCTGCGAGACAGTGACGTACCAGCGCCAGCTGGTCCCCCCGGCGAGATGACAGCAACTGGATCTTCCTCTTCCGCTTCCCGCTGCTCCCTGACACAGATGGTGGGCTCAGGGAATTTCGCTTCTTTCTCATTGGTGTCTCCACCACTGCAGAAGAAGGTAAGTCAGACCCAGCTCTGGGCAGAGGAGTTGGGATTGTATCAGCAGATACAACTCCTCTCTCACAGAATCATCTAGGTTGGAAAAGACCACCAAGATCACCTAGTCCAACCTCTGACCTAACACTAACAAGTCCTTCACTAAACTGTATCACTGAGCTCTACATGTAAACTTCTTTTGAAGACCTCCAGGGATGGTGACTCCACCACTTCCCTGGGCAGCCCATTCCAATGCCTCACAACCCTCTCAGTAAAGAGGTTCTTCCTAATATCCAACCTAAAACACCCCTGGCACAACTTTAGCCCATTCCCCCTCGTCCTGTCACCAGGCGCATGGGAGAACAGACCAACCCCCACCTCGCTACAGCCTCCTTTAGGTACTTATAGAGAGCGATAAGGTCACCCCTGAGCCTCCTCTTCTCCAGGCTGAACAACCCCAGCTCCCTCAGCCACTCCTCATAAGACTTGTTCTCCAGACCCCTCACCTGTGTGACCCAAACTCAAAGAGCAGAGCCAAAGATATGGCTTTTAGCTGAGAACAAGGCTACAAGACTCCGGAAAAGCAGCTGGCCACAGCACATCCTGGGACAGTTTGGTACAAGAGCCTGTTGGCATTCAGCAGAGAAGCAACTCCTTTTACCACTTCCAAACAGTCCTTGCAATCTGCCTACTTGAATCACACACTAGGAAAGCTACACGAGCCACATCTAGCGCTGCACCATGGCAGACAGGTGGCTATTTATGATGGACACGGGATATCCTGTCCATTTTAGATGAGGAAGCATTGGAAGAGGCTCAGCCTGGAATCTGATTGGGATGCTGCTTGTAGCATGGCACATCTTGGTGCAAGGTTGACACCTGGACCCGTGCCAATCAAGGTTCTGGGGCTCCCTCTTGCAAGCCAGCTCCCACACATCTGCTAGCATGCAGACATCATCAGTATCCCTTGCTCATCGCCTGGAAATTCATTTAGGGCAGTTGCTGAGGCCAGAAGAAGTACCACTGCCTCAGCACCAGCACATTCCTAGTTGCCAGGTAGCACTTCAACCCAATCCCACCTGTAGACTTAAAGTCACATCACATCCCCACTGCTTGTGTGTATTGACAGCCTATCCAACCCTGCACAGAACTGCTGCCAGCCCATGCTCACCTTTCTCTGTCTGCAGCTCCTTGTCTGATTTCACTGGAGTGGAAGTGTTGGAGCGATGTGACTCCTCCTCCCTGTGCCAGTGGGAGAAAGCTAGTTAAAGTCAAGCCCCAGGCATGGCGCCATCCCTTGAGAGCAGGACAGGCCAAACACATTAAGGATTCCTATTAGTAACACCGGCCTGTGGCCTCAGCCAAACAACGTGCCTTGAGACATCTTGAGCACAGCCCTGCACCACCCTGAAAGCAGCTCAAGGCTCAGGAGCTCCTTCCCTCTCCAGACCACAGCTTGATGCAAGTCTGCAGAAGCCCCAATTCTCTGTAGGACAAATCAACCCAAGGGCAGCACCCAGCAGCCCTGGATGGGAAACACAAAGGTGTCTGTCTGTCATGCACAGGTCTCCGTCTGTCACCCACCCTTTCAGGGCAAGGGTGGTGTCAGTTTTAGTTCCGACAAATCCTTACTGCGGAGTCAGGTCCTTCTCTCAGCTGGGAGAGAGGAGCACATGGGCCTACGCTACAAGGCAGGCACCAAAAGGCAACTGTATATTATGTATTTTACATAGCTCTGGTGAATTGCTTTAGAGGAGACAGCAAGAATCAGGACCTGCCTCTTCCCAGGTTTTGGTGGCTCAAGTAACCCAGGCTATCACAATGCCACAACACAACGCTGCCTCTGTGGCAATATCTGAACGTTTACATCTCTAACCCAGTCCCAGAATGCGGCGGGGATTAGGATGGTGCAGCTCTGCTGCTCCAGAACTCCTGCTGGGACAGCAGCATAACAAGGTGGCAGGGACAAGTGGACAAAAGCAACAGGGCTGCCACACAGGTGCGTCGTACAACAGTCACTTTTCAGAAACAGGCCTGGACTACCCGGCCTCATGGAGAGCAGGATTTGGTCACCAGGCTAGCTGAGACATTGCCTGCCCTCCCCCTAGCTGGCATCAATGAGCAGGCGCTCCCCAGGCGAGTGGCTAGTTACCTGGCTTTCCTGAGAGGCCATTCAGGTGTCTGGGGGCGGGAGGATGCGGGGCTGGACAGCGGGGAAATGCTCACACCACTCCTCTTCCACAGCTGGAATCCA
The DNA here is from genome assembly GCF_964211825.1 of Aythya ferina. Classification (NCBI taxonomy): domain Eukaryota; kingdom Metazoa; phylum Chordata; class Aves; order Anseriformes; family Anatidae; genus Aythya; species Aythya ferina. Next base: position 1,719,767 of record NC_140309.1, read on the forward strand.
GAGAGAGACCAGCAGTAACTTAGTGCACAAGCTGGGAGAGAGGAAACTGTCCCATCCTCCTGCTCACTTGCACGCTAAGTGCCATCTCCTCCCAGGACCGTGGCTAACAAGCCCAGAGCCTCACTCTCTCCACCACTTTGCTCCCCTCCATGTTCAGTAGAGCACAGCAGCATCTGGCCACCCCCAACTCAATCTGCATTGAGAGCAAGCAGCCTCCAGGCTCTTAACAGCCAGTCCTGCCAAGAGGACAGGAGGAAGGATGCTGCTTGTCAGGTGCAGCTCTCTTGCCATCACACAGCAGAGGCTGCTCAGCTGCCCCAGACACCCTTGCACGTCTACAGCGGCTCTGGCTGAAGCAGGGCACCTCCTTGCCAGAGCTCAGAGAGGATGAATCCCACTTCAAGGATTTCATACTCCCATCAGGGGAAACCTGTCCTTACTAATAGCATGGAGGAAGCCTTTCTCTACAAGGACAGCACAGATTCATTAACCATGACTATGTTCCTCCATCAGATCTGCAGCCTGACCCAAGAGCCATTTGAGCAATGTTTTATTTTATAGCTCAGCAGCTGCCAAGGGGGCCTGGGTCAAAGTGGGAACACATGGTTCCAATACACGCTGACTGCAGCTGAAAAGGTGGCAGTGCAGCAACGGGATTTACTTTTCCTTCTTTCCTTTCACCTGGATCCAGCCACCCTAGCATGCTGGCCAAGTCTAAGCAGGGAGGGGTGGGAGTGTCCTCCTGGTTTCAGGAGGACGGCTCAGCCTGGGGACACCCCTGGCAACGTGCACTGAAGGATGAGGAACATCACTGCCTGCTGCTGCTGACACAGCAGCCAGTCTAATGTGCAAGGAGCTGGATCTGCCTGCCTAAGCTGTGCTGGAGACTCACTGCAGTGCTCACCACCAGGCACCTCGCAACACTGCTCTCATCTTACAAGCCCTGGGTTCGAGTTACGCAGGTGATCCCAAAGGAGGGTTGAGCTACTCTGCACCATGCTTGGCTGTGGGCTCCAGTGGTGCCTTTGGCAGGGGTGTTTCCTACCTGAGAGAGGCCCCGGCTGGAGCTGTAGGAGCTGGCAATGGCATTGCGGATAGAGCTGGGTATCCCACCAGCATATGTGTTGTTGAGGGAGCTCATGGAGGAGGTGCGTGACCTCTTGTTCGAGCAGTCATCTGGGCAGTGTGAAACAAGGCCTCTCTTCAGAGAGCCAGGCCTGCAGAAAGTTAAAGACTATTTTAGGAGCTCCCCACCATTCTACCCATAGGCCCTTTAAATGCAGGACAGGTTGAGGAAAGCAACCCTGCTTTCACACAGCACGGAGCTTGGGAAGAGGCCTCTGCAGCAGCACAGCCCTACAGCCACTGGCCTGCACTCACAAAGCACAGCTCTAATACTGAGTGACAGCCAGGAGGCACAGTCACGGCCTCTCTTCCTCTTCACAGAAGCTAGGCTCCACAAACAAAACCCAAACACCTTTTCCAGAGCACACAAACTTTCAGACTCACCTCCCAGCCAACAGTAGTTGTTTTGGCCCAGTGGGCACTTACTTGGGTATGAGAGAGGCAGGGACACCGTTGGCTACCAGAGGCTCAAATGCTGACTGCCCACTTCCACTGCTATCATGGCGCCTGCAGGAAAGAGGGCAGAAACCTGTGAGAGCGAGGAGGCAAAAGTGACGAGGGCTGCCCTCTCAGCCTGGCAACAGGACCTCTTCCAGGGGCCTAGGCACTGTGAAGGCACAAACCTTGCTTTTTTCTTGCCAACACCTGGGATAAGGGTTTTCCCCATCCACAGCCCACTGCAGATTCTCTTTCCACCCAATCCTTACCTCATCAATTCTCATCCCCAGCTGCTTCCTCCCAAGCACCAGCAGCTCCATCAGCTGCCTGCTGGGCAGAGCAGTTTTCACTTAACAAAATATTTGCTCAAATACGTTATTTGAAGCTAAAATATTTCAGAGAGACTTTGCAGCTCATTTTTGGAATGGACCTAAGCTCCAGAGGTCTAGTCTTCTACCTCTTCCTAGCCAGCACCTTGGATGATTTGAGTCAGAAATGGGATCCCTCTTTCCCCCAACGATTCAGTAGAGAATTTAAGCCTGAAAGTCTTAAAACAAACCCTACTATGAAGCAGAGCTGGAGGCGTCAGATCCATCCTGTCACTTAGCCGAAATCCTTCCTTCAAGCTCTGAACGTGTTGGTCACATTGCGCAGGCAATCCAGTGCTCTCCAGCTGATGCATACCCCTTTCTGTCCTCAAAGGTCACAGTATTTTCTGCCTACAAGCATTCTTCATGCTTGTCAGATATCAATCCCTTCAAAATTGGCTTTTTTTGGCAGAGATTGGTATTGGCATGTTGAAAAAAAAAAAAAAAGGCAGATCCTGTTCACGTAACCAGCCTGTTATCCTACCCAGCTCTGGTAGGGCTCAGATTCACCAAGCTGTGGCAAGTGTTCAAAAGGAGAGGAAACTCCCATGATGGAGGAAGAATCCACACGTCCTGCTGCAGCTCCCACCACCAGCCTGCTCCTGCAGCAGCAGGACAGCAGCCAGCAGCTCTCTGCAAACTCCACTCATCCTGTTGTGCTCAGGACCACCTCCAGCAGCAGCCCCAGAGCAGCACTCAGGGCAATGCACCCATGCACTGCCTTTCTCTGCTCAAACCACTCCTCCTTAGTCTCTCCATTAATGTGCCTCAGCCCAGGAAGGCTGTCCTGGAACATGATGGGCAGAAGGGTACAATGCAAACAGCCCCCACGTATGTGGGAAGGAGAAACAAGAAACAGAAGCAAAGAGAAAAACAAGGCAGTGCTGTGTCCCAGCAGTGACAAAGGCTCCAGCAGACCTTGGTATCCAGGATTTACGCCTTGTCCTTCACTGGCAAAGCCACTGCACCCTCACTTCTTGTAGCTCAGAGCTAGAAATCACTGACCTTGACTAATGAAAGCAGAAGATAGTCTCTTCTGTTTCCCCTTTTGTCTTTACCTCCTTTTGGTACTTACAGCGCGTGAAGGAACCATGCAGAGCTTTTAAAGCATAATGCTTCCACCTGGAGACCTAAGACGTGTGGATTGCATCTCTCCTTGACAACTAGGGCCAACTGAAGGATAGACATTTCAGCCTATGGCTGATACCAAGTTTTCCTTGCCAGTTTCCCCAGCCTACAAACCCCTGTGATGACAGAAATCACTCCCCTTCCCGGGAGCCTTGACAGACTTCCCTGATCCACATTCAGGCCTCTCCGAGCCCTAGCAACGCAGGGGAACATGCCTGACCTGCGAGCTTGCCCAGGCAAAACTTAAACCATATCCCTTTGATCTCAAGGGCAAAAAGGAGTCTTGGAAGAATTTCGGACACAGCTGAGAGGGCTGGGTGATGGGACATGCTTCCTCTTTGCATTCCTCTGGTTCAGTTTCCAGTGCTCTTTTCTATCCCAGGCTCTGTGTCACATCACATTTGTCACCACTGAAGCGCCAGGCCCATTCTGACCATCCCAATACACAGTCAGCAACCTGCACCACAAGGTTATTACCTTCTCTTACTCTCTTGATCGTTCCCCAGAACCTGGTCCTCCTCCTCCTCCTCCACAGCCCTCTTCCTGCTCTCCTTGATGGCATTCAGCACAGTCTCTTTTGCACATGGGTCTGGGCTGCTGTTGGCCAGGAAGGCCACAGGTGAGGTCAGCTGCTCCAGCCTGGTGAAGAAAGCAAGGAGTTAGAGATAGGGGAACCCCAGGGCCAGCCCCACAACCTCTCGCACTGGCTGCCCGGCGGCTCCGTGTGAGCGGTGAGGGCCGTCCCACGCGGTCTGAATCCCAGCATTCTTCCCAGGGCACAAAAGCAACGCCGCGGGCAGGGGTTAGGCCAGCGCAGGGCCGCGCTCTCCCACCGCGGTGCTCCGGGCAGCGGGTGCAGCAGCCGAGGGCCGGCGGCCGGCCCTCCCGGGGCAGCTCCCGGGGCCCCTCCCGTACTCACGCGGGGCTGCGGGCCAGGCCTCCGGGCCGGGCGATCCTCACGGTGACGGGGCTGCGGGCCGGGCCGGCGCGGCGCGCCCAGGCCGCGCTCCTCCGCGGGCAGGCGTCCCAGCAGGCGGCGGGCAGGGCGCCGGGCACGGCGCTGCGGGCCTGCGGCAGCGGGTACCGGCGGCGCGGCGCCTGCGGCCGGCAGCGCGGCGGGGTCCTGCGGAGACACGGCGGTCAGACACACCGCGCCCCGCCGCGGCGGCCCGCTCCCCCCCCGCCCCGCCCCGCCCCGCTTACCCCAGGCCCGGGCCGAGGCGCCGCGGCGGGGTTCGCTGGGGCCGGCCCGAGGCGGCGGCCGGGCCCCCGTTGGCGGCGGCTTTGGCGGGCGGGCCGGGCCGCATGGCGCACCAGGCCCCCGCCGCGCCCAGCGCCGCCGCGCCCACCAGGGCGCCCCGCAGCACCAGGCAGGCCAGCGCCAGCGCCAGGCCCACGGCCGCCAGCGCCGCCGCCGCCGCGCCCCGCCGCCCCCAGGGCCCCGCGCCCGGCCCGGCCCCCGCCATCCCGCGCCGCGCCGCGCCGAGCCGCCCGCCAGCCGCGGCTCCCGGCATGCACTGCGCGGCGGGGCGGGCGCCGGGGCCGGGGCCGCCCCCTCCCGGCTCGAGCCCGGCGGCCGCGGCCCCGCCCCGGCCTCGCCCCCGCCCGCCCCGCCCCGCCCCGCCCCGCCCCTCCCCCGCCCGCCCGCAGCGCCGCGTGCCGGGCCCCTGCCCCGCCCGCCCCGGCAACGGGCACGAGTCCGGGCCCGGGGCCCCGGGTGCCCGGAGCCCTGCCCGCCCCCGTTCCCCTCCCGGGAAGCACGCCGAGCTGGCAGCAGGGCCGAAGGCTTTATTTAAAAACCGGGAGCACGCCGTGCCGCGCCATGCCGGAACCCGCGGGGCAGCCGCGCCGGGCCCGGGCGGTCCTGGGCCCGGAGCCGGAGGAGGGAGAAGCGCTGGGACTGGGAGCAGCGCCGCGGCCCCCTCCCCGCGCCCCTCCCGCCACCCCGGGGCCCAGCCGGGCCCAGCCTGGAAACCTGAGGTAGCAGCTGGTGGTCGCCCGCGCCAGCCAGACCTCCGAGAAGCCGGCGGGGGCTCAGGGGCACCCCGGTCTCCCCGCGTCCCCGCCGCAGAGGGGCGGCGCGTATTGCTTCCAGAGGGACCGGGAGGCCGGGGGCTGTCGGGGTCCTGGCAGGCTGGGGCTGCGGAGGGGGCGGTTTGGCAGCAGCTCGCTGTGGCAGGACCCTTAGGGCCGCGGGGTCCCTGCAGGCGGCACGGTGGTGGTCACCCTCTCCTGTGTCTGGGGAAGCCCCAGGGCCGTGGTGCTGGCTGGGGTGGCTGGGCAGGGGGACACGGGCAGATCCCACTGGTCCAAGTGGCTGGCACGGCCGATGTGTGTTACCAGGAAAGCATGTGGTGACAGTCCAGCCATCCTGGGCGATGGGTGCCAAGGCCACCCACTCCCCTCCGTGGCCAGGCAGTGCCAACCAGTCACCACATCCTAAAGGGAGAGTGACCAAATGCTGCCCCACAGCACCCTGCTGCAGTCCGCTCCTGCTGGGAAGGGCTCCCCAGTCCCACGAGGGAGACAAGTGTCCACCCGGCTTGGCTGTGGGCACATCCCAGCAAACCTGGGGATGGCAAGGAGGGGCGGCCAGGCAGGGTGAGGATATGGCTGTGCGCTGCTGTGCGCTGGTCTGATCCCACCATCCCTGCCACGGTGAGACAAGCTGGGGGCCTGATGGGCCGGGGGCTGGAGGTCACCCCCTGCCCTGCAAGTCCCCTGCTCCAAGGCACAAAGGTTCCCTGGCTGGGGCTGGATGTTCAGCACCAGCCCCACAGCCGCCCCTGCCCCTAGGGACAGTGGCACGCCAGGGCCGCTTGCTGCAGCTTTGGGGCACCCCGACTGCACCCCAACCCCTCCGTGCTGCTGCCCTTGAGCCACTCCATGCCTCTGGGAGCTGCTGGCCTGGGAGCAGATGTTGCCCAAATGTGAGCCAAGCACCTTGTAGAGTGGTTTATTGCTGGCATTGACACAGTGATCTCTCAGGGCAGCATAGCGCTGCACAGGGCCAGCCAGCCCAGCTCCTCTGCTCCAAGCACTGCTCCAGACAGGGCACTTTGGGAACACGGGGACAGGAACTCGTCACAACCTTCCTCTCACTGCCAGCCCAAGCCCTGCTCATTGCTGACTGCTCCCAGAACTGCTGCTGGGACCTGCCTGGGCTGCCAATGGGCCCAGTGAGCTCTGCAGGGCTTGGAGGAAGCAATGGCTCTTACCGCCAGGGTTCAGCAACCCAGGCTGCCTCGTGTGAACGAGCCCCTGACCTGGCAGCAGCACGGGACCCTGGCCTTACGGTGGCCAAAGGCACTCTGCTTCCACACAGACTCACCCACCACCCTGGCTGCTGCTAGCAGCTGAGCAGGCCAGGGGGCTGGGGCTGGGGGAGCATGCCTAGCACCAAGCCCCGAGCTAGCCCAGCAGCACCAGCAGAGCCAGTTCCTGACCCCACCGCATCCCTGCGGCCCTTTGCACCAGGCAGGCTCCTTCCCTTGAGGTGTTTGCGCTGAGCCAGTTAACGCATTAAGGCTGGAGAAGCAGCAAGAGGTGAAGGAAACCCGAATGCTCCTGGTCCACCAGAGCTGGGTCAAACAGTTCAGAGAATCTGTGCAAAAATGAAACTAAAGGGTTAGAGACCACCCCAGAGACCCCCCCCCAAGCAGCTCTAATAAATACACGTGCAGTTTGCAGCTGGCGTGAGGTTGGGTGGCTGGGGAGCCCTCGCTCCTGGCCCCAGGGTCTCCCTTGGCAGCGACGTGGCTCTCGGTCCTCCAGCACTGCAGGCAGCTCTTGGGGAACGCAGAGGACGTGTGCTTCGGGGTGGATTTTGCACCAGTTTATTGTGTATCTTCTGAAAGGGCTGCACCAAGCTGGGTCCCAGCCAACCGAAGGGGTGTCTGCTGCTAGCTGCTTCTGCTGCAGCATCTAGTCGGTGGCTGGAAAGGGGAGAGACAGTAAGGGGATGTAGAGCAATGTGCTCTTCTTGGGACCCCAGGGTTTCACATGCTGTGGCTCCAGGGCAGCAGCACCCCAGTGGCATGCGGGCCAGCTGGCTGCAGAGCCCAGGGCTGAACAATGGGACCAGCAGGGATGGTGGGGCTCTAGGGAGAGCCGGTCCTGGGTACTTGATAACTTCCACAGCCTTTTGCACAGGCCAGAGTCTCCATGGCTTTGGCCACACGTGCTAATTGCTGTCAGGCTCTGCTTTATTCCAGCTGCAGTGAAATCCCTGCCCTGCCTTCGCTCACTGCCTGGGCTGTGGGCAGGGCTGCCCTCCTGCCTGCTTCCCAGAGCTGCTTCCCAGCCAGAGCAGCAGATACAGCCTGAAGGGCTGCTGCCCTCCTGCAGTGCACAACCCCTGCCGGTGGGTACTCACCATCCTCCTCCCAGCCCTCTGCCACTCCTGCCAGCTCGTAATGCTTCTTGCGCAGCTCCCCCAGCTTCTGCCGCTCCTTCTGCAGCTGGTTTTCCAGCTCCAACACTCGCACCTGAAGGACAAAGCACACACTGCTATTGCTACTCTGTGTCCCTGCAGCACAGCCAGCTCTGCCACCTGCATGCTCCACACCAGCTGTGCCGGGCTTCCTGACACCAAGCCCACCATCACCAAGGTACATCCCATTAATGTTCCAACAGCAAAAGTTCCTGGAGAGGGGACTTAGCTCAGACGCATCTGAGGATGGGGAAAGCTCAAGGAACAAATGCATGCTGCTCCTGGGCAAGCTCAGCCTTCACTTTCGTCCACTGGGCTTCACCCACAAGCTCCTGGTGCCCAGGTGCTGGTCATGCTCTGTGCTTGCATGGCCTGCTTGGGCAGCAGTTGGGAATGGTGCTTGAGGAAAAGAGCCTCTTTACCAGGAGCAAGAAAATGGCTCAGCTCTCCCCTGCTCCCACTCCTTGGGACAGCCTGGGCACCCTCTCATCAGCCCAAACATGCCAGATGCAATGTTGGCTGTGTTTCTGAAAGTGCAGAGGAAGCTCCTACCTGAGAGTCCATTTCTTGACGCTTGATCTGGGTTAGTGTCATGCTAGAGAAGTCCATGCTGTCTGCAGAGACAAAAACACCGTGTCCCCTTGGGGGCTGCTCCCCAGTGTGACCTGCCCTCCTCAGCAGCTCCCATGCTGCAGGCAGAAACCACTGTGCACGTGGATATGGCCAACCGAACACCGAGGGCGCAAAGAGTGGAGATCTGGGGGCAGGTCTGTGCTGCTGGCCAGGCCTGCAGCCCCGTGCTCACCTTTCTCCTCAATCTGTGACTTGCCAGACTTGGTGGAGGCCACCACACCGGCTGTGGCCTGGTTGACACCCCGAGAAGCTTGCTGGAGCTTGGCCAGGTTGGCGCTATCTTTGTCTGCCTTCACCTGCCGGGGCCGAGAGGGTGTACGTGCTCATGTCCCACCAGGTCCCACAATCCAAGCCAAGGACCTGGCATGCCAGCTCCAGCCTCACTCTGCCACCAGGTAACCCTGGTCCCAAGCAACCCTGCTGGGGGCCCCAGAACACAGCTAGGGGAGCAGTGGTGTTTCTGCCACACAGGGCACAGTGTTCCTACCTTGGAAGCTGCCACCAGCTGTGCGGTGCTGGCTGCAATCTCATGGGAACAGACCATCAGCTCCTCGAATTTCCCTTTCCCTTGAACCACCAGGTCAGCAGCATCGCTGCAAGAGGACAGAGAAGGGCTAGAGCATCCCTCGGGCCAGCTCTCTCATACCCTCTCACCCTTCTCACCTCCTGCCCCTTGGGGACGGCAAAGACCCTGCTACCCTCCACAGGGTGCCACTTACACCATGACAGTTGCTCCCCAGCCCACAGCCTTCGAGGCAGAGATGAGACCTTCCGTCCAGCGGGAATTCTTGGCATAAAACTCCTTGGGTGATGCTGCGCCCTGCAGAGGATAAGGGAACAGTCACATGCTGGAGCAAGGGGATGCGCCCTCACCCCAGGGTGACAGGGTCTGGGGTCCCCAAATCTCTGCTCTTAGGAGACAAGAGTAAATCAGGATTTCATCTGAGATACATGTGGAAGTGGAGCAGACACCTAACCCTAGGTGTCATGGGCTCCCCTGTGCAGCATGAGAGCTTTGCTGATGGCATTTGCAACCTCTGGGTGCAAAACAGAGACCTAGGACCGGGGCAGACAGCCTCAATGCTGGCAGCTGTCCTGGCTGTCAGCACACAGCTCTGCATCACTCCCGTGGCAATCCCGTGCTGGCCAAGTCCTTGCCCGCCCACACTGCCCTCGCTCCCTGCCCGCCTGCTCACCCGTCCGCTCTCCACAATCTCTCGCTGCAGGTCCTTGGACGCCAGGACCAGCACCTGTATTGCCTGCATAAGGCCTGTGCAGGAGCCCAGGATCCTGTGAGATAAATCCCAGTGAGCTGTGGGAAGGCTGGCACGGGTGCAAACCACGCAGCTGGTGAGGTGCAGAGATCCCAGAGCCTTGAGGAAGATGCCCACCCTGCAACACTGTGTCTCATTGTGGCTCCCCAACTCACTCTTGCATCCCCAAACCCTTCTTCCTCTTCTCTTAGCACCTGGATTTAAACCAGTACCTTAATCTGTGATGCCCTGGCCACTGCTCACCTCTCATTCACTTCCAGTTTGACCCCAGTGTCACCAGCCCGAGCCTTGCTCAGCATCTCCTGGCAGAGGGGAGAAGCTACGCTGAGCCACCTGCACTGCCTGGCTGCCATACCCAGCCTTGTGCAGGTGGCCCCATGAGGCACGGTGCCCAAGGGTGCCTCAAGGCATGCAGTGACCCCGTGGGGCAGCCCTTGCAGTGCCGGTTCACCTCAATCCGTGCGGCCGCAGTCTCAATGGCCGCGGATGTAGCTGCCATCTCCTTGTCCACCAGATCACCCAGCTCTTCCTGCTCCACGTCCAGTCCTCTGGGTCGCAGCTCCTGGGGACAGGACGGAGAAAAATGCCTAAGGGAGGCACAGCCCCTCCACAGGTGCCACCACCCTGCTTGCCCCAAGTTGCTCCCCATGCCCCAATCCCACTTGGTGGTGATGCCCATGCACCCACCTCCCCAATGGCACTGATCCGGCCCAGGCAGCTGGTCACCGCGGCGCAGTCAGCGCCTTCCACACTATCCAGGTCTTGCAGGGAGCTGAGGTAGCTCATGGCCTCGCTGCCACACTGCTTGCACATCTCCAGCAGACCTGTGAGCGCCACAGAAGAGGCTGAGGGTGCTGCTGCCCATGAGGCCAGAGACCCCCAGCCCCTGCCCACCGCAGCTGGAAGCACTCACGGTCAGCAGGCTCCACTGGGGCCATGTGGGAGGTAGCGCTGCCTTGCAGGATGGTGTCGCTGATGAGGTGGGCAAAGAGGGCCACACAGGGCAGCAGGCTGCTCACATCTGCAGACAGAGAAAAGGCGCAAGGCTCAGCTGAAGCGGCCTAGGAACCCATTTAGCTCTCACTTTTGCTTCCCCTGTTCCCACTTGGGCTCTGCAGAGCCTAAGCCTTGGTTGTGGCTCTCAGCCCAGGCCTCTCATCCTGCTGCTTCCTGGAGATGCCACCTCTTGCCCACCTGAGCCCTTCCCCAGTGCTGCCGTGTCTCACCTGTATGATTGGAAAGGTATTTTCTGTGTGCATCCTGCAGCCTCTCTGTGCACTCAGAGGCTGCCAATGTCCTGGACAGGAGGTAATCTGCAGGCACACAAGAGACAAGACTTGAACAAAGTACAGCACAGCATCTCTCTATGGCTGGGCTGTCCCAGAAGAAATTGGGGAGGGTGGCTTTGCAAGGCCACTGTTTGGGACGTGCTGGCTTTGGTGGGCACTGGGGAGCTCACCTGCTGAGCCAGTGCAGCTGATGTGAGCAGGGTCCTCGAGGCGACTGAGGGCATCCTGCACCATCCTCTCTGCCTCCCGTGCACTGCCCTGCAGCAGAGCAAACTGTTCCTTGGCGAGGCGCTGCTGCAGCATCTGCTCCATGCTCTCCTGCCAAGGCAGTGTGTCAGGCTCCCTCCCCACTGCACCAGCTGGCAAACCCTGACACCCCTCCACTGCCTCCAGCTCTGGCAAACACCCACAGCCAGGGCTTGGCACGGGGGCTTTGCTCTTGTCCCTGGGGACCAGCAGTGCGGCAGTGGGCAGCCAAGTGCCATGGAACACTGCTCCCCATGTGGCTCCTCACTGTAGTGGAGTGGCCCTTGGCTCCGGGTGCACTGCTGGTGACGCTGGGATGCCTGCAACAGCGGTGCCCCTGGGGTACCTTGTCTTGCAGCTGTGTCTGCAGTGTCTCCAGCTCCTTCTTGCTGCTCTCCTTTTCGCTGCTGAGTGTGTCCTGAAGCTGCTGCAGCTCAGCCTGCAGGGCTGCTATCTCCTCACCATACCGCTCTGCCGCCCGGCTCAGGCTGTCTCTCTCCTGCTCCAGGTCTGCTATCCGGGTGCTCTGCTCTGCTCCCACCTGGCCGGGCACAAAACACCCATCAAGACTGTGCTGAGGACGTGGCATTGAAGACATGAACCCTTGCATTTGGAGAATTGCTTGTGGCTTGTGGTCCATGCCCAGGCCATCTCAACCACTGCTGCTTGATGCATTGCAACCCACACAGCTGCGGGCAGAGTGCAGCCCTGCATCACCCATGCCAGGCAGCCCAGCAGTACCTTTGAAGCAGCGGACAACCTTGTGTGGGGCCAGCTGAAGCTCCCTTGGATGCCATTCCACTTTTATCAGCTGATGACTGTCGTCATCCTGATGCATGAGCAGATGAAGGGCTCTTTGACCCACTGCAGCTTGTCTGCCCACCCTGGGGAAGGGCAGGTCCATTTCCCTGACAGCTCCCTGCCTCTACAACAAGCCTGGAGACCTCCAGAGCCCTGTGCAGCGAATGGCCATGTCTTCACAGGCACAACAGACCCTCTGGCACAGCAGTGAGTCCAAAGCAAAGGCCTCTGACAGGAGGGCATGCTGCCTGCCAGCGTTTTGCAGCAGGCAGTCACCCTGCGTCCTGGTTTCAGTTAGAACAGAGTTAATTTTCTTCCTAGTAGCTGGTAGAATGCTGTGTTTTGGCTTAGGATGAGAAGACTGCTGATAACACCCCAATGTTTTAATTGTTGCAGAGCAGTGCTTATACCAAGCCAAGGACATCTCAGCTTCTTGCTCTGTCCTGCCAACAGGCAGGCTGGGGGTGCAGCAAGAGCTGGGAGGGGACAGACCCAGGACAGGTGACCCAAACTGGCCAAAGGGGTATTCCATACCATCTGACGTCATGCTAAAAATATAGGGGTGGCTAAATATATAGGGGTGGCTAGCCGGGGTGAGGGGGCCGGACTGCTCGGGGTTAGGCTGGGCATCAGTCAGCGGGTGGTGAGCAATTGCATTGTGCATCACTTGTTTGTACACATTATTATTATTAGTACTATTATCATAATTGTATTATTATTATTATTATTATTATTATTATCGTTATTATTATATTCCTGTCTTATTAAACTGTCTTTATCTCAACTCACGGGCTTCACTTTCCATTTCTCTCCCCCGTCCCAGAGAGGGAGGGGGGAGGGTGAGCAAACCGCTGTGTGGTGTTTAGCTGCCGGCCGGGTTAAACCATGACACCCTGTCTGACTGCTTTTTCACCTGTGAGGATTTATTCCAGCAATTTCTTCCTCACTCACACAGGAGTGGACTGTTCAGCTTCTCCATCAGAGGCTATGGAGATAGGACATGGGGGTGAAGGCTGCCTGCTGGCTCTAGGGCAATCAGCTCCTGAGTCTGTCCCTTCTGAGCTGGGAGTCCCTGCTGCTGGAAACCACTGCTTGGTGCAGCCTCACACATGAGTGCTAAACCCCATGGTACGATCACTGAACCCATCCAGATCTGGGAAGGACAAGGACAGAAAGCTGGTTATTGGCCCAATGGCACCTTGGTGGGTAATGCCTTGCCAAGGCACTGTGACAATGGGCAGACCTGCCTTTCTCCTGGGCACAGATAAATGCTGCAAGCCCATCTGAGACTTAGTGGAGAGGAAATGGGGCTGGGCTCAGAAACCGGAGCAGGGTGGCAGCGGCATGGCCGCGGCAGGGGCTCTCACCTGTGTGCTGGACTCCAGTGTGCCCTGCAGGACCTGCAGCTCCTGCTTGCTGGCCGCCAGCTCCTGCTTCAGCATTTCCAGCACCTCGGCTTGCTCCTGAGACTGTGGGCAGGAGAGAGGTCGCCCTGAGCCGGCCCCTGTGGGGCACTCACCCGCTTCCCTCCGAGTGCAACCAGGAAGGTCCCTTGGGGTGTGAGACCCCATCCCTGTCCCCACCACCTGTCCCCATCCCCAGGACAACCCCACTGTGCCATGCGCCCTACTCACCTTCCTCTGAGCCTGCTCGCTCACCCGCTGGAAGGAGTCCTCCAGCTCCTTCTTCTCCCTCTCCACATCACCCTGGGCCTGTCTTGCCACTGTCACCTGCTTGGTCACGTCTGCGTTCTGGGGATAGCAGTGGGAGCTCAGGGGCCAGCCCAGCCCAGGATGCATGCTCCTTGGGTGGCTGTGGGGCCCACCTTCCGCAGCAGGTCAGCGTGGTTCTGCACCAGCTCGCTGTACTTCTCCTTGAGCTTGCTGTATCGCTGCTCATTCGCCTGTGCCCTCCCTGACACACACAGGGTGAGGTGAGCACTGGGGGCGCCCTGTGGTCCCCCGCCAACCTCCCCGGGCCCTCTACTCACGTTCGATCTCTGTCAGGCTCCTCTGCGCTTTCTCTGTGTCCTCCCGCTGCTTCTTCAGCTCCTCCAGCTCAGTGCGCAGGAACTCGCTCTCGTCCAGCGCCTGCTGCTTCAGGTGCCGCTGCTCGGCCAGCTCAGCCTCCAGCTCACTGATGCGCCCGCGCAGCTGCAGGGTGCGACGCTCGTTCTGCAGATACAGCAGGTGGGCAGCTCCTGGCACCGTCCAGCGCCCGGCAGCCCCAAATGCACCAGATGGACCTTATGCAGTGGGGTAAGCCACGCTGTGCAGCCGTGGGAGCCCTTCCCCATGCACAGCGGCTGCCCCACACGGCTGCTCTGTACAGACAGATTGCTGCAGAGGAGCTGGAACCATCAGGTGTGGAGCAGGACACGGACAGGGTCAGGGCCTCACATCCCTGGGGCAGCAGTGTCACAGCTCCCACCCTTCACCACCCTGCTGGCCCCTTCACAGTGTGAGCTGCCCCGGTATCGCCATGCGGTCCATGGGCCTACAGCTGCAGGGTGCTGGAGATGATGTGGCCAGCATGCACCATGTGCCACCAACCAGCTATTGTCACCCACCTCAGCCTTGAAGCTCTCCAGCTCCTCCTTCAGGGTCCTGATCTCCCCGTAGAGCTGCTCTATTAATCGGTCCCTGGGAAGGAGACACCAGGCACCACCTCAGTACTCCTGGCACTGACACAGGGATGTGGAGACAAGGAGAGAAGGTCCTCATGGAGGCCACTGTGTCCTCAGGGACAGCTGAGCTCAGCTCTGCCTCCTGCTCCACACCGAAACCCATGGACAGGAGTGCTTGGGGCTCCTGGGATTGTGCTGGGTTTGGCCATGGCCCTGAGATGGCCCAAGTGGGGACACGTCCCTGGAAGGGGTTGGGTGTGGGCAGCCACAGCACTTGCTGGCAGATGCGGTGCTGTGTTCTGGGGAGCTCCCGCTCTGCTTCGTCCTCCCTCTGCCACCCAGTGACGGGAGGAGCCACGGACCCACTGATCGGAGGACTCACTTGTCATCCTTGTTCATCCCATTCTGACTGTTGAAATTGAAGGGGTCGCTGCTGAGTGAGCTGCCAAAAATGTCATCAAACTTGTTGTCAAACAGACTCTGCAGGAAGAGAAGCACAGGGACCCAGGTGAGCACTGCTGCTCCCCTGCTTGTGCAACGGGAGCCTGCATCCCCTGCTGTCCCTGAATGGACTGCACAGCCATCCCACCGGCCAGCAGGACTGCTGCCTGCAAATGCTGCCCATCTGGATTTCCCAGAGCCCCCATAGCCTTGTGCACAGGCAGATCCCAGCACTTCCTATGGGGCAACTGTGGTCCTGGAGGGCAAATCCCCAAAGTCATTTCACATTAATTTGTCTTCTTAAAATGCTGAGTGCACAAGAAGAACTCTTAATGGAGAGGTGCAAAGAACTCCTCTTCCAGCAGAAACATCCATGCAAGCACAGAAAGCTGTAGGGTAATGCTAGGAAGGAAAACATCCCCAGCCAGCCATCACTGGAGGGCACCAAACTATTAAGAGAAGCACCGTGGGATGCATTCAGCCTGACTCAAACACAGGCAGGGAGCCCACGCTCCCCACTGGGCACCCTGCAGCACCCATCAGTGACACACAGCACCCTGTGCTGACGCTCAGTGCTGCCTGAGACCCTGCGACAGCACAGTTCAGAGAGAAAGTGATGGGTGCGGAGACAGAGGGCAGCACCATAGGCACAGCCATGGGCCATGCCTCAGTGTTTACCTGTGACGCTGTTTCCATTTCCACCAGGTCTGTGATGGGCTCACTGTCAGGCGAGGATGCCTCAGCGGGGATGACCACCACAGGGCTGATGTGCTCTGACAGTGCTGAGGCTCTCAGGAAATTGGGAGGGTTCTGGGAAGGGAGGAGAGCACAGCTGGAAGGTGTAAGACCAGTTCCACAGTAGGGCTACCAATATGGCTGGCCCTGTGTCACACCTGAAAAATCATTTCACTCCTCATCCCTCCCAGCTATGCTGCCGTGAGGAGGGATCCTGGACCCCAGCCCTCTAGGGACAGCGTGCAGCCAGAAAGCAGCTCCATCCCACAGGAACATTAAAAGAACCTGACCCAAGGAAGATGCAGGGATGAGCCCTGGGCCCCACAAGCCCTGAGTTGCCACCATGTCCACGAAGCAAAGCAGGTGGCACACGATGCTTTCTGGACAATGATTGCTCATTGCCATCAGCCCTCCCTGCTGCTCCCAGCCATGGGGATGGCGAGGGCTGCACCAACACCGTGGTGCTCTCACCTCTGGGAGCTGTGGGATCTGAATTAGCCGTTTGAAGTACTGCAGGTTACTGGAGCGACAGAAGAGGTCCTTCAGCCTGGAAGGGGACAGAGGCTGGTTAAGGAAGGCTCTCCGTGTACCCCAGTTTCTCACTGCTCTCATACATCCCCATCAGGCAGCTCCTCTGCACACCCCATACAAACCCTTGCCAGGCTCCAGAGCAGTGTCACCGCATTGTGCTGGAAGGAACGGGAGCATATGCCACCACCAAACCCATGGCAGGTTGTCAGAAGACCCTGGCCCCCAGACTCCCACCGCTGGTAAACACTGATTGCCAGAGGCTTTCTCGCATAAACCCAGGATTTGACGAGCAGAGAGAAGGACCTAAGACCACAAACTGTGGGAGAGCCACTGCACTGGGTTGTACCAGAGGCCCTGCCACCTCTCTGCGCTGTCCTGACAGTAGCCAAAATAGTAGTTTTGAGTGAACAGCTGTGAAACAGCCCCACTGCTCCCATTATATCTCCAGCCACTGGCTGGTCAGGGCTTCCTGCATAGAGGCTACATCTGCACCATCATCTTCAATTCTCCCCATGAGCAGCCCTGCCTCCCTTCTAACCTGATTTCCAGTTCTGGCACCAAGAGCAGCCTGTGATAAATGCTCTCCACCCCTGGTTTTACACCTGGTATTATGCAAGAAGAAAAGCTGCAGCCAACCTGGCATTCAGCCTGGTGCTGCCACCACCATGAGCTGCCATTCCCTTGGCATGGTTGATATTTGCCCCTGGGTCTGTCCTGGGCATTCAGAACCCGCTTACAGCCTAGCCATCTACTGATGGTCGTGCCTGGTGTTTTTCCCACAGGCACTGGTTTGCAGTTTTTGACCTTGAATCGAGATGTCCTATATTGTGCAGTCTCAGTGCTGTGATGTGCCCCTGCTGCTCTTTGTCGCCAGTTTTCATTTTGACTACCCTAAATAACTGCGTACCACAGGCCATAGCACTTCACTGCCTGCTCGCTCTTGATCTCATTTAAAATACAATGAACAGCACTGCTTCCAGCACAGTCACTGGGAATTACCCTGAAAACCCCACTGGTACAAAACTTTATCAATTGTCACCTGCCTTTCGAGCAGTTGCTAATCCAGGGGAGACCTGTCCTTCCATCTCAAGGCAGCTTTTTTTTCCAGAGCTTTCGGAAATAAACATGCTCACTAGTGTTTGCACATCGCATGTGTGAGTTCCCAGGTAACTGGGTACATGTGATTTGGCTCCGGCCATTTGCTCCTATACTCCTATCTGTTGCTATTAAAATCTCTGCTATTGATATTTTAATTTGGGACAGTGCCTCACACAACAGGACACATGCCATAAGCAATTTTACCTTTTCCTGTTCTGAGCTGTACCCCAAAAAGACAGTTTTTCCCTCTCAAAAGCCACCTCTGCTTGGCTGAATGACCTGAATTTGCCTGCAAAGTCAGGTCTTCAGAGGACAACACCCTGAGCTCTGCAACACCTGAAGATTTTCTCTTTCTGCTGCTTCTTTTAACAAGCTGTCTTGGTTTGCCTTTTTTTTTTTTTTTTTTGAAATTAAGCACTACTCAGGGAAATCTCTTTTTCACGGGCCTAGAGACTACAAAATTGACTACCCAGGGGCACACCAGACACTGTTGCTTGCAACAGTACCTCAAGCTGTGCCTATCACAGCTTGAAGGATGGCAACTGGGGAAAATTAGGACCTGCCCATGAGCACCCCACCACATTCAGCTTCTCAGTCCTTGCTAAGCAGGTGCTTTCAGTGGCAGCAGTGCAGTGGTGCTGTGTAGTTCAAACTCCTCCAGTGAAGCCAGGAAGGGCAGGGTTGGGTCCTCAGCAGCGACGGAGAGACATTCATCTCAGCACGTCAACTGCAAATTGCAGTTAAAACTGCAATTAAAGGGTTTGAGGGTTTTAAATCATCAACTGGCGCTTCGCACAAAATGCCATTAGCAGCTGAATGCCTCTTTAGAATTAATAATGCAGTTATCTGGTAATTCAATAGCATTGGATTAGCCAAACGGAGTGGGTGTCCTGGTGAAAGCATCCCCACTCCAGCAAAGCAGCTTCAAAGCAGAGGCAGTGAATTTGAAGCAGGCTGATTTTGGAGCCCTGCACTAGACAAATTCATGCATTTCCTCTGCCTCCATTGCTCAGCTGCTGAGCCTGAGTGCAGAGGGCTCCAGCACCCCAGGGCTCCCTGATCAGATCTCGGTAGCCAGAGCACCACCTGGGGTGGCAGCTGGCACCCCAGGTCTCCACTTACTTTCTGAACTGCTCCAAGAAGCGGTCCCGGTGGCCCTGCAGTGTGTCAGCAGGCAGACCTGGGAGAAGCAGCAGATATAAACCTCACTCCGTGTCCCCACCTCAGGAAGAAGCAGGGCTCCAGGGGCAGCCTGTCAGCAGGGACAAGCATTTTGCAGGGACACTTGTCCTCCTCCCGGTGTCCAAATGGGGAGCCCCAGCCACACACTGGCAAAGAGTGCAGACACCCGGGTGTTGCTAAGTGGCCAGCCAGGCTGCTTCCATGTAGGATGCCCCAGCAAGCTGGGCTGGGGGCATGTGGGTTCCCGGAGTCGCCCCATGCATAGCCTGCTGGCTCGCCACATCCCCTCCACCCCTCTGAGCTCCCTCTGAGGCATGGGGGGTACTCACAGGAGTGGAGCTTGAAGAGCAGCTTGACTGTGTAGTCGTAGAGGTGGCTGCAGTCCAGGATCACCTGGATGAGCGGAGCAAGGCGGCACTGCCCCGCAGCCGTGACCGACACAGACCGTGACATGTCCAGGGAGCTGAACACTGGTGGGGAGGAGCAAGGACATGGTTCAGAGGGGTAGAGGGAATGTCAGGCTGTCAGAGCTAGGATTTGTGTAAACCAAACAGACAACTGCCTTGGAGCTAATGGTCTGCACTCCTTTACAGCCAGAGAATAGTGACAGCCCTCTGTGGCTGGCTCATTTCTTCCCAAACCGGGTGTTTGACACAGGTCAGCTTGCTGGGGCAGCCACGGAAATGCCACCCAGAGCAAGAGACCTGATGGCCTGTCATGTAGCCTCCGTCATGTAGCTGCCTCCGTCCCAGTTTGTGCCATGAAACTTCAGCAAGAGCAGAAGCTCCCACCTGTGACTCTCCGGCACCACACTGGTGTGGGAACTCCTTGGCACCATACAGTGAGGGTGCCTGGTCCGGAGCCAGCCTTCAGCAGGGAGCAACAGGACAAAACCCACCCAAGCATGTGCAGGGACCCTGAGACTCCTCTCAGCTCCCAGCTGAGCTCCCGAGGGATGAGACCAGATACAAATACTAGAAAAAGGCAGAGGTGGAAAGGAGCTTGGCGCATGCTCCAGCCCTGGGGTGGCTGCCAACCACCTGTTTTGGGAGATGACTCTGGGAGCAGGAGGAACATCACCGGCATCCAAGGTGAGTGTGCACAAAGCCAGATGCAGCCCCAGGGCAGGAGCGTGCTGCGGTGGCAGACAAAGCAGGTCACCCTGTGCTAATCCCAGTTGGCTGTGCTGCTCAGCCTCTCCTGCACACAGATCTGTCAAGCCTCTGTGCTGGGAAGCACCAAGCAGCCTCGGGGTAAATAACAGACAGCACAAATATTCTCCAATTTAGAGGCAGGCGGGAGCAGGGGCTGCACTCCTGGTGTGTGTGGAGCATCCTGCTGCACCGTGTGTGCTGCTGGGGAGATGCTCCAGAAATACCCAGGAGCAGATGGCAGGGATCCTCTGCAGGGAGCAGAGTACAAGACACACTGGAGCATCCCACATAACTGCAGGGGACATGCATCCCACTGCACTCCTTGACTGTTAGAGGCACGTTTTATGGATCAGGGTCATGTGTAGGGTGCCTAACCAAGAGAATCTTCATGTGCATTTACACAAAGCACTAACACAGCTGAGTTACTGAAGCACTTACCAAGGTACATGACAGTACAAAGGGGGGAGCTGGAGGCCAGCGAAGTGAGGTCTTGAGCACCACAGCCTCTGGTTTCCACAGTACATCTAATTATATCTAATATGTTCCCATGCAAGTCCTAGGAAAGGGATGCCTGGCAGCTGGGAAGGAAGGGCTGCTGCCGTATGTGTCTGGGGACCATCTTCAGAGTCTGGTGTTATGCATCCTAAGGTGGCCTTGCTCTGGTACTTCTTTAATTTGTCCCAAACCCAACCTTGCTAGAGTGTGCAGAAGCACATTACGGTCCTAAGACTTTAGATTGACTTGTTTTTACCTCCATGCCTGATTACAGCCTCTGAGAGCATGAGGAAGAGAGGGTACTCCCACACCTCTTCCAGCTCCAGCACTACTGCAAGTACCTGGGGGAACTTGTGTTCTCCACTAATAAAAGCCAGAAACTGTCACAAGCTCACAAGTAAGATGAGAAGAAACTCAGCTGAGGAAGGCTGTGGAGTGGGAGCCTGAAGCTGGGGAGTTAAAACCAGAGGCATGTGGGGGAGAGTGGAGCTGTGCATTGCAGCTGACCCCACACAGAGCTGCAGGAGGGCTGTGATGAGGCTAGAATGGCTCTGACATGGAATAAGTTCATCTAAGAACAACCGTGGTGAAGTGCACGGAAAACAGATAAGACCTGATGCCCTCAGACAACTCCCTTCCCAGAGCCGGTGCTGCCGCATGGCACACACCAGGCCCACACACTAGGGTGATGAGGGGCTTACCTGTCTGGAATAGGTTCAGCTCACACTCCAGGTAGTCAAACATCTCCACCGTCAGCTGGAAGCTATGGAAGAGGGGCCAGGAAGGTTGGGCAGTGTCCCTGCACAACCTTACCCCGTGCCGAGGTGACACACTGCCTGCCTGAGAGGTACGTGACAGCCCTGGCAGGTGGCTTTGTCTGCTCACAGTGCCCATGGCAGGTGGTGGGGACAAGGTGCCAGACAGGGACACGTCCCTGGCTTGGAGGGGCAGCCGGCGAGGGTGCGCAGAGCTCCCCATCCTCCCCCTTGCCACCTGCCTGTCCCGCACTCACAAGTTATTGACGTCGCTCTCCCCTGCCTCATCGAGCTGCCGGTCGGACATCTGGAGATTGCCGGGAAACCGTGGGTTCTGTGGGGGGAAGAAGCAGTCAGGAACATGGAGGGGCTCCCGTGCCCACCGTGGCTCCACACCAGGACACCTGGCCTGGTGTCCCTGCTGAACCAAAGGATCCCGAGCTGGGCTCCTCAGTGCTGAGCAGGGGCTGCTGCCCCCAGGTCTGCCGGTGGGTTAAAGTCTCGATGTCCATCACCAGATCCCTCCATCCTGGCAAAGCAATGCTGAGAGCCCCAAAGGGGCTTCACCTCATCCCTGCAGACTCCAGACTGAGGACAAAGGCAAGTGATCACCCTGAAAGCCCCATCCCTTGCCAGAAGGAAAAGTGACGCTCAGCAAAGTCCCTCATCCACAGGGCAGGGGCTGCAGCAGTGGGGAGCGGCTGGTACCTGCTGCTGCAGGGGGTAAGTCCTGCTGAAAAAAGGCTAACAAGAGGCCTGCTGAGCCCTGGGTGAGCAGGAGCCAGAGCCTCCATGGTCCATACAGCCTGTACTTCTAGCAAGAAAAGTCAGTTCCCTCTGGGCTTAGAAACCTGCCCAGCTGCAAAGAGATGGGGCAGCAGCTCCTGCAAGGCTGAAAAGGAAAGTGCTGCAGGGCAGAAAGGAGCTGCCATTTACCTCGGAGGGCAAAGCCTCTTATTACTGCCACTACTAGTCAAGGTACGCCATACTATGGCTCCAAACAGAGCTGAATAGGGATTACAGGTACAGGCCTAGCTTCTGAAAATATCTTTTCAGCAGAGCTCAAAAAGAAAGAAAACACTGCAGGTACCAAACCTGCCACAGCCAACTACTTTAAGCATTAGAGCACTTGAACCCACACAAGGCAGTGTTTGTGTACAAGCCCACAATGACTTTTCATTCTGTTCTTGGAGGAACGCCTTTATTTTAATGCCACAAGCATAAGAGAACGTCTGCCTAAATAATAAACTCCATCAACGGGCGCACTGCTTCCCAACACCCCACAGGGCACATCACATTCCTTTCTATAAATATATTCCCCATCACCTTTGGCAGCCAGCACTGGCCGAGCTGTGTGCAGGCATGCTGCAGCAACAGACCTGGAGCCAGCCAACTCTGACCACATCCTCTCCAAAACTCAGCCCAGACAAGGGACCTGCACAGCAACTCTGCTCTGGAGGCTCAAAACAAGCTCCCGAGGCAGGCACACAAGAGAGGGGGGAAAAAAATCTAAGCTGTTCCCCTGCTCCGAGTGGCCAGAAGCACCCAGAGTCCAAGAGCCAGAAAGCATGGATTTTAGTGAGTAAGAATGATTATTTGAGCTACCAGACCACAAGCTGGAGACATCACTGTGTGGAACAGGATGGGACACCATGCTGCTGCTCTGCTGACTCTGGCTGGGACCCAGCCCTCCCACACCACCCCATGTTCAGCGATGTTTAACAAGTAATTTACAAGAGATGGGGGCAGACCCTCTGGCAGCTGTAGAAGAGCTTTGTGCTTCATCCATTGCTGACCATGGCCAATAATCCTCAATGCTGGTATGCAGGTTGGAGCAGGTGCTGCTGCTCATCCTCTTCCATGCACAAACCAGGACACCCCACTGGCCTGAAGCCCCGGCTTCCCTCCCTGTGTTCCTGGTGATACATGAGAGCTGGGCTCCACGCAGGATTTTCAGGACATTTACACTCCAGCACCGGCTCCTGCCCTGCCTGTGCTTCCCCTACCTGGCCCTGCTGTCAGGCAGGAGACCTTCCTGCTGTGCACTACAGCTGCTCTACCTCAGCCTGCCCTGCTCAGCCCGGCACACTGCGGCTCTGCCCCCTCTGCCTGCCCAGGTGCCTGGGCTCCTGCAGAGCTCAGGAGGGGATGTGCACCCCAAGGCTGGGGGTCTCTCCGTACTTTGCATAGCCCCCTGCATTCAGCACAAGGAAGACCATGCCAGGTGCCACCATGAGAACAGCTGTCCCTGAGGCTGTGGTCCTTGGAACACTTCTGATCCAGACACTAGCAGGCTGGGGCATGTTTCACGATGGTCACAATACAGAAGAGGACATGCTGGGGTCACAGCCAGGATGACACTCCTGCAGCAGCTCTGCCTGTTGCTGTCCTGCATTGCCACCAACTTCTGCCCCTGCAGCTCCCTGTAGCATGAACTCCCACAGCCCAGCTGTGCTTTGGGAGCAGGGCTGAGCCCCAGGCTCCCCAGCACCCATCCCTCAATGCAGCAGTGGCTCAGCAAGTCCTACCTCTGGTGCCTAGTGCGACAGCCAGGCTCCACCAAGCCAGACGGCATGGCTTAGTGCCCTTGACATGCTTCAACTACCCTTTGCGAGGCAGCTCATCACTAAGGTCCAAGTGACAAGCAGGCTGGGGACACGTGGTGGTGAGGATGGGATGGGATGGGATGGGATGGGATGGGACGGGACGGGACGGGATGGGATGCTCACCTTTGTGTGAAACTCCATCTTGGTTCTCAGCAGTTTGAGGTAGATGCTGCACAGCTGTCCATAGCCCTCGCTCAGGTGGCCCTGGGGATACCAAGAAGATGTTCAGACCTTGGTCGGGCTGTGCCTTCAAAAAAGCCTTCTTGCTTTGCTGCGGGCAGTGACAGATCTGACCCCTGCCTACCTGGACTCCTGCCCCATCCTACTGACCTGTGCCTCTGCCCTACGCTGCCTGGGTCAGCAGCAGTCAAAGGCCCAGCACCTTCTTCATCTTCCTCCTCCTCTTCCTCGATACACCACTGCCATACAAGCTGGCCAAGTGTGCTGTGCCCTCTGGGATACTAAGGGGAGTTCTGTGCACTTCCACCACCTGCATGTGGTTTAGGCCCTCTATATGGGCCTGGGGAGGGTCATGGCAGGGGATTTGGCCACCATCTTCTCATCTCAGTCTCTCATATTGCAGATTTCAGTTCTGCTTTTGACTATCAGAACACTTTTACTGGGTTTTGCCATAAAACAGAAAGCACATCACAGAATCATAGAATAACAGAATTGCAGTCAGTTGAAAGGTACCCACAAGGATCAGAGTCCAATTCCTGACTCCACACAAGACTACCTAAAAATTAAGCTATATTTTTGAGAGAGTGAATGCTTCTGGTATTCCAGTAGGCTTGGTGCTATGACCACTTTCCCTAGGGAGCCTGTTCCAGTATCTGAATATGTTTAGTTTTGCCCAACGTGTTTTATTTTGATGGAAGTGGATACTGAATGCGACCTGCACACCAAGTCTGGTGTGCTCAAGCCACCCACCCATCACATTGAGCTCAGTTTCAAGCTGCATCTCTTCAACCCTCCTTGGGGGTCCTGCTTGCCTTTCAGCTGCCCTGCGCCCCTCTCCTGTGCTGTCTCAGTGGTGTTCTTCTCCACCAGCATCATCTTCCTGCTTCACACATCCCCACAACTCCCAGCCCATCTCCTGCAGCCTGCCTTGCCCTGCTCTCCTGAACTTCTGGTGCCTGATTTAACCTACTGTATCTGGAAAAAAAGTCACTTAAGCTATTGTGAGTATTTCTTGCTATAAATACTCCGTCTCATTCACCCCTCTCTGCAGCATGATGAGGCGAACTGAGCAGATACAGCACTTCCAGGCTAGGAGGCTCTGGGGAGGTGTTGAGACTGTGCTGACGGGCAGAGTGAGCCCTGAGGGATTTTGTGCGTCCCTGGTGCTCAGAACCCAGCATCTAGCTCCTCGCAGGTGAGATGACCACACAGTCCCTGCTGAGGAGCTGGCCCCATTTCACCCTCCGTTTGGGCAGCCACAGAGTCCCACAGCTGGCAGGGTCAACCACTTACCCACATCCTGCTCATGTCACTCAGCTCATTCTTGTACCTCACAGAATCCTTCAGGACCTGGACAGATGAAGAAGAAAATAATCAGCAAATGAGGGTGGCATGCCCGGGCACTGACGGCAAAGTGTGTGTTATCGTGACCCAGCAATTAGTCTAAGGAATGGGTGCCCTGGACATGTTCCTGACTCTGCAGCCAGCCTGCTGCCCTGTTACTTCCCAGCCCCAGAGTGCCTCCATCTCCCTGTCCATGCATAGGGCAGGATCCTGTTTGGCAGCTCCTGCATGCATGCCAATACCCCGGGGACAGTGGTTCCTCCAGCACCATCACTGCAGTCATGGTAGGCACCAGGGTGAGTTATTCTTCATGACTTAGTGCGGGCTATTGTGGGCAGACTGGCACCATGAAGGCTCCTGCAAAGCACATGGGGAGGGATGCCCTGTCCAGTCCCTGCTGAGGACTCCCTGCTGCCTTTCACTACTCACAGCTGCGGGAGGGTAACGTCTGGCTGACACCCCTACTGCCCCATGCGGACCCCCAGGAAGAGCTTTGGTCCCAGGTTGGCTGCTGAGCCAAGCTTGCTGCACTGAGAAGCGTTGGGACACTGGTACCAGAGCTCTGCAGGACACAGCTGGGGTCAAGTCAGGGAGTGGAGGGACTCCAGTGCCCAGGGAAGTGGTGGAGTCACCATCCCTGGAAGTCTTCAAAAGACGCTTAGATGTAGAGCTTAGGGATATGGTTTAGTGGAGGGCTGTTAGCGTTAGGTTGGAGGTTGGACTCGATGACCTTGAGGTCTCTTCCAACCTAGAAAATTCTGTGATTCTGTGGGGACAGACATCAGTTCCAGCACACAAAATTCAAGGAAAGGGTCAGGAGTCTGAAGGGTGCTGATGAATATGAGGTCTCCTCATGCAGTTGGGAGCGTGGGACAGCACTCACGTTCGAATGGCCATCGCGGAGGAGCTTGTGGAAGACGTGGCAGAACTTCCAGCAGAGCACGGCGTTGCCTGAGAGCGGCAGCCTGTTCACCACTGACCAGAAGGTCTGTGCCCCCTTTTCGTGGTGCGTGCCCAGGATGCATGGTGGAGGCTGGTCAAGGAAATGGGGGTGGAAGTTGCCCCACAGCTTGGCTGGCTGCTTCGAAACCACTCCCAACCCTGCAACCCCATCGGCATAAAACATGGGGTCCTGCAGAGCATCTGTGCCCATCCCTGTGAATTTGAGGGGACAGGAGAATGAACCCCACAAAGCTGGGCAGCAGAGTGTTGATGCCAAGTGTGGGGCAAGCAGGGCTGCTGTGCACGAGGGACATGCTGTCCTCTCCCAACCAGCACCCGCAGAGCTGAGGGAAGCCTAGCCACCAATGATAGGCTGCCAAGCACAGGCAACGCTGCCCAGGCACCCTGCACACCGCTGCCCCAGGAATGCCACTGCATGCTCAGAGTCAGGTGGGCAGGTCCCTCCGCTGACCCTGCTGCGATGCCAGAGGTCAGCTTTTAGTGACAGTGCTTTGACCCAGCATCATCTGCCCCTCCATCCCTCCCATCACCGCTCCCATGAGATGGCCTGGACTAAATGGACGGATTGTTGGTGCCATGCCAGGAAGCCCTAGCCAGCAGGGAGAGCCCCTGGGGGTCTCATCCAGCCCCCCCAAGCACCCCAGCAGCCTGCCCGGCACCCCCACCACGTGCTGCCTTGCTGCGGGCCCTTTTCCAAGCAGCCCCAGCCAGCTCCCACGCTTGCTTGTCCTGTGGCCAACTCTCGGAAGGATATTTCTGGCGTGTTTCTCCTTGACAGCCACTTCCTGTGTATTAATAGCCTTATTGATGCTGACAGTCTGAAAAACAGAAGGGGGGGGATGAGATGGGAAGGATTTGGGTTCCCCCAGTACCCCCGCTCTGCCAGCACCTGTTGGGGCCTGGGTCCCATCCAGGTCCCCGGCCCACGAAGCAGCTGCTGGCCTGTGCCAGCTGGACACTGCCCATTCCTGGATGCCTTTCTGGGATGTGCCTGGCATCTGCCAGGTTCAGCTGCTGCCAGAACTCATTTACTCAGCATAATAATGATGCAATTAAAGCAGCGACCACAAAAGGACCCTCTCCTGCCCTAGAGGTGGTGGCTCAGGCAGGGGAAGACAAATTTCTCCCCTGATCTTGGATCACGGGTAGCAGCCAGCAGCTCCAGCTCTGCTTTCTGCTGGGTGCTGAGCAGAGAGGGTGTTTCAGGGAGGATGGGGAAATCCAGTACTGGAACGGTGAGACCACCATGAGCAGTACAGAGCAGAACAGGACCTGGGATGGCCGTGTCATTTGGCAACAAACAACAGGTCCCAGCTTAATCACTGCCAAAGTGGAGTGACGGGTGTGCACTGGACAGAGGAAATTGAGCAGCTTTGTGAGTACCTTCAGCCATGGGATAGTTTTACCATGTGCATGGTGGAGGAGGGCAGGAGATGCACCCCCAACAGCTCTCCCCATTTCCTGCTGCAGCTTTCCCTCCTCCAGCCAGAACCCATTGACCTCCATGTCGCAGCCCAGCTACACTCCTGCTCCTGCTCCGTCTGTGCCCCCTCCCAGCCCCACCATATGCTCCTCCCTGCAGCCAGGGACTCCCCAGCTGCTCCCGCCCCACTTGGAGCTGGCACAACCCTCCCCAGTGCAGCCAAGCCCACCATACCCTCAGGCTGCTCTCAGCTCTCTGCCAGGAAAGGCATGGTTTGCAATGCAAATGTTGTGGACTTTGTGAAGCCCACATTGAGAAGCATAGGCACAGAGTGAGAAGTCAGTGCGCTCTGTAGCCTACAGAGAGGCAGTTGCTGGAGGTGTTTTCTTTACAGGATTTTGAGTGTTTTTTTTAGCCTTATCCTCCTTCTGCATCTGCTTTCTCAAGTATGCAGCAGGGCTGAGAACTGGACTGGGCCTAGAAGGTGTTTTGGCTCTCACAGGCACACAAACCTTGTGGGACTAAGCCTGTTCCAAGCCCAGCCACAGGCAGTGGTCAAAACCAAGCGGATCAAGGAAGCTGCTTGGTGTGAGTGCTATGGTTCTGGCATGGAGCCACCCGCTCCGCAGGCTCATGCTCTGCTCACAGCAACATCCAGCACCTGCTGGACACCAGAACACTCACGTTCCCAGTGCTCTGTGAGGATCCATGCTATTGATGGAAGAAATAGGCTGGCTCAGCTCTGTCAGAAGTAGTTAATTACTGATGCAAGCCAATTAAAGCAGTGGGACTGATTCCAGTGCCTTACTCATTGACAGTCCGTCCTGCATCCCCGCAGCACTCCACATCTCCAAAATGTTCTCATAAGGGAAGCAGGACCATAGGGCAACCAAGGGCACAGCCATACACACCCCACATGCAGCTGGGCATGGCCCAACCCCCCAGCAAACAAGGTGAAGCACAACCCACCTTCCCCCCAAAACATCTCTGCCCCCAGGCACCCGCCAGCTGGAGTGGGGACAATATGCTTATGGGCTGAGATGGCTTCTGCTTGAACTCACAACTGCAGCCTCAAGAGGAACCCCCTAGGGCCAAGCACCCCTCTTTAGACAAAACGGTGTGTCCTGGTTGTGCTGTGGGGACACTGCTGCTCATTCCAGCAGTGGACAACAGCATGGGGGCTTTAGAGCACGGCTAATCCATTTATCCCTTTGCTTTTTTTCACTACCACCCATATGGCACAGGCTCTGCTGAGGATACACATCAGTCGCCGGTCATGCTGCGCTGCTGCTTGCCGTGCTCCCTGCCTGCTGTGAGCATCCTGCACCAGGCCAACCTGGCTGAGGTGTGGGCACAGGGCAGAGCCTGCTGCTCGGCCTTGCTTAATGGAAGCTGAAAGAGACCCTGCAGGGATGGTGGAGGGAACCCAGATGGTTCCTTCTACAGGAGGCTGCAGGCCAACAGTCCTGGCTCACGCCCTCCTCACAGCTGGGCTGGGCTGGCTCCAGAGGGAAGTGGAGCCGGGGGGGTCCTGCATGGCCTCTGTTCCCCCGGAAAAGCTGGAAGTGGAGCTCCAAGCTTAAACTGCTGCTTCCTGTTGGCTTTTCCTGATGAGTCAAGGACAAGGCTTTGGTGCAGGCCTGGCAGGCTCCTGGCACTAGGAACCCAAGTGGAGCGGGACAGCAGGGGCAGCAGCCATGACGCCATGCCTGGTCTGCTCTGCGTGGTGGCCTCTGGGAGTCCCGTCCCCAAGCCCTGCTGTCCCTTTGAGGCCTAGTACAGATGATGGGGAGGTTTTGGGCTCGATGGCCCAATGATGCTCCAGTGCTGCCTGCCACCACTGGCTCAGGCAGAGCCGCCACAGGCGTTGGGCTGGAGCAGTACCCATGAAAGCAAACAGAGACGTGGAGCAGCAGCAAGAGTGTTTTGGCTGCAAAAATGGGTCAAAAAGGCTGAGGTGTCTCACGAGAGATGCTGGGCTGTCTTGAAAGGAGATTATATGCCTTTTATGCCAGCTGACAGGTAGGGAGAAGCATGGGCGAGGCACCGCTCCCAGCCACTATGGTGTTTTAATTGTGAGTTTCTCCATCGCAGTAGCTGTTTCTGACCTCCAGGCCATGAATGTTTCCTTGGTGGTGCCACAGCCCTGCTCTGGTTTCTCTGAGCTGATGGAGGGATGCCAGAGCTGGCACTGGGGCCAACATGGGGAGACTGCTTGGGGAGACAGGCATGCAGTGGAGATGATGCCTCTGCAAATGCACCCTCCCTGTACCCCCTCATTTCCTCTTTTGTGCAATCCTTTGGTGCGATGCCGCAAATTTGGGCTGGAGAGGAAGTGAGAGGAGAAGCTGGTGGAGCGTCAGTGGGCCCCATGCACACAGCAAGAGCTGCTGGGGTTGCACCACTGCATCAGCATCCCCACAGCAGGGCCATGGGGCTGGAGCACGGGGCACAGCTCAGGTGAGCACTGACGGGAGCAGATCAACCAAAACATGGCTCCGGGTGTGTGACCACAGGCACCACCCAGAGGAACAAAGGGGCACAAAAACACATGTGGGATCTGAGACAGAGCTACAGAGGGCTCTCTGAGTGCAGTGAGACCAGTCCCTCTCTTTCACATGCACATGTAGATATGCACATCCTCATCCCCCTTCCAGATTTCCCCAAATTACAAGCTTAGCATCCTTTGAATTGCAAATCTCCTATTATGCAGAGAACAGTTCAGCTCTGCACAGTAGCTGCATGGCGCCTTCCCACATCTCCTTTCATTTCCAAAAGGAAATGAGTGTTGATTAAAGAATCCAGAGCTATTTCAAATTATTTGGAGAAACTGAGTAAGTTGCAGTGCAAATCCTCTTAGTAATGCTCCTCATTTCTCCTTAATTCCTTTCTATAAATGGATAGCTGGGATTGAGCATACCTCCGGAAAACTGCTCTCAACCAAGCCCTGCAGACACAGGGGCTCCAGGGGAAGCAAATGAGAAGATCTGACCAGCACAGAGCTGCCTGGAAAAATTTGTGAAATTAATTAAAATGCAAATCCCAGCTCAGCAAAGCTCCACTGTGGTCGCTGGGCAGCAGGGCCGGGGAGCAGTACATGACAATCCCCCTGGGAAGTGAGGGAGCCTTCCAGAGGTGTAAATCACAGCTGCTCAAAGGGCACATGTCTCTTTTTAAACATCACTCAACTGCAGCAGCCAAAAGCAAAACACAGGCTCTCCAAGCTCAGGAAAGGCTTTCCGCTGCGACGTCCCGAAGCAAAGTGGGCTGGATAACGCCTGCAGTGATTCATGACCCGCTCAGGACTGGGAGCTCCTGAGAGCTGCAGTAAAGCACAGGCATGCCCAAGGAGGCAGCTACCACGCAGCTCAGCCTCATGGCCTTATACAGTAGCACCCAGGCAGGGAACAGCCCTGGTTTTGTACACAACCGCAGTGGAAGGGAAGTGAAGAAACAGAGGCTGTGGAGGCAGCATGGCAGGCCAGGTGGCATGCCTCATACACACACATGTATACACATGTGTATACATTTCGTTGTACAAAATAAGAGAATGCCCAGCAAAAACGGAGTGGCTCGCAGCCTTCCATCATAGTCCTAAATGCTCTCTTTGAACTGGGAGTGAAAGGAGACATAAAAAATATTTTCCAACCTTTAATCTGGGCAATTTGGCTGCATCAGGGGCTTCCATTCCTGGACCCATGAACTTAGAAACAAAGTGCTCTTCTGCCTCCCACTGAGGAGCTGAAGCCACTCCAGGGATCACACACCCTGAGCTGCTCCAATCAACCACAGACTAATACCCAGAAAGGCACAAGTCTCATCATTTGCCTTCACTTGGGCTGTAAGAAACAACCACATTTTTCCCAAAGCAATGCTTGCCTCTGGCTTTAGACACCCTGAAACCTCACCACATCCACGAGGGTTTGCACACTGCATCCAGGGCTGGAGATTTACTTAATGTTCACTTGGGAAAAGAAAACCTCAGCTCCCAAAGTAACCTGCTCTCTGAAAGGCCATGCATGGTCTGGCACAAGCCAATGGCTTGGGGCAGCGCAGGGCACTTTGCTACAGGGAGCGAGCACTGCATGTGAGGTTCTTCTTGGTACAGACATGGCCAGACCAGAGGTGACGCTGCACCATGTAACACCACTGCCTTTGGTTCTACTCTCCTGAGGTTGGGAAGACAATGACTTCAGACCTATATGATGCTTGGCCTCCCAACCATTAATGCTCACCTGCACAAGTCAAAGCATGACATGAGTGTTATAGAACAGCACATCCAGCATGTGTGGTGTTTTGAGGAGAAAAACCTACTGCTCTGGGACAGGAAGGGGTGGTGCAATATTTAGAGGTCTCCATCTTATTCTGCACACCACAAGGCAACACAAGAGGGCTGAGCAGCTGTCGGACTCCTCAGCAAGATCTGTGGCATCTGCCTCATGAGCCACAGCACTGTTATCACAATAGAAAACATAAAATAATTCAAGGGATGCACATTTTGAGTGCATCTGAACATAAGAACAGAGGAGACCATCCCACTAGCTCCCAGCTACTCCTGAGGGCAGCAGAGTTGCATCAAACTTGTGGAAAGCATCTGCAAGTCGTGCTTCTATGAACAGTATGTGCAAGAAATTGCTCCTAGAAGGTGGCTTTGTGGATCTTCCAACTCAAATAGTAGGCTCAACAGTATCATGAGAGGCAGGGTGGGAAGAGACAGAGAAATTTGATCGCTCCCACTGCCTTTGAGCCAATCAAAGAGAAAGAATGAAGAAAAGCACTCAATTGACTTGTGATGGGTGTCAGAGACTTGAGTGAGAAGTCTGATGTGGATAGTGGAGATCTGGCTGATGCCAGGAAGGGAGAGCCGAGCTGTTAGCATAGGTCTGAAGGCTTTGGTTATACCGACCCTGGAAACAAGAGCTTGCTGCGTTAAACACCACCTCACACAGCACTTCATACCATCCTGGTATCAAAACCCAAACAGTTGGGACACTTGATTTCTCAAATACCATAAACAGCTTATGCAGATTAATTACTTGGACACACTCCAAGCTCTGAATTTTATTCCTTTTTTTTTTTTTTTTTTTTTTTTAATCCAATTTAAGGAACATGGACTCTTTCAACACACAGAAAAGCTTTGGGAAAGAAAGGACAGAAGGAAAATCAATTTTGGGGAGAATTGCTGGCAAAAACTAAGGCTATGGAATAAGCCAAACCTCACTAATGACCATCCAGGGAGTTTACGCAGTAAAGCCTAGGATCCATTTGAAACCTCCAGGTGAAACAAGTAGTCAAATGAAAAGTCAGCTGAGACTGCAGCAGAACCTGGGGAGTGCTCCAGCTGCCTCAGGAGCCAGCATGGATCCTGCTCAGCCTCACTCCTTCCTGCAGCCCCTCTGGGAAAAGAGCTGTCAGCACCAGGAGGCAGGCCATGAGGTTGGCCAGAAACCACCTCCTTCCACCAGATGCAGCAGCTGAGAACAGAGCCAGTTCACTGGTTGGGTAAGAGAGCTCCCCATCAGACATCATCCCCCTGGGGCACAATCAGACCTGCAGTGACCAGAAGCCCCAGTGCAAGCAGACACTGGAATGACCTGCCAGATCCAGAAGCAGTGAGAAAACCACATGGCAGTGAGCCCTTACACACGTTGACATGGGCACCATGAGCACCTGAGCCCTGCTCCCACTGGGCAGCATGGATTCCACTAGCAGAGCTTCCCCAGCTCCTCTGTAGCCACTCCCCCTGACAACCACTCATTACTCTTCTTACTTAATTATTGATAAGGGCATGATATCATCATCAGCCAATTGCACTTGTGCCCCACATTGCCCAGCCTGCTCTGTCATGGCCAGAAGCCCTTTCCGCACACTGTCCCATTAGCCAGGCTTTTAATTTTAAGTGGGGATTTTATGCAAAGATAATCTCTTCCACCAGTGGTGATTTGCATCAGTGGAGGGAGGATCACTATGTTTTCTGGGGTCAGTGTTCCAGGAAGGTCCTCCACAGTCTTCAAATACTCCTGATACTTTCCCAGTGGCCCCAACTGGAGTCTTCTGCTTGCTGACAAATACCAACATTCAGGCACTTTTATAATAGGGGAGGAATCACGGGAGAGATACAGGATGCCTGAGGATGCAGGGAGAACCAGAATGCCACATGCTCATCTCCAGATGAGCTTTGTAGTGACCAGCAGCCATCCCAGGACCAAACTTGCTTGGGAAATGTTAAATCTTATGGAGATGTCTTCAGGACGAAACTAGTCCCTTCAACAGCAAGACAGCCTGCAAAGCACATCTCAGAGTACAGCAATCTCTGCTATCTCCCATGTGACAGGCACCCTGAAGTGCTCCGGGATGAGGTGACAGCCCCATGCACTATGCCACGGACTGTTTAAGCACCAGACGCAGAGCTGTGGGTCACCCTGCCTGGCAGGAATGCCCGCGGCGCGGTAGCACCAGCAGAATGGTCCCTGGCTGGGCGAACCCCAGGCTGTAAAGGCAGCAACAGGCACTCTTGTGGAAATCCTTCCTTGCAGCTCCTCCTGCAAAGCAGCAGCTCCTCTGAACAGAATGAAGAGTCCCTTGCCACTGTGGGCAGATGTGAGAAAATTAAGGGAGCATTCCTCTTCCCTACGTCAGTTTGTTAAACGAACAGCCACCACCCAGACAGATGGCTGCAAGCTGGTTACTCCAGAAACGTCCAGGTGTTCCTTGGGGACACCTGGATCCTGTGCAGGAGCCAAGAACAGCCTGGACCCTGCTGGCTCCCTGCTGCTACACCCCTGCCACCTCATCCTGTCCCCAGCCCTGCTCTGCCAGAGCACCTGTGCCCCCATCCTCGCTGCTCCCAACCTGGGGGTAGTGAAAAGCAAAATCTCCCTCTCAAGGTGACCAGCGCAGGGGATGGCCGTGCCTCCATGCCAGGATGGCTCCTCATGCCCTGCTTCCCTCAACCCATCTCCATCCCTTGTGACCAAGC
This sequence comes from Aythya ferina, assembly GCF_964211825.1. Lineage (NCBI taxonomy): Eukaryota > Metazoa > Chordata > Aves > Anseriformes > Anatidae > Aythya > Aythya ferina. Next base: position 1,754,013 of record NC_140309.1, read on the forward strand.
AGGGGCTGGCCTTATGCATCCCGGCTAGCCATGCGTGGCAGCTTGAGCAGACAGGGCACGGCCTGTACCCTGCTAACCCAAATGCGGGGTGCATGGCAACGTGCGGGTAGGAGTGCACCCCAACACAGGGGAGCTGCCTTGCAGCGGGGATCAGCTTAACCCCAACGACGCCTCCCGCCGGGGATGAATCCCCGACAGCTGGAGTACGGTTCCCGTTGCAACACGTCCAGTAACACCGGGCTGTTTCTTCCTGCTTTCACAGCAAAAAACACCCAAATTCGGGTTGGTGGGGGTTTCGCAAACAGATGAAACTTGCCAAGCGCCCGCCTCGGGAGGGAGCAAGCCCTCAATCCCAGCTCCAGCAGCTCCCCCCGGAGCACTGACCCTCTCCCCCGGGGCCGCTGGTCCCCCCCTCCGCAGCCCTCGGAGCGCCGCACCGCTGCTGGGGGCCCCGGAGGAGGAGGAGGATGCACTCACCATTTTGCCCGCCTCCATGGCCTCTCCAGCCGGGCTGAGGCCGGCTCGCCGGAGCCCGATCGGCGGGGACGGGCCCCACTCCCCGCTCCCCGCTCCCGGCCGCAGCGGCTCCGCGGCTCCCACGGCGGCGGCGCGGGGCGGGAGCGGGGCGGGGGCGCGGGAGGCTCCGCGGAGGAGCTGGGTGGGGGGGGGGGGGGGAGTTGGAAGCGCGCACCCGCACGCGGCGCGCTCCCGCGAGCCACGGCGCAGCCCCGCGGGGTGGGGGCGGGGGATGGGAGGGCCGGCGGGGGCGCGCTCGCCCCCGCGCTGGACAACAAAGGCGGCCCCGGGCTGGTGGCCGGGGGGGAGCTTCGTGGGTGCCCGGCTGCACCCTGGAGCTGCGGGCTTTGGGGCAGCCAGGAGCGCCTGGGGAGGGCACCGCCCCATCCCTGTGCCCCTTCTCCGTGCCCCCCGGGCGCTGCTGGGGATCCTACACCCGGTGGTCCTGCAGGTGACCTGTCCGTGCTCTCTCTGAGACAAGAGCTCATGGGCCGTGATCTCTCCTGCAACAAAAAAGCAATCAGGCTGGTACAGTGCGCGTGCTCCCCGTCCTCGGGGAGGCACAGTGTGCCGGCTGGCATCACCTGGCCGTGGACCAGAGAATCCCCCTTCGTTGTGGGACAGGAGGGAACACAACAGCAGGTCAGTATCTTTGCTGTTCCCAGCTGCTACCAGTGTTTGAGAAGCTCTTTAGCATCTTCAGATGGGGGGTATAAAAGAAACCCAAACAATTCTATAATCATTCTTTAAATTCCCAAAAGCAAATCCAAAGCAGGTAGGAGGAAAAGCATCATGGCACTGAAACACAGCTAACCCTCTGCAGAAGGCAGAGAAGAAGCTTCATGGCCTCAAGCAAAAAAATGTTCTGTGATGCTAGCCCTAGACTAACTCAATAAGCCTCCCAGATTACTACTTTAGTCTAGTCATGGCACAGCCCCTTGTTAATGGATGGTGACTTGGCTGCTCTTAACAAGATCACAGAATTCGACATCCCATGCACTCTGCAGGGACCTGTGGGGACTGAGAGCCACCCCTTGGGCCCAGGAGCACCCAGATCACGCTGACCCAAGTCACCAAGCAAGTTCCAGCCATGGGGGATGCTTTTGGAGCCAAGACCAGGTAGTGTTTTCCCTCTGGTGGCTCTCAAAGTCTCCACCGAGATTCCCATGTGGGACAGACACACAGACACACTGCTTCACTGCAGCTATGAACCTCCTCCTTTTGCTGGACTGACTGATTCTAACCTATAGCCAAATTTTACACCTTATCCATTTGCAGCTTTCACCTACTGCCCTCACCTTGTAGAACCCTGGCAATGTGACAAAAAGGCCAAAAGAGGAATTTCCCACTTTAAATGAACTGTGATGCCCGGTTCCTATGGGAGCAGGTGGTCTGGTCCCTGCTGCTCGTCCCAGCCCGTGGGTATGCACAAGGCAGCACGCTGGGTGTGGGCACCAGTCCCCATCGTGGGCACTTGTCCCCATCACGCCAGGCATGACGGGGCTCCGAGCACATATGCACAGTAGGCCTGTGGCAGGAAGGGTGCATCAGGCCCCTGTGGTGCTGGCGGTGGAAGACGCAGTACCTACTGCAGCAAGGGAGGCAAAACCAGAATTGAGTGCTGTGACTTGAGAAAGGGAGCTGGGTTTGCTCCCTCCTTGCTGCAAAGCCCTTTGGTCAGCAACATCCAGCTGGTTATGGGATATGGGAAAAAGCTCATTATCTGCCCCAAGAAAATCTTGGTAACTTGAGTACAGACATTACAACCGAAAACCGACTGGCATCTTTCCCTAACGCTGTGACACATCTGGCTGCTTTGCTGCACTTCATGCACAGTCCTATTTTAGAGCAAGCTCTCCCTACCTGGAGGTATGTGTCATCAGCGATCTGCTGGGAACCAGTCCAGGCCCATGCGGAGGAAGACCTAAAGATATCCACCAGCCTGCAAGGTGATCCCAGCCATTGGGGACAACCTCAGACTATGCTCGCACCGCAGCCTGCTCTGCAAAATAGGAATGGACACCCACTGGATGCAAGAAACCTGCTCTACCCACTGCAGCCCCCCTCCTGGAAATGCCTCCAGCACAGAAGATGAGAGCATTGGTCCTCACTACACAGCCCTGCTCTGTGGCATCCCCAGCCTGATCTTCCCCTGGTCAGTGGGATCCAGGAATTAATTAATCCAGCATCAGCTGGATTTACCATTGCTCTGAACTGGACGGCACCAGCACTGCATGGCTTGCTGTCCTAGGTCCATCACACAGCCCCCTGTGGATGCAGAGCACCAAGAGGTTCCAGCCCTGCAATTAGCACTTGCATGGGGATTTAATATCTCATTTGAACAAATGGAGACCTTAGGGCATGTGTGCAAGAGCAAACCCAAAGGTAAAGCGGAAAACAAAGAGAACCACTCACATCCTTGGGAGTAAAACTCAGTCCTGACCCCCACCAAAACATGCATAGGACAGATGTGAATTTTCCCCCTATGTCACCTGCATCAGAAATGTACAGCTTTTAAAATAGTTTGTAGGATTCCCTCTTTAGCAGATACATTGGTGACACCATGCAATGCCCATGAGCTTCCCATACTGCATACTTGCTGTTTTACCTCCTGTGGCTGGCTTTCAGCTCCAAGACCCCCTTCATGCTACCATGCCCTCCTGCAAGGCAGCATTTTGTAGCAAACCCTGTCAGTTCATCATCCTTAACCTTGGCTTTCAGAATGTTAATCTAGGGCTAGCACAGAGAGAAGGAGGCAGGGAACCAGCATCACAATGTGGGATCAGGCCCTGGGTGAGCATCTGCCTTGGATGCTGCACGGTTATTGCCATTAGAGGAGTTTTGTACAGAGGCTTGAAGAGCTGCTAGAGCTGATAGAGACAGGTCAGTGTCTCACTCATGTCCCAGTTGTGGGACAGCGCAGAGCAAGGACTGTGTAGCCATCGGGGGACAGGGAGTGCTCCAGGCCTGGAGCTTCCCAGCAAGGAGGGCTCTGACAAAGCTCCTTGGCTAAAGGGCAAACATCAGAGCCAAGGCAGCTATAGAAAAAAACTCTGAAAAATAATTTAGAGGCAACTTCAGAAGAGTCTCCAGAACAAAGGGAAAATAAAGTTCCCCACTGGCCAAGGAAGCTGCACTCCCAAAGCATGAAGCAGGGAGGGAGATGGCCACACGTGCTGAGCCCTGGCATGATCCGTGAGGACAAATCGCCCTGCCATAGGGCGATTTGTACCCCTGGGATGACCCCTCGCCCTGCCACAGGGGTGACACTTCAGAGAAGTGGCCCAGGGTGCAAGTTTCTTCCTTTCTGGGCTCATCTGAGCCCACACAAGATCCCTGCTGTGGATCCCCTGCCAAGCAGGAGCCCCAGGGCGAGCTGCTCCTGCCCTACATGGTGCTCACTGTGACTGGGACAGCTGTTCCCAGTGGCTCACATAAGGATGTCAAAACACTGAATCTGCTACTTTTTGTAGCTGCAAGAGCAGCAGCTCCGCTTTCAGCATGGTTTCCCTGAAGTGCTATACATACAAAGCAGTTTTATACTCAACTTGCCTGAGGGACAACCCAAATCCACCTAGGACTATGCAACGTTAAGTGAGCTTGCTCCAAATCTCTGCCAGTTTGCACACACACATGCAGAGCTCTGGACAGTGTCAGGGGTGCAGTTTTATCAGCCAGGGGGAGCACACAACCTTGAAGCCTCTCCCACTCTGCCAGTAGCACTGGGCACAGCTGAATCAATGTCTGCTCCAGCCCTGGAGAGCAGGGCTCATGCTTTTAGCAACCTCTGTGCTTCGATCTGCAGGTGTATGTGCAGACTGGTCAGCATCCAGCACCTTTCCACTCCAGAACTGCCTCACTTCCCAGCAATTTGGGAAGGGCTGCAGGAAAACCGGCCCTAGACAGCCTCCCCAGCAGCCTTTTTTGGGCCAATGCACTCTGGTCATTAGCAAATGACCATGGCTCTAGAGGGGTACTGGAGACAGGTGCCTGGAGGTCACACGTTGAGGGACAAAAGCCAGCAGGGCATCACAAGCAATAATGCCTGCAGCACAGCCTTATGCACAGCCTTGACCCTGCCTCCCCCAGCTCTGGGAGCTGTGGGTATGGTGTGACATTCCCCCACAGCAGCAGGGGAGGCAAGGCTGTGCTGCTTGGGGGAGCAACCCCTGCTCTGTCCCTGTGTCCTGGTGGCCCCTCTGGGCACAGAGCCCTCTCCTCCCCAGCTGTGTTCAGCCTCCACTGTGCTGAACTTAGAGACCCTCGGCTAGCCCTGGGAATCAGCCACAGCCTCCAGTGGCTCCTTCAGGGCTCTGCAAAATGCTTGGCTGAGAGGTGCAGCACAGCTGGGAGCGCTGTGGGCAAGGAGGGAGGAGAGGCGTCCATCCTCTGCCCTGAGCTGGAGGGAGGCTTTGGGAGCATCTTTAAAATTTATTTCAGCAGCTGACTCCCACAGAGATGAAGGGAGTTAGGCATAAAATGTCTTGGCAAATGCAGCTTTTTGTCATTACAGACAGTTTAACAAAGGTTAGTCAAGTAATGATCTACAAGTCATTTTATTTTATTGGTTTTACATTTCTTACTTCTATTTGAGCAAATCTCTGTCTGAGCTCATGCTTTGAGGTGAGATGAAGTGGAAGCCAGGTCCTCTCTGTGGCATGAACCATTCATGTCTCCAAAAGTTCTTGTCTCTCCCTTCCCCCCCCCCCCCCCCCCGCCATTGTTCATTTTACCATGTCTAAAAATAATCTGAAGCCTTTTAAACCATCTTCCGTTGCAGCCTCCTCCCTCCTCGATGACTAATAATATCAGTTGCTCCCTCTTGATCTTTCTCTGTTTCCCAAATCTGCCCAGAGAGAAGAGAACCAAGCCAGAGCTGAGCACCCACAGCTTGGAATCACAGTACATTCATGGCAGGATTTTCCACAACATTCTTCCCCACAGTGAATTTGCTGGTGTCCCCTTTGTCATCCCAGGGGTGCAAGGCTGACCTATGCTGCTGGGGGCTCATCTGCTTCTGCTTGGGAAGCACTGGAGCTGTACTTGCACGGTGGCTGCTCCTGTGTGCCAGGGCAGCACATTTCATCACTGTGCTGGGAGTTTATTATTAAATAATAAACAATTATTATTTCTCTTCGGGGGATGCAATCTTTCCCAGCTGCATCAGCCTGCTGGAGCAGTTCAAACCAACCACCCCACAGCAGCTCTAGCAGCTCACAACAAACCAGCCCTGCCCACTTAGGGGGACACCGGGACCCTGCAGGAGCACCAGCAGCATGGGATCTCCAGGAGCTGGGAAGGACTTTCCCAAGCTCTCTGCATAAGGCAGAGCAGCAGGTTCAGCAGAGAGACATCCAGCACGTATGAAACTATTTGCTTTCTGTTTCACAGGCTTTGGCTGGTCTCAGCACATCTCCTCACCTTGCACAGCTCTGCACCACAGCCTGTATCGAAGGGACGTGCTGGTTGAGGATCTGCTGTGCTGGGTTTCATTTCTGACCCGTGGAACTGGGTGAGCACCTCTGGCTGTGCCAGGAGCATTGGCTGTGTTGTGTTTTTTCAGAGAAGGATGTGAATGCCAGCCACTGGGTGTATTTGTAATACTTCCACTTGTAGGAAAACCCACCTCACTATTGCTGTTTGTGGCTTTATTTATTTTTTTCTCCCTGAACTGTGAGACCAGATCTTTGTAATGCAGAACAACCTCACACGCTTGTATCAGGTGCAAATCCTCCCACCCTTTCTCGGGTACCAGTGACATTTGTCCTGTAGCCAGCAGCTACCTATATGCATGGCCTCGACCTCTCAACAGTCTCCTGGGTGAGCACTGACTCTCCTGCACAGGACCCCTAGGGGTAGGGGCAGGCTCGGCAATCCGCAGGATCTGCTGCAGCTTGCAGGCATGTATGCTCTCTGACCTCACACCTCTGACTTCCAGATAGGACCCTGCAATGAGCAACCTGCAAAAAAACCCTACACTCATTAACACCCAATTACACGTTATGTAAAAATATGTAAAAACCCTGAAAGGGTCACAATCTGAGGTGAATCAGCTGCTTTTTTTGGTACCAAATCTGCACTTTAGGTTGGATTTCAAAGTTGCTTGGGTGCTCCAATGCTCCTGAAAATCTCCCTGGACAATTATTGCCCAAATACCTTTGCAAATCTTGATTTAGGAAAATATCCTATTCAGTGCAGTACTTAAAAGCTCAATGCAATTTAAAAATCTTTCTAATGCTGCAGTTTCCTGTGCATGTGAAAGTGAGGAGGAAAAGCTGATCAGCTGCAGGTGGGCATGGGTCCAGGGCTCGCAGTGCATGGATGCTCATGGGGCAGGGAGCAGGCAGCTGTGGGAGCAGGCAGCCCAGGCTCCAGCAAAAAGCCAGCCCAGCACTGGGCTGTGATAGAGGCCCCAGAGGCACCAAGCCTCCCTGGACAGAAGAGGCACCAAATGCCCCCAGTGTACAGAAATGCTGTGCTGCCAGCCCTGCACCTGGTGCAGGAAGGGGGCCCGACCTCATTACTCTTGCCTTGTGGGAGGCAGCTTTGTTGTGCTGTCGATATACAGATTTTCTTCAAAAATTAAATACAGCCACAGTTTGTGCTACTGTTATTGACTGTTTGTTATTTTTAGCTGTCTGTTCAATCTATACCGGCTCATGTTACAGCCACCACAGGAGCTTCGAGTAACATTGGTCAGACAGTGCCTGCAGATGGGGCCAGCCCAAGACAATGGGATTAAAAATGCACAAGGGAAAGAGACTGGCAGAATAAGCTGCACCTGCCCCATATGCTCCCCCCACTGCCAGTGCTGCAAGGTGATGGCAGATCCTGGCTGCAGGACCGGAGCAGAAGAAAGTCCCATTCCTCAGGTGGGGTGAAGGGTTATGGAGCCTTGCAAAGGGCAGACAGGGCAGGCACCAGCTCGAGTGCTTGATCCAAAAGGACAGCATGTAGTAGCAGCAATAACAGGGTTGTAACTGAATTGTGGAAGAGGGATTTAAAACTTCACGCTTAACCTCAGCAAATACGTGCATGACCACTTGATTCTCACTTGCAGATGCCTTCTATGTCCCCTGAGTCCCCATTTGTATGTATAGGTTATCTGGAAACCCCTCTTGACTCCAGCAGAGGCTGTCTTCCTTCACACACGTACAGCCTGTTCTGTACAATGCACCGCTTGAGTTGCTTCCTTCTTGTAAGCACAACACCGACACTACCAAGATAAGCACAATGCCCAGAAAAGGAAGCAGGGTTAGCAAAGATCGTAAATGTGCTACCAAAACATCAGCACTGTGCTCACTGCTCTCATGCTGCTGCCCCCATCAGGCAGCTCACAATGTGGGCACCACAGCCGGGTGCTCCACCACTGGGTGCTTCTCCATCATCTGCTCCCCTGTGTGCCCCCGGGGTCTGCTCAGATAAATGCTCCCAAGCAGAAATCAAAGGCCCCTACTTTGTTCTCACTTCTTCACTTTGAAACCCCTCCATAATTGGATCATTGCCATAAATTATTCAGGAAACAAGTTGATAAATCCCATCAATTTCCTTTCAAAGCCCTTAAGTTCTGCCTCAGAGGCACTGGCTTCATTTACAGGAGCCATGGGCAGCAAGGCTGCTGCCTGGGGAGCATCCAAGGCTGCAGAGGAAGCAGTGCCAAAATACCTCCATTTTGTGTTTGGGGAGCAGTGCCAGCATCTCTCACATCCCCAGAGGGGAGAGCCATCACCCTGGACAGGCTGTTCATCCCTCTCCAAGCAGTGTCTGTTAGACACCTGTCCCACAGCCAACACCGGGCAACGTCAAACCTGGAGATCCATTTCCCTGCTTTGCTTGTCCTCACTATGTATCTGGAAATATTCACAGGGCCAGACGTTGCATCCTGGCTGAGTTGCTGCCAGCACTGTCCAGCATCTCCTGAATTCCTCAGTGGCTTTGTGGGAGGTGACACGTCCCAGCTGCAAGGCTGCTGCTCGGAGCTCCAGGATGGGGCTGCACTCGGTGCCGTCCTCCCTTTTGCAGAGCAGTGAGCCTCCTCCCTTTTACCTCTCTCAAATCTCTGCCTTGGGTGATCCCTGAGGTGGCCCATGGAAGGAATCATTCGGTTATCTCCTTTTGCTTCTCCCTTGGATGGAGATCTGGCTGTGGTGTCTTGTGCAAGGGGCTTCAGCCGAAGGCCCAACCAGGACCCCATCACTCTCGCCTTACAGTGCAAGAATTTCCTGTCTTCTCCAGAGCTTTATTTCCACACAAAACCAAAAGCCTGGTGAAAAGGTGGCTGAGTGGAGGCTCACAGATTTGTGACATGACAGATGCCCACAGCTCTCACAGCTCCTGCAGTCCCCAAATGCTGACAGCTTGGCACAACTGTGTAACAAATGGGGAACGAGCTCTGATACAAAACCTCCTGGTACATGGGGTTGGGAGAAGCTGCAGCAATTGTGCCCACAGCTGCTGGGCCCCTGGGGCTGGATGGTGCCAGGCCACACCAGCAGCCAAGCCAGCTTCTGATGGACAGGCAGTGGTAGAAGTGCTGGTAGGACACAGACAGCGTGTTCTGTTCACAGCCCCAGGGAAGTTTCCAGCTGCGAGTAAATTCCCCTCGATGTGGGCTTGCTGCCCATGTGATGTGCATGGCTGCACTGAGAGGTCTGAATAAAGCATGCGGAGACCGCAGACCCTACCCCACCCAGGTCTAAGACCTAGCACTTGGCCTTGTTGAACTTAACAAGGTTCCCATGGGCCCACTTACTGAGCTCGTCCAGGTCCCTCTGGATGGCATCCCTGCTTGGTGTGCTGACCCACCACAGGAGCCCCCCTGGGGCTGAGCGCTGTGCCCCTGCCCAGCAAGGAAACAACTAATTCCCAGGCTCCAAACCTCTTTTGTTGGAAGGTCTGGTGCTTCCATAGGAGCTATGCCTATGGGCAACAGAGGGCTGCAGGACCAAGCTTTGCGGGCAGTGCAGCTTGACGGGTCCCTGGGGATCTCCCAAGGAGTGTCCAGCTTGGTTAAGGGACCAGTGCAGTGCTTGAAGCCCAGCCCTAGGCACCCCTCTGAGATGGGGAATTGTCCCAAGCCCAAGGTGACATCAAGATCCCCTCCCAGGGTGCAGGGACCATGCTGGCCCGACCTGGCCACACTCTGCATTGTTCCCAACGCTGTTCCAACCACATCCTTTTTAGCATAATTATTCATTTCAGTAACATAACTAAGCTGTGTAGGCTTCTCTCCCAGTGTCCATTCCCCATGCAGTGGAGCAGGCATGCTCAAGGATGGGGCAAGGAAGGAAAAAGTGGTATTTTCTGATGGACTTGTAGCTGGAGAATAAAACAGCAGCCCCATTCTCGTACCTAAGTGCGTGCTTTCCTTGAACTCTTGTAAATGTAACAGTGGGCCACACTCTCCCTGCTTAATCCACCTCCGCCCAGGCTGCAGGAGATATGCTATGGCTCTGGGGATGCTCAGGTGAGGAGCACAAACATCCTGCAGCAAAGCTGCACCCTGCCTGCCTGCAAGCGCTCGGCGTGGTCTGTGCTGGCTGGCCAGGATGTGCATGTTTGTTTGCTACAAGTTTGGAAAACAGGCATGTGGTGCCAGAGGAGGGATGTCCGCTGGGGATGCAGGGTGGAGCAGGATGAAATCTGAGCAAACACAGAGGTGGAAAAACCCCAGCATATGAAGGAAACTGTGTTTCACATGTGGTCCTGCTGCCTTTCTGAAGCTTAGAAATGGGGGAATCACAGGCACAAAAGGCTGCAAAGTTCCTTCCCGAGATCTAAATATTAGTTTTTACTCATTTTTCATTTTTGAAAACAAACACTGCTGGCCTGGAGCTCATACTAGCAATCCAATTTATTTACCCAGCCCTAGAACAAAGGGTTGCACTGTGGTGCTCCTGCCAGCCTCGCAACCACTGCTGGAGCAACAGCTCCAGCAACAGTGAAGGCAAAACCCTGCTCTGGGTGTGGAAAACATGCCTGTGCCATCCAGTAGGATATGGAAAATAGATTAGAAGCACTTGGACTTTACACAGCCAAGTTACAGGCAGCCACGCAAGGAGCCTCTCCAGCACCAGGAGACATCCCCACACTTGAGCCGTCTGTGCGTGTTCCAGCACTGCACTGGAGAAGCTCGCAGCAACCAGTGCTGGGTGCGGGAGGCCAGGGGCTGCAGCTGCCACTCCGCTCCCTGCCTCCTCCCACTTGCAGAGAGGCAGTGGATGGAGCTGGGGGATGCACTTGTGTGCATCCCCTTGGGTTTCAGCAGATCAGATGTTATAACCTGAGAGTGAGATGTCCACTCTCAAAAGTGAATCACAGCATCCTGAGCACTGCCAGCAGCGTCCTGCCCACCTGGTGCCGGGTGCATGTTGCTGACGTGCTCTGCCGAAGGGTGACCACTGCGGCCTGCTGACAAGGGCTCCTGTGAAAGCTGGTGGGTGTCAGCCAGCCCATGGGACACAAAAGCAGCAGCAACCACACTGTGCGGGCTTGGGACCATGGGGGAGCAGCACCCAGTGCTGCTGTGGAGAAAAACCTTCCTCCTGCCTTCAGAAAATTGGAACTTTACACATGTTTTTGGATGCTGGCCCCTGCTTGAGGCCAGCCTCAACCATCCCAGAGGTGCAGCCACTGCTTGCAGTACTCATGTGTGAGGAGCTGAGCACCATCCTTATCCTGCAGGACTGGAAAAGATGGAAGTTCCCAGGATAAGAAGAGTAAGCTTTAGCCATAGCTGCACAGGCTGCTTGCAGGATGCTGTAATCACACTGCTTCTCTTCACAGGCTGGAAAGAAACAGGCATTTGGAGGTGCTAAGATCAGATACTCAGAATTCACTCATCAGAAGAAAGGAGCTCGGCAGACTTCATTCCCTCTGAATCTCTTGATAGGAGCAGTTCGTAACATTACCACAGTGTGCAAAATCTCCTTTCCCTTCTGCTGAGGGGAAAAGAAGCTGGAGATATGAGCCAGCAGTGTGCCCTGGCAGCCAGGAGGGCCAATCGTATCCTGGGGTGCATCAAGCACGGCATCGCTAGTAGGTCAAGGGAGGTGATTGTCCCGCTCTACTCTGCGCTGGTGCGGCCTCACCTCGAGTACTGTGTGCAGTTCTGGGCACCACAGTATAAAAAGGACATGAAACTGTTGGAAAGTGTCCAGAGGAGGGCTACGAAGATGGTGAAAGGCCTGGAGGGGAAGACGTACGAGGAACGGCTGAGGTCACTGGGCCTGTTCAGCCTGGAGAAGAGGAGGCTGAGGGGAGACCTCATCGCAGTCTACAACTTCCTCGTAAGGGGGTGTCAAGAGGCAGGAGACCTTTTCTCCATTAACACTAGTGACAGGACCCGCGGGAACGGGGTTAAGCTCAGGCAGGGGAAATTTAGGCTGGACGTCAGGAGGGGGTTCTTCACAGAGAGGGTGGTTGCACACTGGAACAGGCTCCCCAGGGAAGTGGTCACTGCACCGAGCCTGTCTGAATTTAAGAAGAGATTGGACTGTGAACTTAGGCACATGGTCTGAACTTTTGGGTAGACCTGTGCGGTGTCGAGAGTTGGACTTGATGATCCTTAAGGGTCCCTTCCAACTCAGGATATTCTATGATTCTATGATTCTATGATATAGGGAATAATTGTTCCTGCAGCAGCAGAAAGGGAGGGAAAAAGGTTAAAACCATGAACGATGTAAAGTACACAAGCTGGCTAATTGCCATTTCCACGTGATGGCTGATGAGAAAGAAAAAATGTCTCAGATTTGACCTTGAATGCATTTTTCTCACAAAAAAAAAAAAAAAAAGAGAGATGCCACTGTAGGCACCTGCTCCTCTCCTGTAGCAGCAGGAGCGGAGCAGAGCCCTAGCAGGCTCAGCTCGTAGCTGCCTCTGCTGCCCTTTGGGGGACTTTGTTTCATATTGCACAGCTTCCTGAACATTCACTGAAGCAGAGCCTGAATACTGCTGTCCCACCTCCTGCATCCACCCCATCCCCAGCAGGCAGCAGCGTCGCACCACCCCGTCCCCTCCAACCCACACCTCCAAATGTGTCAACTGCAACCCGTGCATAGCCAAAATCACAAGTAATTTTAAGGGGATGAAAGACCCAGATGTTGTTAAGCAGATGTTGTCTTCTTTCTGCTCAGATTCATTTGCTCGTGTCCCCTTGCAGCCAGTACCAACCTCTGCATCTCCAGGTGACAGCTCAGGTGAGACCAAGGGCCTCAGCTCCCCCACACCCAAGGCTCCAGCAGACCTCGCTGGGCTCAGTGGCTCTGATACTTCTGACATTTCTTTTTCCAGGGGCAGGAGACATTCAGTGCTTCAGCAGGGAGAGTTTGGGCAAACTGTTAGTGTATCTGGAGGCTACCAGAAATCAGGGTGTGGGTGAGAGCCCCTCCTTAGACATTTCCAGCTTTTGCTGGATGACTGCAGTCAGTGTAATGTAGGAAAGGAATCTCCTAACACCTTGCAGGAGCTCAGCCCCACGGCTGGTTTGAGTGCACTGGGAATAAGACAAAGAAGAAAGAAGACATGATCTGACTGGAACAAGCACGGGATGTGTTCCTCAGCTTGGCATTTGCAGCAAACTTGGACATCTCCGTTAAAAAAATAAAACTGGAATGCATAAGCGGAGACTATCCCTATTTCTAGCTGTGGCTCCTCCCCTGTGTATTTGGCCTCCCTGACAACTCAGTAATTCAAAGCACTTCTTTTTGAGCTATAAAAAGTGCCTGAGTGGTAATGCAATTTCTGGGAAGACAAATAAGAGGAGAGCACGCATGAAGAGTGCAGGGTGAGCTCGTGGGGCTGGTGAGGAGCAAGTCATCCAGCTGAGGCCAAGAGCATCTTACCAGCAGATAAAGGAAGCTAGGAGCACTTTGTACCAGTGTGGGAGAAAACTGGAGCTATCTCCTAAAGGGGTTAATGCTGACCCTGACACCAGATCCACACTTCCAGCTGAGCCGTATGAACCATGAAAGCTCTGGGTAATAGAGTGAGGCCACAGAATTCAGCAAGCCCAGAAGTGCGTACCTCTGCCCTCTCCAGAGAAGTGTTTACCTCCACAAAAGCAGTCAGGCCTTGCTGACAGTAGGAACATTTCATTCCCGTTTGTGAAGTAAACAAAGCATTCCTTGCTGGGAAAACACAGGATCTCCACCAGGTTACGAACTGGGAACAATGCCACCAGAAGAGATTTTCCCAGGCCACGCAGAAGTCAAGAACTTCCTCTGCCTCCACCTCAGCGCTGCCTTAAAACCTCAAAAACCTTTACTCATCACTCAGAGGTGGAACATGACTGTTGTTGGAAGCAATTCTGAAGGCTGTACTGCTGAAGTGAGCGGCCCACGAGCAGTGGCCTAGTGACGGTGTGCTCGGTGTGCTGGTGACCACAGCTGTGGTGCTGAGGGACCCGTGGGGGTGAGCATGGCCGCTGCCCAGCCCTCTCGGCTGTATGAGCGCTACCAGTGCCCAAGCAGGGCGTGATTTGCTGTTCAGTTCTGCGGATCACAGAGGGTGTGCAGAGCCCCACCCTGAATCAGTGGGGAGCCTTGTGGGCAGCAGGCCAGAAACCCAAGGGATGCATCTGGCTTGTACAGAAGGTGCAAAAGGCTCTTTGTGACTCCTTCCTATGGCCACTGCCCTGAGCTACACTCGCCCCAAATGCACAAAGTGCCTTCCGCACCCAGAGGTCAGAGCCAAGTGGAGCTGCCAGCCCCAGACGTGTCTCCAAGGACAGGCAGTGCACAGGGTGGTGCTGTGGGCCCGGCCTCAGCGCTGGTGCCACAGGGCGCAGAGGGCACTCAGGCACTGCAGCATGTCCCCAGGGAAGTGTGGTCACGGCTGTCAGTGTTCAACAAGTGACTGGACCGTGCTCGTAGATATGTGGTTTAACTTTCAGGTTGCCCTGCATGGAGCCAGGTGTTGGACTTGATCTTCAGGGATCTCTTCCAACTCAGGATATTCCATGGGCTGTCTAGTGGAAGAGGGACAATTCCAGGCTTCCCGCAGCAGCGTGCCCCTGTGTTGTGCCATGAGCACCTTGCAACACTATTTGCGCTTACGAAACCCTGTATTCTTGCTCGCTTCCACGTAAAAATAATGTCTGGAAAACACTGTTTTCCAGCCAGCATCTGCTAATTAAAATAAAAAGCAATGCCATACACTCTCTAGAGAGCCCTGGGCTGCCTGCATAGAATAAAAGAGACAAATGTTAACAATAAATAGCAAGTCTCCAGCCTGGCCCTGATGAGAAAACCCTCTTCTCCCAATGAGTCCCTTTGTTTACTGCAACTTGCCTCTTCTCTGCATGGTAAATATTTAATGTGCCATCTTCAGCAGCCCAGCTGCTGGAAGAATAGTGCTGTTGGGGGTGCAGGGGTCTGTGCCTGTACAGGAGGAGCTGGGTCACTTGGCAAAGCAAGAGCCAGGGGATAAAAACTGCAGGACCTCAAGGAACAGACTCCCCCAGGCCCATGGCATCTGGTGCTGTGGGACCGATAACCACACAAGTCTGGTCCATCTGGGAAGAGTACAGAGCAATGCTGTTAAATTGGGATTAACTGTAATTACATAAAGCTGGGTACCAGTCATACTATGCCGAAGGCAGCAAAATTATGAAAGTCCTGGAATAAAGTAATCACAGCTTTGGTAATCTGTTTTGTTAGTTTGGTAACAGCAAAGAAATAGTCTTCTCACTGCAAGACTAAGGATGGAAGACCTGGGCAACTCAAGTCAACCTGGCAGCCTGAGTTTCATGACCAAGCTACGAAAAAAGGCTGGTAACCTCACTATGAGCTGCATAAAGCTTACTGAGTGCTGGAGCTACATGATTTCACAGTAGCTGCTGAGAAAAAAAAGAGTGTTTTTGTAGTTACCATGCTGATGCTTTTTGCTTTGATGGGAACAGAGAATGCAATGATGCCTGCCTGTCCCAGCACCAAAGCAGCATGCCTGGCTCAAGGCACAGCAGGAAAGGGTTCAGCAAGCATGTACTGAGCCCCACGGATGGCACAGACACAGCTGATGGACATACTCACCTTGAAGCCCATGGTGGGGGCAGGGAACACCTGGGATCTCCCCTCTGCTGGCCTGAAGGTGATGCCAGAAGCCATGAGCTGGGTGTGCAGCCTGGCATGAGGCTCAGCCCAGCCTGATGGTACAGCCACGGCCACGGCTGCCCCACAGCCTTTGTGCTGCAGAAGTTACACAAGGAAGCTGCGCATGCTAGTAAGTAAAATATTAGATGTCCGCATGCAGCTTTGAGCCAGTAACTTCACCTTCTGCATGCAGACCAGGGGTAATTTACCTCCCACCCTGATTAGCCGCAAACAGCAAACAATGTACAATGCATCCAGCAGCAGCTGGGGACTCGCACATCCGGACTAAAATACCGTCTGTGCTGCTCATTGCATGTCCCCTTTGAACAGTCTGTCCCCAGGAAGATTTCCTCTTTGGTGAGTGCAGAATAAATCAGGTGAGCCTGTGGCAGTGATCAGGACCAGAATCCAGCCTTTCTTCCACTTCTCCCACTGCTGCATTGCTCTCGTTGCCATCTTGGCAGCAGCAGAATCCTGACTGCTTGGTTGAATTCTCTGCACCCAGTAAATGCTGGGTACTTAGGCACGGCCCTGCACACCTGCAGGCTGCTGGCAAAGCACCTGCCAGCAGAGCCTGGGGCACCTGGCGCTGTGCTCACCTCTCCTCCAAATGTTGCTCACTGTATGCTGGTATCTGTAATTATCAACGTTCTTAAATAAATAAATAAATAAATAATATAAAAATATATATTTTAAGGTAAACTGTCAGATTTGCGTAAGAATAAGCTTGCAAAGATGCATCAACATCTGGCTTAAGCCCTATTCTTGCTTTCTCTGAATCACAGATCCAGACAGGTTCTGGCTCAAATACATCTGCGTTTCAGAAGCCAGAGTCTCTGGAGCCTCAGCCTCATGCAAAGGCTGGTGCTGGTTTTAGCACGCAGTTTTCTTCCTCTTTGAAGCATCTGAAGCCAGATGATTACAAATATAAGAACTCAAACTATTTTGTCCTGGATACCTTTTAAAATGTTTCTTTCCAGCTGCCAACCAAGCAGAGAAGACAGTGAGCTGCAAAACTGTGGATGAGCGATGAACATGGCAAGACAAGAGCAGCAGCTTCAGCCCTGTGCCCCTGCTCTGCCCTGAGGTGTTTCCCCAAGCACCTGCAGCCCTGAGCAGCAGGAACCCAGCCCTGTGCCGCAGACCTGGCACCTCCTCATGCCTGGCACCCGCTGCCTCGCCGTTACCCACTGTCCCCATCCTCCCCTTGGTTTTCTGGGCTCAGGGTTGCTGCCACTGCCAGCCAAGGGGACAGCAGGTGCTGAGCTGGGGATCAGGCTTCTCATGGCTGTGATGTCCCCCAGCCCCGTCCTCCTGTGCAGTCCTAGGTGCGTTCTGGGGCAAGCCCCCATGCTAGTTGCCAGCTGGCCCATAAATGTCACATTCCCACCTGAAGCAACCTGGCAGCAGGTGTCCCCACCTTCTATGCCACACCTATTTATTGTCCTGGAGCTCAGCCACTTTTTGAGTCCAGGATCACAGAAAAACCTCAGTTATTTCTCCCCCTGCCCCTTCCCCCACCCCCCCTTTTTTTTGTTTAAATCCCAGCTTTCATTAAAGAGAAAGACAGACCTCATACAGCTAATCTGGTAAAAGACAAGCTATTTTCTTTCACACAGATGAAGCTGTGGGGATGGAAATAAGTTTCTAAGTGAGACTGAAAAGAGCCGAGATGACTCATTTCTTTGCTGCTGAAACTGTATTCACTCCCAAGCACCTCTAATTCCTATTAAAATAAAATACACCAAGAGCATTGGGGAACACTTGGGACAAAGCACAAGAGCTCGTTTTTTCCTGGAGATGAAAGAGCAGAGAATTAATCCCCTGTATCACCAACTCCCCCAGGATGGGCTCAGCTGGCTTCATCCCTCACTCTCCACAGACAGAAGCTATTTTTTCCTGTTCTTGCCAGTGTCAATATGTTTCTTTAAATATCTGTTCAGAGAGGCTATATATATAGGAACACTCTGGTGCTTTTGAAAGGAGCCTCATTTCCTGTGCAAGAACTTAAGATCTTGGCAAAACTGCTGGCGGCTGCAGCATCTGAACCACAAAAATTGTTTTCTAAAAGTGAAGATGTCAGAAGCAAAATGGCATTTCCTCTGCGATGGCAAGCTGCACTGAGCCACGTCCCAGTTGCCGTGGGTGGGGAAGGGACACAGTGTTCCCCCCACAGTGGCACGGCCAAAAGCGGGGATGCTGCAGGAACTGCCTCCCACCTGCACTGGGCCACGAGCCTCCAGCAGCTCCCATGCCAGCGGGATGAAATAACCCTACTACCCTCGACCCAAAACGAAACTGGCCCTTGCAGCCTGCAGTGCTGTGTTTTGGGCTTTTCAGCAGCAGAATGGTGGAAGCCACCGCAGAATAACGAGCTGGTTTTGGTGCTGATTTGGGACAGTGGGGTGGCATCATGCTGCAGAAGGCAACAGCAGTGGTGCTTGTACCCACAGGAACCAGCACCAGGGCAGAGCTCTCAGGATGGAACCGAAGCTCTTGGGTCATGCAAAGGAGGAATATGAGGATCCACAAGCAGGCAATTGCCTGAACCCACAGAGACCCCAGGGACCATGAGCTTACAGTTTTGCACCATGCTAGTTACCTTGGAGGGTACAAGCAGCAGTGAAGACAGCTCAATGATCACCTGCAACTGCACATATGACTTCCCAGGGGAATTACTTAGTTGTAAATTGCTATTTTTGGTGGTCCTGCACCAACAACATGTGGTTCTAAGGACCCAGCTATAGCTGCAAACAAGAAAGAGAAGGTGGATGCAGTGGGCAATCAACAATCCATGTTTCTCTTTGCTACTGGGTGCCCTGCTTAGAAAAAAAAACTTGCAGAGAAGATGAAGTGAAAGCTTTTTAGATTTCCTGGAAGAGTTTTAAACAAGAAGTGTCTTCTCCCAGCACTTGGCCACTATCAGGACAAACCACAGTGGACGAATGCCCAAAGACACCTGATGGGTAGTGGATGTGGCACACAGCTATGACACATCTCCTGACACAAACCTCAGGGGATCTGTCTCTGGGGATGAACACAAAACTTCTGCATCTCTGCTCAAGCCTTAAGGAGCAACGGAAACCACCAGCCCTGTCCCAACCTGGCTGTAACCCAGAGGGAGAGCTTTATAACAGGACAGGAACATCATCAAAGCCCAGCAAGCCGCTTCTCACTGTTGCTCTGGGCACTTACGCCCACAAAGGAAACTTCCCCCATTACTCCTTTCTGAGCACATTTGCCCCTCTCCAGCATTTGGTTTCCCAAAAGCGGAAAGGGACTTGTGCAGGACCCTAAAAGGCAGTGAGCCAGAATTGTTCTGGATGAGGAAGGAAACTTTCCCATACATTCAGGTTTCTGGATGGTGATCGTCCCTACCAGCAGTGCCAGGGATGCTCCTGGAGCTCAGAGCACTGCCAGCATGGAGGGGCTCCCGGGTCCCCCTGCTGTCATCAGAAGACCCCACAGGCAAGCTGTGAAGCTACAGTGGACAACAGCAGTGCACCAGCCAGCATATGGCACAGCACAGGTGACAGCACTGTGCTGGCATCTCAGCGGCCATCCTTTGGAAGGGATTGGGGCAGAGGTGGCTCGGCACATCTACACAAAGCCAATGGCTCTGGGAAGTGCCAAGGCAGATGGTGCGCAGCAGCAGCACCAGGAGGTTTTTGTGTCCTGCTGTGATGCTCTGCACTTAGTGTCATCTGTGTGCATCCTCCCTACCTCACAGAAATCCTTCTTCCTTCTGACACCATTTCTGCTCTCAAGATCTTGTCTCATCTAAGTGCTGAACATCTTGTCTCCGCCAAACCAGCACATTGTGTCCACGCAGAGTGAGCCAGCCCCATCAAGGCACAGAAACGTCCACAGGGGACAGGTGCAGGGAGAAGCGAAAGGAAGCCCAAGCAGGGAAGGGCACCCACCTAAGCGAGCAGGTCTTAGCTTCAGAAGCTCAGTACAGAAAGAAGAATTTGCAGAGAATGCAAACTTCACAGTAGGTTAGCAGCCACGTGAAATAAAAGCATCTATCTCAACATATGGTAGAATTTTCACTTTTGGTGGTTTTTCTCCTTGCTCAGACAGCTTTGCTCTGTCCGAAGATTTATTCTACTGAGGTTGAAGCAGTGAGCAGCACTGAATCCCAGCAAGGGAAACACTGACAAAAGGGAGAAAGCTGTTGCAACAGCCATGGCAGCAGTGCACCCCATATGGCCATGCACTGGCAGGACAGCACAAGTGAAGGATCTGGCATCCCTGTTACTCAGCTTTCCATTAAAACAACCAGCAATGACAGTAAAAGAAAAGGGGAGCAGTCAGGCAGGTGCCAAAGCCAGGGAGCCACGTCTCTGGGGCTCGTGGAGCAGCTACCACCCAGCAGGGAGCCAGCCAGGGCCAGCACATGGCAGCAGCGTATCAGAGACATCATGTTTTGCTGTGCCCTCACGTTTTCCACATTTGCATCACTGGCAAAACTAAGACACAAGCACACATGAAGAAAAGAGACCACCAGGAAAGTTATTTTGACATATCCCTAAGCCAATGGACATCAACAGGGCAGACCATTGTGCAATGTGATGACAACCACAAGAGCATCCCACCATGAGAGCTTCATATGGCGCTTTTTTTTACCAACCTGACTCTTTGACCACAGAAAATGGGTGCTACCAAACCCAATTAGGTGTCATCCAGGCTCACTGGAAGCCTATTTTGACATGCCTTCTATCTGTAGGGGCTCTTTTAGCCCAAGATATTGCTACTGCTGCTATGGGACCTGCAGGTTTTGGAGGCAAGGATGGAATGAGCCTGTGTGCATGTGGAAACCTGGTAAAATCATAATTTTGAAAGCCATTTGAGAAAATGTATGAACCTTTGTAAAGAAAAGTCACTTTCAAAAAAAAACAAACACCAAAACCCAAAAAACAAAACTCAAAAAGCCACCCAGCATGAGGTTTCTATAATAAAACCTCAAAAAGAAGAAGTTTGACAAACACTGTGGATGACCAATGTGTGGAAGATCCGAGCAGTGCCTGTGAAGTTCCCCATACTAGAGAGAAAGCAAGAATTATGCAAAAAGTAGAAAGGAGTAAGCCAGGAAATTGCAGAGCAGAACACTCACAAGAACCAAAAGTCACACAGGGAACGAGCCAACCCTTCGAAGAGCACCTCCGAGAAACACATGCCGTGTTGTTTCTCATCAGGAGCCTTCCTCTGCATAGTGCCACATTCCACGTTAAACCCTTAGTCGCATAAGAAACAGTGTGGCCAGCAGGTCGAGGGAAGTGATTGTCCCCCTGGTGAGGCCACACCTTGAGTACTGTGTTCAGTTTTGGGCCCCTCACTACAAGAAGGACATGGAGGTGCTTGAGCAGATCCAGAGAAGGGCGACGAAGCTGGTGAGGGGCCTGGAGAACAAGTCCTACGAGGAGCGGCTGAGGGAGCTGGGCTTGTTCAGCCTGGAGAAGAGGAGGCTCAGGGGCGACCTTATCGCTCTTTTTAGGTACCTCAAGGGAGGCTGTAGCGAGGTGGGGGTTGGCCTGTTCTCCCACGTGCCTGGTGACAGGACGAGGGGGAATGGGCTAAAGTTGTGCCAGGGGAGGTTTAGGTTGGATGTTAGGAAGAGTTTCTTTACTGAGAGGGTTACGAGGCATTGGGATGGGCTGCCCACGTGAGTGGTGGAGTCACCATCCCTGGAGGTCTTTACAAGACGTTGCGATGCAGCGCTCAGTGACACGGCGCCCCCGGGCACCACAGCGGTGCCGAGCGCCGGCGCGAGCCCCGCCGAACATGGCGGCCGCCGACCCCGGCAGGAGGCTGGCCCCGCCCCCCCGCCCGGCCCGGCCCCGCCCCGCCCCGCCCCGCCCCGCCCATACCTGGGCGCGCTCGAAGCTCTCCCGCTCCGCCTCCAGGCCGCCGCCGGCCGCCCGCCGGCCGAGCACCTTGGGCAGCGGGTTGCCCGCCTGCTTCATGGAGCTGCTCACGCGGTCCATGCCCCGCCGCGCCCGCCGCCGTTCCGGCCCCGCCGCGCCCTCGCAACCGCTCCGCTCCGACCCGCCGCTGTCCGTGCCACGCGCCATTGGCCCACCTACCTGTCACTCACGAACGGGCCCACCCCACCCACACCGCCCACTCCCCGCCCCTTCGTTCTCATTGGCCGCTCCCAACGCCAGTCAGAAGGAGCCTCCTCCCCCCCGAGGGCCGTCCTCGGGCTGGCGCATGCGGCCAGCTCTCGCACCCCCCCCCCGTCACTGGTCGGACTCCACGCCACTCAACGTCAGCTCCCGCCCCTCCGCGGGAGCCACGCCCCTTGTCCCGCCTCTACGGACAACAATAACTGCGCGCGCCCCGCCCCCTGCTGGTGCCCTGCGGTGATTGGTTCTCGCACCTGCCGCTCACGGCCTCTGCCCCTCCCTCCCCTCCCGCCTGGCGCCACCTGGCGGCCGGGGTACCGCTGCGCAGCGCCCGGCCCGGGCCCGAGGGTGGCGATGTCCGTGGTCGCGGTGTCTCCGAGGCTGGATTATCTCTGGATGATCTCTGACCTTGGCAAAGGGCAGCAGCGGGGCTGCGCTGGGTTTGTGCCAGACGGGTTCCTGGGTCTCAAAAACCAGCCGCATAAAAGCAGTGTCTCTGTTTCTGGTGGGATGTAGCTGGGCACAGCTGTCTCGTCAGCTGCTGCCTGTTGGAGGTGACAGGACGATCTGGGAGAAGCTGCTTAGGATGTGGGTTGGGTTGTTGTGAGCTGTTCTGCAAGCAGTAATACCCTGGGTAGCTCACTTTTGTGGCTTTTCAGCTGAAACAATTGCACAAGTGCCCTCCTGCAGGTGCCCTGTGGGACGTGTGAGCAGGCTGTGCAGTACACCTCACAGATGTCCACACTTGTGCCTTGGATATCAGATTCTCAGCTGCTGGAAACGGCATGCACTGTGTGTCCAGCAAGGCCACCTCCTCCCACCCCAGCTCATCTTGACTCCCTGTCTGCATTCTCTCTAATGCACTTTCTGGAAACCTGCCTCCTTTCTTGGGGCTGGTCCCAGAGGAAGTTTAATGTGTTTAAGTCAGCCACTGTTAGAGCAAGATGATTAATAATTGAAGAAATGAAGTCATTACCGAATAGAGATGAAGAAAAGAAAGGACAGAGGGACACAAAAGGAAAAGGAAAGAAAGGTCACACCCCTCTGCGTGGCTAAAGCCATCCTGTTCCCACATGGCCCCCCAGCAGGCAGGACTGGATGCTGGAGGGCTAGATGCACCTCAGCCCTGGGCTAGTTACCCCATGGCTGTGAGCTGTGCTCACTTCTTCCTCTTACTGAAGAGCAGAGTCAATTCCTCTCCTTCCACAGCCAGGGCTTGGTGCTCATGCTGGGACCTGGGCTGCTCCGTTCTCTTGCCCAGCTCCAAGAGGTTGGGCTGCAGCCTGGAAGCAAAGGGCAGTGGGGCAGCCTGTCATGGGGATGGACAGCAACTTCCCCACTGTCACCCAGCCCAGTGCAGTGGATTTTGCAGATCTGGGGCAGGAGGCCTTGATGTGTGTCTGGGGCTGTGGAGCATGATGACCTGCCTTTCAGTAGCTACCAGAGATGCCTGCCACCTGTGCGTCTTCTGTAGCATGAAGACCATGGGTCTGGTGTCTGCTGGGACATGGGCAGGACCATGTGTCCCCTCTCTCCCTTCCTTAGGGCAGTGCAGTGCTCAGCAGCAGGTGACCCCTGGTGAGCGCTGGCTCAGGCTGGGCAGAGGGGACAGGGCTGGTCTGTGTCTAACTGCAGGGCTCTGCAGGGTGGCCTCCCCTTGCTGCTCAAGCGCTTTGAGGCTCCGTCCATCCATAATGGCCCTGGAGGATGCTGCTCCCTCTTTGCTGGGACAAGGCTTCTCAGCTTGATCTCAGCCCTAAGGACCTCCAAGCCACAGGGAACAAGAAATGACAGGAAAGAGGCCAGAAGGATCAGAAGGGATGGAAGGGGCTGCGGGCCCTGACTGGGGTGGAGGAACGCTATGTTCCCAAGGGTTTCCAACTGCCCTCCCCAGCCAGAGCTGGGAGACTCCCAGGGTCCCACTGCCACACTCCCCCCCATCCCCCCCGTGGCCTGGCCCAGGCTCAGCGAGAGCACAGATATCCCTTGTTTCAGCAAGAAAACAGAGGCACAGAGAGCTCCACAGTCCTTCCTCTGTTATCCAGCTGGCTGTACTGGAGCAGGCGGGCACAGAGCTCTGTGCAAAGATCCTGCCGCTCTCTTTCCCCCTGGAGGTGAGATCCCAAACAGGCCTCCATGCTTCAGTCACCCTTGTAGACACCCCAAGGCATAAGCCCTTGAGCCCACCAGAGCGGATGAGCTGTCCCTGGTGGGCATATCTCCTGGAGGGCAGTGGCTGAAACAAGCCTTCCACAAATGCAATCATGTAACCAGAAATACAACCCTGGTGATAGGGTTATTTGCTCAGACCCTGGGACAAAAATGTTTTACAAGCCAAAGTGCCCCCCTGGAGCAGGGTGAGGACAAAGTCTTGGGTGCAGGGCAGTGGTCCAGATCCAGCAGGAGTGTCCCTGGTGGAGCAAAAGGCATGTGGTGTCTTCCCCTGGGGCAAGTAGAGCCTACACATGCAGGCTTTATAATCTTTTGATTCCATTTTTTTAATGCTTTGGGCAAAAGAGATGCTGCTGCTGAATCCTTGTCAGCTAGTGCCATCAAAGTGCCTTTGTGGGAAGCAGCCCTGGCCAGCTGTGCAAGGTGGTGAGTGGGGAAAGGAAGACAAGAATCTCATGCAGGACTGCCAGCTCCCACCTGGGAGCAGCCAAGACAGAGCAGCCAGTTGCAAGGGTCTTGGAGAGCTTAGCTATGGAGTGTGAGGGCACCATGTGGTCCTTATCTCCATCTTGAGTAAGCTCTGCTATTTGCGCAGGTTTTTCAAGGAGGGATGCAAACCCAAGCATCACCAAGCCTCAGCAGCTGTATCTGCTTATCCAAGAATCCAAAAGCAGAGCTGAGCATGGTTTGTAGATGGACTTAAGGAGAAGACCCGAATTCAACAGGAACCTTGGGCTGCAGTGCTGCTGGGGTGGCTGCCTAGGTGAAGAACTTGCTGAGGAACGGGGCCTGGAGGTGGGAAGTGCTTGCCATCTGCTGGAGAGCTTCCTCACTGCAGGGCAGCAGCTCGGCAGGAGCTCAGCAGGAGCACTGAGACAGGCACCCAGCCCTTGGTTGACCATCTCACGTGTGCCACTTGTGCCGGGGGTGGGAAAGGCTATTCTCCCCCCAGGGTAGGACATTAAAAGCTTGCTTTGCTTCTGTATTAGGAGTCAACCTTTGACTGCCAGAACGTGATCACTGAGAAAAGGTTTTCTGTGTATGACTTGGGGTGCGCAGGTTTGTGCGGAGGACCTTGTGCTTGTTGCAGAAGAGCATGGGCAGTGAAGAGACAGTGGCTACAAGAGAGCACGGGCTGTAGATCCAGAGAGCCAGAAGTTATCCCTGTCTTCTCTTTATGATACTGTCACCAGAGCTCATGTGGAGCACTGTCCTTGATTTTCTGCATTTGTGAAATCCTACAGTCTGATCTGCAGATATCACATGTATCTCAGCATCAGTGAAGACAACAGGAGGACAAAATACCATGTAATGTCGGGTGTTCAGAAATATCAGGTGCTGAGTATCTCAAAGGTGACACACATATGATTTCCTCTTAGTTTATCTGAGCTGCAGCTGCTGTACCTAAAACAGTCACTCAGTGCTACAGCTGCTGGGCAAACCCATCTCATCTCCGGCCAGGTTGGTGCTCAGTGCTGAGGGCATCCTCAGGTAAACCAGGATACACATGCATGGCTGTAATTTGGCAAAGGCAGCCTGTCCTTGGAAGTGTTACCAATGTCTGTGGGGGCCAGATCCTGACAAAGCAGCTGGCTACCTCCCAGTCTTCAGTGGGGCTTGTCTAGGCACCCTGAATTTATCTTGGCAAATTGCACAAACTGCAAGAATATATTTTTTCCTTGAAGTGTGCTTAGAAACTGTTGGTGTCTTTCTGCTGACATTTACCAGAATTACTCATCCTGATATATAAATTTTCATCCAAGAATTTCAATGCAATTTCACAAGAAGCACTGTAGACCATACAGTCCTGTAGGACTGGCTGGAATCAAACATGAACAGTCCCAAACGATGCAGACCAAGGATCCATCTAGCCCAACACTAATGTCTCCAGATGTGGGCAGACTCCTTGAAGAGAAAGGAAAATGTTTGTGCTGACTCCCTTGAATGCACGTGCAGCCTCCAACCATTCTCATTTTACAAATCTTCTTGAGCTTATCACTTTGAAATTCATGCCCTGGCTCAGACACATGGATATTTCCTTGTGTTCTCCATGTCCCTTGGCAAGATCTCATCTGAGATCTTGCTTGTCTTTCTCAGAATTGCAGCACCCTGCAGTCTGACTTCCCACATGCTCCGTCATGTTCCTTCTGTTTCTTACTGATTTGTTCCCAGTTTAAGCCCAATTTCCCCACAGTAGTGATGTAGCAGCTTCTGGGGCACTGGGATAATGTGACCCTCAGGTGAAACTCCAAAACTGAGAGACAGTGTGGTGTGGCAGTCTACCTTGAGGGCTAAGAAAAGACTTTCTCCTGCATCCCAAATCTGTTCTGGTAATGAATCCAAAGATACCATGTGTGGTTTCTATTGAAAGCTGAAACACACCATACGGCAGAGGTTTTATAGATTCCATAAATAGCTACTATTTAGGATGTATGATATAGAGGAGGTTTTAGAAATCAAAATATTTAGAGATTTGCGTTATTTGTCTTGGCAGGAAGGAGCAGCCAAGACTGAAATTCAAAATTGTCCTTCAAGGAAGGAATGGAGTTGAAGAAAACAGTGAAATGGGGAAATAGCAGAGGTGTCAAAAGCTCCAAGAATTCCCTTTGCAATGAATGAAATCAGGAGACACATTCTGGTATATCTGAAAGGATCACAAATTCATTCAAAAATCTAGGCACATATATATTCCTGATAGAAAATATTGATTTTCAAAATGAATCATGACATTTCCATCAAAACCATATTTGAATATTGCAAGAACATCCAGAACAGTCAGCTAAAAGCAGCTCTAAGGGGGCTGTGTCAGTGTGAGCTGCATTAGCAAGGACGTCTCCAACTCATTCCCCAGCCTTTTCTCCTCCTCACAGTTTTATTCTAGTCCCCGCGTGGAGATGTGCAACAGGTGTGTTAATATTGGTCAAGATATGAAATGTGTGTGAATGCTGGATGTGAAAGCACTGGTAGAAGTGGCAGGAGCAGGAATATGAGAGCAGCAAGTATTAGTAGCACTTAGGGTAGCAGGTCATCATGACTCCAGTGCATCACAGTCTCCATCTCTCCTCTCCTCTCCTCTCCTCTCCTCTCCTCTCCTCTCCTCTCCTCTCCTCTCCTCTCCTCTCCTCTCCTCTCCTCTCCTCTCCTCTCCTCTCCTCTCCTCTCCTCTCCTCTCCTCTCCTCTCCTCTCCTCTCCTCTCCTCTCCTCTCCTCTCCACTTGCAAGCTCCAGGCCCAGAATCAGCTCTTCAGCTGGTCCAGGGAATCTACTTAATAGAATAACAGAATGGTTTGGGCTGGAAGGGACCTTAAGGATCATCTAATTCCAACCCTTCTGCCATGGGCAGGATCACCTCCCACTACATCAGATTGCCCAAAGCCCCATCCAATCTGGCCTTGAACACTCCCAGGGATGGGGCATCCACAGCTTCTTTGGGCAGCTTGTGCCTCACTACCCTCTGATTGAAAATTTTCCTCCTAAAATACCTAATCTAAATCTACCTTTCCTTAGTTTAAAACCATTATCCTATCACTACTCTCCCTAACAAAGAGTACCTCTCAGCTTTCCTGTAGCCCCCGGTAGGTACTGGAAGGCCACTGTAGGGTCTCCCTGGAGCCTCCTCCTCTCCAGACTGAACAACCCCAACTCCCTCATCCTGTCTTCACAGGAGAGCTGATCCAGCCCTCCAATCATCCTCATGGCCTCCTCTGGACTCGCTCTGACAGGTCCATGTCCTTCTCGTGCTGGGGGCCCCAGAGCTGAACACAGGGCTCCAGGTAGGGTCTCATGAGAGCAGAGCAGAGGGGGAGAATCACCTCCCTTTCCCTGCTGGCTGCACTGGTTTTGATGCAGACCAGGGTGGAGTTGGCTTTCTGGGCTGCAAGTATACATTGCCAGCTCATGTCAACCTTCTCATCAACCAGCACCCCCAGGTCCTTCCCCTCAGGGCTGCTCTCAATCTATTCTACGCCCAGCCTGTATTTGTGCTTGGGAGCACCCTGGCCCAGATGCAGACCTTGCACTTGGCCTTGTTGAACTTCACGAGGTTCACACAGGCCCATCTCTCAGGCCTGTCCAGGTGCCTCTGGATGGCATTCCCTTTGTCGTGTCGACAGCACCACACAGCTTGGTGTCATCCTCAAACCTGTTGAGGGTGCACTCAATTTCACTGTCTATGTCACCAACAAAGATGTTAAACAGTGCCGGTCCCAATACCAATCCCTCAGGAACACCACTCATTACTGATTTCCACTTGGACATTGAGTCATTGACTGCAACTCTTTGAGTGACACCATGCAGCCAATCTGGACCACTTCCCCCCCTGGGAGTTCCTCCTCTACATTCCTACAAGGCCACCACTCTGGGCAGTGGTTTCTCTTTTCTTAACCATCCTTTCCAATAAAGGAGATAAGTCACTTTCTTCATGGACCATTACGAAAAGCAGCCTGCTCATATGGCTGTGGCCATGGTTGTCCAGTGCCCAAATACATGTGCTAGCACCACGGGTAGTAAACTCTTCCTCTGCTTGCCTGAAACTTCATCCGCAAGCCTAGAGGTCATCAGAGTCCTTCTGTGGGGATGTGACATTTCCAAGACGAGTTTCCCTGCCAGTGCAGTGACACCGTTCCTGTCCCAAACAGTATCAGCTGAGCGAGCAAATATCTTCTGTATGTGTGTATGGCTGCTGTGACAATGGCAAAGCAATACCAGGAGGGTGTTAATTCTATGTTGCTGGGCCATATAATCATCTAAGCCAAACTGCCAAGCCAACACAGTCATGTGCTTCTAAAGCTCTTTGTGATAGTTAACGGCCAATTATCATGTCCATCAATAACATAGCAGTATTTTAGCTGTCACTGGTATTTCACAGAATCACAGAATCATCTAGGTTGGAAGAGACCTCAAGATCATTGAACCCAACCTCTGACCTAACACTAGCAAGTCCTCCACTAAACCATATCACTAAGTTCAACATCTAAACATCTTTTAAAGACTTCCAGGGATGGTGACTCTACCACTTCCCTGGGCAGCCCATTCCAATGCCTCACAACCCTTTTGGTAAAGAAGTTCTTCCTAATATCCAACCTAAAACACCCCTGGTGCAACTTTAGCCCATTCCCCCTTGTCCTATCACTGGGCACATGGGAGAACAGACCAACCCCCACCTCGCTACAGCCTCCTTTAAGGTACTTATAGAGAGCGATAAGGTCACCCCTGAGCCTCCTCTTCTCCAGGCTGAACAAGCCCAGCTCCCTCAGCCGCTCCTCATAAGACTTGTTCTCCAGACCCCTCACCAGCTTTGTTGCCCTTCTCTGGACTCACTCGAGCACCTCGATGTCCTTCTTGTAGCAAGGGGCTCAAAACTGAACACAGTACTCAAGGTGCGGCCTCACCAGAGCTGAGTAGAGGGGGACAATCACTTCCCTCGACTTGCTGGCCACACTGCTTCTTATGCAAGCCAGGATGCTGTTGGCCTTCTTGGCCACCTGCATCATAGTTACAGAACCAGTTACCCAATAACTTCCTGCAAATGATGGGAAGGACAAGAAAGGAGCCTCATCTTAGGATACACGCTGTACCCTCAGCTCTACATGGCTGCATTCTGGTGGTGTCCTTGTCCCACAGACAAAGCCCCATCGTGGCAGGGCAGCGCTGTGAGCAGGCAGGGCATGGTTGCTGTGTGCCTTGCTGACCCGCTGAGCAGGCAGCTGGGGAGGTTGGCCTGACTTGTAGGCTCTCCCTGCTGCCATGGCTGCAGGGAAGTGGATTGGCCCCAGTTTTTCCATGACGCAGGTGTTCTAGGAAATACAAGTGTGTGGTAGTCATGCTTATTCTCCATCCATTGCCATCATGTGACTTCTAGGCAAGAGGGCCAGCTACCAAGCTCCTGAAACATTACTTCTAGGTATTCTAGGTGCCCATTTGGTCTGGGGAAATGAAAGGAGAGTTGGTCATATCCTGTTCTTTATCATATCAGTGTCTTTTCATCATATTCTACTTGCCACATCAGGGCATTACTGCTCATCAGGGCTCCAGGCACTACTTCCCTCCACTGTATGGTAGTGGACTCCACACTCCTGACACAGCGTTTCTTGATACAGCACTTCTTCCATTGTGTCATGTTTTCTTTCAGCAACAATTCCGACACATTTCCGGCCTTGGTTCCCTTTATAAAGTGGGTTGAACCCAGGGATCCTGCATCAGGCACAGCAACAGGCCCATTGCAACATTCTAGCCTGACTCCTACAGTCTATCTCCACCAAAGGGCATGAAGTCCTCCACAGCTGCCCTTGCTGTTCTTGTGGCTGCCCTCTGCTGCCAGGTCCTCTCTTCTCCAGGTGAGTCCAAGCTCTATTCTCCAAGGAACTCTCTACTCTTTCTTTCTGCCATATTAGGTCCAGTAATGCTTGGCAACTCTCTCTTCTGAGTATCTGCTGCAGGAAAAGAGAGGCACATCTTGCTGCTCTTTGGCTTACTGGGGAAAGGATGACTGTGGTGGGAGATGGTGGTGGGAGCATCATCTCCTCCAGCAGGGCCATTCTGGTCCTGTCACCCTGCTTCTCCCTGATGGCACTTTTCCTGGTCTGGTTTAATCATGAAACTTCTCTTCCAGCTGCTATCAACTTCTCCGGTCCCTGCTGTGTCAAATACTTGAGCAAAAATTTTCCCTCAGGACATGTGACAATGTATCAGAACACGAGTAGCCACTGTCCCCAGCCAGGCGTGATGTAAGTAGATCTGCCCAGATGCCAGGAGCTGCCTCCCAGATGGGTGACAGTGCCATGAAATCCCACAGCACACCCTATCCCGGCCAGGGGAACCACCACATTAGGAGAACAGCCTGGAAACAACTGAGGGACTAGCTCAGTTGGCTGTCCCAAACAGCCAGCTGTGGTCTTCATTAGATTTTGAGTTGAAAGAACTTCTGCTGGTTGCCCCCACAAAGATAGCGGGTCCCAGACAGGACATCTGGGGGATGAAGTGGCTTTTTCCTCTAAACGAAGAAGGCAGGATACCTGTAATGACATTAAACCCACCCCCTGTGTTTCCCTGGGGCTGCTCTGCAGTGATAGAGGTGTGTGGTTTGGTGGGGTTCCCTGGTGGCAAGGAGCAGGCGGTCCCCCTGCCCTATCCTCCCTTTTCTCCCAACTCCTTTAACTGGATTTCATTCTGCAGATTCACCACATTCAAGGGCAAGTCATTCTGTGGCAACCCCCAAGATAAGTGGGTCCAGAATATCCTGAAACAGCACAAGGACCAGGCTGACAGTGTATGAGCAATGCCCTGCTCCCTTCAAGCATCACCTCTGCCGAAGAACTTCTTGTGGTCAACTCTGAGACATGTCCCTGTCCTCTTGTCACCTGTGAATTTTGTAGACTGGTACTGTGTTTATTTAAGTGCATGAAAAAGCATCTTAATTTATTTGTTATTTTCAGGCAAACTTTTTGTTCCAATTTGTACTGATTGTATTTCAGTTATTTTTGGATAATAAAAATGATCAAAACCTGCACCTTCTCCCACTGCCTCAGGATGCTGTGTATAGGCAGCAGCAGAGTTAGTGGTCCCAGGGCTCTGTGCTCCAACCCTCCTGGCAGCCCCACAGAGAGGATGGTGTAGGCTCACCACCCTCAGCAGCTGCACAAACATCCTGGTGGATGCTACCAGACCATGTGCCGCCATTCTCCATAGCCTGTGGGAGCCCAGGCCGTGGAGCCTGGGTTATTCCTGGTGCTTTGTGATTCTCTGTGCTGTCCCTGCAGGGCTTCCCTTACACTTTCAGCCCTGAGGGCCCCGAGGAAGCCACAGCCCCAGGCTGTGCTGCTGGGTGCCACGCTCCGCCCCTGCCTGCTGCTGCCTGCTTGCCAGTGTCTTCGCCCCGGGCTGCAGCAGGCCGGGCTGCCTGGGTGAGGAGACTGCCATGGCCCTCTCCGGAGCCCTGGAGCGTCTGCAGGAGGAGGCCATCTGCTCTATCTGCCTGGAGTACATGACTGAGCCCGTCAGTGTCGACTGCGGGCACAACTTCTGCCATGGCTGCATCACCAAGCACTGCCAGGAGAAGTGTCTCTGGAATGACGCGCCCTTCTCCTGCCCGCAGTGCCGGGCCCCCTGCCGCCGCAGCAGCCTGCGCCCCAACAGGCAGCTGGCCAACATCGTGGAGAGCATCCGGCAGCTGAGGCTGGGGGGCGGCGTGGCGCCAGGGACCCCACTCTGTACCCAGCACGACGAGCGCCTCAAGCTCTTCTGTGAGGTGGATGAAGAGGCCATCTGCGTGGTGTGCCGGGAGTCCCAGCACCACCGCTCCCACGCTGTCTACCCCATTGAGGAGGCTGCACAGGTGTACAAGGTATGAGAGGCTGGGGTGCCGGGAGCACCCCTCTGCAACCTCTGGGCACTGCCTCAGGCAGGCAGGGGAGGGGTGGTACAGCTACCCAGCTGCTCATTCTGGGGATGAGGCTGGACCCGCTGCCTCCTGAGCTGGGAAGGGAGACACCCAGCCTTGCCCCTGTCTGTGTGGGTACAGTGGGCAGCTGAGGTCCCTGCCCCTGGAGGAGGACAGGGCTCTGGGTGCTGCTGTGGGGATGTTTTGCCTCAGCAGTGGGGTACAGAGCTGCTGGCACCCAAGTGCCATGTCCAGGAGTCGCTCCCGGCACCACACTGCTGGCTGGCAAGTGCCCCAGCAAGGTGGGTGCAGTCAGTTCGCTCTCGGAAGCTAAATAGTGAAGAAAGCAGTGGGAAATCCATACAGCGTGGAGGGGGTTAACAAGGCTAGCAGAGCAAAGAGCACAGCTGCTGTGTTCGGGTGCCAGGGTTGGTACCGCCTGGCACTGGGTCACATTCCCCTCGCTGCCTGCTGGCACTGGCAGCCGCAGGCCCAGGGATGGGGCAGAGCAGGATGGGTGCTGCTGGGGTGAGCTGATCTGTTTCTGTTCTTTTCAGGTGAAACTCCAGAAAGTGTTGGAACATCTTTCCAAGGAAGTAGAGGATATGAAGAAATGTGAGTCAGTGACAAAGATGAAAATCCAGGAGTGCAAGGCAGGTGCCTGGTTTAATTCTTCATGAATTAGCTTAGATGACATTAGGAATTTAAAAAAAAATAATAATCCTGAATGATCTTATCTGGTGCTATGAGTTTTCTGGGGCTGTGACATGTCCCAAGTCCTGCTGTCATGGGGAGGACCCACATCCACCGATGATCCTGGCTGCAGCATGAGAAGCAGTGAAAGTGCCATAAGACCTTTTCCATGGAGTGAATGACCCACACACAATGAAAGTGCTTAGTTTCCAGTGTGCTGGGCCCACTCGGCTCTGTGTGCCAAGCAGGGGTGAGGTACCCACTGCAGTGGGCAATGCCACTGGGATAGAAACCAGGATCAGTAAATTTGGATGGCTCAGAAAATATTGAAAGGTCTATAAATGCTTTGAAAAAAGCAGCACACCATCTCTGATGAAATCATGGGGGCTTGTGCACCGGTTAAACAGTAATTTATTATTTATTTTTTTTTTTCTTGAGTTAAATCCGGGAGTGAACTACATGGTGAACTGTGCCCCACAGCAATAAGAACTGGAATTGGTTTTATTACAAAAACAGAATAGCTGAATTACTGCACCTCTGCCTGCCTCCAGGCAGTCCTGGGGAAGTAGGACACCAGCAAAAGAGAGTCATTTTAGCCTGGAAAGTAAAAGTAACTGCAGAAAAGGAAAAGAAACTGCTGGATGGAGAGTTCCTCAGCTGAGTTGATGATTAATCAGCTTTGGCAGGGAAAACAGGTTTCTCTGGGCTCTCCCAGTTAGAGCTGCCCAGTTAGAGCTCCCTGTGAGAGCTGCCACTGTCTGCTGCTTGTGGGTGCTGGGTGTTTGGGGTGCTGCTGCGTGCCTGCTGTGCCCCTCAAGCACTGGCATGGGCTGGGATAGGACTTGTGACAGAGCCGGGTCCTCACCCCGCCTGCCTGAGTCAGGGCTGTGCGGTCACAGCCTGGCTGCCCCCAGCTTCCTCTGACCCAGTGGCTGATTGGACTGCTTTAGTAAAAAGGAAAAAATGTCCGTTGTGAGTGCTGGGGAGGAAGTGTCTGAGAGTCCTGGCTTATCAAGCATACATGAGTCAGGTTCTGAAAAATCATGTGCTTGGACAGAAGAATAAATGCATTGCAGTTTCCTTTCATTTACCTCCTGGACTTTGAGATTTCCTGGTCCTACTTAACCCCAGCGTGTTTTTCAGGAGTCACTTATCTTTCATGCTCCAGGTTTTGGGCCAAGTGACAACTTTCAGGGCTCAGGAAAAAAAAAAAAAAAAACAAAAAACAAACAAACAAACAAACAACAAAAAAAAAACCACCACAGCCCCTGCCTGTTGTTGCTCCTCAGCTCTGGGATTAGTGAGAGCTCTTAGCAATCCAGGGAGCCCTGCCCAGCTCTCTTCCAGCCCTCCCATTCCTAGGTGCTGATGCGTTTCCCTGGGGCTTCCCATGGTAGGAAGATGGCACCACTCCTAACAAAACCCTGCCTGACACCTCATGGCAACTCCTTGCAGCCCCCACAACCCCCTGTGCTGCACCGAGACATCGGTGGGCATTGGAGGTCCACCCAACCAGAACTGCTGTGGTCAAAGCCCTACTGCTGGTAAACTCAAGATGTCCAGTGGGAACTCTGCCTAAATAAAAGCACAATGATTTTTTTTTGGATCTTCATTTAAATAAACACACACAAAAATGCAGCGGTTTCCTGGATGTCGGGCATAGTTCTGACTTAGTTGTCTGGATAACATTTCCTCTCTTCACCCCTGCATCTTTCCTATCACAAGGAGACAGTGAAGAAAAAGCGGGAGAGGATTGTGAGCGAGTTTGGGAAGCTGCATCGGCTGCTGGCTGCTGAGGAGAAGCTGCTTCTTCAGAAGCTGGAGGAGGAGGAGAAGCAGATTCTAGTGATGATCTCTGAAAGCATGTTTAGGCTGGTGGAGCAGAAGTCCTTGCTGGATGAGCTGATCCTGGAGATAAAGGAGAAAATGCACCTGCCGGACGAGGGGCTTCTCAAGGTCAGGCTGTGCCTCCAGCCCTCTAACTCATCCCCGACCTCAGTCCCAAGACCTCTGTTGTCTGGATGGGTTGCTGAGGCCAGGCTGGAGTGAAAAACCCAGAATGACTTTCTCTTCTCCTTCTAGGACATGAAATGCATCCTGAGCAGGTAGGCACCCGTGCTTGTTCCTCCTACAGTACCAGCTCCCTGCAGGCTCTCAGTGTGATGTCCATGTGCCATCCACCCTCTGTCCTCCCTGCCCACTGTCTCATTTGTCCTCCAGAGATGGAGTGAACTGGGGCTAACAAGAGAGGGGACTGGAACCAGAGTGGGCTGCAGAGCACTCCATCCATCCTCTTCTCCTGGGGCCCGAGAGCCCTGGAAGTCTTGCCTTGTGCCATGGGCTGTGAGGTGAGAGATGTGTCTGCACCTGAGGGGCATGCTGCCAGGCTGGCCTGGGTTTCTTCCTACTCTGGGCATTCCTGCATGGCAGTGGCACTGCAGCTCCATGGGAGCCTTTTCTGGTGCACCACTTAGCTCTAGAGCAAAGGTCCCATCATGCTTGCTGCCAAGAGCAGTACTCTGGGATGACAGAGGAGATTGAGGGAGGAGATGCGTCTGTGCAGCCAGAAGAAAGGCATTAGAAAGCTCCCAAAATGCAGGAGGAGCTGTGCTGTAGGCATTGGATGTTGCCCCCCCCCCCCCCATTGCTGTCCTTTCAGGTGTGAAGCGGTGAAGTTCCAGACCCCTAAAGCTGTGTCTGTGACCCTGAAGGAGGACTACAGCATTCCGGAGCGCTGTCTGGGCATGAGGGAAATGCTGAAGAAGTTCAAAGGTGAGGGGACTGCTTCCAGTTCCTGGTGCAGGTGGTCCTGATCCCCCTATAACCTGGAACACAAGGAGGTGTTGCATACCCCTGACATGTGGGTGAGACACTGGTTTGGGAGTGATCCTGGCTGAAGCCTTTGGTCCTGTCGGGTTCTGGAGAAGGTTACATTTGCATGAGGGAAGCCATGCCTTCTGTGCTGCTCAAATGCTGTTGGAGATGTTGGCTGTGTCAGAGTCCGTCCATGATTGGGCTCCTCTTTAATGACATGATTTCAGACCATGCCCCAGTTCAGATCAGGCTTTCTTGTTAGCACCGGCGCTAACTGTGGGTTTTTCCAACAAGTTTGGTCCAGATGGTCCCGTTTTGCATATCAGTGGGTTCAGGCTGATTTCATGGTGATGACACCTTCCTCCTTCTAGTGTCAGATGGTTGGGAGGTGACCCTGGTGCCTACGAGAGCATTGCCCACAAACTCTTATTTTCGGTATTGCTTCTGAAGCTGTATCCAATCTGCTGGGCTGCCTTGGTTGTTCTTGCTCTGCAGTCCCATGCCAAATAATTTGATGTGGTTTACAGTTGAAATGATTTTATGAATTGCATTTCTGCATGCTGGGGCTGGCAGCACGAGGCACTGTGCAGTCAAAGGCACAAGCAATTAAACACAGCCAGCAGCAAGGTCTGCAGCTGGAGCACTCCAGCGTGTTGGTGGCAGACACCCAGCCTGCCCACGAAGTCCGCTTGTCCTTTCTCCCTTCTCTCACACCAGTGGACGTGACTCTAGACCCTGAGACAGCGCACCCTGATCTTATCCTATCCGAAGACCACAAGAGCGTGAGGCGTGGGGGCAGGAAACTGCTCCTGTCCTTCTTCGACAACACCAGGAGGTTTAACTCCGCTCCGGTGGTGCTGGGAGTGCAGCTCTTCTTCTCAGGCCGCCACTACTGGGAGGTGCATGTGGGAGACAAGCCGGAGTGGGGCTTAGGGCTGTGCAAGGAGGCTGCCAGCCGGAAAGGCAACATCCTCTTCTCTCCAAACAATGGCTACTGGGTGCTACGGCTGCAGAATGGCAGCAACTATGAGGCCCTGACCTGTCCCATCTCCCATCTGACCCTGAGCATCAGACCCCGGTGCATCGGCATCTTCCTGGACTACGAGGCTGGAGAAATCTCCTTCTACAATGTGACCGACCGCTCCCACCTTTACACTTTCACTGACAAGTTCTCAGGGAAGCTCCGTCCTCTTTTCTACCTGGGTTCCTTCTTGGGGGGCAAAAATGCAGAGCCCTTGGTGATCTCCTGGATGAGGGACATGCAGGGGACTGGCTGCATCGTCCTGTAATGGGAGGCAAGCAGAGACTTGGGGGCCCGATGGGCTGCTCGGGTCAGCATGGGGATGATGGCTGGGCAGCAGCTGTGTGCGTGGGGGGCACATAGCGATGACCCCACCAGCCCCTGCTCCTGCCAGGACTCTGCTGAAACTGGGGCACCCGTTGGCCACCACCGTCTTGCCACTCACCCACAGGCTCCTGGTAGTGGGTGTCTGCACACCATGCTGCTTTGTCATGTGTTTGGTATGAGCTGTACTGACACAAGGCAATAAACGGATGATGTGGGGAGCCCTGAGCAGTCTGCAGTGCAATTTTTGTGGTGCATCCATCCCTGCTGGTAAACCCCGAGCCCTGGCTGACACCCAGCATCTCAGCACTGAATTTTGTAGCTTGGAGAGAAGGTGCTGCTATGTGCTTGTTGCTGGATTATGGACCACGTGTGGTGTCCAAAGGGTGCTGTTGGCCATGGCTCTTTGCAGTCCAGGGGGGGCCACCAGGGCAGCGGTCTCCCAAGTGGGGTTCACAACTGGCCCTAGAAATTGCTGAAGGGAAAAATGGCCAATACTGTATCTCTACACTGACTCATGGATGGTGGCAAATGCTCTGTGGGGGTGGCTGCGACAATGGAAACAGAACAACTGGCAGCGCAGAGGTAAACCTATGTGGGCTGCTACCCTGTGGCAAGATATTGCTGCCCGGGTGGAAAACCTGGCTGTAAAGGTATGTCATGTAGATGCCCACATGCCTAAGAATTGTGCTACCGAAGAACATCAGAACAACGAAGAAGTAGATCGAGCTTCGAAAATTGAAGTAGCTCAGGTAGACCTGGACTGGGGACATAAGGGTGAGCTATTTGTAGCTTGATGGGCCCATGAAACATCAGGACATCTAGGGAGGGATGCCACATACAGATAGGCTTGTTATCAAGGGGTGGACCTGACCATTGAGGCCATCACATAGGTTACCCATCAATGTGAGACCTGTGCTGCAATCAGACGAGACATGAGGGTAAAGTCTCCCTGGAATAGGGTGAGATGGCTTGGATTTCGATATGGTGAGGCCTGGCAGATTGACTACACTGGACCACTCCCACAAACCCGCCAAGGTAAACATTACATACTTACCATGGTAGAAGCAACTACTGGGTGGCTGGAAACATATCCAGTAAACCATGCCACAGCCCGAAACACTATCTTGGGCCTGGAAAGACAAGTGCTGCTGCGACATGGTACACCAGAGAGAATTGAGTCCGACAATGGGAGTCACTTCCGAAACAATTTGGTCACTTCCTGGGCCAAGAGACATGGCACTGAGTGGGTGTATCACATCCCTTATCACCCACAAGCCTCTGGGAAGGTTGAGAGGTACAATGGACTGTTAAAAACTATGCTGCGAGCATTGGGTGCTGGGACATGGAAACATTGGGATATAAATCTACCTGAGGCCACTTGTCTAGTTAACAACAGGGGGTCTGACAGCCATCCTGGTCCTGCTGAAACAAAACCCCTACACACTGTGGGAGAAGCTAAAGTCCCTGTAGTGCATGTGGGAAAGTGGATTGGAAAGGTGGTGTGGGTTGCCCCTACCATGGGAAAAGGCAAACCCACTCATGGGATTGTCTTCGCCCAAGGATCAGGGTATACCTGGTGGGTAATGCAGAAAGATGGGGATATCAAGTGTGTGCCTCAAGGAGATTTAACACTGGGAGAAAATTAATCTGTAATCCAAGTTATGTGTTGTAGGAGGACACTGCAGAACCAACGACAGGTCAACTTTGCAAGGAACCGGGCAAGTGCAACAGTGATGTGAGCTAAGCTGGTGCTGGTGTCAAGAAAACCAATTTTGCCTGCCCTGAGTGACCACTTTGACAGTTGAAGCTGAAATCATCAACAGTTTTTATGAACATATTGGGAAAAGACCTATGGAATGAAAGGAAGTACAGACATATAAATACTTCAATGGACAGAGAACAATGGTGATGAGAGCATCTATATACTAAACTGTGTGGTACCTGATTGTGACACAAATGTTATGGAATAAGGGGTGGAGGTTGTGTTGGGTCTGTCTGAGCTGGAGTCACCTTTTCCCTGCAGTAGCCCACACAGTGCTGTGCTCTGCACTTGTAGCTGGAACAGCACTGATATCACCTCAGTGTTGTGTCTATTGCTGCATAGTGCTGGCACAGCATCAGGACTCCTTCCAAGCCCTCAAGAGCCAGCAGGTTGAGGGTGGGCAAGTGATGGGGAGGAGACATTGCCAGGGCAGCTGACCTAAACCAACCAAAGGGATATTCCATAACACCTGATGTCACACTCAGCAATAAAAAGGGGGGCTCTTGTGGGGGAGGGGGCAGTTCCTCCTGAACAACCACTATGCATTTTGAGGCCCTGCTTCCAAGGACATGGCCAAACATCACTTATTGATGGGAAGTAGAGAATATTTTTTTCACTTCACTCTGTGCTTCCCCGCGGACTTACTGTTTCTGTGGTTTCTTTTTCTCCCCGTTCTCTTTCCCTTTAATTAAACCTTTCTCATCTCAAACCTCGAGTTCTCTGTATTGTATTTTCTCCCCATTCCTCATTGAGGAGAGGGGGAGTGAGAGAGCGGCTGTGGTGGAGCTCTGCTGCCCACCTGAGTAAAACCACCACACCAACACAGCACTTCCTCTTGGCTTGTTTTTGTCACTTTTTGGTGAGTCTCACCCACCTCCCCTCGACCGCTTGCTCTCTCTTCTGTACAAGGCTGGAGAAATCTCCTTCTACAATGTGACCGACCGCTCCCACCTTTACACTTTCACTGACAAGTTCTCAGGGAAGCTCCGTCCTCTTTTCTACCTGGGTTCCTTCTTGGGGGGCAAAAATGCAGAGCCCTTGGTGATCTCCTGGATGAGGGACATGCAGGGGACTGGCTGCATCGTCCTGTAATGGGAGGCAAGCAGAGACTTGGGGGCCCGATGGGCTGCTCGGGTCAGCATGGGGATGATGGCTGGGCAGCAGCTGTGTGCGTGGGGGGCACATAGCGATGACCCCACCAGCCCCTGCTCCTGCCAGGACTCTGCTGAAACTGGGGCACCCGTTGGCCACCACCGTCTTGCCACTCACCCACAGGCTCCTGGTAGTGGGTGTCTGCACACCATGCTGCTTTGTCATGTGTTTGGTATGAGCTGTACTGACACAAGGCAATAAACGGATGATGTGGGGAGCCCTGAGCAGTCTGCAGTGCAATTTTTGTGGTGCATCCATCCCTGCTGGTAAACCCCGAGCCCTGGCTGACACCCAGCATCTCAGCACTGAATTTTGTAGCTTGGAGAGAAGGTGCTGCTATGTGCTTGTTGCTGGATTATGGACCACGTGTGGTGTCCAAAGGGTGCTGTTGGCCATGGCTCTTTGCAGTCCAGGGGGGGCCACCAGGGCAGCGGTCTCCCAAGTGGGGTTCACAAGATGATTGATTCGGATGTGGAAGAAAATATTATAACTTCAGTAGTATATGTATATAATTTATACATAAATAAATACACATATACTGGGGGCTTTGATTAAAAAAAAATTAACAAGAAGGATTTGTAATCAGGCAAGTTTGGAGGCCACTGCTCTGGAGATCCTGCTGTGGCAACAGTGGGACACCATGTTGGCAGAGTTCGATAGCAGCAGCTGCCTGTGCAGCTGACCACACTTCATCTCTGTGTCACTGGGACCAGGGGTGAAGGCAAGGGGATGCGTGTGTGGGGGTTGCACTGTGTGTTGGACAGTTCTTGATTTAGTGACCAATTCAATTAGAATAAAACATGATTTGATAAGGAATGATCTAAAATACCTGGTACAGTTTCTCTGGGGATGTCCTCGATGTTGATTAGGAAGCTCCTAGTAAAAAATGGTGTTGGACCCAACACAGCAGTTCCTCTTGGCTTGTTTTTGTCACTTTTTGGTGAACCTCACCCACCTCCCCTCGTCTGCTTGCTCTCTCTTCTGTAGGCTGCACAGAAGAGAAGAGAGCCTGGCTGGGAGAGCGTGGTCCCAGCTCTGCCACGTGCCCAGGAAGGGCAATGGGCCTTGGTGGGCCTCACACCTTTTTTTGACCTCCATGGAGGTTTCACAAAGGGAGTTTATGTGGCCTGGGAATCTATAGAAAGAACACGAACGTTGAGGGCTTGGCAGAGGGCTGGAAGCAGAGGCAGCTGGGGGCTGCCAGGGAAACCTGCTGCGCAGAGCAGCATTTGGGAAGGGGCCAGGCTAAATGTCACCAGGGCGGGAGGAGACGGTGGGATGGAAGCTGTCCAGAAAGCAAGAGCAATATCACTGCAGCAAGGTGCCAGATGAAGAGCACTGCCACAGATCAGGAGCGACAAAGAGCTTTTTCAGAAGAGGCAGGAGGAAATGCAACAATCTAGAGGTCTTCCAGATAGGCAGGGATGACAGTGAAAAAGTGAACGGCTGAGCAGAAAGGATGTGAGGTCACCCCACCGCAACACCCAGTGCGTCCCTAGAAGTCATGCATCTGCTTCTCCAAAGAAGGAGAATAAAGGTCCACGGTATGAGATAACTCTGAATGTGCTATACAATTTTCCACTTGATGGAATCTGTGCATCATCTGCAGCTAAGAAACTGCTCTGTGCTGACACCAGTCTGCCCTGAGGTGTCCGGACTGGATGGCAAGTGTGGTTTAAGGCTAGAGCTGTTCCTAAAACTGCTTACAAGCTGTTGCTCTAAGTCATGGCAAGTTGAGCTTGCCCACTTCCTCTATGGAAGTGTTTGTGTGTTTAAAGAACCATAGAATCATCTGGGTTGCAAAAAGACTTCAAGATCAGGTCCAGCCACCAACCTGACCAACTCAGTCCCATCACTAAGCCACGTCCCTTAGTGCCACTTCTACATGTGTTTTAGAAACCTCCATGGATGAGGACTGCATCACTTTCCTGGGCAGCCTGTTCCAATGCTTAACTATACTTTCCATGAACAAATTCTTCCTAATGTCCAATATAACCCCCCCCCCCCTCCTGAAGACACCCCCCGGTGCAACTTGAGACCACTTCCCTGTGTTTCCTTCTGTATTGCCTGGCTCTGGCCTCCATAGAGTTCCTGCCCATCAAGGACCAGGTCCCGCTTAGACCACTTGCCCTGGCCATGTGGAGTAGTTACACGGCACAGTGTGGTCTGGCCTGAGCATCTGGGTTTTCCCATGGCGGTTGTGCTCCTGATCCTCTGCAGGCCAGCACCAAGCAAGCTGGTGACCTCCACACTCAGACATAGATTATTTAGTTCCAAAGAGGTTGGCCTGTATGCACCGGGGTGATCACAGTCACACAGTTTCCCCTTGATTTCCATATCCCAAAGGAAGATGGGTGTATACGTATGTATGTATGTAAGTTCTGCGGGTACATTTTGGGTTGAGACTGCCTCTTGCTGAGGCAGGTCCCAGGGCTGATCTCCTGTTCAAGGTGTCTGTTTTTTTCTGAAGGCATCCTCAGGATGCCACTTCTGGTGAATGGCACAGCTTGGAGATGGGTGATCAGTGAGCTATTCTTTCTGAGTCATCTGTGGATTTGTCACTTTTTGAGGGTTTGACTCCTGTTTGGTCACCCAGAGGGGCTGATTGTCCCAGCTGGGAATCTCAGCAGTAAAATTTACAGACCTGCAATTCTAGCAATGTGTTTTCTCAACAAATTTTAACATCCTTCTTTCTCTTCTAGTATACTGGAAATTGTTTCATCATCAGAATGTGAGTGCTCGTCTGCTTCTTTCTAAGAACAGAGCAGAAATGTTCTTTCAGGTCCTAATTGCCATTTCTGCTTTCTGTTGGCCATGGCTGACAGTGTGATAGTCAGACACCATTTCTAGTATTACATTTCATCATCTTACTAAATACTTCTGTGTATTCAGCCCAGGCTGTCAGGGATATATCGTTACTTAAGGAAAGTGTTATACTGCAGCATGCAAAACCATCCACCATTACTTCCCTAATGTTTAAAAGTTGTGAGTCATCTGGCTTAAAATTTACAGTTAATAAGCCCAGATAATACCTGCAGAAATTTTAGTCTTTTCTTTCCAGTATCTCAGCTTATTGGGATCAGCCAGGATGTTCCAAGGTGGGTTTTCTAACGCCGAGGGCTTTGATATTCCCTTTTGTCCTCCTCTCGCTATCTGTGAAGAGCCTCCTGCCAACACTTGAGTTCAGGAGCAACATTCTCTAGCAAAACTCCAGGTATGGCAATGTAAGTGGCCACAGCAGCTCGGGTGATTCTGAGTTTGGGTTGTGCCTTTGCCTCCAAACCCTGCACC
The DNA here is from genome assembly GCF_964211825.1 of Aythya ferina. Lineage (NCBI taxonomy): Eukaryota > Metazoa > Chordata > Aves > Anseriformes > Anatidae > Aythya > Aythya ferina. The sequence goes on from NC_140309.1 coordinate 1,797,355, forward strand.
CATGCCTACTCCTGTGCTTGCCCTTGTCCTCACTGGCTTGGGCCACTGCCTCCCTTCCTCCACCCCTGTCCCGGTGCTGCCATGGGGGAGGCTTGCAGCTTTGGGTGGAAGACGGAGTCTCCCCACCCGTCGTGAACCAGGGCCCCCTTCCCTGGGGTGGTGGGGACAGCATGGAGCCAGTGCTCGTGAACCTAAATAGCAGAGATGGAAAAGCATCAGGCCATGAACCACCAGTGCAGTCAATGGTGCCTCAATTAGCACAGCACAGCTCCTCCTGCTGTGCAGTGCTGGGATCTGATGTGCAGCTCCCTCAAAATGCCTGTGTCCACAGTGGGGTGATGTAAAAAACAAACGTGTAGAGATATTATAGTAATGTTGTTATTTTTATGATACCTTTCATTTGGTTCACATTTAGGCTTTCACATGGCTTTCATAAAAAATATTTATTTTTAAAAAAATTAGACTTTCCTTTAAATAATATGGTTCAATACTACTGGAAGACATGATACTCTGTTGCATTCCAAAATGTATTAAAAGCCTGCTCCACAACAGAACACAAAAAGCATTGACTCTAAAGACCTGAACTACATGTTACACAAAACATGCAGTAAATGCCACACTGCTTTCAGGATGAGTCTCTCCTTTGGCAGTTCACAAACTCTGAAACAGCTGAGGCTATTGTTCTTGTCTCAGTCTGTTTGAGTCCAGACAGACCCGTGACCCACATGAGTCCCCTCCCATGGGGCCACATCCTCCCCTGTCTCCAAACCAGCTCAGTGCCCTCTGGTATGCCACCTCCTCTTCTGCCAGACATGGTGGCCCTGAAGAGGGCCTGGAATACTTCCTCCATGCGCCCGGTGCTGCTTGTGGGCCCTGGGGGCTGCCTCTAACTTGCTGCATGCTGACAACTGCCTTTGCCTTGCTGGCGTGGGCTTGGCTCACACCTCTGTGCCCGTGGGTGTGGATTAACGGGAGCACAGCGTTCCTCGCACGCTCAGCGAGGGCTCTTCTGAGCTGTCACGCGTGAGTGGCTGTAAGATCAAGAAAGACGTGAGCAATCCAGGACTCCCTGCGGGTTCCCAGAACGGTGGTGAGGGGTTAGCTGAGGTACCCGGGGTAGGTGTCAGCTGTGGGTGGCTCCAACATGACCCAGGCTGATAAGGACATCAGTGCTTGGTGTGGTTTGCAACGGGCTCAAACCGTGTGTGGGCTGGGTGGTGCTCGTGGCTGACCTTGTGCGGTGTGTCCTTTGACAAGACACCCCACAGCTGTGGGACTGCTCCCACTGCAACAGGACCAGGTGGAGCTGTGTCCACAGGGGACTGTTGGGGGTCAAGCCAATTGTGTGATGCCCCCGTTGTGGGTCTCCATGCCCCTAGACAGGAGCTCCTGTCCCCTGTTCCTGCTGGTCCCTGGAGTGAGGGCAGCTGTGGGTGTCCAGCTTTGTGCCAACCTCAGTTCTTGGGTGAAGCTACCAGGCTCCGGCATGCAGGTATGGGGCTGGCTGCTACTCAGTGGCCAAAGTGTCCTCATGTCCTTGAGGGTGATGAAACACTGGCACAGGATGCCCAGAGAGTCTGGTACTGGAGTCAGGTGCTGGAGTCTCCTCCTTGGAGATGGTCCAAAGACACCTGGAGATGGTCTTGGACACCCTGTTCTGTGTGGCCCAATGGAGCAGATCACACAGACCCAGAGACTGCTGCTGACCTCAGCCATTCTGTCTATCACAGTCACAATAAATGGAGCTGGCCTGGGGGCGTGCAGTGCCTTTGGAGTCAAGGCTGTGACCAAGGCCACCCCCTGACTCACAGTCTCTATGTCGTGTCCCCGGCTCCATGTTGTGTTTTACACAGCTGCCTATGTGGCGATGCCTGTCCCAACCACATGGCCATGCAGCTCCCTCCCAGAAGCACATGGGGAATGGGGCTCTGGTCCCACTTATGGGCACAGCTTTTGGTCTTCCCTCCCCCCCCAGCTGCTATTTTAAGCAGAGTACAGTCATCACTGTCGCAGGATGAATGATGGGGTGCAGGATGTCCTATGTGCTGAAGAGCTGGGAGCTGAGTTCCTGAAGTGACGAGGCTCCTGATGGCACCAATATATGCCATCCTCCTGAAAACACACACAGGTCCTCCCAGGTCTTCCAGCCCCACAGTAGGTTCTCATTAAAATATATATATATTAAGTAATTTTCTTGTTATTTTACCTCCTCCCTTTCCTTATAAAAATTAAATGCATAAATAAAAAAAAATAAAGCACACTGAAGTCAGGTTCTGGGACATTTTCAGTTTCTCAGCTAGTTCTAAATGACACGGAACATTTCTGATGGAGTCCATGGCTTGCTTGTCCTGGCACAGTGCATCCTGTTCCAAAGCTTCAGTTCAGTTCCAGCTCAGTCACGTACTCCTTGACCCAGTCATGTTCAGGGTTGGCACAGATTTCACGTCCCTTCCTTGTGATGAACCTGTGGGGAGCAGCGAGATGAGTTTTCCATGTGAGAGCTCCATGTGGGGGAGACCCCACCATCCCTGTTCCACACCCAGCCTCTCCTGAGGGTCAGTAGGATTTGGGCAGCACCACCTGGTGCTGACCATGTTGGCAGCCACCAGCCTGCAAAACCCTGGAGCAGGACCAGTGTAAGCCCCAAATACACTGAGCCCATGGAGCATCCCCATGCATCTCTTGGCTCCACATCCTTCCTGTCCCCCCTGAAAATGAGTCTTTCTCATTGCAGGTCCAAAATGTGGAGGAATCCTCATCCCAAAGGGAGAACCCCCAGTCCTGGAGGAGAACACTTACACGACACCTGGCTGGGAGCACAGGCTGTTGGTCTCATAGTAGTCGGTCACAAAGCTACGGGGCAGCTCCCGTTGGACGTAGGTGAAACAGCAGGAGGTTGGTGGGTCAGAGTCAACTGTAAAGGCAAAGACAGGTGTGAGCAGTTGCAAGTGACAGGCGAACAGGGGCAGGGAGCTGGGACTGGAGTCCCCATGGGTCTGGGAGGACGTGGAGGGGGAATACAAAAAGCAAGGTCTTTTTCCTTCTTCCTTAAATTCTTTCTCATTTAGGTTCACCCTGAGCTGTTGCTGACACCACACACGTGTTGTGCTTTGCGCTGTGCCTGCCCACGGCTGAATAGCACCCATTGAGCACCCGCTAGAAGGAGATCTGACATGAGGAGGTGGAAGGGCTGGCAGAAAGGACCCTGTCCCCATTTAGAGAGATTCATAGAGTCCAGACTTACTTGGTGCAGCAGAGGTCTGGTAGCAGAAGGCGGCGATGAGAACAGCCAGGGCAACCACAGAGACCTTCATGTCAACGCAGAAGTTGTGGCCGGAGCTGAAGCAGGCAAGTGAGCTTGAAAGCTTCTTTTCTCTTTGGTGCTGAGACATTCAGATACCCTCCAGTTTATAGGGCAAGCAGGTCTGGGCAGTTGCTTGCGTAGGTGTGGTGGAATTTCCCCCAGAGAAGCGGCTCGCAGCACAGTCTCATGATGGAACGAAGTGGTAGCCCCAGCCCCGGAAACGTGAAGCTGTCCACTTGATTCAGTGCCTCCCCAGTGACACAGGATATGAAACTATCACAATATCTATTTCTGTTTCTTTCATGCATGTCCCTTAGTAAGAAGTTCCCCTGTGGAGGTTCCTGCATTTGTCAACAGGCCTGTATTACCCAACCTGTAACAGCAACTTAGAGGCAAGCATGCATCCTGCCTCTGCACTGCACAAATGGGACGAAGAGTATAGATGGGATGAGGCCATCTTAGAAACAACGGGGAGAGAGATCTCTTCTACCCTGAACTGTTTCCCTCCTACAGCAGCACAAGATAGGGGCTGTCACCTGTGGGCTCCCTCTTCATATTGTCTGAGGGGACTCAGTAGCTGCCCTGCTGCTGTGACAGCACTGCAGGCACCAGCGCAGGTAGTGGTGAGCATAAGGGTGGAAAAAAGAGTTCCAGAAGCTGAAGTGCTTGAGTTTTTTCCTCAGTTTTAAGGGAGCTGAGATGGGGTGTTATCTCCTGGAGGGGCCTGCCTCACTCCGGGTCCTACAAGAAGACCTTAAATGACCAATTTAGGTTAGACACTTATGTTTCTTTGGCTACTGATAGGTGAGGTGAGGCCTATTGTTGATGGGCCTGGAGATGCAGAGATCCAGAAAAGTATGGAGATGTTGACTGTGACCCTGCAGATGAAGCAGAAGGAGCTCCAGGAGCTGGGTGAGGAAGAAGTCACCAGTTCTAAAGACCAGGAACTCTCAAGATGGGGGTGAAGGCACAAGCATAAACTGGGATGTCAGTCAGGAAAAGAGAATTTGGCCTCTTCTCAACAGCAAGGTAGCTGCATTTCAGGGAAATGTCTCCATTTCATTATTTTCATCTACTCAGTGATGTTTCAACAGATGCTTCCTCAAGGTCTGTTGAAAGAATATGACAAAAAGTAGAGCAAGCCAACCAAACAACCCCTGCCGCAGTGCTGGGGTCTGACTCACCATGTTTCTGTAAAAGGCAACTTTTAGGCTGTCGACTTGGATGAGTTCTGTAGATAACCCAGTGTTTTCCAACCCTCACTCCAATGTCGCATGGTGTGCACAGTCCTTCCACCGTCTGCAGTTGGTGGGAAGGGAGGCAGTGCAGCCCTGTGAAGGGGGCTTGACCTCCAAGCAGACTGGGGTTTCTGGGAGACAATGTGGTCCAAGGCCTTAGTGGGAGAGGTCCCAGAGGTGACCCACCCTCCAGGTGGTCTCCAGAGCCTGCAGAGAGCCACGGTGGTGGGATGCCTGCCCCTTGCCCTGGCATGGCTGCAGCGCTTTTTCTGCATGGAAGGCAGATGGAGCAAATGTGGCACTTGCCAAATGGAGCATCAGCTCTTCCCTGGCAACACCATGCCAAGCTGGTCCCCTCCCTAGCCTTCTTTTTGCCATCTGGCCAGGGTGGTGAAGCACCTTGCAGGCTCCCCCACCAGCACAGCCCCCCCTGCTTGTTCATGTGCTGAGCCCTCAAAGTCCTGGGAGAGCCTTGGGGCGCCTGGCCAGGAAGGGGGAGGGAAGCTGACATTCAGCCAGAAGCCAGCTGGACCAGAAGTCAGCTCTGAGCCAGCCTCAGCTTTCTTGGCTCTTCTGTCTGGTTGCTTGGGGAATGTAACTTGTAGATACGTAAGAGCGTGGTTTGCCTCTGAGCTATTCCCTGTGATTGTACCTTCAGGCATTCATAGGTCATGTCTTGAGATTTGCCACCTACAGCCATCTGGTCCTGTCCTGCTCCCAAGACAGATGACGTGGGTAGGGCAGGCAGGCAAAATGCCATTTATGGTGCAGAGATGTTCTGATAAAAGCAGGTTTCATTAGAATAGAAGAATTATTTGTAAGTACGCATCGGTTATTTGAATGCTTTCAGTGAGATATTTTTTCAGTTTCAGGTAGCTGAAATTCTCCATGCATTTGTACCTCTGTTGGCAAGCAGATACAAAAATGTTTTGAATTTTCAGGGACAATTTTTAAATTAAAACAAACAAACAAACAAGAAAACCACCCAACAACAAACAAAGAAAGAAAACACCTTTTCAGTTTAGTTGGGTCAGTTTAGGATCAGATTAGCCTAGATAATGTGTGTTACAGGGGCCAGGCAAGTGCTGGAACTTTTCCACTACCGAAAGCCAATAAAATAACCTCAAAATCGGAGTGTTTGCTTCCTATGAGTCTGTTTTTTCCCTAGAAATCTGACAAAAGCCCTGACTCTGCCAGCTCTTCCCAGGCTGGGTGGAAGTGGGAGGCTGTAGTCAATGCCCTGAGATGTGGTAATGTGTCTAAAACGGTGTGCTTACCCATACCCCTGCAGCCCTATCATGATGAAATGAGAAAGTAACTTCTTCTCACCTTTCCGTTTTGGAAAGAGGGTAGCTGTGGGGCTGGGTGTCTGGGATGAAGGACGTTTGTCTGGGAGGTGCTCTGGAATGGGCAGATGGCCATGGAAGAGTGGCCAAAGTAGGCTGGAGCTCCTTAAGGGAAATTAGGTTCATGCAAAAGATGCTGTGCAGGAAAATAAACATTTCCCCACTCTGGCTCCAGCTGGTTTCAGGGCCTGTGACACAGCACATGGTCTGCCCTTCTCCCCCCCCCACGGGCAGGCAATGTTTGGAGTCAGAAGGAAGGCTGGTTGAAGCAGTCTGTCTGATGTTGCACTGATTTGCCTGGAAGGTTATGTTAGAGCTTGTCTGCAGGCCAACGGAAATCCCAGAAGAAAATGCTAAATAAAGCAAATGCCCCAAATAAGTTTGGTCAGAGGCAGAAATAGAGAAATTCTAGATCTGCCTTATGAAAGGGGAACACTGCAAAAAATGGTGAGACTGGATGATGTAACTTGCTATTTATAGCAGTTTTAAATGCTGAGCTGGCAGGATCCACTTGGAAAAGGAAGTGTTAAAAATGGCCTAAGTTCAGTAACTGCCTCCAGCACAACCTGCAGCAGTCTTTGTCTTGCCCTGCTCAGAGCATGGGTGCTGAAAACGTCCCTGAAGGAACCAGAAATTCTTTTCCTCCCTACTCTTGACATTTCTGGAGAAACAATGGAACTTTCAAGATGATGTTATGTCCTGGAACTGGCTCCAGGGGGAACCTGTGCGTGTGGGAGTGACTGGGAACCAGTGCCTCAGCTGCACTGGGGTGAGGGCAGTGCAGCCATCCAGGCCACACAGCATGGGCGAGTGTGGCTGCATTGCACAAGAGAGCGGCTTCGTGTTTCCTTGAAACCGTGTCATGCAAGGAATCCTGGACAGTGACGGCCATTGAGAAGCAGGGTACAGCAAGCTGTTAGTGTTGATAAGAGATGGTATCTCATCAAAGGCTGAACCTTCTTCCAGCAAGGATATTTTCTGAGAAAATGCTTTGGAGAAAAATATTGCTTTCCTATGTGTGCCTCACATTTTTCCTGGCCTTTGTTTTGAAATAAAACAAACAAAAGAGGATTAAATGTAGGGTATTTCAAACCAAATAAAAGTATAATAATAAAAAAAAAAAAAAAAAAAAAAAAAAAAACACACACAACAACACAACTCTCCTTGCTCCAGCCCCCTCCCCATCCATGTCATGAAAGCCAATGAAAGAAACAGGGAAAAGTGAGTTTCAGTGATTTTGGAGCCCTAGGGCAGTGTTTGCAGCTGTCAGGGTACTCCTGGCTGGAGTGGTGGGGGCTCGCCCCCACCCCCACCCCTCAGCATCCCCTCGGTGGCCCTCAAACCCCACGAATGCATGGAAATGACAACGTGTCTCTGCCTGGTCTGTGTCCTTTGTCCAGAAGGATGGGCCATATCAGTCAGATCTTTGGTGAGTGCCCCAGGAAAAGCAAAGAAGACCAGGCTGAAAATTCAGAGCTCTGCTAGGGTGAAAAATAAAGCCAATTTGTAAGTGAACCCACTAGGCTTTGTGTGTATGACATCATCAAGCAGAGAGGAGATGAAAGCCATATATTGATCATCTTCTCTGTAAGCTGTGCTGATGCCCAGCTCTCCAGGAAGCTGGGGAGGGTTTTGGGAGCTCTGAGGATGGCTGAGCACCATGACCTGGCTCAGGAGCCTTTCGATTGTGCCCTGCCTCCTGAGGACCCCATGCTCACAAGCACCACCTTGACCACCCTCCTAGCAGCATGTGGCAGGGGTATGTCTGGCACTGGCCCCCCAGAGCTGGGGGCAGCAAAACCCTGTGGGAGGTGTGAGCCCCTGCTCTCACAGCAAGGGGCGAGGCCACACACAGAGTCCAACAGTGATGCTCGGATGTTTATTAGCCTCAACATTTATTTTGGTTTGGGCTCTCTGCAAGGCTGCAAACCACTTCCCATGCATGGAGACTGCTTGCAGGTTGGGGTACTCTGCAGCACCTCTCTGAAGCACAGTTCCCATGTGAGCCTCTTGCGCCCCTGGATGGGTTTGCGCCCTTCAAAAGAGCCATGAGCACTGTCTGGTGCTGGCAGACACAGGGCAGGGGTTGGTGTTGGGGAACGCTGCATGCAGCTTTGCAGCCTCCCCCTGTGGTCTCCTGGGCCAGGGACAGTTTGGGAACAGGTGCTGAGGGGTCTCCTTTAGCCCCAGCTGTGCACAGAGTCCCGGACACTGCCCTCTGCCCAGGGCGAGACCCCCAGCATCCCCCAAACACAGCACCCTGCACGCTGGAGCTCACAGCCACTTGTAGGCTTATGGACAACAGGAGTGAACATCGAGCAGTGGCTTAGCTGTGGACAGGCTAATATCCCTTTGTGTACTGCATCTGACTGTGCTGCAGAGCTGGGTTGGGGATGTTGCAGTGCCTGCAGGTGAGCTGTGCTATGGTGCAGCAGATGTGGCTTTCTCCAGTCCGGGAGACCTCAGCATCACCTCAAGCGAAGCACTCAGGGTCCCTTCCCCTTGGGGCACATGCTTTGCGTCTGGTACCTCTTGGCAAGGGCAGGATCTGGGGGGACTGGAGGGAGTCCCAGGGCCCCTGGGACCGCTATCCCAGTGGAAGAAGTCTTGGCAGCCACTATAGCATCCTTCTCTATAATCTTCTTTTTTGAATAATTTTAGCTTTCTTTTGCTACTCAAACAAACCTCATGCCCAAGGCTGGGTGAGGCCAAAGCTATAAAAGGCAGCTCCATGCCAGGAATAACAAGGGAAGCAAGCTTGAGAGAGATTGAATTATAACTACTTAAACTGCAGGAGCTTTCTGACAGCAGAGGGCTCTAGGATTTAACAGACAGACAGAAAACAGTGCAGAGAAACAGAAAGCTGGAAACAGACGCAGGCCTCAGAGGCCAACAGGGTCATCTTGCTCCAGGAACAGCCAGGCAGGAGCGTGTGGCTGTGGTTGCAGCTGGAAGCTCAAAGGTGGAGACCTGCAGCAGGGGTCAGTGCCACGCAGGCGTGGCTGGAGAGGTGCCCACCCTGGCAGAAGGCATCACGGCTCAAAAAGGGCATTTTTGTAAGTGCTTATCAGTCTGGGCCAATGACACAAGCAAACAACTGTGGCTGCAGCAGCTCCTTCCAGACCCTCCTCTTCCGCCCAGCCTTGTCAAATTCAGTAGCAGTGAACAACAGCTCCTTTCATTCCACTGAGCATCTCAGAGCTTCTGGATGGAGGGCAGAGCTTCCTGATGTGGAACGTTTCCATCACACCTCCTCACTGCCCCGGGTGCTATGGGCGCTGAGCAAGACGGCACAGTGCGAGCCTCTAGCTCTTGGGCTCGTTCACTGCAGGTGGGGGACGCTGGGGAGAAGAAAGTGCAAAGTTCCCATGAGCAAAGCTCTTTCTGGCTGGTGTTAGCCACAAAACTGCCTTTCTGTAGCTGCAGTCTCTCTGTCATGGAAATGCAGCAAGAATTGCAGAACCAGCAGCGAGTATTTGTCATTTCCCAGTGTACATGCTACCCTATGAGCTGCAAGAAGAGGGGAACAGATAGCTCCCACTGTTGGTTTCTGCACACTTTATTTCCGTGGCAAAAAGCCAGGATTTAGTTTTACTCTACAGCAATTCATCTGAAAGCTGGAGCCACTTCTTGTTCTGCCATGCACCTCTGTCCAGAACTTCTCTGCTAAGCCATGGAAAGCAGAGCCCCGCCTGTCCTGCCAGGCCTTGCTCTGAATCTAGCAAAACTCCACTTTCCTGATGCCTGTGTCAAATCCTACAGAGGCTTTGGAACCAACAAAAGTGGTTGTGAGCTTCTGTGATGATGCATCTGCCCAGCTGCAAGGTGAGCTGCAGCCCGCTGCATCTGACAGCACCAGTATCCTGAATCGCACTGCAGGGGAAGAGCAAGCAGGAAGCAGGAGTGTGACAGGGATCCTCCCTGGAGGGGTCAGGGTGTGGTGGAGCAGACCATCACCTGTGCCAGGAGCCGTCAGCCTTCTCTCTAAGCATCTCATACCTGTTCCTGATGGAGAACAGAGTTAAATCAGTGACTCCACTGCTCCCGTTTGCAGCTCCAGGAGAGACAAGCAGAGGTTTGCACTCCTGGGGATGAAGATCCAGGCCCAGGGGCCCACACACAGCCCCAAGTCTCCTCTTTGCCGTGGAGGAGGCTCCCACCCATGCACCCCCAGGCTGGGGCAGGAGGTCAGATATTACAGGCTCGCCCGTTCCCCTACAGAGCTGCAGCTGTGCCCAGCTGCCCCATGCTGCACTGTGGCACTGCCCTGTTACAGCTCCAGTGCTGGGCACCTGCGGGGCTGGAGAGTGTCTCCCATGCCAGGCAGGTTTTCTGCTACCTGTTTCTCACCTTTTCAGCCAGAACAATCCATCTTGGAGCCAGAGGAGCAGTTCAGACTGGAAAACATCTCAGGTTGGCAAAACTCCTCTTCCATAATCCTCCTGGCAGAGCAGGGATGTTATTTACGTTGACTTTAACAAGGCTTTCAACTGGCTCCCATAGAATCCTCATAGACAAACCGATGAGGGCGATGATATTGGGCATTAATGTGGGCTGACAGCTGGCTGAATATCCGGGCTCACAAGATTGTGATCCATGGCACAAAGTCCAGCTAGCGTCACCACTGGGACACTCCAGGTGTCAGTACTGGGGCTGGTCCTGTTTAATATCTTAATTACCTGGATAGTGGGACAGAGTGCACCCTCTGCAAGCCTGCAGACAGCACAAACTGCAAGAGCTGGCTAAGATGCCAGTGGGTTGTGCTCTCAGCCAGAAGGACCTGGAGAGGCTGGAGAGATGAGAGGACAAGAACCTCATCAAGTTCAGCAAATGGACACGCAAACCCCTTCCCCCGGGGAAGAATAGCCCCGTGCACCAGGGCATGCTCGGAGCTGATTGGCTTGAAAGCAGCCTGGGAGGGAAGGACTTAGGGGTCCTGATGGGCACCGAACTGGACGTGAGCCAGCAGTGTGTCCTTGTGGCAAAGAAAGCCAGCAGCATCCTGGGCTGCCTGAGTGCTGCCAGCAAGGAGATTCTCCCCCCCTACTGATGAGACACCGCTGGAGTCCTGCGTCCAGCTCTGGGCTCCCCAGTGAAAGAGAGGTACGGTCATACTGGAGAGTCCGGTGAAGGCCACAGAGATGATTTAGCGGCTGGGGCACCTGTCATGGGAAGAGAGGCTGTGAGACCTGGGACTCGCAGGGGGGCCTTATCCATGCATGGATGGGAAAAGAAGCAGCTGAAATCAGACTCTTCTCAGTGTCTATGACAGGACAAGAAGCAATGCACACACCAAAACACAAGGAATTCTATTTAAAACTCAGGTAAAACTTTATTACTGAACACTGCAACAGGTTGTCCAGAGAGTCTGGGGTGTTCCTCTCCTTGGAGGTCTTCAAAGACCAGCTGAACACGGACAGCCCATGCAGGGCTTCCAGCTGACCCTGCTGCGAGCAGGGGCTGGGCCGGGTGACCTCCAGGGGTGCCTCCAGCCCCAGCTCCTGGCTGGTCCCTGCTAAACCCGGCATGGTGGAACTGGTAGGGGTTGAGCGATTCAGACAGCACAGAGTCTGCAGTGCAGCCACCCCTCAGCTCCTTGCACTGCAGTTTAGCAAACACCCGGCATAAAAACAGCACGAGCGTGCCTTTTTTTTTTTTTTTCCAGACTTGCATAATCTTAAGTAAATGTTTTTTTTTTTTTTTTTTTTGTACAGACTCACAGGGAAAATCCCTCCTGTAATTTGGATGAATAGATACCTTCTTTGTGGCCAAGCTACTTGGCACGCTTCAGTTTCCTTTTGATTTGATAAAAACGAAAATGAATGCTGAGTCAAAGCTCAACATTCTTGGCTCCAATGTGAACTATATCCCATTCCTTCTGCCTTATTATTTTTTGGCTATTTCACTTTCGTGACATCCTCTATCATAATTCTGGAATTTCCACTTGGGCTTCTCTGCTGCCTCCAGGACTCCCTATTAAAAGGGAACTGAATCCAGCTGATGCAGTCTGTGTTGCATCTGCCAGAGCTCCTGGTCCTGCTCCGACTGTCCTTGTCTGACGGGAAGATGAAGGTCTCTTCAGTTGTTCTCGCTCTTCTCCTCATTGCAGCCTCTTGCTCCCAAATGTCCTCTGCCCCAGGTGAGTCCTGCTTTCTTATTTGTGAAGGAAGAATGGAGCTGAGCCTTCATTATTATTTCTCCACTGAGATCCCCTGGTAGATAGCTGGGAATTTTTCAGCCACTCTCCACTCTGCACTGCAATCAATTACAATTTCCCTGAACTGGAAAATCATCCCTCCCTCCATCCGTCCGCCCCTCCACCTAACTAGCCATCTGTCCAGCCATCCTGGACCTGGGATACTTATTCCTGGTTATAGTTTAGGGTTCCCAATCACTGCCCAAAAACTGAGTGGGAATCTCTCCTATACTTGCCTTCCCTAGCAATGGTCGTTGACATTGGACCAGACAATCTCCCATGTCCCTTTCAGCCTTAATTATTCCCTGGTTCCTCACTCCCTCCTACCTGCCTAGCTTCCTGCACTTCTGGGCTGGCTGCTCCTGGTGCACAGCTCAGCACATGCTCATGCTGTCTCTCCCTGTCTCTTCCAGTTGGACCTGACCACCCAACCTGCTGCTTCTCTTACACATCCCACAAGCTCCCAAAGAAGCTCATCCTGCATTACTACGTCACCAGCACCAGCTGCTCCCTGCCAGCCCTCGTGTAGGTATCAAGGCTGACGCCTGGGTGCAGCGCAGGCACAGCCATTTTGGCACGTGCGTGCTCATGTGCAGGGACCTGCGGGGGATGCTCCTGCAGGGACTGCCAACAAATCTTTTGTGGGCACTCCCAGGGATATTCCTGTAGTGTGAAAAAGCAGATGGGAATGGGGGAAAATCACTGTCAGCCATGGCACAAGCTTGGGACACAAGGGAGAACCTCCTGCAATACCCCAAACCTGGGATCTTGGTCTGAGCAGAGACCTCACGTGTCTCATCCCTGTTCCACAGGTTCATCACAAAGAAAGGGCGCGAAGTCTGTGCCAATCCAAGTGACACCTGGGTGCAAAGATACCTGCAGAACATGAAGCGGAACTGAGCAAAGCCAGATAGGAAGCACAGCTGCTGTCATGAGTCTTGTCATCCAGAGCCCCTGTGACAGAGCAGGGCTTTGGGATGGCAGGAGCTGCACGATACCACACCGTCTGCATGCAGCTCCCAGGGACTGTGGGAAGGGCACCATGAGACACCCCATGTTGGGGTGTTGCTGCTTGCACTCAGCTTGCACAGACCAGTCTGAAACGTCATCAGTCAGCCTGACACCTCTGCCTGTGGCCCAGAAAGGCCCATGGGACTGCGCCTCTATTGTTCTTTTATTATTTTAATTTATTTAAGAAATGATCATATGAGATAGATGGTATTTTCATCGGTGGATCATAATGCTATTTATAGGAGGGTGGCAGGGAGGGTATTTACAGGAGGGCAGCTCAGAGTCTCAGCATAGGACAACGAGTGGCCCTGGCTTACTTGTGTGAAATTATGATTCTGGAGAATAAAGAATTTGGATAAAACATGGATTTGGATAAAGCGTTTTTATTTTTCGCCCCTTTATTTCCCTTTCACCAGCACAGAGACAAGACCTCACCACTGAGCCCATTGACACACTCTAGATGACATGTGATAATGGGAAATGGTTTGAGGTAAAACCATGCTGTTTCCATATGACAGACATATAAATATCCTCTGACTCTGTTCCCCCACCACGTATACCTCTGCCTCCCACATCCTCTACAAAATCAGACACGCCAGTGCACACACATAGCCTCGCACACACAAGAAGGTGCCCCACACACACCTCAGGTGCCTTGGTCCCCAGATGGGCACTGTCTGTGTGACAAGGCAGTGGCTGGGCACACTTCAGAGGGCACGACTGGGGAAGGCTGTCATGGCTTTGGGGTTGTGCGCGAAGCTGACAGGCACAGAGGACAGCTGAGCCACCCATGTGCCCTCGTGCCCAGGTGCTAGGGCATGGAGCAGATCCCTCTCTAGAGAAAGGCTCATTGATAGAGTAATTGGGAGAGAGGCACACGTTCTCAGCCTCTGGAGGTGACTCCTAACAGCCGTGAAAGAAAGGTGTCCCCACATGGAAGATATTGTATATCAAGCAGGCAATGGACCACTATGGATAAGGGTTTACAGCACCTGTGGTAATTAGCTGTGCTGGAGATGCTTTATAGTGATTTGAACAATGCCCAGACACCTAAAGACCCTGATGAAGTCCAATGCACAACATCCATGTGTCAGAAGTTTGTATGGGCTGCACCCTCATCACATGCCAGCACACTGGCATCAATGGATTGGGAGGAGGGGATGGGGCCAACTGTGGATAACGTGTCCAACCAGCTTCATAAATATGAAGAAAATCTCTCTGCCCCAGTACGGGCCTGCATTTCAGCTGTGGAGCGACTGTCCCAATGGTTAGAAGAACACATAGCTTCCTCCTCACCTAGATGGAAGAATCTTTCAGCCATCAAGTGCCAGCAGTCTCTGGCTCAAGCAAGGGAGAATCCAGGACGCACACCGCCGGATACCTTGTGGTTTTATTTATGTGACTATGGGGAAGATATGAGGAAGTGGGACGATGAACCATCCTCGGCCCTAGCTGCTTGGGTATGTGAGTTGTGGAAAGATACAGCAGCAACAAAAGGGGCCCCTAGGAGGATTGCTGCCCCAGTTTCTGTTGGGCAGTCCCCCAGAGGCAGTAGAAGAGCTAGTATTACTCTTGACCCTGATGAGGAGACCTCTGCTTCATATTTGCAAGAATTTATTGATAGATACTCCAACCAGGACTAGTGGGGCCCTGCCTCTGGCCAGGTAGAAGAGAGGGACAACCGGATTTACTGGACTGTGTGGATTTAATGGCTTGGCACACCAGAACCGCAGAAATATAAAGCTTTAGTGGACACAGGTGCACAGTGTACCCTAATGCCATCAGGCCACCAAGGGGCAAAATTCATCTCTATCTCTGGAGTGATGGGGGGATCCCAGATCCCAAGAGCTAACTGTATTGGAAGCTGAAATGAGTCTTACTGGGAATGAGTGGCAAAAGCACCTCATCGTGACTGGCCCAGAGGCTCTGTGCATCCTCGGCATAGACTACCTCAAGTAAGGGTATTTCAAGGATCCAAAAGGGTACCGGTGGGCTTTTGGCATAGCTGCCTTGAGCACAGAGAAGATTAAGCAGCTGTCTACCCTGCCTGGTCTCTCACAAGACCCTTCTGCTGTAGGATTGCTGAGGATTGAAGAACAGCAAGTGCCAATTGTGAGTGCAACTGTGCACCGGCGGCAATATCACACCAACTGAAACTCCCTGATTCCTATCCATGAGTTAGTTCATCATCTGGAGAGCCAAGGAGTGATCAGCAAGACTCATTCACCTTTTAACAGTCCTATATGGCCAGTGCGAAAGTCTAATGGCGAGTGGAGACTAACGGTGGACTATCGGAGCCTGAATGAAGTAACGCCACCACTGAGTGCTGCAGTGCCAGACATGCTAGAACTCCAGTACGAACTAGAGTCAAAGGCAGCCAAGTGGTATGCTACAATCGATATTGCTAATGCATTTTTCTCCATCCCTCTGGCAGCAGCATGCAGGCCACAATTTGATTTCACTTGGAGGGGCATTCAATATACTTGGAATCAACTGCCCCAGGGGTGGAAACACAGCCCTACCATTTACCATGTACTGATCCAGATGACACTGGAACAGGGGAACGCTCCTGAACACCTGCAGTACATTGATGATATCATCGTATGGGGTAACACAGCAGGAGAAGTTTTTGAGAAAGGGAAGAAAATAATTCAAATTCTTCTGAAAGCTGGCTTTGCTATTAAACAGAATAACGTCAAGGGACCCACACAGGAAATCCAGTTCTTGGGGGTAAAATGGCAGGATGGACATCGCAACATTCCGATGGACGTGATCAACAAAATAACAGTTACGTTTCCGCCAACTAGCAAAAAAGAAACACAAGCTTTCCTAGGCCTTGTGGGATTTTGGAGAATGCACGTGCCAGGCTATAGTCAGCTTGTGAGTCCTCTATATCGAGTGTCTTGAAAGAGGAACTCTTTTGAGTGGGGTCACGAGCAACAACAGGCCTTTGAACAACTCAAACAAGAAATAGCTCATTCAGTAGCCCTTGGGCCTGTCTGTACTGGACCAGCTGTGCAAAACATACTTTATACTGCAGCTGGGGAGCATGGACTTACCTGGAGCCTCTGGCAGAAGACCCCAGGAGAAACTCGAGGCCGACCTCTGAGGTTCTGGAGCCAGGGCTATTGAGGATCAGAAGCCAATTACACCCCAACTGAAAAGGAAATATTAACAGCATATGAGGGGATTTAAGCCACTTCAGAAGTTGTTGGTACAGAAGCACAACTCCTCTTGGCCCCTTGGCTACCTGTGTTACACTGGATGTTCAAAGGGAAAATACCCACTAAACACCATGCAACTGACACTACGTGGAGTAAATGGGTAGCGTTAATTACACAGCAGGTTCGAATGGGGAAACCCAACCACCTGGAAATCCTGGAAGAGATTATGGACTGGCCGGAGGGCAGGGATTTTGGAGTACCGACAGAAGAGGTAACTCGTGCTGAAGAGACACCACCATACAATGAGTTGCCAGAAGACAGAAAGCAGTATGTGTTGTTCACTGACGGATCCTGCCGTGTGGTAGGGAGCCATTGGAAGTGGAAAGCTGCTGTGTGTAGTCCCACACGACAAGTTGTAGAGGCCATGGAAGGGGAAGGTGAGTCGAGTCAGTATGCAGAAGTGAAAGCTATACAACTGGCCCTAGAAATTGCTGAAGGGAAAAATGGCCAATACTGTATCTCTACACTGACTCATGGATGGTGGCAAATGCTCTGTGGGGGTGGCTGCGACAATGGAAACAGAACAACTGGCGGCGCAGAGGTAAACCTATGTGGGCTGCTACCCTGTGGCAAGATATTGCTGCCCGGGTGGAAAACCTGGCTGTAAAGGTATGTCATGTAGATGCCCACATGCCTAAGAATTGTGCTACCGAAGAACATCAGAACAACGAAGAAGTAGATCGAGCTTCGAAAATTGAAGTAGCTCAGGTAGACCTGGACTGGGGACATAAGGGTGAGCTATTTGTAGCTTGATGGGCCCATGAAACATCAGGACATCTAGGGAGGGATGCCACATACAGATAGGCTTGTTATCAAGGGGTGGACCTGACCATTGAGGCCATCACATAGGTTACCCATCAATGTGAGACCTGTGCTGCAATCAGACGAGACATGAGGGTAAAGTCTCCCTGGAATAGGGTGAGATGGCTTGGATTTCGATATGGTGAGGCCTGGCAGATTGACTACACTGGACCACTCCCACAAACCCGCCAAGGTAAACATTACATACTTACCATGGTAGAAGCAACTACTGGGTGGCTGGAAACATATCCAGTAAACCATGCCACAGCCCGAAACACTATCTTGGGCCTGGAAAGACAAGTGCTGCTGCGACATGGTACACCAGAGAGAATTGAGTCCGACAATGGGAGTCACTTCCGAAACAATTTGGTCACTTCCTGGGCCAAGAGACATGGCACTGAGTGGGTGTATCACATCCCTTATCACCCACAAGCCTCTGGGAAGGTTGAGAGGTACAATGGACTGTTAAAAACTATGCTGCGAGCATTGGGTGCTGGGACATGGAAACATTGGGATATAAATCTACCTGAGGCCACTTGTCTAGTTAACAACAGGGGGTCTGACAGCCATCCTGGTCCTGCTGAAACAAAACCCCTACACACTGTGGGAGAAGCTAAAGTCCCTGTAGTGCATGTGGGAAAGTGGATTGGAAAGGTGGTGTGGGTTGCCCCTACCATGGGAAAAGGCAAACCCACTCATGGGATTGTCTTCGCCCAAGGATCAGGGTATACCTGGTGGGTAATGCAGAAAGATGGGGATATCAAGTGTGTGCCTCAAGGAGATTTAACACTGGGAGAAAATTAATCTGTAATCCAAGTTATGTGTTGTAGGAGGACACTGCAGAACCAACGACAGGTCAACTTTGCAAGGAACCGGGCAAGTGCAACAGTGATGTGAGCTAAGCTGGTGCTGGTGTCAAGAAAACCAATTTTGCCTGCCCTGAGTGACCACTTTGACAGTTGAAGCTGAAATCATCAACAGTTTTTATGAACATATTGGGAAAAGACCTATGGAATGAAAGGAAGTACAGACATATAAATACTTCAATGGACAGAGAACAATGGTGATGAGAGCATCTATATACTAAACTGTGTGGTACCTGATTGTGACACAAATGTTATGGAATAAGGGGTGGAGGTTGTGTTGGGTCTGTCTGAGCTGGAGTCACCTTTTCCCTGCAGTAGCCCACACAGTGCTGTGCTCTGCACTTGTAGCTGGAACAGCACTGATATCACCTCAGTGTTGTGTCTATTGCTGCATAGTGCTGGCACAGCATCAGGACTCCTTCCAAGCCCTCAAGAGCCAGCAGGTTGAGGGTGGGCAAGTGATGGGGAGGAGACATTGCCAGGGCAGCTGACCTAAACCAACCAAAGGGATATTCCATAACACCTGATGTCACACTCAGCAATAAAAAGGGGGGCTCTTGTGGGGGAGGGGGCAGTTCCTCCTGAACAACCACTATGCATTTTGAGGCCCTGCTTCCAAGGACATGGCCAAACATCACTTATTGATGGGAAGTAGAGAATATTTTTTTCACTTCACTCTGTGCTTCCCCGCGGACTTACTGTTTCTGTGGTTTCTTTTTCTCCCCGTTCTCTTTCCCTTTAATTAAACCTTTCTCATCTCAAACCTCGAGTTCTCTGTATTGTATTTTCTCCCCATTCCTCATTGAGGAGAGGGGGAGTGAGAGAGCGGCTGTGGTGGAGCTCTGCTGCCCACCTGAGTAAAACCACCACACCAACACAGCACTTCCTCTTGGCTTGTTTTTGTCACTTTTTGGTGAGTCTCACCCACCTCCCCTCGACCGCTTGCTCTCTCTTCTGTACAAGGCTGGAGAAATCTCCTTCTACAATGTGACCGACCGCTCCCACCTTTACACTTTCACTGACAAGTTCTCAGGGAAGCTCCGTCCTCTTTTCTACCTGGGTTCCTTCTTGGGGGGCAAAAATGCAGAGCCCTTGGTGATCTCCTGGATGAGGGACATGCAGGGGACTGGCTGCATCGTCCTGTAATGGGAGGCAAGCAGAGACTTGGGGGCCCGATGGGCTGCTCGGGTCAGCATGGGGATGATGGCTGGGCAGCAGCTGTGTGCGTGGGGGGCACATAGCGATGACCCCACCAGCCCCTGCTCCTGCCAGGACTCTGCTGAAACTGGGGCACCCGTTGGCCACCACCGTCTTGCCACTCACCCACAGGCTCCTGGTAGTGGGTGTCTGCACACCATGCTGCTTTGTCATGTGTTTGGTATGAGCTGTACTGACACAAGGCAATAAACGGATGATGTGGGGAGCCCTGAGCAGTCTGCAGTGCAATTTTTGTGGTGCATCCATCCCTGCTGGTAAACCCCGAGCCCTGGCTGACACCCAGCATCTCAGCACTGAATTTTGTAGCTTGGAGAGAAGGTGCTGCTATGTGCTTGTTGCTGGATTATGGACCACGTGTGGTGTCCAAAGGGTGCTGTTGGCCATGGCTCTTTGCAGTCCAGGGGGGGCCACCAGGGCAGCGGTCTCCCAAGTGGGGTTCACAAGATGATTGATTCGGATGTGGAAGAAAATATTATAACTTCAGTAGTATATGTATATAATTTATACATAAATAAATACACATATACTGGGGGCTTTGATTAAAAAAAAATTAACAAGAAGGATTTGTAATCAGGCAAGTTTGGAGGCCACTGCTCTGGAGATCCTGCTGTGGCAACAGTGGGACACCATGTTGGCAGAGTTCGATAGCAGCAGCTGCCTGTGCAGCTGACCACACTTCATCTCTGTGTCACTGGGACCAGGGGTGAAGGCAAGGGGATGCGTGTGTGGGGGTTGCACTGTGTGTTGGACAGTTCTTGATTTAGTGACCAATTCAATTAGAATAAAACATGATTTGATAAGGAATGATCTAAAATACCTGGTACAGTTTCTCTGGGGATGTCCTCGATGTTGATTAGGAAGCTCCTAGTAAAAAATGGTGTTGGACCCAACACAGCAGTTCCTCTTGGCTTGTTTTTGTCACTTTTTGGTGAACCTCACCCACCTCCCCTCGTCTGCTTGCTCTCTCTTCTGTAGGCTGCACAGAAGAGAAGAGAGCCTGGCTGGGAGAGCGTGGTCCCAGCTCTGCCACGTGCCCAGGAAGGGCAATGGGCCTTGGTGGGCCTCACACCTTTTTTTGACCTCCATGGAGGTTTCACAAAGGGAGTTTATGTGGCCTGGGAATCTATAGAAAGAACACGAACGTTGAGGGCTTGGCAGAGGGCTGGAAGCAGAGGCAGCTGGGGGCTGCCAGGGAAACCTGCTGCGCAGAGCAGCATTTGGGAAGGGGCCAGGCTAAATGTCACCAGGGCGGGAGGAGACGGTGGGATGGAAGCTGTCCAGAAAGCAAGAGCAATATCACTGCAGCAAGGTGCCAGATGAAGAGCACTGCCACAGATCAGGAGCGACAAAGAGCTTTTTCAGAAGAGGCAGGAGGAAATGCAACAATCTAGAGGTCTTCCAGATAGGCAGGGATGACAGTGAAAAAGTGAACGGCTGAGCAGAAAGGATGTGAGGTCACCCCACCGCAACACCCAGTGCGTCCCTAGAAGTCATGCATCTGCTTCTCCAAAGAAGGAGAATAAAGGTCCACGGTATGAGATAACTCTGAATGTGCTATACAATTTTCCACTTGATGGAATCTGTGCATCATCTGCAGCTAAGAAACTGCTCTGTGCTGACACCAGTCTGCCCTGAGGTGTCCGGACTGGATGGCAAGTGTGGTTTAAGGCTAGAGCTGTTCCTAAAACTGCTTACAAGCTGTTGCTCTAAGTCATGGCAAGTTGAGCTTGCCCACTTCCTCTATGGAAGTGTTTGTGTGTTTAAAGAACCATAGAATCATCTGGGTTGCAAAAAGACTTCAAGATCAGGTCCAGCCACCAACCTGACCAACTCAGTCCCATCACTAAGCCACGTCCCTTAGTGCCACTTCTACATGTGTTTTAGAAACCTCCATGGATGAGGACTGCATCACTTTCCTGGGCAGCCTGTTCCAATGCTTAACTATACTTTCCATGAACAAATTCTTCCTAATGTCCAATATAACCCCCCCCCCCCCTCCTGAAGACACCCCCCGGTGCAACTTGAGACCACTTCCCTGTGTTTCCTTCTGTATTGCCTGGCTCTGGCCTCCATAGAGTTCCTGCCCATCAAGGACCAGGTCCCGCTTAGACCACTTGCCCTGGCCATGTGGAGTAGTTACACGGCACAGTGTGGTCTGGCCTGAGCATCTGGGTTTTCCCATGGCGGTTGTGCTCCTGATCCCCTGCAGGCCAGCACCAAGCAAGCTGGTGACCTCCACACTCAGACATAGATTATTTAGTTCCAAAGAGGTTGGCCTGTATGCACCGGGGTGATCACAGTCACACAGTTTCCCCTTGATTTCCATATCCCAAAGGAAGATGGGTGTATACGTATGTATGTATGTAAGTTCTGCGGGTACATTTTGGGTTGAGACTGCCTCTTGCTGAGGCAGGTCCCAGGGCTGATCTCCTGTTCAAGGTGTCTGTTTTTTTCTGAAGGCATCCTCAGGATGCCACTTCTGGTGAATGGCACAGCTTGGAGATGGGTGATCAGTGAGCTATTCTTTCTGAGTCATCTGTGGATTTGTCACTTTTTGAGGGTTTGACTCCTGTTTGGTCACCCAGAGGGGCTGATTGTCCCAGCTGGGAATCTCAGCAGTAAAATTTACAGACCTGCAATTCTAGCAATGTGTTTTCTCAACAAATTTTAACATCCTTCTTTCTCTTCTAGTATACTGGAAATTGTTTCATCATCAGAATGTGAGTGCTCGTCTGCTTCTTTCTAAGAACAGAGCAGAAATGTTCTTTCAGGTCCTAATTGCCATTTCTGCTTTCTGTTGGCCATGGCTGACAGTGTGATAGTCAGACACCATTTCTAGTATTACATTTCATCATCTTACTAAATACTTCTGTGTATTCAGCCCAGGCTGTCAGGGATATATCGTTACTTAAGGAAAGTGTTATATTGCAGCATGCAAAACCATCCACCATTACTTCCCTAATGTTTAAAAGTTGTGAGTCATCTGGCTTAAAATTTACAGTTAATAAGCCCAGATAATACCTGCAGAAATTTTAGTCTTTTCTTTCCAGTATCTCAGCTTATTGGGATCAGCCAGGATGTTCCAAGGTGGGTTTTCTAACGCCGAGGGCTTTGATATTCCCTTTTGTCCTCCTCTCGCTATCTGTGAAGAGCCTCCTGCCAACACTTGAGTTCAGGAGCAACATTCTCTAGCAAAACTCCAGGTATGGCAATGTAAGTGGCCACAGCAGCTCGGGTGATTCTGAGTTTGGGTTGTGCCTTTGCCTCCAAACCCTGCACCCATGCCTACTCCTGTGCTTGCCCTTGTCCTCACTGGCTTGGGCCACTGCCTCCCTTCCTCCACCCCTGTCCCGGTGCTGCCATGGGGGAGGCTTGCAGCTTTGGGTGGAAGACGGAGTCTCCCCACCCGTCGTGAACCAGGGCCCCCTTCCCTGGGGTGGTGGGGACAGCATGGAGCCAGTGCTCGTGAACCTAAATAGCAGAGATGGAAAAGCATCAGGCCATGAACCACCAGTGCAGTCAATGGTGCCTCAATTAGCACAGCACAGCTCCTCCTGCTGTGCAGTGCTGGGATCTGATGTGCAGCTCCCTCAAAATGCCTGTGTCCACAGTGGGGTGATGTAAAAAACAAACGTGTAGAGATATTATAGTAATGTTGTTATTTTTATGATACCTTTCATTTGGTTCACATTTAGGCTTTCACATGGCTTTCATAAAAAATATTTATTTTTAAAAAAAATTAGACTTTCCTTTAAATAATATGGTTCAATACTACTGGAAGACATGATACTCTGTTGCATTCCAAAATGTATTAAAAGCCTGCTCCACAACAGAACACAAAAAGCATTGACTCTAAAGACCTGAACTACATGTTACACAAAACATGCAGTAAATGCCACACTGCTTTCAGGATGAGTCTCTCCTTTGGCAGTTCACAAACTCTGAAACAGCTGAGGCTATTGTTCTTGTCTCAGTCTGTTTGAGTCCAGACAGACCCGTGACCCACATGAGTCCCCTCCCATGGGGCCACATCCTCCCCTGTCTCCAAACCAGCTCAGTGCCCTCTGGTATGCCACCTCCTCTTCTGCCAGACATGGTGGCCCTGAAGAGGGCCTGGAATACTTCCTCCATGCGCCCGGTGCTGCTTGTGGGCCCTGGGGGCTGCCTCTAACTTGCTGCATGCTGACAACTGCCTTTGCCTTGCTGGCGTGGGCTTGGCTCACACCTCTGTGCCCGTGGGTGTGGATTAACGGGAGCACAGCGTTCCTCGCACGCTCAGCGAGGGCTCTTCTGAGCTGTCACGCGTGAGTGGCTGTAAGATCAAGAAAGACGTGAGCAATCCAGGACTCCCTGCGGGTTCCCAGAACGGTGGTGAGGGGTTAGCTGAGGTACCCGGGGTAGGTGTCAGCTGTGGGTGGCTCCAACATGACCCAGGCTGATAAGGACATCAGTGCTTGGTGTGGTTTGCAACGGGCTCAAACCGTGTGTGGGCTGGGTGGTGCTCGTGGCTGACCTTGTGCGGTGTGTCCTTTGACAAGACACCCCACAGCTGTGGGACTGCTCCCACTGCAACAGGACCAGGTGGAGCTGTGTCCACAGGGGACTGTTGGGGGTCAAGCCAATTGTGTGATGCCCCCGTTGTGGGTCTCCATGCCCCTAGACAGGAGCTCCTGTCCCCTGTTCCTGCTGGTCCCTGGAGTGAGGGCAGCTGTGGGTGCCCAGCTTTGTGCCAACCTCAGTTCTTGGGTGAAGCTACCAGGCTCCGGCATGCAGGTATGGGGCTGGCTGCTACTCAGTGGCCAAAGTGTCCTCATGTCCTTGAGGGTGACGAAACACTGGCACAGGATGCCCGGAGAGGGACATCCTGTGCCCTCTGGAGGTGGGGGGGGGGGGGGGGGGGATGGGTGTTGCCACTTTAGAAGAGGAAATAAATTTGTTACCACAATTATTATTTCAGCTATGGTCATCGCAAAAACTGTAATAGAAACAAAAACAGAAATTTCTTACAAAAATATTTATTTCTAAACATTTGACTTAAATATTGCATAAAAAATCCAATTAATTACATACAGAAAATATAATCTATATAAAGACCTATAAGCAAGATTCTTAATTTAAAAATATATAAATATATTAAATAATTTTCTTGTTATTTTACCTCCTCCCTTTCCTTATAAAAATTAAATACATAAATAAAATAAAGCACACTGAAGTCAGGTTCTGGGACATTTTCAGTTTCTCAGCTAGTTCTAAATGACACGGAACAATTCTGATGGAGTCCATGGCTTGCTTGTCCTGGCACAGTGCATCCTGTTCCAAAGCTTCAGTTCAGTTCCAGCTCAGTCACGTACTTCTTGACCCAGTCATGTTCAGGGTTGGCACAGACTTCACGTCCCTTCCTTGTGATGAACCTGTGGGGAGCAGCGAGATGAGTTTTCCATGTGAGAGCTCCATGTGGGGGAGACCCCACCATCCCTGTTCCACACCCAGCCTCTCCTGAGGGTCAGTAGGATTTGGGCAGCACCACCTGGTGCTGACCATGTTGGCAGCCACCAGCCTGCAAAACCCTGGAGCAGGACCAGTGTAAGCCCCAAATACACTGAGCCCATGGAGCATCCCCATGCATCTCTTGGCTCCACATCCTTCCTGTCCCCCCTGAAAATGAGTCTTTCTCATTGCAGGTCCAAAATGTGGAGGAATCCTCATCCCAAAGGGAGAACCCCCAGTCCTGGAGGAGAACACTTACACGACACCTGGCTGGGAGCACAGGCTGTTGGTCTCATAGTAGTCGGTCACAAAGCTACGGGGCAGCTCCCGTTGGACGTAGGTGAAACAGCAGGAGGTTGGTGGGTCAGAGCCAACTGTGAAGGAAAGACAGGTGTGAGCAGTTGCAAGTGACAGGCGAACAGGGGCAGGGAGCTGGGACTGGAGTCCCCATGGGTCTGGGAGGACGTGGAGGGGGAATACAAAAAGCAAGGTCTTTTTCCTTCTTCCTTAAATTCTTTCTCATTTAGGTTCACCCTGAGCTGTTGCTGACACCACACACGTGTTGTGCTTTGCGCTGTGCCTGCCCACGGCTGAATAGCACCCATTGAGCACCCGCTAGAAGGAGATCTGACATGAGGAGGTGGAAGGGCTGGCAGAAAGGACCCTGTCCCCATTTAGAGAGATTCATAGAGTCCAGACTTACTTGGTGCAGCAGAGGTCTGGTAGCAGAAGGCAGCGATGAGAACAGCCAGGGCAACCACAGAGACCTTCATGTCAACGCAGAAGTTGTGGCTGGAGCTGAAGCAGGCAAGTGAGCTTGAAAGCTTCTTTTCTCTTTGGTGCTGAGACATTCAGATACCCTCCAATTTATAGGGCAAGCAGGTCTGGGCAGTTGCTTGCGTAGGTGTGGTGGAATTTCCCCCAGAGAAGCGGCTCGCAGCACAGTCTCGTGATGGAACGAAGTGGTAGCCCCAGCCCCGGAAACGTGAAGCTGTCCACTTGATTCAGTGCCTCCCCAGTGACACAGGATATGAAACTATCACAATATCTATTTCTGTTTCTTTCATGCATGTCCCTTAGTAAGAAGTTCCCCTGTGGAGGTTCCTGCATTTGTCAACAGGCCTGTATTACCCAACCTGTAACAGCAACTTAGAGGCAAGCATGCATCCTGCCTCTGCACTGCACAAATGGGACGAAGAGTATAGATGGGATGAGGCCATCTTAGAAACAACAGGGAGAGAGATCTCTTCTACCCTGAACTGTTTCCCTCCTACAGCAGCACAAGATAGGGGCTGTCACCTGTGGGCTCCCTCTTCATATTGTCTGAGGGGACTCAGTAGCTGCCCTGCTGCTGTGACAGCACTGCAGGCACCAGCGCAGGTAGTGGTGAGCATAAGGGTGGAAAAAAGAGTTCCAGAAGCTGAAGTGCTTGAGTTTTTTCCTCAGTTTTAAGGGAGCTGAGATGGGGTGTTATCTCCTGGAGGGGCCTGCCTCACTCCGGGTCCTACAAGAAGACCTTAAATGACCAATTTAGGTTAGACACTTATGTTTCTTTGGCTACTGATAGGTGAGGTGAGGCCTATTGTTGATGGGCCTGGAGATGCAGAGATCCAGAAAAGTATGGAGATGTTGACTGTGACCCTGCAGATGAAGCAGAAGGAGCTCCAGGAGCTGGGTGAGGAAGAAGTCACCAGTTCTAAAGACCAGGAACTCTCAAGATGGGGGTGAAGGCACAAGCATAAACTGGGATGTCAGTCAGGAAAAGAGAATTTGGCCTCTTCTCAACAGCAAGGTAGCTGCATTTCAGGGAAATGTCTCCATTTCATTATTTTCATCTACTCAGTGATGTTTCAACAGATGCTTCCTCAAGGTCTGTTGAAAGAATATGACAAAAAGTAGAGCAAGCCAACCAAACAACCCCTGCCGCAGTGCTGGGGTCTGACTCACCATGTTTCTGTAAAAGGCAACTTTTAGGCTGTCGACTTGGATGAGTTCTGTAGATAACCCAGTGTTTTCCAACCCTCACTCCAATGTCGCATGGTGTGCACAGTCCTTCCACCGTCTGCAGTTGGTGGGAAGGGAGGCAGTGCAGCCCTGTGAAGGGGGCTTGACCTCCAAGCAGACTGGGGTTTCTGGGAGACAATGTGGTCCAAGGCCTTAGTGGGAGAGGTCCCAGAGGTGACCCACCCTCCAGGTGGTCTCCAGAGCCTGCAGAGAGCCACGGTGGTGGGATGCCTGCCCCTTGCCCTGGCATGGCTGCAGCGCTTTTTCTGCATGGAAGGCAGATGGAGCAAATGTGGCACTTGCCAAATGGAGCATCAGCTCTTCCCTGGCAACACCATGCCAAGCTGGTCCCCTCCCTAGCCTTCTTTTTGCCATCTGGCCAGGGTGGTGAAGCACCTTGCAGGCTCCCCCACCAGCACAGCCCCCCCTGCTTGTTCATGTGCTGAGCCCTCAAAGTCCTGGGAGAGCCTTGGGGCGCCTGGCCAGGAAGGGGGAGGGAAGCTGACATTCAGCCAGAAGCCAGCTGGACCAGAAGTCAGCTCTGAGCCAGCCTCAGCTTTCTTGGCTCTTCTGTCTGGTTGCTTGGGGAATGTAACTTGTAGATACGTAAGAGCGTGGTTTGCCTCTGAGCTATTCCCTGTGATTGTACCTTCAGGCATTCATAGGTCATGTCTTGAGATTTGCCACCTACAGCCATCTGGTCCTGTCCTGCTCCCAAGACAGATGACGTGGGTAGGGCAGGCAGGCAAAATGCCATTTATGGTGCAGAGATGTTCTGATAAAAGCAGGTTTCATTAGAATAGAAGAATTATTTGTAAGTACGCATCGGTTATTTGAATGCTTTCAGTGAGATATTTTTTCAGTTTCAGGTAGCTGAAATTCTCCATGCATTTGTACCTCTGTTGGCAAGCAGATACAAAAATGTTTTGAATTTTCAGGGACAATTTTTAAATTAAAACAAACAAACAAACAAGAAAACCACCCAACAACAAACAAAGAAAGAAAACACCTTTTCAGTTTAGTTGGGTCAGTTTAGGATCAGATTAGCCTAGATAATGTGTGTTACAGGGGCCAGGCAAGTGCTGGAACTTTTCCACTACCGAAAGCCAATAAAATAACCTCAAAATCGGAGTGTTTGCTTCCTATGAGTCTGTTTTTTCCCTAGAAATCTGACAAAAGCCCTGACTCTGCCAGCTCTTCCCAGGCTGGGTGGAAGTGGGAGGCTGTAGTCAATGCCCTGAGATGTGGTAATGTGTCTAAAACGGTGTGCTTACCCATACCCCTGCAGCCCTATCATGATGAAATGAGAAAGTAACTTCTTCTCACCTTTCCGTTTTGGAAAGAGGGTAGCTGTGGGGCTGGGTGTCTGGGATGAAGGACGTTTGTCTGGGAGGTGCTCTGGAATGGGCAGATGGCCATGGAAGAGTGGCCAAAGTAGGCTGGAGCTCCTTAAGGGAAATTAGGTTCATGCAAAAGATGCTGTGCAGGAAAATAAACATTTCCCCACTCTGGCTCCAGCTGGTTTCAGGGCCTGTGACACAGCACATGGTCTGCCCTTCTCCCCCCCCCACGGGCAGGCAATGTTTGGAGTCAGAAGGAAGGCTGGTTGAAGCAGTCTGTCTGATGTTGCACTGATTTGCCTGGAAGGTTATGTTAGAGCTTGTCTGCAGGCCAACGGAAATCCCAGAAGAAAATGCTAAATAAAGCAAATGCCCCAAATAAGTTTGGTCAGAGGCAGAAATAGAGAAATTCTAGATCTGCCTTATGAAAGGGGAACACTGCAAAAAATGGTGAGACTGGATGATGTAACTTGCTATTTATAGCAGTTTTAAATGCTGAGCTGGCAGGATCCACTTGGAAAAGGAAGTGTTAAAAATGGCCTAAGTTCAGTAACTGCCTCCAGCACAACCTGCAGCAGTCTTTGTCTTGCCCTGCTCAGAGCATGGGTGCTGAAAACGTCCCTGAAGGAACCAGAAATTCTTTTCCTCCCTACTCTTGACATTTCTGGAGAAACAATGGAACTTTCAAGATGATGTTATGTCCTGGAACTGGCTCCAGGGGGAACCTGTGCGTGTGGGAGTGACTGGGAACCAGTGCCTCAGCTGCACTGGGGTGAGGGCAGTGCAGCCATCCAGGCCACACAGCATGGGCGAGTGTGGCTGCATTGCACAAGAGAGCGGCTTCGTGTTTCCTTGAAACCGTGTCATGCAAGGAATCCTGGACAGTGACGGCCATTGAGAAGCAGGGTACAGCAAGCTGTTAGTGTTGATAAGAGATGGTATCTCATCAAAGGCTGAACCTTCTTCCAGCAAGGATATTTTCTGAGAAAATGCTTTGGAGAAAAATATTGCTTTCCTATGTGTGCCTCACATTTTTCCTGGCCTTTGTTTTGAAATAAAACAAACAAAAGAGGATTAAATGTAGGGTATTTCAAACCAAATAAAAGTATAATAATAAAAAAAAAAAAAAAAAAAAAAAAAAACACACACAACAACACAACTCTCCATCCCCCATCCATGCCCCCTCCCCATCCATGTCATGAAAGCCAATGAAAGAAACAGGGAAAAGTGAGTTTCAGTGATTTTGGAGCCCTAGGGCAGTGTTTGCAGCTGTCAGGGTACTCCTGGCTGGAGTGGTGGGGGCTCGCCCCCACCCCCACCCCTCAGCATCCCCTCGGTGGCCCTCAAACCCCACGAATGCATGGAAATGACAACGTGTCTCTGCCTGGTCTGTGTCCTTTGTCCAGAAGGATGGGCCATATCAGTCAGATCTTTGGTGAGTGCCCCAGGAAAAGCAAAGAAGACCAGGCTGAAAATTCAGAGCTCTGCTAGGGTGAAAAATAAAGCCAATTTGTAAGTGAACCCACTAGGCTTTGTGTGTATGACATCATCAAGCAGAGAGGAGATGAAAGCCATATATTGATCATCTTCTCTGTAAGCTGTGCTGATGCCCAGCTCTCCAGGAAGCTGGGGAGGGTTTTGGGAGCTCTGAGGATGGCTGAGCACCATGACCTGGCTCAGGAGCCTTTCGATTGTGCCCTGCCTCCTGAGGACCCCATGCTCACAAGCACCACCTTGACCACCCTCCTAGCAGCATGTGGCAGGGGTATGTCTGGCACTGGCCCCCCAGAGCTGGGGGCAGCAAAACCCTGTGGGAGGTGTGAGCCCCTGCTCTCACAGCAAGGGGCGAGGCCACACACAGAGTCCAACAGTGATGCTCGGATGTTTATTAGCCTCAACATTTATTTTGGTTTGGGCTCTCTGCAAGGCTGCAAACCACTTCCCATGCATGGAGACTGCTTGCAGGTTGGGGTACTCTGCAGCACCTCTCTGAAGCACAGTTCCCATGTGAGCCTCTTGCGCCCCTGGATGGGTTTGCGCCCTTCAAAAGAGCCATGAGCACTGTCTGGTGCTGGCAGACACAGGGCAGGGGTTGGTGTTGGGGAACGCTGCATGCAGCTTTGCAGCCTCCCCCTGTGGTCTCCTGGGCCAGGGACAGTTTGGGAACAGGTGCTGAGGGGTCTCCTTTAGCCCCAGCTGTGCACAGAGTCCCGGACACTGCCCTCTGCCCAGGGCGAGACCCCCAGCATCCCCCAAACACAGCACCCTGCACGCTGGAGCTCACAGCCACTTGTAGGCTTATGGACAACAGGAGTGAACATCGAGCAGTGGCTTAGCTGTGGACAGGCTAATATCCCTTTGTGTACTGCATCTGACTGTGCTGCAGAGCTGGGTTGGGGATGTTGCAGTGCCTGCAGGTGAGCTGTGCTATGGTGCAGCAGATGTGGCTTTCTCCAGTCCGGGAGACCTCAGCATCACCTCAAGCGAAGCACTCAGGGTCCCTTCCCCTTGGGGCACATGCTTTGCGTCTGGTACCTCTTGGCAAGGGCAGGATCTGGGGGGACTGGAGGGAGTCCCAGGGCCCCTGGGACCGCTATCCCAGTGGAAGAAGTCTTGGCAGCCACTATAGCATCCTTCTCTATAATCTTCTTTTTTGAATAATTTTAGCTTTCTTTTGCTACTCAAACAAACCTCATGCCCAAGGCTGGGTGAGGCCAAAGCTATAAAAGGCAGCTCCATGCCAGGAATAACAAGGGAAGCAAGCTTGAGAGAGATTGAATTATAACTACTTAAACTGCAGGAGCTTTCTGACAGCAGAGGGCTCTAGGATTTAACAGACAGACAGAAAACAGTGCAGAGAAACAGAAAGCTGGAAACAGACGCAGGCCTCAGAGGCCAACAGGGTCATCTTGCTCCAGGAACAGCCAGGCAGGAGCGTGTGGCTGTGGTTGCAGCTGGAAGCTCAAAGGTGGAGACCTGCAGCAGGGGTCAGTGCCACGCAGGCGTGGCTGGAGAGGTGCCCACCCTGGCAGAAGGCATCACGGCTCAAAAAGGGCATTTTTGTAAGTGCTTATCAGTCTGGGCCAATGACACAAGCAAACAACTGTGGCTGCAGCAGCTCCTTCCAGACCCTCCTCTTCCGCCCAGCCTTGTCAAATTCAGTAGCAGTGAACAACAGCTCCTTTCATTCCACTGAGCATCTCAGAGCTTCTGGATGGAGGGCAGAGCTTCCTGATGTGGAACGTTTCCATCACACCTCCTCACTGCCCCGGGTGCTATGGGCGCTGAGCAAGACGGCACAGTGCGAGCCTCTAGCTCTTGGGCTCGTTCACTGCAGGTGGGGGACGCTGGGGAGAAGAAAGTGCAAAGTTCCCATGAGCAAAGCTCTTTCTGGCTGGTGTTAGCCACAAAACTGCCTTTCTGTAGCTGCAGTCTCTCTGTCATGGAAATGCAGCAAGAATTGCAGAACCAGCAGCGAGTATTTGTCATTTCCCAGTGTACATGCTACCCTATGAGCTGCAAGAAGAGGGGAACAGATAGCTCCCACTGTTGGTTTCTGCACACTTTATTTCCGTGGCAAAAAGCCAGGATTTAGTTTTACTCTACAGCAATTCATCTGAAAGCTGGAGCCACTTCTTGTTCTGCCATGCACCTCTGTCCAGAACTTCTCTGCTAAGCCATGGAAAGCAGAGCCCCGCCTGTCCTGCCAGGCCTTGCTCTGAATCTAGCAAAACTCCACTTTCCTGATGCCTGTGTCAAATCCTACAGAGGCTTTGGAACCAACAAAAGTGGTTGTGAGCTTCTGTGATGATGCATCTGCCCAGCTGCAAGGTGAGCTGCAGCCCGCTGCATCTGACAGCACCAGTATCCTGAATCGCACTGCAGGGGAAGAGCAAGCAGGAAGCAGGAGTGTGACAGGGATCCTCCCTGGAGGGGTCAGGGTGTGGTGGAGCAGACCATCACCTGTGCCAGGAGCCGTCAGCCTTCTCTCTAAGCATCTCATACCTGTTCCTGATGGAGAACAGAGTTAAATCAGTGACTCCACTGCTCCCGTTTGCAGCTCCAGGAGAGACAAGCAGAGGTTTGCACTCCTGGGGATGAAGATCCAGGCCCAGGGGCCCACACACAGCCCCAAGTCTCCTCTTTGCCGTGGAGGAGGCTCCCACCCATGCACCCCCAGGCTGGGGCAGGAGGTCAGATATTACAGGCTCGCCCGTTCCCCTACAGAGCTGCAGCTGTGCCCAGCTGCCCCGTGCTGCACTGTGGCACTGCCCTGTTACAGCTCCAGTGCTGGGCACCTGCGGGGCTGGAGAGTGTCTCCCATGCCAGGCAGGTTTTCTGCTACCTGTTTCTCACCTTTTCAGCCAGAACAATCCATCTTGGAGCCAGAGGAGCAGTTCAGACTGGAAAACATCTCAGGTTGGCAAAACTCCTCTTCCATAATCCTCCTGGCAGAGCAGGGATGTTATTTACGTTGACTTTAACAAGGCTTTCAACTGGCTCCCATAGAATCCTCATAGACAAACCGATGAGGGCGATGATATTGGGCATTAATGTGGGCTGACAGCTGGCTGAATATCCGGGCTCACAAGATTGTGATCCATGGCACAAAGTCCAGCTAGCGTCACCACTGGGACACTCCAGGTGTCAGTACTGGGGCCGGTCCTGTTTAATATCTTAATTACCTGGATAGTGGGACAGAGTGCACCCTCTGCAAGCCTGCAGACAGCACAAACTGCAAGAGCTGGCTAAGATGCCAGTGGGTTGTGCTCTCAGCCAGAAGGACCTGGAGAGGCTGGAGAGATGAGAGGACAAGAACCTCATCAAGTTCAGCAAATGGACACGCAAACCCCTTCCCCCGGGGAAGAATAGCCCCGTGCACCAGGGCATGCTCGGAGCTGATTGGCTTGAAAGCAGCCTGGGAGGGAAGGACTTAGGGGTCCTGATGGGCACCGAACTGGACGTGAGCCAGCAGTGTGTCCTTGTGGCAAAGAAAGCCAGCAGCATCCTGGGCTGCCTGAGTGCTGCCAGCAAGGAGATTCTCCCCCCCTACTGATGAGACACCGCTGGAGTCCTGCGTCCAGCTCTGGGCTCCCCAGTGAAAGAGAGGTACGGTCATACTGGAGAGTCCGGTGAAGGCCACAGAGATGATTTAGCGGCTGGGGCACCTGTCATGGGAAGAGAGGCTGTGAGACCTGGGACTCGCAGGGGGGCCTTATCCATGCATGGATGGGAAAAGAAGCAGCTGAAATCAGACTCTTCTCAGTGTCTATGACAGGACAAGAAGCAATGCACACACCAAAACACAAGGAATTCTATTTAAAACTCAGGTAAAACTTTATTACTGAACACTGCAACAGGTTGTCCAGAGAGTCTGGGGTGTTCCTCTCCTTGGAGGTCTTCAAAGACCAGCTGAACACGGACAGCCCATGCAGGGCTTCCAGCTGACCCTGCTGCGAGCAGGGGCTGGGCCGGGTGACCTCCAGGGGTGCCTCCAGCCCCAGCTCCTGGCTGGTCCCTGCTAAACCCGGCATGGTGGAACTGGTAGGGGTTGAGCGATTCAGACAGCACAGAGTCTGCAGTGCAGCCACCCCTCAGCTCCTTGCACTGCAGTTTAGCAAACACCCGGCATAAAAACAGCACGAGCGTGCCTTTTTTTTTTTTTTTCCAGACTTGCATAATCTTAAGTAAATGTTTTTTTTTTTTTTTTTTTGTACAGACTCACAGGGAAAATCCCTCCTGTAATTTGGATGAATAGATACCTTCTTTGTGGCCAAGCTACTTGGCACGCTTCAGTTTCCTTTTGATTTGATAAAAACGAAAATGAATGCTGAGTCAAAGCTCAACATTCTTGGCTCCAATGTGAACTATATCCCATTCCTTCTGCCTTATTATTTTTTGGCTATTTCACTTTCGTGACATCCTCTATCATAATTCTGGAATTTCCACTTGGGCTTCTCTGCTGCCTCCAGGACTCCCTATTAAAAGGGAACTGAATCCAGCTGATGCAGTCTGTGTTGCATCTGCCAGAGCTCCTGGTCCTGCTCCGACTGTCCTTGTCTGACGGGAAGATGAAGGTCTCTTCAGTTGTTCTCGCTCTTCTCCTCATTGCAGCCTCTTGCTCCCAAATGTCCTCTGCCCCAGGTGAGTCCTGCTTTCTTATTTGTGAAGGAAGAATGGAGCTGAGCCTTCATTATTATTTCTCCACTGAGATCCCCTGGTAGATAGCTGGGAATTTTTCAGCCACTCTCCACTCTGCACTGCAATCAATTACAATTTCCCTGAACTGGAAAATCATCCCTCCCTCCATCCGTCCGCCCCTCCACCTAACTAGCCATCTGTCCAGCCATCCTGGACCTGGGATACTTATTCCTGGTTATAGTTTAGGGTTCCCAATCACTGCCCAAAAACTGAGTGGGAATCTCTCCTATACTTGCCTTCCCTAGCAATGGTCGTTGACATTGGACCAGACAATCTCCCATGTCCCTTTCAGCCTTAATTATTCCCTGGTTCCTCACTCCCTCCTACCTGCCTAGCTTCCTGCACTTCTGGGCTGGCTGCTCCTGGTGCACAGCTCAGCACATGCTCATGCTGTCTCTCCCTGTCTCTTCCAGTTGGACCTGACCACCCAACCTGCTGCTTCTCTTACACATCCCACAAGCTCCCAAAGAAGCTCATCCTGCATTACTACGTCACCAGCACCAGCTGCTCCCTGCCAGCCCTCGTGTAGGTATCAAGGCTGACGCCTGGGTGCAGCGCAGGCACAGCCATTTTGGCACGTGCGTGCTCATGTGCAGGGACCTGCGGGGGATGCTCCTGCAGGGACTGCCAACAAATCTTTTGTGGGCACTCCCAGGGATATTCCTGTAGTGTGAAAAAGCAGATGGGAATGGGGGAAAATCACTGTCAGCCATGGCACAAGCTTGGGACACAAGGGAGAACCTCCTGCAATACCCCAAACCTGGGATCTTGGTCTGAGCAGAGACCTCACGTGTCTCATCCCTGTTCCACAGGTTCATCACAAAGAAAGGGCGCGAAGTCTGTGCCAATCCAAGTGACACCTGGGTGCAAAGATACCTGCAGAACATGAAGCGGAACTGAGCAAAGCCAGATAGGAAGCACAGCTGCTGTCATGAGTCTTGTCATCCAGAGCCCCTGTGACAGAGCAGGGCTTTGGGATGGCAGGAGCTGCACGATACCACACCGTCTGCATGCAGCTCCCAGGGACTGTGGGAAGGGCACCATGAGACACCCCATGTTGGGGTGTTGCTGCTTGCACTCAGCTTGCACAGACCAGTCTGAAACGTCATCAGTCAGCCTGACACCTCTGCCTGTGGCCCAGAAAGGCCCATGGGACTGCGCCTCTATTGTTCTTTTATTATTTTAATTTATTTAAGAAATGATCATATGAGATAGATGGTATTTTCATCGGTGGATCATAATGCTATTTATAGGAGGGTGGCAGGGAGGGTATTTACAGGAGGGCAGCTCAGAGTCTCAGCATAGGACAACGAGTGGCCCTGGCTTACTTGTGTGAAATTATGATTCTGGAGAATAAAGAATTTGGATAAAACATGGATTTGGATAAAGCGTTTTTATTTTTCGCCCCTTTATTTCCCTTTCACCAGCACAGAGACAAGACCTCACCACTGAGCCCATTGACACACTCTAGATGACATGTGATAATGGGAAATGGTTTGAGGTAAAACCATGCTGTTTCCATATGACAGACATATAAATATCCTCTGACTCTGTTCCCCCACCACGTATACCTCTGCCTCCCACATCCTCTACAAAATCAGACACGCCAGTGCACACACATAGCCTCGCACACACAAGAAGGTGCCCCACACACACCTCAGGTGCCTTGGTCCCCAGATGGGCACTGTCTGTGTGACAAGGCAGTGGCTGGGCACACTTCAGAGGGCACGACTGGGGAAGGCTGTCATGGCTTTGGGGTTGTGCGCGAAGCTGACAGGCACAGAGGACACGTGAGCCACCCATGTGCCCACAAGCGTGCACTCCCTGCCCACAAGCGTGCTCTTCTGGAGCTTTGTGCCAGTGAAGGTGACGCAGTTCCCATAATGGAGCCTTCAGGCACCACACCCATATTGTCAGCAGCCCTGCAACATCACTTGTCCCATATTCCTGCTCCTCCAGGACACCACTGCAGCTCTGCCACCAGCCCCAGCATATATCTGGGTCCTTCTGGCTGGCAGCAGAAGACAGCAGGCACCCTGGCTCTCTGAGCATCCCAATGGAGTTGCTCCTCACATTCCCACCAGTAAACAAAAACACAGTTCAGTTGTGCTGCTGGGGTGAAAAAAAAACCACCAGCAAACCTGCTTTATCCCAGCTGTTGTTCCCAGGACAAGGCTTTGCAATAGTGCAGGTCCCAATGGAGAAAGTGTAGTGCTGGGCGCAGTTTCCTGTGTCATGCTCAGCACATTGTCTGCTCTGTTCAGTCAGTATTTCTTCTTCCTAATGCAAAAAGTCTCTTATTGTTTCATTTTTTTCCCTGCTGCTTATAGGTCAGACTTGGCTGCCCTGAGACTGGGAAAGCACCTCTCAGCTGTCTTGTGATTTCCCTCTAGTGTTGTGTTTTCCCTGCTGAACCTCAGGCAGGAAGGCTCATGGGGGACCCAAGGGGCAGCATGGGCAGACCCAGCCCTGTCCCTGGCCATGAGCGTTGTTCTGTGTCCCAGGAGATGGCGCTGGTGATGGGGACCATGTGGAGGGGTCTTCTGCAATCCTGTTTCTGCCTGCTGAGCTGGGAGGATGAGCAGCTTCCCCCTCCTTTCTCTCTCTCTCCTCAGCAGGGTTCTAGCAGACAGGAGCAGCTTAAAGCAGGGACCAGGGGGGGTCAGCATGACTGCAAAAATCTTACCCCACCCGACGGCCAACATGCCTTTAGCTTTGTTCCCCAAATACTCCCAGATCCTCTTTTCTGTGAGGGGACAGAGCACTGATGCAGGGAGCCTGGGGGGGTGGGAGGTTATGCTCCAGACCCGACAGTCGGGAGAGGCAGGAGGAGCTTGGCTCTGCAGCTGGATCTTTTCCGGACAGTCCCTGGCTGGAAGCCCAGGCTTCTGTGGGAATTTCCCTCAGACTCTCTGCTTTCGGTTTCCTTGCTGGAGCTCCCGGAGCAGCAGTCGTGCCAGCCCTGCTCACTGACACCCCAGCCCTGGCTTCCAGTGAGCCAGTACGAGTGTGAGATATGGTGGGGGGGAGGCTCAGAACAATGGGGTACACCTGGGTGCAGGGGAGCAGCCTGCCCCCAGCCTCTTGTCTGCCGCTAGCTCTAGGCAGGGCAGGGCAGGGCTGCGGGGCGATGCATCAGCTGCCTGCAATGGTCCTCTCCTGAGGCTTGGGACAACACCAGATTTTTCCCAGCTCTTTCTTGCTTGCTACAAGGCTTCTTGTGTGTTTAGTGAGGTGGACAGAAACTAAGGAGACTGGCATATTGAGGCTGCTGAACGTGCACAGGCTTCTCTTTCCCTGCCTGTGCTCAGTAATGCCCAGAAGGCACCCAGAGTGTCAAAAGACCTTTGTAGTCCCATGGGCAAAGCATCAAACCTTGGGCACTACTGGAGGCTAAACCTGGTATCTTGGTCCTCTCTGGTCATTTGGGGAGCTTGAACCCTATTTAGCTCTTCCCTTACTGCCTGTGAATCTGGGAAAAGCCCTGGGATAGGTGGTGAGCAACCCCACAGGCAGCATTCTCTCCCTATGGCCATTCTTCCTAACCCGATTCTGCAGCTATCCGCTTCATCAGCCCTCAGGGGGTAAAGAGTGTAAGGAGGCACTTCTTGCCTCCTACCTCTCTTAGCTGTCCTCACCATGAGGAGTGGAGTTGTGGTTACTTCTGGACAACTTTGCTGAAGTATTAAGGGAGGCATATCCTGTCACAGCCTCCCCCTGCAGCTCTTCTGTGTTAGCTGTTGTTTTGGATCTGACCTCACCACTCAGTGTCTTTGAATTTTGTCTTTCTAAGCTATGTAATGCTGTCTGTGTGGCAGCTCCTGAGTGGCAGCTCCACATCACTCAGGAAACCTTTCTCCTAAACCCATTTTTATAGCACCCATCACTGGTGCTTCCCTATGGAAAGCAAGGACTGGTTGGATCAGTGATGAGCACAGAAATGATCTGTATGTCTGCTTAGCTCTAGTTGGGAAAGTAAAGGTCTCTCTGGTTGCTCTCCTTATTGCTGCCCTCTACTCCCAAGGTGAACCCACTTCTGTCTTTGGGTTGTTTTTGTTCTCCTGGAGGAAGAAGGTCTCATCATTGTGACCTGTAAGGCCTGACAAACAGGCATGGGATGCTCTGAATCTTTGGCCTGGAACATGGCCCAGCAGGAGCGCTTGTTCTCTGCTGGTAGTACATGGTTGATTTTCCTTATTATGCCTGAGGACTCTGGGAGAGCACAAGAAGTTCCTGGGGAGTCCAGTCACAGGCAAGCAATGGCAAGGCCTTTCAGGAAGTCCAGCTGGAGCTTTCCTTGACTGGGGACTGCCCACAGAGCCAGATAGGGCAAGGGGGGCTGAAGCTGTTGGAACTACTGCCCCTTCCCACTACAGACTTCAGCATATCTTCACTGGTGGTGCAGGAAGCCTGTGTCCTGTTTGCCCATCCTTGCCCAGTGGGGAGAAAGTCCCAAGGTCTCTGGGGTGGGAATGGTTAGGGTTAGGTGCTCTCACTCTCCATGTGTGTGGGATGGCAGGGTCAGCATCCCTGATGTGTCTCCTTCTGGTTGTAGGGATTCAGTCCTACACTCCAAATCTCTTTCAGACAGCCCTGTCACAGCTGTGCACTGCTTCGTGCTTGCTTTGCAGAAGCTTTCCAGGAAATGTGAGAAGGAGCCTTCATACACTACCAGCTGGTGCCAGCAGCCAGCCCTGGGCCCATTCAGGAAGCTTTTGACTTGACCCCACAAGTCTTTCTCTATCTTGGGACCAAGAGTTGGGTTTGTTGGGTGTTATCTGGGACTGGCCATCACTCTGCACTGGCAAGGAGAGAGATTTTCCAGCTGCAGGGAGGTGGCTGAGAAAGACCTGCCTGTACTGGTGAAGGGACAAGCCCTGTAGAAGGATGGGATGTTATTCTGGGAAATCTGTCTTGGTTTTATGTGGCAAGGTTTTGGTAGCAGGGGTCTGCAGGGTTGGCCTCTGTGAGAAGAGACCTCATGTCAGAACAGAGCCAGCTCCAGCTGGTTCCAAAAAGGACCCACTGATAGCCAGAGTTGAGCCAAGAAGTGATGTTTGCACCTCTGTGAGAGCAGATTTAAGAAAGGTGGGAAAACAAAACAAAACAAAACAGAAAATTGCTGTGCAACAACAACTGGGAGAGAGATGAGTGAGAACCAGCCCTGCAACCCCCAAGGTGAGTGCAGCAGGAGGCAGGAGGTACTCCAGGTATGCATCACAAGTTCCCCTGCGGCTTGTGGAGAGGCACCTGGTGGAGCAGGCTGTCCCCCTGCAGCCCATGGGTCCCACATGGAGCAGATCTCCATGCTGCAGGCCATGGAGGAGCCTCCCAGTGGAGCAGGTGGATGTAGCCTAGAGGAGGCTGTGGCCCATGGAGACCCCCAGCAGGAGCAGGCCTCAGGCTGGAGCTGCAGCCCGTGGAGAGGAGCCCACGCAGGAGCAGGGGCCTGTGGTGAGCTGCTGCCTGTGGGGGACCCGTGCTGGAGCAGTTTGCTCATGGGGGTTGGACCCCGTGGTACAGAGCCATGTGGGAGCAGTTATTGAGGAACTGCTGCCTGTGGGCAGCCCCCGCAGGCTTAGTTCAGGAAGGACGGTGGCCTGTGGGAGGGACCCTGCATGGAGCAGGGGCAGAGAGTGACCATGAAGGAGTGGCAGAGATGAAGCGTCAGGGACTGACTGCAGATCCCATTCCCCATTTCCCTGTGCCACTCAGGAGAGGTCAGAGAAGAGGGTGGGTGGGGAGGAAGGTTTTTTTAAATTTGTTTTTAGTTTCTCACTGTTGTAATCCAGTAGTGATAGGCCATAAATTACATAAATCTTCCTATGCTGAGTTTGTTTTGCCCATGACAATAACTGTTTGTCAATAAATCTCCATGTCCTTATCTCAACCGTGGCGCCCTTTCAGTCATATTTTCTCCCCTTTTTCCTTCAAGGAGGGGAAGAGAAATAGAGAGGTTGTGGTGGAATTCAGCTACATAAACCACCACAAAACCATCCCAGCCTGACTGAGGAGGAGCCCCTGGGTGATGTGTGTGGTGTGCAGAGATCTATGTCCACATGATGCCTGCCCCAGCAGACACCAACTACTCTGCAGCAACCACTCAGGCCTGCAGTCTGTCGTCCTCCTTCCTGCCTGCCAAAGCCTGCAGCAAGTGGAGGCAGATCCAGGAGTCTTTCATGGGACCTTCTCTGGTTTCTCAGCACCTCCCCTTGGCTGGCTGCCTGCACAGTGGTCAGCGGTCACACAAAAGACAGTTCCCAGCCTTGCTGTGGCACCACAGTGCAGCTCTGCAGTGGTGCATCCCTTCCTCACCACAAAGGCTTCCTGGTCCTCTCCACATCTTCACCACCAGGAAAAAAATGGTCTGAGCTGCTCCACCACTGCTGGGTGAGGGCATTTGTGAAGTTTTTGGGGACACATGAATCAGCATGGCATCTCAGCCCCAGCTTCTTTTCCTCCTCTTGCAAAGTAGTTTCAGTGTCATGAACACCATGGCCCCCTCTTCTCACTCATGGTGTTTGCCAGACAGGGCAAAGGGAGCACAACCTCACATCCTTTAGGACCCCGAAGCCCTGCAGAACCCTGGATGTGCAGGGCCCCAGCCAAAAGGCTGCTGTGAGCACCAGACCTGACACCCATGTGGATTTCATTGTCCCCCATCTCCTGCTGACAGGTCTCTGTACATTCCACAGGCTTCTGACAAGGTGGGTTGGAGGCAGCACCCCTGGGGACCCTGCTCTTATGCCTGGGAACACCACTGACCAGACAGGGCTCTTCCCATCCCAGGCCTGGGCGCTCGCATCCCTTCCTCTACTGCAACCTCTCTCTCCCTCCTCTGCTTCTGTCCTCAACCTCCCAGCTCTCTGCCTCTTTCATCTGTGCCTCCTTGATGGTTCCTGTCCCATGGGGTGCCCTGCACCCAACTCCACCCCCTACACTTTTCTTCCCCATCCCTAGGGAGAGCCACTCTGTTCTGCCTGAAGTTGTTTCCTTGTATCCCATCACCAAGGATCTGGAATCCCTCCACAGCTGGGTCCCCCGGGGACAGGACCCTCTCAGCATGTGGACACTACACAGGCAGGAGACCTGCCAGGATTCAAGGACGGGATCATTTTGGGTTGTGATATTTTGACATGGACACATACACAGATGTCTCCGGGCTCCCTGTTGCCTGCTCTCACTGTAAGAACATGCTGCCAGCTCAGCCAGTCAGATGAAAGCACAGCAGGGCTGCAAGGCCTCGTGCTGAGCCGGGCAGCCCCTTCTTCACTGAAACCACCTCCACCATCCTCTGGGCAATGACAGTGTCCACTGTGCACTTTAGCTTGGCGAAGCTTCTGCATCTGTTTCCTGCCCCAGGCTGCAGGGAACACAGCTTCGGTCTGTAGAGAGCCCTGGGAGCAGTGGGTTAGAGCTCTGTGCTCAGATTCTGCCAGAAATTGAGACTTTGAGGCAGCTAATAAAGAACTTCATAGGAAAGTGTGGTCATTAATCAGGGAGACCTGTGGAAAGGTGGTGATGGGCAAGGGGAGGACAGGAGACAACACAAACACCTGCAGACCACTGTAGCACCAGTGGGCTTGGGGTATTTAACAGAAACTGTATCATCTCACACTGGTTTGCTTGCTCCAAACTATGGAAGAAAATTATGGCAATGAGGGGAGGGCTGAGAAATAAGTCCCAGTGAGTGAAGAGGAGCTCATTTCCTTGTAAACAATGGCCTGGGAGGTGAACATGGACATGCACAAACTGCCTGCACAAGGTCAGGTCAGCTTACAAAAGCTCTTTTTTGCTTCAGGCAGCTTTGATGGAAGCAGCCCAGGGCACATAGCGAAGGTCCTCTCCCCCCTGCACAGAGCTTCAGTGGCAGGAGGTCAGACCCAGCAGTTTCGCTTTCCACCCACAAAGACATCAGCAAGCTTTAAATGCAAACCATAGCTTGACAAAGTGTTTTTCTTGTTTTTACTCAGTGTGCTTTTTAAAACCAAATTCAGGTTTCCTTTGCAAACCAGCTGCAGACAGATCTGCAGCAGATAATGGGTGCCTGTGGTAAAACACTAAGAAGATAGGGCCAGAGCAGAGCATCAGATCCTGCGGGACCAGCTCTACCAGCTCCTGGCGTTGGTCACTCGTGATGGGGGCAAGGACTGGCTCACAGCAGAGCAGGGGCTGGGAGGATGCAGCCCTGGGCAGTGCTGGGTGCTGGAGACTAGGGAGGCAATGCAGGAGGGAAGACTTAGGAAAAAGAAGGATGAGGTATTTCCAGGTGGGAAGTCATGGCCAGTCTCCTGCCTCTCCCAAGGTGGTTGTGGTGGAGTCCTCCTAGACAAGTACCTTCCAAGCACCAGCTCTGGGGTAGGCAGGTGCTGGGCTGTGTAGCAGAAAGGTCCCGTCACACTCCAGCACTCCCAGGACCAAGTGCTTTCTGCCTTCCTCTGGGGCTGGGCAAGAGATGACACAGAGTGAAGAGAGCGAGAGAAAATCTTTATTCTTTGGTACCAGCAAGACACAGCATTTTGAGAATAAGGCTGAACAACATGGTTCCACAACCAGCATCCCATAAATATCCAGTGTACCATATCTTCCATTAAGGAAGGATTTCATTCATTGAATCTCATTCACAGCATCTGCTGTACTGCAGGGTTCAGCCAGCTGGCTTGGTAGTCAGACTGCATTTACATGACAGCACTTACACGTAGTTTTGACAGACCACTTCCCACAAATAGCTCCTAAGATAAGATTCCCCTCCCATTCTAGCAGCAGAGGCGCAAGGAGTGGATGGAGTTTAGTCACAGCTCACACAGCAGGCTATGCCAGGCCATGTCTGCAAGGCCAGGAGGTAGGTCCCCAGCATCATAGCTGCCCAGTAGGGGTGGCTAAATTGTAAAAGATAAACAACGCCCTTGCAAGACGAAAGGAAATTCAAGGCCCCTGAGGCGTCTGTTGGCCTCGGTGCTCAGAACAAGCAGGATTTCTTGTCCATGCCATGACTTTGCTGGATGGTCTTGCAGGACTCTCCTGGCAGGTTCCCCTCAGCTCCCAGTGCTCAGTGCAGCTCCAGGAAGTTCACATATTCCTTCACCCACCTGGCATCAGGTTTAGCACAGACCTGCCGAGTCCTCCTGGTGATGAACCTGTCAAGCCAGGCAGAGAGGTGTTATAGTTCTGGAGGTAGAAGGGACATGCCGAAGTGGCAGCCAGGGCCTTGGGTCGCTTTCTGGACACCTACTGACCTGTCCTGTGATCAGTGCTGGCTCCCAAGGGGATCATTTACCCTCCCATAAACCACAAGCTCCAGGGGAGCCAGCTAAACCCATGCATCAAGGAGAGCTCTAGGTCCCCTGGGAGAAGCCCCCATGCTCAGACATTCCTGTCCCTGTCCAGTCTGGAGGTGAGCCTGGAAGCAGTGTATGGGCATCTGGCATTTCTGGGGCAAGCATCTGCTGGCCTCAGACCCCTAGTCTACATCAGGTACAAGTCTCACAAGTGGCACGTTATGTGCCTTGGGCTCATGGCCACAGGGAGGTCCTGCTGGCTATGCAGGAATATCCTTCCCACACCTTGTTCCCAGCACCAGGATGGCCCTATTTGTCAGCTGAGGAGGATGAGTGCTCACATACAGCATGTGGGGCCTGTGGTGGCTGCCCCCTGACTTCATGCATGGTTCCTCACACCACCATGCTCTTAGTCCCAGTGGATGGCAGGAAACTTTGGAGCAGAGCCCAAAGACTGGTGGAGCCTTTCCCAAAGAGCTCAGAGCAGGAGCCAGTACTTACACAACTGCTGGCTGTGGGCATTTGCTGCTGGTGTAGAAATAATCCTTCACATGACTCTGGGGCAGCTTCTGTGAGGTATAGCTGAAGCAGCAGATGGTTGTGTCAGCTCCAACTGGAAGAGATCAGGAAGGACAGCATGAGTCTACCATGAGCAACCATTCCCTTACTCAGCTGTGGAGCCCTCTTCTTATCCAAATTAACCATAAAGTCAGCAAAAAATGACAGTGCTTAATGAAAGTCACTGCTAGAGTGTCTTGCTAAAGGCTCTCTCCCTCACTACCAATGATAAACATCCCCTCGGTCACTCTAGGATCACTCCTAAAGCCTGGTAACAGAAGCAGAGTTGTGAAACCTGAAACCTTTAATCCTTGCGATGTAAAATTCGTAATTACCTCCCTAAGTTAAAAGGATGCTGGAAAGGAAAACCAATTCAAAGCATGAAAAGCCATTCACACAGGTTTTTAATCTTTGAAACTTTTTCCATCTCTTCTTCAAAATTATTGCCTTCAGAGCAAAAATCATGAATGCCAACATCCCACCCCAGGAGAGCAGAGAGTTGTACTCACTTGGACCAGAAAAAGCCTGAGAAAAGAGGCCAGCAACCAGGAGGATGGAGAGGGCTGCACTAAAGATGTTCATTATGGACGGAGGCGAGCTGCAAGGCAGAAGCAGGATCAGATCAGGTTTCTCCTTCGTCTGGTGCAAGATGGTTTGGATGCTCCTTGCTTTTTATAGGGGTGGCAGCAGATTTCAAGGCAAGTATTCGGAATTTCCAAAGC
This sequence comes from Aythya ferina, assembly GCF_964211825.1. Classification (NCBI taxonomy): domain Eukaryota; kingdom Metazoa; phylum Chordata; class Aves; order Anseriformes; family Anatidae; genus Aythya; species Aythya ferina. Next base: position 1,842,149 of record NC_140309.1, read on the forward strand.
GTAACAGAGCTGATGTCACGGCACCTTTGCCTCAGAAATACTGAAAAAAAGAGGAAGCAGCAGGTTTAGGAAATACTAAAATAGCCTTTGTGTAAGGTGGGGTAAGTCTGAACAAACCAGCATCCTCACGAGGGCTATACTGACCAAGACAGGATATGCGATAGCTCTTGAGAAGCAGGTTTGCACTTAGATTCACCAAGATGACAGCAAACCCCAACAAGCTCATCTCAGCAGCCTCCCACAGGGCCAGGAAGATGTCAACCCAATGTCCTTTTTAAGAACCCAAGTCCTGATCACAAAGGTGCTCAGCCCCTTGAATGGCTTGGGACCAGGTCCAGTTGGGGGTCCTATGGTGGGCTGGGACACATGTGAGGGGCAGCGTGGGCAGTGTGCATGCTCCAAGCACCACTGCCTGTGCAGGTAGCAAGGATAGCTGGCACCCTGGGGAGGCTGTAGCCCTGGGCAATCTTTGAGAGACACAAAACCCTCAAAGCTGTGCTCCCAGCATGGAGCTTAGGACCTCCCAGTACACACCAGCATCAGCCAAGAAAGGGGGTGCTTGCCTGGTAAGTCCACCTTGAAGTCCACCTCTACAAACACTGACTTCTCCCAGACATGTGGGGCAAACACAAGCACCAACCTGGGCTTGGGGGAAGGTGGGATGAAGAAGGCAGAGCAGGAGGCTCCCCTGCTTGGGACCTGATCTCATGCCAAGGCAGAGCCCCATCACCATGTGCACACTCACAGTCATGGGCCTCGCGATGGGCTCCCCGGGTTGCCGCAGGGAGCATTTCCCTTTTCTCCACCTCCCTCTTCTCTTCATCTGGCACCACATTTGCCAGCTCACAGCCTGTGGTTTCTCCGTGAATTTCATGCCTGGCTCCCAGAGAAAAGTGCTGCTCACGAGGCACCACGAGCCCCTCTCCCTGGGGTTTCCTTGCCGTCCTGTGGCTCCTGCAGTGCAGTGGACTGCCATAGGAGCTGTGTTCTGTTCCCACGGCATGGTGTCCCTTTCACCATTATGTCCCCAAAAACTGGGAGAATGAGAGGTGCTGCAGGAGGGCTCTGTGCTACAGGACAGCAAGAACTTAAGGCTTCCCCAAACCTCCCTCCCAGATGAGCAGGCAGGAGCTCTCCCGGTGGGCTAGAGGGGGGATGCCAGGCAGGTGAAGTGCCCTGGGGACCCCAAGAACTCCTGCCCTCAAACTAATGTGAAGGGTCTGGAGCTGAACCCAGTGATAGAGATAGTGCAGCTGCTGTGACTGGCACCATGGGGTTGTCATAAATGCCTGGTGGCAGCAATTTGGGGCAGAACATCAATATGCTAACAGGCACTTGGGCTTTGTCAGAGACAAAACCTCAACTGGGATTTTCCAAGGGATGTCCTACTCTTTGAGTTGGAAAGAGGGATTATTTATTGCTACTCCTCTGCTGAATGTATTTTAGTATTGCACTTAGCCAAATATTCTGGCTAATTTATGCACTTATTGCATTATATACCCTAGATCCACAATGGGGTACAAAGCAAGGCCATGCATCTCAGCCCCATCTCCTTGCTGCAATGGTGGCTGCATTTTGTACTGGGTCCTGACCTGTGCCTGCTGCTCCAAGGCTGCCCCTGGGGCTGGGACTTGTCCTTCAAAGGAGTAGTGCTTTTAGAAAATATTTTCATCCCCCACAGCTGCACATCACACACAGCCCTGCACACTGCTGACAAGGTGCAGCTTCTGGACTGCATTGCTTCCTTGTTGCATTCAGGGGGTGGCAATCACCCACCTCTCAGTCCTCTGCCATCACAGCCAGAGACTGTGCCCAGTATGTGTCATGCAAGTGAGGCTGCTGCAGCCAGCAGACTGGTTACTGCCTATGACAAAACATCTGAAAGTCCCAGATAGAGATCTAAGAAACCACAGAGAGATACTGACACTGCCCCAACCACAAGACTGCCAGAGCCCATGCTCTGTTGGAGCTTGTAGAGGCAACCAAAACCATGAAATCTGCATATCTTTCTGATGATGCAGGGTATCTGCACCTCAGCCCAGCACGACTCCCCTCTCCCCTCTGCCCTAATGAGCACAAGGGGTGCAATAATGTTAGGTGTCTCTGGAGTCCACTGCACAGCCCAGCTGAGGAATTCAGAAAAATATTGTTACCAGCAGCTGGCTTCAAGGACAAGGTCTACATGACTGCTAATCACAAGGGGGTTGTTTTCTTGCAGGTGGGGTTGTTTTCTTGTAGTTGTTTGTCTGAGTGCTGTTGACCAATAATCTTGTGTGAAACACTATCCGCCCCTGCTAAGTTCACTATAAAAGTTAGGCTATTCGGGCAATAAAATGGAGCATGATCTGACTCTACTGGTGTCTGTCGTGCTTTCGGCCATGCGTCCTCTAACACCCAGCCTCATCCCTCACACTGGGGCTTTGGCCCTATGCAGGTCTTTGTGGTGGGGACATGGCTGAGATGCTGCAGAATTGCAAAGATGCGAGGCCCTGTTCTTTTGTCTTGGCTCCATCCTTGCTCTTGAGGGAAGGTGACACTCTTCTCTGCTCTCTTCATCCTACTCTGCAATTCACTAGTCAGTCCTCCAGTGTTATCCACTGCCTCCCTTTGTCCTTTCCTGCTTCCTGCAGCACAGCTCCTCAGGCAAAGGCAGCAAGCAGCAGTCATCATTCAGTGGGCACAGCATGACTGGGTAGAGGCCAGGGCACCATAGGGACAGGGGAGCTGTCCCTGGATGTCCCTCTGTGACCCCAGACCATGTCAAGGAAGGACTGCAGGGGGTCCATGCGGACCGTGCCAGAGTTTGGATGGAGAGGGGAGCTGTGTGGCCATTTTAGGGAGCTGCATGGGGCAGGGAGAGCCCTGAAGGAGCCTCCCCAGGGCACTCTGTGTGAGCAAGTCCCCGTCAAGGGACCCTGGCCAACACTGACAGGAATAGGAACTGTGCTGGGGGATGTGAGAGAGAAGGAAGGAAGGAAGGAAGGAAGGAAGGAAGGAAGGAAGGAAGGAAGGAAGGAAGGAAGGAAGGAAGGAAGGAAGGAAGGAAGGAAGGAAGGAAGGAAGGAAGGAAGGAAGGAAGGAAGGAAGGAAGAGGCTGTGATGGCACATTCCTTTGTGTATTCAGCTAAAGACACGGGTGTAGCATAGGCTGGTGAAGAAGCAGAGAGAGCTCCCTTGTCCTGCACATCATTTACTTTTCTGAACCATGCATGAGTGCGCAAGGTGCATGAGCCCTCTGCTGTCTTTTGTGGGAAATGCTCCTGGAGCCTTTTCGTTCCTCTGCATCGTAGTCACCATTCGCCCGTCTGCTGGGAAGCCCTGCAGTGCCCCAGGTGCAAGCGTGGGGCTCGTCTCCCTGCAGCCTGACGTGGTGCTGCCCACGCTGGCAGCAACCACCCGAGGAATGGGGGCCCACTCCGAACCCCTCTGCTCTTCTCTGTTTTGTTCAGCAGAAAGTCTTTTTTTTTTTTTTTTTTTTTTTTTTTTTTTTTTTTTTTTTAGGGGATGTGCACAGGCACTGGGGGAGAAGTCAGGTTTTGTTTTTGTCCCAGCCTAACCTCACTTAAGCTCCAGGGATTTTGTCCAATAAATTTCACTTAACAAAATAAGACTGAAAAAGACATTTCACTTAAGAAAAAATACTGTTCTGAAATAAAAAATGCTAAGTGAGGTGCTTGGGGCAAGGGTTGGTGGATGACAAGTGCCACTGCTGCATGATACCCATGTAGTGCTGCCTGTGTCCCTCACCTGTCCCCTCCTGCAGCACAGTTCCCAGAGCAAGTGGGCAAGTGTTTACTCATCTTCCTTCTGTGGGGTAAATGAAGGCAAAAGGCTCTGCTCCTTTAGAAGGACTCTCTCTGTAAACTAGGGTCACCTTCTCTTTGCAGCTCCAGCCAAACTCTCAAAAGATGGCACCTGGGAAAACAAGATACAGATTTTACTGTGCACCAAGTAGGAATGAGGACCCCAGACACAGCCCCTCTACCAGCACAAGGACTCAGAACCTTGTTTCCCTTGAGCAGGGGAAAGCTCTGCTAGTAATCATCAGCCTGTGCCTATGCTGTTCTGCTTCACCCAATTTCAGGGGCACTCTGGCTGAGTTCCATGAACTGGGGTTGCTGTGTCCATGATCACCTGTGATTTGTGTCACCTTAGCCTGGCCATGCACAGCAGCACAAATGGGGTGCCTGCTCCATCAGCAGCAGGGCTGAACCTCCTTGGGTACTGCTGATTGTTTTCTTGAGCAATTGGACATCATTGTCTTTCCCAAACCTGCCTTCATTGGTGATCATAGCCTCAGCATAGCTAAGTTCTGCTTCCCATACCTGGCAGAGATGGCATCCTCTTGCACAGAGGGTCTGCCCAATACCATAGCTCTCAGAAAGCAGCAGATGTTCCTGCAAAGTCCCACAGAAAGTCTGTGGCATCCATACCAACCAGTCTTCCCCTCTGTCTGTGGGGTCCATGTATCCATATCCCTTCAGAGCTTGGTTGGTCACCATCACAGAATCTGTCACCATTACCCTCATCTTATCCTTGGTAGTCTAGTGGGCAGGATTGGGCACTCTCATTGCCACGGCCTGGGTTCGATTCCCAGCCAGGGAAGGGGTTCCCCCCACTGCAGGTTCCAGCCTTTTCCTGCAGTGCCCTGGAGCAGATCTTGGGGTTTGGAATGATGTGGGGTCAGTGCTTGGGTAACTTTTGGGGTCAGCAGCAACTGACTCTCCCTCACTGCCACAAGGCGTGCACCTCCAGCAGAAAGCTGTCCTGCATGGAGGGCAGCCAGAACCTGTCCTGTGGCTGCAGGGAGCAGAGTGATGTGGCTTCAGGGAGGGTGATGTGGCTGCAGGGATTAGGGCAATGCAGAGCAGAATGCTACCACTGTAGCAAACACAGTGATGCTGCAGCTGTGTGTGTGGGTTTCTTCCTGTGATAATGAGATGTAGGTGTGCAGGGCTGCTCCAATGAACATAGTCTTCGTCATCCTAAAGGGAAGGGGGCCAGTAGGAGACTGGTGTCAGTAGCAGGTGGGGTCACATCCATCTGTCCCCCCTGTGGACAAGAGGACAGGGGCTGTCAGTAAAAGCTCCCGCTGTGAGCAGGATTTGAACCTGCGTGGGGAAACCCCATTGGATTTCAAGTCCAACGCCTTCACCGCTCGGCCATCACAGCAGCTTGCATGGTGGAGTCTCCACAGGAGGATGTCAGGAGGGACTTTCACCTGGCCCTGGGGGGTCACAAAAGGACCCAATCCCATACTAGACAGGGGTCCCTCCTGCACATCCAGTGCTGGTATTTCTGCTACTGCTGTCACCTGCACTGCACCGTGCTGGGAAAGGGAACCAGGCACCATTCACAACATCAGTGGTTGTGATGTGGTAGAGGGACATGGCAGGAGCTCTGTGTCCCATCTCATCTCCTTTCTAACAGCAAAAACCTGGCCCTGAACTTCCAGCCCCAGCTGTCTTTCCCAGTCTGGGCACACCCTTGCCTGCTCTGTCCCTCCTGATACACATACATTTGCTTCTGTGAAAATGGGTCCAGACTTAGCTAATTGAGGCCACCTGACACACAGACCAGGCAGTGTCCTGTCCCACAGCTGGCAGGTTGATATTGCCAGATTTGCATGGTTTTGACCTGCCTTTTGGCTTCTGGCAAAAGGGATTTGGAGAAAGGAATAAAAGAGACTGTTGAGTAGAAATCCTTGCTGAGCAGTCTATAGCAACCTTGGTCTCTACTTTGTACCACAGAAATCCTATCTGGAGGACAGTCCTAGAAGCATTTGCCTATCTCTGGTTTGGGTGCCTATCTTTAGATATCCAAAGCCTTTCCTGAGTTCCCAGTGTGTCCTGGTTTTAGCTAGGATAGAGTTAATTTTCCTCCTAGTAGCTGGTAGGGTGCTATGTTTTGGATTTAGGATGAAAATAGTGTTGATAACACTGTTGCAGAGCAGTGCTTACACTAAGCCAAGGACTTTTCAGCTTCTCGCTCTGTCCCAACAGCAGGCAGGCTGGGGGTGCAGCAAGAGCTGGGAGGGGACAGACCCAGAACTAGCCAAAGGGGTATTCCATACCATCTGGGGTCATGCTAAACAATATATAGGGGTGGCTAGCCAGGGTTGGGGGAGAGCAGCTGCTCGGGGATAGGCTGGGCATCAGTCAGAAGGTGGTGAGCAATTACATTGTGCATCACTTGTTTTGTACATATTATTATTATTGTTGTTGTTGTTGTTGTTGTTGTTATTGTTATTTTGTTTTCTGTCTTAATAAACTGTCTCTATCTCAACCCACAGGCTTCGGTTTTCTCATTTCTCTCCCCCATCCCAGAGAGGGAGGGGGAGAGGGTAAGCGAACAGCTGTGTGGTGTTTAGCTGCTGTCTGTGTTAAACCACAACACAGTGTTATGTCCAGGACCTGTGCAAGTGCTTCAGTATCTCAGTGCCACCCCCTCCCTTGGGTGACTTATTAGCAGGAGCAGCTTGGATAGAAACCTCACTGTGCAGGAACTGCATGTTCAGTTCAGTTTGGGCGCAGCTCCCAGCCCAAAGTAGGGTCTTACTGCACTGCCACCCTCCCTGGCGTCTGTCTTTGTGGTTTGATTTTCTTCCTCCACTGGCCAGGGAGGGAGGAGCATGTTCCTGACATACTCAGGCTTGGCACAGTCACACATGCATGGAAGAATGCCTGGGCATGAATGCCTGCCTGCTCACATGAACCTGTGTGTTGGATTCATAGAATCATTCAGATCAGAAAAGACCTCTAAGATCATCTAGTCCAACCTTTAACCTAGTACTGACAAGTCCACCACTAAACCACGCTACTAAGTTCTACATCTACATGTTTCTTGAGGACCTCCAGGGATGGTGACTCAAACACTTACCTGGGCAGCCTATTCCAATGCTGCACAACCCTTTCAGTAATGAAAATTTCTCCTAATATCTAACCTAAGGAAACCAGGTCCTTAAACCATCTCTATCTCTGCACACATGAAATAGTGAATAGAATAAGACTAACAAATGTGATAGAGCTAAATAGAGGGGTGAGTGGGGGGAAGCTGTCTTTGGACAATTATGGAGAGACTCAAGAGAAAAATTATGCTTAAATTCATCCCTTTCAGTTATTCAGTCCTTTTCCTCTTCTAGGCTCCATATTCACACTCGCAGCTAGGAGATGCATCCTCTAGATCTCCTGAAATGACTGTGGGGTTCAGCTTAGGATATGGCACAAGGGAGAAGAGCCTTCAGAGCTGGAAAGCACTACTGTCCTGATTGGCACAGTTAGTAAAGCTGAGGTCTATGGTCTGCAATGAGCTATTTCTTGTTATTCCTTTTGAGCATGAAGTACTGTGCATTTGGTATCCAAAGAGCTCTGTTGAAGTGACACTTCATTTTAGGGTAAGGGTTCAAACACCCTTCAGATGGCAAATGGAGGAACCTGGAAGGACAAGGTTCACAGAGCACAGGATACTATGTTCACAGAGCACAGACCCCAAATGGAGGGGTCTGGAGGGATCCACAGTGTATATGGAAAGGACAGAGAGGCTCCAGACCCCAATGAAGGGACCTGGAGAGGATCAGAGAAGGTGTGGAGGGTCTGGAGAGCATTGGCAGCTAAACAGAGGAGATTGGAGCAGACCAGAGCATGAAGAAAATGTCTGACAAAGAGGGCATATGGTTTGATCAGGACACCAGATGGGTCTGGAGAGGACCACATCCTTGACTGGTTCCTGCGGCTTGGCTAGACCCAGGCTTTCATTACTCTGGTCAGAATTCCCACAACATTATTCATTTATTTTTTTTTTTTAATTGTTGTTGACTTTTTTTTCTTATCTCATCTTGTGTCATTGTCAGTGAGCACCTATTTTCATCTACAGTTCTTGGAATGTTTACAGACAAAACCATATTGCCTAATAAGAACAGGATGTATTTAAAGAAAAATCTGAGAACAAGAGGAGAGATGACAGTTCATCTCATATAACAAATGGCATTTTTCAATATTATGCAAGACAGCAAACTACAACAAAAGCAGTACTCATGAGACAGACTTTTCTTCTTCTTCAGAGAAATGTTCAAACACTCCTTCTATCTGCAATTTTTTGCCCTTTTATCTCCCAAGGTTCAGAAAATAATGGCTTTTCTCCAGTGCTGGTTTTGGTAGGCCCAGCAGATTTCTCTAATACCCAACCTAAACCTCCCCTAGCACAACTTAAGGCCATTTCCCCTCATCTTATCACTTGATGTTTGGGAGAAGAGCCTGATCCTCACCTTGCTACAACCTCCTTTAATGTAATTGTAAAGCACCTCCCTGATGTACTTTAATTATAAAGGTCTCCCTTGAGCCTTCCTGTCTCCAAGCTAAACAACTCCAGCTCCCTCAGCCACTTCTTGTAAGACATGTTCTCTAGACCCTTCACCAGCTTCGTTGTCCTTCTTTGGACACACTCCAGCATCTCAATGCCCTTCTTGTAGTGAGGGGCCCAAAACTGAACACAGTGACCTCACCAGAGCCGAGTACAGGGGGTCAATCACTTCCCTAGACCTGTTGGCCACACTGTTTCTTATACAATCCAGGACGCTGTTGGCCTTCTTGGCCACCTGAGCACACTGCTGGCTCATATTCAGCTGGCTATTGACCAATACCCCCAGGTCTCTTTCTGCCAGGCAGCTTTCCAGCCATTCATCTCCCAGCCTGTAGTGCTGCTTGGAGTTATCGTGCCCCAAGTGCAGGTCTTGGTACTTGGCCTTTTTGAACCTCATACAGTTGGCCTCATCCCATCATTCCAGCCTATCCAGATCCTTCTGCAGACCCCTCCTACCCTTGAGCCTACATTCCTTCCTAACTTGGTGTTGCCTGTAGACCAACTGAGTATGCACTCCATCCCCCTGTCCAGATCATTGATAACGATACTGAAGAGAACTGGCCCAACACTGAGCTCTGGGGGGCACCGCTAGTGACTGGTCTCCAACTGGATTTAAATCCATTCACCACAACTCTTTGGGTCTGACCACACAACCAGTGTTTAATCCAATGAAGCATACACCTTTGAGCAGCCATCTTCTTCAGGAGAATGCTGAGGGAAACAGTGTCAAAAGCCTTACTGAAGTCTAGGTAGACCACATCCACAGCCTTTCCTTCATCCACTGAACATGTCACCTTGTTGTAGAAGGAAATCAAATTCATCAAGCAGGCCCTGCCTTTGATAAGCCCATGCTGACTGGGCCTGATCACCTGGTAGTCCTGTAAGTCTTCTCAGTGGCTTTGTAGGTGCTTGACAGCCGCTCCTGCTTTGACTTTGTCCCAGATGCCCAGATGAGATAGGAACTGGTTCCAGAGCAGGAAGATAATGTAAACTGGAGAAATGGAGGACTTCAAAGAGAGGTAGGAATCTCACCACCAGGCCTTTGATGCTGTAAAGGCCTCTGGTGCCACCTCCTGAGTGTCCCATGGTGTTGCTGCCAGTCCAACACTGCTGTCCCAACAGCACTGAAAGTGCCCACTGAGAGAAGAGTTTGAAGTGGTCAGATCCCATGGGGCCTTCAAGAATGTATGCAGCTGCTGCGAGATGGGTACCAGCTCCTGCTGGTAGTATTTTGTGCTTAGGGGATTTTCTCAGCAAACTTTACCAGTTGCTGTCCCTGGGTGGAGAGTGAGAACTGCAGAACTGCTGGTGGTTGGGGTAGATTGGTTGAACCATGGACAGAAGGGAAGTGTTACGTGTAGGGGAGCCAAAGAGCCCACCTTAGCCCATAGCGTCTTGGTTTTTAATTCACCTGATTTCAAACCACACTGTTGCTGTGTTTGGCCTCTTACTTATTGCCCAAGTAGATCCACAAGCAAACCTGTCCAAATCCTTGTCATAGTCTTGTGTCCATACAAGCCTTTTTTTTTTTTTTGTGTGTGTGTGTGTGTGTTACTTAAGTTTAAAGATCTTGTTGCTACAGCTAGTTCTTGATGACATATTTAACAAACACTATCAGTGGCTGCATAGCTATATATTTTTAGACTTACACTAAGATTTACAGGTGAGGATATGCAACCTAAATGGTATCACCAAGACATAATATGAATAACACAATAAGAGTCTGAAAGAGAAGAATTCTCAAACTTCTATTCACTCAGAACAGAGAGAAGATCTGACAGAGAGGCTATTGCAGTTGAGATAGGCTAATTAATGGATAATGAATGCCCTGGCTGCCCAGATGTCTTGTATGCTTTGCTGAATGGTGATCAGCATTGGTAGGCAATGCTCAAAAGCTCAAAAGATTGCACTGAAGAACCATAACTCCTAGCTGCAGGTGACATGAGTCAACTTGCCTGTGGGCAGTTGGAAGCCCTGGGTACTGTACTTAGACCTGAGCTGGAGTAATTGGCAGGACACATCTAGTGTCACACTTGCAATGCAAATGTCAGGTTACTTCAACCTTGGGAATGGGCATTGGGCCACCTGTAAGTGACAATGCACACCTCTGAAGGCAGACAGTGTCCCTGTCTTTGCAGTTTCACTGTTCCAAGGGCAGCTTGGGGGTTTAGGCTTCACTGAGGCACTAATGCAACTGCAATGATACATGTCAAAAATAGAATCATAGAATCATCGAATATCCCAAGTTGGAAGGGACCCATAAGGATCATCAAACCCAACTCTTGGCACTGCACAGGTCTACCCAAAAATTCAGACCATGTGACTAAGTGCACAGTCCAATCTCTTCTTGAATTCAGACAGGCTTGGTGCAGTGACTACTTCACTGGGGAGCCTGTTCCAGTGTGCAACCACCCTCTCAGTCAAGAACCTTTTCCTGATGTATAGCCTAAAATACAAAAGCAATTTAGCAAAATCACCCTGAGATACCTAGAATTCTGCATAAGTACAGTTTATATGTAGAAAGCTGGATGGACGTGGTAGATCGTCAGTCAGGGTGAGCAGAGCGCCTCTAGTACCAGCTTCTGCTTTTGATTCTGAATTTCATTTTAGGACTGGAAAAAAGGCATTGTATTTTCAGTTCCCAAAAACCTAACCTTCACACATATATAAATATTTGATTTAACGTGATGCATATTTGTTTGCAGTTTTCTTCTTTGTATATTTATCTATTTATTTTGTCTCAGTAAGATCTGTGAAAATATTTAAACACTAGGAAGGACTGGATACTTAATCTTTTGGGATTTACATGGTTGATCATCAGTAAGAAGTTCCTCTTGAATGTCAGTCTCTCCACAACAGCTTGTATAATGTTCTATAGAATGATCATAAATAACAGTAGTGACACAGAGAAGGGTTTACACTGAACAGTAACTATTTCTGAGCAAACAGAACAGAATTAATTCCTGGTACATTACGTATTTTTCTTTTGCTGTTCAGAAGTAAGATTTCACTTTTTTAAGATCAGTGATGTACTCCTTTTGCAATTCTGACACTGAATCATCGTGGTGTCATAAAGTATTCTGCAATAATGAAATGCTTCTGAAATCTTTGCAGCCAGTACAGGGCAGGGAATTGGTGCTATGGTTGCCTTGGAGTGCCAGTGAATGTGGTACAACATTTAGCACACAGCTCACAAACATACGTTGACCATGGTTTTGCTCTTTACCTGCAGCTTCTGGGCACAACCTGTGGGATTTTCACACAAAAAATGCAACACTCTTTCCTCTAGTATGACCTGCTGAGACATCCATTGTTCCCCACTCCCACTTCCACACATGGAGGCTCAAAATTCCCATTTGTTTAATGTCCAACGGCAAAGAGAGGTTGTCACCCTCATGTAGATGATCCTGTTGCCACCACCTGCCACAAAGCCTGGCTGCCCTCAAAGATCATTCAATAAATGCATCTAGGAGTAAAAACAAATAAACAAACAAACAAAAAAAAAGACAACCAAAAAAGCAGGTGCACAATGCACTGGACTGCTGTCAGCCTGTGACTTCTGATGACAAAAATACTTACTACCCTTCTGGCAACAGTCTGCACTTTAAAAGTCAATGCAAATCAGGTGGTTTTCATAATACTGGCAAAAAGCAATCTATCAGCATTGAATTTATACAAATGAGATGTTTTCAAAAATATTGAACCTCATTTTTAAAGAACTGAGGAAACTAAACTCTTTGATAGAGTCTTCAAGCCTGTGACATTTTTCTAGGAGAAGGGCTGGATGAAAATGAAGGACACTGAACAGGACAAATTTCTCACTTCAGAAGGAAGAACTAGGAAATTCATTCAATTCTTGGATAAAGTTCTACCAACACTGACCAAGTGTTTGATTATTTAACTGCCAAGATGATGAGCAAGAGTCAACACTGGCTTCTCAAGAAACCATGCCAAACCAATCAGGGCAGCAGGTACTTTGAAGAAAGATAAAGATACCACAGATAAGACCCAGTGGTGCTTTTGGCTCTGCTTCCAATTATATTCTTGTAAGCAAACTATCAAAGCCTGGTCTCAAAGAAACTAATTCAGAGTGGGTATAAAACTAACTAAAGAACCTGTTATTCAGACATGAATCACTTGATCTCTCTTTGAACACTGGAGCACTTCTTCATCCACTCATATCTAGTGTTTTCATATGTGGAATAGAGAGAGAGTTAGATATGATCATAGGAGCGGAAAATTCAGCTGAGAAAACATACCATGTGATTTCTCCTCCACCTCCTGTCTGCAGTTTGTAGTTCTGGGATACCTGAACTATATTGGTGTCTTTGTGTCTAATCCACTTTGGAAGGTTCTTTCTTCCATTAATTTGTCTGATCAGTCTCTGGACTCATTCTATGCTCAATGGTTTCACAGTTATGTGCTGTGTGTAAACCTCTCTCCTTTTGCTTATTTTTGTCCCTGTCTTTTGGTGACTTTAGTCTTCCTATCGTAAGGAGTTCTGGGCCCTTGCTGCTAATGAAAAGAGTTTATTATTCCACAGTAACATTCTTACACTCACCCATCTCACCTATCTGATCTCAAGCTGAAATTATTAAGAAATCAAAGATGAATAAATTATAGCAGTATCTTTTGTGGATGATTCATTCTTATCTTTCAAAATTTTTGTCTTATTTTTGATTATTCTTCTGGGTTTAATTTATATAATTTTGCACTTGTTCCATCTTTCCTGGTAGAATGAAGAGTCAGTTCATAGTGTGGCAGAAGTAATCATTTCAAGTCCCCCAGTGACTTGGACAGGATGGAGGTGCCTGCTTCTGCACTGAAGAAGGCAAGACCATGTGTAGGCATTTGGCTTACTGGTGGAAGAAAAGGAAGGATAGATATGTGCTCTTCATTTTCGCACTAAGATATGTTTTAAGTACTTCACCACTGGTAGAGGTGTTCAGATATATGTACGCTCTAAGTCAGTACTTAATTTTCTTTTCGGTAAATTGATGGGCTTCTGAAAAAGCTTGTCTGAGCCTAAAAATTTGGCTACTTAAACTGAATTTAAAACAGAGTACTCTTATTTTCTGAATATAGCTTTACCTGGCACAAGTGCCTTATGTAGGATGTTTTTTTTTTTCTTTTTTTTTCCACATTGTGATCATGAGCATTGTCTTTTGAAATAATCCTGACTGATGTTCAAAGAAGTAAATTCTTGCTTCTACCTTCCTGTTTGCCCACTGAAGTGCAGCCCTTTTTCCTACTGATCCACCTTGTTCTGTGCAACTGCCTTGTTCTTTGTCCAGTGTTTTTCATCCACAATTATGAACAGAGATTTTATTTTAATTTCCAAATCATTGATGATCTGACAAGTTTTTAATTATACTAATAATGTTATTAAGCAATTTGAAATGGGATACAACTTTGGTTTTCCTTGATACAAATTTTGGCAAGTACCTGAAATGGCACTTACTCAACTATGTCACTTTAAAATAAGGTTGCAATTTTTTTTTAATTTTTTATAAATATCATGTCTTCACTCCTGCCAAATCTACAGATTCTGATGGCTGGTTACTGCTTATGGTTTTGTATAGTGCTATGACAAATGCATGCAGCCTTCTTCTGCACACTTATGGTCAGCAGTTCATAACGCATATTCTGAAAATACAGGGCACTCACAGAGAAATTGCATGCAAGCCCACAGGTCCACCAGGCAGACATGCTTATTTTGACCTTTGCATACTCTGCAAACACATGTTGGCAAAATGACACATCTCTGGCTTTCTAAACCAGCAGACACGTCAACCAAAAGGAAAAAAGAAGCCAAATTTCACCATCATCTTATACCTTCATAAAATTAAGATGTTCCCTTTCACCTTGCAGAAAAGAAATGTGTGCCTTTATTCTTTTTCCCTTTTTACTGTTTCCCCCCCCCCCCCCCCCCAATTTTATTTATTTATTTATTTTATTTTTTTCAAAAAGGAAGTACACATTTACCAAAAAGGGATAGAGGTGTGTGCACCTTTCTTAATTCAGGAAAGTAAACCAGCAGATATTTCCTCTTGGCTCAACCTGGTCCCAAGTTCTCCCTTTTTCGCCACACCCAGCTCAGACCCAGCTGATTTCTGCCCTGCTGCAGATGTTATAAATGACTGGCTAGTTTCCCAGTGTTTTGAACTCTGCAGAGATGGAAGGTAAGATCAGTGCTTTTTAATCTTAAGTCTGTATTTAACCAGTTTGGTATTTCTGGTGTGGGTATTGATGCATTCCTTAACTGAGCCCAAGGAGATGAGGACACAGAGTAGAGCATTAGGAGCTGGTGTCTCTACTTACTTCTCCCAGCATACCTGAAATACATATATTTTGAGAAGTGAGAAAAACGAGTTTTCCTCCCTCACATAGCAATACACGGCAGTAAAAGACTGCAAGGAATAAGCAGCTGTCAATCCCTGTGAAGAATTTCCCTAGGCTGCAAATACAAATAGCCTGGCTCATGATGAGAATTTCACCAGTTCCTCCAAATTTTATCTTTATTTCCTGTTCTAAACTGTTAAAATATTGACTAAATGGCTTTATATATATACATAATTACAACCTTTTTGTTAAGTAATTCCTTCCAAGGAAGTCATTCTGCTACTGTATATATAAAGTCTGGAGGACCAGTGCTAGATTTGCCTCCTCATCAGTAACAAGACTGAGAAGGGGAAGAGAGGGCAGGCTGACCATGAATTTATGGAGTCTCCTTCACACCAGCCACCTGCAACGGACCCTCCCAATCTCCGTACAGTAGGACACTGCCCTCTTCCAATACACTTTCCTGACAACCCTTGTCACTGAAGGTTGAACTGTATTTTGCTATCTCCTTGGCAATTACTCAGTGCAATTTATTAAATGTCCTACATCACAGGTACAGCCTTGTGTCCCACCAAGACCTGCAGCTACTGTCTTTGCAAGTCAGAATCCCACCTACAAACCTGATCAGAGGGGTTCTGTATTTTATTCCTGGGTCATGAAAGAAATACTCCAACCAAACAAGGCCTGTCAATCCCTTCTGATGGTTCAGGGAAGCTCTGCCCATTCATTTATGTGAACTGAGAATTATTATGTTTTGTTTCTCTCTAGGCATAAAACTGATAGTAACTCTGCAAGGAGTAATCATCACCTTCTGCTTAGTTGGGCCATTGGACTCCTCATTAAATCGTAAGTTTGTTTTCCTCCTGCTGATATTGTGCTTGAAAAAATGTGATGTTTTATTGGCCATTTGAGTCAAAACTCAGTCAGTCTGATTTCCTAGTTAGTCATAGCTCCAATATAAGTTTGAAATACCCTTCATTTCATTGCCCACTGACAATGAAATCAATGCCTAAGAAGCTTGTCTTGTTGGGTCTTCTGAGGGCGTGAGTATCATTTTATGACAGTAAAACTGGTCACAGACCATATATTTGGCTTCTTCCATGTTATATCTTAAGTGAATGTCCCTTCTTAAGGGGAAGAATAACTTCAAAAAGAAGGGTGAAAATTAACTCTCTAAAGATGTCCCAAAGCCAACAGAGTCAAGTATGACATGGATAATAAGCTATCACTTTATAGTCACTTACTGTCCTATAACTTTCATGACCTTAGTGATGGGACAAAGCAGGTGAACAGGAGGAACAGACAAATCTGTCAAAGTAGTGCTAAAAACATAGTGAGAATTGCAAGTAAAGTGAGTCAATGTGCCCCAGCACCCAGAGATAGAGTGGGATGTGTAGCTCCTGGTGTGCACTACAAAGTATCAAAGTATCCTCAATTTCTGCCTTTTTTGAGTAGAGGACTTGGAAGTGCTATCAGACTCATCTCTCCTGAGCACCATAAATGAAGCCAGGCAGCTGGTGGATTCAGCATACTTACGTGCCCGAAAAAGGTGAGTCTTTTTTTGCACAACAGCTTCAACATTATAAGGCAATAAGAGGAAATATATTTGTTCTTCTCTCCAGTGTGTGTCTATTAAGGAGATACCTTTATCTAAGGACTCTCCCTGTTACAGTTGAAGAGGTCCTTTTCCTCAGTATGGCTGGATCTGGTGTCTAGTGGTATGAGCATGCTGTTTCTGTGTCACTAAAGTTAAAGGGAGTCAAAAACCAGGAACTGGTTTATACCATTTGTATTGTCCCCGAA
Organism: Aythya ferina; assembly: GCF_964211825.1. Taxonomy (NCBI): domain Eukaryota; kingdom Metazoa; phylum Chordata; class Aves; order Anseriformes; family Anatidae; genus Aythya; species Aythya ferina. Next base: position 1,858,652 of record NC_140309.1, read on the forward strand.
AGCCAGTTCCAGGCAGCAGGCTGTTTTGGGGACGAGTCCCTTTTTCTACAAAAGATTCCTGGGGCCAGGAACAGAAGCAGCATATCCAAGGCAGTTTCTGTTCACAGAATATATATTAGGACATCCTAAATGTAAAGTTTTATCCAGTGACTGAATAACTCAGTTTTCCACAGATTTTTTTTTTCTAGCTTTTCATATAGTTTAACAGGACTCATTGTGACAAGGATGTAAAGCAAACTTGAAAGGGATTACAATGACTTGTTTTCCAAAATTTACCTAAGATAGAGATATGCAAACCTGATGAGTAGTCAGTTATGACTAAGTACACCAGCCCTGCAGGGCAGAAGATGTCACTTCATGGGGCTCTTTCCTGTTCAGTTTAAAGCAAAAACTAGAGGAAAAAGTTGCCAGCTCCATGGATTTCCTGAAGCACTTAAAGGAGCCTGTAGGAAGAACCAGATGTGCAGTCCGTGCTGCTGACTATTTGGAAACTACCTTGAAACTCCTCAAAGGAAAGCTGCAGCTGCTTGGGAAGGGGAGATTCAATGTTACAGGTAATGTGGTTTAGTCCAAAATATCTTGCCAACAGCAGAAAAGCTATCACAGCAGGCACATTAGAGAGCAGCTCTGCCATGATCCAAACAACTGGTTATAAAGCCCTTCCCTACAGAAACAAAGCTGGTTCTGTTTGACTTTATGGTCCTGGGTGAGTAGACTCTGTAAGTAGTGGAAAGATAAAGTGTGTTCAGAGGCAGACCCAGACCACCTGGTGTATTAATCATCAGTTTGGCACTGCCTCTTTCAACTCATATCTTTGATGATTAAAAAAAAACAAAACCTAGAGTGAATGGGGTAGTAACAAGGTTGCTAAGAATAAGTAGAATAAATATGCGACAAACCATGCTGAATGTCAAGAGACTCTAGCCTCCAAGGACAGAAGCACATCTACATGCTCATGATTTTGTTCCCAGTCAAATGTAAAACTTTGCTGGTGATGATGGTCTCCAAATCTCCTGGAAAGTTATTCCATGCCATCCCAGCTTTCCTTGCCCAGAGATGACAAAAGGTTTTAGGGATCAAATTAACAATGGAAACACAGCTGTTATATTTCCACAGTCCTGACTCAGATCACAGCTAGTGTGCCTCTAGTCAACCCAGCCTTGCCTGTGCTAGAGAATATAAAGGACATACAGATGAGCAATTTCTCATCTATTCTGCCTGAACGTTTCTGAGATATCAACCAAACGGGGCTCTTCAAATTATTGCAGTGGTCCTGACTGTATTCCTTGTTTTATTCCCAATGGATTAATTCCTAGAACAAATAAAACAATTGTCATGTGACCTTGCTGATGTTGGAGGTACATTGTGTCACAGCTGAGGAGTGTGAACCAGCCATCTGGAGTCTTTGAGCTGAGCACAGCTGCTAAAGCACAGGCTGCAATGCCAGGTAATTGGCAGCTGCAACATGCCCACCATCAAGCTGATGCTGACAATTTGCTGGTGCAAAGAAGTTCTTGTTTAAGACAACTTCACTAGTGCTGAGCTCTGTGGTGTCATCCTTTCCTACTAAGCCTCACAGCCTTACCACTATTCTCATAGTATCTCACATCTCCTCTTCTTTTTTTTTTTTTTTGTAGTTACTAGACTTAGTAAGAGCAGAGTAATTCTGGATGAGCTAATGGTCTGTGGCACAGAGAGACAGACAGGCAGAAGTTATTATGAGGAAACCAGTTACTGCATATCAGCTGGTACTCAGCAACTTTTTGCGTATGTGTTCTTAGGCCAATAAATGCCATGTGATAAATGTCTGTAATAGAACAGGGATAAGTGAAGACCTGCATTTGGTCAGATGAATCATAAGCTGAACTTCAATGTAACTACCCCTAAGTAACTTCAGGAAAGCTGTCAACTCTAGACACCAAAAGTCAGTGCATGAACCTTCTCCATTTGTGATTCATCTTCAGAGAAAATTCACTGAGCTTGTTAAAGCCATTGTACAAGTTTAAATCCCTGAGAAGAAGTGTTATCTGGTGGGAGTTAGTTGCTGACATTTTCAGCATAGACCCACTGTTTCCCATGCCAAGATTCTCGCGTTGCTGAGAGATGAAGTAGGCAGATATTGGTAACAGAATGGCAGAAAATGCATTCTTCTTGTGGAATACAGTTTAAATCAGAGGAAGTTTTAAATAACATTTGATGTTGGTGCAGTGGATGCTGACCTTACTAGGGATACAGAAATTTCAAGCATTAACTTAGAATACCAAAAAGATACAATAAGAGTGAATGTTATTTTGCATGGTTTCTTTTGCAGACCTCCTAGACAGAAAACAGAAGGAGATGATTTCCAGAGAAACTGGCTGTGACTATCATTCTATTAAATGCCCAGAGGATGATATTTACCGGACCATTACTGGAGAGTGTAACAACAGGTAGGATCTGTGTGTGGGCAAGGAGTTTCCAGTTTATGCATTGACTTGGTTAGAAATCTTAAAGTCATTTGTGTACCTTTCAAAAGGACAAGAAGAGTGAAATATCTGTTGTTTTTTGTTTGTTTGTTTTTTAATTATTATTATTATTTTTTAGTGATGCCAGTATCAGATGTTTCATTTCTACTTATACCTGGCAGGAAAAAAGACATATCTTGAAAATTTTGCATATAAGTCCACTGCTCTCCATACATTGCTTTGGCTGAAGGAAAGGAATTCCTGGGGTGGGGAAGGTCAAAAGTTGAGGAAAGAATATTTGGGGACTATGGAATCCTACCACACTCTCTGTTTGAGGTCCCAGAAAACCTCCCCTTCCTCCTTTGTAATACTAGTAATATTGATTTTCCCAGCCTTAGGGAGACTCCAAGTTTTGAACCTGATGAGTGTTGATTATAAAAAATTTTTAACTTCAGATTTCTTGGACATACTACCTAAAAAATATTTTTAAAAACATAGGTCTCATGGGTCCTGCGAATATAAATAATCCTTGTTTGTTATACTCCACTAAGAATTATGGCACATGAGACTAATTTTAGTGCCTGGTTTGTATAAACACATCTTTATAACTCTCAGCATGTCTGTGGCTATCCAAGTACATACTCTTATTTGCTTCCCATTCTTATGCATCAAAAGACTTTCATTCTTGGCTTTTTAGCTCTGCATAGCACGATACTTTAAGCTGGAAAAAAGAGTTTTTCACTTTTCTGGGCATTCTTACTTCCTGGTTCAAACCTAGGATCATACTTTGGTTTGTTTCTCCTTGATAGCTTTTTGTTTGTTTGTTTTTGTTTGGTTGGGATTTTTGATGAGCAGAAAATTTCTAGCTTGATACTTGGAAAGCAAAGCATACTGTCCTGGTCTACCACAGATTTGCTGCCTGATGTGCTAACTCCACACCCCAGATATGATTGGACATCACAGCTCTATATGACCTGTGCGGGGAGCTCATACTCAGTGCTGGCATTATGGTTAATCTGTACTTTCACTCCATCCACAGAGGCTTCAGCACCCAAAGAGCAGCTATGCCCATGCTGTTTCTTAGGCTCACGGTAGGGTTGTCTTCTGGCTTCCTAATCCAGTGAGATAACAAGATACTCAGTAACAAAGGCACTCTGTGTTATATAAAGATCATTTAAAATGGATCTTGCTCAGCCTGAGATGCACACCATGAGATAGTGCTTGAATACTCTGCAAAAATTTCCTGTAAGGACAATAATAGCAATCAAAACAAGCTGTGGTGGTAATGGGCTCTGTACCGATTTATTTATTTTGTAATTGCTTCAGCTATAGTGTGGCATTTGTTCTAGGGCATGCTCTAATTTCACAGCACGTTGGTGTGAATTCTGGGTATACTACCCCTTTTTCAGTATAGACAGGTATTACTCTGTGTTTATTGATTTAAAAGCTTATACACAGACAGTTGATGTGCATAAGCTGATATTCAGTAACTATCTTCATCAAAATAGCCTGTTTTACTGTGTCCCTAGAGTCACAGATCATTAGCTCAACCAGTATTATTGTTCTTCTGAACAAGTTTTACTAATGTTATTGATAACGTAGTTATAGTGTAGAAATGTATAACCTACCTCCTTTCAAGATTGCCTAGTTAACTGAAGTTAACCTTGAGTTTAGTAACTGAGTGATTTCAAAGGATGTTTGGGGAAAAAATCTGATGCTTCATAGCTCCCTACAAGGAATTTGCTTTTAGTGTTTCAAGTCACAACCAGGACTAACTCTCTTATTGTGCCAAGTCAGCTGAGGAAACCTGTCTTCAAAACTGGTAGGCACACAGATAAGTTTAAGAATGCTCTCACCTTGCAACTATTCATTTGTACTGCAAATAGGGCCCATGACATATTGGACTATAGAAGGAGGAGGAGGAACATGACGTGCAGATAGAGGGTCCAGTTTTGGATAGTCCATAATTCATGAGGGATGCAAAAAAAACTAGTGAGGATTTAGCAGAGGACTTTCAGGAATATCAGGGGCCTAGAGCACATGGCCCCTGAGAAGGGGTGAAGGAAGCTAGGCTTCTGTAGTTTGGCTAGGAGGAGGCCAAAAGCAGATCTAGTATCTGCATCAGCTATTTGAAGTGTAGTTACTAAACAATGGAGTCAAATTCTTCTAATTAATGTGGGAAAATATACTTACTATAACTGCAGATAGCACTTTGAGCTGTTCATGCTGGACAAGGGGAAAACTTCCCGAAGGAGCAGCCTTGGGACTGGTCCCCACTGAGGTGAGAGACCTTCATCCTTTGGTGGAGGATCTTCATCCTTTGAGGCTTCCAAGCCTCAACTGGACAAAGCATGGCCACCCTGATAATTGATGATGGCCTTACTGTGAGACTGTGATTTTGTGTGAGCAAGGTGCTAGAGAGATATAAATTCCAAATAAAATTAATTTAATGTCATGAGGAATCTTATTTTTTTAAAAAGTTTATTTAGATAAACTTCAATAAATAAACTTAGAAAAAAATAAGAAAAGATTCCTTATGACATTATATTAATTTTATTTGGAATTTATAATAATAATCAGTCATAATCTTGGTATTGTTTACTTCTCAGTGTTTTCTGGCTATCACCTTCGTTACTGGAATAATCAGACATGGATTAAAGGCCTGGAAAGCATTTGTCTACATGCCTGAAATAATTAAATTATCTATGAAATAATACCAGTGTTTGCATTTCTTCTTGTGATGTTCCAGAAAGCATTCTCATTTTGGGGCCTCCAACCATGCATTTGTTCGCTGGCTCCCAGCGGCATATGAAGATGGAGTGTCTGTTCCCAGAGGAGTAAGTGAAGGAAAGCTTTACAATGGATTTCCACTCCCACTGGTGAGAACAGTTACTCTTGTCTGAGTAATAGTAGTGAACGTTGCCCTCAGGAAGCAGAAAGTTATTCACTTTCATCAGAAGTGAAACAATGACAACACCTAGAGTGTAAATTGGCTGCTAAATCAGGTACTAACTTAGAGATTGTTTTCTGAAATGAAGTTGTGGCATGGGCTCATGTGTTTGTCAGAGACAGAGATGAGAAACAATGACGCAAGTACTTCACTAAGCAAAGCCAGGGCAACATCAAAATACTTTCAGAAGTGTGCATTTTCGGGTTTGGTGCAGACAGCACCAGGGTGTACTCAGATACAACAGGATTTTTATACATGCAAGGAGGCTTGGCTGTTCCTAAGCCATCTTGTCTTTATGGGTATGTGCACATACCTCACATTGAGCCTGCCATGAAGTGAGGCTTGGCTGAGTGATTGTGGAGTTAAGATGGTGCTGCAAAAGGGCTGGAGGCTATAATCACATCAATTTTAGTCCAACTGAGACATGGCATGGGGCTGTTCAAAGCCATAACTAACTCTTATGAACATATCTGAGATCATCTTAGCCATGTTCTCATGGTAGGTGTTATGCTGAGAGGCAAATTCATCTTGGAACAGATAGTCCACACATGTTAATTTTGATTTTCTGCAGGTTCGAAGAGTGTCCAATGAACTTGCTCGAACAGGCAATGAGAACGTTACTCAGGATCAAGAGCTCTCTCTTTTCTTCATGCACTGGGGCCAGTGGGTCAGCCACGATATAGACTTAGCCCCTTCCAGTGGTGCAGGAGCAAACCCGGATCTTCACTGTGAGACCGACTGTACCTTCAAGTCCCCTTGCTTCCCAATCAAGGTACCATGAATTTTGTTCCATCCCATGCCACCTTAATAATAAAAAAAGCCACACAACTTTCTCTGAGGCATTGCTTACGTTTGTTTGCTTTAGTTCCCCCCTGATGACCCACGGGTGCTGAGATCAAATTCTTGTATGCCGTTCATCCAGTCAGCTTCAGTGTGCAATTCCAGGACATTTACCCGCGAGCAGATCAATGCAGTCAGCTCATTCATTGATGCCAGCATGGTGTATGGGAGCGAAGACTCTGTGGCAAAGAGTCTTAGAAATCAGACCAGCTGGATGGGTTTGTTGGCTGTGAACCAGAACTTTACTGATGCAGGGTTGGAGTTATTGCCCTTTGAGAACAAAACAAAAAGTATTTGTGTACTCACAAACAAGAGTATGAACATCCCCTGTTTTAAAGCAGGTAAGGTACATCCATGGAGTAATTTTCTCCTGGGAGCAACAGTGATATTTTAATGGTCCATAAAGCCAAAAAGGATTGTTATGGTCACTTGTCTCATGTCTCTTTATATTTGTATGAGGCGCTGCAAGACGTGAATTTATAAGGTGAAAGACAGAGACCACTCCTAAATTTAGAAAGAGTAATAACAAAACAATAATTGTTTAATTTGTTTAATTAAATAAATTATTTAAATTAAATTGTTTAAATTGTTTAATTAAATACAAAAGTGACTTTATTTTCATTTCCAGAAAGAGTTACAGCAAATCCTCCCTCACCCCCTTCAAAAGTTTAAATAACAGTTTAAAACTTCTCAGTGATCTTTTCCCTCCTACCTAGAATTCACCAGTTTTCAATTCAATAAATACTAAAAATTAAAAGCTCTTAAATTCTATTAGTAACTCCTTCATACTACATTCTAAATTTGTAATATTTAAGAATATCCCAACATATATCTGAAGACAAGTCTAGAAATTTCAATCTGAATTTTAAACAAGCCAATGACTCAAAAGGTACTGATTTAAATTGGGAAGTAGTCCAGAATAAGTACAATATTAAAACAAAACAAAAAACTAGAAATGTGAAGCTTCCAAAGGTAATGATAAGAATATAACGTGTACCCATTACATAATATTGTCACTTTCCTTCCACATGAGAAGAGCCCCTTGCTGAATGAGGAGGGACTCGGTGCTTCTTCTGTAAGCTGCCTGAGGGACTTTGCCACATCTCCTCAGTTTTCTCTCCAGCATCTCTGCTGAAAGTATATTCACAAGCCTCTCAGAGGTGTTCATAACTTGAGTGAACTGAGATAGATTTTCAAAAACAAACATTCACAGTGATACAAAGGAAGATAGTTAAAAGCCTTGAGGTACAAGAGGAAGACAGATGTTAGATTTTCACAAAATGATATGTTTACAGGTACTTCATGAACAAGTGCAATTTAGCTTAAATTGCCCAAAGCCCCCTTTCCAAGGTTTTTGGATAAATGATCTGGATTGTCTGTGATGGAAACAAATATCTGTCATGAGTGTGAGGAAGTGTGACCACAAGCATTACTGTCAGTAGCACTATTGGTTGCTGCTTGTCTATCCTAACATCAAAATCTACAGTTGAAATAAAAAGCAGCTTACAAACTTCCTAAAATATTTTCATTTATAGGTGATAAACGGGTAACTGAAAACCTGGGACTTTCTGCTCTGCACACTGTCTTCCTCAGAGAGCACAATCGCCTGGTTACAAAGCTGGGGAAGTTAAATCCTCACTGGGATGGCGAAAAGCTTTACCAAGAGAGTCGAAAGATCGTAGTTGCCATGACTCAGGTACCAACCACTACTCACTGTTTATCACTTGCATCCTTAGAAATTGGTTTTATTCCTGTAAAAGGAGGAAAAATAGTGCTTTGCATAACTCATGGAGATATTTGTGGGAGCTGAAAACTCATGAATAAGCACAGTCCACCTGAGACAGCATGCATGTCCAGAGGTTTTGTGAAACCCACGTGTACTTTCTTTAGCAGATATGAAGATGTTCAATTCAGCTGTTCTCTTTGTCACCTTGTGTAGTAACAACAGGATGGAAATCATGGAAAATCCTCCTCCCCTTTCTCTAATGCTGCCTTTTTTTTTTTTTTTTTTAAATCAATTACTTTACCTCAGCATCTCCTGCCAGACTCATATTATTGCTACAGCTTGCTTTTTTTTTTTTTTTTTTTTTTTTTTTTTTCTTCTCTCTCTTCCCTGACTATCTTACAATGTCTCTGCCACTGGTCTAAGATTCTATGTTCACTGAGATTCCATGTTCTCTTTGACATTGATGGCATTTCTGCTACAGCTGCTGACCCCTTGCTCTGCTTTTATACCTTTTTCAGATAATAACATACAGGGATTATCTTCCACTTGTGCTTGGAGAGGAGACTAACAGGTGGATACCCTTGTACAGTGGTTACAATGAGACTATGAATCCTACGGTATCAAATGTTTTCTCTTTGGCTTTCCGATTTGGTCATACCTCAGTACAGCCTTTTGTATCCCGTTTAGATGACAGTTTTCAGCCTATGGGTCAACTTTCCCATGTCCCTCTTCATCTGACATTTTGTGCTTCTTGGAGAATTATAACAGAAGGTAAGAACATAGGGCAGCCAGCAGTCTTGATCTGGTCCTGAAGTAGGCACTCAGGTGGAGGTACACTGGTTAGACACACAAGCCTAGACTCCAAAAACTGCTCTAGCTCTATTTACTTAATTTTTAACAGAAATTATAGTGCCATTGAGCTTGAAAGTTGCTCATGACATGTCTACCCAAGGGGCTGAAGACAAATGAGTGGTCTGCTAGATGTGGCACATCAGAACAGTCCTGCAGAACTGTCTCCAAACATATCACAAGAACATTGAACCTATACTGTACCCAGGGGAAGGAGCTCTGCCCAAAATTACATGTTGTAATACTCCAGTCACTGAATGTTATTGAGCACCCACTACATCATTGCATTCGTATTCTGAACATGCCAGTAAATAACCAGAATATGTAACAGATCAAATCTGCGTCTCAGGTGGCCTATCATCTCAGTGAGACCTGACAGTGTGAGCACTGTGCCTTCACTCAAATACTGTAGTGCTCATGCTGTTCTGGGAGGCACAAGATTCACAGTGCCAAAAATCAGTCAACCAAAATTTAGGCCAGACTAAGCAAGTTTTTTTTTTTTTTTATAACCCCCTGTAGTTGGTAGCCATTGCCAGAGGGTGACACATCAATCCAACTGAGCTAAGACAGGATAATTGCTTTCTAGTGGTCTCTTTATGACTCTAAAGAGAATTATGGAATCCAGCTCTTATACAGCTAATGTCTGCAGGCATGAATCTTTCCAAGGAAGACAAATGTCTCCTCCAAAATGAATTATCTCACTAATTATGGAAAATATACCAAAATGTACGCATGCAGCCAGTTTTACTGTGTTTTTGTAATTCTGTCTTAATGGCTATGAAAAAGACATAGACAAACAGACATGAATTGATTTTATTTTTTTTTCATTTAATGTTCCAGTAAATATTTCTCAGTTGATAGCTAATTCTAAACAAAGTAAATTGCAGAACAAAACTTTGGATGGAACCCCGTACATCAGTGTGTGTTGGGGACTGACTGCCTAAGGAGCAGATCTGCAAAAAGGGACCTGGGGGTACCGGTTGGCAACAAGTTCATTTAAGGTTGAAGAAAGGAAGGTTGAGGGACAGGAAGGGATAGGGAATCTGGTTGCTGAAGGGGGGCCTTATCAGCTGGCCTTTGCAGATATGTACATAGGCACTAGCATATGCTGAGATGGAATTGTGGAACTACACTGCTCAGAGTAGAAAAATGATCTAATGCAGCACTGTTTCAGCTGCATAGAAGGGCCCATCAAAGCTGGAACTTGGTAAAAAGATAAGTCCTTTCCTGATTTGCAATGAATGCAGGTGGCATTGACCCTCTGATACGAGGCATGGTTGTTGATCATGCAAAACTAATGAAACAGAATCAACTGCTTGTTGAGGAGCTCCAGAACCACCTTTTTGAACAGACTGCTGTAATGGGTCTGGATCTAGCAGCCCTGAATTTGCAGCGGGGAAGAGACCATGGCCTTCCAGGTAAGGAGACACAAGTCCACAGATCCTGTGAATAAAATTCCTTTTTCTTGGTTGTTTATAGCAGCTTCATGAATGTACCAAGCTTTTTCCAAACCAATGGGGAAAAAACAAACAAACAAACAAACAAACAAACAAAAAAAAAAACAGTACTTTGATTTGAGGTGGAAGAATGGATAGACAGACTCAGGGAAGAAGAGTCTATTATACAGATTTTTCTCTGAGGAAGTAAGAAGAGGACAAGGGACCTGGAGAGCAAAGATGATAATTGGAATAATGTATTAAAGGGTGGAAGAAGCAGTGGTGTATTGCCAAGAAAGCGTGTGGTGTACAGAAGGTACAGACCCAAGTGACAAAGTTCAGTTTTCATCTAAGCTGGACAGACCATCTGTTCTTTGCCCATCAAGACTTGTTTTATGTCTTCAGACAACCCACAACTCTGAGCAGAAGTGGTTTTTACCCATGGGGATGATCGCCTCCAGGTGCTGCAGAGGAATTGGTGTTTTTGGGATAAGCACAACAAAATGTCTTTCCTACAATTTTGATCCTAGGCATTTTGCCTCCTGCAAGAACTGGTGCATTCACCATCAGCACCAGGTAGCTCTAAGTGACAGGATGGGCTGAACTGGTAGTCATGTGTAAAGAAAACCCAAAATGTTAGTATGTGCATATAAAAACAACTTTTGAGAACATCTGTTGTGACTGTCTCTACCTAGGTAAGAATGTCTTCCAAATTCTTTAATGCCATGTGAAGAAGCAGATGTTGCTCATGACCTCAGGGGTCTGTTTAGCTTCTGAGCATAAGCAGATAGTGGGGAGACATGGGTCCTGACCAGCTTCTGCTTTTGCAGGTTACAATGCCTGGAGACGCTTCTGTGGGCTCTCCCAGCCTCAAAGTGTAGAAGAACTCTCTGAGGTGCTAGGCAACTCCAAATTGGCCAAGAAGTTCATGGACTTGTATGGGACACCAGACAATATTGACCTTTGGATTGGTGCAATTGCAGAGCCCTTCATTCCCCAGGGTAGAGTCGGGCCCCTCCTGGCCTGCATCATTGGCACCCAGTTCAGGAACCTGCGTGACGGAGACAGGTAGGTGGCTCTCCCATGGCATTTATTATGGGGAAAAATGGTTACATTTTATGCCTTGCACGGATCCAGCCCATCGCTAACACATCACTGAGTGCTCCCAGAAGGACTCACACCTTGATTTTAGCCCTAGTTGTCAAAGGGTTCTTTCTTACAGCCCAGCCATACAGACCCACGTGTCTGAGGAGCACCAGCTCCAGGCCATGGGTGATCTGCAGCAGGCTCTGCTTGAGGTGACATTTGCTCTCAACGTACAGAAGGGAGGAGGATCAGTCACTGTGTCCCAGCAACCTGGTGATGCTGTGTACCAGCAGATGAGTGTGGCAGAAGTCACACCTGGAGACACCTCTTTCCAAAGTGTTGTGCTTATGGCCTTATGAATTAAGGTGGATCTGAACTGGGATTCATCTTGGCCAGATTTCCATTTTGGGAAGTAAACAGCATCAAGTGCCTTGAAGGAGACTATAAGCTGCTTCTGTAAATATCATTGCAGATTCTGGTGGGAGAAACCAGGAGTTTTCACTCTGCAGCAGTTACATGCACTGAAAAAAGTTTCTCTGTCGAAGGTGATCTGTGATAATACTCATATCAAAAAGTTACCCCGGGACATGTTCCAAGCCAGCACTTATCCTGAGAACTTCGTTGACTGCCATGAGATTGACATGCTCAATCTCTCAGCCTGGAAAGATGAACCTGAGAGTGGCAGGAAAGGTACTCAGGGGACTTCCTTTGTCTCTCAAAAATACTAAATCTGATCTACCTAAAGAAATAAAAGAATTAAGGTCATCATAGTGATCCTGCCCCCAGAATACAGTATGTCCATCCATTCAGCCCCACTCAGACACAACAGGAAGCGCACAAGCTGTTAGCCTACTCTTCTCATAATCCCCTCCTTAGCAGCCTAATTCTTCCTCTTCAACTTGATGGAAAATCCCTGACAGTCCAATCTGTTTTGTCCTCTGTGAATGTGTCCTTCTCTAGGAAACATTCCAAGTCAGATAAGTTATTCCAAGATATCTGGAGTCTTTCTTCATAGGAAAGGTGTCTATGAAGAAATCAATCAGAATTATCCAAACTGCTTCAAACTCTTACTCTGCTGGTCTAAGCCCCTACTTTCCTCTTGCCTTCCCCGAGGAATTACAGTATTTTAAGTTACACTATCAAATAAAAATGTGGAGGGGAATACTGTGTCCAGCAAAGACTTTTCAGCAAAGACTATTCAGTAGCCTTTTCTGCTTCATTTATAGCTTCTAATCTCGCTCTTCCAACAGGTACTGGAAACTTCTTTTGACGGCACTAAGCTGTGCATTCTGCCTGTATGTCATGTTCAACTAACTGCTGTAGTGAGCATCTGGCATGTGTTTTCTCAGAGAGGAGCTCAAGACTGAGACCACTGTTTCATTTACTGTACTGTATTTTTTTTCTCATTCTTTTGTAAAAGCTTTCTGTAATTAAATTATTCAGATAAAGTAGTGACATTTTATCACCTATTGCCTTAAAAATTTTCCGAGGTTTACAAGACTCAATTAGGTGCCTTTTGTTTTATGAATGTTTAAAAGCACAATCAAAGAAGGAATTTTCTGCTTCCCATCCTGAAGGGGAGGGAAATCTGGAAGCCAAGGTGCTTGCATGAAACAGGTTTCAAACATTGTCCTTATTTATGATCTCCTAATTACAGTAGTAGTAATTTAGCCTTCTAAATCAAATTCCTTATCCTTTGTATCTGCTCAGAATCTAGCAAGTGCATGTAACATATAATCTTTATCCCAATGTTACTTATCTCCTTGTTTTGCTAAAGAGTGTAACTTCGGGGGGGGGGGGGGGGGGGGGGGGCGGAGAGGAGAAGTGCAGTTTCTAGTTAGCAGTGAGATTTCGCTCTTGGAAGATGCTGGAGAATGGCAGCTGCATCTTGAAGCCTAGAGACAACTTTTACTTAACTCCATTGTGAAGATGTGTTTGTGCTGAGCATTAATAAAATACATTAAATGCACTCATCTGCATTTGGCATCCATTCTGGTATGTCAAACATCTGTCCCAAAATATTCTTTGACTATGGTTCATTGCTAAACTTATCAGCACAAAAAAAGCAAACTGTAAATTGACTGGTATGTAAACCACAAACATTAGGGCTAAAAATTAATCATCTGGTTAAATGATCGCTCCCAAGACTGTATTAAATCAGTAAATACCAAACATGCAAAAATTATGTTAAGTTTCCATCTCTCCTTGGCACAACCAGGAGGCAAAGAGGGGAATGGGAGCATGAAGGCAGCAGTTTAAGGTGGAATCATGCCTGAAGTTTCTGGGTGGAGCAGGTACCTCTCTGGCGAGGACTAATGAAGGAGATGCTTGTAAATTTCCATGGCTACAGCAACTGCATGCAGGCTTTGCCTAGTGGGTGTGCAGGCATGTGTGTCTCAGCCCAGAGTGCCCCACGCTTCACACTGATAGCTGCCAGGTGTGTGATTGAGCATGTGGACCATGCTGCTTCACGATCCCCCAGCAGGCTGGGAACAGGGTAAGGCAGTGATGCCCTTGGGCAGAGGAGGCCAAGATGCCAGGCAAGCCAAATAAATGCAGTCCTACCAGAGGTGGCTGTTCCCCATGGTCCCCAGGACTCACCTGGCCAGGTTTCCTAGGCAGCATAGACCAGATCCAGGTCTTTTACAGCAACAGAGACCCAGACACTTCTCAGGTCCTTGCTCATAGGACTCCTTGGGGGTCTTGGAGAGCTGCGTCTCTTCCACACCATGGCTACCAGGCTGGCCCATATACAAACACAAAACACTTTTACTTTTTCAATCACAAACAGCCAATGGTAAAAATGAAGTTCAGTGCCTGAAACTCAAGCTTTTTTTTTTTAAAAAAAAGATATTTGATAATTTGATGTCTACTGGTACTCTATTCTCCCTAACCTGCCACAGAAATTGTGTTGAGGAGATGGAGAAGACAGAGAAGAACTAGGAAGTATTCAGAAAATTCATTCTGGGAGCAGCTGCAGCTTCCAGAGTGTACTTGGATTGAAAAATATGTGTTGTATTAAAAATCACGAGATTATCATGTTATGGTAAGGGTGTCAAGCAATACCTTTCTGCTGTTCGCCTCTGAGTCCCCTGGGCACATTCCCTTCACACTTTCAAGGTCTGCCCATCTACTGAATGCAAATTCTTACTTTGCTTAATAGGCAGGCTGAAGAAAGAAAAGAAAGAAAGAAAGAAAGAAAGAAAGAAAGAAAGAAAGAAAGAAAGAAAGAAAGAAAGAAAGAAAGAAAGAAAGAAAGAAAGAAAGAAAGAAAGAAAGAAAGAAAGAAAGAGAGAGAGAGAAAGAGAGAAAGAAGAAAGAGAGAGAAAGAGAGAAAGAAGAAGAGAGAGAAAGAAAGAAGAGAAGAGAAGAGAAGAGAAGAGAAGAGAAGAGAAGAGAAGAGAAGAGAAGAGAAGAGAAGAGAAGAGAAGAGAAGAGAAGAGAAGAGAAGAGAAGATACACACACACACACACACAAAAAAAAAAAAAAAAAAAAAAAAAAAAAAAAAAAAAAAAACCAGAAAACACTGACCCCTGCAGACACACATAAAGAATGCGTTGGTCTTTAATTCCCCTATAATAAACTGCGTTGGCTTCCACCTCTTGTGGCAGAGGTAACTCCCAAGTCCTCCCCATGGTAGGAGACAGTGCTTTCCCCTGCGTGTTCTTGTGAGGGGATCGTGGTAACCTTCTATCCCCAAGACACCCAGGCAGGATGGCCACAGGTTCAGGGATAAATGCCTCCACCTTGTTGGTTTTGAATAGGAAAAGATAATCATAAGCACACAGAGATGATCACAGGAAAGGTCTAGTTCTGTCTGGGGTCCAGCCAGAGAGATGTTCTCAGGGTTATGATTACGAAGAATTGTCCTGTTATCCATTATGTGTCTGTCCACAGAGCTGAGGCAGCACAGTTCTCTGAAAGGAACACAACCATTTCACTGCTTCTATGTAAAAGTTTTTCTTCCTCTGTGGACATTTGGCCTGTCTCTGGTGTTTCAGTGTTGCAGTCATGGTTATTTCTGTTTCCAGACCTTTTTGTGGTTCCTGGATCACTAATGCGAAGCCCCATTCGTCATTCCTGATATCCCCTGATAGGTGGTGATCATGGAATCACGGACCTGCTCAGTGAGCTTGGGAACATCTTCTGGGCCTAGACCAAGAGTCTTGACTTCTGGCAGAATCTGGATGGTGATTTTCCCTGGAAGAGTAAGACAGAAGGGTCAGAAGGGAATGAAATATTTGAGTGGTATGGGAGAGCAAGAGAAACTACGGCAGAGGGATTGGTGCAAATCAAAGGACATGACAAAAATTAAGGGAAATGTGTTCTTTCACACCAAAACAGCTGTGCAGCAACCTAGTTATATTCCAGATGCACATAGCAAAAGCCCAAACCAGATTCTTCCCATGCAGAGAGACCATCAGTCACGGACACTCGTTTATATCCAATGCAAAAAAACAAGTGGAATATAAGATTTCACAGTGGGAAGCGGTCACTCACAAAAAGTCCTGGCCCTAGAACTCAGATTCTGTGTGAATCAGGGTAAAGAGAATGAGAGGTCTATAATACAACACATCCAAACTGGACATGCTCTGGCCTATGTATAACGAATTCAGAAGAGTCTATCTTTACCAAAACGCACTTAGTTATGAGAGGAACCATGCCCAGAAAAACTTAGTTTGCCAAGATGTGTCTCAGAAAGTGCCTTAGCAATGAAATGGTGTAAACAGGAAGGATATACAGGGGAATTGTCATGATGCTCTTCTGTTCTTGCACCCAGTCGCCCTTGTTCTGGACAGTGGAGACAAGACACTGCCTGCACAGACAATCACCTAAAGATCTGGGGAGTGTCCATATTACTTTTAACTTCTTTTTCATGCCTTTATATGCGTGCTAGGAAATAGGATCCAGGAGTATTGCTGGCAGAGCCATGCAAGGAAAATGAAACAAAAGCACAGAGAATAGCTTCCCAAAAGAAGAGGGCATGCTCTCTGCCTGCACATATACCCACAAAACACATTAAATGCAAAGCTAGGCCTTGTATCTCAGGAGTCTACTACACTTCTCTTGGTGTTGCAGAAAAAGCTGAATGATGACAAGGTGGTGCTAGAAGTGCTGCTGCTGGGGTATAACCCCAGCAATACCCCACTTGCTCCATGCATGATAGACAACTTCAATGTGCAGACATTGGACACCAGCTGGACCTTCCAGAAGTCCATCAGCATGCCCAGAGCCACTGGGGACATGGAGAACTGTCCTGGCCTGGTGATCAGCCTGCTCAACATGCAGAAATCTTGGGCATGTGTAGCACATCTTCAGAATCAGCCCTGGCAAAACTTCCAGATCGGAAAAGCAGAGAGGTACAGGAAAAGCACTCTGTGGTCCTTTCTTCAGATGTGAAAGTCCTTTCTATTCAACAGCAATTTGGAAATGACTGACCCTGAAGAGTGCTTAGAGGTCACAAAAAATCCCAGCTAACCACAAACTCCCAGGTTTTGGGGAGGTTATTATAAAGGTAAATGTACATACAACTGCAAATAGTCTTTTCTGAAATGTTTGAGGAGGTTGTGGAATCTGCTTTCTTGGAGTTACATCAAATTTGGCTGGACAAGGCACAGAGCAAACTCATCTATCTTTGGAGATGGTCTTGAGTGAAGTAAAAGGTTCATCTAACAAAGAGGTCCCTCCCCACTGCATCTTCCTCTTATTTCCCAAGGAAGTGCTTTATCTTGATTGCCCAGCTAAGCAAGGATGTCATAGAGAGGGAGTGCAAGGAGCAGGCTAGCAGAGCAGGGTATACATCTGAAATTGCTGCTCATCCTCCTATCTTAACGCCCACATGGGGGAATGCTTCCACTACTGAAAAGCTCTTGTGTGTGGCCAACAGAGAAAGAATAAACCCAGTAGTTGAAAGCTGAATAGAAACGGATAATTCAGTGTTTATCTCTCTCTTCCAGATGTCTGTCTTCAAGGGAATGACTACCTCAAAGTACAAATGATGACAGGAATGAGAATTCCAGCTGCAAATCCTCCCCTTAGGAAAGAGCAGGGCTTGAGACCAGCCTGGGAGAGGGTAGGAAGTGCCAGAAGCCCATTTTTGGGTAGATGCCAGGGAGGAACACGCTAGGCTGTTTTTCTCTGCAGGAACTTGAAAGATTTTTTTTCCACATTTTCCTTTTGAAACCTAGACCCATTTTTTTGACCCTTCAAAAAGATGAAGACTCATCTTTTTTTCCCTGTGAAATTGTATAACGGTGACAAGCAGAAATTTTGTCATCATAAATGTATGAAACATGTGAAAGAACAGGGTAAATGAGAGGAAATAGGAGTCATAACTTTTTCTGAGACCTGTGTTTGCTTTTGCTCCCCAGCTTTTCATGCACCTGTAGATCCAAGGACAGCAGTGGAGCCAGGGCAGGATCTGCCCTAGGACTCTGCTGCTTCTCCAGGTTCCCTCATTGGACAAGCTCTGAGAAAGCAAACAGATGAGTATTTCCTGAAGTATTCCACTCCCTTTCCTCCTGAAAAGAAAGAAACTGCCTTTGTCCAGCTGCAATCCCCACATTGCATGTGGTTCTCTGCCCACCCATCTCATGGCTCCATCCAAGGACTGAGCCTACACAAGCAGCCAGCCTGCTTTTTGCCCCAAGTAATCCTCACCTGGAGTGAATCTCTTCTCCTTCTGGCTGTAGAAGTCACTGTAGGATGAGATCACCACAGGAATAATGGGAACCTGGAGGGGAAGCAGTCTACAGTAAGTGAAACTGTGAATTTCTCTGTTCCTCACCCAAAAAGGAAATGGTATTTTCAGATGAACCAAGTACTTGGCTGATAACTATCCCAGTTAGCTTCATAATAGACACTAATAGGGATATTTCAATCATTTAACCATATTACCCAGTGTCTGCACTGTTGGTTTTTAATTTTTATTCTCTTTATTTAGGTCAACTGTGGCTGGATTGCCAAATAGGGGCCTGTTCAGCAGGAACTCTCCCGGAAGGTCCAGTGCGTTTGTCAAGGTTCTTCCACTTTTTTTTCCCAGGCAGAGTCACTAAGGTTGCTACAGGCTGGGAGAGGAATGGTTGGAAAGCTGCCAGGCAGAGAAGGACCTGGGAGTGATGGTGGACAGTCGGCTGAATATGAGCCAGCAGTGTGCTCAGGTGGCCAAGAAGGCCAACGGCATCCTGGCTTGTATTAGGAACAGCGTGACCAGCAGGGCTAGGGAGGTGATCGTCCCCCTGTACTCAGCTCTGGTGAGGCCGCACCTCGAGTACTGTGTTCAGTTTTGGGCCCCTCGCTACAAGAAGGACATCGAGGTGCTTGAGCGGGTGCAGAGAAGGGCGACGAAGCTGGTGAGGGGCCTGGAGAACAAGTCCTACGAGGAGCGGCTGAGGGAGCTGGGCTTGTTCAGCCTGGAGAAGAGGAGGCTCAGGGGTGACCTTATTGCTCTTTACAGATACCTTAAAGGAGGCTGTAGAGAGGTGGGGGTTGGCCTGTTCTCCCACGTGCCTGGTGACAGGACGAGGGGGAATGGGCTTAAGTTGAGCCAGGGGAGTTTTAGGTTAGATGTTAGGAAGAACTTCTTTACAGAAAGGGTTGTGAGGCATTGGAACAGGCTGCCCAGGGAAGTGGTGGAGTCACCATCCCTGGAAGTCTTCAAAAGACGCTTAGATGTACAGCTTAGGGATATGGTTTAGTGGAGGGCTGTTAGCGTTAGGTTGGAGGTTGGACTCGATGACCTTGAGGTCTCTTCCAACCTAGAAAATTCTGTGATTCTGTGATTCTGTGGTTTTCTACCTGTCCCAGACATGTCTCCCTCCTGTGCTACCTGCAGGCTCCTGCTGGGCTCCTGGACAGGTGCTCAATCCAAAGGGAAGTCAGGGACCAGGAGCCTTGTAGTCCTGCTTGTTGGTGGACCATGGTAGGAAAACTACATCCAAAGTGGCAGGAAGAAGGTGGGTCTCACCTGGGCTTTCACAGCCAGCTGGAAGGCCCCACGTTTGAAGGGCAACATGGAGCCACTATGATTGCGAGTTCCCTCAGGGAAGATCAAGACACGGAACTGCAGGAGGGAGAAGACATTGAGATGAAGGGATCTTGAGTTGCTATTCAAAACCACTGCACAGGCATACTGTCCTGGGACTGATCTGGTGCCATGAAGAGACATGCACTTCCTCCACTTCAAGCACTTTCTGGCCACAAAATATAATTAACCCACCAGAGGAGCTCTTTGTTCTGTTCTGTGCCTAGTCCAAACACCAAGATCACCTTCCATGTACATCAAGGTTCACATTTTCCAGTGGCTCAAAATGCCTCCTGCTCCCCACCAAAGGGTATTCCCCACTCACATTGTCTTTGTGCATGGAGTGTGCCACCTCTGTCAAAGTAGCGATAGACTCTTCCCTCTTCTTGCGGTCAATGAAAATGAGTCCTGCAAGCCAGCATGCTAGGCCAAAAGTGCCCATGTATAGTATTTCCTTCTTTGCAATGGCCACACAGCGACTTGGCAGTATCTCCATCATCACTGGAAGGGAAGAACAAGGACAGAACAAGTGTTCTACACTGACATTCCCTCCAGCCTCTGGGCTACAGCCCTCTGCTCTGGGAAATGCCATACCTACAGCTTCTGTAGCTCCAACCCAACTTCACAGGGTCATAAACATGTTGGAAAAGGGATTCTGAGGGTCTCCAGATCAACCACCCACTTAGAGCAGGACTATTGAATAAGATCAGCTGATGTTCTCATCCCAATTCTGTTGCAAAGGATGAAGCTGCTTTAGCTTGAAAATGACTGTTGTGCTCTAATGCCCTGGAACACAGACCGCCTTGAGGCTAGCTGGGATGGACTGTGTAGCAGCCACTCCTGCTCTTCTGTCTGTGGTATTAGGGATATCATAAATACCATCCCTTCAAGAGCAGTGGAACCAGGAGCAGAAGACAGGATTAGGTTCTCCACATACCCATAATGTCAAGGGAGGTCTGGTGATTCAACACTAGTACAAAAGGCTTCTTGGTCCTGAGGTTCTCCTTGCCCTTCACCACTATCTTGATACCGAAGATGTATTTAAGTGGCAGAAATGACATGCTGAAAAACCTGGAAAAGGGAAGCAGACGTGAGATAAAGAGAAGCTAAAATTGAGAAAAGGGGCCAAAAAAACAATCTTCCATGCTAGCCCGTCTTACAGACTACTCCTGGAGAGTAGCCTGTTTCTCCACAGTCCAAGATTTGATCCATTATTGTCTGTCTTGGAGAAGAACTACTCGTATGGCTCCTCAACTCTCATTAGAGAAGACAAATACACCTGGTAGGTTTTCTTCAGGACAGTTTAGACCAATGGCCCAGCAACTCCAGCTACAGAAATTCCATGGATCAGCCAAATATCAGCTAATCATAGAATCATAGAAACACAACGTTGGAAAGGACCTACAAGACCATCTAGTCCAACTGTTCTCCTATCACCAATACTACTAAATCTTAGCACCTTGTCCAGGCCCTTCTTGAACACCAGGAGGGACGATGACTCCACCACCTCCCTGGGCAAGCTGTTCCAGTGCCTGACCACTCTTTGAGAGAAAAGGTTTTTCCTGATATCTAATCTAAATCTCCCCAGGTGCAACTTGTGGCCATTTCCTCAAGTCCTGTCATTAGTTATCTGAGAGAAGAGGCCGACCCCCTCCTCATCATAACTTTCCTTCAGGAAGTTGTAGAGAGCAATGAGGTCTCCCCTGAGCCTCCTCCAGACTAAACAATCCCAGCTCCCTCAGCTGTCCCTCATAAGACTTGTGCTCCAGACCCCTCACCAATTTTGTTGCCCTTCCCTGGACATGCTTCAGGGCCTCGATGTCTTTCTTGTAGTGAGGGGCTAAAAACTGAACACGGTACTTGAGGTGCGGCCTCACCAAAGCTGAGTACAGGAGGATAATCCCCTCCCTGCTCCTGCTGGCTACACTATTTCTAATACAGGCCAGGATGCCATTGGCCTTCTTGGCCACCTGGGCACACTGCTGACTCCTGTTCAGCCGAGTACTGATCAACACTTCCAGGTCCCTTTACTCTTCACAGTCTTCTAGCCACTCTGCCCAAGCCTATAGGGTTGCATGGGGTTATTGTGGCCAAAGCTCAGGACCTGGCATTTGGCCTTGATAAACCTCATCCCATTGGCACAGCAGCCCAGCCTATCCAGATCCCTCTGAAGGGCCACCATACCCTCAGGGAGATTGACACTACCTCCCAGCTTGGTGTCATCTGCAGATTTTCTGAGGGTACATTCAATCTGCTCATCTAGGTCATCAATAAAGATATTAAACAAGATAGGCCCCAGTACCAACCCCTGGGGGACACCACTTGTAATGGGATGCCAGCTGGACTTAACTCCATTAACCACTACCTGGAGGGACACAGTCCTCCAGCCAGATCTTTACCCAGAGGAGAGTATACCTGTCCAGGCCATGGGCAGCCAGTTTCACCAGGAGAGTACTGTGGGAGACCGTGTCAAAGGCTTTGCTGAAGTCTAAGTAGACTACATCAACAGCCCTTCCCTCATCTACCAGTCTGGTCACATGGTCATAGAAGGAGATGAGGTTGGGCAAATAAGACCTGACTTTCGTGAACCTGTGCTGGCTGGGCCTGATCCCCTGGGTGCCACACAAGTGCCGTGTGATCTCACCCAAGATGATTTGCTCCATAACTTTCCCTGGAACCAAGGTCAGGCTGACAGGTTTGTATTTCCCTGTGTCCTTCTTATGGCCCTTCTTGTGGGACTCACATTGGCAAGCCTCCAATCCTCTGGGACCTACCCAGAGAACCAGCAATGCTGATAGATGGTGGAAAGCAGCTTGGCAATCACCTCCACCAGCTTCCTCAGCACCCAGGGGTGGAGCTCATCTGGTCCCATGGACTTGTGACATTCCAGATGGAGGAATTTAGGTCTCTAACTAACTATCTAACCAGGACTCTAACTGTCTCTTCCTGGATCACATGAAGGGGGGATTCTGTACCTGAATCACAGGGGACGTCCAGGTCAGGGAGTAAAGTACCCTGAGGATAACTGATCTGACTATTAAAGACAGATGTAAAGAAGTCATGGAGAACCTCAGCCTTATCCTTATCCTCAGTGATCACATTTCCAGCTGCCCAAATTCACAGTGCACCTGTTTATACTCTACTCCCCTGTCCACATTGCTTAATCTTGAATATGGGCTGCAGTAAACATTTTGTGCATCTGACACTGCTATTGCCCAGATGGTGGGAAGAGAGGTGATTTTGTCACTGGATCACAGACTGCAATTTGCACAGTCAATGGAAAAAATAAAGATCAAAGTTAGGCACAAAAGTCAAGAAAATTTCTTAAAATGAAAAGCTGGGAACTTGCACTGCAACATACACCTTCTGAAGCAGTGAATCCTTTCCCTGGAGCACTTCTAGGGGTTACAAAGTGCTAGTGCTGCTGTGTAGCAGTTGGCTTCTAGCTCCCACTTACCCCATGCCCTAAGAAGCTGTCCATTAACATGTGCTGCTGCAAGTCACAGCTCACACAAGTACACCCAGCTGCACAGCCCCGTGGCTCATTGCAAAGGCAGAAATGGATGGGGAGACAGAATGGGCAATGAGGGCAGAAGCTCAGAGACTGACAGACCTGGGCGATTTCAGTGATGGGGACATCAGTGACAACTCAAAGGTGCATGCCAGCAGTGCACCGTGGTAATGTGGGCACTGGCTGAGAATAAAGTTGTGGGGAGAAAAAGAGAAGAGTACCTCAGAAGATTTCTCAACACAGCTTAGAAGGGGAATGACCACCCACAGGGAGGCAGGAAACAGCTCTGAAGATGAGTTAGGAGTGGTTTACTGAAAAAAAGCAGGTTACTTTACCTGTGCGTTATATTCGGTTTGTTGGTATTACATGGTTTGTCAAATTCATCACCTTTTACATCCTTTCCTTCCTCATCATTAATTATTCTTTCTATCAACTCAAGTAAAATCCCCAAAACTGCCTCCATTCTCTCAATTGCAGGACTATGTAATACTGCACATCAATATAAAACTAATTCCTCCCCACTGCAGCACAGTTCCCAGGACTCTCCAAAACAGAGAGTTGACTACATCAATGCCCAGAGTGGAAAGAAGCCCCAGCCAACTTACTTCATGTTTTCACAGTTACGTCCACGAGGAATACTGGCGGTAATAACCAGAAGGCTTATGGCGAAGACCCACAGCTTATAGAAGCACATCTTGCAAAAGAATCTGAATGCAGGATACATCTGGTAAAGAATTAGAAATGCAATGAGCAGAAAAGTAAATGGGTAGCGAAGAAGCAGTAGCTCCATCCTTTCAGCCCAGTGTTAACCAGAGGAGTGTTGCCCAGAACAGTAAATGAGTAACTAGCACCCAATGCTGCAGAGCAGAGTTCAGCTACATGTTCAGCTACATGTGGGTGGCGCAACCTTGTTCAGCTACATGTGGGTGGCACAGCACTGGAATGAGATTTGGGAGATCTTCAGCAAGGCTGAATCTTGGAGTTAAAATAACCATGGAAAGCCGGTTTAGCAAGGGAGCTGTGGAAACACTGTGTGTAGGAGCTGGCTGGCAAGCAGAGGCAAACATGCAATAGCAAGGCTGTGTATGTGAATGATCTGGAGGGGCTCTCAGCTGGTAGAGCAACGACTGTTTGGAGAGAGAGACGGGGGTTCCCCTTCATGGGCAGGGATCTTTAACAGAAGCATTCATTTGTGTCAAGCTCTGTGCATAAGAACTTCAAGAAATCTTTAACAGGAGGGAGTGTGGTGTTTTGGACAGCACGGGTACCCAGCTGTTGTGCTGTCTAGAATGCCTCACCCTGTGCAAGCATCAAACTTCACCAAGTGAGCTGACTGCAAGAGGTCAGGAAATCAGGAATCAATATTATGGAGAGAAAAATAGTGATCATACCAGCCAATTCCTTGCCCACACGTGCAGGCATTAGAGGCACCAAACTTAGCAACTGGATGTTTCTCAAAGAGAGGGGGAAAAGTGACAAAAAAAGCCACCTGTCTAGACAAAAAATAAACAAAGCTACTCCAGATGTTTTCGTGGCCAGAGTCAGGCACATGTTTAGACAACATCTCCATATGTAAGAGGTAAATCAGGAAATCACAGGTAGAATGTGGGAGTGCTCCAGCAGTACTTTAGCTCCTAAAACACAGCATGAAGAGGATCTTCACAAGCGTAATGACAAGGCTGAGAAACAAAACCTTTGTGTCTCATCAGTTGCACAACAGGCCTTGCTCAAGCAGCTATCACTTAAGTGGAGTAATATTACTAAATTCCAAACGGTACTGAGATCTACAGATTCTCAAAGAACATTTGGAAGACCCATAAAGCAACATCAGTTTTCATCCACAACCTAAAGAACAAAATCAAATCTCCAAGAATAGTAAAAGGGGCAAGACTCAGCAATAATTCTTGAAGAAAAGAAGGGAATGACAATAAAGAAAGCCATCAGCTGTGCTCCCTGTTCCTTGGGTTTAACCAGTGACTCCTCTTCTCCTCCCGTCTTTTGTGGGAAAACTGGAGATAAGTGAATACTCAAGGTTTTCTGTGACCGCAGGACAGGCAGCCAAACCTAAGAGTTTCAATGACAGCTTCCTCACTCCGTAGTGTTTCCTGTTGCATCAGTTGAGTATCCAGGAAAGTCTTGCATGGTGAGGAGAGACACCTGGCCCTGCACCAGCACGTGCTAAAGGCAGGCACAGCACAGCACCTGGGCACTGTGACCCCTCTGTGCCAGTGCTGCAGAGATTAGCTCTCGTTTGGAGCTCATTCACAGAGACCAGCCATGGCTGTTTTGTTGTTATCTAGAAGCCAAGTTCTAGTCCTTCAATAGTTGTATTCCTAATGCCTTTTAAAATTCTCCCATCTCATACGAATCCTATCAATAACAGTTATGGACTTTCAAAATTTCGTGCAAGCTGCTTTGACAAGCAACTGGTTCATCCTAAAATGTAATGCCAGTGAAAGGGTCTTTGAATGGCTGTTCTGCAAGGACAGCTGTAGCTGTCAAATCAAGGTTGCTGTTGTCAGGCACCTAATGAGAGAGGAACATCTTACACAACTCTACACATGAAAACTCACCCAGAACATCTAGGGACAAAAAAGGGAGCAAAAAGAAATCATTGCAAACCACTGAAGAGCTTTATTTTTAAGCCACTGACAGCAATTTACAAATACATTCATCAAGGCTATAAGGAAATTATATTTCTTTAGCATACAGTGCACTACCAAACAGGTACCAAACTATAGCAGGTTGATGTCTCTTACCCAAAGGAACATGGCAACCCTAAAACACCATGGATCTATGAGAAAACTGTCTCCAGCACAAATTATGGTTTCCACATGGTCAAAATAAATCACAGCCAGAGAAGGATATAAGCAGATTTACAAGTGCAAGCATCTGTTAGCCCTCAAATTAGAGGGCCAAGTTAAGAGAGGAGTTGGCATCCATGGCATCACTGAACAGGGGCGTAACCAGCATCAGCTGGGCATCACTGAGGACAGCTGCTCTCAGGAACACATCAGATATGCAAGAGTTTGAAGATAGACCCATGGTTATATGGGGCTTTAAATAGTTAGTATCTCCTATGAGTATGGGAAAATGAAAGGACAAAAAGAGGTAATAAAAATTATGCAATTCCCAACTCATCATGGAGAGAGAATCAGTTCAGATCTAACAACACATTTAGGCTCCAAACCCACTGATACTAAAATTCTCAGATAACATTTTCTTCCATTACAAAGATTCATAGCATCTAGACCCATTATGCTTCCATTTCAAAAGCAGACAGCTCTTGCCTTTCAAGGCTTTTTTTAGAAACTACAGCTCCAGTGAAACTCCTGGCTTTTAGACTAAATGTATCCATGTTCACCTGACTCCCTTGCCCCTGGATATTTGCACCTTCTTCAGAGCCTGGCCCAATTTAAATGAATCTTAGGTAGTGGGAGGAGGGTCTTGCTGTTCTCAGGAACTTTTGTCATGCAGCTTCAATGACTCTTCTAAGGCATGCATTGGCCAGAAGAGAGAGGTGGAGGCAGGAAGGTGATCTGATCTAACTGGAAAAGACTAAGAAAATTAACTTGTCCAAAGTAAGCAAATGAAGGGTCAAAAGAGATCTGACTATTGTCAGTAAAGCAAAGCTGGAGAGTCGGGAGAGCTGTTCAACTTAAAGGTTATGATTGACTTTTAAGTGAGAGAGGAATGATTTCAGGATGAAATAAGAGGACTGGATTCTGAAATGGGAGTGAATCCCACTGGAAACTACTGACACAAATATCTCCACTGGAAGAGACTGGAGCTAGCTAACAGAGGGCAAAGAGTTGGGACTGCTCACTGCGAGGGCTGTATTGTATCAGCCAGACAGTCCTGTAATGGAGAGCAGTGCTGAAGGGAATTCACCTACTACATACTCAGATAAACAGACATTAACACTGATGTTAAAAGTTTCACAAGGATTCCAGAGTATTAGACAAAGGTCATCAAGACTAAGGAATCTGAATTTATCATGCTCCCGCTGTACCTCCATGATGAATCTTCACATAACTCAATTGTACAAGGCACAGATTAGCTTTGCATTTATACTTATGAGTGAAGAAATAGTGAAATAGAATAGTCCCATAAAGACAGAAAAAGAGTTTCAACAAGAAAATGTGTACCAACTCATGAAACTTCCTGTAGTGTCCATGACAGAAATGTAATACAACAAGCTGGAATAACTTGTGGCCTTGGACTTTAAGCCATGATAACAGAGCAGGGGACACCCAGATGAGCTGAAGACTGGAAAATAACTTAGTTTACCACTGTAAATGAAAGAATCATATTAATAAAAAGATGGGGGAATAGACCCCTGGAGGTCTGTAGTCCAACCAGCTGCTCGGAGCAGGGTTAACTCCAAACCCAGATAAGTTTGCTCAGGGCCTTGTCTAGGTAAGTCTGGAGTATCTCCAAGGATGGAGATCCCACCAATTCTCCGGTCCCTGTCTCGGCACTAGACCATTATTATGAGGAAGAATGTTTTTGTCTAATGGGAATCTCCCTTGCTGCTGCAAGTGTCTGTCCTCTCTCATTCTTTCACTGTGCAGCTGAGAAGCATTTGGCCTTCTAGCTGCTCATTAGGCAGCTGTAGACTGAAATCTCCTCCTCTCCCCTCGTCCTCTCCAGACTGAACAAATCCAGCTTCTTCAGCCTGTCTTTGTACAGCACATGCTCCAGCCCACTGACCATCTTAGTAGCCCTTCACTCAAGTGAAATGTAGTAAGTGCTGGGAGATGGTCCTGAGCAATATGGACATCCATTTGCAGAGCTGAAGCTGCTGGGGGAGGCTGGTAAAGAAGGTGAATGAGAGGCCATGATAGTGCCATGTTTCTGAAAGCAGCAGCAGAGACTGAGCAGGGCAAACAAACGTGTCCTGGCCCCTTCCAGGGAAGTGGCTCCTTCAGGCTGCACTCCTCCACTCTGTGGCTCTGCCAGATGGGGCAAGCACACTCTGAAGTCTCATCAGAACAGCCCTGATCCTGCTGCACATGCACTTTTGTGAATTTGACTAAGCAGTTTCATCAAGTTGATAAGCTCGATTAAATTTTCTACATTTCAGCCTTGCATTTAGCTAAAAATGCAAAAATAGGTACTCTGTGCTTAGTGCACACAGAAAGATCATAGGTGATTGGGCCCCTCAGTACAAGAAGGACATTGGTGCCCTGGAATGTGTCCAGAGAAGGGCTATGAAGCTGGTGAAGGGCCTGGAACACAAGTCCTGTGAGGAGCGGCTGAGAGAACTGGGGTTAGGTCTGGGAAAGAGAAGGCTCAGGGGAGACCTCATTGCTCTCTACAACTGCCTGAAAGGAAGGTGTGGGGAGCTGGGGGTTGGCCTCTTCTCGCAGATAACCAGTGATAGGACTAACTTTTTCACAGTGAGGGTGACAGACCACTGGAACAGGCTGCCCAGGGGGGTTGTGGAGTCTGCTTCTCTGGAGACATTCAAACCCACCTGGATGCATTCCTGTGTGACATGATTTAGGTGTTTCTGCTCCTACAGGGGAATTGGACTAGGTGATCTTTCAAGGTCCCTTCCAATCCCTAACACTGTGATTCTGTGACTAGAGGGAATGGCCTCAAGTCCAGGGAGGTTGTGGAGTCACCGTCCCTGGGGGTGTTCAAGGAAAGGTTGGACGTGTTGATTAGGGACATAGAATCATAGAATATCCCAAGTTGGAAGGGACCCATAAGGATCATCAACTCCAACTCCTGGCACCACACAGGTCTACCCAAAAGTCTAGACCATGTGACTAAGTGCACAGTCCAGTCTCTCCTTAAATTCAGACAGGCTCAGTGCAGTGACTACATCCCTGGGGAACCTTTTCCAGTGTGCGACCACCCTCTCAGTCAAGAACCTCTTCCTGATGTACAGCCTAAATATCCCCTGCCTCAGCTTAACACCATTCCCGTGGGTCCTATCACTGGTGATTACGGAGAATAGGTCACCTGCCTCTCCACTCCTCCTCGTGAGGAAGTTGTAGTCCCCCCCTCAGCCTCCTCTTCTCCAGGCTGAACAGGCCCAGTGACCTCAGCTGCTCCTCATACATCCTCCCCCCTAGGCCCTTCACTATCTTTGTTGCCCTCCTCTGGACACTCTCCAACAGTTTAATGTCCTTTTTATACTGTGGTGCCCAGAACTGCACACAGCGCTCAAGATGAGGCCGCACCAGCGCAGAGTACTGTGGGACAATCACTTCCCTTGACTGACTAGTGATGCTGTTCTTGATGCATCCCAGGATACGCTTGGCCTTCCTGGCTGCCAGGGCACACTGCTGGCTCATATTCAACTTGCTGTCAACCACAACCCTCAGATCCCTCTCTGTGGGGCTGCTCTCCAGCGTCTCATTGCCCAGTCTGTACATATAGCCAGGATTGCCCCATCCCAGGTGCAGGACCTGGCACTTGCTTTTGTTAAACTTCATGCGGTTGGTGATCGCCCAGCTCTCCAATCTGTTCAGATCTCTCTGCAAGGCCTTTCCACCCTCATGAGAGTCCACAACTCCTCCAAGTTTGGTTTCATTGGCAAATTTGCTCAAAACACCTTCTAGTCGTACATCCAAATAATTTATAAAAACATTGAAGAGGACTAGCCCTAAAATGGAGCCTTGGGGGACCCCACTAGTGACCATCCACCAGCCAGATGTGGCCCCATTTACCACAACCCTTTGAGCCCTGCCCATCAGCCAATTGCTCACCCATCGTATGATGTTTTTGTTACGTTGTATGCTGGACATTTTGTCCAGTAGGATCCTATGGGAAACCATGTCAAAAGCTTTGCTGAAGTCCAAAAAGATCATATCCGCTGGTTTCCCTTGGTCAACTAGATGGGTGATGTTATTATAAAAGGAAATCAAATTTGGACCTACCCCTCATGAACCCATGTTGGATGGGACCAATGACTGCATTGTCCCCCAGGTGCGCTTCAATAACTTCAAGGATTGTTGCGAGGACATTTGTTGTCGACAGAAGGAAGACACAGACACTCAATATGAGTGATCAGTGAACTTCGATTTATTGGATAGCTCAGTCGTCTTTTATCTAATTCAATATAATTAGCTCATACATATTGCAAAAGCTAAGCTCATGATTGGTTAGTGCATTTCTCTATTTTATCAGCTAGTTTCTCACTCCCATCAACCGAAATAACACAGTTAGTACTTTCCCAAACCTCCAACGGATATCGTGTCCTTGTGCCTGATTAGCTCCCAGACCTTACGTACTTTCTCAGACTCATATGAGCTGCGTTCGATACTTTTTTAGACCTTACATACTTTCTCAGACTCATATGAGCTGCGTTCGATACTTTGTTAGCTCACGACCTCCTAGCTGCTCAACATGCACATGACCTACTTCACTTAACCATTCCTCCACAAAGGATCATCTTCTCCATAATTTTACCAGGCACTGACGTGAGACTGACAGGCCTGTAATTGTTAGGGTCTTCTTTCTTACCCTTCTTAAAAATTGGCACAACGTTTGCCAGCTTCCGGTCTACTGGAACCTCTCCAGATTCCCAAGATCATTGAAAAATAATTGAGAAAGTCCTGTGATGATGTCAGCCAGCTCTTTAAGCACCCTGGAATGAATCCCATCCGGACCCGTGGACTTGTATGGATCCAGGTGGAGCTGCAAATCCTGCACATGTTCAGGGTCAATTGGGAATTTAGCATTCCCACCGTCATGGTCCTCCAGCTCTGGGCACCCTGGGTCCTGAAGCTCGTCATCAGTGTTGAAGACAGAGGCAAAGAAGGCATTAAACGCCTCTGCTTTTCCTATGTCATTGTGAGGAGACCTTCCCCAACATGTGGCAGACCTATGTTTTATTTGGTTCTCCTTTTTCTGTTCACCTATCTAAAAAAAACTTTTTTATTGTTGCCCACAGACATGGTCAGCTTCAACTCTAGTTGGGCTTTGGCCACACAAATTTTCTGCCTACAAACACAAACAGCATCCCTGCATTCCTTCCTTGTCACCTGACTCTCCTTCCAGCAGCTGTACACTTTCTTTTTCCGTCTAAGCTCCAGTAGAAGATCCCTGGTCAGCCAGGCCAGCCTTCTGCCCCGCCTGCCTGCCTTCCAATATTTTGGAATTGCCTAATCTTGTGCTTTTAGGAGGCAGTGCTTAAAGACTGACCAGTGCTGATGGATGCCAATGCCATCAAAAGCAGTTTCCCAGGGGACCTTGCTGACTAGTTCCCTGAGCAGCCTGAAGTCTGCTTTCCCCATATCCAGGGCTGAAGTTTTGGTGGCAGTTTTCCTTCTGTCACCATAAATTCTAAACTCAACCACTTCATGGTCACTACGACCGAGACGGCCGCCAATTGCCATGTCTCCCACAAGACCCTCTCTGTTTTCCAGCAACAGATCAAGGAGGGCACCTTTTCTAGGTGGCTCCCTTAGCACCTGCACCAAGAAGCATCTACATGCTTTATGAACCTCTTGGACTTGCTTGTGTCAGCTGTGTGTTGATCCCAGTTGACGTCTGGCAAGTTGAAATCTCCCATAAGGACAAGGGAAGTTGATCTCGAGACATCTCTAAGTTCTGCAAAGAATAATTCATTGGCATTGTTGTCCTGGCCAGGTGGTCTGTAATAGACTCCCACAGCAATATCCCCTTTATTTGTTCATCCCTTAATCCCTACCCAGAGGCTGTCAACTTTGCCATTCCCAACTTGAAGTTCCACACAGTCCAGCCCATGCTTCACATACATCACCACCCCACCCACCCTGCTTGTCCCTCCTGAAGAGCCTGTAACCATCTATTGCAGCACACCAGCCACAGGACTCATCCCACCAGATTTCGCTTATGCCGATGATGTCATAGCTGTGGGACTGAGCCAAGATTTCTAGCTCATCCATTTTATTCCTCATACTGTGTATGTTTGTGTAGAAGCACTTCAAATGTGCTTCCCTACACACAGCACCTTATGAAGCCGACCGAAGGACCTCACTAGCACACAGTCCCTCTGATTCTAGCACGCCATCCCTTAGCTCATCACCGGCGTGCCTGGTTTTATCCCTTTCCCCCTTCAGCTCTAGTTTAAAGCCCTATCTCCTGAGCAAAACTCCTTATCCCTCTCTGAGAGAGGCGCATCCCATCTGGTGACAGCAGGCCTGGCGTCACGTAGACCTTCCCATGATCAACAAACTCAACGTTCTGCCGGTTGCACTAGTCCCAAAGCCACGTGTTAATGTGACGAGTCTGCTTGTCAGCATTGATCCCCCCTATTGGAAGGACAGAGGAAAACACAACCTGTGCCCCTGATCCTTTAAGTAGTTGCCCCAAAGCCCTAAAGCCCCTCTTGATTGCTCTCGGACTTCTTGTTGCTACGTTGTCATTACCAGCCTGAAAGACCAGTAGCAGATAGCAGTTGGTGGGCCGTACCAGGCGCTTGACTTTCTTAGCAAAGACTCTCACCTGAGCCCCAGGCAGGCAACAGACTTCCTTGTGGGTTGCATCTGGTCGGTATATTGGGCCCTCTGTCCCTTTCAAAAGGGAGTTCCCCATGACAATAACCCTTCTATCTTTCTTGACAGGCGATGTAGCAATGCGGGGGGGGGGGGGGGGGGGGGGGGGGGGGGGTGTAGGTTGTGTTGCCTTAGGCACCTTCTCCAACTGGGACGGGCTTTTGTCTACTTCATTGTTCTGACTGTTGTGTACTAGAGCCTCATGCCTGTTACATAAGGGTAGATGGGAAAGTGAAGTGGGCAGGGACAGGGCTCACCTACCACCCCGAACAGGAACCTACCTCCGTTCTCCCCCTTGGCCCAGGTCTCCTACTGCCTGGCAGGATGAGGGAACTTTTGTCTTCTGCACAGCAGGAGGCACCTGTGCTGTGGCAGGCTTGTGAGTCTGTCTCAGAGAGGGTAGAGCACATCTCCACCAGTCAATTTCCCTCTCTGACTGCCTGATGCTCCTGAATCTGCTCGCCTCCTCCTGAAACTCCACTACCTGGCTGAGCAGCTCTTCAGCCTGGGCACACCTCCCACAGGCATACCCCTTGCTGCTGCTGGATACAGACAGAAGACTTGGGCACACCCTGCAGCCCAAGACCTGGATGGCGGTGTGTTTCCCCAAGCCCGCTGTCTGAGTAGCCACATCGGTGACTGTGGCTGGAGAGGCCACAAGAGATGGGGAGGCCATGGTTTTCTGCCTGGTTTATACCATGGCCAGGTTCCTCACAAGGGGGTTACATGTACTGAAGGGAGAGACTGCTGAAAGAGAGCGGTGAGGGGCCCTCCCTGCGCGAACTGCCGCGCCCCGCCCTGTTTGCCAGTCCTGGTCGCTCGTGCTCCCAGGGGCTGCCTCGTCAGCCTCCCTCGCGAGGGCTGCTGGATCCTTGTGGCTCCCTTGGCTGCTTTGAGTGGCCTCTATGCCAAAAAAAAAGCCCTGCCTGTCTCGATCCTCTGCTCTGCTGCAGAACGCGTCTGCCCCGGAGCCGATCGCCTCGGCAGGCGTTTAGTGGGTGATACTGATGGTAGGGGGTGGTTGGACCAGATGATCTTGGAGGGCTTTTCCAACCTTAATGATTCTATGATTTTGAGCTAGTCATTTAGACTTGACGATATTTGTAAGTCCCTTCCAACTGAAGTTTTCTATTTTCTCTTCATAAGTTAATTGCTGAAATCAAAAGGTAATGAATGTGCCCTCCTGTGTCATCAAGGGTCTGAGTAAGTGCTGGGGCTGCATGTTAGACAACCAGTACTAAAAAAATAAAGCCAGAGAGACTGACGCACATCCCCGGTGTAGTCAGTGTCTCACACCCATTGAATCTGTTGACTCCCTTGAAACTCTCAGCACCATGAGCTTAACCAAGAAACACTGGGCTTCAACCCACTCCTAGGGGATGTTTGCTTGTAAGAACCCTTCTGTGTTCAAAACATGTCCAGGCTTATGTTTGTCAGCCTACACACCTGGGGCATTTCGTCACCCCAGCATCACCCCAACACCTTGGACAAATGGTGGCAGAAGTCAGTACCTACACCTCTTCTTTTTCTCTGAGGATCTCACAGGAGCTTTTTGCCTTTTGGGAGAGATAAGGAGGAGATTGCTGTCAAGCGTTTGTTAGAGCTAAATCCTGCACTGCCCCTTTTTCTGAGGAATGCTTTTGTAGTGCTACATGACACAGGATAATGACTCAGAGACTACAGCAAGGTATATCTTCCTTCCTTAAAAATATATGGGTTCTTCACTTGAATCTGCTTAATCCATTACCTCCAAATTAAACCTATCACCACCCTCCACCTGGCATTGGTCATTGTACTTTTTACAAAGTGTAAAGAAAGTCTTGGCCTCAGCTCAAAATTGCAATTTATTGATCAACTACAGTAGCACAGCAAATTAGAGAGGAAAGAGAAAGACATTTTGATTCCTTTCGGGAAAAGCTATTGAAGGGAGAAACTAGATTAGGTCTTACTTTCTTGTACTGTCTTTGCTAGGACATATCCCATCACCTCCACAGCCCAGGGGTAAGTCATTCTGGCTCATGCCAGGCTGCAGAACAATTTATCAGTTTTCCATCATGCTGTGTGATGCCTTAGGCATTCTGGATGAGGGGCAGGTACTGATGAGAGAACAGCTTTATTCCAAGTGGACAATTTCTTGGTTCCATATCCAACAAAAGCAGGAACAGAGGGTTTTTAATAAATCTGTTTGGGGTGCATGAAAGCTATTGCTGCTTCACTGAAATTACTAGATTTTCTCTGGAAACCGAAGTATGTACTTCTTAGAAATAAAAATGAAATGGTAATAATAATAATAAAGAGAGTGAAAATATGCAATCTGTTCTGATGCCCCAATGCCTTTCTGTGTAGACTGGAAACTTAATGCTATTTCACACAAAAGGAGTGTACAAAACCTGTCTTTTGACAGTAAAGCTTACTGGGACCCAGTGTATGTGAAATTGCCTGAGCAAGCAGTATGTTTGGGAGTGAGTCTCTTGATAACTCATTTTCTTTTGCGTTGTGATATTGAGTAATTTGCACAGATCTGGAACATCTTTTCATGAAGTTTTTTATCACTGGATTCCATCTCACTTGAAAGGCTTCAAGCAAACTAAATAGAGTGAATGACAGCAATCATGCCCAAACATTTCAGGCAGTAAAGACATAGACACAGGAATAAAATAATAATAATAATAAAAAAATCTCAGCAGCTTCTTCAAATCCAAGCTTCCGGGGAATCCTCAGTGTTCAACATTAAGAATCACGTGGTTCTTCTACAGGAGACAAAAACCAATGCGTTAACAGACCAGAAAAGGAAGCACCATATCTCCCTATTGTCTTGTGTGATTTATTGCATTGGTTAAGCTGGAAAAGTGGGACCAATAACTCTGGTATTAGCTCTGCTCTGAGCAGGAGATTGCTCTAGAGACCTCTGGAGATCCCTGCCTACATATTGCTTTCTGCAGTCCTCCAAACCTTACTTTTCTGGTACCAAGAAAGTGACATTTATGGTTGCACCTTGTCACACTTTCAAGCTGATAATCCCATAGCCCTTCGGAAAATGTAACTAAACAGCCTCAAGGGAATTGGAAGCCGACTGCAGCTGGAGTTCTCTGCGCTCTTAATGATTGCGTCTAGTTGCAGTGATTTGCTCCTTCTCACAGCTATCAGCATGACAGCATGGCAGGGCCTGACTCTTAGAGCAAGGGAAAGATGATGTTTAATAAGGAAAAGGCCCTAATGAACCAGAGCAGCCCACTTTTCCCAGGGGAGAGCTGCTCTTGCCTGCATCCACTTCCTAGAGATTTCAGAGATCATTTTGGAAGAAAAGCATTGAACCTCAAGAACTTTAAAACTTTAAAGCAGTAAACCTCAAGAACTGAAGGCAGATGAAGGAAATACCAGAAATATAGGTAAAATATTTCTTAGCATAAATCAAACTCCACAAACTGGTCCATATATTGGGAATCTCTTTTCAAGTGCAGAGATGGTTTTTGTGTGACCTGGATGTGCTGACAGCATTCTCAGAGATGGGCAGAAGACAGACCTAGACAGGTCCGGACAGAAAGACAAGCTGGATGGAAAAAAAAAAAAAAAAGTGTGTATACCAACAACAGAGCTAAACTGAAAAGATTGAATAAGAAAAATCCCAGAGCTATAAAGCTAGCTTCACCTTGCAATGCTGATGCTGGAAAATCTGTGCTGGAGGAACTACTCCCAGTGGACTTGATGGAATGATATATCTAAACACATGCTAGGCATGTACCTGGCACATATCTTCAGGCCTGTGATAGACAGCTCTGTTTAAGAGCCTGGGTGTCTGGTGCAGTGGTCTTTGGCTGCCCTAATATGTCAACAGCCATTTCATGGTAGTCTCAGGAGTATTTTGGTAAGCAAGTTTTCTGTGTAACGCAGACTGCATTGCTTAGACACTTAAAGTCCTCTAAAGCCTGAGCTTAGCCCAGTTATATCACCTGTTTTCAAGCAGGAACTGACTGCTGTTTCAGGTTTATACCTTACTCTGTACTTTCCTCCATCTTCTTTGACTTCCAAGCTCTGAGGTCCAGCTTTGGGATCTGGTTGCAGCTCACAAAGGAGTGAGGATAGCTGTTGGCCTGGAAGATATTTCTTGACACTTTAGAGATGTGGGTGTTATCACATATTATTCGTGACAAGGAGATTTTAGCCAGTGAACTGCGTTGCTGAGGAGTGAAAACTCCTTTATTCTCCCACCAAAACCTGCAGGAGACAGAAAATGACACTATAGATTTTTCCCTTCTATCTTCTTCTTATTCAAGATTCCTGCAAAATTATTTCCCATTAACACCAATGCTTTTTTTTTTCCTCGCTAAGACCAAATTAAAATTTCTGGTGTTTAAGTTAAATGCTCTGTCTCACCCGCTGAGTAATTTGAATTGCATTTCTGCCATATAAATAAAACAAAGATACAGCTGAATTAAAGCCTAGCCCTGTGTTTCTTCAACTGAGGCACAAACACCCTCTTTCAAATAGAATATTCAGCACAAACTCAACACAGACTGTGATGCCATGGTGGGAACAGCCCTCTAATTACTCTCTTTTAAAAAATTGTTTCTTCTATTCCTGCCTTATGAATAGGATTTCTAAATGTGCAGTAGACTGTCTGCCTTTAAGCTCCCAACTCTGTGTTTTGAGCTTGTAAGTCTCTCTAGGTATGTACTTGGCAGAAAAGTTTCCTAGAAACAGGTATCATGATCCCATTTTCAGACAATATTGCTAAACAATGCAAGAACCCTGCTTCAGAAAGGACTGGCAAATGTACCTTGAAAAGGGTACTAACTCCTCTACCTGATGTCCTTTAGCAACTTCAAGGAGGAGGTGGCAGAGGACCTCAGGTATTTTGAAAGCACAACACTGCTCAAATGATTTTCGTTGCCAAGCTAACACCAGTCCACCCATCTCCTGGTGCAAACTAAGCCTAAATTGCTACATGCCCATGAGAGTACACCTCATAACTGGGGTGGAATGGACAAATAGTGAAAAGTCACCTCTAAGACCTCCAAGAGGTACAGAAGACACTGCATTTGTGCAAGGTCATGTTCTGTAATTACAGGGTCTGTGAAGGTGACAGATGTTTTTAGACTTTTGCAGGGCACAGCCATGAAGAAGCAGCCTATCTGTCCCAGCAGAGAGGGATCAGGGATGCTGACAGTGCCAAGCAAGCAGTGAAGCTTAGCTGGGACTTGGAGAGAACCAAGAGAACAATTAATCTACTTTACTCCCTTCAAAGCCTGACAGTGTTAGTCCCTCAGTAACATCCCTTAGCATGCAGGCAATTTTTCAAAAACTACCCAAAGTGTTATCCACCCCATCAGCAGACACTGAACATCTACAGTTCTGTCAGCGTGAGCTACATAGTCTGACTAAACCTGGAAGCTTGTTTCCAGTTGGTGAAGGCAATGCATCTGGAGCCTGGTTTTCCCATCCTTAAAACTATACTTGTTTTTCTTGTTAAGGTACTTACATGTTTCCCTTTGCTTGAGCAAGTGGGTGTTTGAACACGTAGTAATGTAGGCCTCCTTAAAACAACTTATCTGAATGCAGAAAAATTGCTCAAACATTACCACTGTGTTTGAACCATTGGCATGGAAAAAGTCAATACAATTTGCAAAATTAGTGATAGTGAACAGGCAGAGGGTCAAAACACTTGGCTGGGAAGGGATCTCAGCCTAGAATCTCAACCTAGGGATGATATATCTAGACAGGGAATAAGAACATCACTAGAAAGGGAAAGCAAACAAACAAACAAAAACCAAACACATTTTGAGGAGCAATGAAAAAAAAAAATAACCAAACAACTGGAAGCAGTTTCCAAATCTCCATTAGGAAATCTGCACAAACTCCAGTCTCACTCTGTCCTCTGGGGTTTGTGTACCCATCTCCTCTCTTACCTGTCCCCATCACGTATCTTCCTGAACTGGGTGCCAATTAGACAAGCCATGAGAGGACCAACTCTTCCACCTTTCACAAAGGGCTCTGCAAGCGCCCCAATCCAAATGTCAATATTCTTTGGTGTCCCATACAGCTGCATGAATTTCTTTGCCAGACTGTGATTCTTCAATACTTGAGCAAGTGACTTCAAACCACGAGGTTTTGAGAGCCTACAGAATTGTCTCCAGGAGATGTAACCTGCAAGTAGTCGAGTATCACAGCAAAGAGTGGTCAATAATGTTTTCCCTTTTTGGAAAGATTTTTTCTCTTTCCTGTACCCTGGGCAGAGGTAGGTACCAATTATGTTTAAAACCTTTTTCTAAATTCTTCTATATTTCTATTAATGCTATTGCCTTTCCATTGCTCGAGGGTCATTTTGTCCTGCCTGGCATTTCCATGCTATTTGTGGATGTCTCTGCAAGTGATCCCTGCCAAGATCCCCATGCAGGCTCCAGAACCACGGTGTATCCTGAACAACCTCATGAAGATGTGACAGAGGAGATATGGGAGACCCATGCCCTGCTGAAGCTGCAGCAGATGGCGAGAGGAGTGACCCCAAAGCATTTCCAATAGCAAAGGAGATATATGTTCAGGCACCTGATCCTGAGTGTGCTATGATTGCTCCTACCCCTCTGCTCTGGACACCCAGATGAAGGGGCTGGGCATGCCAAATTACAGCCTAGGAACATTAAGGTATCTCTGTGAGCAGACAATGTCAGAGATCTTTGGAAAAACAGGAGAGATTTCCTCACAAAACTTATTGATGTTGATTTCTTTGAAAGTGAATCTAGATAATATGTTGATGCTCTGTACAATAGGACAGTGGCCAAGTACTTCCCCACAGGTGGTCTCACGTACATTTATGTCTAGCCACCCTGACAAGCCATTCCACACTGCAAATAGAGCTCATAAGGCAAGCTACTATGGGTGGAAGAGGGACACTGTACATTGCCAGCTGTATTAAATTTTGTTTACAGCAAATAGCTGGAAATTCACTAGACCACAACTGGAAGATAATTTTGCATCTTGTTGATCTGGGCACATAAACAGCAAAAGGCAGTCTCAATTCAATCCTCTCTCTATCTTATCAAATGACTGCTTAAGTAAAAGAAAAGTCTATGGAGAACTAATGCATTCTGCTACCTTCC
Source organism: Aythya ferina (assembly GCF_964211825.1). NCBI lineage: Eukaryota > Metazoa > Chordata > Aves > Anseriformes > Anatidae > Aythya > Aythya ferina. Next base: position 1,898,106 of record NC_140309.1, read on the forward strand.
AGCCCAGTAAACTGCTGGGTACAGAGATGAGAATGATGCTGCAGCATACATTTCAGCTGTAAGCAAGATGTTTAAAAGCTGGTGAGAATTCATAGAAAAAGATACAGCATATAGTACCACTATCAAACAATTCAAGGAAACCACATATTGCTGTATCAGAAAAAGAATCAGGAAGCTTTTTTGATGTTGCTATGTTATCACCACTTTCATAGTTTGTCTAACATCAAGGAGCACAGTAGCACTCAGGGGTAGGCTGAGACCCAAAGACAAGGAGATTAACACAAATAAACACTTTTACAAATACATTTCATTTCCACTGCAGTAGATCAGCAGACAAAACTAGAAATTTGGGATTTGATTTCAGATGAGGTTCTGTGCAGCAGCGTTCCCAGAGACAGAATGGAACATCGAAACCTACTGTTGATAAAAAGGCAGAGCAATCCTGTGACCAGACCATGCATCTGCAGGCATTGCAAAGCCTCTGTCTGGGCTTAAAACATGTGAATCTGGCATTCTTCATCACAGTTTCAAAGTGAGCTGTATTGCAGTTCCCAGGATGTTACTGACACAGCAGCTCCAGGCACTTACGTCAGCCTAAAAACATTGTTAGGCAATGGCACACCCTTGATTCTGTTGTCAAGTCCTATCAACAATCTATTTCTCAAGACTATATTGCGATGTCTTTACACTGGTTTTGCATTTTGCAGCTCCCTGTGAGTTGTTTTGACATGCTTGGTTTTTTTTTGTTTGTTTGGTTGGTTGGTTGTTTTTTTTGTTTGTTTGTTTGTTTTTCTGGGACATTGCCTTTGTAGAGAAAATATGATGAGATTATTTTTTTTTCAGATATATGGTCTTCTGGGGCTGTGCTGGACCTATACAAATGTCTGAAGAGAAGCCATGGGGGCTTCTGGCCCAAACTCTGCTAATGACTCCTGCACACCCTTGGTGAACCACTTTCATAATTTTGGCATTTAAACAACAACATAAATGCATCAGTTACTGAATGCTTGACTCTGTGCAATGCTAAGTGTACTTGTGGTTGTGTGCCTCCATGTGTCTTCTCCAGCTCCAGCCAGGCTCTGACTTCATTGCACAACCTGCAACCTACTTATCAATGGTAGTACAGAAAAGATTAAAAGGTTTGGAAAAGTCCTCTAAGACAAGTTTCAGCCTAGCATGGGCTGGAGATGTTTCTCAATGTTCAATAACAAGATTGCCTGCTTTTCACTTGTTCTCCTTTGGCAGCTCTGCTGCCACAGCCAGCTTACCTGGAAGGCCATGATCTCTGCCACGCTGCATGTTAAGTGCAGCCAAATCAAACCCAATCCTTTCAACCTGCTCAAACATCCGATCCCGGAGTTCATCCACAACCATTTGTTTCTGTGTCATCAGCTTGGCCTTACTGGCCATCAGGTTCCGCAGGAAGGGATCGATACCGCCTGCAACAGTTACACAGCAACTTGTGAGCTTAGGGTGGAAAGTGTGTATGAAAGAGGCTCCAGAGGCTTGTATTTAATTGTAAGTACAGGAGAATCAGTTTTCCTGCACATAAAGCATTAGAAAAAATACTTTGAATGTTCTTAGAAACTACAACAATTAAGCAATCAGACTGCATACATCATAATAAGATGGGTCGCATCTGACTGCAGAGAACAGCTATGTTGGGAAAACTACTCTGGCAGTAAAGATGATTTAATACATTTATTTAATGCAAGCTGCTTTTAAGTTTGACTGATGCAGGAGCTTATCCAGAGAGGGCCAAATGAAGTAATGGTACACCCAAGACATGCAAGAAAGGCTTTACCTTCTTTCACAATCCTCCAGACACCAAAAAAGGTTTTGCTGAGTTGCAGTTTGGGATTTATGGGCTTATAATTTTCGTTTAATCGGCCCACAAATGGGGGAATTGAAGCATGGGCGAAACGGAAAGCCAGAGTGAAGACATTGGATATGCGAGGATCCACAGCCTCGTTGTAGCCTCGGTAGCAAGGAATCCATTTCTGTAAACTTTCTCCCAGCAAAAGAGGCAGGTAGTCCCTGTAGGTTATAATCTAAGGAGAAACAAGGAAAGTGTGAATCATTAATTGCTTAAGCATCAGTTTCCTTGGAAACAAAGTAATGGGAGAGCTGTTGCGTACATCTTAAACAGGAGCTGTCAGACTGGGCTTCTCTGATGCTATTTCTGTAGGAAATTTTGCTAACACAAGATGCAGACCAGACTCCCCAGGGCCAGCTTTCCTTTCACCTCATCAGACCTTGACCCAAGTGCTCTGGCAGTCTGTTGAGGATCCTTTCTGACACTGTTGAGTGACAATTGTATTTCTAAAGCTCTGTAGCCTTGGTTCACAGCAGCTTTTGCACCTGACCATTGCCCAATGCCATTGGCAGTGCAGCTCCAGGCACAGGCACTGCAGGGTGCTGCTCCAGCCATGTGCAGGGATCTCTGCACTCTCTAGCACTGACAAGGGGATGAAAATGCAAAGCTTCATAACAGCTTCAGCAACATCAGGAAGCACAGACACTGCTGATGCCTGACCCATGCTCAACCTTTGTGTGTAATGCACTGGGATTCTCTACATGTTGCTGCTGCTGCTCAGCTGTCCTCAGACATGGTCCTCACCTCTAGCCTTACATCTTGACAGATGAGAGCAGGATGAAAGCTAGCATTGCCTGCCACAACCTCTCAAATATTTCCTCTTGGAACTATAGGTACAGCCCATTTCCAGCAGCCATGTAGAACTGCATGTCCTCCTCCCTCCCATATTACTTGCTTCAGATGAGAGAAAAGATCTATGGTGTTGACACAGATGATATCACCTCCCATGGGCAGCTGTTAGTCCTCTCAGAGCAGAGGTTTCCAGCCCTGGCTTCCTCTCTCTTTGGGTTATTGAGGAAGCTGAAGCATACAACTCGAAAAATCAAATTATTTGTCAGGAAATGTCTTAATTGACTGCAAATTGCAAGAAAATTAAGCCATTGATGTAAACACGATGAAAGAGGCAATGCTTTTACTGCAATTGTTTAAATCTCTCCACATTGGCTTATTCAATATTTGTTTATTCAACACTATCATAATATGCAATTTTGACAGTTTTAAAAACTTAAACCTTCTGATATTACTGAAAGAATTTGCCAAGCCAACTTAGAAAATAGGTTTTCAATTAGATATGACTAAGCACTGCCTTTGGTAACCCTGTGTCTTCTTCTGTCATAGGAGCCAGCCTTTTCTGCCAGCTGTGAAACCTCATCTGTTTTGAAGCTGGTCCTGCTCTGAACTGGAGGCTGGACTAGAGACACTGAGAGATCCCATCCAAGCACAGAAGTATTTCTGTGACCCTACCATCTCAGTCAGGGGAAAATCTGTAGTGTAGCATGGACCCAAGCATCTCTGCTCTAAAACCATAAGGACAACAGAATATCACAGGTGGTTGCACCCACCAGCACATAGGGCTTCTTGAGAGGATCAGACTTATGACCCAGAGGAATTTTAACCCAAATCTTCAATAGCATTATTATCCTGCACAAAACACTGGGAAAACTTTTCCTCTGACTTTTCTGTCCTCATGTTCATCAAACAAAAATATGCAGTTAAAAACACATCAAACAATTCAGAAATGTAACAGTAGAGGAACATAAAAGATTCAGGGAGACCCCCTCTGCACATGTTATTTCAGGTATCTCTGGGTGGTTTTACTTTAGACTAAAGGAGTTAGTGAAAAGCATTTGATTATTTGCACCCCAAAACACTGCACCCTATGGAAACCCCATGCTAGCAATCCCACCATATTAACTCTGCAAGGCTGCAAGACAAGGCAGCAGAGCTGGGGTGTGACATGGTGGCTCTACCTGGATCATGGCACCCACAATCTTCCGTGCCTCCTGGTAGAGCTTCTCTCCATTCCAGTGTGGATTTAATCTCTTCAGTCCTCTAGCCAGGCGGTTGTGCTCCCGCACAAAAAGCGTGTGCATGCACGCCAGCTCCAGCATCTCGTTTGCTCGAGAGTCACCTATGAGTATCACAAGAGTGCTTAATTTTACTGCTAGTGTCCTGCATGTGCCTGGCTGCTTCACACTGGGAGAAAGCAAACATCCTGCTTTGAACCACGCACAGAGAGCTTTTTAGGTGTCTCAATATCTGCATCATGAAGAAGATGGATAAGAACCACACACAAGGAGAAGGAGCAGTCCAGAGGACCAAAGAGCTCTGGTGAAAAGCCATTTCCTGCCAAAGCAGCAATAGCCAAGATGAGCACAGTTGTGCCCATTTTTTGGTTAAAAAAAAAAAAAAAGTCTATGAGAGGTAACTTAAGGAGTTAAATACAAGTAGGTCTCCTCTAGGCTCGTATATCAGAGCAACAGTCTCAGAGCTCAAGACAGAAATGAAAATGGGCAGAGGGAAGTCAGGACAGCCAAGGGAGCTTTGTAAGTCAGAAGGCATCCTTTGAACCAGCTGAAACCATGGCCAAAGCAAGAAGACAGTCACAATCAAGCTCTCAGAAAAGTAAAAGTAAAAGCAAAATGAGTCACAACTTGAAGGAATATATTACAAAAGGCATAACAATGAAATATTAAATCCTTCTTCAAATGTCTAGAGCAGGAAACCTGAAAGCAAGCAGGTGATGAGAGTATAAAGAAGCACTCAGAGAAGAGTAAATGCATAGTGTTTAGTCCGCTAGATCCATAGTAAATAGAGGGATTCGCTCATGCACTCAGCACAGAGCCCTTTTCATTAACTATCAAAGACTGTCTGTAAGAGGCTACGGAAGAAGAAACAAAACAAGCACTGTGAGGTTTCCTCCAGCAGACAGCATCCACTCAGGGCTTCCAAAGGAACTCCAATAATGAAATCGCTGAACCCTGTTAGGTAACAGCACATGTACAGCTGCCTCAGTTCTCAGGGACCGGAAAAGTCACAAATAAGACACTGAATTTTCAAAGGAGTTTGTGGGGAGCTGCAAGGAGCCTCTGAGTAAGCCTGAACCCCTTCACTATAATTTTGTTGATGTCCGTGTACCCAGCTATATAACAGAAACTGCTCAGGCAGCCCAGAGTTGCTTGGGATGGGAAGCCCACACCAGGAAGCACCCGATGCACCTGCCTGCTCTGCTCCCCACTGGGCATCTGTCACAGGCCCTGCAGGGCCCTCACTGAGGACCTGCACGAACTGGGGAAGCAGCTGGAGACATGGAGCAATGGATGGGAGAGATAGGCAGGTGTGAGAGGCCAAGGAAAACAGAAAACACCAAGAACTTGAAAAGAGGGACCTGGAGGATGACACCAAGCAGAGCTCTCCTGCTGGTCCTGTCACCTTGGATGTATCACCAAGGTGTACAGGGATGTTGTTCAAAGCAGCCTAGGCCAGATGTACAGGGTGCAAGGGAACAGAAATCAGCTCCACAGCTGATGAGATCTGTCATGCCCTCAGGTGCCATGAACAGCCCAGTGTGGCCAGAGCCATCAAGTATTAGACAGGAGGTCCTGCTGGCCAAAAGGAAGGACCAAGGGGTGAGAAACTTTCCTCTGTGGGTTCTCACACACTTTTTGCAGCACCCAACTCCTCACTAGCAGGAGCCGGGGGAAGAGACCACTGCTTAGGGCATTGGGAAATGAAATATATTGGCCTCTGTGTGCTGGGAACAGGACAAAGCAGCAAGCAACAGCAGATGGAAGGTCCCGGCTCTGCACAGGACAAAAGGATTTAGCTTGAGTTGAAGGAATGGTCAAGAGGATGCCAAAAGGGTGACAAATGGAGCAGGAGATTTTGTTAATGTATAAAGGTCTGCGCTGCCAGCATGTTGCCAGTGCACCCCAGCCTTCTTGGTGGCAGGTCACCTCAGTCTGCAATCAGTCCTGTTCTCAGTCCAGCTGGGATCTGAGCTTCTGTCAGTGCAGCAGCACTAGCAAATATTTCTTGGTAGAGATCCAGCCCAGCACAAACACATCTGTATCTATCCAGATAGTAGAGAGGTAGCTGCCAAGTGACGAGCATGGACAAGCCAATGTATCCCAGCCAGTCTGCTACTGCTGCATTCGCTTGGCTCCATCCAGGAGCTACATGGGGCCCTGGGTGCACCATGGCACCCATGGCAGCACTGTGTCCCTGGCTCTACTCCAGGGCAGGGCTGCTGAGCACAGATGGAGAAACATCACAGCAGTGGTATGGTCACAAGAAAGACTCAGTAAGTGAAGTGCTTTCTCCTACCTGCCTGCCTTAGTCATTCACCATGTTTTGCTATGCTCCCTTTTCTACTTAAATACAAGAAACAAGCAATAAAAGAACTAAACCCGAGCTGGTGGAATTGTTCACTCTAGATCTCAAGACTAGGGAACCTACATGTACAAGGGTTTCAGCAGCCAACTTACCTGCAAGAAAGCATGGAATTTTAGCTCCCTTGCTGACCATAAGACAGGGGTTCTTTGACATGTAGTCAAAGGGCATATACGCCATGCCCCTGTCAGTGAAATTCCGATTAACAGCCAGCAAGCCCAGCTGGTTGGTCTGATCCCTCAGCTTGTTGGCCAAAGGCACCTCACTGCCATACACCACACTGCCATCAAGAAAGGAGGTGAGCGCGTTGATCTGTTCTCGAATTGCTTTACCACTGTCACAAGCAGGAGCTGAGCGAATGAATGGGAGGCAATCTCTGGTGTTTTTAACTCGTGGGTCATTAGGTGGGATCTGAAGAAAGATAAGAGAATAATTCATCATCATTTCAGGGGTGCAGAAACTCTGCAATGTGATACTACAATCATAAGAAAAGTCAGGCAGGAGTGATTTCAGAGGCACCTTTCATGGCAGACAGTGTTGAGTCTGGTCCAAATTCCCACCTATGAAGTGTCAGACAGACAGCAGAGATGCTTTTTTTAGGAGTCCCAAATATGTATGAAAGCCTGGAGGTGCCTGAATGTCCAGAAAGAAAGACCAAAGGATACCTAAACTTCTTCCCCTGGGTAAATACGTATCAGATCACATCTTAGAAGCTCGTGTGTTCCTATCTTATATTGCAGTCTAATGTCCATATCTACTCCACTTTGTGGACAATTGCCATCCAGCACTTGTAACACTGGCTGTGTTTTCAAATGCATATGTGGCAAATACTCAGTGATGCCCCAACCCTTCACAGTTTTCCTTGGGAGGAAATATGGGTATGCGAGCGAGCCAGAGCTGCAACACATCCCGAAAATCAGGAGAGTAGTGCTGCAGGGTGGATGTGTGCTTACTGGAGCAGAGACTGCAATGTGGCTGTTGAGTTTCCTAGCTCAAAGCCTTAGCCACTGCTGACAGGTGCTCGCCACTTCCTCATTCCAGACGCTATAGAGCAATTAACCATCAAATAGGCATTTTCCAGGGTACCAATGGGACATTAACACCCACCAAATCCTATCTCTGACACACTTACTATAACCCAGGCACCGTCTGTGTTGTCTTTGCATTATACCTCCGAAATAAATCCATATTCTTGAAGGAGATGGGGTTAAAGGTTGGAAACAAGGGAAAGGCTGTGGATGTGCTTACATCTGGGGACAGCTCCTTGGAGTGAGCACTGCCACCTCAGAAAGAGTGGTCTGTCCCCCTTGGCCTGCTCTGTGGGGCTGTTCCTTGGTGGCCAGGATAGGGAGAGCCACCAGCACCTCCTGGTCAGAGGACCGATACCCTGTCCCCAGCTTCTCTGCAAGAGGCAGGCTAGCTGTACCTTGATGGGAAAGCAGGGGGGCTGCTTGGCACAGCTGGTGTGACAATCCACTTTGCCACTGAAGGTGACTCTGGCTGGGGTTTCAGGACTGAAATCAAGGTCATGATCAATAAACTGACCCCACTGCATGAACATGAGTGATCGCTGCTGGTCCAGCTTGAGCTGCGCAGGGGGGAAACGGACGATCTCATTTGAAACCTTTCGAACCTGCACAGGATGAAGGCAGAATACGTGCATTAGAAAATGTCTATAGGAATGGGTGCATCTGTAGGGTTGTCGACAAAAAATCACAAGGAATGATTCCTCTTATGTCATATTAGAAAAAAAAAAAAAAAGCCTCTGACTGGAAGGTATTACAGAGAGACCTCTGCTGAGCATTGTACTCTTGAATCGAGCCAGGTTTCTGAGCTTCTAGGCAAAGAGCATCCCTTAATGGACATATGGAAGTGGCTAAGAAAGAGCCATACTCTGGTTCTTAGACTGGGAAAGGGAGGCAATTTTTTTTCAAATATTGCTTTGAAATAGAAGTGCAAGGGAATAAAAGTATTTAGGAATTTCTGAAGGTTTTGTCAGTAAATTCCCTCTAGTTACTAAAACATGTATAACCCTTCACAGTTCAAATGCTCCTTGGTCAGGTACGCTTCTCGCATAGACAGGATACTCTCCCAAACCCTTTTTCTTTTCTTCTGCTCTGTCCCCTGTCACCATTTCTCCATCAGCTCTTCCTTCAGTTATTACTGCAGAAAAAGGAGAAACTGGGCAGCCCTGATAATGTGCTTTAGAGCAGAGTTAGGAAGCACAAGGAACTGTGACAATAAGGCACACAACACGGAAAATCTTTGCTCCTCATTACTGCTGGTGGTGCACCAAGCTCAAGTGACCTGAAACCATTTCCCCGCCAGGTGCCACCAGAGCCACACACACATCCCTCACTGATTACTCACCCATGGGTGCATAAACAGAATTTATAGCTCAATGTCTTTTATTCCAGAGATTCTCTTGCTCATTTTATTCTCTGGCATACTGCTTTTCAGGAGACCATTCAAGAGACAAACAATTTCCACAAAACAAATCATAAAAAGCTGAGTCAGACCTTAAAGTAAATTATATTGGCTTAAATGCACTTGAGTTAAAAGAAAGCATCATGCAGGTCTTTCTTTGTTTCTTCTGCAGTAATCAGATTAATTTTCCTTTGCTTTTCATCCAAGCATGGGAGTGAGAAAGCATTTCCATTAGGTCACCATGGAGATTCTCATATAGTCAGATGACACCTGACGTAGGTGAGTTTATCTTCCTGCCTCCTGATAATGATGATGCTAACTAGCAGACTTGTAAGGACTTACTAGTGGAAAGGGGAATCCAAAGAAACGCTTTTTTTCTGTCCACCCATGGGGAATTGACACACCATCTTCATAGTCTGCTGGCAACCATCTGGCCAGGGCTCTGTTTGAAGCTCCTAGTAATGGGTTTTTCCTGCACCAGTGAATGGAAGAACAGCAAAATATTAGTGGAACTAGGTCTGGCTCAGGTCTGATGGACCCATTGTTATCCCAGATACTAGATCTCCCTCCCAAATGAAGCCACCACCTTCTGAAAATGGAAGGGCACAGCTAGCTCTCTCCCTGCTTCTTATACAGACATCTGAAGGCGAAGTCATCCTGTAGGCAGGCAGACCTGTCTGAATTCCTTTCTCCTCCCGAGAAAAGGGAGACACAGCTTTTTATGGCCAAAGCGTTTTATGGCCACAGCTGCCAGGACGTGCTCTGCCTAGTAGGTACTTGGCAACAGGGGAGAGATGTGGAATGTTCCTGCGCTGTTCCTTTGAAAATACTCCACTGTTTGCCATACGAAACACTAGGAAAACTCTGTAAGTACTAAGAAACAGTTTTTACATTCCATGTTACAGTCATGTCCATCCATATACCCATGGGACCTGCACAAGGTGCTCGCACCCAGCCTGTGTGTCCAGATTTCCTCCTGGACACAGACTGGGGCATGGAGATGGCCAGATCATGCCCCAGTTCACATGCAGCCAGGTTGTATACCCAGGTAGGAAGCCAGGAAGCACTATGAAACCCTGCAAGGGGGTAGATCCAGACAAAACCCAGGAGAAAGCAGAGACAGAAGGGTCAGAATTGTTGGCATTTTGGCCAAAGAGCTCATTTATGTATGACACCAAGAACCCTTGAAGCAAGGCTGTAATTAAAATCTTCATACATCTAGGAAACAACTCTGTGGGCTGCAAAACCCTAAATAAGGCATCCTATGTGGATCACCTATAGGTCCATAGGTCTGTTCCTACTGATGGAGGACCCATGCATTCATCTTCCCTTTAACACAGCCTCCTCACCTGTTGTTGCACTTGCCAGTGATCGTTCGGTAGCGGTCAGAAGATTCACAGTTTATTTCCTCATTCTGCTGGTCACATCCGCTTGCCTTGAAAATCATCCCCAGCTGAGCTGGTGTGAGCATGTCTGCAAGGTAACCATAGAGGATAAGCACACAGGAACACACTGGCTCTGTCGAGTTTGTGGTGTCTCCCTGGCTCAGGAAAAAGTTTCCCTTCTCGTACCCTTGACGCCTAAGAAGGGGACCACTTATCACCCTTACCACTGTATCACCCTCTGCTCTGAGCACAAGGGGCTCACCAAAGGTCATCCTGCTCAGACCTGTGCTGAGGATGCTCTTTAGCAGATTGCTTTTTCTGCTTTGGAAAGCATTAAAACCACCAAAGTTGTGATCAAATCTTAGATATTATTAAGCCTGTGCAGAAGAGGCATGAGCTTCTAGCATTAGCAATCCTTTTCCCTTCCTCTCCCCTTCCTTTTTATCTCCACCATAAATTGCTAACAATTACAGTCATCCAAGAAGTTTGTTACAAATCTTTCCCTTATGGGAGGAGTGTGCCTCACCACCACTGAACACACACTCAAAGCTGCTCGGAGAAGGCACCCCCGGGTGGCCGGGCAGCACAAGGGGATGCCATTTGCATTTCCACCGCGAAGCTCTCCTCCTGTATGGGAGGTAAGTGGCTGAGCTCAGCCAGCAAATCCTGCTTGGCCATTGCTGCTAGCACGCTTCCCGAGTCCCTTGGAGGTTTCGTAGCCGCTGCTGCCACCAACAGGATGGGTCACAGAATGGTTTGTCATCATGCTCAGGCAGATGCGGGGTGCCCTGGCAAGGAGAAAGGCTCCTGGCACGGAGAGGCAGGAGCTGAGCACACCCAGCCCTGTCTCCCCACTCCCACTCATGCTGGAGCTATGTTGGAGCACACCGTGACTTGCATCTTGGCCTGCCAGTGCTTCTGCAGCAATCAGATTAATTACGCTTTGCTTTCCCATGAGTTTATCTTTACATCACAAGAGCCCTCCTGTGCCTGCCTCCCTGGGCTGTTTCTCTGTCTGCCCCTAATGTGCCTCCTGCTCTCAGCAAAGTGGTCTTGCCAGGAGGCAAGGACTGCTGCTTCCTGGAGGACGCTGCGCCTCAGCGTGGCACAGGGACAGCTCACTCAGCTTTGGTGGGAGGGATCCAAGACCTGACCCCCATAAATCCCTTCCCCTCCCTCCTCATAAACCCCACAGAGTCCTGTTGACCAAGCCCCCCATCTGTCTGCAATAGCACTGCTCTGCCTTCCTCCCAGCAAAGTGACACCCTGACCTGTGACATTGAAGTCCCCCTTCACGGCCCAGCGTAGCTTCTCCTTGAGAAGGGTCAGGGTGGTTTCCATGTAATCTGCAGCCCGCACAGCAGCCCGAGTCCCTGCCACTGGCTGTTTGAAATATCTCAGAAGTTCTACAGGGGTCAAGACATCATTCTCCAGGTTCTTCTTTATGCTGCAAGGGAGAATAAAATAACTTCTGCAGGACTGAAATGGGCCAAAGCCATGAGTCCTGCAGGTTGCACACGTGAGCCTCAGGCACCCCAGATCTGCCATGTTAAGAGTTGGAATTGCCAACAAAGGCAGAGTCACCTACCACCCTGCACAGCAGCTGGAAGAGAGCAGGCTGCTCCTGCCACCCTCTGCAGAGGAGCAGGGTGGGTGCAGGAAGGCAATCTCTCCAACCTGCCAGAAAACATCAGAGCACTCAGGTCTTTACATCTTTGAGGCAACCAAACCTCACTCAACTGTTCTCCAACTAATAAATGCCTGCAGGTGCCTGTCTCCATCCAGAGGTCCCAAGCGTCTCCATGTCACCCTGTCTTAATGCTGCTGGAGCCCTGAAAGGCTATCAGATGGAGGGTTCCTAAGCCAGTGAGGGGTTTTCAACAGATGGCAATAGAAAGAGGAGGTATATAGGTCAGTCGGAAGCCATATGTTCTCACACCATAGTGGTAGAAGCTGGAGTCATCAGCAAATGCACAGTCTACAGTGGTTTGCGTCCTCCGCAGGGGGTGAAAAACTATGAATAAGCAGGATCCTGTGCTGGCTCCAGCCCTCCTCAGGACCTTCCCAAGGGATGAAACAGAGCCACGCAATACTCAGCAGGGAGGGAGGGCAGGGAGAACACTGTTCCAGCTATGAGTGACACCATGGACTGGAGATATGGTGCAGAATTGGGGGAAGCCAATATGCACAAGGCAGCACTATCAGTTGCAGGATGCAAAGAGCCAGGCCTTCTGCGGAGACACAGTTGAGGATCCAAGGATGAGAGCAGGCAGCAAAGGATGGGTGGGGAAACCACAAGGGTATATGAAGAGGAGACTGGACACCCCCTTGAGGCTGTGACCCTCCAGAATGTGACAGAGACCAGGCCATGGCTCGTGCACATGAGACAGCTGTGCCCAAGCCCAACTCTCACCGGTCACGTGTGTTCTTGTAGGCTGAATCCACGATCTGCTTGGCTTCAAACACACTGCTCAGGAGGGATGCGTCTGATAGCTCCTTGGACAGATCTCATTAGGGGAATGGAAAAAACAGAGGTGAGAACACTGTCCCATGCCTAGTCACATCAGAGCTTCCCTGTGCCACAGTGGGTGTCTCTTTGTGCCACCAGCACCTGGGGATATTTGCACTGCAGTGCTGGAAGCAATTGCTGCTACTCTCTCTGGAGAGGGAGAGAGACATCTGTGCGTGACTACATTCCTCAGACATGGAAAGGGTCTCTCCATTGGTGGAGGCTTCAAATAGCCATGTGAGAGATGTAGGCATGATCCTTCCTGTTGCTTTAGGGGGAAGAAGTTGCTATTTCTATAAAATATTTTGCAATCCCAATTATTGTCATTTATTTTATTGATATGCCTACAGCCATAGTTGCCTTCACAGCTTGCACAGATACCTCTGGCTGCCATGTCAAACAGCTCAGCATTAAAAGCTCTCATTTCCTGTTTTTTCACATCATTGTCTTCATTCCCCAATACTTTTAAAATAGAATGGGTATAGCCACGTTTTCCAACACACCTATGGTGAGTTTGGCTGCTCTCCTGTGGCACCAACTGGCAAAAGGTCCTATATATCCCCACGTCTCAAGGCAGATGGATGCTCATGCCGATTTCCCCACTACTTTCTCCAGTCTCCTGCAACCCCCTGCTCTCTTCCCACTCTCATCACTTCCCCTCATGCTCTGGGGAGCTCCCAGAAATGGACTTGGTCCCCATCATCAGCTGGCTGGGGGTTACAGAGCAAGAGGAAAAGCCCCTGCTATCCCACTTGATCCCTGAGTGGGATCTTTCTCCTACAGCTTCAGAAATCAACACAAATTGCAAAAAAAAAAAAAAAAAAAAAAAGTCTCCAGATTCTCCCAAGATTCTTTTAACTGTCTTCCACAACCAACCCAGAGTTCACCTCTTTTTCAATCTTGGAAAGAAAAATTATTGCCTGAACCACCATATGAGATAAATTCAAGGTCTGGCATGTGTTTTCCATAATGATTTAAAATCATGAGTTAACAAGCAGAGGTCTCTACAGGTTTTGGAAGGGTAAATCAGCACTAGAACAGAAATTAGTTCAGTTTTCAGCCTCCCTAAAAAAGACGATGCATGATGGAGCTACTAGCACTGCAGCCCGGCAGAGCCAAACTGCGCTCCCAGGGGACACTTTGCAAAGCGTGTGGGGTGGGAGGACCTCTGTACCATGGGGATGGAGCTGTTCTGAGAGCTGACTTCTCCTATAATGTGATTTTAAGAAATCAGGTAGGAAACTGATAAACACCTGAAGCTGTCAGGATTGCTGGCACAGTAGATACAAACTGGCAATGTTTTTTTCTGACCTCTCTTTGGGGCTCAGCTGCTTGAAAGAGAGTAATTCAGATTCTCCTAGACCTGACTTCATTGTTTTTCCTACTCAGAACATACAAGACCCTGATATGCAAAACCCAAGAACAGAACAATACCATAGGAAGAAGATACATGTGCCTGGAACAGGATTAGGACCACCAGCAATCCTGGGAAGAGGATTTCTGCCTTCATCCCTGCAAAAAAAGTGCAAGAAGTGAAGAAAACTGAGAAGCCACGGACCTGATTATGAGTAGCAAGTCCCTAGCAGCTCCCCCATGTCTATACAAAAGCCCAGAAGCAGATGGACAATTATTTCCCCAGCTGTATTTTAAAAACAGACTCAAATCCTTTGGAGTAGCTGGAGAACAGCAAGAGAGCCCAGCAGCTGCCCTGATCATGCAGCGAGTTTGTGCAGGGTTAGGAGAGCTGCCACTGGTTATTCAGCTGGGGTGGGGGTGGAAAAGAGAGATCAATCTGCAAGGTCTTCTGCACGCAGAGATTTGGGATGTTTTGCCCAAAACTGACCCCTCACCTCCCTCCAGCATGGAGCAAGGCCACTCCAAAGCAATTGGTTCTATCAGAAGCAGAGCCCAGAGCTGTAGGTGCTGCCAATGGAGCATCATTAGGCACCCACCATGGAGCAAGGTAGGTACCAAGCAAAGGCAGCATAGCATTCACCTTAAAATTCAGAGTAAAACCCATTCCCCATGGGGGAACTCCCTGCAACAACAGCAGCATGGTCCAGCCCCATCCTTGCTAGCCTCCAGCTGCACTGGGTAGTGGGGCAGAGAGAGGCTCTGGGGTCCCTGGGGAGAGGTGGGGAAGCTCAGACCTCAGCTAGGCACAGCCCTGGCTCCCCATCCGCAGTGTGGAAGTAAGTGGTCTGTGAAAGCAAAAGCAAGCATGCATTGTGCCAGGCTCTCACCTGCTGTCTTCTGCTGTCCTCACCACGGCTCCCCCCACGGACACGCTTTTATCTGTGCCAGGCTGTTATCTGCACCAGGCTGTTATCTACAGCAGGCTGTTATCTGTGCCAGGCTATCTGGGCTGACCCACAGGGCTCAGTGACTCTCCACAGTGCTGCTCCCCACCCCAGCTCCATAGCAGGGGGCTCCTGCGCACGAGGCGAGTAGTTCTGCACACCCAGCTGGACACACAGCCTGTTGCTCTAGCAGCGCTTCTGCATGGCTTTGGTGGGGGAGAGACATAAGGTAGTACTTTGCAGTGGTTCAGGAGTCTTGAATTCCCCCCTGGGGATGTCCTACAGGGACAGGTGTCCTTTCCCCATGGTGTTCTTTATCCTTTGCTGCTCTTAAAGGTTGAAAAAAAAAAGTGTCCTAAGTATCAATGGAGCCACCAGCTGTAAGGAATGTCTGCTTTGCTCATCACTCCCCGTCACACCTCCCTGCCCTGCCTTGTATTCCTGCTGTGGTGTGGAAAGGCCCATGAACATCACTCCTAGAGCCCCACAGGCAGGAACATCAGGAGGGGGCACCTGGCTGATGGGCTGAACATGCAGCAGGAATGCACCAACCTCCAGTATGCACATCTCAAGCTCTGGGTAGCTCACATAGGGGTTTCACCCTTGTCCAAATTGCCATTGTACTCCTGGGAGCTCACCTGGCAAAGCAGCAGCTCTTCCACCGTACAAAGCCCCTCTCTTTGTCTGCGTGCACATCCAGCTGATGGACAAATCCTCACCATCTTACAGCTGTGCTGATGATGCAGGGAAATGGAATACTGCTAGGCAGGCAAACAAGCTGGTGTGTGTAGAAGCAAGGGAGCTGCTCACCAGCACTCATCAGCTCCCCACTAACTGGGAGTTTATTGCAGTTGTACTTCTCCTAACCATAAACTCCCTGGATCAGCAGTTACAGTTTGAGAATAATCAAGTCTCTGCCGGTGTTCACCAGATTAAATGAGCAGTGGTGGTACAGTGCCTCCAGCAGCAGCTCAACACATACTTGGGTCCTCAAAGCTGGACTACACAGGTGGCGCCGTACCCTTAAAGAAAATCTGCAAAGCCAATTGCCAGCCTTGCAATGAGTCACAGGTGAGGCTGCTCTTGGAGCAGTGTCCTGTTCTGCAGTTGCTTGTCTGAGACAGCTTTTGATTAACTGGAGTGAAATCAAAATCTTGTGCACCTAGAGCACAAGACATACAACAAGAGCTGATTTAGCCAGTTTTAGTCAGCTGGGTGGGGAGAAGGCTCAGAAGAACCCCACTGGATTCGGCTGTCTAATAGAAGGATTATAGAGCAGGACTCTTTTCAGAAGTGCACAGAGAAAGGACAGGAGGCAATGGGCATGTTTGCTGCAAAAGAAATTCCTGTTGGACTTAATAAAAACAACTACAAGGGTGATGCAGTGCTGGGACGGGTCTCAGGAAAGTGGTTGGTTCTACACCCTTGGTTCTCACTTGGAGAAGACCCTGAGCATCCTCCCTGGCCTCAGAGGTAGCCCTGTTGTGGGCAGGGGTTGGACCAGAGCCTCAGGAGGTGCCCCCACACCACGCCACACCTTCCTGTGCACTCAGCTTGTCAGAGACAGAAGCAAAGTACCTCTCCCTGAGCCACCACCATCAGCTGCTTGCACAACGAGAGCAGCACTGCTCTTGTGCAAAGGGGCAGAGCTGGCAGCTTGCTGAAGCCATTATCTCTGTGCTTATTTTGCTGTATCATGTAGCTCACTGGTTAGAAGGGGATAAGGATTTTTCAAAGGCTAGTGAGACAGTTAGTGCACATCTGTGCTGATAATTGCATTTCATAATAAGGAACTTACTTAATTGCTCTTAAAACTGCTTTAGAAATCCTGATAGTGGGAGGTTTTGAGAGAGGCTTTTTCTCTTCAGTGTTCCCTTGCTATGGAGATGTGGACGTGCTGCCAGATGGCCATGTGTGGGACCAGCCATGTACCTGGGCCTCTCTGTACAAGCCTTCTGCCAAGTATCACTGCAAATGCCAAGCCCTTGTGCTCAGCACCTTCACCTGCAAAGGAGACGCTGTGTGCTGCTTCTCTAGAGTAAAAAAATGAACATGTTAGCTCAAGCAATGTCACCTCAGAGCAGAGGTTTACATTCCAGCTGCTTGTTTGCCTGCTTGCCCAGGCAGAGTCCGCAGGAAGCATGGTTCTGTTGACCATGAGGTGGTCAGATCAAAGCACCAGGCATCTCCACATCACTACAGGACTCCAAGTTCTCCTACTGAAAAACACAATGGTGACAATTGTCCTAGGTGGAGGTTTGCACCACTGATGGAGCAAGCTCTGTAGCGCTGAGTTTCTCATGAGGCAAACCCTCCTGGTTGGGCCTGCTTTGGACCACCACAGCTCAATTTTGAACCATGCCAAAGTGACGGTTTTATAGAAAAGTTTCAGTTGGGAGGCTCCTCTAAAGTCTGTGGTTCAATCTCCTTCTGGATTGATCCAGATCAGATCCACATCTGGATCAGGATGCTCTCCCACCAGGTGTAGCTCTAATGAGCAGGGGTGGTCTTCTCCATCTGTGCTTGCAGTCCCAACTGCTGAGTTCCAATGGTGCAGCTCCAGTGAGCAGGAAAGGATTTGACTGCTTTTACAGCAGTTCTGTCAAGTTATGGGCTCCTCAAAACTGCCAGGCAAAGCCCTTCTGACTGCAGATGGCTTTCTGACAAAACAGCACCTTTATATAAAGCCAATTATATCCTCATGAAAGAGCCTGAAAAATATCACCCCTCTTTCCAGTCCTCAGGGAGAAAATCTGTCAGACAAAAGCTGCTTTTCCATCAAGTCATTCAGGCATTTCCTTGGCAGTGCAGCAGGCCCAGCAGCACTGACAAACAGGACTGCTGAGGACTGAGAAAAGCTTCATGCACCTAGTGCATTTCTCTGTTTTTAACCAAATATCTGGACCAAGAGCAGTCAGGAAGCCCACAGTAAGCAAGCTCACATCCTGGCTACAGTAAGTGGATTGTTGGGACAGATGATCCCATTCCCCATGCACCCTCCATCCTACCCAGAGACACACACTGCCTCCCTCACTCTCTGGGACCATGGCAGTGATCCACAAGCCCAGGTCAAGCTCTTACCTGCATACTAGACATCTTCAGGTTTTACAGGTCTTAAGTAAGAGCTGTGCAAGAGTATTCAACTCTTGTGTTGCTTGAAGTCTGTAAAAAGCTGATCCAAGTCTTGTTCTTCTGGAGAAAGTTTTATAAACTCAGAAACTTGTCAGAACTCAGGCACTCCAGTTCATCTTGGGAACTATGGGCAACCACACATTGATATTTTATCTCAATTCTGAGAAGACACTAAGTAAATTTCCTGAAGAAATAACTTTTAAAAATACAGATTCTGTCCACTGGCCTTGCTGCCTTCCTAACTTATTCTCTACTTTAATTTGTTGAGGATGTGTGTCCAGTGCCAGTATTGTCTGCTACCAAATATGCTTGGTGTTGCCAGTGATGATGTGCCTACCAGAAGTGAAGAGCATACTGGAGCTGCCAAGCGAAAGAGAATATGCATGCAGTAAATGGTCACCAAAGGCCCAGGAATGGAAACGTAGACATCCCTGTTAGGCAGCTCTTAATGAATATGCACAAAATCAAAAACAGGAGCAACTCCTAAGTCAGTAGAGGACACCAATCCCCAGGTGACCATTGGCTGCATTTGCATCCAGATCTAGACTGAAGGGAAGTACCTAAGGAAGGGCACAGTTTGGCAGAGGAAGAAACCAGAGCTTTGGATGTCACCAAGAGTGTCATCAACACCTGGGATACAGTGCAGCAATTCAAATCCAAAAGTGCAAAGCAGCATTGTTTTGTTTCTTAAATTTATTTTTTTAACCTACCAAGACCTGAAGGTCTTAAACCTTTCTCAGACTCCTCTCAGCTTTGCTGTAAAGCCTGCCTGGTGTTGGGGGATCCAACTGAATTAGCATGACTCCACTACGCAATGGGAGTCTGTGTATATAACTGTGATTTGGTAGCATGCAGCCCAGCACACGCCTGGTGAGCAGGGAAACAACATTCACCTTGTGAGGTATGAAGGCAGTACCAGAGCAAGTGAGCCATCCTGCAGGCACCAACTCTGGGCAGACACCAAAACGTTACAGCTGCTGTTTATCTAAGGACGTTGTTCTTCCGTTAGTCCCCTGATTAACTGGTAAGTGCAAGAACAGACAGTTTCTTTCAAAAGACCTCAAATGACTTGCTTAGGAAACTCCAGATCGTAAATTCAGTTAGAACAGCAACCAACTTCCTCCAGGCAGGGTAAGTGGAAGGTAAGTTACAGCATGGAGGGTACTTCTGGCAGCACTAGCTACCAAGATTAGAATCACAGAATCATAAATTATCCCAAGTTGGAAGGGACCCACCAGGATCATTGAGTCCAACTCCTAGCTCCACGCAAAACTACATGAAAATTAAACCATATGTCTGAGAGCCTTGTGCAAGCACTTCTGGACCTCCAGCAGCTTTGGTGCCATGACCGCTTCCGTGGGGAGCCTGTTCCAGTGCCTGACAAGTCTCCTGGTGAAGAGCCTTTTCCCGACAGCTCCTGTCTGAGCCTGCCCTGAGGCAGCTTCCTGCTGTTCCCTCAGGTCCTCTCACTGGGCACCAGAGAGAAGAGATCAGTGCCTGCCCCTCTGCTCCCCCTGGTGAGGAAGATGTAGGCCGCCATGTGGTCACCCCTGTGCCTTCTCTTCTTTAAGTTGAACAAACCAAGCCACATTAACTGCTCCTCCTATGCCGTGCCCTTTCACCATCTGTGTTGCCCTCCTCTGTAAACTCTGTAACACAATTATACCCTTTGTAGCCCTATAGGTGGTGTTACAACTGTCAGGGGAGGAAAACTCCAAGGCAGAGGAGACATGGGGTCTGACATGCTTTCAGGACTCAAAAGAGACCCAGCAGGCCTTGATACTAGGTTGCTGAGGACCATCATCACTTATGTCTGCTTCAGATATTCTAAGAAAACCTTGCAAGCATTCATAGCTAAAGCAACTTTATGACTGTGTCCATCAAGTAAGATAGTGGTACACTGTCAAATCAAACATACCACACTCCCACCCCCCAAATAAGCAACAATGAATCTTTTGCTTTTTTAAGGAAAATGTATTTTTGTGAAAATAGACTTTATTATAATAAAATTTGATATTAAATAAAAACATACCTTATCACCAACACTTGTGGACACTGTGCTGGCAAAATTCACATACCTCACGTAACTGTCTTTCTCAAAACATGTACCCCATTGAAA
Source organism: Aythya ferina (assembly GCF_964211825.1). NCBI lineage: Eukaryota > Metazoa > Chordata > Aves > Anseriformes > Anatidae > Aythya > Aythya ferina. The sequence continues at coordinate 1,918,246 of NC_140309.1, forward strand.
CATGCAAAGAAAGAAACACTGAAAAGGATAGAAACCATGTCGTACAAAACTCTCCGTGGCTTAGGAAGGGATGTGTCTTAACTGAAGGAACACATCTCATATGAAAATAGCTGCAAACTCTCCATCCCCAGCTCTATGCTCCATCCAAGCTCCAACTGAGGAGCAGCCCACTGAAACAGCCAATTTAAAACTGTGAAAGAGGCGGACAAAATAAATAAATAAATAAATAAATAAATAAATAAATAAGGCGGAGTCCCCAGCCAGTGTGTGGTCAAGGTGAACCAGCCAAGAGCAGCTTACAGCAGCCCACGCTACAAGCTGAAGTATCGACCCCCTTCTGGGTATCGCTCCTTCCTCCACGGGAATCATAGAATCATTAAGGTTGGAAAAGAATCCTCACGCTGAAACATGACTGAGGCAGTGTGGGATGCTCCTAGGCACAGCTGCATATTTACAGTACAAATAACTCACTTTTCAGCCCAGAGACAGCAAAGAGGGTTCACAGCAACAGAAGAGTGCAATTTTTCTTTGCAGGAAGTGAAGGACTTGACACAACCTCCTTTGGACCAGAGAAATACCAAGGGGTGTAGTACAAGGGAGCTCTTCCTAAGGGGCTGGGGCTTTGCTGGGAAAAGCCATTTAGCTAACTTACAGTCAGAATATATTCTTAAAATTAAAATATTTACAGGGAACTGGTGCATTGAGGGCTGCATGGAGCAGGACACACTAATGTGGAGTTAGCTGTATCCTAGAGCTGAGGCCTCACACACCTCAGTGCTGTGACACTGTTCAGAGTCACTGCCAGTGGGCTCTCATCAGAGACCACAGCTCACAGACCCACTGAAGAGTTTTCTCTATTCAATATACACTTTTCCCCTATGAAAATACTCTAATCAGCTTATTGCAGAGGGCTTCTCCTGAATTTTCAGTGCCTGTGTGGACTGCACAGGCAGCCTACACCTAACAGTAAATCCTTTATTAGTTTTTCTTACTGGACCCAAGTTTTTTTAAGAGCTTTTTTCCTTTGAAGAAGAAGCCTCTCTTCTTTTTACTCTGACCAGGTAAATCACTGCATTTGAGAATGGCCAGCGATGCCTGCTCTGGACACTGCTCGCCTGTGGCAAGGCAGGAAGGTGGTTCAGTAGGAGGAGTTGGTGAGAAGTCGCTTTGATCAACAGACCCATCTGGATTTAACTGAGCAGGAAAAGAGAAAGAAAAGAAAAAAAAAGAAAAAGTAGAAGTTAGACTTGAAGAAGGACACGATGCCAACACAAACCTCAGCCAGAGAACCCTGCCTTCTCCCCACCAGTCTGTCCCACAACCTGTAAGGCTCAGCTCCTTTGTGCAGCTGCAGAATCAGTTAGGAAGTTTCCAGTAAAGTGTTTTATACCCCCAACACACTGCCTGACCTCAGACATTCCAAAATACGTTAACTTTGGACTTTAACTTTGGGCAATATCAGAAATGCCTCCACTGAGGACCTCTTGAAAGATGCTGCTTCACAGCTGAAGAAACTATGTTAAGCACCTTCTCAGTGCAAGGATAGAAAGGTAACGATGCATCCCATTATGCCTGCTGGCTGCTTGCGGCCAGGGGAGACTGGTGGGCTCCCGGCACACTCTGGGATAGGCCATTAAGAAAAACACCCCAGTAAGAACAAGGGCTGTGCAAGACCTCAGAAGTTCAAGTAGGCTGGCTAAGCTGGGAGGCTTCTGTAACAGTGACTGTGCTCTGTCAGGGTCAGAAATTTAGACCCTTGCAAGGCTGCTCCGCATCCATCAAATCTAATTACAGGAGGGGCAGAAAGCATGTCTGATTCTCTCCAATGGTTCCAACAATGGAAAAAAAAAACAAGAACGTGGTGATGGAGCAGGACACAGGGAAGTCTTGAATCACGTGGCACAAAGCAATTGATGTGTTCTTAAGCAACCTGAGTATTTCAGAATATTAACTAGGATCTACAGCTCCAAATGATTCACTGTATGCTGCTCCTTTTGGAAATCACAAAGTGCCCTGGTCCTGGGTTCATCTTTCTCTTCAGAACATGCTGATGTAAGGTCAGTTTCTGGCAGAAGACTTCTGCTTTACACAATCTCCTCTTCCTCGGTGTATGGATTGTGACCACTTCTGCTCTGGCATAGCACACTTTCCCAAGAAGTTGCCAAGTTCACCAGGGAAGAGGTTCTGGGTTGCTGAAGCCTAGGAGAGCCCTTGTCCCACTGCCTTCTCTTCCACACAGCTTTCATGTGCCTGACAGAGAACTAGTTTTCTAGACTCCCTGCTGTATATCCTACCTTGGCAGTCCCCAGAACCCATGACATGTGCTAGAGCTGTGCCAAGGAAGAGCCCCCTTGGCAGGTTGAAACATTGGCTCTGCTTGGGTCCCACTAAGTCGGGGAGAGTTGAGTGCATACTCATTAAGGATCGATCTGTAAGCAGCCACAGCTCCATCAGGGAAACTGAGTTAGTAACAAAGGCAGAAGGATGCCCCACCCAGGGAGGAAGCATTGCTGAAGAGCAAAGATGAGTCCTGCAGATGAAATGTATCAGAACCACAGCAGCAGCTGCTTGTAGCTCACTGGCAGGAGTAGATGTGCTCTGGTCCCATAGTGCTCCTGGTGAACACTGCTGAATGAAGCAGATGCACAGACATACCATCACTGCCATAGCTATAGGACTTTATGTGCTGTCGGTTCGCTTATTTAAAGTTTCCTAAGGTTACAAGCAAATGCAGCCCCACTCTATCACCCCATGGCTGTTTCAGCAGCCCACCTCCTCCGTGATGAAGAACATGAAAAGTAGCTGTGATTTCTGCTCCTCCTGTAGAACAATATGCTGCTGTGAAACAACCTTCCATGTGAAGTTCACACCTTGGTCTGTCTGGCTTAGCAGAACCAGAAGATGTGGGAGCAATGTAAAGGTCCCTGCACAGCCAGGGCAGCAAAGGCTTGGAGCCCATGCACTGCTGGATAACATTTTTCAGGCAAAGGTGAAACAGTTTTAGGGCAGATCTGAAGTGGCCCAACAAACCTGATGCACTTTCTCCTGCTGAGCTAGGCATGAAAAACTGCAGGCAAAATGAGCGGCAGGTATCCAGATCAATTCATGAATGACACAGTTATTTACTGTAATAAGGATAGCACAGTATCAATATAATTATCAAACATCAAACAGTTAAAAGGAAATGACTAGCAGTTTCCAGCCTTTGTGGCTGCAAGTCCTTCTTATTTCCAGCTATGGTACATGATGCCCATGCAGATTTTTATACACAGAGGCACTCACACACAAGTATGTGCAGATATTCTCACAGGTCTTTGTATGGCAGAAAAACAACAGAACCAGTTCACAGATTCATCTGGTCAGAGACAGGTAACACGAAAAACAAGGGATTCTTCTCTAAGAGAAACTTAAAGGAAAAACTGCTCTGGCAAGCTGTGGATGCCCCATCCCTCGAAGTGTTCAAGGCCAGGTTGGATGGGGCTTTAAGCAACCTGATCTAGTGGGAGGTGTGCCTGACCAGAACAGGGGGGTTAGAATTAGATGATCTTTAAAGTCCCTTCCAACCCAAACCATTCTGTGATTCTGTGAAGATCCTGATAAAGCTATTGGGGTTGATAAACAGAAGAGTCACGTTAGTTTTCAGGAGACACTTTTCAATGCTCTCTCTGGTATTACTGATTTGTATAACTTCTGGAAAACAATGTTTGAAAGGAAGAAAAACCACAGATCTCCTCCCACTGCCACCCAAAACCAGGGGTCTCACCCCCCAACCCCAAAATTGTCAGACAGAACAATTATCCAGACTAGGTTGGTTTTAGGGACTAAGTGTTGCTACTTTCTTAAGTTGATGGTGTATGGGGGCATTTCAAGAAATGAAAAAAAAACACAGACTGAACATGGGTGCTCAGCCTGAGCAGGATTTCTGCAACGGCTACATGAGGTTCTTGTTGCTGAGGTGCTTGAACAGTGGTAGAATGGCAAGGCTGAATTTCAAAGCAGGTCTTTTCTAAACCTGAATATCCAGTACTACTACAGTCCCGTCATGGTCCCCAAAACCACCAGATAATTGTTCCAAACTGTACTTCATGTGCAGAACGTGGCTTCTCTTTAATACAGAACTAACTTGGCAGGTAAAGATCTGCCACCAGAGGGTTTGAAGCTGGACTTGATAGCAGAGCCCCAAACCAGCCTGTCAAACTACAAGCAAGAACAGGAGTAAATTGCAAGTGCAGGACCCTTTAACAGGCTAAGCTGGGTGGGAAATTGAAGAGATCTTCTCACACAAACTTACATGGTTGCTCTCTCTCTATGTATCATTCATATCTATCACTGGACTCTTCTCTTCCTCATTCTCTGAAGAAAAGAACCACCACGGCAGAAATAAATACATGAAATCAATTAGAATTGAATACTTTCTGAAGTTGCTTTACAAATGGTCTTTGACAAAAACTGCATATTAGTGAGGCAAAAATATTCATTCAATAGCCGCAGCATTAAGGTAAACTGCTCATAGCTGGTGAACATGAGTGCTTCAGTGCCCTAGCTTGTGATCATAACTTCTTGGACACTCCTCTTTGTACTGCATTTTTTGTTGCTCAGTCTAATACCAAAACGACGTTACTTTGAAAGTCAAACTGCTTTACCTTTTTCAGATGCCAGCATTTTAAGATTTACTCAAAAATAATTCTAATAATTCACCTTCCCCAGTTCAGTTTGGAAAGTTAATTGTCCTTACCCTCAGGCCTTTGGCATAGCATCAAGGAGAAGGGAAATGGGAAGAACACACATAGTGAAAATTTTAAATCCAAGAAGTTACAGGCAATTTTAAAATCATTCGTGGTCATGCTGGAGAAGCTTCTATTAAAACTGGAACTAGCTTTAATACAATCCAAAGCTCTGATGTTAATACCATGGTGAGTATGCATGCTTGCTGATGTCTCAATACGAAACTGGCAAATTTGTTGGGAGACTTTTGCTATGTTGTGTCCCAGAACATTCAAACAATACTTCTCTAGAGGCTGCCATGCATCTTCTGTCTTTGGTGATTTTTTGCGTAAGCCCTGTCCTCCCACCCCATCTCATCTCAAACAGGAGCAGCTGTATGTGTTCTGCCTACATATACATGCCAAAAACACACTTAACTAGCATGTTCATAAACTCTGCAGAATGAATATGACAGAGTTTGGAAAGCCTCATGCTTGGCTGTATCACTCAGTTTATGACAGCTCGGGGATGGCCCTTAAAATATGTGTTTTCTATAGGAGAACATGTTTCTTCTTGCCTTACCCATCAAGTGTTTTGCTCATAGGTCAGGATGCTGTAATTGATGACACAGCCAAAAACTCAGTGGGTCAGGTCTCTTCTCAGGACTCGCTAAACATAACTAAATGCAGTTATCTAGTACAAGCTTCATTATGAGCAGGATAAATATACTGTTTTACATGGGGGCAAACATTCCCTTCGTATTTGGAAGCTGTTTAGATGGAGCTGGACTGCAAAGCACAAGCAGGACTGCACATAATTAAGATTGTTAAGCCAGAATCACCAAGGACAGGTGTGCTGGTGAAGCAGGGAGGCAGCAGGACAGGAAACTGTCTGCCACCACATCTATGTTATAACAGACAACAGAAAGTCATGCTTGCATAGTTAATGCAGACTACCAATGATACAAAATTGGCTTAAGCATCAAGAACTGAATTTTCCAAGTTCCCAGACTTCACAAGGAACAGCGGCTCATGGATTGGCCAAGTGACAAAGCTACCAAATGTATCCTGGCCTAAGGCAACAGCTTCCCGCTCTGCAAACCCCAAGTCTGATCAAATGCAATGAAAAGCTCTGTTGCATCTCTGGCATAGAAACACAAATAAACTGAAGGCCAGGCAAGCCTGAAACAGGTCTATATTAGGAGGGTTTATTACGTTCGAGAGGTATTCCTGTTTAAAAAAGGTGTCATGAATCACAAAAAAAAAATTACAGCTTTGAGCATCCAAGGATATATGGGCCAAACTGCTGTGTCCAGGTGAACAGTCAACTCCTGCTGAACCCAGCCACAATGGAAAGGGGAGAGAGGAGAGGAGCAGCAGCAAACTGTAAAGCATCAAGGAGGAGCAGCTTGTGCTCCCTGCTCAGCAGGGGATCAGATGGATTTATTGTGTATGTCACTCTGTTTATCAGCCTTGTTGGTCTCTCTTACCTCTATTCAATAGAATACCATTTTCAAATGGCAGCTCTCTGAACCCTGAAGGTTCACTGAATTTCCTATTTTTTTTTTTTCCCCCCACAAATTCTGGGGCCCAGGCTGGGGATGTAATAATGACCCCCCAATACATGAAACAGGCCCTTGCTGATCAATGCCAGAGAGGACGTCAGGTCTACAATAAGCTGTACTATGAATTCAACCTGCTATAATTGTACTGGTCTCCTTTGGCACTTTCTGTTCTCATAGATGGATAATTTTTGAAGAGTCAATTGTTCTGATAGGGGAACTGGAGAATGAAATCCACTCTGAATATTTGTTTCTAACCAGAAAGTTAGATCTGTGTAACCTCATAGCTGCTAAACCCTGGTAGTAACAGCTCATTAATTTCTCTGATGGCTCAGCAAGGACCAGCCTTTGTTGGCTGAGATCAAAGTAACTGAGTATCCAAAACAGGCAAACATAAGGGTCCAAAACCACTTCTGGGTTTAGAAGATGATCCAGCCAACTACCCTCAAATCTTATTTCTGAGGCTGTCCTTCCACTTTCCCTCATAAGAAGACATTGAGACTGTGGGACAAACATTACACCAACAAAGCTTCAAATGCCTGGAAGCAAAAGAGGGGGCTGTAGGTAGAGCTTGTGGAAGTCCAGGCAGCATTTGAAAGGTAAGTGGGAAGTGAGTAAAGGCAGAGCAGGGAATGAAAAATAAAACAAATGACACTGCAGAGAGATGGAAAGTGAGGGTGACACCAGTGAAGAGTTTGACAGAGGAGGATTTAGGACCGCATACATCCTTAAGGATTGCCTCAAAGCCAATCTAGGCCTGCTCTTCCACACTTTTAAGGGCCTGTATAATAACCTCTCCGTGAAGAACTGAAGGTTGAGGAATAAGTACATTTGAACTGGGACGAGGCTGTGTCACTCCCTGCCTCCCACTGTCTAGAATGCCACAGCACAGGCAGTGACCAGAGAGGTGTCACACTTTTGGCCTTGCTTTCTGAGGACTGACTGAATCTGGCAGATGACCCCAATGTCCTGCTTAAGCATTTGCTTGAAAAGTATCAGAAACATAATGCAAGGGGGATAGCCCAACCTTTGAACCCCTTGCATCTGTGGGTTGCTCCCATAGCCTTAGCCTGTGGATCCACTCCTCAGATCTGTTTGATCCTTCCCTCTATGTTTTTTTGTTTGTTTGTTTTGTTTTGTTTTCCTGAATACTCCTTGGACAGATTTAAGATACATCTAACTTGGGATGGGTGGAAAAGCATTGGTGCTTAGGTGTCAATAACTCCAGAACTCCTTGGCATGGATATGAGCAAATATGAGGAATTTCATGTGTCTGGGGATCTGGCTGAACTGCTTTGCTTGCAGCAGGATTTCACCACTGACCTTTGTGTGCATCTGAAGAACCTGCTGGTGGGACCTGTGATGTTCTTTGCTCACATGACAATAACAAGCATGAGGTCCCAGAAAATGTTCTTGCTTTGTGTCTCATTTTGTACTATACTGTCTTTAAGAAGAGCTCCTGGTGCTCCCTTCTAAACTTCTGGGCTCCCATGGGATGAATCAAGCTACATGCAATAATTTAAATCACTCCATCAGATGCTGCATGCTGTGCAACACCCACTCTCCAACCATGTCACAGCTTGGATGTCTGTACTATGCAGAGTCTCACAATCTTACCTGGCTCTCAGAACTCAGTGGGAAAGCATCTTTATCTTTTGAATGAAGTTCCTCAACCATGCCTCCATCTGAAGTTACAGCTTCCAAGAAGTTTGATGGGACAAGCCCTCTCTGTTGGTTCAGCTCTCCCTGAAAGATCAACGTTTAGTTCCTGTATCAGGTTTCCTGGCTGATGGAAAAATAAATAGAGGTGCAGCCCTATTCCAGGAAGGCTATGCTATGGCCTGAGAGAAGCCCAGGAACACATTCATGTTGGAAGCATCCTCAGTAAGTTTCACAACTCACATTCTTGCTTAGTTGTGGAACAATTCAAAATGCAAAAACACATGAGTGTAAAGGAAGAAAAGATGATGGCAAGCTATGACAAATGTATTCCAGCAGCATGGACAGACACCTCTAAGTTGTAGACTATGAAGACTATTTGCACTTTACAAACTCAAAAAAAATCTACTAATAACCTGGAAGCAACTGGAACATGATTGTGCCACGGGATTCCTAAAGGTCTTTCATTTGTTCTGGTATTTAATTTTTTAAAGAATGAAGTACTGCTAGTACAATGCCCTGTAGGCCTTTTCTCTGTGCTCACTGACATCTGGAGCTGCAAACCAAGCTTGGCTGTCTTTCCAAAAATTTGTCTCTATTTCAACAAGAGGTAGCTGGGTGAGACAAAACAACCCCAGCAATGTTGTCTGACCAACACCATGAAGGAAGTCAAACAAAACATTCCTAACAATGCCTCCAGACTTCATCTAGTGGTGCACCTCAACTTTGATGTATGAATGCATGCTGTTTTCTGTGCAGGAAAAGAGGGATGATCCAAGGGCTAAGAAACATGTCTAACACACAGCTTGCTGGCAGGCACGGTCCCCAGCTATCCACAGTAAATTAAACAGATATCGATGTTTGTTGATGTGTTGCAGGATGGGGATCAGCATAGGTTTTGTTCTTATATTTTAGCCTCCTGTTGCAGGATGGGGATCAGCATAGGTTTTGTTCTTATATTTTAGCCTCCTGTCCTGGTTAAGACCATGTGTCAGAGTCCTTGGCAACAAATCAGCTTGTAGCAGATGCTGATGCAACTAATGTATGTGCAGTAAACGCATCTTAGGCTTTGGGAAACCTGCAGTCAATTTAGTCCAAGAAAGAAAATCAGAATCATTTGGAATATTAGGTTTAGAGGAGAACATGGACTGCAAGAAACAATCTGCTTATTCTAAGGAGGCATGTGTTCATGTGTTCCAGCAGCAGAATATTTTGTCCCCTAATTTTTGCTCTCCTGCCACTAGATTGAATCCAAGGATTTCAGATGTAGCCAAAGGACCCAGCCAACCCCAATACTTACGTAATAGAATCCATCATCATCCATGGACCCAAACACAGTGATAATGTCCCCTGCGCTGAAAGTCAGTTCAGCCTGCAATGAACAAAAGGAAACAATGGTCACAGGAGGAGCACTGCCCGGAATTTCTCACAAGGTTGCCCTGGGCTGCTTGCACAATCTCACCATGAGTGAGGGAGGCCATTGTGATAAGACTTGCAGGAACAGAATGCAGAACAACCAACCTTGGAAACTGTAGAATTCCTTGTTGAGTAAGCATTTCATAAAGTATGATAAGAGCAAAATTTGTCTCGTAAACCAATTTTAATAGAACTTCAAAATGGTACTTACTACCTGTTATAGAAAGGGGTGCCAAGAACAAACTAAACAAGCACCAGAAATGCCTTTTTTTTTTTTCCTTTTAATATAAACACTAAATCCCCCTTTACCTCGGATGACTGTTCTGTATGCAATGCTCAGGGTACTCCTTGGAGCACAAGACCAAGGCCAAGGATATAGGCATTCTCTTCTAATGGAAGGAATCCCCCCAGTTACAGTGAAACATTTGCTCTAAGATAGGAGAAGTGGAGTCTTTCAACAGGCTGCATAATGGGCAAGACCCACTGAAGACATGTCTTTACATGCAATTCCCAGACCAATGGAAGCATTGGCTCGAAGAGACCTACTTCTGATACATTTACTTTATTTAGTTCCCAGTACTCGATTTCTCTCCTGAGGCTGCAGGTTCCTACTGATGGCAGTGAATGACTTTGTCCTAGCAGAAAGCAACTTCTAGGGAACTTCACTCACAGACACAGAGAACTGCACAGCTGATCCTATTAGGTGTTGCTGCAGGTTCAAAAACACCAAATGCAGCTTTACAGCACATCAAGTGACCAAATTTCCTGTGAGTTAGAATGGGGAACACCTCTAATAATGCAATGTCAACAGCACCTTGTTGATGAGAGCTCAAAAAAATTCTTCGGTCAGATGTGTGAATACCTACATAGATGCTGGTTGATGCATGTTTTTATTGTATCTCTCCTAAAATAATCCATTAAACCCAAAATACTCTGTCCTCAGAAGCAGGCTCTTTTGTTCATAAAACACACAGATTGGGTGTCAAGCATTACCTGTATTGTGCCACCTCTTGGCCATACATTCTTTTTACTAATCATGGGGTTAGTATTCAGATTCTTTCCATGTATATGTTTGCTCAGAGTAGACTGATGCTGCTACAGAGGAACAGAAACAGAGCATGTTCTAATTCAGAAAGTCTTTTTTGCTGGAAGGATTTTGTTTTACAATCTTTCCATCAGAAACAAATTTATCCACAAAATCACTGTTTGGATTATATGTAGAGACTGCTTGAAAAGCCGAGCGTAGAGGACTGGTCCATTAAATTGGAATTAAGTGTTCTTGCTTGAACAAAGACCTACACAGGTAGCTAACACAAAAGACATGCTCCATAAAGACACGTTCACCATAAGTATCAGAAATCAATTCTGACCCTTAATCGGGTATTTCCATTTACCACAGGATGCCCTGTACAGGTGCTAGCAGCAGGGGCTGTTTAGTCCTGTCTAAACACTTACAGGATGCTACAAGGCCATGAGATGCTCTAATAGCTTTACAGAGACAAATACTGAAAATGATTAGGGGTATGTTGCTTCATACTCTTCACAGAATAATAACTGACCACTGTTATTAGGGAATGCATGAGAGAACTTATTGGCAAACTTTATATTTTATGACTTCAGCCAAACAGTTATAGTCATTATTTTGCCATGCTATAATCATCTTAGTTTTTACCAAAGTCTTAAGTGTCTCAGGACAAAAGAAAAAAAGAGTGGAAAAAGAAAGGTATCAGAGGACTGAGCAGCTGCTGGTTACCTCTGCATCTGCATTTGGAGAGCTCTCCTTAGGATTATAGTCAAAGACAGCCATCATACTTCGAGGAGTAAGTAGTTCAGCTTCAAAGTCCTGATGCTTCTGTCCTGGAGGACAAAAACATAACAAAACATGCTGAGCTGGAAGCCAAAGGACAAAATACCAAGTCACAGCAGCTCTTCACTCTTCTTGGGAGTAAACTGAATAAAATGAATACAAGAGGGAAACTGAATGAGCAAGAGATCTTAGAGGACCCCGAGATATCTGATAAAGCAGATTTCTGATCTCCTGCATTAACTCACAGAACCAGTGACATCTCTCACTTGCAGTATCCTGGTATCCTGCCTATATATACAGGAATTTTAATTTATTTATTATTTTTTTTTAATATACTAACAGACACAAACACACAAGACAGCAGTCTCTTTACAGTGTCTCAAATGGATATTTCTCTTTTCTCCATGTAAAAATTATCCTGAGGAATAAATAAGTGCCAAGGAAACAGCAAGACCCTAAACAACATCAACAGGCAGTCTAGCCACACCAGCACAAAGCTCAGCACAAAGGGAAGGGCACGCAACACCCTGCATTTTTACAACCACCTACCTGCTCAGCCCCATTAAAGACCTGCTCTGACTCTACAAAAGCAAAGCTTGACACTACAGAAAACACAAATTGTCCAGTCCTTCATCTTACAGATCTGATCCATTGTATGGGTCAGCAGGGTGTTTGCAGGCTTGAACTCTCTTGACATCAATAAATCACAGAGCACCTAAGCATACAGAGAACTCCTTCACGGGACCTTGGATTTTAAGGATTGCAGCATCAGATGAATAAGAGATTACCCTGCCCTTGCAAAGCAAAACCATGTGTGCCCTTCTCCTCCAAACACTCCCTTGTTTAGTCAAAGGCCACTGCAGTCACTAATAAATTAAAGAACTACAACTCTTCTTTTCTGAGAATGACCATTCTCTTACAGTGCTCTGAATGATGACTACAGCTACAGGACAAGAAGCAACGGGCACAAACTGAAATGCAGGAAGTTCTGGCTGAATATGAGGAAACATTTCTTTGCTGTTAGGGTGACAGAGCACTGGAACAGGTTGCCCAGAGAGGTTGTGGAGTCTCCATTTTGGAGATAGTCAAAACCTGCCTGGATGCAACCCTGTGCAACGAGCGCTAGGTGACCCTGCTTGGCAGAGGGGTTGGACTAGGTAGACTCCAGAGGTCCCTTCCAAACTCAACCATTCTGTGATACAGGATGTTGGATTGGCCCATGACCACAAAACTAGTGTCTGTATTATGATCATGCCAATGTAACATTCCCCTTCTTACAGTAAGAAAGAACAATTCTTACCTGTTTGAGACTTGTACTTCTCCTGTTTATCCAGTTCTGCTGGGGGGAAAAAACATCTTATCAATGGATATTCATCTTTCAACAGTGTCCACACCACATAACTGACAAACAACAATCAAAAGAACAAACGCCACAGCAGCAAAAAAACAGAAGCAAACTCTTCATGCAACTCAAAGTCTAAGCCAGTAACCATGACTCAAGGATGTAATAGGACGCAGAGGTCAAGCTCCAAAACTATAAAAGACATTACTGTTGTTAAAAAAACTTAACATCAGCAGGGATGGAATCTCTTTCCACTTCCTAGCAGTCGTACAAACATCTGAGGGTCCTGTAAGCAAGCAGTAAAAATTCAATGCAGTCTGTAATCCTATTGCAAAAAACAAAGAGGAAGCAGTGGGTGACACAGACCTTTCTTGGAGCGTCTGGGTTTTGGAGGAGGGACGGTTTGGCGGCGTGGAGGTGGAGAAAATGTGCCATTTCCTTAATAAAAACCCAAAAAAAAGCAAATAAATAGACAAGAGAAACAGACAGTGAATGGAAAGTGAAAAGCATCTTGAAGAGTGAACAGGCAACAGAGTGGCATGACATGCTTCCCCTGGGAAGCAGACACTGTGATTTCTGTGCACAAGGCCCCAATCTCTATTTATTGCATGTGGACTCAGACGAGGCATGATCCACATCCTAGATATATACAGAATTCCACATTGTATTTTTGCCCTTAATTGATGCCACAGTACACATCCGACAAACTTTGCCACTTAGCTGCATTTTATCTTTCAGAAGCAGCACCACAAAGATAAAATAAAGCCTTTGTACCATTAATACCTGAAAAATGCCAGGTGAAGTGAATCCCATCAGCTCAAGTGGGAAGGGATCTTGGGATGTCTCTTGTTAAAACTTCTGAACAAAACAGGGTCAATACTGGATTTGGACCAGGCTGCTCAAGGCTTTGCCTCACTGGGTCTTGAAAAACTCTTAGGACAGGGATTCCCCCACCTCTTGAGTCCTGTACCAATGCTTATTTATCCTCATAGTGAGAGATCTGTTTCTTTTATTTGGTCAAAACTCTCAACCGATTACTATTTTCCCTTTTCCTTCAGCCATGCAGTACCATGAACTGCCTGGTTGTGCCTGCTTGCTAACCTCTTTTAAGGTGCTAGAGGGCTGCCAGAAGTCATTCTTCACATACCCCAAGCCTTCTCTTCTCCTAGCTAAACAAGCCACAATTCCTCAGCCTCTCATTGTACACAATGTTCAAACACATCCACTGCCCCTGTATGGCTCTTCAATGCTTGAACATGTCCCTTGAAGTTCCAGAAAAGGGAGGATTTCTATAGAAGCCAGCACATACATCCCTAGAGAAGTCCCCAGCTGAGCCTGCCGGAGTACCCAGACCAATCCCTTAGAGGCATTCCCTCAATTACCAGGCTGTAATACCGGTTTACAGCAGCAGGAAAACTGGGGCACTTACAGCCCAGCTGTGTAAGGGAACAAGGTTTACCATCTCTGCACACACCCCCACATATCTTTTTCACTATCCCCACTGGATACTTTCCAAAGTGGATTTGGAAACTTTCAAATCCACTATGTTTCATGCAGTCTCAGAGCTATTAAGGTTTTTATTCTGAGAGGACGCAACAGGGGAGGGAACAGAGAGCCCTGTACATCCAGATAGGTACAAAGCCCACCACAGGCATCAAATCACCTCTGGGTACCAGGGAATAAATTCAAGAGAAACATTATGAATGTTCCAGGGGTGGAAAAAAGCCTCAGTAAAATCTCTGCTCCCCGTAGACATGAGAGGGGCCAACAGACACAAACCTACCAAAAAGCACACAGCCACAAAGTGAAAGCAACTGCCTCCAAGTCCTGTGCTCCTGAGGACTCACCTTCCAGAGACCCACATTTAGCAGTTGGGCATGGTTAGACCCTTAGTCTCAGGGGCTGGACAATAGGTCTCAATGCAGGGGAACAGAAACAAGTTTGATCGCTTCTTTTTCATTTTTCCTTGACTGCCTGTGAGAACAGCTCAGTCCTTTGCCACCCCAAGCACCCAAAAACCCCATATGTGTGCTGTTTCAGCCTGCTGAACCCGTGAGGAAAAGGTGGCTAGCCAAAACGCAAATTTCCTCTCGTTTTAACAAGTGGAAAAGGTCAAAGAATCGTCACTGGTAGCAGACAGTACAAAAACAAGCACGGAATGAGACGGGGGAATAAAAGCCAGACAGGTGGGACACAATGTTGACAGCAGTCTCAGGGCAGCTCACAGCCCTGCAACTGCAGTCTAACCCAGCCCAAGCAGTAATAGCTGCAAATCCCAGGGAAGATTCCTCTCCTCTCTCTGAACATGAGTGGAAAGAAACAGGAAAGCCTCTGCAGTGCGTAAACCACTGAACCATGTACTTCAGGGAGTGAGAAACAGCCCACGGACCAGGGTCTACCCATTGTACACTCTTGCCTGACTGCCTTGCTGTCTCAAACCCTTCCTACCATTCACTATGAGTCTCTGCCCATCTTCCTCCTTTCCCACATTGAAAATTCTGTCACCTAAGAGCCTACAGGCTCATTTACAAACTCACAAAACAAGGGAGAGCACAAAAGTGAAAACTGTGTTCACAAACTTCAGCTGAACTACAAACTTTTGTTCCTCCTCCTCTACTGCGGATCAGCTTCACCAGCTTCTGTGTGGAGTTCAAAAGCACAACACTTCAAGCACTGGACCAACTCAAGCAGCTGCAAATGCAGCTCTGGGCAGTGGTGTCCCGCTCTAGAATCTGGTATGAACCAAGATCTCAGACATCCCTACTTGCCACTGCTGTAGCCACTAAACAAGCATTCAGATCCTGGGGATGAGCCATTCTGGTGGGCTGCATTGGCCACAAAACTTGACAGCACAACTGAGCTTTCTACAGTTCAGCAAGGACACATGAGGGCAATAGCACAACACACATAAAGGAGATACAGTACCTATGCTCTCCATTGGCGTGTCGGCAGGAAGGAACCCTTGCTTTAGCAGCTGCCTCTTGATTTCATTATTCTCCACCTGGATTTCAGATACCATGTTACATGGAATGTAACCTTCTCTTCCTGCACATTCACCCCTGTAAAAGCCATCAGCATCCTTGTCTCCACACACCTGCAAGGTAAAAGACAGGCCAAGGACTGTTTACACTACAGGGACCAAGACACAAAGACAACAGAGGAAGGGAATCTAAGGAAACTCCCAAGATGAGGAAGCTCCACTTCCCAAAGTTTATGCTGTCCCTGGAACAAGAGTTGGCTCCATATAGAGTAGATGTTCACTAAGATCTGCTCCTACCTTCAGGATCTGCCCCTCCTTAAATGGGAGCTCCTCTTCTGCTGCATCAGGGTTAGGAGACATAGAAACAGGATCATAGTCAAAGAGGGCCACAAATATTCTAATGCCATCATCTTTTACAGCAGTTGCTGATGCAGCACTTCTTGGAGGACCTGGAAGTAGTCAGGTGACACACCAGATATAATGTAAGCACCATTTCCCTGCCATAGACCTGCATGGCTAAAATACTATTAGCCTCCCCCATGCAATTTCCAACAGCCTCCCCCTCTTCTGCTGCATGACTCTCCCCTCCTTCCCCACTCACCTGGACTAGAGAGCAAAGGTTTCTGCATTTGACTTCTTCTTACACTCCTGTTCCCTCTTCTGCTGGGAGCCTGCCAGGCAGCTGAGCCAGACAGCTCCTGGCCCCTAGGATCTTTATTACCAGATGCCTGCAACAGGAACCACCAGAGAGTTAGTAGCAGCCTCTGCTTTCCAACTCATGTGAACAGTGCTCAGCCTAAATGCACTCCACAAAGCGCAGTGCATCCAAATGCAACATTCCTCTTCAGGGACACTCTAGAGCTGAAAATACTATGGGAGGTGGAAAAGAGAACTAAATACAGGCAAACACCCAGCCTGACAATGGGGATGCAAGGACGCAGGAAAGGGCATTTCAAATGAAGGCAATGACACTACAGTCATCATCTACACAAAGTTTTCACAAATCAGCTTATTTCACCAGGGATTCTCATTTGAGTCCCACAGCCTCCTGCTATAGGTAGGAAGACCCAGTGCGAAAAGGAATACTGCATCGGTGACACTCAGTCATTTAGCAGGAAAAGCAGAAGCAGCTAATACAAGAAAAGGCACGAAGCAGCACAGAACTACAAAATCTCCCAGATACTCTTCCAGATGGTCCTACAGGGTCCTTTTTCTGGACAACACTGAACAAAGCAAGATACAGGCAGGCCAGGGAAGCAGAAGGGAAGCTAACGCCACTGCAAGCTGCTTCAAAACCAGAATAGGAAAAGTCACCCAACCCTTTTGTGCAAGGAGGTGCTACGTATCCCCTTCCAAGGATGTTCGAGCCTCCTTCTCCAGACAGGTGACTTACAGTCCAGGTCCCAGCCCTGCTCCTCAGAGCTGCTCT
Organism: Aythya ferina; assembly: GCF_964211825.1. Classification (NCBI taxonomy): domain Eukaryota; kingdom Metazoa; phylum Chordata; class Aves; order Anseriformes; family Anatidae; genus Aythya; species Aythya ferina. The sequence goes on from NC_140309.1 coordinate 1,935,144, forward strand.
CACACCTCAGTGCCTCCTTCTCCTGGCAGAAGAATTGCAGGTGGTGGTTTGGATATCCTGCCCACTCCATGTCCCGCTCTTCCAACATCTCCAGTCTGGTCAGGTCCCTTCTGCCATCCATGTGGACAACCTCAGATTGACTGGAGCAATCACTCCAATCCCCCGCACAGCTCTGGGACCTTTCTGGCCACAGCCTGCTCTCAGGGGGGGATGCACAGGTTGAATCCTGATCGTCTTCAGTGTCGTATTCAACATCTATTTCCAGGCTCCTGGGGCTGGAGCAGAGTGCTGCTGCCAAAGCAGGTTCTCCAAACCCTGAAACCACTGCTTTCTTGTGGTTTCTTCGTGAGGTTCCTTGTCTGGCTCGATTGTACACATCAAACCCCTCCTTACCACCAGCGCTGCTCACAATGTTCAGCTCTTCCCTGAGGCTAGGAGCTCTGTACAATCCACTTCCCATCTGGCTGCAGTTGCCCAGCAGACGACTGCAATGCTCTGAGAGATCATTCTGTCTCTTCCTACCCATCTCAGGCCGACTCCAGATCTTCTCTTGATAGTTGTTTCCCTTCTTCTTGCTCTGAGTGGGGATTGCCCCAGTCCCAGGCTTTGGATCATTCTCCTGGTAGCCCCGGTTCCAGTTTGCCCTTTTCTGACTCCAGCCCAGAGGCTCAAACCCAGGGCTCTCATGGTCAGCATCCCCTCTGCTCTCCTTAACAGTACACTCATCCCATGGGGTCTCAGCGGACAGATCTGGGGAAGAATCACTACCATCTGCCTTTAGAAATGGCTCCTGGATGCTGAGTGGCTTCTCGGTCCTTCCTGCATGGTAGGTAGGCATTTCCAAGGAGTCTTGAACATTTGCCTTTTCCTCCATAACACCCTTCTCATCCTCATCTTCATCCTCATCCTCAGTCACTTCAGGGATGCTAAACAATTTCTTGCTGTGGTTCTTCTGAAGTGGGAGCTCTAGTATCTTCTCCAGAATCTCCTCATCACTGTCAGTATCACAAAGATCCATCTGTACCCAGCCCCCGAGAAAAGCAACAGCCAGGACAAGCAAAGGAAAAAAAGAGAGGAAATACACATTAAAAAGAGAGACAGGGTTACAGTGGATTCCCTCCCAGCACAGCGGTATGAAGCAGCGACTGTGGTCTGCAGAGAAGCAAGGGTAGGAAGCAAACAATAGCAATGGGTCTTCTGGCAAAGGCAATCAGATGAATTAGCAATGCAGCAGAAAGCAAGAAAGGCATGGATGAGCTCCCTCCCGGGCTCTGCCTCTGCACAGACAACTGTCTGCAACACCCTCCATCCTGCCTGCTGGACTCCCCACAGCTCCAGCATCCCCAGTCTGGGATGACGGGCCAGGAGCAACACAGATCCTCCGTAGTTGCTCACTGCACGTTGGAGCTGGTCTGCTTCCACCCTCCACAGGGACCAGTCTCACAGCCTGTGCCCACACAAGGACCCAGAGTCCTCCCTTATCTCTCTGTCCTCACACTGGAACATAAGGAAGTGACCCTGTATAGCAGGACAACTTGAAGATGTTTCTGCTATAAAGCACCTTCCCCAAGCCTTTCCTCTCATCTGTCAAGGTCCAGCTCTACAGCAGTTTGTCTCTAAATCCAGGTTAATGCAGCATTGCCATGAATATACATGAAAGTCCTTTATGTCAATGGGGTTGTGCATACTTCTATCTCACTTGCAATCTGGGAAAGAGTCTACCAGCTCACACAACACTTTTGGAAAAACATTGAATTTTAGAACTTGTTTTGGATCAACTGTGTAAGTTATGTTTTGCCTTTTACTACATTTATAGTAAAATAAAAGGGTAGAATCCTGGAAACATAGCATAATTTAACTTAGAAGATATGTCTGGAGGTCTCTGGTCCAACTTCCCTGATAATTTTTACCATGACTTTCTAAAAACATTTATAAGTACTTAACAAAGCATATGCAGATACTGATGTTTTAAGCTACAGCCACAAGCCTGGCCATGCAGAGATAATTAAAAACTGAACCACGACAGGGTGAAAAGGCAGTTGTAAGCTGCCTATTGACCACTTCAACTTCCATAACTTTTTCCAAGCAAAAGCTGGTCTTGAATCATATTTAGAATGGGTTAGAAGGGACCTCCAGAGGTGTCTAGTGCAATCTCCTACTTGCAATCAGGACTGTTACAAAGACTATAGCAGTGTTTTGCTTAGCTGAGGCTGGAAAACAACAAAGAACGGAACTCCTGCACCTCTGACCCATGAGATCCATCCCAGGGCTGCATCACCTTCCTAGGAAGGAAGTCTGTACTTATGTCCAACATGAGCCAAACTGCAGCTCATGGCTGTTGCCTGTTTCTTTATTATTTGCCACCCTTTGACTTTGGCTTTCTCCTCCTTGTAATCATCCTTCAAATGGTTGCAACCAGCTACTAGACCTCCCTTTAGCCTCCTCTTTGCCAGACCAAACAAGCTCAGCTTCCTAGAACTCTGCATACGATGAGCATTCAAGGCCCTACTTTGTTAGCACAAATTAGTAACATGCTAATTTATAAATGCAACCATAAAAAACAGTCTAGTAAGACATTTACAAAACTGGGGCCTTTGCTTTTGAGTTTTAATATAATAAATGGTTTCTAGCAAGTTGAAGCTGCAGCTATGCAAGTGTGAGCTTCCACATCAAGACAAAAGGAATCCAGGGACTCAGAAAACAAAAATATTGAAGAAAAACACTGTTTCGTATTTGAAAGAAGTAGAATAATGAAATTCTGTAACATGAGAAGGGTCTGGGACTTTGTAGTCCATTAATAATAAAGAAGAAAGTTAAACACCATAACCGAGATTACACTTTTAAAATCAGAACCCCTCCATTCTTTTATCCCACAAACCCTGAGTCAGCTGAGGAGACCTGAAACAACCCAGAACATTACTAAATATGCAGAAGCCTAGGAAATAGGCCTGCCGAGGCTTGGCCCAACTTCAGCCATCATCTTCCTCTACATTACAAAACAGTGTAGTGAGCTCTGTGCCCTAGATCTTCCTTCCCCCTGATGCCTCCTACCCATTCAGCATCTTGTCACACTCATGCCATCAACTCTGCATTGCCAGAACAGAAAACAATCACTTTACCAGGTCAAGAAGCACCAGTTTGCTCAACCCCTCGGAGTGTGCATGTTGGTTTTTTTTTTTGGTAGTTCTTTGTCAGGGGAAAACAAACAAACAAACAAATACACTTTCAGGCTAATAAAATGTCCAGGAAAAGGTGACTAGTAATGGTGTTTCTAGCTGTTCTCATTTCCCCTTTTTCTCCTTCCAGGGAAACTGTTTTTATCCCTTTTTTTTTTTTTTCCTAGCACAATCTAGAGCTTCAACACGTTCTTCCCAGGGAGCCCAGGTCTCCAGCCACCAGGTTCCTGACACACTGCCCTGTAGGTCCACCCTCCCCACCAAAGCAGAACCCCCTTCAAAAGGGGAAAAAGCAGCAGATTTACTCCAGATTCATTGCAATTTCTGCTGCTGTCTATTTAATGCTCAGCAGATCCATCCCATCTGTGCTGCAGGCTATGAGCCACACAGTTCAGCATCGGTGAACTACAACTGTTCTTTGATCACATGAAAGAAATAAGGGTGTTTCTTGCAATACAGGAAGATCACATTTCCTGCAAATCTTTCTAATTTCTCAGTTATCCAGCCTTAATACCATCCCTCATGTGCATTCATTTCAACTGTCATAATTTGTATGATTATATATCCCTTCCCAGTCATGCAGTTTTAAGCACATTTCCTGATGCAGATGCATTGTAACACTCCAGCTAGCTTTAACTGTTTGAACTTGTAACATGAATAAATTATTGCTCATAATTTAACTTAAGCAGTATTTTCTCACTTGTAACATCTGAATTGCAAAACCATTGCACTGCTCCTGCATGCAATCCTTCCATTCAGAGAACACCAAGGTTTAAACAAAATCATCTGCACGACATGATTCATGTTCAGGAGTGTGTGCAGGACTAAGGCCAAAATATTACATGACCATTTTCCCTTTGGAGGGATGGTGGATTGCTACAGAATCTATAGATGGGTGGACTTTACAGACTCCTTCGTGCTCACTGTTTCCATCTACATTAAGAACTTGGTCAATACAATTGATTTTTCACCCTGGGCTCTGAAGTTCACATTACATCGTGTGTTCTTCCAACTACTTAAACCACGGACAAATTTATTACATATAAACACTCTCCCCTCTCATGAAGAACTTGTATTTTAGCAGCTTAAAGACAATGCTGGGAGTAAAAGCAGAGCATGCAGGAACTTAGCCAAGCACTACTGAGAGTGCTGGAACCAGACCAGCACCTTCTCCTGTGAGCTGATGACATGGGATGGCTGCACTGGCACTCCCCACAAGCATCACTCTGCTACAGGTTACCTTTTCTCCATTCTCCCTGTAAAAGGGCTCTCTTGAATCCCATTTCTTCTCTTCCAGAGCTTCTGAGGACAGTTCATCTTCTTCCTCTTCTTCCAAAATATCTGAAAGGTCCGAACTACGGTTGTGCTCAGCAAAAAGGGTAAGCTGTCGTCTTCCTATTTCAGACAGTTTTTCTTCTTGCTGTGGAAAAACAAAAACAATTTCAATCCTCTCAGGCATCCTCTCTATTTCAGCAATAAAGTAGTATTTTACTTTTATTCTCTCATACACATGCAGTTAAAGTGTGTTAAGAAATAAATTGGACAGCACCCAGTGCAGCAATTGGCACGTGCACACACAAACGTGCATGAATACACAAAACTGACAGACACTTTATAACATGCAAAGAATGGTACAGCTTAAGACTGTAAAAGAAAGAAAAAAGAAAAAAAAAAGATATCAAATACAATCTATATCCCCCTCCATAGGCAGAAATTTGACCAAGGTACAAAACAAACCTCTCTTTTCACTCTGGACATTTCTTTCATCACCTCCTTGCCAGGGGACAACCTCAGGAACTCCTGGCAGCTGCTCCCACCTGTGGTTGCATCTCGGGAGGTGCCCTCTGTCCTGTCAGCCTGGCCTGGGGCGGGCACAGGCTCTGGGCTCAAGTGCTTCTCCTTTGTCTCTCTCTCTCTTTCAGTACTGGAACTTTTTAGTGGCTCTTCCACAGAGCATGTACAGCAGGTCTCCATATGTATCTTCAGGCTACTGTTAGATGGGGTCTCTAGCTCAGGTGCTTTGGTTACAGATTGTTCCATCTGGGAAACAAACCAAAAAAAAGGCATCACCAGGATAACAGCATCGTCTGCAGGACCTTCCTGCGCACCCCCCAGTGCATGCTCTATTTCTACTCTTCTGCAAAGGACCCCTCAAGGACAATTTGAGAAGTTCAACCTTGGCCTGCTTGCCAGCAGTTCTGAGGTGAATGACACCAGTCTGCTGCACCCCCCACCCAGCCCTTTCTTGGCAGGGAGCAAAAAGAAACCTGGGGGAAATGTCATCCAATACTTGTGAACCAAAAGGGGACCCTTAACCCCACTACTCTGTCTGAAATACCATGTGTTCGGTGTCCTCGGTGCATGAAGATTTTGGCAGTCAATTTTGTATCATAGAAGGCTGGCCTGTACTGGAACAAACTCCTCCTTAGAGTTACCTGAAGGTGGGCCCTTCCACTACAGCACTGTGCTTTGCACCTGTGCAAGTCCAGCCACCTCATATGTCACATACAGGCCACAGAAGCATATCAACAAATAGTTTTAGAGCAGCAAGAACAAGATGAGCCCAACCCATACAACCAGGCCATTTCCCATTCCGCTGTTCCAGAGGAACATCCTGAGCACTAGCTTGCAGGTTAGCTTGAGCTGGAGATGAGGACACTATCCCAGCACTTCCTGGAGCTGGTAAGTGCTGTGAAGAAAATGGGATTCTGTGAAGAATATAGACAGAGAGTACAGCTGCACAAACAGGAACAAGGAGGGTAAATCAGGCAGGCCTTTATCAGCCATCTCCTTTGCTAACTGTTCATCTAAAAAAGGTAGCCTATCTCCACTGCATTTTGCAACGAAGTACAGTTTTGTCCTTATGTACCAGACACACTTAGCAAATATTCACAGGATCAGACTCCAAAGGAGATTTAGACACTGCAGCACCTAGTTTCTAAATGCCCCGTGAGTTTAGGCAAAAGCTAGGCAGGTCTGGATCTCATATTTAATCTGACAGCTAGACTCCTTCTGCCCTGCTTCTTTTTGTTGACAGCTGCGTGAAGACAGACAGTTTGTACTGGGCATCCCAGTACCAGAGGGACATAGAACTACCAGAGTGAGTTCAGAGGAGGGCTACAAAGATGATGAGAGGACTGGAGCACCTGTCGCACAAGGACAGGCTGAAAGAGCTGGGTCTGTTAGCCTCTAAAAGAGGAGACTGAGGGGAGACCTCATCAATGTGTATAAATATCTGAGGGGAGGGTGTCAAGAGGATGGAGCCGGTCTCTTTTCAGTTGTGCCCAGTGACAGGATGAGAGGCAACGGGCACAAACTGAAGCACAGGAGCTCTGGCTTCTGAGAGGGTACTTCTTTACTGGAGTGGGGGGAGGGAGGTGACAGAGCGCTGGAACAGATTGCCCAGAGAGGTGGTGGAGTCTCTTTCTCTGGAGATATTCAAAACCCACCTGGATGCCATCTTGTGCAACGTGCTCTAGGTAAACCTGCTTGGGAGAGGGGTTAGACTAGATGATCTTCAGAGGTCCCTTCCAACCCTAGTCATTCTGTGATTCTATGACACAGTGTACTGGTTTCAGTTAGAACAGAATTAATTTTCTTCCTAGTAGCTGGTGGAATGCTGTGTTTTGGCTTAGGATGAGAAGAGTGCTGATAACACCCCGATGTTTTAATTGTTGCAGAGCAGTGCTTATACCAAGCCAAGGACATCTCAGCCTTTCGCTCTGTCCTGCCAACAGGCAGGCTGGGGTTGCAGTAAGAGCTGGGAGGGGACAGACCCAGGACAGGTGACCCAAACTAGCCAAAGGGGTATTCCATAGCATCTGACGTCAGGCTAAACAATACATAGGGGTGGCTAGCCAGGGGGAGGGGGCCGGACTGCTCGGGGTTAGGCTGGGCATCGGTCAGCGGGTGGTGAGCAATTGCATTGTGCACCACTTGTTTGTACATATTTTTATTACTTTCCTATTATCACCATTGTATTATTATTATTATTATTGTTGTTGTTATTATTATTTTTGTTATTATTATTTTCCTGTCTTATTAAACTGTCTTTATCTCAACTCAGGGGCTTCACTTTCCATTTCTCTCCCCTGTCCCAGAGAGGGAGGGGGGAGGGTGAGCGAACGGCTGTGTGGTGTTTAGCTGCCGGCCGGGTTAAACCACAACACACAGCTACATCACTGGGCAGTGCCCCTTCTTGCTACAGGGCTTAGTCTGCCTTGCACAAGTCCACCCAATTGGAGAAGATTCTTGGAAGTCAAAGACAACAGCAATGCCTGACTAACACCGACATGAAAAACAGTAGGAACATCCTTTTCACCATCCAAGCCCAAGGAGTTCTTGCTTTCATAACTCTACTCATGCTCTGGTTGCACACATGCAATCAAGTAGTGAGGTTCTTCTGCTCTTGCAGGTACACAACAGCAGCCAATGCTGTTTCCTGGTTTGCCAACCACTGGACGATGGCCCAAACAAAACAGTGCATCACAACAGGAGAAAGACAAACAGCAGCACGTCATTCCATTCCCCAAAATGATTCATTCTCCTTCCTAGCACATGAGGCACGAGACATTAAGCTTACCTTCACCTCTGTCCGTTTGTCTGAGCTTTTCAATTCTGCTTCCTTTGAAGAGCCAGGCTCTGTGCCCTCACCAGGGAACACTGTGCTGCCAGCTTGCTGAGGAGGCACAGTCAGACATTTCTTGTCTTGTGCATCGCCTGATCCCTCTGGGAAAGTGTCTATGGTGTGCACCAACGAAGTACTGGGAGAGTAGAGGTGCAGTGGTGAGGAAGCTTTCTCTGGCAGAGATCGTGCTGAGCCATCGTGGCTGGAAGAAAGATCAGTCAATTTGGCATCTGAGATATCAGTGGAAACTTGTTGAAGCAGGAGTGCCACTGTCTGGTGCATGGGTGGGCTGCGTGCAGACAGAGAGCCCCTAGGATCTCTGCAGGGTAGTCTAGAGGTAAAAGTAGTAGAAACAGCAGAATCTGAATTTGAAGAGTGACGAGATGTTCTCAGCAAGACTGAGGAAATCTGGGCTGGAACTGAATCTACTGACTCTCCATACAGAGACATTGTTCTCACAGAAACTTCCCGGCACACCTGGAACATTTGAAGCTGGGACAAGTCCACAAGAATGCTCCCAGCTGTTGGAGAAGTAACTTCTATTGCCTGCAAGCAAAGAACCATGAAGCAGTTATTTATTGTGCCCAGTTCAGCCTTTCTGAGAATGGTAGCTCCTGAACCCAAAGTTAACAAGTGTCCCCTAACAGTAAAGAGAAAGTCACAGCTTTTGGGTATAACATCACTGGCAAAGATGAGTTATTAACTTTCCTGGGGCTTATTGGCAGCACCATGGTGAGGCAGCACCATTATGCCTCTTCCCCACCCATGTTTCAGGTGGGCACACCACAAACATGGTAAAAGGAAGACACCGTAATGCTGGGATAAAAAACATACATGAAAGACAGTCCACAGAAAGGAACTGTTACTATGTTCTGAAGAGACTGGAATCAAAATTAACAAGCTAAGCACCCATATGAGGAATGATGAAACTCCCTACTGATGCCACCACAAAGCAATTTAACCATTCTGCAGTTACTGGGTCTCCACTTGGGATCCCACAAATCTGGATCTGCCCTAAGTTACCAACCTGCAGTAAAGTTAGCCCCTGTGCACTATGCTAATGAAGTATTAATCAGAAAAGTCCCTTCCCAGTAGAAAAAAAAAATCCTCCCTTTTTAGAGCATGATCCTTTTTCTCCACTTCTCATGAATACACAAAGTACCTCTCAGTCCTGCCCAGGTCACAGGAGCACCACAGTGACATTAACACTCATCACATGCCTGACTTGTACAGTCAGTGGCTGCTTTCGATGTCTTGAAGCTCTGAGGTTGCCCCGTTGACCCTGCACCAGACCCCAGCCACCCACCTGCACAAACATCAGCCTTGCACAGTATCAGCTCCATACCTTCTGTCCGTCCGCGTACACAGCGTAACCAGTGACTCGAACTCCGTTGGAAGATCCTTCGGCATCAATAGTGACAGGTAACCAGCTGATAACTAGGATACCTGGCGAGGGACCAGCTTCTACCTGGACATCCAGAGGAGCATCAGGCGTACCTTTGAGAAAACAAACAGACTTTTGTCTTGCTTACCTCACTACAGCATAACACTAAATTAAACCCCTGTTTGTATCAAAAAGAAAACTCTCACACCAGACTCATCACTGCAGAACCCCAAGCCTTGGGAAGCGCAAGACAAAACCAGAGCAAATAAGGTGCTCTTGTTCTGTGAAAACATTAATGCACAGAAAACAAAACTTTGCAAAAGTAGCTGAGGCCAAGATGCAGCAACCCTTAGAGCAAGGTAAGTGCAGGTCACAGCAAAACAGATTGTCCATGTCCCAAGAGGCATGCTGCTCAAATCAGCAAAGGGGATGTCTTCTCAGAGCAAATGAAAACAGAAGTAATAAATTCTTAAAATAAGAGAAGAACAAAACATTAAGACAAAACAGTACAGCATCTCACACCTCAGATCCTAATAAACCTTGCTTCCCTTTACTCCAAGGTTTCACAGCAAAGTTCAGACAGAACTCTCTTCCCCAAGCACTTCCTGCACAGTGGCATTGGGCATGACTGCTCTGATACCTGCTAGTGGGGTAGTGAAGTGTATCACAGCTGAGTTCTGCTCCTGCCCCTCTGGAACCTCTTCCCAAGGAGTTTTCAAGGGTCGGGCTTCCAGCTTGGCAACATACTGAGTGCTTGGCTGCAGGTTGCGGAAAGCATACCAGTAGACCCCTGGTTTTGTTATGTCACATTCCTCCCCATTGAGATACACTGCATGGTTATAATTGCTGTTGCAGGGAAGCCATGTGACTTCTGCTGATGTGGCAGTGACGCTTCTGACTTTCAGCATAGTTGGTGCCAAACAAATATCTTGCCCCACAAAGAAAGTGCATCGCAGTTTATCAGAACTGCCTTGCTCTGTCACGCTCTGCACAGACACACGGTAAGCCTTCGTCTTTAAATCCAGCTTTTCAATCACTGTTTTGGTCTGAAAGCCACTCTTCACATTTTGACGTAGCTCTTCATCCACATAGATATTGTAGCTTTGTATGTCTGGGCAGCCAGTCGGCAAAAGTGGTGGTTCCCAGCCTACAACTATGCTTCTGGCAAGCTGCTTGATCAAAGTCAGTTTTCTTGGGTAAGGCACTGCTGTGTGACTAACAGCTTCCTCCTGGTCTCCTTCTGCTCTACTGACCAACGGACTGATGCTACTCTCTTCAATGGAGAAATCACTCTTATCTCCACTGCTGGTGCTTGCACTGACAAAACTTTTCTCTTGGTATGAACTATGGGTGAGATCATTCAGCTCCGAAGGCAGAAACGTCATGAGGTCATCATCTGAAATTCGCTCAACAAAATTGGAGGGGACCAGCCCTCGCCGGCCATCCATCAGCTCCCCTAAACAAAAAACAGGAAACCTGTTACCACTGCACCTACCATTCAACCTTCCAACTCATCTGTGAAGACAATGTGACAATTTCTATGCTAGGTCATAACTGCACTGCAGTCAGGAATGAAAAAAGCTCTGGGATGTTATCCCTGGGCAAGTTTGCTCCATTTCCTACAGCTGCTCTTGTTACATCCCAATGTCCACAGTGAGATAACTCACTGTGAGATAACTACACACTTCAGAGTCAACTAACCACAGAGTGTTTTTTGTAATTAAGGGTTAAGCTTAAGGGTTTTTCCTACTTCATTATTCTCTTGTTCTTCCTCACAGCTTTTTTTTACTAACTTAAATGTCTTTTTCTATTTTTCACAAACTATGCAAGCTATTTTATGTCTTCTCCCGGCCAAACAGTTTTGGTTTTCACAGTACTTCCCCATGGAATTCCATTTATCCAGTTCTGTATTCAGTTCTGGCCTTCTTTTTAGTTCCCTCCTTTGCTATGCTAGCTTTTGTAATAAAGATGTCCCAAAAGGACACATGGGGATGACTGATACCACAGCATCTAAGTGCAAGAACCATCAAATCAGTATTAAATGAACACTGTATAGGGACTGAACCTACTTTCAAATTCTACCTACAGCAAATCAACTGAACGCAGGGAAAGCAAAAAAAAAAAAAAAAAAAAAAGTAAAGAATAATCTTTTTATTCTTTAAACAATAAATAAATAAATACATGAGAAGCTTGGAAATAGAAAGAAAGAAACAGACAGTCAAAGAGTAAGCAGTGCAACATGGCATGCATTTGCCTCAGCTCTTGCAAAGCACCTGAATAAATCAGGTCCCTATATCCCCATAAGTATGTCAACTCGACAAAGAAATTTCACTACAATTTACAGTCCAGAATTCTTTGTTTCAATTCCATCCACCCATTAGTCAACAAGAACCATGGTTTCAAAGGTGCCAAAAGAGAAGCACACTGTATAACACTAAACAGTATAAAGACTGTGGTTTAGACTGCTTAGCTTACACCTTACTATGCCCAAAAGAGCAAGAGGTGATCAAGACTATCAACTGCCTGTGGTCCCTGGCTCAGTAGGCAGACACTGGAAAGAGGATAAGAGACCACCTGCAGAAGGCACCCATAGGTTAAACTTGGTCCTCTCCATGGAAAGTAATGGCAAAACTCTCACTGAATTCACCAGACCAGGATTTCACATTTTAGACGTTAATCATGATGCAAATAAACTCTTTTCCAACAGAACCTGCTCTTCCCACTAGCAAACTGGCTTTGGACAGGAAACATTTATCTTGAGCTTTTAAGATTCACTAATTTATTTTTTTTTATGGGATCAAATCTCCACAGCAGTTCAGTCACATTCCACTGCCACTAGAACACACCTTCAAAGAAGCCATCTTCATCCATGTCTCCATAGATGTAAATATACTCTCCAGCGGTCAGTGGAAGTTCTGCCTCTGGATTTTCATTAGGTCCATCAAATGGATTGTAGCTGAAATAGTCACAAAACAAAACCTTACTTCATACAGCAACTTTCATAGCAACACCTTCAAGCTATGCTGTTAGAACAGCTTACATTTTAGCTGCACCCACCTTTTGTAAGCAGCAAATTCCACAAAGGTCAAGCCTCCAGCTTATGCTTTTCTATATAACCAACATTATATTGCTCCATGTTCAAATAGCAGCTAGGAGTGCTTTGTTGAGTGGCAGAAGAGATGTCTTTTGACTTCTGAAGTAACAGATCAGAGTGACTCAAGAAAGTGTTTTAAAAAGATTTGATTTACCTGAGTGCCTGCTGTTCTCCAGATGATATCAACTGAATAAGTTTTAGGATTCTGCATTTTTGAATTAGACATCCTTAGATTCACCTGCACTCTTAACTCTTATGTACAGTTCTCTACATTTCATGCACATAACTGCTTCGAATCAAAGCTCCTCAAACATGTAAAGCATGCTTTACCAGCCATACAACTGTCGGGGATAAGCACAGCAAAGAATCTCAAAATTCCCATGTTTCAAACCCTAAGAATGAGCTGATTTGTGCAGAATGTTATATATGAATGAAAAAAAAGGTTTCTAGCCTTCGTAATTACCCAGTCCTTAGGATCCAAGTTGTCAAGAACCAACTCCCAGTGCTGTAACTCCACATTTTAAATGGCAGTCCAAAAGTACATTAAATTGTTAAATAAATGCATTGGTGATAGTATTTGGGCTCCAGATAGTTCTAAGTTACCTACCCACAAGCCGATCAGAGAGCCTAGTAGAGGAAAAAGCCTCATAAAGAAACTTGTAAGAATCTACTGCCAATTTCTGCTCTTCAGTCATTATAATGGTTTCCAGCATGCTGTAGCAATGCTATCCTTTCTGAGCTGAGCAAGACCTTATGGGCACAGGACTAGGACATGAACACACAGGTCATATTTGATCTACTCCTAACAAGTGTAGAATCATCTCAGTTCTTCTCCTTCCAGTCCACAGTCTAAAAGCTGAATCATATGCCAACATTCTTGGAACTGAAACGAGGGACTTGGCTTTGACCATAGCAACTCAATGGACAGCAAAAATGAACTGGAAAATCTGGTGTTATTCTTTCCTTCTTCAGTATTACATTGTTTTTAGTAACAACCATAAAGATTTCAGCCAAAACTCAATTCAGGAATTCTGTGCTGAAGTTTTCTTAATTGTTGGAATAAGATTTTCTTGGAGAAGGCTACACAATTCTCTAAAAATCAGACCAAGGAATGGGTCAATTCAGAACTCAATTTTCCATCCAAAATCATTTTCAAAAGAAAAATTTCAACCAGTGCTGCTTGCTGAATAGCTAACGAGCTTGCTATATTTTTGTTATGCTGAATGCACAGGCTTTGCATGTGGAAGAAATGCAAGTCACCAAAAAAAAGTCCAACAGATGAGTCAGGTACATGGTTGAACCTGACAGCTATCCTTAACAGTGGTTCATGTCATAGATCAGGGTAAACTAGGCAAGTGTGAGATAACCTGTCTAACCTTAATGAGGTGACACGTTACCTGTATCGAGCCAGGAAGACCTGGAGCTTTGCAGGGCCTTGGCTACCTGTCTCTGGCATTAGAGAGATGCTGTCAACATCCAGTTCTTCCATTTCACTCGCTGTGTCCACCTAAAAAAAAAACATTAAAGATGAAGGATTAGATATGGTCAAAATCAGAATGAAGGAATACTCAAAAGGTACCAACAGTAGTGAACAAGTCCTCTAAGCAGATGTATGTGGTGAGTTTGGCCAGTTTGGGCTAAGGATTGGTCTAGAAGAATGATTTTTAGGGTGAAAAGGTAGTACTAAGAATGACAGCTCCAAGCTGCAGTTTCAATGGTTGCAAAACATTGCAAAAACTCCTTGCCCAGGCAGGTGATGCAACCTTGGGAGAGGTTTCCACAGAGCTGGTGGATCTCCCATTGCTGAAGCCTCAGCTAGGTAAAGCCATGGCCTCACTGAGCCAGTGTTGGTGGGCAGTCCCACTATGAGTAGGAAATTAGACTTGAAATTCTGGAAGTCCCTTCCACTGTACATATCTCCAATGCAGTAAATTCACTTCCTCCTATCTCTGTGACCCTGTATGAAATACAAATGGTAATGGCATCCAGGTGGGTTTTGAATGTCTCCAGAGAAGGAGACTCCACAGTCTCCCTGGGCAACCTGTCCCAGTGCTCTGTCACCCTCCCAGTAAAGATGTGCCCCCACATATAGAGCCAGAACCTCCTGTGCTTCAGTTTGTGCCCGTTGCCTCTCGTCCTGTCACTGGGCACAATTGAAAAGAGACCTGCTCCATCCTCTTGACACCCTCCCCTCAGATATTTATACACATTGATGAGGTCTCCCCTCAGTCTCCTCTTCTCCATGCTAAACAGACCCAGTTCTCTCAGCCTGTCCTTGTATGACAGATGCTCCAGTCCTCTAATCACCTTCATAGCCCTCCTCTGAGCTCTGGTACTTCTACGTCCCTCCAGTACTGGGGAGCCCAGAACTGAGCACAACACTCCACGTGTGGCCTCACCAGGGCTGAGCAGAAGGACAGGATCACCTCCCTTGACCTGCTGGCAACACGCTTCTGAATGCAGCCCAGCATCCCCTCAGCCTTCTTGGCCACAAGGGCACATTACTGCCTCCCAGTCAGCCTGCTGTCCACCAGGACTCCCAGGTCCCTCTCTGCAGAGCTGCTCTCCAGCAGGTCAGCCCCCAGCCTGTGCTGGTGCTTGGGGTTATTCCTCCCTAGGTGCAGGGCCCTGCACATGCCCTCATTGAACTTCATGAGGTTCCTCTTGGCCCAGCCCTCCAGCCTGTTGAGGTCCCTCTGAATGGCAGCACAGCCCTCTGGGGTATCAGCCACTCCTCCCAGCTTTGTGTAATCTGCAAACCTGCTGAGGGTGCCCTCCGTTCCTTTATCCAGGACAAAGGAACTTGCTGATGGGCAAGTTGAACAGCACTGGACCCAGTACTGACCCCTGGGGGACACCACTAGCTACAGGTCTCCAACTAGACTGCACCACTGAGTGCAACCCTCTGAGCTCTGCCATCCAGCCAATTGTTAATCCGCTTCACTGTCCACTCATCTAGGCTGCACTTCCTGAACTTGTCTATGAAGATGTTTTGGGAGACATTGAACAGTAATTACACTGAACAATAGTAATTTCTCCCACCACAGAACTGATAGTAGTCAGATATATGTTCCTTTCTAGGTGTGACCATCACTTTATTACTAAAGATGACAACTTCTCAGACCTTACACAGTGGTGGGCACTGCTTGGCACACCAACTTAATGGGCTCTGTAGCTCAAGACTTTAACATCCTCCACATGTATAATGTGGCACTCCATGTAGCCTCCAAAGTTTTAGCCGTTCAGTAAACATCAGTGAACCAAGAGACCAAGAGCTGCCTCCTACACCATCACACCCAGCCCCACTCACAACACTAGCTTACCCTAAATTGTCGTATCAGTGAGTATGAAAGACTGCTTAAATGAACCCTGTAATACTACATAAGAGCTCCTGGGGAAGAGAAGAAACCGCCATCTATGGTATCTTGGTGACACAAATAGGCAAAGCCTATTAACTTCACCCCTTTGCTAGCACAAACTCAGCATCTTGGTGTATTATGTATCATGGTGTATTAGAACAAGTAAAACTAGTACTCCTAAGAGAACAAGCAAAGAAGCTTGAGTCCCTCATTTACAGCTTAGGGACAAAAATAGTTTGGGCATAGTCCCTCAGCATGCTGAAAGTAAGTCTGTAAACTTTATGCTTGCAACCATGGCTGAGGCTTAACCAGAGCTTCCCCACACTTCTTACCATATGACCTCCCCACTTGCCTCCTTCTCCAAGCCCACAGTACTCTGTCTAGTCAGTTGATTCCTTCCTAAACTGCAGTAATATGCACAAATGAGCACTGCAGACATGGGCATCCAAGACCTTCCTACGGGTTTTCTCATTTTGCTACAGTTTTCTTCAGTCAGCCAGAGGGAACAAATGCAACACCAGGAAATACAGGGCTCTCTGCAATGCATTTCTTGGCTTAGAAAGGACAGGTCCGAGAGGGGACTCCCATACTGACCTCTGGAGTTGGGCAGGATTTTGGACTGTTCTGCATGGATTCTGATTTTGAAGAGCTCGACTGAGATTCAACTTTTTTGGCTTGTTTCTGAGAACCAGTAGCAGAAACTGGGGAGCCAACAGCAGCATCAGGAACCCGCTGTGATGACTCCAACTCATCAGTCTCTTCATTGTGAACCTTCTTTGTGCTTTGATGAGTAAGCAATGCAGGACCAGTTGAATCTGCAATAAAATAACCTATCCATTACTTTTAGCCGCAGTCAGAATACAAGATCAAAAGTGAGTATCACAGTGAGCAAACACCCTTTAGAGCAGCTCATGTCTCAGTAAGTGCAATTCATTTAACCGTGCAACAGACTGGGCACCCTGCACTCTATTTGGTCAGAGAAGCACCAAGTTGTCTCCGTGACTACAAAATGAATTTTGGTTATTTACGAGAGAAAGAGAGATACAGACTGAGATCCCAGAAGCTGATACAGACCGAGATCCCCAAAACACATTTGCATTATTTTCTTTACACCTTTCCACTTACACAAATAATGACACATTTATCAAAACAACCACAGGCCAGGCATCTCCAGCAATTACCTTTCTCCCAGTGGAGCTGTGGGCTAGAGCTGCACAGTGCAAGAGGAAGCTCAGAAGTCACCAGTGTAGAGGTGAGAAGGTCAATTTTTCCTGTTTGAAGTCGGAATTGTTTGAGTTCCTGAGACAGGAGGCTGAACTGCTCTGTTTGATTGCGGCACTGGTCTTCTAGATCTTTCACCCGGGCCTGACAGGAGAGACACAAGATGAGGCACAAACCTACATTAAAATCATCACTGAGGCTCCAAATAGCATTTGTCTTTGCTACAACTCTTCAGAAACTGAGTGGGTCTCAGACTGCAAAGACCTAACTGTATGCCCTGCCCAGGAATGGTCAATAGCAATTGGAAGCTCTGCACCTAGAGTGTCTTCGAAAACCTGAGACTCCTTATCTGTTAGGAGACTGACTACAAGATCAATTAGGAATTATCCCTGAAATGTTGAGTTTGAACATTAATGTCCTATCCAAGACTTGCACAAGAAAGGATGTGATGAGTCAAAGATAAGTAAGTTTTGGAAAGAAAAAGGCTGAGATAGCTTTGCACGTTTCTTAGGGCATTAATATCATGTCTGCAAAAGGAATTGCTCTCCCAGTGCTCTATTTCCTCCATCACCCCAGAAGCTCCAGGAAGCTCCCACAACCTTACCACGGCCTCCCCACAAGCTGTTCTGGGCATGACTTCCAGACACTGGGAAGGGCACAGAGCACTATCACCGTGGCCTGTGCTGCAGAATGTTGGCGTGATGCCGGCAGCCCACAGGGTTTGCCACCAGGTCCTATAGGGATGACTTGCTCCATGAAAATGCATGCTGAGTACAAGAAAGCTGCATCGCAACGGGATGATATGCAGGGGAACATTGGGGAAATACTGTGCAAAGTATGAGAAATACTCATTCCTTCAGCTTAAGACTACACTGCTAGGTAAGCATTTTTATCTTTTTTATAGTGTTTTCTTTCTACCATCTCTATATCTTCCCATTCCAAAATATTGCCAAGTCTTGGCTGTCCTTACACATCCCCACACCCTCCCTAGCTGCAGGCATATTCCCAGGAGAGCACAACTGCTCCTTTCTCTCTCCTCTCTCTTGCCACCATGTAGTAGCTTAGTGTGGCTTCCTAGACAGTTTTCCTGTGTAGACCTTGCTCATGCCCTTCAAGTAATAAGAAGACACACAGTATTGGTGCTAGATGCAAATTTCTCATCACAAATTCTTCAACTGAGATCACGCAGAAGATATTTCATTTGGCATCAGTGCATCTGGCTGAGGCACAGGCTCTGTGCGAGGTGACATTTGCTCAATCAATCTCTTCAAAATTTTTCATTCTATGAAACGTTTTTGAAATGTCTTTTTCTCCTTCCAACTCAAAAATTAAATCATGCTTTTGAAATGCTCTAGGAGACAGAAAGTCTGTTTCTAAGAAGCTCTAAAAGTAACAGTTTTGACCTGGATAAATCTTTCTTTCTGGTCTCAGAGTACTGCAAAATCTTTCTGTCCCACTCCTTACCAATTTCCAAGTGTACATTCATTTTTATTTTAGAATAAAACACGTGTTTTAAACTTGTCAGTTTTATAATTTGTTTCCTGTCAAGTAGCTAGGAATTCTCAGTCTTCAAGTGAAGCCTGGTGAAGTCTGAAGTGTGGCAAGGAGTAACTGTCCCTGTAATGAAAGAGATTATTACACGCCACAAGCAACTTTCAGAAGCGTCTGCAATTCTCTGCTTGCTCAGTCAACCCCCTGTCACTGAGGTCATGTTGTACAGGATTCCTCCGCAACACAATACATGTGCCTCTTAGCAGGCTACTCACAGAGGTTCGCATGTAGCTAGGCAAGCAGCATGTTTCCAGGGCAGTGCTAGGAAGCTGCGGGATAAGGAAGAGGAACCCACGGACAAGGTCAAGAGCTGCAGAGAACGAGCAAGAACCAAGCCCCAGACACAGAAGAGACAGAAGTCTTTTGTGTCTATGCATCTATGCTTATCCCAAAAGGGGAAGAAAGATGAGCCACACACCAACCTGAGACTGAATAGTGGGATTACCAGAAAAGGCTGCAAGAGCAGGGAGCAGTGCTTGGAGGGATCACGTTGACCAATTCAGGAACTGACCACCAATTTCAGGAAACAATTTCCCTCACTGAGCTAGACCTAACCACTACCAGCTCAGCCCTGTCCTCTTAGATACTCTCTTTGGCTGCTTTGTTACAATTCTCCTCCTGCAAAGGATGTTCCCCCATCCAGACATCCTTTGCTACCTTTCTCCATATCTTCTGCTACCTGTTTTGGGGATCAGAGAATCATGATTTAGGTGTAAGAGGACTCTGGAGGTTTGCAGTCCAACCTCTTGCTCAAAGCAGGACTAACTCCAAACTTAACATTGGGATTAAAGGAACATCTGTAACTCCACATAGATGTGGGTGCTACTTCTACAGAAAGTGGGCATACCCTGATGTCCTCAGGCTTTCTTCGGAAAAGAAAATAATTCCCGTTCTAAAAGTTCCCAACACTGTATTTGCCTTTAAGACCAGTACTATGAAGAGAGATGACATTTTATTTATAAAAGAGATGCTTCAAAATCTGCCTTTCCTGTCACAACTGGTAACTGAGAGCCCATGCTACACATTTTTGGTAACGGCTGCATCTCCTCCATGGGCATACCTTTGCCCAATCAGTGCTGTCATTGATCTCCCCACTACCCACGAGACCTTCTCACTGATTTTTGCAGTCAGATTTGAAGGTGACTGCCAAAATCTGTTCTCTGTCAGGTACAAACTCCATCACTTCAGTAGAAACCCTTATTCCAAATCTTTTGTCAATACGCCAACCAGCACAGCTCCCAGACTATAATACTTCACTAATTACTACCTCTTCTGTAAAAATTACTATTCACAATCTCTGCTTCCTGTCTTCCAACCAATTACAAAGCCAGCAGGTATTATTCTTTATGACTCTTTCGCTTGCAATGTTGTTGCCATTGCTTTTGGTTTTGAAGGAAATGCCTTCCTCTTGGACTGCAAGTAGTTGCCCAAAGACCTTGTCTTGTGTTGACATACAAGGTCAAAGACAAGGACCTTGTATGTGATGTATGGAGAAGGTGCACAGTTGGACAAATTTGAAAGATATGGAAAAGTCCAATAAAAGCTCAAAATTCTAATTGGTTGAGAAAGCAAAGCATTTAAACAGAAAAGCAGCTGCTCTATCAAACTCCTAGTGGCAGCTTCTTTAATTATATTTATTTCTTAAAGGTGACACTCTTGCAATCTTTTCCAGAGTATAGTTAAAACAGAAATATCAAGCAACTGTCAAAGCCAGGACAGAGGAGAAGAATGTCCTGCTTGACAGGATTATTGTAGTACCTGCATGCAATCCAAAGTACTCTGGTAGCAAGGAGAAAAGCAAAAAGAGATATAAAACCAAATCAGCAGTTACACTAGCCAAAAATTAACAACCTGCAAAGATAACCCAACCCTCAGTTTGAATGAGATTTGTTTCTCACCAACTTTGTGTCCATCTTGTCCCATACAGAGATCCCCACCTCTATGCAATCGTCTGCTTGCTGAACAAAAGCCAAATCCCCAATACCAATTGCATGAACAAGGTAGCCATGCACATTTTGAGGGCCTCCAAATCACAGTAAGATCTGAACAAATGAGTTTAAGTGCTAAATTTCAAGCTTTCTTTTCCCAGCACATTGCAACCATCCCTACCTACCACACAATGGATTGTTTGTGCACAGACTCCCCAGGTCTGAGACCAAGGAGTGCTGGGAATCAAAGCCCAGTTCAGAATGTGGCTTTGACACAATTTCAAGCAGCAGACAGACCGCTCAGTCATGCACCCTGCTCCTAAGTCAGGGAAAACAAGCCAATTTGAGCCAGGTTTACTGCATTTCCCTACAAATTTCTGCACTGGATACTTGAAAGCAGGCTGTTGCCTTTGGTATCAATGAAGTACAAAAGGCATTTGACACTTTGTCCCATGCACATCAGAAAAACTACTAAATTCCTTCGTCACCGTGACCATACCCCCCAAGGTTTTCTTTCTAAGCAGAGTTGGTCATTCTGTGCATAGCATTTCCTCACACAGAAATGACCCCACACCTCTACTTATCCCCATCACTTCCCTATTACAGAGCTACACAGTAGTTGAAGATGGAAAGCAGCTCTGGAGATCATTTAGTCCAATCCCCTCAGCTCAAAGCAGAGTCAGCTAAAGTAGGCTGCTGACAACCCAGTCTCCTTGGGTTTTGAACATCTCCAAAGAGGAAGACTCCACTTAGGACAACCACCTGACTGAACTCTTCCAAAAGAGGAATGGACCACACCCATTCTCCATTAATATTACATCAAAAAGCAATCCAAACACATCTAAAATGACAATATGAGGTGTTAAGTAATCCCAACCCCATATCTAGCCCCTACACTGATATTCTGGAAGGACTATGATTATAGTTCAGTTGTTTAAACAACTGTTGCTCCACATTAAACTAGCTTTCAATGACAGTTTCTCTCTCTTTTTGCCACCTGGTGTCACTGACTTATAAAGTAATTCTGTACCAGAAATATGAAAGCAAGAACTGATGAGG
Source organism: Aythya ferina (assembly GCF_964211825.1). Classification (NCBI taxonomy): domain Eukaryota; kingdom Metazoa; phylum Chordata; class Aves; order Anseriformes; family Anatidae; genus Aythya; species Aythya ferina. Next base: position 1,956,543 of record NC_140309.1, read on the forward strand.
CCCTTGTGGAACAGCATGACCAGCTACTCAAACAGAAAAAAACAACTGCTCCCTTTTTCCCCAACATGGGTAGATGTCTGTCTATTTTAAACCTGAGAAGCTGCTCCAATCCTTCGATGAATTAGTTCAGAAAACATTTGCCAAGTATCAAACCTCCCTTGCTGTAATGGCTGCTAAGAAGTCAGCTAAATACCAACTGATGTAAGAGTAGCATACATACCAACCCTGATCCTGTCTCTGCAGCCTGTCTCTGCAGACGTCCCAGAAAGAACATGGAAATGGGACAACATATAACATCACTTCCCTTCAATATTCACCCATCTTGCAACAATTTCAGTGCCATCTGGTTAGGAGCCCAGCACTCTTAGGATCTCCAGTTCAGATACAGGTCATGCCCACTCAGAGGAGATGCCATTTACAGACATGGAACAATCTTATGGATAAAGAAAACTTACCATCTTGCTCAATTCTTCTGGGCTCCTAACAACCACGGAGATGTTGCACACTGGTCAACATAGGCAATTCAGGCTGCCATCTCCGACTGTACATGTATGTCACCATTATAGACATGGCCACAGCCTCATTAATAAGAGATCTCAATGTCCAGGTGTACAACGAGGCACTCTGCTCAGATATTTTAGTACTCAGAAAGCCTCAGTGGACAGACAGAGCAGAAGCTGCTCCATGTGCCTTCACACCTAGCCCCACTCTCAGGCAGCCACCAAATTACCACATCAGGTTTCAGGGTTTAGTGCTTTGCATTTGCAGTTCCAGGAATCCACAGCCAAGGTTTTCTCCTAAGTCATCTTAACCACTGAGACAGTGCAAATCAAAACCAAAACAGTGTTCATCCCATTTGCCAGCCTGCATCATTAAGCTGTCTGCCACCATGGCAAAGCACATTCTGCGCAGATGTCACAGCACTCACACAACTGGTCTCAGACTAGCAAATGGGACAAGGGCACTGCCTCAAACGTCATCACTCATTATCTTCAGGCAAAGGACACAATTCAACCTATACACACAAAAAAAATATATCAAATAACATGGACACAAGTATTCCTCCTCCCTGCAGATGACCCTGGAAATGGAGCAGGCAGATCTGAGGTTGGTTACTTAATGCATCCCTGAAAGAGTTGCTGGGCACGGTCTGAATGAAATAACCTATTTGAGGACTGAACAAGTTAGGATTTAACCACACAAAACTCTCATCTCAGTGACTACACTCTGCCAGCACAACCAATAATTATACACAGCAGTAACATTTTGTGTCAAGTCAATACTTTATCACATTTTGCTCAAGAACTAATACAATCCAGGGCATCAAAAAAAATGACATTAAGAACAAAAGATACCAACTCTGCAGCCACTAAATCAGCTTGTTTTATTTTGTCTTACCTCTAGAAGCTGTACTGCTCCTTCATGTTCCCTTTTTGCCTCTGCCTGTGCCTAAGAAAAAAGAGACAGAGTAAATAAGAAAGCAGTCTACCTAAACTCACTTCTACTATCATCATCACCCTGACAGACACTATTATAGCTTTAAGACATATTATAGACTGAAGGCATCTTTGGTCTATGGACAAACAGCTGTGGGAGATCATTCATGAGAAAAGCCCCTCAATTTGCTCAGGTACCAGAGTTCACCAAAACACAGAGACTCTTCCCTGGGTTACTTTAGTAGATTCACATATAGCTCCTCCATACATTGCTCCTCCAAGCAACAAGGTGCAGGAGTCCCAGCTCTTCTGGGAATTCATAGAATAAGATGTCTGATCCCTCACACACTGCATACCTGCTGTAACCGTCTGACTTCCTCTTGTTTCTCCTGCAGGACTAGCAGCGCTTCCTTGTGTTCGGCTTCCAGCTGCTGCCTTCGCTCAGCCACATCTCTCATGTGCTGCAGAACAATTCACAGACAGTTTAAGGGCAATGTTACTGAAATAATGTCCTGTGTCCTGCCATGAGCCATGGAGTCAAAACATGGTCTGTATCTCACATCATTAAACAGAGAAGAAAGTAAGAAATTCTTGCCACAAGCCAGAGCAACACAAAGAGAATCCTAAAATCAGTGATGACCACCTTATTTTCCCCTTCCACCCAAATCCCTGCAGCAGCCTTTCCCACGTCCCTCTGCTCCCTTCGGAAGGCCATGTCACAGGATCCTGCATGGCAGAACCCCCAGCAGAAGCACCAAATCTAAAGAACAGACCAAAAAAAAAAAAAAAAAAAAAGCGAAGAGACAACCTGTGCCATCCAAAAACAGCACTAAGCATCTGGACAGTCCTTCCAGCCTACTGACCTTCAACACCTGCTCTAGATTCTCCAGCTTGGTTTGAAGTCCTTGATTTGTCTGAATTACTGAATCCCGTTCCTTAGTAACCAAAACAACCTGCAACTTCAGGTCAGCATTCTCAGATTCAACCTGAAGAGAAAGGATTGGCAATTAGCACATATAGCCATAGGTATTTGTTATATAAAGAATGGAGGACAATTTATTTCCATAGTACGCTATTTTACAGACCTGCTTCTTACTTGTAACACCAAAATCAACCTCCTCTCCCTCTGTCTTCCATTCAGAACAAATACTGCCGTATTTACACGCACATGCCATTTCTCCTACTAGGTTCTCTTTAGCAGGGGGGAAGGAATTGGGATAAGAAGAGGTTATTTACTGAAGAGATACAAACAAAACACACAAGCTCTGAGAGCTTTTTTTTTTTTTTTTTTTTTTAATTCTATATAGTGGGATTAACCACAGAGAACTGTGCAGAAAGACACAATAACCTGCTGAAACTGCATTTACCTCCTCCACTTACTATAGGAAGTTCCAGTAATGTATTTTGTTTCTGTAGCACACTATGGCTTGATGACCACTTGCAATGCAGATTACCAAGTAAAGAAAAATGCTTCCAATTAGAACAAACAATTGTTAAATATGTTGGAAGACCTATGCACGGTGGCAACATGATGACTCTTAGTTCATCTCAGAAAGTTTTACGGAAGGTAATGCTCCATCTGACAAACAAAAATACTGCTTTTTACCTGTCCTGCCCATCCAGCCTTCTCATTCAGCTGCAAGTTCTCTTCAGCCAGTCGTGCATTTTCACTCTGTATCTCCTGCAGCTGGATCTCCTGTCCAGAAACAGCAGGTGTTACCATTCCAAGGTCCTCAGACTAACTCCCCCACCTTTTTCTGCATGACTCCACTGTTCCTGTTGACTGATGGTTCAGGATGCTGGCAGGATACTGCTTGAGCAGTGGAAGGTAACAGTGTGCAGCACTGCTCAGGCAGATACCAGCCTCATCTCAGATGGTCTCATAAGTTGCTTTTCTCATTTATATAGCCTCAAACCTCAGAATAAGAAAGACATTTCCTTGTCTACTTCTGTCTAGAACTCTATCTCTACCGACAATTCATCAAGTTTCACTGCTGGTTCAAGACTGCAGTCTTCTCTACAAATTTCAGTAGAGGAAGAAGAATTTTATGTCTCTGAGCAGGCAGGAAGCCATGGACACTTACTGAGTTATGCAAGTCTAGTCCACCTACAGCCCTTACAGCATCAGAGGAATTTGAGAGTTTCATAATTACAAGTGACTCCACAGAGACACACACACATACATACATTCCCACACCACACAGTTTTAAAGAAATATTTTCACATTTTCTGGATATTCCGAGAGCTAATACCCTGTAGTGGAGAGTCTCAATCCCAGTCTTTCAAGGTGACTTGGTCCCTTCTTGATCTCAAAAATCTGCTAACAACATATAACAACAATCTTATTCCCTAAACACTCCATACTTACCCAAACAGTGAGCTATGCATCATGGACATGTAGAAATGACATCTGAGCAAGAGGCAAAACAACTATTCAAAGGGTCACCACCCTTTGACGAAACTATACATTGTGGCAGTCATTAATACCACCAGAGCTGCTCAGCAAGGTAGAAACATAAGGGAGAAATCAGGATGCTGTGATATGACCTGCAAAACCTCCATGAAATGGAAAAGAGGCAAGGTTTCATCCAAAAAATAAGAAGCACAAGAAAATTATGTGCAATTACTTTCTCAAGATGCAGAAATTTTTGATGCTTGCCTGGAGTACATGTGAAAATAGAAAGCATCTCCCCAGACTTGCAAAGGCTATGGAGTTTCATCCAGTGATTTACGTAGCTTTATCCAACCCACAACTAGCTGAAAGACTAAATAAAAAATTCCAGCTCCAAGGGCTGAAGCCCAGAATTTGACACTGTTTAAGAAGATGACTGGCAACTCATTACTGCAATAAACAAACAGAACCCAAGACAACCACACAACAACCTAAAATCTTATTCTACCATTAGATTCACAACACTAGGCAATGAGAACACTTACGAGTTCTTTGCATCTTTTATGTTTTTTCCTCACTTCATGCTCAAGGTTTTCACATTTTTTGCGCTTTTTCTTGAGTTCAAATTCCTGTACAAAACAAGAATAAATAGATCACTAAGTCCATGTTCTTACAGTGCAGAAGAAATTCAGGCTCTGCTTCTCAGACCCAATGCTATATTAGCTTTTCCCATTTTCTTAAAAAAAACTCTTTTTTACAAACACAAATAATATATAAACCTAGGGAGATTTTTCAAATAACATTGTAAACCAAAAAACTTTTTAAGTAAAACAGCTACTCCTCTCTTTCTCAACCCTTTCAACTTCTGGAAACAGTGCTCTATTTCCCATCTGCAAAGTTTGTCCCTATTTGTGTAGGATAGGATGAAGGACAAGATGTGAGGAACAAGAATACAAGAGTTGTGCAGAATATGCAGCCTGAAACAACAGCTGTGCTAAACTAGCTCTTTTTCTAATCCAGTTGACATCTAACAAAGAGCAGACATCATCTGGTTATGTACCTTTATCTATAGTTACTTGCAATCACTCTTAGCTCCCCAGATAGAAAAGAATGGCTAAACTTCACTGTGAACTGTCCTAGTTTGCCAGAATAATTCACAAGGGCCATATTCCTCACAACATCTGTCCCAAGTTAGTCACATCTGTTTCCCAGTTCAGATAAGACTAAACTAAACATATCACAGAATCTATTGGCATCGTTTCCTCTCATTTTAGTCTGATACATTCCCCCACCAGCTCACATAAGATGCAGCACAATACCAGGAGATGTCTCCCAGAAGCACTCTCAATGCAGAGATAGCCTTTGCAGGTTGTGCCTACAAAAGACTTCAGTCCCCCAAACCTCTGCCTGGATCCTATGGGTGAAAACCACAAGAAAGCAGTGCACTCCTTCACCTAAAACCAGACTGGTTTTATTCTGGAAGGGAAGTGCCAATACGCACAGACCCCTCTTGCACCCACAGACAGGGCAACAACTCACCAGCTGCTGAATCTGTTGGCTGCTCTCTGGGTCTGTTATTGCATTTCTAGGAGGGAAATTTTCATGTCCTTCAGAGGCAATGCCCAATGGTAGCACACCTGGTTCCACCTGGAAAGCAAGCAAGATATCAGAGAGCTCAGGAGAACAGAGCCCACCTCACAACACATGTGCTAAGGGAGAAGACGCTCTCCTGGCCGTACCACCTAAGACAGAAACATCCCACATGAAAACTTCTGACCTTCTCCAGAATTTATGATTAGAAAGGTTGATGTCACATCAGGGACCAGTCAGCTACCACAGAGAAACGTGTTGGACAGGTTCTGGAGCCCAGTGCCACTCAGACCAGCTTGACTAAACCACCCATCTGCAATGGTGGATTCAAGGAAGTTCTCAGGTTTGAGCTCCCCTTCGTGCCTCATCTGAAGTTTCAATGAGAGGCATCAGCAACACCTTCCATGGCCTTCTCCAAAGCAATAAACACAGCAGGAAGATGGTCAGATGGGAGGACAAAACCCTCATAAACTTGAGAAAGTAGAAATCAGTGAAGATCTCAGAATACAAGAAAATCAGTCAAAAACAACTTCAGAAGAACTACTAATAAACACAGGAAAAAATCTATTATTTATGGCCTAGTGACAAAGTTTCACAAGCGACTTTATTACACACCTCAGGAATTTCTAAGCTGTTTTCTTTTTGTTTGTTTGTTTGTTTTTTACCTGTTTTGTGCACAAGTTTCTAACGGAATACCCTTTAATTTGGGCTACAAACACACCTTTAATCCTCTAAATTTTCACTCTCAACTGATATCTGACCTGGCATTGTCTGGTCAGAGTAATCCCTGACAGGAGGGTAAGGTGTGAGGTACACTGAAGAAAGAGGGCAACATTTAAATATTGAATTTAAAGTTGTTTTTGATAAATGGTTTTAGGGACAGGAGATTGCGATCATCAAATCCAACTTGTACGGTGAAGAAGCAGGAGGACTTTGTGACTCCATCTCAGCCTCTAACCTTCATCTGTCTGCCATCAGAACTGGAATTTCTCATTTCACTTTGAGCATCTACAGTCTGAGGGATCTGTGACAGATCTATGCTATTAAGTCTGAGCTCCCTTTATAGTCAGTTATTAAGAGAATATCCCAGCACTACACCTGCTGTCTCTTATCTATTTCAGACTTGAAACTCTGGTTTTAAATACAACTATATTCGTGGCTCCACTGCTGAAACCCAGGAAACTATGAGACTACAAGCCTGGGCTATCAAAGCTTTCAGATTTTCTGCTACAGAGCTGGTGCTTGAAATAGGAAAAATCCTGAAACCACCATCCCGCAGCAAGGCTCACAGATATTAGCACCCCTGGAACAAGGGTGACATTGGTCTGGCAGATCAAGACCCAACCAGTGGCTGGAAATCCTGAGATCCTCTACCCAGGCCATGGTGCCTTACAAGCCCCAGCACTCAGAAGCCTTCAAATGTTTTGTAAAAACATTATTTTTGCCAGTGGAACCGTCCTTTGGGACTAAGGTAACTAACTAAACCCCTCAGTCTCACTTGGAACTTGAAAGGCTTTCAGCTAATATTTAGCTCTGGGATACCCACATGTTGAGATTTTTATTTTTAAACTATCTGGCACATACTAAGTTTCAAATCTATATTTTCCCCACCCCCACAAAAATTTTGCTTCCTCACAAACTGAAAACATTGCACTTTAGTCAGCTTTAATGAAGTGACGTCCCAAGAAACGCTAGTGGATATCACCTAAGGTTTGATACCTACTGTACCAGTAACATGCACTATGCTTAACAAGCCATCCTCTCACAAACAAATATACAAAGCAAATCTGCTTGCTTGTAAACATTTCTCATTAAAATTATAAATAAAATGATGAAATTCCTAATTACAGCCAACCTACAAAATTTAGAAAATTAAATTTGCCTGCTTGGACCTAATTTCCTCCCAAGAACAAAGACAATCCCCCCAGCCACATGCTATTGTGGCTGCTATTATATACTGCTATTTTTCTGCAGAACCCAGACTCATCACCATATCAGACAACTGGTAAATGAGACTGGCACACACCATGAAGAGAGCTGTGATTTCGAGCTGTGCCACCTCATTCACGGCAGAGCCTGGAAGATGCTCAGTGAATTCAGGTGTAAGTATTCTGTTCAGCAAAACAGTTAAAAATAACCAGAGAAAAGCTGCTTTCCACCCTCGAAGCTATCCACAGTGTGCACCTACATTGGCGGAGCCAATTGAGACAGCACGGTGGGGCTGCACAGCTGATGAGACATCCAGGATGTATTGGTTTAAGTCAAGCATACAACAGGCACAGAAGTATCCGTGCTTTGGCAAATGACCAGAATGTTTGAAGCAAGCAATAAGGTAAATTAAAAATGTTGTAGGCTGTCTAGAAAGCTCTGTCCTTGGCATCCAGGAGGCATCACTGCAATCCTGCCCCTAAATCATGTTCCGTGATTTAGCTGTGGTCCCTTCCCTCAGCTGTTCCAGGGCAGCTCTGCACAATACCACACAGAGCTGGACCAGAAAACTGATGCAGGTTACAGAAAAAGATGGAAGGAAGGCTGTGTTTGCTAGGCCATTTTTAACTCTGATCTGTTCTCTAGTCCCTAACACTTCACTGCAGCAGTACAACTGAAGGGGTAGTGGGGACATGCAGTGGGGGACAGGAGGCTGTTTAAGCTGGCACTGTCAATGAGAGAAATCCCTCTTAAGTTATGATTGGACTTTACAGAGATAAGCATCACTTCTAAACCCTAAAGAAGTAGAGAAATCAGCAGGAAAACAGAGAAAAGGGATTTTCCAATGACAGTTAGAAACAAAGCTTGTTCTTTACATCCTGAGGAAGTTCTTTAAAAGTCACGGAATACAGCCCTGATGCACTGTGCCAGGGAGAGAGACAGAAGAGTGAAATTATTTATTTTAACTGCAGTAACTGGGATTACTGCCCCAAGGGGTAACTTCACTCTCAATGCTGCACCACTGTGCCCACATGAACACAGCCCACTGAGCCCAGGGTGTTCTGTGCTACAGTTTCAGCTGTGAGACTGGCAATAGTTCCTTACTCCCTGCTAATTACTGCTATCAGACTTAGTCTTCTTGTTATTTTTGAGAGAGAAAATCTTTTGACAATGAGGACAGACTCCCCTGAATCAGAGAAATGAAGAGCAGATGTGAGAAAGGATAAAATGCATGTTCTCTCTCATGAGAAGAATCTGACAGAATCTGGAGGATCAATTTAACGTCAAGGTACAGAACGGCTGTCCAAGGATGATAACAGCAGAGCAGGACCAAAAAAAAAAAAAAGACAGACAAGCCTGTACGTCCATCCCCATCACGGAAGAGTTTAGGCGGTGAGGGCTCACCATGGCAGAAATCTCAAACTGTGAGGAACAGAACTGAGGATCTGTATCAAACTGAACTGTCTGATAGAAGAAATGTGGAGACCAGTAAAGTAAACAGTAACAAATCACCAAGATTAGACAAAATTCAACCAAGAGTGCATAAACTGAATCTCTCATTTCAGTAGTAACTGAGTAAGGACATGTACTGATTCACTTCTCTGACACTGCCTTAATAAAAATTGCTGGTAAAATATCAAGTTTTAAAAGTATTTCAGTGGTGATCTGGGAAAAAAGAGACTAGCACATTTGACATCTGTTCCTGGCAAACCCATAGGAAACAAAGATTAAGCAAGTATTTAAAACAAACAAATCTATACTTAAAAAATAAATAAATAAATAAATAAATAAGAAAACTTCCTCCTACACTCCCAAATCTATAAAATGGGTGAGGATCAGTAGGTACAGTTTGCTTGGGTACTCTGCTACAGTCCTTTTAAAGGTTTCTGCAGACACTAAGCCACCAAAGGATGGGGGAAGGTTTTCTCTCAGGTAAATATTTGGTAAAAATGAGAAGACTAATGGAGAGGCAGCAGGAACTGTGCTGCCCAAGAACTGATGCTGCATTGACACAAACGGTGAAAAGAGTCTCATGACACTGGGAGATTACAGTGTGGCGTTACAGAAATGATGTTTTAATAGAATGCAAAGCTTACACAAAAAGGCAAAGAGATGTATTAGGAAAGGGAGAGAAAACTCTATATGTCACTCTATAAATCAGTGACAGCGTCTGGGATACTGCATGCTGCAGTGCTTCCCCCAGCACAAAAACAGTAGAGAAAATGTACAAAGAAAGGAGACAAAGATGATCAACGCTGAGTAATGAAAGAGGCTAGAACCCACCAGTACAGAAACAAAATAGTGGCTGGAGGAATACAGGAGAAAGGTCACAAGTCACTTGGAAAAGATGAACACTAAATGAATATTCAGTGCATTCAGTACAACCGCGGGGCAATACACGCGAGCAGCTGGCAGTTCAGAGCAGCCGCTCCTCACACAGACTCCGGGCGCGAAATTCCGCCCCAGGACACTACGGGTACTGAAAAATTCAATCAGCAACCGGGTGAAGCCCCAGCAGATAAATCCACCAGGTGGCGGAGGACCCCGCGGTGCCATCCCCGGCTCGGCCCGGCCTCCTCCTGCCGCGGCCCCGGGCACGGGTCCCCCGACGGGCCGAGCCCGTTTGCCGGCCCCGGCCTCGCCCGCGGAGCGTCTCTCTCGCCCCCGCAGCCGCCAGGAAGCGCCGCTGCCCACAGCGGGCCCGCGGGCAGCAGGGCCCCGCCGCGGAGGCCCCAGCAGAGGGGCCGCGCCGGGCCGGGCCGCCCCGGCCCAGCGGCACCGGGCCGCGCCGCGGGGCAGCTGCTGCCCGGCGGAGCCCCGGGCCCGCCCCGGGCCCCGTTCGTCGCTCCCCGGCCCGGCGCGGGTGGCCGCGGAAGGCCCGGCCTTACCTGCCGGCGGCGCGGCGCGGCGGGGATTTAGCGGGCCGTACCACTGCGGCCGCGGGGGGGCGGCCCGGGCCCTGCTCAGCGCGGCCTGGGCGTGAGGCGAAGCCCGGGGGGCAAAGGCCCGGAGCTGAAGGGCGCTCTGCTCCACCGCCACGGAGCCCTGAAGGGGGGGGGGGGGCTGCCGGCAGCGGCCACCGTCCCCTGGCTAGGTGATGCTTGGTGCTTGGGCAGGCCACTCTGAAAACTAGCACAGCCAACGCTGACTGCAGCGCTCATGTGCTCTTTGCAAGCTTCCTGAGAACATTGATTAACTCAGTAACGAAATCACAAGACTTTTAGCTTGCTGACCCACTTGTCTCACCTTCCTGTGTGCTTCCACTCTTAGCACTGGGTCTCCCGAGCGGGCCTCCTTTGGTAGAGGTGAGTCTTTGATGCAGGTATTTAGTGTTGCTCCCAGGCAGGTGGTGGCACTTGGCAAAGAGCTGCCTGAACTGGTTTTAGAGGAACGCAGGCACTCCTTGAAATTCTTCAGAGCAATCTGTCTCTGCAGCCGCAGCACTTCTTTCTGGGACTCCCGCAGCAGCCGATCAAACTCAACAACGTTTAGGCAGCAAGGGTCATCCTGCAGGAAATACAAACCCAGCAGTGTATCACTGCCAAGCTTGGAAAGGTGGAGCAGGTCACGGTGGTGATTTCACACACAAACTGCAAAAGTGTTACCAAACAACTACCAGCAAAAACAGGTAATGCAGCACACAAAGGTTTTAGTTTCCTGCATCTCCAAAGCCTCAAAAACGGTCATTTTGCATCCCTTATTTCAATATGTTATTTCTCCCACAGATGAAAACTAGCCTGTAATGCTTCTACAAGTATCCCAGTGCGAAGCTATACTAAAAAGGGCCTAGCATGTGTTTTCTAAGTGTTTGCCAGCAGAGAGCGTGTCAGGATAATAAAATCTCATTTCCCCGCAAAGCAAGAGCCTCGGCTGGTTCCCTTTATTGTGGGTGCTGGCATTCTCTACAGCCCTATGCATGCACGGTGGTTAGGTTTTTAAATGCTAGGGATAATGAAGAATATCTGAGACTTGTTAAGTCCTAACTCAGGATGTTGTTGTTTATTTTTTTTAAACATTCTTGATTTCTAACCTCATCAGAGAGGGATAGATGAGCTACTATCTTCAGCACAAGTGGTCGCTCTGGACCCAGAGCCAGCAGCTTTTAAAGGAAACCAGTGCAATTTTATTCTCACAAAATAAAAGGTGTGCATATGTCACCAGTTTTGTTAATTCTTCACAGGCTTTTACAGATTTCAGGAAGCTGAAAAAACATGTACCTGCATGTCTGTACATACATACAAAAGCTGGTTATGAAAACCTGTCTTTACAAATACACTGCTGAAGGAGACATTGCTCATTCCCCTGGAAACCTCCTAAGCCAGTGAATTCAATACATAATTGGTATCCAAGACAAATTTAATCTGCTTCCCTGTTCACTTCTTATTTACCCTAAAAATAGTGTGTGCTTCGCAAATGCAATTTTAGTCAAAAAACGTAGTTGCTTTCAAGCTACAAGGGGGAAACTGAGGCACCATTAATGGGAACTGGTTACAGATTTAAGAAGCAAGCAGCTGGGCCCTCCCATGTACACGCTATCAGGGTATAGTTCTTTGAACAAAATTGACTGTGGCTGCATTAAAAAAACTCCCTTCCCCCACCAAAAAAAAAAAAAAAAAAAAAAGGCAGCTATTATCAACAGAAAGCCTCCACAGCCTGGGGAACAAGGGAGTAGAAAAAAGCTCAGATTTCCTCTCATATTATGCATGTTCCCTGCAGCTGCCTTGCCATTCCCTGAAATTCCTTGTTTCCAAGAATCTCCACTGCAAGAAATTGAAGTCTGCTAAGAGCTGGTGCTAGGGCTTGGTTGGAAACCCATCACTGGAGAACGATCTCAGGAAATCATTTTATCCTGAGAGCCCTAACTTTGCAAAACAAGGGCAATGCTTTTGCAGTCCGGTGTGCAGGTTGTCTTGCCAGTGGAAAGGAACTGAGCAGATCCATTTCAAAGCTACTGAAGAATTCGTGCGGAATTAAGTATGCTAGATTAAAATTGATTTGGTTACAAACTCTGAGCATGCACATAATATCTCTGCATATAAACCCCTTCACTGGCATAATGCATTTTGCATGCTACAGACAGATTAGGTGAATTTTGAATTTTAACTAGCTGAGAATTAAAATTTAATGAGCAGCTTGCTTGGAAGAGAAATGGGAAAAACAAGATCAGATGGAATGATTTTATCTCCAGCAATTTTTCTCTGCAGATTCCCTGCTCGTCTATTGGTGCCCTCCGTTGCTGGTACCTTGGCAGGTTAAACAGGTGGTTCTATCTTCCCAGCCAGTGTTGTCACCCATGCCCTAGCAAGGCAGAAGCTGAAATCAACCCTGAGGATTACACCAATGTGTATTTCCTTGGCCATTAATGAGTCTTGCTCTCCTGTCTTTGTCACATTCCTCTGTAGTTTGTTACTTTCCTATCCCTGGCAGATTCAGGTTGGTTGCTCAGCATGCTCTGCTGTGAAAATCAGGCAGCTTTGATAGGCTGTTCCTGCTTCTGTGGGGGTTGCAGCAAGCAGTCATGAGGACATGAAGGAAATTTGTTCTCAATGAGACTGTAGGACACATGCAGACCTGGATAACTTTCTCCTGTTTAATTTAATGCCAGAAGGGATCACTGGGGCAGCTCTTTACAAAGAGCAAACACCACCCAATTATTCTTGTCCTGACTAGACCTACATTAGGGAAAGAGGGAGAATCTACCTGCAAACATGCAGTAAAAGCAAACATATGGAGAGCTCAGGGAATGAAATAAAGCTGCTTTCAGCAAGGAAGTATTTGTCACCTCAGTATTACTGTAGGTAGAGTAAGTAGAAATGCAAGTATTCTTTCAGCTCAGCTGGGTGCAAGAACATAGCGCTGCACTTGACCACAACCATATTGGTGAAAAAGAGAGAATGAGAGTTTGTTAACCGACCTACACCAAAAGTTTCCAGCTTAGGAACAAAAGACATACCTGATATGCGCAGAACAGATTGCTCTAGTCATCTTGAGTGAGAACTGTTTTGTCTAGCTTCAGATGTCTGCAGAGGCTCCTTTCAGAGCCATTGCAGAGAATAGGTGCTTCGAGGGAATGACACATCCAAGCAGTTTTTAGATGCCTCAGGATGAGCTGAATTAACCCTTTTATCTCATCAGTTATTTCAGCAAGTTATGTGCTGGTGCTAAAGGGAACACAGGCAACCAGCCTTGTTGTAGGCATCAGCACTGTAGATGGTTTCATGGACACAAACCCTCATCTTAGGATTTGTATGCACTACTGTGGCTGTAAGCACTCAGAAAGCTGCGGTTGAGGACATGAGATTCAGAGTGGTTATTGGGAATGTGCTCAGCTGGTTTACTTTTTAAAGGAATGTCTTAAAAGGAAGTCCTGCTTCTACATCTCACTTGAAGTTTAGCGCTGTGAAAGGTCATCCTGTATCTGTGGCTTCTTGGGGGCTTTCCAGGGGGAGACTTTTAGGTCACTGCTGAAAATGGCAGCACAGACCCACGAATTCATGAAGTGAGAATTGGAGTATCCCCCAACATACTGTTCTGGAGGGGTCTGGACCCCATCTTGGCCACACACTTACCCAACTTCTCCCATACCAACTCACACATCAAATGCTCTGTTTTCAGTCTGTCCTTCTCACACTGCCGGAGCGTGGTTCCCAGCATTGTTACTGCACTGTTTTTACCCAGCCACTGCATGATGTCCCAGAAGTTTCTCACCTTCCCTGCAATGAGCTTAGCCTGCAGCTCCCGGCACTCCTGCTGCAGAGCTTCAATCTGCTTGTCTTTTGCCAGGAGAGCACTGGCTTGCTCTGTCAGGTCCTTGGCACGCTGGCAGGCAAATGCTTTTTTACACAGCTCCAGGCTGGAACCCTTTAGAGGCACCGGAGCAGTTACCTATACCAGAGAGAGCAGCAAGAGAGAAAGCCACATACATTGGTGTTGATCAACTACCACCCCAACTACCATCAGGCAGCCTAACCCCAACAGGGGAGAACAAGAGGTGTATGGAAAGACAGACGGGAGAACAAGAGGTGTATAGAAAAGCGGGAGGAAAGAGGAAAGGCTTCTTAGAGAATTGGATCAGAGAGGAGGTGGGAGGGAGAAGGTGCTCAGCAGACTGCGCCAACGCATGCATAGTCAGCACAGAGGCCTGCAGGCAGGGCAACAGCAGCTGTGGGGAGGAGAAAGCCAGGATAAAGGCTGAAAGATAAGAGAGGACAGCAGAAAGGAGAGGAGGGTGGCAGGAAAGACGAGCATGGGAGCAAGAGTGAAGGCAGCCAAGACAGCAAGAGAAATGGGGCTTTTATGGAATCCTTGAAAGGCAAGGGGGAAGAGCTTCAGCATGCATGGGTGGAAGATACAGGCAAAGGGGAGTGGCAAGAGAGAGCCCAGTCAGGGCCAGCACAGCTGGGGGAAGATGGGATGTTCAGCTGAAGAAGCAGTTCAGCTTCATGCACTCCCTTGGAAGGGAGGGAAGAGCAAGAGTGGGAAGTTGTGGGGGACTACAAGGGGAGTAAAGGGGATGGGCAGAAGGCTGGGCACAGCCTCTGAGTAGACGTCCTGGGCAGGGCATGATGCTGCCCAGCTGCAGTCTCCCCAGGATGACAGGTCTCAGCACTGCCCCCATCCCTAGCTGGCCCCCATCCCTAGGGCCAGCTCTCCCATGGGGTACCAGCACTGCTGAGTGGGTGGGTAGCTCACACATCCCTGTGCATCCCAGCCCTCTGGGCAGTGAGGCCATGTCTCGTCCCCAGGTTTATCACACCCTGCCTCTCCCCATCCAGCAGTTTTTCTCTGAACAAAACCTGGAGAACTTACAAGGAGGGACTCCCTCCCCTCCCTGACCAGGATCAGGGCATCCTCTGTGCAAACTTCTCCCCAGGTCTTCCTGAGCACCTCGCCCACACACAGAAGCTGCACACTGAGCTGGTTCCCCAGGACCTGTGTACCAGTTACGGAAGCCAACTGCTGCCAGATTAATCCCAGCTCCTCAGGGCACGCAGCTGCCTGGTCCTACCTCCAGCCCACCTCTCTACAAACCTTGGCCACCCAAGTGTTCAGCTGCATGGAGACCTGGGCCAGCCAGTTGGTTCTCCAAGGGCTCACCCAGGTCTCAAACAGCAGCCACCCCAAAGTTTCACTTGGAAAAAAAAATAATGAAATGGTATTTGTGTAGTTGCTGGAGAGTCTGCATAGCTGTTAGATGCATAGCAAATGATTTCTCTTAGCACAGTATTTGCCAAGTCCATCTGGCAGCAACCGTTGCACTGCAAGTACCAAAATCCTGTGGCAGAGGGACAGTGTGGTGCCTGGGGACAGAGAGGGCAGGCAATATCAGGAAAATCCCCTACCTTCTCTTCAGCCAAGCTTTCACTTCTCCTTTCTATCATAAAGGGCTTGAATTCCCCCCACTCCTCCCCACACCACCCCCCCACCACCACCACCCCCAAAAAAAAAGGTTTCATTCAAATGGGAGAAAGATTTTCCCTTACACTGCTACAAGCTACCTTTAGGTAGCTCATACAAATGTTTGTCTGCAAAATCCCACGTCCTTCAGCCATCTCCCACCACTCCTGCACTGTATCAGAAACTATAGGGTTTCTAACAAACTGCTCTTCCGTTTGAGAAAGAAAAAACACACAGCTTGCACAAAAATGCTAGTGAGGTGTGGATGGGGCAGAACATAGTATCTCACCCCTTCCTGTTTTGCCTTACCACACTCCTTTTCTTATTCAAATACTTCCTGTTTCTTTTCGGTGAAGTCAGATGAATTATTTTTATGACTAGCCCAGGGAAAGCTGAGCTAATTACCTAAATTAATACCTTACATTAGGATGGCACATTTACAGCAAGAAACCAATTAGGAGGAAATTGTTCAAAACCAGCTCCCCAAGCATAAGCAGAAGCTGGTGATGGCTGTCCCCTCAGCTCAGTTTTGTGATTCCTGCCCTGTTACAGATGTACAAAGCAAGACTGCCATGTGGCCTTGCCTGCTTTAAGGAAAGGGAAAAGAAGAGGGCCTTCTGTTCCTATAAAAGTAGCAAGCAAGAAGTCCCAGTGGTGAGGTGTTCTCCTAGCCCAGCTTCCCAACTCAGCAATGCAGAGGCTCAACACTCACGACTTTGAGGTTTGCCTCCTGGAGTTTCCGGGCTCTCTCCTCCAGGCGTTTGGCGATCACCGCCAGCTCTGCGTTCTTCCTCTTCAGGTGCTTAACCTTCTCCTCTGTTTCAGGGAAGCAGCTCCTGCGCTGGATAACAGAAGGATTGACCTGAAAACCCTATTCAGTCTCCCCCTGCACCCATGCTTGAAGCTGGCACTGGGGATGTCAGAGGTAGCAGAGGTCCCTTGCCCTGCCTGACCCACTCTGTGTCCACTGGGCTCTCCCCAACCAGGGCTTGGCCGGTTCTTGTACAACTGTCCCAGATGCTTCACTCGTCACTGACCTTCACTCGTCTCCTCTCCAGTCACTGAAACCTCTGCTTTTCCTGATATTTTTGTTAACTTGACCTCTTAAACAAGAAGCCCCTTGCCCCACCCCAGTCCATCCATCTCTGCAGCCTGTCTGTCGCTCTCTCTGCTCTTTGCAGGCTCTGCCTTTGCTGGATGGGACTGAACACATCACCAGAATCAGTCTATCCTGGCTGCTGGCCCTTTGGGCTTTCCCTTCCAAAGCCTGTCCAGTACATTTCCCTGCTGTTACAGTACTCAACACATCACTGTGGATTTGCACTGCATTACACCCCACATTACACCCCAAACTTTGCTTGCTTTTTTCCTTGCTCTCCTGACACTGAGACATAAGCTGAGGGGAATGGAGAGAAAGCAGCCAAGGACTTTATGATGTTTGCAAACCAAATTTCTTTTTCCTTTCTATTGATTCTGTTTGCTCTTAATCCCCTTTTATTTGTTATCTGTCCATTTCGATAAGCTGCTGCTTGCCGATGGCTTGTTCTCTCAAGGTTGTACCCAGATGTGTTGTGCTGTCTTTTCACATCAGCAAAAATGTCAGGTCAGCTGATCCTTTCACTTATTTTCTTCCCTGTGAGATCCCACCACATGCACTTGCTGCTTTCACTGCTTTATTTGCTTTTCTTCATTTGGAAGACCAAGGCTGATTTTTGAGAGTAAGATTTGATGAGAGCTTATATGATAGTGCTTTGCTAAAATCCACATGAATGCTAATGGGTGACCCCCTGAGCCTGCAGGGCATACTGGATGTATGCTTTTAGTGTAGGAAAATTATCTAAAATATGTTTTGAATTTGGTGATATAAATCTGAAATGTTGAGTGATCAAATTTTCAAGGGCATTTTGAAGAGAAAAAATCAACCTGAACTGTATATTTCTCAGACTCTTTTACACCTTCTTTTCAAACAGCAGTGGTGACACATGAAATATGAAGCTGCTATGACATTTACATTAGGAAATGGGAAGCACATTTGCCTAGGACGGCATTATGGCCATACACTTCCAAAGGTACATGGACGATGTGCAATGCAAGGTCCTCTCCCTCTGCACATTGTAGTTCAGAGCCAGGGTTGCTGATGAACCCCATTCCCAGCAGGAACAAGGAGGTTGTTCCTGAAGCATATCCTGCTGCCTGTGTCTTGGCAGCAGTACCCATCGCACTGTCTAGCCAAGCCCTGATGCCACACAGGTCCAGGCCGTTGAAGCATGCTGAGCATGCTGAGCAGGTGGCTGGACCACAGCAGTGGAAGGACCTGAACTTTTGGGGGCCTCTATGGTCATGGTCTCAGATCAGGAACGGAAAGTTTATAGGGTTGGACCAATGCAGCCCTGCCAGCATTGTGGGGTACTCAAACCCAGGGTGGCTACATCCCCACGTTGCAGGGCTTTACAGGCAGGGATATGCTCTGGTGAGGGGGGGGAGCATCTCCTCTTCTTATTTCCTGGCTGCCAACCATGGGCTAGGGGAGCCGAGGATGTGGAAGTTGGGCAGAATGGGGCAGCCCACACTGTGGCGTTGGGTGCCAGGGGTGCAGCTGGAGAGCCGGGTGCTGAGCTCCCGCAGGAGCAGGGGGCAGTGCTGCGCTGTCACCAGAGCAGGGTGAAGTGAATCAGTGTTTCTGCTTTTTCCCTTAAAGAGGAAACAAGAGTGACTTCCCCCTCCCTGCTGTCAGCTCATGGCTGTGTTGCTCTCTGCCAGCCCTAGCAGGCAGCTGCGGAAAAGCCTCTTGCGGTTTCCAGCAGGCAAATAACACAGGACAAAGATGGCAGGGAGGGCAGCAGCAGGTCACGAGGAAGGGGTCCTGCTCGAGCCAACAGCAGGTGCAGTGCAAAGGCACTGAGGGCACACAAAGCACCCAGGCCTCCTTTTCTTTCCCCCACACCCTCCCCATCTGATCCCATGTACCAGCATTTCTTGGATCTGGTGGCCAATGGCAGCTCACCCCAAACAGGGCTCCCTCCCCATGGAGAATCCCACACCCCACATTGGTGTGCCTTGAGCCAACCCAGTGCCTGGCCAGGCTACATCCTCCGCTCACCAGCAAGCTGTTTTCCTCCGCGAGACTAGAGTAGCGGTGCTGCAGGTCCTCCAGTGCACTCAGGAGCTTCGTGTTCTGGCTCACAAGGAAGCTGTAGTCAGCCCCGCTCTGCAAAACAGCATGGGAGAGGCAAGGCAGGGCTTCACCTCCCCTGGATGAGGAGGCCATGGCTGCATGCTCTCCCTGGCCCCGCAGCAAGCCCAGCCCAGCTTCACTGGGAGGCCAGCAGGGTCACGGTGCAGGCAGTGAAGCAGCAGGCTGAGACTTGGAGGCTGATTTCAGGAGGAAGAGAGGGGCTGCATGTCCTTTGGGGACAGCAGGAGCAATGGCCATAGCTGGGTACTTGCAGATGCTTTTCCAGGTTCAAGGAGATGTATGCCCTACTAGCAGTGTGGAAAGTCAGGGAGATTGCTATCAAGGGCACACTGAACTCTGGCACCCCTCTACAAATGGTTCCATCACCCAGTGCCTCCCCATGGACCAATGGGACTGGTCACCCTGCAGAGAGTCTTGGGCTGCATCGGGGTCTCAACTTGCATCTGAGGAAAAAGCCCAAACCCTGACATTGTTTCCAGCTGCTTGCGTTTTGACATCATACCACCTAAACCAGCTCAGATAAATGCAAGCAGAGCCAGCAAGACCACATGCCACAACACACCAGACACATGTGCTCCTCCCTACAGCTCAGGGACCAGGTATTGTGTGGTTCTTGGAGGCAAAGAGACCTCCTCACCCCCCTCCCCAAGCCAGCCACATAGATTAGCCCAGGAACCTGCCTGGGAGCCAGGCCCTGGCTCTGCCCTCCCTGTGACAGCCTTGGCTCCGGAAGAAGGCAACATGCCGGATTTCTTTGCAAAATACTACCTTAATTTTGTCACATCAAAAGCAGCAGCAGCTCTGCTGGGAGCTGTATATATAGCTTGTGGTTACTGCTTCCTGCACAGAGCAGCTCGCCGCAGGCTTGCTGCCGAAGCAGGGTCCCAGAAAGTATTTTTATGTGTTAGCAAAGCTCAGAGCCAAGCTATTGCTTCACATCTGCCATATGGCAGCAGCAAGCCATGGACTTCGAGAAGACCTAGACAGATGTTCTCCCAGCAGCCAGACCAGTCTTGCAGGACCCAGGAATTCTTTGCTAGTGCTAATAAACACTTCCCAGGCTTTCCTGGCAGCAAGTCATATAAGCAGCTCACAGCACAAGGATGCTGATAAGCTCTAGGAAGTCTGAGACTGGGTAAAACTCATCACACTTTTGAACAAGACTATTCTTGGCTTCTTGATCACTTCTAGCAGAGAAAAAGCACAGGAGACCAGTGCCACAAAGTCCATTGTGCCAAAACCCCCGGCATAGCCAGGCACAGCAGGCAGCCTCTCCCAACCTTTCACCCCTGTATAGAAATGCATTGGCACATCAGGGAGGAAAAACATGACTGGAAGAGACTGAAAACCAAAAGAAAACCCTTTAAAAATAAATCAGCCCTCTCCTGGCCTCACCCAATGCCCCAGGTGCCACCAGCCCTCTAAGCCCCCAAGAGGGAATATTGGATGCCTCGAGCTCCCAGGCCTTTGGCAGAGCTGTTTGTAGGTGTCCACCCTGAAGAAATCCCTGGGTTCAAGAAAGGTGGAGTGAAATGTCCCATGGGAAGAGATTGCACTGCCTTCCATTTGTGGGAAAGCAAACCTATATTTATTTTCTTCTTTTTTTTTTTCCACCCCTCTCAGCACAAAGGTGCAGTTGCTGCCTCATCCCCAAGGACACTGCGCCATGTGAGCCCCCTGGCACGACAAAGAAGCCCCCAGAGCCAAGTGCCACTCATCCTGCACAGTGCGGTGATCTGGGCCCAGAGACCCAGCACCAAGTCCTGCAGCACCAGTCCCATCCCTGCTGCTTTACAGGGACAGTAATGTGTCCCAGAGAATATTTCCCCCATTGCCAGCTCCAGGAAGAGCAGAGCCCATGCAGAGGATGCTGTGAGTGCTGATGGGGGCACAAAGCAGAATGAGGGCATGGGGTGAATCCTGTCAGCATTTTCCAGGCAAGCACAGTGTTGCTGTGGGACGGTTCACTGCTCCTGTCCCCAGAGCCAGGAAGGCAGCTCCTGGGATGAAGTCAGAATACATTATTTCCATCTCCTTGCCACTGCCAAGAAGAGTAAAGCTTCTTGTCTTTGCTCTCTTCCACGCAGAGAGGCTCAGCCAGTGCCTTCTGTGCCTGGGGCAGGAGCTGGGCAGCCATGAAGGATGCAGGGTGCTGTGGCCTCTCCCCTCTGGCAGCCAGGGCTTCTGGCACATCAGTATTGCAGTTCTGCAGGGGCTGATTGGCCCTTCTAACATGGCAGGGGCTCTGCTGGGGACTGACACCCAGATGGGCCTATTTATGTCTTTGAAGCCTCTTTACTGTAGCTACAAAACAGTGTCTTCACCAGGCCAGGATGCAAAGACTCACAGCTACTCTCCTCCTAGCCTGGACTAGCAGGCTGTCCCCAGTTCAGCTGCGCTTCAGAGCCCACCACACAGCAGAGGCTGAGTCCACGCTGAGCTCCCCAGGTGCTGCTGGCTCTCCTGGGCCTGCTCCAGGCCGGGCCTGGCCCGGCCCACAGCCAGGCCACCCCCCACCTCCTAGTCCCTGCTGCAGCTGCAGGTCCTCATGGCCTCCTTAGGAGAGGCATGAGGGGCATCCACAGCCATGTGGCATCAGGAGACCCTTGCTGCAGCACCACCAGGGTGGTGGCTCCAAGCTTTGCCAAACCTCACCCTGGCACAGGGCTGGGGCCAGGCTGGCTCCTCACAGATCGCGTGGCCAGCACTGACTGACTGTCTAGACGTCATCCCACACTCATTAAACATTCATTTCCTATAATGAAATAGCTTTTCATTTATTAACCGCTCCGACGTTTCACATTGCATCTGTGCTCTGTGATGCAGCCTCACTGCAGGCATGCTTGCAGCACCCCCCACACATTGTGTTTTGAATGGAGCTGAGGAAATCCTTGTGAGAATAGGCCTGGAGGCCCCCCCAAATGGCTCATCTTCATAAGGACACGTAGAAGTGCCTGCAGAAGCCAGGAGACAAAATCCAAAAGCTTCCCGCAGTCAGGAAGGTTTGCAGTGAGCTGGTGGGAGCCAAGGCAGAGCTGAACCACAGAGAAGGCACAGAGAGCCCTCATGTCCCCAGATCAGGAGATTCCTTGGCCACTAACATAATTAATCCCAGGGACAAGTTTTTTGGCCACAGAGGAAACTTTCCAAAGATAGAGCAAAGCAGGGAAATAGCAGCAGGGAGGAAAGCAGGGAAGCAGAGCACAGCTCCCTAGTGCAGCTGACACATGGCTTTGAAGCCTCTTGGTACAGTGGTAACATGATCATCTGTCACCTCTTCTGGCGGGTAGAACCAAAAATACAGTTTCCTCGTGATACATTGAGAATGAGCAAACACAGGCCTCAGCAGGATACCTACAAGAAAAGCTGCTGCTTTTTCACCTGAAAACTTCAAAAAGCCATCAAGAGCTGCAGCAGCTTTTACAGAGCGAGATGCCCAGACAGGCTGCTAACTGGGTCATGCAATCAAAATCCCCGAGGAACATGCAGCATCCAGCACAATCTTTGAAGTTCTGCGGCAAACTTGCAGGAAGCCATTTGGGGGGCAGTAAATCAAACTGCGGCTGGGTTGGCAGCTCAGCTCTGCAGTGCAGCTCGGGTGGCCAAGCTATACTGCTGGTGCCTTGCGGCTCAGCCTGGCACAGACTGGCCCAAGGGCTTCCCCAGTCCCACTGCTGCAACTGAACCAAAGTCAAAATCCAACCCTTCTTGAAAATCTAGCAGAGAAGCAGATGTCAAGGAGGAATTTACCAGGTGGCTCCATGAGCCGGAAGTCTCAGGTGGCCTTTGGCATGCTCGTGACTGTTTCTAAAACATATAATTTCAAGATGTCCCCATGATGACTTCCCTGTCTGCAACAGATAGGGCTCCAGTTGCCAGGTTTGCTTCACAACAGTCATCTCTGAAATCTAACCATCCTACTTCAGATACCACCTCTTATGTCAAAAACCACCACTACTTTCCTACTACCTTCTATATTAAACCCACCACCTCTCCCTTGTTTGAAATCATTGTCACTTGTACTGCATTAAATTCCAGGCCTCCATCATGCCAAAGCCCTATAGTTTGCTCCAGCTGACTTTGGTAATTAGTTTCCTTAACTTCTCAGTCCTTGCCATTTGGAAATAAAACCTGTCACTGACGATACGTTTTTTCCTCTTCCATCCAGGTTCAGCGGAATCAGCTTCCTTGTAGAGGGAAGTTATTTTCTGTAGGCTGCTCTTCTGCACTTCCCTCACTGCAAGTCAAAAGCAAGACAAAAATAGCATCACCTCCTGCTCGGTCAGTGAGCAAGAGCAAAACCCATCAGCTGCCACTGCCAGCACAGCGAGGACACCTCGCACTGGAGTGCGCATTATCTGCACAGAGGTAAAAGGGCTATTTTTGTTAAAGGTATGAGAGAAGAAACAGGCCCGGGATGCAGCCGTGGTTACTCTGCCATTCCTTTGATAGGCAGCCTGTTTCCCACAGCTTCCTTCATTTTGCACCAGGTTCCTGGTTTCAGACACAAACATCTATGTTTTTTCTTTGACTTCATGACACTTCCTCACCAGCTCCTCTCCCTGTGCGTTGCCAGCTCCTGTTTCCATGATTCAGCATTTTCTCCTGCTGCCCATCCCTCTTCCAAACACAATCTTATTTATTGTGATTTCCTCATTTATCTGATTTTTATCACCACAAGTAAAGAATTCACAGAAGAAAAAATCCATCCGAGGCTATTAATTTCAAATATACTGTCTCCAGCATGGAGAGTGTTGGAGCCACAGATTGCAAGATATTAAGAGAATGTTCAGGGAACATTCACTTACACCTTTTCCCAAGCATCCTATTCTGCACACCCTCTGATCACTTTCAGCTTTTTTTTCAGCTGTCTTTGACAATCAGACATAAAACAGATCAGTTGGTTGAGAGAGACAGAGGATTTGGAGTAACCCTCTTCTGTCCCCGCAAGGCCAGCCTGTCCCTGTGTCACAAAGCCCAGCACAGAGATCAGAGCAAGCAGCCCTGTGTGGGATGGACCCAGTGGGGACACCTGAAGTGGAAAGGTCCTCCCAAGGGCACAGGCGCTCATCTAGCTGAATAACTGCTGGTACCATCTGTACTGGAGTTGCTCCTTGTCCTGCCCTCCAGTGTGGTCCAGACACCTTTAACCAACACTTCTTCCAGCTAGGAGTTACCTGCCTTACACAGAGGCATGACAGTGCGGGTGTCCCCATGAAGGATTTCCCAGCTGCAACCCAACCTCTCTCCATGTTAAATGCAAATCTTTTTGCAGATCCAGGATATGCAGCCAGAAAATGCAGCTGGTAATTGCTGGGATATGATCCAACTTGTTTAGCAGATAACCTACAGTGTAGGGTTATACACAGTATGAAAACAACATGACCTTCCTGCCCTTGGGCCACTCTGGGATCCTTGGGCACCCCTAAGTCCTTTGTAGGGGCCTTTTTCATCTACATATCTTGTGAGAAAGATGCCCGCATTTCACAGGGGAAGAATCATGTATTAAGATTCTTCTGTCAACTGCCCATTTAACACTGATGTACAAGCTTCTCATTTTTCTCTTAGCAGCTTTCAGAAAGATTTTGTCTATCCCCACAGTGGTAAAGCAGGATTGTGCTCCATCCCCACCACGGTAAGGGGAGACTAATAGTCTTTCTGCTTTCATTGCAGAGAAAAACTGAAGAGATTATTTCTCTTCATTGCACAGCTTGAAATATACAAAAGTCAGGGTATATGCTGTAAAACCCATTTTGTTTGTAAAACTCAGGTGACCAACCAAGCCAAGACAGCCAAGCCTTTTTCTTTCATTGCAGATTTTCTAGGTGTTGCTGAGCATGTCATTGAATCTGCAGAGAAGTAGGCACAAGCAATGACATTTACACTAGACAAAAGCAACACATAGAAGTGGGAAGTAAATGTGTTAACATCCTCATTGCAAACACAGAAAGACGGGTGGCTTCACAACCCCTGCTTCTTGCGTACTCGTCTGCATTGCCCATCCTTTGAGCTAAACATGTGGGTATTGGCTTCCTACAGAAATTGTTGGAGATTTTGGGGTTTTAGGTCTGAACAAAGGTCAGCCTGCAGCTCCCAGCACTGCAGGCTCCAGCCCAGGCAGCCCCGAGGTCTTCATGGAGTATCTGGACTCTTTGGATGCCACGTCAGATAATTCTATTTTGTAAGTATGCAAAAAAACTGGGGAAGAGTGATAAAACTTAGCTCTTTCCAGGTTTGGTATTTTGATGGCTGGAGCAGGGACGATTGTTCTCTGATATCTCATCTTTCTTGTAACAGAAACTTTAATCCAAAGAACCACTCCCTGGAAAGGCATGAGACTTGAGAGCCATAAGAAAGGCACGGTACTGACAAATGCATGTGGGATGCTCCTGTCTACAGTGAGCAGCCTGGGGCTGTGCCAGGGCTTCACGCCCGGCAGCCATGGAACTGCAGTTCAGTAAATCCCTACCCCAGGCGGAAGTACCAGTGCCCTCTAACAGGATCACAGCTTGAAAAGTTAATACCCGGTCTCCTTCCTACTTCAGAGCCTCAGCAATGGTATTTGTGGTCTCACGAGTTGTTTTTATTGAGTAGAGAGACTGTATTACCTAATGCATTCAGCTCTGAAGAGATGGATGACCTCTTGAACCTTGGAAGACACATCACAGAACTAGAGTGGCAGATTTTGTATGCAGAGCTCAGTTTTTGCCCAGGCATCTGCCCCATAGTTCTCTACCATGTGAGTCTGTTTCCTGAATTACTTGCAGTTTCCCAGGGGTGAAGAGTACCTTTTCTGCTTGGGTCATATTTGCTTAAAAAATGTTGATTGCCCAGACTCTGGCACATTGGGAACAGCATTTCTTACATATTGCAGTAAGTAAGAATTCACTAGCCAAAATGTGATTTTAAGATTTTGTCCTTTTGACAAGCCCCAAATCTCCAATGTCTTTAACAAGTAGATGAAGGACAAAGAAATAATTTCCTTGCACCGCTCACAAGAGCCAAAGGCACTGTTTGGTGATCAATATGGGAATGTGAATGGCAAGAGCAGTGGAAGACTTACAAACTGATGCCCAAAAGGGTATTTTCCAAGAACTGCTAAACAGATGGCTCAGCTGCAGAAAGCCTGTACTCAAAGCAGGAGGAGGCCAACAAGGCTGCCGGCATTGCATGTGCCATATCTCTTCATGTTGTTCCAGCAGGAAGGAGGACTACAGCCACAGGACACCCAAAAGAAAGAAGCAAAGGCATTGGCAAGTTCCGTTGTGGATAATGTACAGAGGGTGAAATGAAAAAGATGCTGAGACAAAAGATCATGGTGCAGTAGCAGCCAACTTCCCAAACCAGTCCATCATCACCAGTCCAGAGGAGCCAAGGACACAGTGAGGAGGCAATGGGCTGGTGTCTCTCATCCTCCATGTTCTGCACAAGTAACCTTTCCAAGCCATTTGGATATGTCTTTGTACTGACAGTACAGGTGAGTAGAGTCAGCTTTCTCAGAAAGACAAGTAAAATAAAAATTACTTTCCCCTTCCAAATAGTCTTGCTTTGTGCTTTCGTCCATTCCTACAAATAAAATCACTTTGGGTTTTCATGGCAGACAGCTATCTGCAGTTGGCCATACATTCGTAATGCTTGCAGAAAATGGCACTAAGTCATTTGCATGAGGCTGAGTGTTGCCAAGAAAAAATAATTTACTCAGATTTTGAGCTAGATGGAGTATGATCTTTTTCTGATTGTGATTCTCTGAAATGGTGTCCATAACAGTCAGAACTGGCCTCAGTACCCAGGAAGGCCTTCTCACCTCCCTACCATATTTTATTTTGCTGATCTATCCATTTAGTCAGGGGTGCAGCTGTACACATCCTCAGGCATTAAATGAATAGGTTTTCATCTATGGAGTGTTCAAAGCTCTTAAAATACCATGAATTCCTGCAAAAGGAACTGAGCTTGCTGTTAAATGCAGCTTGTCCTGAACACTTGGCATGGAGGATGTTTACCAGCATTTTATAATTCTTACTGTATCTGTGATTTGTGTTAAGTCCCATTGAGAGCAACAGCTTTTTTTCTGTGGATATTTAAATTCCAACTGATTTGGGGGCTCCCTGGATTAAGCATCTTTGTTTGGGTTTTACAGAGTAATTGAACATCCTTAGCTCCCTCTGACCTCAGAGAGAAAGCTGCATGCTTGGCTTTTTAGAAATTCAGATCCAAAGTGGCCTCCTGAGATTGAGAAATAGTCACATTAGCCAACTCTGAGCACCCTAGCCATGCTCCTTGCTTTTGTGGCTCATGAGATGCCAGAACATGGATGGTTAAGCTGCTGAGCTTATCCCATCTGTACATGAAGCTGGATAGGCTGGTGGGGCACTAATCCTGGAAACAGAGGGCACAGAGAATATCCAGAAAGTGAATGACCTTGTTCCTTTCCCCTCTATCAATTTACGGCATCAGGAAAAAGCCTTCAGTTCAGCAACCCACCCTCAAACCATCCCAGATTTCCAGGACCAAAGCAGATCCCAGCAGGGCAGCACCCCACAGCAGATGCCGACAACTGAGCTCTTCTGGGAAATGCTCTAAAACCGTTCTGACAGCATTACGAGAAGTTTCCAGTTTCCAACCAGACTGTACCTGTGACACTTTGACCCCATTCTTCCTACATAGTGTTTTACATAATGTTTTTCTCCTCTGATATTCATCATTCTGATTGGGATCCTAAACCTGCCGTACCTGGAGATTCTCAGCAAGAAAGTCTTTTCTTACCTTCTGTGTCTACACAGAAATTTTGGAAAGCAAGACCAGAGTGATTTCAAAGGCCTTGGAACAAGAATACATTCATGAGATCAAGCCCCCAAATAGCATTAGTCAGTAGTAAGATGGGGGATGCACGTCTCTGCTGTTACTCTGCAGAGGAGCTAGGAAATCCTGCAGTGCATTGCAGGACGCAGAGGAGCACAGCAAATGGCAGGGAAGAAATGGGCACAGGGAAATTCCCACAGGACCTATGCAGAACACTCATATCAAGGAGTCTACTGTAGCTCTGGGACAGGGTTAGAGAGGTGGAAGGGTCCCAATCTTTGGAGATATTCAACACTTGCCTGGACAGGCCCTAAACAACGTTATCCAGCTCTGGAGCAAGCTCTGCTCCAGACAGAGGCTGCATGGGATGCTCCAGGTGTTCTCCTCTGCCCCATCCCACTTCTCTATCTCCGCAGTTCACTTGCCAGCTCCCATATGGGAGAAAGGTGGCAGCTCCCCAACCCCTGCACTCCAGAGGGATCTAAGCAAGAAAGCTGATATTAACTTGACCTACAGAAAGTCTTAACATCTGCCCCTAGACTGGCCCTGAGGAAATGGCACAGCATTAGTGGCAGAGGCTGGTACACACGGCAAGAGCTTCATCATAAAATCAACCTCTTTAATCAACTCTGTCAGTGATGAGCCCTCAAGAGGCTCTTCCCCACAGTAGGAGATTACTCCCTGGAGGCTGCTGCCCTGTTTGCATAATGCAGCACTGACATCCCAAGGACAGAAGTCCTGGACTCCTACAGGAATCCCAGCTCTGTCTGCAGGGCACATGGCATTGGTAGCACTTGTCCCAGCCTGGCCAGGAAGAGCCACGCTTTGGAGGGGAGCTCCCTGCTGGGTCTGAAACAGAGATCAGTTGCAAGCCTTTCATATCACTTGACTTTAGGAGGAAGTGCTGTATTTCCTTCCAGGAGATGACAAGTTAACCTTTCTGGGGATCAACAGCAATGTTAAGGATGTAACATTATCATGACTACCACCACAGGATCACCAGTACTACCACAGTAATGTCATGGTACTGCCACAGTCCCACTATGGCACTAACACGACAGTACCACCAGGTGCCACAGTACCATTGCTATCTCAAGTACCATTGTGGTACTGACTCAGTACACTGGTGCTGTGGTGACACTACCATAGTGCTGCCAAGCCCATGAAGAGGGAAGGGAAACAGTCATCTGCCATGTTAGGACCACCCAACATGGAAAGGAAAAACTAGGGAAAAGTCAAAGCTTCCCAAAGACCAAGGGAAACTGGATGGTGAATGCTCAGCAGTCACAGCCATTGAAAGCAAGTGGGGTCATCGCCCTCACCACTTCCACCCACACATGCAGCTGGTGCCTAGGGTACCCACTGCAGGATCGGCCAGAGCTGGGTGCATAGCTCCCACCCACAGGTGGAGAACTGCTGGAGAACCCACAATGACCCCTTTGCGCCATCTCCTGCCCCTTGCTACCCTCCCCGGACAGCATGAGGCAGTCCTGTGGGTCAGAATAAAGCTGAGCACCAGAGCAAGGAACACCAACACCAAGACAGGGTGCTTCCTCCCTCCCTCACCTGCTGGCTCTCCTGAAGCAAGAGGAAACATTACGTTTGGCACAACTGGTTCGAGTCTTGGGATGGACAGCTAAGGGGGATGGGAGCGGAAATGCTTCCTACACTGCTGCCCCAATTTTGTCTGGGGTGTTTCTGGAACAACCAAGAGCTGTGACCAGAGGTGGGCTGAGGACTGTGTGGCTAAATGTGGCATTTCCCTAAGCATCACGATAAACAGCCATTCAAAAAAAAAAACAAAAAAAAAAAAAACAAAAAAAAAACCATAAGAGACTGCTTAAATGAAACAATTTTCTCTCCCAATGGGTTTCCAGCAGTACCCTTGCTCCTGTGAGCTGGTCCAGCCACCCTCCAGCTGTGCTCAGGAACACAGCACTGGCATAGCTCAAAAATCTCCTGCTAAACCCCAACCAGCTCTGCTCACCTCTTCTTCCCCACACTCTAGAAGAACAGGCTGAGAGCTTATTCCTTCCTTATTTTAAACACATCACAGAGTCACCTCAGAGCACCAGGGGATCCCAGGAAGATGAGCGATTTTACCCAAGGAAAGGGAGGGTGAGTTGTCATAAACAGGGCCAGCTAATGAACTTATGTGGCCAGGATTGAGGGGGTGAGGCTCCCAGGAAGCCTCTTCAGCTGTTTTCAGAGAGATGCTGCGAGGGGCAGCGCATTGCGTTGCCTCGAGGTGCCCTGCTTTGTCTGCAGGGACAAGATCCCCGCTGCCCACCAAGCCCACAACCCCTCCAGACTACCCTGCTGGAAGAGGGCGCGCTCTGGAAGCAGGTGGCAGTGAGCTGTGTCCCCTTCACCACCCTCAGCGCCACTGATGCTGCCGGAGCGCGGAGATGCCGCAGGGGTGGGGGAGCCCCGGGCTGACATATCTGTGCCCGGAGCCAGCTCCAGCACCAGCAGGGCAGCGGCAGCTGGAAACCCCTGCGGCTCCTTCCCCCTCACCCGCTGCGTGGCAGCGGCTCCAGCAGCTCCCGGCCCCACGGGGTCGGTGCCGCGGGGCGGCTCAGCCGCGGCCCGGCGCAGCCACGTCCCGAGCCCGGCCGAGGCGACGGCCGTCCGTGGCCACGACGCCTCTCGCCCCGAAACGCGGCTCGCCGGGCAGCCGCCCTACCTGGGCCAGGCCGTCTGTCCGCTCACGTCCGAGCCCGTCCATGGCTTGCCGAGGCCTAACGAGCTCCGGCGCGGGGCGACCCCGCTGCGGGTCCGCCGGGGGGGCGAGGAGGCTGCTGCGGGCTCCCTCCTGGGGCTGGGCTGCTCCGGCCCCCTCCGGGCCCGGGGACGGCGGGCGGCTCGCCCTGCCGGCGGCGCCCCCCGCGCCCTCACGCGTGGCCGGCGCCAGGGACACGTCCGGGCAGGCGGAGGCCGAGGCCGCGGGGACGGCGTCGCCCGTGTGCGGCGGGTCCGGCTCCTCCATGGCTCACGCTGCGGCGCGGGGGGCTGTCCGCGGCTGCGGGGCCCGGCGCGGGCACCCCGAAGGCATCAGAGCGGCGACGGCGGCGGGCGCCCGGGCCGCGCTCCCGCCCGGCGGGGACGGAGGCGGCGGCAGCATCCCCGCGCCCGGGGAGGCTCCGTCCCCGCCTGGATCCGCCGGCTCGGCGGGCGGGCGGCTGCCGGTGCGTGTGCGCGTCCGTGCGCGCCTGTGTCCGCGTGTCTGCGCGTGTGCGCGTGTCCCACCCCGCACGCACACGCGCTCCGCTCCCGCACCCTACAAAGGCCGCCCGCTGCCCCCAGCCCCGCCGACCCCCGCGCCCGCCGAGGCCCGGGCCGGCCGCCGCAGCGCCGAGACGCCGGTGGGGGGCCGCGGGCGCTGCCCGCCCCTGGCCGCGGCCCGGCGGAGCTCCCCACGCGGAGCCCCGCAGGCCCCGGCGGCCGCGCGGCCGAGCCGTGCACGCGGAACCCGGGCCTGGGCACCCCGCCGGGAGGAACGCCGGCCCTGCCGGTTTCCATGGCGATGGTGCGGGAACGGTGCCGGCTGCCCGCCGGTGAGGCTCCGCGCCGGGGGAGCCCCGCCACCATCCCGCTGCCCCCCGCCTCGCCCGGCTCACGGGGTGCTGGCGGCGGGGTCCCGCCGGGCTCTCGCCGCCCCCAGGCGCGGCTCCGGGGTTGGGGGTTCCTCTGTGGGGAGCCCCGCGCGTTTCCCCATCCCCTCTGGCCCGGTGTCCCGCTAGTGCTGCCCTGCAGGGCCAAGCACAGTCACGACCCGCTGCCGAAAACACGAACTTGGGCCCTGCCAGCACACGTAGGGGCTGCGGTGGGTGAGCCACAATGTGGGAAGGGAGGGAGCTGTTGGGGTTGGCGTGGTCCAGATGCACAGACAAGAGATGAGAGTTAGCAGCAGAGCGCTGCATCAAAGCTCACACAGAGCCACAGAGGTGTCTGTTGCCCATCTCGCTCTCCGTGGATGGAAGCCACCCCACACAGTGGGCCACGCAGCACCAGTGACACAGCACCAGTCTCTCGGGGAGAGCCCCCGCCCCGTTCCCCAGGACGCCCACTTGTCCTCGCTCCCCAGCCCAGCTCCAGCCTTGTCCTGCAGCAGGACACGGTTTGGCCATCCCTCCGCTGCTGGGGATGCACCCCGCCTGCTGCATCAGCATGCGTGGCTGCGGGGTAGACAGTGTTTTGTCACACTGTTGCTCCGTTTGTGGCCATGGCTCCAGGTGAGGTACACGCAGGAGCCTCAGGTGGCTGGCATGCACGTTTCAGAGGCTGCTTTATGAGCACTGCCTGTGGGAGCTCACGGGCACACCCGGACGTGCAGGGTGCAGATGTGTCACCTACTGAAACAGATGCCACTGGCTTCGTGTCAGCTCTGCCTGAGCACAGACAGTGCAGACATCACCACCAACAGCAGTTTTCTCACCGCTGACTCTAAAGTCTGCAGATGACCCACTTAGATGCTGTGGGGAGTTAGCACCAGGTCTAACAGTCCCACATCTGGCAGCATCCTCGAAGCCTGCCATCGCACAAATCCAGCATCTCTGAGCTCTTCATTTTAAAGAGTGTTTATTGTGATGATCGCCAAGCTGGCCACAAGCAGTGAACAAAACCAACAGACCAGAGGGAAAATTTCACACAGCAGATCCCACCTACCCACATCTTCTGATACTTGCATATCTCCAATCACTAGCTCAAGTGACGCCCCCCCCCCTCCATGAGCACTCAGGATGAGTCCCACTGCCTTCCACTGCCAGGAGGAGACCTGGAACCCCCTGGTCCCTGCCCATGACTGTTTTCCTCCCCAGGAGATGCCCCAGGCAGGATCTCCAGATGCTGCACAAGTGCAGAGCAAGGCCCAGGTGCTGCACAACTTGCTGACAAGACAGAACAAGAAGGTTTAATTAGCAGGACGCAAGAGCCAGCAGTGGGAAGGGAAACGTGCTGCTGATAAGATCATGTGGTTGCGAGCAGCGCACGGCACACGCTGCTCAAACAGCACAGCCTCCTTGGGAACCCTGCTCCGACATGTCTTATTTTGCACTTCCACTGCCATGTGCTGCTCACCACAGCAGTCTGCTTATCCCACCAGGGAACTGCTGCTATCACCAGACCTACTGTGCAGTTCTAGGCTTCTCCCGCTCACCAGTGCCAGACCTGCGTGGCTCCATGGTGCTCCCAGGACCTGCTGCCCTGGAGTATCAGGGGCCAGGGCCAAGCCAGGCACCCATTTTCTCCTCCCACAGTCCTACAGAAGACCCCAGTCAGGTGAGATGAAGTCAGGTAAGATGGTGGCGCATCAGTGGCATACACACTGAACCCATAGCCATGAGCTGCCCATCCCTGAAGAGACTGAATGCATCCTAGCTTCCTGAGCTTGGCAAGCTGGAGGTGCTCTTACTCCTTGGCCAGCCAGCTGGATAAATCAGGGCCATGGACCATCCTTAGGGAGGAAAGAGAAATCCATCTGAGTTATTAAACAAAGGCACGGTGGCTTGGGAGCTCCTTGAGCTGACTGAGTGAAGTCTTCATGACAGCTGTGGGGAAAAATTGCTACAGGCACCTCCAGTTACCCCTTGGTCCCCCAAGTCATGCAAGCACCTTCTGTGGGTCAATGCTCCATGTACATGAGATGGAGCAAAGTGTTTCCTTAGAAAGATACTTGAAGCTCTCCTAAGACAGAGGAAATGACAGGCTTAGGAAAAACAAACAATGGCACTGAGCAATTAATGAAAACCAGGTGACAGTAGGGAGGCCGAGATCAACAATTCAACCCTGGGAAGCTGAAAAAGGACTGCAGCAGAGCCCCCCAGCAGCACCCACTGCTCTCTAAAGGCCTCCAAGGAGCCAAGGTTCAGACACAGAGTGCACAGACCCCAGGGCCTCCTGCCCTCTTCCACTGTGGAGCAGCAAGAGTGGACATGCTCCATGGTAGAGAAGAAATAAGGAGCCAAACGTTGACCCCAGGGCCCTCAAAAACCAGGGAGCCATCCCACAGGTTTTGAGCAGGACACTGATAACAGGATCCATTGGTAGCCTCCAGACAAGGTGAAATGAACCAGGACCAGGGGCTCCCCATGAGACTGCTCAGGGCAATTAAGACTAATTAGTGTCCTCGGTTGTCCTATCGACCTTCTCCTCTGCCTCAGGGGATGGAATTTGGTGGGACCATGAAGGATTAATGGGAGCTCCTGTAGCTCTCTGTGGTCTCAGCTGGGGAAGGAGGCCGAGGCTGTGCCAGCCCTGGGTGACCTGTGCCCTGCTGCGGGGGTGGTGGCACTGGGGCAGTTGGTGGGCACTGACCTGGTTCCATCCTTCTTTCCCGCAGGCCCCTGAGGACAGCCCCAGTGAGACCAGGACACATGGTGACACCAATGGATGCCCACTCTCCCAGCTGAGAACCTTGGCTTCTGCTTCGCACCTCCCTTGAACCATTCCAGGGCCACCAGGGCTGAGAGTTTGCTCTGGCATGTCTTGGTGCAGATCTGGGGAGGAGACATGAACATCTGTGATGCCCATGCTTGCAAGGATTTCCTGGGCACTGTTGCATGGGAAATGTGCATTTGTAGGACACAGCATTGTGCTGGGGGTGTGTGCATCCCTGGGCAGGCATGAGCACGTGGGCTGAGCACAGCATAGCAGGGACCACCAGGCTCAGGAAACAGCTAAAAGCAGCCCAGCAGGGAAGGGGATGAGATCAGCTGGGCGCAGGGCATGGTGCAGCCCCCCACAAATGTGGTGGCTCATGTTCTGCAGTATGGAAACCCCACAGCATGTGGGACTGGGGCATTTGTGTGGGTCTGAAGACAGTGGGGGAAGCCTTCCACTGCCCTCATGGCCCCGTTGGGCTGGGAGCTGCACAGCCGCCGCACGGCCATAGCATTGACCCGGGCGAGGAGAAATGTGCCGAGGTCCTTCAGAGACTGGCAGTTCCACCCAGTAGGGAATGGACACGTTTACTTGCAGGAACCAGCTGACATGCACTCAGCCCACAGGGAGGGCACTAAAAAAGGAGATGTGTTTAAAAAAAAAAAAAAAAAAAAAAAAGTTGCAGTTTCTGTTTTGCTGCTCTCAGCAAGAAATATGTTTCCAACATCTCTGCAGGCAGTGAATGCTGGGTGGTTATAACATTTGTGACCATAATATTCATCAATCATAAGTATCCCGTATTTATGTTGCCTAATACTTACATATTCATTATTAGGAACGTGACCTTTCAAAACTTCTACGTATTAAAACTGTAAACTTGGGCTTTGTTTTCCTTTTAGGCACGCAACAAAATGAAAGCTGCTTGGGGCAGGCTATGCTGCTTCCTTGTTTTTTTTTTTTTTTTATTTTATTTTTTTATTTATCTTTCCCAAGGCCAGGAGATGGGGAATCAAAGCCAAGCATGGGGATGCCCACAGGTGTTTGGGAACTGACATTTGGGCACTGGGGACCTAGAAAGCCAGAACACGGGGACAACAGCATGGATGGGCTGTGTGTGTGTGGGGACAGTGACCACAGGAGCGTCTCATTCCCTCTCTATGTGAAGGTGGCAGGGCTGTGGCAGGATGTGGCCACTTTGCCATGAGCCTGGACGGACACGGGGCGCAAGTCACACTGTGTGGTGCTGGTGCCCCTCGTACTGTTTCTAACACCCCTGAGCCCCCCTCAGGCCCTGTCCCCGTGCAAGCTTGCAGTGCCCCCCAGCTGCTGGCCATGGCCTTGGGGAACTGCAGGTGTCTTTTTCCAGTTTTTGCGTTTCCCAATAATAGAATAAAAAAGACAAAGTCCACAAGTCAACACTGAAAGAGTTTTATTTAGCAGCATCCTGCCATTGTGCAGCCATGCAAAGCTATTCGCCAGCCCTCCCGCCTCTCCCCACCCGCACATGGCCACCACGACCCAGCTCCCCACAGGACTTTGCCATCCATGACCTGAAGATGGGGCAGAAAAGCACAAATCGCAGGCTTTGCTACCTACCTGTCCCCTCAGCCCCATGTCCCAGGCGTGCTGGCTTGGTGGCAGCAGGGACGGTGGTGGTGCTGGCGCCAGCCTGTCCTTGGCTCCCCAGCCGTGCACAGCTGGTGGCCAGCTCGCAGGTGGCCGGCAGTGCTCTCTTCTCCGTAGCCCACAGTACACTCATCCATAAAGTAGGAAACACTACACCCTGCAGTGCTGTTTAGTAGTGCTTTCTACTTTATGGGTGACTGCACTGTCTCTCAGTCGGTGTCGGCGATGCTCTCCTCCAGCGACGTGGCCTCCTCCGCCTGCACCCCGCGTGCCTGGCCGTGGGGATGTTTCTGTGTCAGCATGGCCGGGGGCGCGAATGGCAGGGCTGGCTTTGCCCTGGGGACAGGGAGCTCCTGCTGGCATCACGTCCTGCCCTGGGGAACCGTGCCAGGCACAAGGGACATCCTCACCTCATCCCCACGGGGGAGATCCTGCCTGGTACCCCTGAAACCCCACCCTGGGCACAAAGGGGCAGCCTCGCTTTACCAGCCACTGTACCTCCTACACCATCATTCCCCCTCAAGCCCTATCCTGAGCACAAGGGACTCTGTCACCTTGTCCCCAAGGGGGGGTATCCCACCTCAGACCCCTTTCTGCCCACAAAGAACACCCTTGCCTTGTCCCCACTGGAGGGGATCTCACCTCAAACCCCACCATCCCCTCTCAAACCCCATCCTGGGCAAAGATAGCCTCTTTGCCTTACCCTCATAGGGAGACCCTCATCTCATCCTCTGTCCTGTTCACAAAGGTCCCCCTTGGACTCTTCCCAAACTGAGGTTGAGCTGCTCCCCTAGAGTTGTCTCCCTTGACAGGAAACACCCCACCTTAAACTCTGTTGTTGTCCTTCAAACCCCATCCCTCGCCTTGATCTTAAGTTTGAGATCCCACCATAAACTCCCTCATTGTCCCTTGAAGCCTATCGGTTTCACAGAGGAACCCTTTGCCTCATCCCCATGGGGGCACTCCACCTAAATGCCACTCAGGTCACAGAGGACTCTTTTTGCCTCAGTCCCATCGTGGAGATCCCACAGCAAAGCCCATCTGGACCAAAGACCCCTTGCCTTGCGTTGTTCCCATGATGGAGACACCACCTAAATTCCACTGTGGTCACAGAAGACTCCTTTACCTTGGCCTCATGGTGGAGACCCCATCCCCATTACAGGGACCACCCTTTAAAAGTCCCCATCTCATACTGCCATTCCTGTCACCGAAGTCCCCCTTGCCCTGTCTTATTGTGGGAATCCCACACTCTGTCCCCTCCAGAGAAGTCACCCTTTCCATGGGGCCACAGAAGTGCCATGGACCGGAGGCTTCCCAGGGACCTCCACCTCTCCCCTGCCTGCCACCCCTATGGAGACCCCCTCAATGTCCCCGTTGCCCTTCAGGCCACATGGCAGGGGACACCAGGCAGCCCCCGTGGCCATACAGAGCCATGCGCCCCACAGTGACCTCAGCCCTGTGCCCCCCGGAATGTCTCCAGTGCCCCCCAGAATGGCTTCTGTGCCCAGCAGCAGCCTCACCTATCCCCACCAGCCTCTGCATCCTCTGCCTCCTGTCCTGCTGGAACTGAAATCTCCTCGGTGGCACTTCTGCTTCAGGCTCTTCCCATCTCCTCCCGCCCACCACTGCAGCGCCTCCTCCCTGGGGGGGACCCTCTTACCCATGGGGTGGCCCCCAGCACCCACTGTCCCCCTAGCAGCAGGTGGGGGCCATGGCCCCAGGACCTCTCCATGCCCCCACTGCTCCTTGAGCACCACGTGGGTGCCATGCTGCTGGCTGGGTCCCTCCGTACATTACCGGGTTGGGGCGCAGGTGGCCCATGCTGGGTGCCGGTGCTGCGGGTGGGTGCTCTACAGGGTGCTGGTGGCCAGGGAGCAATGGGCCCCTGCAGGGAGCGGGGCTTCTTTTAACCCCATCCTGCCCACGTGGCCCCGACCACAGGAAGAGCCGTAGCTGCCGAGGAGATAACGGTGCGCGGTCCCACCCAGCGCCACCCCACAGCCTGACCGCAGCCGGCCCAGCCGTGGGGCGAGGGGCGGCCGCTGCCGAGCGCCGGAAGCACCGGGGGCCGTTGCAGAGCAGCCGGTTACGCTCTCCTGGGCTTTGCTGTGCTGAGCAACAAACATGTTTGTGCAAAAAAAAAAAAAAAAGTCTGCTTGCACGGGATGACAGCAACCATGTCCCCCCCACCCTGGTGCAGAGGCTGGGGACAGCTCCACGTGGCTCCACTGTGTCCCCTCACCCCATCTTTGCAGAGGGAGCATGACATTCCTGAAGACAGACATTATAGAAGGGTTGGTAGCCCTGGACGAGGTTCTGCAGGATTTTGGGTGCTGCAGTCTCCCAGTCCCATGGCAGGAGCGCAGCAGGAGACAATGTGGCTGCCAGCAGGCTGCAAGCCCCAATCCTGCTCTTTAGAAAATGTGTTGCCCAAGAAACCTCCCTGTGCTTTTCCCCCAAGTCTGGTTCTGCAATACCAGACTTCCTCCAAGCCTGAGGAAGCCATAACGGCCAACAGGAACACGAGGCCCCCAAAAAGAAAATGAAAGCCAGCTATGCAGGGAGGTCACACGCTTCTTGCAATGCTGGCTTGCAGGCTGGAGCTGTGCAGGGGCAGCCGTCACCGCCTGATGGCACCGGGACAGGAGCAAGCTCCAGCAGCAGTTTTCCAGTCAAGGTCCCATATCACAGAAGCCATCTCCAAGCCACATGCAATTTCCTCACTAAGCTCTACAGCAAAGAGCTGTGTGTCTGGTGCAAGGGTTGTCTCCCAGCCTTGCTCTCCTTCCGCTGCCACTGAGAAGCACAGAGCAGAGGAAGGGAGCATGGCCAGGAGCAGTCTTCGCACCCACCACAGAGCTGGGGAAGGTCAGCCAGTGCTACATGAAGCTGTCCATTAAACCAGATTAAAAACTCTGAGCTAAATCCCCAAAACTGACTGTAAATGAGAGTGCGTTGGTCCATGGGATGAGTTTCACATGGCTGTGCAAAATGCTCACTTTAGGACATTGCCGTTCATTCTCTACGTCGATAATCTGGGAGGAAATATAAAAAAAACATTACTAGCAAGGTTTGCAGAAGGCAGAGAAGGAGGAAAGTCAAAATCAACCGAGCCACTGTACAGTCAGCAGTTGTTTGAGTTTTGGCCTGCCTGAACATGTATGGATCACAACAGGTAGAGGGGGTTTTGCTGTGAAACCCTTTCCAAACTGAGGTTGAGCTGCTCCCCATAGAATTGTCTCTCTTTGTACATGCCGTTCAGCATTTGGTGGCTCAGGGCTGGGACCCCAGCGGCTGGCCTGGCACCAAGTCCCCGGCCCCTGAGTCACCCTCACATACTGCCTGTGGGACTCTCACTGCTGTGGCTGGGCCTGGTGCTGCCCGGACCCACTGCCCTCTGCTTACACCCCACATGCCTGGGGCAGAGACCTCTGCCCAGGGGTGCCCCACAGAGATCCCACATCTCCCCATTGCAATATATATCCCTGGGCTGAGGACATCTTGCTCATCAGACCCAAGGGAGAATCTCTGCCTTGCTGAGGCACGTGTTGAGCATCTCCTTGCTGGCAGCAAAAGCAACCACGTGTGTGGCTGTCCCCATGTTGGGCTGGGTTGGGCTGGCAACCTCCTGAGGTCTTCTCCTGCCTGAATTGCTTCATAACTCCTGGGGACATCTGAAATACTTGAATAACAATTTGGGTGAGGATAAGGTGTGATCAGGTCATTCCTGACCCAAAGACTCTCCCCCCCCCCCGCCCCGCCAAGAGTCAGCACCCCATCCCTGAGGTGACAAGCCAAGCCAAGGGTGCTGTGGGGTGGTCCCCAGTGTGGTGGGGTGCTGTCACAGGGGGCAAAGCCACCACTGTGTGGTGAGGGGCGGATGCTGCCAGCTGTCCGTCGGAGCCGGCCCGTGCTCTGATACCAAAGTAAAGGAGCATTTGTCCAAGCTACTGGAGGCAGCTTTGTCCCCAGGGTGCTGCTGAGGGACTTTCCCCTACGCTGCAGGGCTGAGGCCACACTTCTCGTGGCGTGCTTTGCTCTGATGACAAACCTGCCCCTGCTGAGAACAGGGGGCTGGGCTGGGTGAAGACAGGCACTGAAGCTCTTGAAGAAGACCTTTTCTCGGAGGAAAGGTCCATTTAATGCTAATGGTGTTGCAAGGTGAGAGGGAGTTCATTTCCTGAAGGAGGCAGCTGGGAGAGACCGTTCTCAGTTCTCAAGCAAGATGTCAGGGGGAGGGTGAAGCCTGTGTCTGGGAGCGATGATGGTGCTGGGGGATGCTGGGGCCCAGGGAATGCAGCAGGGCAAGAAGCCGAGTCCCCAGAATGGGGCTCCTGGCTGCCTGTCGCCTGCCCCATGTGGATCCAGGTCCCAGCAGCCATTCCCCCACAGGGGGCCCACAGGCGCCTTCCCAGCAGGGAAGTAGGGGAGGAGACGCTTCCTCTTTCCCCGCCTGGTGCAGCACAGTGTGTCTGGGAGAACATCATATTTTGGGTCTCCGAAGCTGGTTTCCTCCTCCAGCAGCAGCCATCTGCTGCCTTCTCTGTTTCTCCAAAAGAAGGAAATCAGCAGATCTGGTTACTTGGGTTGAGATGAGGAGGTCTGAAAGTCTCCAGCTGATGATGAACTCACCACATCCCCTGGCCATTGGTTAATTTTACCGACCAGCAAACAAGGCTATGGGAGTTTCTAACCCAGGCCTTGCAGCCCAGTCACTGTTCCCTCTGCACTCCACACGCCCAGCCAAAATAGCTGCCAAAGGGCTGAGATCACAACAGACTTTCTGGGTTTGGTGTGGGGAGGCAAAAATGGCTGCATTTCCTCCTCATTGGACCTCAGGAGAGCACCCAGCCCCCAGCACTTCCAGGTCCTTCTCTGCATCCTTGGGTGCTCAGGGACCTGTGGTGGTCCCCAGGGTGTCAGCTGCTGCAGCCCCCAAGCTGTACCAATTCCTGCAGTGGCAGCAGGACCTGGCACCACTCCCCAGCTGTGCTCATGCCTTGCCTTGTCTCAGGGTGCCCAGCTGTGGCTCAGACACCCACAGCATCCCCCTGCTCCCAGGTGCTACCCACTTTTTGTTCCTTCCTGAGCATTAATGGTACATGGATGCCACCAGCCACTGTCCCTGCTCCCTGCTGCTGTTGCTTTTCCAGTAACTCTCCCAGTATCTGTGAGCACAGGGGAGCGGGTGCCGGGGTTTGGGGGACAGCAGTGCTGTCAGCTCCAGCATGCAGGCAGGGGGAAGGGCCCTTGTCAGGCCACGCAGTCAGGGCGCTGCAAAAGCGCTGATATTTCTTATCGCGCCTTGCAGCAACTTCCCCTCCTCGCCTGCGGTTGCAGCGCTCGCTGCACGCAGGGGAAGTGGCGGCCAGGCTGGCTGCCTTCAGCTCTGTGCTATGTTTAAAGGAGCCGTACTGCTTGAGATCTATGTTGGAGGAATAGGAGGAAGAGGAAGGGGTGATCTCAACCAAATCCTCCTTGACCCCCCATCTAGGCCTTGGGTCCACAGCTTCAGTGACTTAGGCAAATGGGAGCATCTCTTGGCCACCATTCAGAAGTGCCTGCTAGACCCCGATGGAACCAAAGTGCCTCCCGCATGTCACACTGAAGCCTAATGATTACATTCCCTACACAAGCCACTGGCTTGCCTGTCAGAGCATGGAGCAGCAGCACAGAATGGAGAACAGGGAGCAGCACAAGGAGCAGCCCCCAAAAATCCTTGCTGGGACGGAGGCTCCCATGGCCCCTATCTTGGCAATGCTACTGGGGCCTTGCTGCACCAACAAGTCAAGGATACCACTGCTAGCTCCTGGAA
The DNA here is from genome assembly GCF_964211825.1 of Aythya ferina. Taxonomy (NCBI): domain Eukaryota; kingdom Metazoa; phylum Chordata; class Aves; order Anseriformes; family Anatidae; genus Aythya; species Aythya ferina. Next base: position 1,998,104 of record NC_140309.1, read on the forward strand.
ACTTTTTGGACAGGAAGAGCATTGACTGCCGCCCTCCTGTGGGGCACTCTTTTGTCCAGCATAGCCAGGACAAGGAAGAGCTGCAGCACCTCCACGCCCACTGGAGAGGGGCTGGGTTGGGGTGGGATCCATCACCAGCTCAGCCCCAAGCCACCCCACAGCTGCCTGTGCTCTGTCCCTCTGCCTGCGCTCAAGGCAGGGGACAGGACCCAGGAGACAATGAGCTTGCATCCCCAGAGAAACCCGCACCAGCACCAGGGGACACCCCAAGCAACCCAACAGAGCCCAGAGGTGCTCTGCACCCCTAAACCCACACCCCGCCACTTCTGAAGCACCGGGAGCTGGGCACGATGCTGGTGTGGGCCACCAGCAGGGACTGGGTGCTGCTGGCCTGACCCCACGGCCCAGTAGCAAGCATGGGGCCGGGCTGGGAGCGCGGCCGTTGGGAGTGAGTCAACCAGAAACTGCCGGGTGAAACAGGCCGCGAGCAGGAGGCAAATGAGAGCGCGAAGGGAAACCTCAAAAAGCTGAAGTGACGCGCTGGGGCGGGCGCGGAGGACACGGGGGTGAACGCGGTGCCTCACTTTGCCCATATATAGACAAATTGCAGCTCATCTGCACCAATGACAAGTGCGGGACCGTTGCGCTGGCGCCAGCGGGGCACAAAGTGCCCCGTCATTTTCCATGTCACCTGCCACAACCAGCCCGCAGGTGGGGGAAGGGGTGGCAGGCCAGGCCCCACTCCCCTTATGGGCCCTGGTGCTGCACGGGCCCCATCCCTGCAGGGCAACACCAGTTTCCCCCTTCTTTGCCTCTGTTCAAGGGTGGCACAACCACCTTGGGAGGCCCTGGGCACCTTTGGGTCTCTGTTGTGTCCCCAAGAGCCAGAGAGCCTGTGTGGGGCTCAGGCACCCAGGACTGTGTGGGTGATGTGGAGACAGTGGCATCAGAGCCCATGGCTTGGCTGAGGGGCTGGACCGGGCAAGGGAGATATGGGGAATGGGTGCTGGGGCCTATGTGGGTGGTAGACGCCATCCAGCTCCATGACCGCCTGAGATCGGTTATAGGCACATGAAACGCCTGAGTCTCTCCACTTGGAGGACACATGGCTGCGCACCCACCATCAGGACCAGCTGCAGGACTGGGGTTGCCACCAGGATGCAGCAGGAGGTCCAAGAAACAGGGGATGGGATAGACATTGTCAGGCTCCAAAATCCCTCCTGTGACTTCGTCTATGTGGTCCTGCTTGCCCGTTTACCCTAAGGAAACATGCCCTCAGCACTCCCAGCAACCTCCACTATTGGGGTAAGACCTCTCTCTGCCCCATCAACCCTTGGCATCTCCCTTTCCTCTGACACAGAGCTGTGGAGGCAGAGTGGGGAGGTGGGAGGTCTGCCTGGAGAGGTTTGGGACCCTCCAGCAGCTTCTCTCATCCCTCTAGCCATGAAAACCCCAACCCTGTGGGCAGAGCAATGGATTCAGGTGTCTCCCATTAAGTACCTGACCACTATGTTGCAGATAGCACCAGGCATGTGAGCAGTGGCAGCCCAGGAGTGGCAACCCCTTCTTCATAAGTCCTTTGCAGGCCTGCTTCAGGAGCTGATGGCCCACCAGCCTGCTTCTTCTCCATAAAGTCTCCTCCTTTCCTCTGTGTTTTGTGAGGGGCAAACACCCAGAGACCCTAATGTAAATCACAGCCCAGCATTTCTGTCTGCCATGGCAGGGAATGCATCCCAGCTCCTTACTTGTTCACCTCCACCACTGGCATACCAGGAGGCTCTTTGGCTTCAGCACGTGGAAGCTGTGCCTCATTTCTGCCATGCTTCAAATGCTTTCTCATCCGCCCACACCACAGAAACTTGTGCACCCATCCTCTCGTGCCATGGTTACCGTAACACCCCCACACCTCCACCTCCACAGTCCCTCCAAACTGATGCTGCCAACATCCGCAGGTGAGCGTCCTCTGGTCCTCACCACATCAGACATGCTTGGGTGCCTCACTGGCTCCAACCAGCCCGCCCTGGCTGGGGGTGATGGGTGGGACAGTGCTGCACCCCCCAACCTCAGACCTCCAAGTTAACAGCTCACAGCCTCGGCTTTGCTGCCCTCACTCCAGCATGCATCCCACAGGGTACCAGCTCAGGCCACCTTCCCCTGCACTGTTGTCTGGCTCTCTGCCACTCAGCAAGGAAAACAGCTTTGACTTGGGGCTTTCGTATCTGTCTTGGCACCTACAGCCAAGGGTCCTGGCACCCTGTTCATTAACCTGTATGTGATCAGACTCCCAGCACCCCAGACACACAGGGATGGTTGAGTTCACAAGCTGGAGGGCACATCCAGCAAGTGACGGTGGCAGAGGGGATAGCGCAAAGTGCGACTGATCCTGCCAAGCTGTCCCTGTGCAACAACTCTGTCTCCTGGCCTTAACATGAGCAAAGAGGTGACAAACAGGCTGCACGGTACATACAGAACATCTGTAGGAGCAAAGATGGGGGCAGAGGTGGGAGCTCCCACCCTGCCTTGCCCACAGCCCCTGCAGAGATAAAGTGAGCACAGCTGCCTGCAGCTCGTGACTCCTCTCATCTGCAGTCACTCGCCTGGGCCCAGCTCACCTACAAGACCCTTGACAAATGCACACCACACTGGTCCCAGGGCTCCCTGTGCCGCACATGAAGTCCTGTCCCTGTCCCTGCACGTGAAGCGGGGAGAGGGTCCCTCACAGGTGGGAGCAGTGTGGCTGGGCATTTCCCAGCACAGCCGGCAGCTGCCTTGTGTAGAGCCACCGTGTGCTCTGCGGTTTTGGAAAGTCACTTTTTTTGCCCAGAGGGAGAGCCAGGTATCGGTTCTCAAAACCCGCACGAAGAAATCCACTCACTCGTGCTTCCTGCCGGTGCTGCTGGGGCTGTGGGCGGCCCCTGGCCCCTGGCCCCTGCTGCCCTCCCCAGCCCCCGGCAGCTCCCGGGAGATGCCCGAACACGGGCAGAGCAATGTCAGCCCTGCAGCCCGCAAGCCTGGCTGAGATATTTTGGCGTCATTTGCTGCAGGGGGTGGAGCCATCTTGAATTGACTCAGATCCACAGCTCTTGACGCTTTCTCTCCCGATTACAGCCCAGGCTGCCGCTGCACATTTTTCCTCTGATTTCTTCAGCGTGAGAGCTCCATGCCCTACTTTTCTCAGCAAATAAAGCTCTGCATCCATTTGCCTTTGCTGCTATGAAGCCCCGGCAGCTCTGAGGCTGGCATCTAACTGAAATGCTCACTTCAGGCACTTTGCAGAGGTCCAACGCTCAGCTCAAACAGCCTGGGAGCAATGAATCATTTGGGCAGTGTGGGCTGGGAGATGCAGTGTGCATGTGGGTGAGTGAGCAAGCTAGCAGGGAAGAGGCTCGGCTCACCAAGCCAGCCCAATTACAGGCACCAGGTTCTCAGAAGCACTGCAATGTGCTGCAGGCAGAGGAGGCGCAGCTCCTCTGGAAGACCACCAGCGTCCGGCCAGCTTGCTGCGCTGTTCTGTCTCTATTCCACTTGCACTGCAGCTCCTGCCAGACTTCACTCTGTATAATCGAGGGTGGCTGCACTTCCTAGCAAGAGGCGAGGTATTTGTGTGGTTTACAAGCCCCCTCACCTTCCCCGAGAGGCACAGTGACAATGCATGCTGTTCCTTGGGAGTAATTTCCTAAGTGAAATCTCAGTCCTGGGCGGTGAGTTCCTGCAGCTTCCCATGAAGGGGGACGTAAAGCACGGTGCCCGCAGACCCACACCCGGAGCCCAGCTGAACAAAACCCTCACTGCCTGGGGCCCTGCACAGGAGATGCACTAGAAAATGGAGACGTGTCTCAGGTCTTTCTTGCTCAGGTTCATCTCCAGCAGCTTCACTCCCCACCCGTCACCAGGCTCCCGCCCTGCTCCACAAAGCCGTGCTGCCACCCTGTGGCACTCGAGCTGTGAGGCTTCAAGGACTGGGCCGGGCCAGAACAGCTGTCCTCTGCTGGCCTCTCAGCCAGACCATGCACAATGTCCTTCCAGGCTGGCTACAGCCAAAAATCTCATTCCCCAGCTCCACCTGCCTCAAGATGGAGAAAGAACCATCCAGCTTGTCCTCCTGGATTCATTTTAAGCTGAACCTCGTGAGCTCTCATCAACCTCATACAGCAGCTGGGATGGTGCTAACTGCAGCTTTCCTGAACCTTTCTTTCTGCATGGGACAAGTGTATCCCAGGGGGATCCCACCGCACCCTACGCCTCTCACTGCAAAGCTGGTCCAAAAACACCCTCCAGGGCCCAAAATCTCCATCTTGACACCCAGCGAAGTCATGCCTTGAGCCTGACAGGACACTTGTACCTCTCACCCTCAGGCCTGACCTTGGTGTTTCCGAGGTCCATCTCCTGACCAGCCTCTGCAACCACGCAAACCTGGAGGGCAATTTTCAAGTAACTTCAGTGATCTGGACATTCACCAAGGAGGTGTGAAAGCTGGGTTCAAGACTCCTCTGTCCCAGGACTTGAACGTGCTGCTCCATCTTTGCATGGTAAGGCTCTGTCCCCAGCCATAGGCATTTCTGCCACAAAGGACTCAGCTCTCACCACCAAGGTGATCTGCAATAGGAGGTGTGCAATGGACCTGGGAGCAAGTCAGCAGAGACTGACTGCAGCATTGCGTCTGAAAGGACTGAAGAAAAATGTGGTTTAAAACATCTTTCTCAGCGGTCTTCGTTAATGCAGCAGCTCCACGCAACCACCCTCTGCTCACAGCAGGCAGCATGTCTGCTCCGAAATTCTGTGGGAAGCTGTGCTTTGACCTGCAGTGTGAGTCTGGGCCAGCTCTACAAACCAGAGCAGGACAAAAAGCACATTGCCTTAGTACGCCTGTTGACACTCCCCAACAGCGATGCACTCCCTTTGCTGAAGCCACTTTCCTCCTAAATCAGTCATCTTTCAGGTTTTATCAGTTTTCCAGCATCTGTTTACAGAACACAAGAATCAGGCTTTTCAGCTACAGGATTATTTCAGAGGAAAAAAAAAAAAAAAAAAAAAACTTATTTCACAGAGGTGCTGATCTAGGACTCTGCTCTTGCACAAACCACCTTTGTGATTGGCAGCTGCTGCTGAACTGGAACAAAAATTAGGCAAGCGCCATCTCTCAGGAACAGAAACTATTCAAGCTGAAAGTCCCAACACACTGTGACATCGAGAACTTCACAAATGCTAGACTGGATGGGTGTTTTCACGCCTGCTTGTGGAAGCAACAACAATCCCTCCTCCTATAAGGCCTGGTGCTGCCTCCCAGCCACGCTAGCAATGCGTTCAGCAGGCTCTGGAGGCCACCAAGAGCAGATCCAAGGTCCTTCAAGTCTGCTTCCACATTCATTCTGCAGGACCCTGCAGGCCCAGGGCACTGTGACCTCCATATAACAACCTCCACGTGGAATACTCTACATCACCCTACCTATTCCATCCAGCCATGAGACATATGGGACAAATTGCAAGTCTGCTCACTCCTAGTAATGGACACCCCAATTCAGCCAAGTGCAGGATCCTCCTCTAGAGATGGGAATTGGGTCCATGCTATACAATGGTTGTTGTAGGCTCTGAACTGCACCAGCAGTGTGGCAGGCCCAGCACTGAGTACAAAACCCTTCCTCATACATCTGCACTCAGTGGTAGGTGAAACTTGTGACTGAGAATACAAGATGGACTCAATTCTGACCAAGCACCATGTTTTATTGAAATATTTACAGATGTGTCCCAGCTCTCTTCTTACCCATGGTAATTATAAAATGTTTGTGCATTAACATTAAACACCTCTTTCCCAGTCTCTTTCAAGGATCTAACAGATTTTTATGGTCTTCGTCGTCAGACAGCAGTGTGACTGAGTCCATAGGTATTTCTTGCTGGCTCAGCAAGAAAAGCTGAGCCAGCAAGCTCCCTCTGAGTCCAGGTTCATTTTCCCACATACTACAACTAAAAGGTTTCAGAACAGCGCCCCACATGCCAGTTGCTCCTCCAAACTGCCCAGTGGAGCACCAGGGAATCCTCCACACAGCACAAGAGCCCCTTAGGTTTTTATAGCTGTGTCTCGGGACTTGTAAGCCACACCACGGCTCTTCAGCTCTCGGACGATCCCTGCAGCAAGGAGACAAACACATTTCAGTATTCTCTAGGAGAAGCCCTAAAAAAATCTGATTGCTGTATCATGTAGCCTTCACTGCAGAGATTAAGAACTGAACAATCTTCTTCTCAGTTTCTTCTAACACTTTGTAAACTTCACTGTTAATAGTGAAGTTCCCTCTTCTGATTTAAATGCCTAGACAGAGCTCCCAGACATCAACTCTCACTTTGCTTTGGGAAAGAATTGAGTAGACATTTTGTTTACATTATTTTCTACCTGCAGATGTCTGAATATTATGACCATACTGCATGGGCCAAGCTCTTAATGTAATTCTTAAACCTCTCAGTCATTTCCATGACTTGTCTACACGTTCCACCTTCTCAGTAACCCTGTAAGAAATGACAGCAGAATAGCATCATGTGGTTCAGGATAGCTCTCATCAGCACCACACACCAGGGACAGACAAATGACAGCCTTCAAGGCCCTTGAGTGCAGTCTCTCAGTGGTTCCTGCATTCCCCAGTTCTCTCTCACCTCTGCCTGCGATATGAAGATGCCACACACTCTAACCAAGGCTAAAGAGCATCTCCTACATGTACCCTCTCCTTCTGCCCTGTGCTCCACGTTGTGCTCTGCCTGCAGCTGCATGGAGCACATGCCATCACTTGCTATGTTCCACTTGTTTCAGATGTGTCCAAAGCTGTGCCAGGAGGCTTCAAACCTCATGATGTTCCACCTCTCCCAACACAGACAGCGGAACTCAGGTCAGGGCTTAGGATTCCAGACAAAAGCGTGGCTTTTATACCAGAGATGTGAGATTGTAGTACTCCTAGGAAGGGGCTCAGGTTAGATGTCTGATCAAGGACTGTGGACAGGACAGGGCCTCTTGTCCAAATGGAAAGTATAATCTCTGCTTTATGAAGGTAAGGCCAACTCGCTGCATACTCTGTTTATAAATGAATAAAACCCATCATAGCTTAACAGTGCAGTATTACAATGGAAGGGGTATCCGCTCAACCATCCTTCTCAAGATCATTTTTCAAACAGCACCCTTTTCTGCACAACTCATTTTCATGGACAAACCTTTGTGTTCCCCTGTAGCTGAACAGTTTGAAATGTGCCCACTTTCGGTAGTCATCCTTTAATCACAGTTTATCACTTTGATGCTGTCCAGTATCACAGGTTTTATTCAACAGCATTTTAATATTAACTTCTGGCAGACAGACTGCTGAATGACTCCAGGTAGAAAACCTGTCTACAGAACACCTGAACCCAGCCTCCCATTTAAAGTCTTTTTGCAGTCACCTGGCTAATCCTTTCACCCACATGGTGTGTGCTGTGTTTGTAACACACCGTGTCTACTGAATCCCTAAATGCTGATTTTATCACATATGGCATAATACACTCAAGAGTGTAACTGGCTAATATACAATGCTTAGTATACAGAATAAGCCATCAGTTGCCATCCGTGCAGGAGTGCCTTACACAAGCCGGCAGCATTACCTTGGGGAAGGCGGCCAGTCACAGACACTGCATATACACCCGGCTTGAAGTTACCTGGGGGAAAGAAAACACTGAGATTCTCTGCATGGCAACAGCCAGATGGGCAAAAGCCCCCACCAGCCTCAGCCTGCACAGATGCCCCCTCATCCGGAACAGCAGCCAGAAACCCCTGCAGCAACCCAAAGAACAGCTCCCACTGCCCCAGAGAGGGGTCTGCTGCAGAACAGTTTGCTCCTGTCCAACCCAGGAGGGAGAGACACTCACTGATGCGCTGCCACTTGGAGACCCAGCTGTCCTCCGGGCTCATCATCGCAATGATCCTGTGGGAGAGAGGGGTGTGAGGGAATCTCCCAGCCAAAGTGCCATGGCACTGGGGCTGCCGAGCAGCCCCTGATCACGGCCCCACTCACCCGTCGAAAGAGGAGCTGGTGCAGTCGTAGACCATCTCGCGGTTGCCCTTCATCTGCAGGTAGGCATCGCAGTTGTCGCAGCCGTCGTACTCGAACTGGTCGATGGTCTGAGGGGGACTGAAGCGTCAGCGCAGGGACAGGCCGGGGACAGGAGGGGCTGCAGCCGGCCGGGGAGGGAGGGGAGAGCCGGGCAGCGCCGGCGGGAGCGAGGGAAGCCAGTGCCGGGGCCGAGACGGAGCCCCGGGCCCGGCGGAGCGCGAAGGAGGCCCGGGCAGGCGGAAGAAGGGCCGAGCGGGCGGGCCGGGCCTCGGCCGGCGGAGAGGGGCCCGGGCCGGGACAGGGAGGCCGAGGCGGGGCGGGGGGAGGCGCGGGCGGGGCGGGGGGGGGCTCGGGCCGGGCGCACCTTGACGAGGGAGCAGAGGAGGCAGGCCCGGAGGTGCCGCAGGTCCTTGGGGACGGTCTCCAGCGCCATCCCGCCGCCGCCGCCGCCGCCGCGCAAGCGCAGGACGGGGCCGGGCCGGGCCGGGCCGGGCCTGCCCGTGGCGGCTGCGCCCAGCCGCGGCCCCGCAGGAGGGCGGCAGAGCGCCGCCAGGGAGGGACGGAGGCGGAGAGGCCGCGGGCAGCGCCGCACGCCGGGACCGCGGCCGGGCCGAGAGGAGCGGGGAGGGCGGGCAGAGGCGAGCCCGGGAGCCGCTGAGGGGCCGCGGCCTCGGGCCCGGCGGGAGCCGCCCGCAGCCCAGCGGCGGGGCCGGGCTCTCGGGGAGCCGAGGCCGGGCCGGAGGTCGCGGGAGCTTCGAGGTGCCGGAGGCCCGCTCCGCCTGCTGCAGCCCCGGGGGACGAGGCCTCGCCCCGTGCCCTGACCTCGGCGGTGTTTGCAGCTCCCCGCGCTCGCTGGGCAGCGAGGCTTCACCTGGCCGGCTGCGGCGGCAGCCACGGGTTGTCTGAAACAACTCACTTGCGTGGCGCGGCGAACAGGCGCTTGTTTCCAACACAAACTCGTCTTGGTACAGAACAAAAACACACGAGCAGACATGATACGTGGATAAATATATTAGTAAATAAATATATTTCTGAGCACATCAGCATATTCACACATCTTTGTTTCTATCAGACATAAATACACAGTTCTGCATATATATAAAACCTATTCCGTTTTGGGTCATAATTTATTCTCAAGCCCCAAGAGCTAGGACAGACTCAGAAAAACAAAACTTATATTCACATTTCAAAAGGATCTGAACTTTAGAGAAGGGAGGAACAGAGGCTCTGTGCAGAAATGGAGGAGGTCCAGCCAGCCTAGGCACTCTGCCCACAGCAACCTAACTCGGTGGGGTTGAAGGTCCTGGGAAGAAAGGCATCCCCGAGGAAGGACCGATGGCTTGGTTGTGGATAGAGTGAGTTCAGGATGCTCTGGCTTCCATCAGTTTTCAGCTGGGTCTTTGGACTCAATGAAGGAAAATGAACTGTTTCATTGCAGTGATACTGAAGACATTTAGTGATGGAGCCTAGGGGTACTGACCACTCAAAAGTATCACTTAAGACGTGAGATATGCAGGAACTGAGAGGAACCATTTCCCATTTTCTCAGATGATACTTCTTCTCTTGTAGGCAGCCAAGGATTGTAGTCCATTTACAGAAGAGGATTCAAAAAACACCTTCCTATAGAATTCCTCCCTCTCTTCCCATCTGAGAACCCGCCTAGATAGACCTGCACACTCTCACAGGAAGCCCCATGGAGAGGGCCTAGCATCTGAGATGTCTGTTTTCTGGATGAAAAGTAGCAGCAGAATAAAAATCAGAAAATGAAAACACTTTCAAGTGGGCGTTGCCCTGCACAGCCCAGTAATACTGCAGTAGGGAGTGGAAAGGGTTTGCTAGTACTGACCACTTTCTCCAGTAACCTTGGGACTTGCTGCAGACTCAAGAGTTCTCCTTTTTTAAGGATAAAGAAGAAAAGAGAAAAAGTACTTTTAGACTGCCAACTAGACACTCATTCCTTTGAGGCAGTGAAATGCATCCCTGGAGGCTCTCAGCCTTCCTGACTCCTAAAGAAACCAGTGTGAGCACCCTGACTTCAAGACACCCCCCTCTTTAAAGTCACCTTGAGCCCTCTAGATGGCCAAGGATGTAGGGAGCTGGTTGAGAGGAGCCATGTGCCACATACACAGAAAGTTGAACCGGGAGAATCTAGACCCTCTCCTGGCTTTATTATTATTATTGTTATTTTTTTTTCCCTCTAGTTTAAGACAGACTTTCTTGCAAGGGATAAAACAAGAAGAGACCGAAAGGGTTAGAGTATAATTCTGCTGTTTTTTTTTTTTTTTTTTTTTTTTTTTTAATGTGACAAATTCAGCTTTTCTCTAGACTCAGAGGTCCTGCAGTGGGTTGATCACAGGAGACAAGAAAATGAACACCAGCAAAGCAAAGGAATAAAGTTATGTTTAAAACAGTGTTATTGGTTGACTTTTAATAACATCATGTTAGTGACTGCCAGCTGGGACAAAGATGCCTTTTTCAAAGATTAAGGGCAGCAAGCCCCGTAGAAACCTTCATCAGAAATGAAGGAAGGCAGAGGCATGATTAGTCTGAACTGGGACTGCCTAACCATTGCACTCCTGGCCTGGGGAAGAGGCTGCTGCTTCACAGGAAGATACAGAAAACTTACCACAGAGCAGATGGGGGGAATGTTTATCCCTATAGCAGGTTTCAGAAGTTACCTTCAGCTCCCTTGCCAATGTTTTGTTAACTCTGAAAACTTGAGATAGTCTTGGTGCCCTACAAACGTGCACTCCACATGGGAATCTGGCTAATTCTTTGGCCTGAATGATCCTTCAAGGCAATGAACTCCACAGTCTCATTCCCTGCTGCAGGAAAACTGTTTATCTTTTGAATTTGCCAGACTTTATTTTACTTGTATGTCTCCAAATTATGAGGCATAGGAAACAAGAATTGGGAATATTCCAAAACCATACCACAAATGGGGTAAGAAGGGAGTAAGTCCAGAGCCTAGAAATTTCTCAGGTTTTCTCCACCATCAAAATGCTAGAAAAGGCAAAAGGGTATTTTGAAAAACTCCTTTGCAAGATCATTTCAAGCATCTCACAGAAATACAAAGATAACGCTGGGTGATAGATGGGGCTCTGCTCTGCATTTCTTACAGATGCTTTTGCTGGGACTTTTTGCTCTGTCTTGGGGAAATGAGAGAGGAAGGAGAGAAGCAGGAGTCGAGTCATGTGAACTCAGGGACTTTCCATGACTCCTGTGATGGGGGCATCTCAAGTTTGAAGTATGCTCAAAAATGTAAGCTCTTAACAGGGCTGGCTACCACACCTATTTTGAGGATAGCTGAAGTTACAGGTTGAATGAGAGACTTGTTCACATTACCCAATGACAGGGTGGATTCTTTGCAATGGAGAAAACATGACCCAGCTCTTTCTCAGAAATGGCCATTGTCCCTGCATCTTCACCTCTACCACTGCTGGCAAAATGCAGCAGATGGCTGAGGGACAACAAAGTCATCAAAAGTGGTGAGAGATATTGGTTTCCAATGAAGTCAGAAGAAGCACCTTGCAGGGCAGACCTGAGTGCTGAGATGGAGAACAGCTTGTTGCTGTGTCTGAGATAAAAGTGGAAAAGTTAAATGAAGAAGTCTGGCTTTGACCTAAGAGAGCAAATGAAGTCAAGAGCTAAGGGGCCACAGAAAGTAATTTCTGCAGCTTTTGGTCTTGAAGACTTGTTTATTTTTGAAGTGTTTAGCAAAACCTTCTGTGGCATCAACATGCCAAAATAGCAGCTTGCACTCACTCCGCGAGCTCTCCAGCTGGTGACTCCCAGAACTGGTCTCTGAGCAAGCTAGCCCATGCAGACAGATGCTGCTGGATGAAGACAGGCTGCTTGTGCCTTCGAAGGAGAAGACCTGAAGAACACAACTCTGCATTTGTGTGACCACTGCAACATGGAAAACATGAGGAGACCACAAGCATCACATTGCTTATGTGCAGTCTGCATCACAGTGTGGGCCTTGCAGATCAGGGCTGGTTATTATGCTTCCTGTGCAGAGACCAAGATGTGAGCTCCACTACGGCTGGTATGCTGAACATCTTTGTTCACTTCAGCTCTCCCGTAAGCAAATTAGCCAGTGTCTTATTAAACTGAGTGTTCATGGACATCCTGGACCTCCTCTTCAGATCCTGCATTCAGAAAAACAAAACAAAACAAAACAAAACAACAAAAAAAAAGTGTAAGCTACAGCAAGCTGAATGCTTCGGGACCTTGCACTGCTGGGACCTCAACTATTGCAATAGGGAGATTGGATTCTGCAGTGAAAGCCACAAAGTTTCTCTCAGTATTTTTGAGGGGCTTTTCTACCCCCTCTACAATCAGGTTATGTCAATGCACAATAAAACGTAAGGATAAGGCATCAAACTCATACTTGAATATTCAGAAAATACAGGCTAAGGATATGGCAAATCTCAGGATTCATATTCCTACTAGATATTTTCTTTTAAGGCTTTTTGATGTTTGCTCTTGAAGGAAAATCTATACAGCCTTTTTAAAAAATGATTAGCACCAAAACATAACACTGGTTCATATTCACACAGTGCCACGGCATCACACTCCAGGCACAGGGGACAACAACAAAAGAAACTCCAGACAACAGAAGGAGACTGTAAGAGAGGTGTGCATGCAAGAATGGTATGGCACGTGCATTTCATGGTGTTCAGAGGTTGCACAAATTGTTTCAGAGTCTCAAAAGAGCCAAACCCAATGACTTGTTGTTGGCCACTAATGCCAGTCCTCTGTGGCCAGCCAGCAAGGTCTGTAGTTCATGCTCCTCACCAGCCGCCCTCGCCTGGTGAACTACTGACAGGCAAGTGTTGAGTAGATTGCATTGAAACATTCGAGTAAGGGCTGCCTAGAAACTGTGCACCCTCAGTTACTGCTTCAAATAGTCTTTTTCTCTCTAATGTGGCTGAGTGTTGTGCATGCACCATGTTCCCTTTCCCAGATGTCTCTCAAGCCTCTCACACAGAGTAAGCATAGCCCAGTAAATGCATACATGCATTATTTTTCACATTCCCTTTTCCTGAATGTTCCTGAGATCAAAGAGAACCAAATGCCCATATAGCTATTCACAGAGAGCAATTCAAAACGTCTTTTCAAAACAGTCACAGCAAAGTCTTGTTCATTACAAATTGCAAGCTGTAGGAACAAAACCTCTGCAAATTAAATATATGGGAAGAAAACAACTAAAGGGGAATCTGCTTTGAAAATGTAGCTAACAGATGTGGGAAAATGAATGGACAGACACAGCATTATATGTATATATATGTATGTGTGCAGGTCATGGCTAAAGTACCAGAAGGCAGAGTTTGAGAGTATCTGGCACTTGTGATTTGTGTAGCCAGTATGCTGAATAAGCTGTTGCCAGCTGCTTCTCATGTACACTGGCTTATGTGCAATGCAGAAGAGTCTGTATAGCTTTGATTGCCCTGTGATCATCAGAAGTCCTGAGCCTCAAAGAGGGTTATTAAAGTATTTTCTGAAAACTGTGTTTGTGTGTGTGAATGTCAATACAAACCAAAAGAAAAGTTAAAAAAAGTGTTGAATCTAGAGATAGGTGAGAGATCCCCAGCTGCTGTGCTGGCTGTGGAGAACCGCACAGAGCAATGGCCTGAAGGAGCACACCTTGCTGATACAACAGAAATCTTGTTCTTTGGGTATTAACTTGTAATGGTGGTCTTTCCCTGCCCCTAATCCCTTTCGCCTTCTCTAGCAAAGATCAAAGACGTGACATGAAAGGGAATAGCTGAGAAGACAAGCAGGAGCTGGGGGAGAGAGGGAGGATGCTGACAGCATGCTGCAGGAGATGAGATTTCCCAGAGAGAGAAAGCAAGAGGTTTCATTCTGCGCAGGGAGTAATGCAGCTGTTCTGGGATGAGATCCTTGCATGCTGGGGTGGTGTAGGAAGCCATCTAGATGTAATTCATTGCTAGTTGTCTGACTTCTCTTAAAAAGAGCCTTTCAGTGCTGCTTGAGGATTGATTCTTCGTTTAAACTAGTCAGAGCTGTAAGTCCTTGGCATAGTCTCCCAGGCAAGAAAAGTGTGGATGTATCTTTATGCAAAACCCACCAAGAAAAGCTGTATAAACTCCAGGGTTATGCAAGCATCTTTGGGGCCATTGCAGGCACCCTGGTGATGTCTGCAGACAGCATTATTCCCCATGATGCCAGTGCGTGGTACTGCCTGGGAAAGGGGAGTTTCTACAGGGGCTGCGATTCAGCCTTACCAAGCTTCAGCCTCACCTTGCAGCTGGGCGAGGTAAGCACATACCTGGAGGGTGCCACATCCCACAGGAGCACTGTCAGCTTCTGGAAACCCTGGTTTAGGGACTTCCTGAGCCAGAGATTGTATTTGCATCTCTGCATTTGATAGCTCTTGATCTAGGCTCTTGAACCCATTTTACTTCTGGCATGTACATCCTCTGGGCAATGAACATCACAGTTTCTCTATGCCATGTGTTACTTTACTGGGTGTTTTAAAGCTTGTTTCCCATTTGATGCCACTACTTATTTTGTTATAAGAAACAGTGTCTCTTAGCTGTGTTCTCCCCTGCTCTATCTGATTTTGTATCCTCTGTTTCATATCCTTTGCTAGTCATCATTTTCTCAAATGAAAGTCTCTATATTCAGCTTTCTCAAAAAAGCCTTAGCATTGTGACTGTACTCGATCCTCCTGTACTTCTCCCAGGTCTACTACATCCTTTTGGGAGAAGTGGTGATGGGTGGTGCATTCTAGCTCTGAAAGCACTACAGATTCATGCAGTTGCATGATGGCACTTTCTGCTTGTCCTGTACTTGTTCCCAGCTAGCTCGTAATAATCACCCGACTTGTTGACCGAACTACTAACAGCAAGTCCAGGATGCAGTTTTTCTGAGTTAGCTGAGAAGGGCCCATCACTGTGTGTAGGCATTTAGAAGCAGCTCTGCTTGTGTGTGGCATTTTATGTTATGGAATTTCACCCACCACTTTATTGCCCAATAACTCAGCAACAGGAGATCCTTCTGTAGCACTTTGTAACCAGTTTTAAAGCTGACAATCCTGGAGGATTTTGTCTTCTTAAAACTTTGTTATCTCCTCTCTGTGCCCAGAATATTTATGAGCTTGCTGAAAGGTGCTGACAGCTGGAGAACTCCACTTCCCTCCCTTTCCGAGTAACTTTCCTCCATTAAGACTGATCTGCACTTTGTCTCCTATTTTTTAGCCAGTTATTTACCTATGAAAGCACCTTCCCTTTTATCCTTTGAGAGCTTCATTCCCTTAAAAGATCTGGGAGGCGTTATCTCTCTACAAAAGCTGTGTTGCCTCCTCCCCTGGGTTTCACATTTAGCCATGTGTCTACAAGTCAGACCCTGTATTTGAACTTTTAACAATTTGCTTGCCAGGAAAGTCAGGCTCATCGTTCTGTTCCTTCAGCTATTTCAAGCTGATACTGCCCTCAGCTCTTTCTTCTGGGTCTGGGCACGGGTAACAGATTACAGTCCACATTTTTGGTTTAGCAGTTTTGTATTTGAGCCCCTGCAGAATGCCCAGGTGAATAATCAATAACCCTGGCAATTTGTTACTGTTCACTTTACTGATTTGTTTCAGAAATGCTCATACTGATGACTTGATCTGTGTGGGATCCTCTAACCCATGCCCTGAATAGAGACGTGCCAGGGTGAGAACTTCCTCAAGCACTTCCCTGCTGATTACTGATACAGCAAATTCATTTTGCTCCTCTACTTTGCTGTTAACAACCCTTGAACATCCCTCTTAGGCCTGTCTTACTCTCTGGACCTGCAGAGCCTCTGGCAGGCTTCTTTCTTGTGATGGAGCTGAAAATGCTTGCACCAGTAGTCATTCTGTTTTTCACAAGTTGTTCACAGAAGTCTTTCCCGGCCTGCCTCACCATGGCTCTGCACTTAGCTTTACATCCAACTCTCTTCTGATTTCTTGTCTGGCAACACCTTCACTTTTGAAGAATGGCTTATTGCTTCTAATTGCTCTCTCTGCTCTGCTGCCCCACCAAGCCTTTTCTGGGGCCTTTTTGTGGTTGGTGATATGTATGACTCTGGGCTTCTGGTACTGCATCTTTAAACGATCCCTGTGCCCAAAAGCATCTTTTCTTTTGACTGCTTCTTTCACTATTATTTTAAGAAGAGTCTCATGTTTATATACAGACTTGTTTGCAGACTGTGCTAATGCACTGTATTATAACCCAAATTCCATAGTGTTTCTACTTAGGTACAATTGGGGATTTTGTGTTACTTGTCATGGGACTTTATACTCTCCTTAATACACAGTGTCCCTCCTGTGCCCCAGAAAAGGCATACTCTTGTCTGTAATTTCACATGGAAATTGCAGAGTGCCACCGTGTTTTTGTTGTTGTTTACAATTCTTCTGAAAAGTTCATGTCAAAAATTTCATATAAAACTAGGCTTTCTGATTCATCCACTTACATTTTTAACCTTGCAACACTTACTTATCTAGAGGCATACATGCATTTCTCTTTGGACTCCTTGTCTATATTTTGTGTGTCCCATTTAAACAGGACTGTCTATTGGGATTGTTCTTTGCTGTTTTTACCAGTTCTCCACTGATCTTTGTGCAGTGACTTTGTAAGATAAAGTACTGATGTGATCAGAGCTTTAAAAGTTGTGTCATTACAAGCAACATGTTTTCAGCTTGATGGCTTTTCCATATAACCCCTGCACAAGCTTCTGCTCTCTGAAACTTTTACTAGTTCCTAATAAAGTAAAATCTATTATTTTATAAATCTTATAAGGAAATTTTGACTCTCTGTCTGTTCCTGAAAGCACCACAGAAGCTACTACAGCGAAACAGACTTAGAGTGACACTGCTTTAAAACACAGCAGTTCTTTGGGCTCCTGGCAAAAATGAGGTAAGAGGGACCAGAGGCTTCCTGAATGGACATGCTTTGAAAGTCACGCTGGTGCTGGCTCTGGGCAAGTGTCAAGTGCCTTCCCCATTGCACCATCAGGATGGGCACAAATCTGGGCCTCTGGGACAATCCACAAAGCAACAGAGGCATCGCAGCATGTACCTCTGCAATGCCTTGGAGCCCCATGTTAGAACTGTGAAGCCCAAGCAGCAGGTCCCCTGGGCCAGCGAGTGCCCCAGGGGGATCCCTGCTCCCTCCTTCCCTCCAGGCTGGAGGGACACACCTTCCCTCCTCCACCTCCAGGGTGTCCCCAGCACAGATCCTCCCAGTGTGGGGGTCACAGGCAGGGAGGAGCACAGACCAGGGGAGAATAAAACATAGGCTATAAAACATCACAAAATTTAGACAGAGGGAAGGGAAGGGAAGGGAAGGGAAGGGAAGGGAAGGGAAGGGAAGGGAAGGGAAGGGAAGGGAAGGGAAGGGAAGGGAAGGGAAGGGAAGGGAAGGGAAGGGAAGGGAAGGGAAGGGAAGGGAAGGGAAGGGAAGGGAAGGGAAGGGAAGGGAAGGGAAGGGAAGGGAAGGGAAGGGAAGGGAAGGGAAGGGAAGGGAAGGGAAGGGAAGGGAAGGGAAGGGAAGGGAAGGGAAGGGAAGGGAAGGGAAGGGAAGGGAAGGGAAGGGAAGGGAAGGGAAGGGAAGGGAAGGGGCACTGCTTAAAACATGAGTTTTATCACAAAGAGTACCAAAACCTGGCAGTACATCACACATTTCCTACAAAGGACACACAACAGTAGCCACCAAAGCCAGTGCATGGTGTTGCACAAGCCTGGCACCTCCATTTCTAAATCTGTCCATTCCTGTGTCTGCTCTTTTGCTCATACACTTCTTCTATAGAGAGAAGTTAAGAGCAGGCAAGCCAATATAGGGATCCTGTTTCTCATGGTACAAAATATATAAGAATGAAGAAATGACAGTTGCACCTATACCCCTGAAACTTCAGGGTGCAGTCACAGAACACAGCACCACGAGGCACATCCCACCATGTGCTTATGGTGTCAGCCTCCAGGCAACATGGAGATGCGAGGTAGCCACACCACACTAGGGAACAGTCACCCCAATGGGTGGCAGCTGGGCTCCTCTTTCAGCAGTTTCCTGGGCCACAGCCTGCCAGGGAAGCCCAGACACTGCTGCAGCCCATAGGGAGGGTGGCAGTGGGTGGCAAAGCCCTGCACTGTCACAGACAGCAGCAAGGTGTGACGTGCTTCCTTGCACTGTACTCTTCCACAGCCACATCTGGAAGAAGCGCCAGCTGCCCTGAGACCTGGATGGAAAGATTGGTGTGTCCTGGTGGCAGCCAATTCTTGCGTGTCCTGGCCATGGTGGGCTGGTGGACGAGGCCATTCACGCTGCACAGGACACTCCCTGTGAGAGGGACATGGAGCAACCCTGGGAGCTGTTTTGGTCCCCCCTTGCTCATGGCTCCTTTGGCCCCAGGTGTGGCACTGCCTCCCCAGATATTGTCCCTTCCCAGCCAGCACCTGGGCTGGGGACAGAGAGGTCCATGCTGAGTCACACCGGTCCCTCGGCTTTGTTTTGCAGTGGGAGCTCACACCAGCTCCTGAGCAACCTGCCACTGTGCTGCGGTCCTGGCAGAGCTGTTTCCTGAGGATATCGCCACACACCGTCTCCAGCTCAGGGCGCATCAGCCCTCAGAGCTACCAGCAAATTGGAGAGACATCCCTGTGCTGCTGCCTCTGTGTCTCTTGAAGTGGCAGCCTCCCTCCAGGCCCTTTGAACAAACTCCCCCATCACCTGCAGAGCCAGGCTCTTCTGCGCCTGGGAAAAACCTGTTCCTGGGAGCCTGGGAGCCCAGCGTGCCGCAGGCACTGCGCCCATCCGGCCTTTCCCCCTGCCCTGATGCCTCCTTGCAGGCACGGCACAACCAGGAGCCTGGGCGTGGTGTTGGGCTGGATAGACAAGCATGGGGAGGAAGTTATTATCTCTGTGGTACAATGGGCATGGTGAGTCACGAGTTTAAGGCCGGCATTTTAACAGAAATTAGGCAGCCAGATCTGTATTCGGTACCTAAATCAAAATGATTTGCCTCAGGACCTGCAGTGAGTCAGTGGCAGGGTGAGGAAGGGAGCCAGGTGCTGCTCTGCTGCCAGCACCTGGCCTTGCTAACTTGCAGGCTGCTATTTGCAGAGTCCAAGAGAGCAAGGCTTGCGAGCTAAACCTGGGCTGGCTCTTTCAAATGTTCTGGTATTTTCCCTCTCACAGAGAGAGCCAGAACTGACGTACAGGCAAAAGGCCAAATCTTAATTACACCTAATTTTCAGAAGACACTAAAAAGTAACTCCCACACATCAGAGGCAGGTGAGACAGGAGGGATGTGCAAATCCATAAACTCATTTAGTCTGTTCCTCTACTACATCCGGCCATGCACACTCATTTCCTTGTTGAGTCCAGCAGGCTGGGGTTAACTGTATCAACTAAGCCCACTAAGCCTTAACAATAATGACTTTGCCACTAGGACATCCAGACTGCGGTAAGGATACTTAGAATTGTGGTTCCACCCTTTCCTTTGTGAGATAATCCAGTGGCTAGAGACCCCCTAAACAGCTTCCTTATTTCTCACTTGTATTACTTTAGGATGAGATTGCAGGGTTTGGTGCACTCAGCTGATGTATTAACACATGCTAATTGTTCAGGCCATCATCTCAGGACAGGTAAGCTCTGAAAAACTTCTGTCACCAGTGGTCCTGTAGGAGAGCCCACCATTAAGGTGCAAATGTCTACCAGCACCCAGAGCAGCCTCATGCCCATCCTGCAGCAAACCACCTCCACTCACCTGCCTGCTGAAAGAAGAGGCCAATACCAGACTTACCCTGACTACACTGCTGCGGTGGGCAGTGCAGGCGAAGACTCAGATTGTGCTTTGCTGTGCCCATCCCTGAGAAACCAGCAGGAACTGTGTGGTTTCCCTCCCATCCTGACATCCCCTCTTCCTGCTTTTTCAGCTCTGAGCTAGACTGTGGCACTAAACACTTCCAAAGTGGCCGAGCACCCAAGCTGCAGGGCAAGGAAGCGCTTGGGATCAGGGGCTGGACTTCAGGGGAGCAGCGGTGGCCAGTGGGGTGGCCATGAGAAATGTGAGTGTCACAGGCTTTGGGCAAGGCTGAGTCCTCAGGCAGGAGAGAGGGGTCGGGTTCCAGGGGACATTTCCTTTTCCTTCTGTGGTGACGACTCTGTAAGGTGTGTCTCTGCAGCAGCAGGACAGGGGACGTGCCTGCTGCTCCTGATTGTCTGGTGGCATCTAGACTGAAGTCCAACCTGTTTAGAGAAGCAGAGGGGACATGTGGGGGCTCCCGGCCTTGCTGGGAACAGGCTGTCTGTCCTGCTGGAGGTGCCTCCTGTAACACCGTGCTGCCTTCCACAGGCTGCTGACAATGATGGCTCTTCTCAGCTCTCTTTTGCATCCGAGCACCGTGGAAGCCAACCTTGGTCCCAGAGTACCGGGACTTGCGCTGCCCAGGCCCTTGGCCGGCCCGCCCAGGAGGGCACTCTGCGTCCCGTCTGTAGTGGTGGTGCTGGTGGTGGTGGTAGTGGACATGGCTGAGCACCTGGGCCTTGGATGGAGCAGCACCCCCAGGCACCACCAGGTCCAAGGACCTGGGCCGCGTCTCCCTTGGTGGCCGCTGCCGCTCCTGCCCGTTGTCTGTGGCGGGCCCCTCTGAGCTGCAGTACACAAACGGGTCATAGTCACTGCTGAGGGAGCTGCGGAACGTGGAGCAGCTGCCATGGATGCCCTGCAGACTGACGTCTGTGCAGTTCAACATGGAGTCGCTGGAGGAACCGTGGCAGGGCCCCGAGCTGGAGTCACTGCCCGGCCCATCTGCCAGGTACCCACTGTGCTCCGTGAGATAGCTCTCCCCGGAGCCGCTGCTGTTGTGCTGGTGTCCATGGCCAGCCCCTCGGCGCAGGGCAGGTGCCCGGTGCTGCCGCTGTGCCAGGGCTGCCTTGAGTCCCAGGCAGGGGGGCTGGGGCTGCAGGGGGCACATCCTATGGGGTGTCGGAGGCTGCCCACATGCTGTGGGGCTCGGATGCTGCTGGCCCTGCAAGCCAGGGACCAGGGGGGATGGGTGGCTGCAGGCAGGCAGAGAGGTGGCTGGCCTGTAGGGCATGTAGTGGATGGTGCTGAAATCCAGCTGGGAGAGCTCCGGAGAGTGGAAGAAAGGGTTGCCATGGGCTGGCTCTGGGGGGAAGCTCCTGAGGTTTCTCTGAGGGTAGGCATGTGGGAGGTGGTAAAGGGCATGTCCTGGGTGCTGGCGGAAAAGGTGCAGTCGCCGTCCAGGCTCCATGTCCCGAGGGGCCAACCTGGAGCCTGCCACTGGGGCCTGGTCAACCGAGTCTCGGGCTGAGAAGAGAGAAGGTAGTATTCAGCATATGTCCTGTGGCCCAGATACAGTTGGCCTGGCACTTGCGAGTCTCTACTACATACCCACGTCCTGTCTGTGTCCTCATGGCTGCCAGCAAATTGTCCTGCACCCTCTTTGGTGCCCCAGTCCCCAGCCCTCACCTCCCTTCCCCATAGGTCTTGAGACTGGCTCTGATCCTGCCCCAGCCCAGCACCTCACTGTGCACCACTGGGATGGGGGCTTTTACACACAGAGATCCCCCACACCTCCATGCACTCACCACCCCATATACCCATATGCACAGAGACACGTTCCCATGATGCACCCACTGCATCACCCAAGGGTATGTAGTCCCCCTGAACCAGAAAATGCTGTGTCTGAGCCCTACCAAGAATATTGAACATGCAAAGTGGACACGTGTGGTGTTGCTGCAGCCAGGGGTCAACACACTCCCGGTGAAACTCATGGGAGCACGAGATGATCCGCAGTTCCTAAAGAGAAACAGGGAGAGAAGGCTGAATGAGAACCATGTCCCAGGAGCTGAGCATAGGGAGGGGGGCTCTTGATGCTCCAGAAAGTGAGACTTGAAGGATGGAGACATCTAACAGTGAGCCACCTGCTGCCCAGCTTTGCACAGAGGAGGCTGCATGCAGCTTTGGGGGGTGATGCCTGGGATTGGTGCTAGTCCTCAGGGTAAAGGGGTATTATGGGCTGACTGTTTTGGAGAAGCAAACCCCACTTTTGCCCCATTGTTTCAACATGGACACATCAGGGGCATTTTATCCTTCAGTGACAGCTGGAGACCCGTCTGTAGGGAACTGGAATCTGCAAGCAGGGCCACTGCTTTTTGGCCAAGGGGCAGGCAGATATCCATCAGTGATGGCCCCTTCCCAACTTTCAGGAGCTGCTGAAGGAAAACGCCCAAGGTCCCCCAACCTCTGCCAAGCTGCTCAGCTCCTTCTGCAGCTCTGCCTGCCCACAGCCAAGCAGCTCAGAGCTGATGCTCACTAGCAGCCACGCCTGCAGCCTACCTGGCCCTCGCTGAACTCCTCCAGGCAAATAGCACAGACTGGGGCTGAGCTGCAACTGCTGGCGGAGTCCCACCGTGACGCCTGCCGGCACCTGGCCTGGTAGTTGCGTGTGGCCAGCTGCCCGATGGCCTGCATGGTCTGCTGCTGCAAGGAGTCCTGACAGAAAGAAAGGAGGCTTTCATGAGAGGGTCAACCTTGTGTTGTCATGTTCCTTGAGGCTCTTCCACTTTTCAAAATGGGATTATTGGGGATTTGAGAACAATACTCATTTCCAGAGGCGACTCTTTGCCTAACCTGGCATAGCCAGAGGGGGCTTTGACACCAGCAAGAAACGTCTGGCACTGGCCATTCAAAACCACTCAGCAGTTCCGGATTTTATGTCTTTCTATTGGAAAAAACAGGGTATTTTCAAATCTGGAGATACATATAACTCTGTAAAGACTTTTATTTAATTAGTTTCTATTAAAATACTAAATCTTCTACAGGTAACACTGTTAAAATCAAGAGCTTGCAGGCCAACTTCGCAGCTTTAGGTGCTGAGACAAGCTCTGAAAGGTGTAGGGAGTGTGGCAGGCTGCTATGCTCATGGGGTGGTGGGAGGAGAGTGAGGCCACTGCACAAGGGATGCTCCACATACCCTTGGCATGCACCTGCCTTGTCTCCAGGTCACAGAGGCACTTTTCTTCCCCCAAACTGGGTTTGTGGCTACCATTGTTGTGTTTCTGCTTCCTCAGACACATCTGATCCATGGGATGCTTACCTGAGTCCTGTTCAGCTGGCACTTTGTGCGGACAACAAAAATCAAAATGATGACAACAACAGTGCTGACCACCGTGAGAAGAATCCATACATCGTAGTCTGGCTGATGGATAAAACAGAAAATAGATTACTCTTGTGTGGCAGAGGTGGGAATTAGAGGATAAGCAGGGGAATTCAGATCTCTTCCTGACCATCGGCCTTTGAATGCATCAACTCTGATTCCTTGCTCTTTACAGCTGAAAGAAAAAGGGTTCAGACTTTTCTGCACACTTTGGCAGGAACGGATTTTTTGTTTTGCAGCACCTCAGCTCACTATAGGCTGCGGTCTAAGGTAGCACAAGATAAGAAAATCAAGGCTCAGTCTCATATAAAATGATAGGAAATCCTCTCACCTCACTCATGATCTTTAAGCAAAAGGAACTAAATAAGCTGAAAGAGCTTCTGAGCATTTATTTGCAGCAAAGCATCTGAATGATGCAGATAAGCAGAATGGCTCTGCAGAGCTCCTGCAAAGGGCTGTGATCTCTGTCCATCGGGAGGAAAACCCAGCAGCTTTAGAAAAGTCCTTGGGAGAGAGGATACAGAAGACAGTGGAATGGTGTGTGTCTCACCCAAGCTGGTGGCTCCTTGACCTCTATCTTCACATGGGCCTCTCTGTTCTTGTTCACGACACCCATGAGCAGCTCAGCATCATGGCCCCTGATCAGAACCACAGGCTGACTCAGCCCTCTGGGCTTTCTCAGCTGTAAAGAAACAAACATTGTGAGAGATGGTCCAGAACAGCCTGAAACAAGGACTATCCCAGCTCCCCGGGCACATCTGGTTCCTCCCAATACGTCTTGTAAACACTTCAGAGAGTAAGACTGCTCCCCCAGATTGCACTATCCCTCTGTGAGGGAATCAGATGGAATCTTTCACCAACTCTTCAGAACAGCTTTCGTTATTTCCTTCAATAGTGTCTCCTCCTCATGTACAACTGGACACTTTGTTCAGTGTTGTTCATGCTCCTCTTTGAAGCCCCACTGCAAAAGTCCTTGGTCTCTCCTCTCCCATGTGGCAGCTGCCAACAGCACCACTGAGTGCTGCCTTTGTTGCAGAAATACTTCACCTCCTTTTCCTGTGAGATACATCAGAGTCTCCCCTCTCCTCCCTCTGTGATCTACAGGACATTGTTTGTTTCTGACCATACCTTTTTCCACCATAGACATATAGTCTAGGCAGCCTCGCACAAGCAGGCTCAGCAAGTCCATGTGTTCTCTCTTCCACATTGACCTGAACTGGGGTGGCCACCCGACCCAATATGCATACTTCCCATATGCATACTGAGCAACCTCAGCATTGCCTCATGAGCCTTCACCTGCTTCCACATTTCTCTGGCATTAGAAATTAAGTGCATGAAAAAAACACAAGGGATGGATCCAGTGACCAGGAATCAAACCAGAGTTTTGCTGATCTCAGGAACCAGCTCTCCTATCTGTCCTCTTATCTAGGGCTGGATGTTTTTCATTATACCTTGATTATTCCAACGAGGAACCTAGTCCCCTCCAGAGATTAGCAATGGTGGTGGAAGGTATCTCTGGAAGTCTATAGGCCAATGCCTAACTTGTAGCAGGATTATCACAAACAGCATACCAGGGTGGCCAGGACTTTTGCTTGAAAACTTGAGAAATCACCTTTCCTCTAGATAACAACAGGGCTGTCCCTACCAGATGGGCCCTGTTAATCTGTGACTTCCCACAAGGAAGCATCCAGCTCCTGGAAGAAACATTCAATTGACCAGACGATGTTCTTTAAGAGCAGCAAGGTGCTGTTCACAAGCTGCTGCCTTGCTTGTTCTGCCTGCTGATCCGGAGGCTCACCAAGGGACGAGCAAAAGAGAAAAGTACTGTCCATGAGCATGGACAAGCTGTGTAAGAGTTAACACTCAAATCCAACTTGCATTATCTTCCTGGGACATCCCACTGGATGTTGGTGGCTGGTAGGTCCTGACCTGTGCACATTTAGGGATGTGACAGGGGCACTGCAATTTGTTTGGTAATATCAGTGAGGTCTGTACCTGATCAGCAGCGCTTTCATCATCGGTAATGTCAAAAAGGATAGCACGGGCTCCACGTTCCCCTGCCAGCTTTGCCTGTCCAAAAGAACAGAAGCTTGAGTAGACATTTTATATTTTACATCTATATTAACATCTACCATTTGGATATGCATTTGCCTCCCTGGCTCTTCACAGGAGAAAGAAACACCTGCTGCTTAGACTGACAAAATAGCTTACACCCTCATTTCTGATTTGTGTTGAGCTGCAGTGAAACCAGTGTCTGCTCTTGCTACAGCTCTAGCACTCATGGAAGGTTTCCCCACACAGTTTCAGACACAAATTTGTTGGTGTGCTTGCAGTCACAGAAACCCATAAACCTAGACACCAAATCCCCTGCATGTCTGTGCCATGGGCCCCTTTGCTTCAGAGCTGGGTTGTTGGGAAGATCTGCAGCTCCATTAGCACTGCTCACTGCTAGACAAGCCTCCTGTCCCAGGAGAGCAGGGACTGCCACAGGTCCCCAGCTCCCACTGCAGCTGCACCAGCTGGGGGCTGTCTATAGGACCAACTCTCATATACATTGCTCTCTCTGATCCCTGGTCCCCACATTCATCAGGGAGACGTGATCCCTGGGATGCAGGTCTAGGATTAGGAGTAGGATCAACCCTGCTGTGCTCCTCACAGCCCACCTCATCGTTGCAGCAGTCTGATGAGGACAGCTTTGAGGCCCACCCAAGTGAGTGTAAATACCATCCTGGTGAGGTCAAAGCACACCAAAGAACCTCTTGTGGTCACCCACATTCTCCCACTGAGCCCTTCGAGCCCTTAAGGTAAGCAGAGGCAGCCTCTTGTGAAAGGGAGACAGGAACGTGAACAAAGTGCAGGGCTGGGCTGCTGTTACTCATGCGGAGTGCTTTGATTTGTGCGTCCCGAGCGCCTGTGCAAACAGGGATCTGCTGTAGCTGCTGCAGCAGTTTGCCCACTGCATTGCCAAACTCCAGCTCTGGGGGCAGAGGTCAGTGCTGCAGCTTCCCAGCTGCAATATCAAAAGCGGTGCGCTGGGAAGGACAGGGTGAGCAGCAGCCTCCGTGCTCATCAGGGAGGAGCTGGGGGCCAGGGTCAGGTGCTGTTTTGGGGGACAGGGACAGGGACAGTGATGGGAATGGAGGTGCAGATGGTGGGGAAGACTGGGGAGCTCCAGGAGGTAGGGCTGAGGGCTCTGAGTCATTGATGGGATTGGACACTCCTGGGTTTGGTAGAACAGATAGGAAAGATGGAAAAGTGGGATTAGAGGCTCAGGGCAGGGATCAGAGACTGGGGTCCTGCCTGGGATGAAAGAAACCTCAGCGTTTGCCAGCACCAAGGAACAAACAGGACTTTCAAGTAGTAACTTCCACCCATGGGAGCCAGTCAAGCTTTGATCAACAATGAAGAGCTCTACAAAGATTTTATCCTGCCAAAGACACTGATGATGGGAAAACAAACAACTGAGACTGGACAAGCGATTCTTCACAACATCTTACAGACTCCTGTTGCAAAGAACACAACCTGGTATTCACAACCTGCTTGCTGCAAGCATTTTCTGAGTGCTTGCTGTCTCTGTGACAGATCTCTTCAGCCACATGGCATAGCTACCCTTGCTCTTTGAGGACTGAAACACTTTCAGTGCAGATCTGCATTTGCACAGTGATTTAGGAGATTCCAGCAGTCTGTCAACCAGACTAGCAATCAATGTTTCACTTGGGAAAAAATATACCAAAGAATTGCAAATGATGCAGCAGCAGAAGGATAAATGAATCACTTTGATTTGACTCCAGAGGCATCCTCCATGGCCACCTCTCCCCAAGCAGACCAGACACATTCCCTAACAATTTTAGCTTTGGGTGCTGAACTAGCACTAGAATCTCAGAGAAGAGAAGCAGAAAGTGCATCAGGCGGCTGCTGGAGTCATTCTTATGCTGGGCTTGAAAGTGCTGTCTGTGCACTGCTTGGCTGGGTGACAGCTGCAGGAGAGTTTATGATAACACTTTGCACACGGCTATTTTTATCACCATTGATATAGCACTGCAATTCAACATGCAGAGTTTGGCCACAGGAAACATATGCCAAGGAAGCAAGGCTTCTGCCCCAGCATGCACCAGCCACATCCTACAGCTGCCCACCTGCTGTCAAGGAGAAGAATTGTCCAAAGCCTTTAGGACAGAGATCTGTCTGATGCTGGAGGGAAGGAGTTTGGCAGAAGCTTCAAGAGGATGGAGAAGCATCTGGACCCTGATGCAGAAGGACAGCAGTTGCAGCGGGTAGAGGAGCCAGGGTACAAGGCAAAAGGAGGGCCCAGGGATGTAGCTGTCTGAAGGAGCATTTGTCTGTATTTCATGGCTAAACTAGCCCTACGTGGGGGAGAGAGCTATAAGCATCTCCTGGTGAGATCTTGCAGCAGGAGTGCCTGCAGGCAGGATGATGACTGACATCATATTCAGCTGGATCTCAAAACCCAGGGGTGGATTCAGCTCTGGTAATAAAGCAAAGATGGCTAAAGGCCATCTATCAAGCCTCTATCAAAGTCACTCTATCAAGCCACATGCATGGCAATGAATTGAGGGTTTTATTTGCCTTGTGGGGTTAGAAGTGCTAGAGAAGGTCAGGGCTAGTGAGGATGCAGCAATGGAGCATCTCTTGTCCTCCCTGTGCTGATCTTCCTCAGCTGATCCCCAGGCTCAGTAATACACTGGTACTTGCAGTGCTGTGATCAGAGGCTGAGGCCAGAGAGGTTAAGGACAAAAGTAGCAAAACAGTTTTAAAAGTCTTCTGCTTTTATGTTCTTATATGGAATATGAATCTTTGAAGTTGCTCTTCCCTTCCTGTTCAATCTCATCCACGGTAGCTGCACTGGCCAAACCTGGCATTGCTGCCCACAGCAATGCCCACACGAGATGTGGTAGCACAACTGTTGTAACACAATGTTCACAGCTGGATGGGCACAGGACAGTTGTAGTACCCTGCTGTGCTCCCTAAAACACTTGCAGAGTCCTTGCTCTTACGTGTATCACAGGCTGCACTGGAAGCCCGTGGGTGTGCTCTTTCTCCTACCCTCCTCATGCATCATTAGCACCTTTAGGTGTGACCAGGCCATTTTGCAGGTGCAGGATAATTGACAGTAGGTCAATAACTCCTGCACACTAAGTGCTGGCTTGTGCTAACAGCTGGCATCAGCTCCAGAGCAGCAGCAAACCAAATTCAGGCTTCCATCCAGTCCAAAAAGGGGTGGGCACTGCTGTCTGACTGCCCATACGGCTGTGAGGAAGCAGCCCTGAGCTGGCAAATACGCACAGCAGTTGTCACAGCATCACATCTCCTTGCTTTTGTCACCACAGCCTCTGTTAAAAAATCTGCTGTGCAGGAAGGGCTGCTTAGTACTAATTTTACCTGCCCTCTTCAGCCGAGCTGCAGGGAGGACAGGAAAGGACCCTGTTCCCAGCACAATGTCACCACCAGCAGAAAGCAGACAACAGAGGCTACATCACCTGAATGCAATCCAGACAAAGTAGAGCTAAACAAGACTCTGTTTTTACAGTGCTTGTGGAAAATAATATAACATATTCTACAGAGATAATAAAAGGACATAGACTGAACCACTGAAGAAAAAAGCTAATGTTAGCTTTATCCACTCAACTTTATCAGAGACACAAAGATTTTAAGGTTTAAAATGACCCTCGTTCTCACCTGACTTCCTTATTACCAGAGAATTGTACCAGTGACCTCAACTTTTGACACAGTAACTGCCATTTCACTAAGGCACCTCTTTTGCAGAAGACCTGATCTGAAGACCTCTGGGATCTCCCATCCCTTTATAAGGTGGTGGTGGCCCTCACTGTTAAAGAGTCACTTTCTGTTTCTAGTTTGCCTGTTTTGCATTTTTCTGAATTGCTCAGTGTTGATCCTTCATGTGCCTCATCTATTGAAGTAATGCAATATAACTTTAAAAGACAGAAGACATTTTCTGTGTCCATGGTTCCCACAGCAGAGGACACCAGAAAACACAAATCCCTCCAACAGGCCAGCAAGCAATGGGAGGGTGCATAATGCGGGGCACAGGGCTGCCAGGCAGTAAAGTGTACGGGATGCTGAGGTAAGGTCTGAGCTGTCCCAGAGCAGTCAAGTTAGGGAAAACTCTATACCTTTTACAAAGCCAGGAAGTACAAAAAGTAAGGAGGAATGGGTATTAGGGAAGGTTGGCACAGCGTCTCTCCCAGAGGATACTTTCTGCCAAAGTCCATGCTCTATTCTTGTTCTTTTCTCTGCCCTCCAGCAGTTCTTTCCTGCCCTGCTGCTTCCTCCAGCTCTTACTCTGTTGTGCATCACAGGTTTCATCTCCCAGGTTGGTGCCATTCAGGACTTTTTTTGCACATACCTTGTTAGCCAGCGACAGGCATGGGTTGGGATCCCGATCTGGCTGCTCAAGCTTGACAATGGTGATGAATCCCGACTCCGTGTGCTCATCCTCACTGGTGTTGCACAGGGACAGCGGGTGGGACTGCAGGACAAAAGCAAAAGAAACTCAGATCCTGGGGCTCAGCACTGCAAAGGGTGGCTTGAGCTCACTGCAAACTCTGTGTCTCAAGGATCTGCCAAGAATGTGTAGGAGACACCGCTGGGATCCCTGCAGTGGGCATTACCCACTGCAACATCCTGTGTCTGAGCGTCAGAGAGGCTTTGAATGCCACAAGAAGCAAGCCACTGTTTGGTCCACCAGGGAAACATCCCAGAGAGAGGTGAAGTATCTACCATGGGCTGCACACAGGTCTGGCTTTGTCCCAGTGACATAGTCAAAGCCAGACCTGTGTGGATTCTGGGTTGGGGTGTGCAGACAGTGCTGGCTCAGCTGCTGTGGGGCTGCTGGGACCCCAAGGCACAGGACCCACTTCCCACAGCCAGCTTGCTTGCAAGCAGCAGCGACACAATGCACAGCTCCCCAGCTTACAAGAAAAGCAAACTCCTGGTGCCCTCAGAGAATCAGCAGTTCTTGTTCCTCTGCCACCAGACTCAACAACTTTATGATGAATTTGTAGAAGAGAAGCCAAAGGAACTGTTGAAAAACTCAGAACAGGTAGCAGCAAAGAAATACCACGAATGAGAGGGGAGAAGATAAGATCCCAGTAACCACATCCCTGTGAGTCCTGGAAAAGTATTCACCACATTGTGCCAAACTGATGGCAGTGGGGAGCAGAGCTCACAGCCACCATGGGACATCCGTATGGGATGGGGTTGGGGCACCATGCCTAGGTGCACACCTCTGTGGAGCATCCTGCAGCAGGGGCCATGGCCTGCCCCAGCCTATCACAGGGACATGAGGGCAAGGTGAAGTCCTGCCAGGGGCTGAGTGCCACACTGGTCCCTGCCTGTGAAGTGTGTGATTGCTTCTGATTTTTCAGTCCGGCGGTAGAGGGAAGACAGTCTTGTGCTAAATGACGGGAGGTCGAAGGAAACTGCAATTTGGTTCTTGGCTCCCTCTGGGAAGTCCTGTCATTTTGCATGAACCTTCCCAGCTTTTCCTAGAAAAGCTGGCTGGCATCCTCCTCTGTGACTAAATTATGCTGTATAAAGCACACAGCGGTTACATTACAGAAAAAGCTATAAATACTAAGGGTGTTGGGCAGCTTTTATTAATGCATCAGTGTGTGGAAATGCAGGAAACGAGCAAGAAAGCTCAGCATTATAAAACAGCAGGATTAGGGCAGGCATTGCACCTGAGTGTCCAGCAGCATGTCCTACTCTGCAAGTAACTCTGCAGCAACATTCCAGTGCTGTGCAGAAAGGCTGCTGACTTGACAGGCTTAAAACAGGGGCGGGAGGGAAGCCATTTCCTGCTCTCTGACAGTTGCAATTGCAGACCTGACTGCAGAGAGTGGGAGAACGGGGCTCATTTCACCTAGCTTCAGACACGCTGATGGTGCCATTTAGCAAACAAGCGGGTCTCCCAGACACCTCATCAGCAGGAACAGGTCCTTCAAGGCAGCGCGACTCGGGAGCTGTGCAGTGCCCATATCTTGCTGCTGACAATAAAGGTGCATAGACAATTAGCCCAGATGCAGCCACCTGCATGGGACACATCAAAAGCTGAAGGAGACCGGCGGCACCTCCGTTCACTTGGAAATGCAAAATGTGCTTGCTGAGCCTGCAGGGCGTGGGGAGACAGCGCTCTGAGCTAGAGGGCAGGGAACCTGCTGGGGTGGTGCGTGGCGCTGAGGCTGGTCTGGCGCACTGCGCTGTGCCCCGCATCCCCCGGCTCCAGCCAAAGCCCAGCTCGGAGCTGACCCTGCTGGGCCCCGGAGTGCCCCTTGGCACCTGTTGGCACCTGCCTGACTCCATCAGGGCTGTGGCTGGAGCTGCTGCCACTGGGTGCGGCCCTCGGCCGGATCCTGCCCCTCACGTCTAAGGGGAGCTTCCAGGGGGGACCCGTGGAGATCACCGCAGGGTTGTGTCCCTGAAGAAGAGGGCTTCATCACACAAACTACTACCCTGCTGAAAGCGCAGGTGCCCTGACACTCCAAAACCAGGTACTAGGAAACAAGAATGGGTCTGGCCAAACCATGAAAGCAAGTTATGATGGTGAGGACTTAAAAAGAAAGAAACAAACAAAACCCCACAAAAACATGGAGTAGCTTTGGAGGCAGGCAGAAAGACAGAAAAACCTAAACCCAGGACTCTCAGCTAACCTTCAGGAGCTAACCTTATACCCAGATGTAAGGGATGGCACCATCGGCCTGTGCTGTGACCTGTTATACTTTGAAATCCAGCACGGCACCTGGTTAACAACCTTGTGCCTGTGACGGGCACTCCCTCATTCATCTTTCTCTTGGGGTCTTTCTTTCTAATCCATATATTAGATGAAAAATGTCAGAATGCTATATAATTCAGACTTAAAATCAGCCTTTAAGATGTTCTAGAGAACATACCTGTGCCGAGCACCACTTACTGTAAAATTCAGAGCTTGGGGTTTCTAGGGAAGCAATGAAATCTGTTATGACTTGGGAGCGCTCAGGAGAGGCTCCCAAATAACCCCGCACTTTGTTCGAGCACTGGCAGGTGTTGCCCACATGCAGATGAACACAGCTTTTAAGTGTTTGCAGTCCCCCTGGCTTTACCAACCAATGTCATTACCTTTATATTCTGTTTGCTTGACTGGGAGTTCTCTGACTGTTGGTTAATATATCATTTAATAAGCACGGAAAAACACAAAACAAGAAATGCAAAAAGCATGTCTTGTAATACTTCTAATAATTCAGAGATAACCCTCCTGATGGCTTTATCAAGCCTTCACCAGGTTGCTCCTGGAGCTCCAGGGAGCCTAAGCTGCTGGAGCACCCTGAGACACCAGTTCTGCAGCAGCAAGAGGCTTTAGAGGGTCTCATTAGTGGTGGGGTGCGATGCTGGTGAGACTTGTAGGGTAGGTAGGGGTAGAGGACATCTCCAACTGCAGCTGGCTGGTTTGTGAAGAAGTCCCACCTTCCAGTACTGCTTGGAGTTGTGTTTGACCCTTGGTGGGAATGGCTTGCTGGGTGCTATGATGTTCCTGGGGCAGGAATCTATGGAGTAAGGGCTATTCCTGTGTGCAGAGCACAGAGCAGTGTCTCTGTGACAAGGATTGCTGGGCCTGATCACAACATTAATGACAAACACGGGGAATAAGTGCAACAAGTGCTAATCTATGTTTCTGCATCCCAAATGATCTTGGGTAGCATATACGAAGTCTTGGAACCAGGTGGTAAATTGGGGGAAGACCTGCTGATGAACGCACCAAAACCTTCCTTCTGATTTTCTGTTAAGACTGGCCACTGTGGTGTTTTCCTCTTTCCCTCTGGGACACCTGATCCCCCTTGCCAAGCAAGAGTCCTTTGTTTTGTGCGTTTCTGCCAGGGACACAACTGTATCCACAAAGGGCACAGTAAGCAGCAGGGGTAAACTGAGACAGCCAGGGGAGCCACAAGCATGCAGGGGTCACTGCCCCCTGCCCCATGGAGCTGGGGCAGACAAGTGGCTCCCTCATTATTCTGTAAGGAGTCCTTAACCAGGCACCTCTGGAGGCTGAGAGTCCGGGTGCTTTCCTCAGCATTCTGTAAAAAGACGAACAGGAGGCAGTCAGGAGGGATTCTTCGTATCTCATCCACCCAAGCAACATGCCCCACTCGTCTTCACTCCAGATCACTGCCCCTGGCCATTGCATTTGGCGTGAGTGATCATGGCTGCGCATTGTGCTCAGAGGACAAGCACGCTCTAAAAATAATCTAAGGATCAAACAGCAAACCAAATATTATTTGATTCCTTGATGCAGACAGGACTCTTGCCCCAGCTGCTGGCCCTTGCCACTCACTGGGCTGCAGTCAGCATCCCTCACTCCCTCTGATGCAGGCCCATGCACAGGTGGCTGCAGAGTGGCTCACTGACTGCAGGACTGACAGACGGGCTTCTCCAGGCAGGGGTCCCACATCCTGGGCGCTCTCCCAGCCTGGGGATGTCTGTGGCACCCACTGCTACAACCAAGAAGTCATTGTTCCTTACAGAAAGCCTCTCAGACCTAGAGAGGCAGGGCAGTCAGGCCTGTCAACCCCCTGGCTCTGTCACTCCATTTCTCCTTGTCACCACATCCTGCTCGCTGCCTGCACAACAGGATGCAGAGATCCTCTGCATGTGTATAAGCTTGCTGCCACTTTTTTCCCATTTCCTTACCCTATGGCATCTCCTTCTTTCCTATCTGTACCACCATACCACCGCCCTTCGAATACCAAACTTTTCTTTCTCACTTACCCTCACAACCTTCCCCGCTCTCCCACGACCCATTACCTGCACACCAGCCCGTCCATCCCACCACGCCAGCAGCGCTCATATGATGGGCTTGGCGCTGCTGGTGTGGAGGCTGCTGAGAAAGGACCCTGCCCGTGCAAATGCCCTGCAGAAAGGCAGGCACAGAGGCATGCTAGATGCTCATAGAGGGCTTCATTTATAAAACAGCAGAAAAAAAAGGTGACCCTCAGAGGTAATCTAGCCCACTTTTCTGCCCTAAGGCAGGATCAGCCAGACCTAAAACATTCCTCAGAGACACTTGCTTAACCTGTTTTCAAGACCTCTAAAAATGGAGACTACTCACCCATCCCAGGCAGTCCTGTCCAGGGCTGCATTCTCCTCTGCACAGTAAAGTATTTTCTAATGCTTTATCTGAATCATTCCTGCTGCAGTTCAAGATAATTAATTCACATTGAATCAACTATGCCCATGGAAAATACATTATTTGCTGTCCTTTTCTGAGAACCCTTTAAACGCATCTACTCACAGCAGAGAATGTGGGGACGAGGCTGGAGAAGCAGTCCCAAACAGCAAAGCCAGAGAATTACGATCCTTGGTTTTCTCTTTAAGGGAATATTTCATACACGATCTTCATAAGGAATAAGTCAAAAGGATTGATTTGATTTGAAGTGTCAGTAAAAATCTTATAACCAACCAATAAGAGGCATGGAAGAGAACAGTACAAGACAGTGTTCATCAAAGGGCTCTAATAGAAACCATGAGCTGAACTGGTGAACTGTTAACAGCAGCATATAACTGATCACTAAACTGATTACAGTACCAGAAAAATGGAAAGCAGCACATACAAGGCTTAACTTGAAGAATTTGAAGGTGATCCAGGGAACAGCAGATCAATAATACTGCCTTCCCTGCCAAACAGAGACAACAGCACTTTTGGAAAAAGAAAATCATGCTCCACAGACCTACGGGATTCCTTGAAGCAACCACCAAGTAGGAGACGAAAGGTAGTTCAGCTAATATTGTACACTGATATCTCCTTTTCTTTTCTTTAAAAGGACAAAGCTATGAAAGATGCCAGGATATTACACAGTACTAACTAAAACAGAAAAGCAGATCATTCTTTACAATGGAGCGAACTTAGCAGTACAGCCCCGGCAGTACACTGTACGGTCTGAATGTTTTCACAAAGGGTTTGGAAAATGAGAGGAATGGTAAAGTGGCTGAATTTCTCAATAACACATACATATTAAAGTTGGTAAATATTAAAACTGGTTATAAAGGGATCTCATGATACTGAGTGATGTAATGACAAAATGTTTAATAAACAAATAAATAACCAAACAGCTATTTTATGCAAAGATGAACTCTAGGTTAGTTTTTAACACGCAGAAAGTTCTCAGAGTAATTCCGAGGAGTTTTATAGAAGCAGCTGTTGGATCATTCAAAGCAGTCAAAAGTTAAATAGACTATTAAGCATTACTCTAAAAGAATTGAAAAAAAAAGCACACCTACTAGATAAAGCTGCAGTATGTCAACAGCTTTGATATTACAAGAAGTTCTGCTCACTTCATATTAAACACAAGGGACTATTTGTGTAGAAGAGATTAAACAAACAAGAATTCTTTAGCTTTGAAGAGATGGGATATGTTAGAGCTACATAAAATCATGAAAAATATGGAGAAAGGAAGTTGAGCATGATTATTTACTATTTCCCAAACAAAACAACTAGGGCCATCAAATGAAATTATCAGGTAGGAATTTTCAAACAAACAGAAGTGGAGCTGACTCGCGGTACAGTCAAATGGCAGGATTCATTCTCACAAGATGCTGGGAATGCCAAAAGTATGGGTTAAAAATCAATTAGACAAATCCATGGAACAGGAAGCCACGAAGAGCTGTTTAACGCAAAGAGACAGATGCAAGCCCTGGCTCGGGCCACACTGAGCACAGCCTGCCCAAAGCTGGAGTGATGCAGAGGAGCATCACTCGGTAGATGCCCTTTCCCTCCATGTTTTCCCCACACGTTTGAAAGCAACTACCATCAGAAGCAGGACACCGGGCACAGCGAACCTTCAGTGGGACTTGGGTAGGGACTTGTTATGCATCATGTTCTCATTCCTCTCTTTTTCAGGCCAGTCTCCCTGAGCTGTTCTTAATTGGTGCTAGGTGTTCAGAAGCGAAGCCTTTGGCCTCAAACCCATCCTTGCAGGCAGGGGCTGCACACCTTCCCACTACTCCTGGCCTGGCCCCTTGAGTGCTGTCAAAATGTGCCCAGCACCATCCCACCTCGGCACTGCCCACCACCCTCCTCCCCACGTGAGAGCCCCGCTTCAGGACAGCACCGTGGGAGGTGTGGGGGAACCTTTGCCACAAATATTTGGGCTAGAAAGCAAATAATGTATTAAAGGTGAGATTTTTGGCCAGTGCCAGAGAGCTTGGAGAGCTTCCTCCACCCCACAGGTTCCTGCTAAACACAGGCAGGGCCCGCTGCTGCCTCACCTATGGGAAGCAGCTTTGTGATTCCTGGCTTTGACCCAGCACCAGCTCTCTGCCATTGCTCTCACTGCCGACTTCATCCCTTTTACTCCTGCACATGACTTTGGGGGCATACTCAGGTGTGCAAGGCCTGGAGAAGCGTGCGCTGACTTTTTCAGGTCGGTAAGCCCTTGCACTGCTGCAGCTCATGCTGAGAGCATTTAGCACGTGCTGCTGGTGCAGCAGGGTACAGCGAATGTAAGTGCTGTGCTGGAAAGGCTCCCTTGCAAGGGAGCTGCACAACAAAACAGAAGGGAGCCTGGCAACGGCAAGGAGATAAGCAAGTAGCCTAAAGCATGGCCAGTGGTGGCCTCTTGAGGGTACGCAGCATCTTAAGCGCTGTTGTGCCATCTCTGCTTGTCATTTGGAGATACCTCCTCCCCAGTGACCTACTTGCTTCACCCAGATGTTGTGGGTGTCACAGAGCATGAGCTTGTGAGGGCTGAATACAGATGGTTCTGTATTTGTGGATATCAGGGCCTACATTGGTTAGTCCTTATCCACGCTGAGTGTCTGTCAGTGAGGTTCTAAGCTAAATAAATATTTCTTCAAAGGTTATATTCCTTCATAGGTTTCAAAAGAGCAAGCAGAACTGCACTACTACCTTCCTTCTTTGCTGCTAAAACTGACTTCCTTGTGAGAATTACTGAGCAAGATCCTTTGCTGAGGTCTACCAGGAGATGGAGACCAGGATCCTGTGATAGCATTGCCACAGGAAGGAGCAAGGGAGATGTACCAGCTCTGGAAGCTAGGCATGCAACTGCGTGGCACACCTCCCTCCAACAAGCGCCAGTGCACAAACACCGTCACAAATGCTGACACCAGGGAAACCTGGGACCTCTGCATGGCAGGGGTGGAACATGGCACATGCACTTCCCCGGTCTTCTCGGTTACATGCTGCGTCACTGAGATACTGAGAGCCCTTAGCAGGCTCAGTCTGCAATGCCTGGCCGTGCTGTGCTCTGGTAGCTCTGGGCGAACCCAGTGCATGCTGCTACCAACTACACTGCCCTGCTGGGACAGCCCCAGTCACCAGAGCCTCCTGCCCAGTCTCCTCCAGCGCTCATACTGAATGAACACGTTTGTCCCTGTACAAGAGAGGCTCTTCCCAATTTATCTGAATGCTTCTCCTATATCAGATCAGCAGAAAGCCCCTCTTACACAAAGATCACTCCAATTTGTAGTTGTCCCTCTACTTGAAGGCACAGTCACAGGAAAGAGGGAATGCTACAAAAAGGCTGGTATCAGAGATGCTTCCAGGAGGCTGGCACACAGCTACAGTGGAGTTGCTGTGACATGCTGCTGGAAGGGTGTATAATAATGAGGAAGGATGAGGCAGGGAGATGAAGTGAACCTAAGAAAAAGAAAACGGAGACAGCTAGTTTGAAAACAAAGAGCATGGCAGAGTATATCAAGGGGCCTGAGGAAAAATTGCAGCTTCCATGACTCCTGGGCATGAAGCCTAGCCATCAGGATATGGGTTTTTTTAATTTCCCCGCATAAAGTTTCAAGACCTGTTATAAAAGCAAACACACCTTACCCACATGTGAGTCACAGACAAACACATACACTGATAACAAACGCATTATTCTTAGAGAGACTCAGGTCCTACCTCAACATGTGAATAGCTCAGATGAGCATCCTAGTCCCCTGAAGGAGTGGCAAGAGGTGGGAGAGGAGACAAAGGACCTACATGCTGCCAATGCGATAGTCCTGCGTGTTCCCTTAGTGTGCTCATGAGCTTTGGCCTATATAACAATTCATCAGTGCCCGAGAATTTGGTACCATAAATCAACCCCTAATCAATGACTGCATCTCCTTCCCCTTCTCATTACAAAGCTGGTGAGCAACAAAGAGAAGTGCTGAACCTCAACAGGGACATTTACTTGATTATCCCATACTCAGGATTAGATGTGTTAGGTGAGTCACAAAGCCTGGATCCTTTCCGTTTAATTGCACAAGCATGGCCATGATACTGGAGAAAACTCTCACTACACACCTCACTGTCCTGCTGCCAGCTCTGCTGGAGTTTGCTCTCCTACAGACAGAGAGGTCAGACATAGGGGAAGCAAGTGTCACTTGTTCTAGTGTGGCCACCATGATGATAATATGAGCCAGCAGGGGAATTTTTGGAAAAGTTTCATCATGTCACATTTCAAGATGTCTGGTTAAACTCTCTCTCTCTGCTCCAGACATCCCCTTTGGAATATCAAAGGTAAAGGGAGGTTCTCTGGTCAGCCCTGACTCACGCCGCTAAATGAAAGTAAAGGCAAGCCAGCCCACGTCACGGGAGAACAGCTCATGCTCCTGCTGCCTCCAAGCACGCAGCAGACAGCCTGAGAGTCAAGACCAAGTGAACTGCATCCAACCCATGCTTACCTGCCTGCCCCATATATTTTAGAGGGCTCAGCTTGTTCTCCATTCTGGGGGAAAATGCCACCAGTAATCTCCATGCTCCAAGGCTCTCTTACACAATGGTCTGCTGCACTGTGCTGACCCCTTTCAGAGCCTGGAGGATAAAGCTGTTCTACAATACTTGTCTCCTGAGCAAGAAATCTTGCCCTCATCAACAGGCAAGACCCCAACTGTGTGGACAGCACTGGCATCCTTCCTGTCACTCCAAGTGCAAATCTGTGCTGTCACACACAGCACAAAGCTGTCTGGTCCCTCAGGTCCAGCTTAGGGGTGGCAGAGATCCATGAAGTCTTCCACACTGGATATATCAAGCACCTTTACAGAAGAGAGTTCTGATCCCCAGAGCAACTGCAGTAACGGGCCAGATGCAAACACTCACCCAAACCCAGATCTCTTTACCACCCAGACTGGAATCACAGAATCACAGAATGTTAGGGATTGGAAGGGACCTTGAAAGATCACCTAGTCCAGTCCCCCTACAGAAGCAGCCTAAAGTGGGTTTCAAAGTTAAAGCCTTGAAAGTGGATGCCAGAAAGATCATTCTTGCTCTTCTAGAAAGGGGATAACAGATCTAGAAGAGCAAAAATGACACGGATATTCTCTGTGGGGCAGATTATGCCATAATTTCTTCTGAAGCATCACACATCTCCAGGAGGGCCAAACAGCTCTTGGAAGGAGACCATGGGGTTCTCTCAATGCTGACGTGGACTGGGGATTCCTCCAGTGCTCTTCTTGAGATGGTGCTCAGCAGCAGTGTGGTCTCGACTGTTGCTCAGGGGTGGCAGGGACCTGATGTGGGCCTGAACCACCAGCGTGGCCACTTCCAGAGAAACCAGCAAATATGCAGGGAAGCCTTACTGGGCCACTATCGAAAGACGAGCCTTTGTCACCAGCCTGTGCTCACCAGGGAAGAGCCACAGGGATGTGGCGGGCAGGGGGGCAGGAGACACCCCTGCTGAGGCTTCCCGAGCTGTGCACCAGAAGGGGAAGGCGGGAACGTTGTCTGATTCCCGAATCCCATCCCCTCCCCCTGGAATATCCCTGGGCTCCACGGCCTCAGCCAGGTGCAGAACAAAAGGAAACTAATGATTTAGTTATTGCTCTAGCGCTGAAGGTTTGAAGGTCAGCCATTCAGCGCGGCGCTCATTGTATGACCAAGCACTGCCTGCCCTGCCTACAGACCTGCAGCTACAGTCAGCGCAGCAGGGGCCGGCACTGTACGGCTGGCTTCTGAGCGGGGAGATGAAAGGCTTCTTCTAATGTAATAACTGACGGCCTCTTCAGTGCCGTTTGAACTGTTTACAGACTGAGTTAACGATTACAGGCAATGTGTATCTTGGCCGCTGCCCAAAATTCTTACCCGCCCGTCAGATATTATCAAAGAGCCCTTCACTGATCGCCTGGAGTCCTTCCAAAGCTCAGCGCTGAAACGCCGGCAGAGAGGAGGGGCCTTCAGCACTCGCTCCTGAAGCCCAGGCTAACAAGTCACAGGGCTGCTCTGGCAAGGTGTCCTGGGGAGTTCTGCAGGGACAGAGCAGCACTGGCTGGTCCCTAACAGCCCTGGTGCAATGCTTGTTGTGCAGGGCAGGCTCTGCCCTGGAGGACACCACCTAGGGCTTTGCCTGTGTTGGTTTGGTCTTCCAGGCTTCACTTAGACAACACCACAGGGCTGGTGAGCCGTAGCTGCCCGGGTTTCCCCGTGCCCTGCCTGCACGAGGCCACTGTTGTCTGCACCTTGCTCTTTACACGCTGTCTGTGTAGCCTGGGTGGTTGTGTTAATGCCAGCAGTTACACAGCTTAAAGCTACTCCTGCCAAAAGTGTTTTCAACACCCTTGTGCCTAAGAGTGTGGACAAGAACAAACCAGGTGGTGGGAGATTAGATAAAATCACTTCCATTGTTATTTGTAGTTAGAAAAATGCAGGTGTGGGTATAAGGTCTGGTTAAATTTGGTTTATAAAACAAATCCCAGCTCTCTGGGGCAAACTGCACAGTCTGGAAATACAGTTGAAATGAAGGGATGAAATCAAGAACTGGCAAGCAGCTCTAATTACAGCCAAATAACACAGAGCCACATTCAAGTAACACTGAGGCTACACAGCAAACTGCTTCCGAGGCAGGAAATGCCACAGCTCCAGATGACTGCTCCATCCTACTGCCAGTCCTGCACCCACTGAAACCCAGAGGGGGCTTGACACTGCCTCCAGTGAAAGCAGAAATTAATCTAGGTCATGCGTTGCTCTTGGAAGGTCCTGTCATAGACAAATTCCTAAATAAACTAGGAAAAAAAAGATCCCATTTTTAGATAGAAACATCCTAATGAACTATCAGTTCCCCTTACCACCAAATTTTATGCTGGAAAATGCTATTACATACAATTCAGTAGATAATTTGCACTGAGCTACTATGGCTTCAAGGTATCACCAGTGATCCACAGACCATTATTTTGAAACCTCTGCTTCATTCCAGCCTGGCAAGCTATACCAGGAGCATCAACTGATGTATGGCATGCCTACCAAGAGGCTGCAGCAGTGCTGGTATGCCATCAACTAAAAGCTCTTGATAGAAAAGGTTAGGGGAAAAAAGGACTAAAATTTGATACTGTGTCCCTGAAATGAGGCATGTTTGTCCCACAAAAATATGCAAAAGGGTCTCCCCTGTAGGCTGACGGGGTCCTGTCCATGACACAAAAGCTGGAGTTTCCAGCGGATGCCTTCCTGGAAGGGCTGATGCCTTGCTTCCCACGGTGCCAACTGTGTGCTTGAAATATGATGTGTGTCAGCGGGTTCCAGGCATAATGGCAAAGACTGTAGAACAGCTAAAGGAATATACACCTTGATTTTAATCATACCTCATACTGACTTCACATTGTTTTATTGCTCAAATGCAGTTGTTTTCTTTTAACAGGAATGAAAGTGGCTGGTGAAGGAGAGGAGTAAATCTCCTGTTGGATGTTGTAGCATTGCCAGGAGACAGAAATGGAGATGCAAATACATTTGCTGTGATTTGATTCAATAAAACTTGCTAGTACAGTACAGTACTCTACAAAAATTGGTTCCTCCTACGCTTACTTGCTAAGACATGAGTTCAAGCCCTCTGGGATCCGCATTTCCCTGGCTGCTATCGATGACATCACTGACATCTAAGGAGCTACAGGAATGCAGAGAATGCAGCTCCGGGCTCCTGGGGATGCTGAGCTCATTGGCTGCTACAAGAGGTAAGAAAGATGGGGTATCTGGGTCCCAGTCCTGGCTCATTTGCAGCCTTTCACTTCCTACATACATGCACATGCTATTTTTAAGTCCACACAACACATGGCAGCAAGAGGTTGCACCAGTTTAAACAGAAAAGTTTGAATTGTTTTAAAATTAATTCCATTGGTGTCTTCAGATTTTGAGTAGAAATGAGAATTTCAGCACAGGCACACAGGGTCAGTACCCCAGTCAAGATAGCCCAACAACCTGTCTCTCACTAGCCAATAGATATCACTCAGAGAGTGATCTTGCACTTATATTTTTCCATCATCCAATGGTTGGAAGCTTGGGGAATTACTGCTCTGAAGGATTTATGCAGAGCATGGTGCAGCTTGATGGATTTCACAAAAATGTCTCATTCCCTTTTTATCCATTTGTATTTTCTTGCACAAGATCTTCTGCAAATGAACCCCACAATGGATTTCAGCTAAGTCAACAGCTTTTTTTCATCAAGGAAATCCTCACAAGAGACTCCTAAGAGCAATCTCTGTTAGCTCCAAGACACACCTTTGACTACTCTATTACCAGCCTCTCTGTGTGTAGCCAAGCCTGCATCCTGGGGAGTCCAGCAACTGAAGATTTCACAGGCATTCAAAGAGCTTGGCTTACATGTTCAAAGAAGCTTGAAGTAGGTAAGCATAATTCTTCCCCTTAGTTTCAGCCTTCTGGGAGCCTCTGAAGACTCCAGCATTCATCACCAAAGGGCATGTCTCCACACAGAGGTTCTTAGGGACGAGGATGACACAGCTCTTGGCCCAGTACTCAAAAAG
This sequence comes from Aythya ferina, assembly GCF_964211825.1. Taxonomy (NCBI): domain Eukaryota; kingdom Metazoa; phylum Chordata; class Aves; order Anseriformes; family Anatidae; genus Aythya; species Aythya ferina. Next base: position 2,041,085 of record NC_140309.1, read on the forward strand.
CTGAGGCCAAAGAGGTGAAGAAATTTCCATTTTCAGCCACCTCTGCTGCAGTGTTCAGAGTAGCACAGACATGTAAATACACAGCGTCAAGGACAAATGGGGCAGAAAGTAAAATAAATAACTTCCCTGCTTGACAGAATGTGATCCAGTAGAAGATTACCTACCTGCTGTCTTTACTTGAGGCCACACAATAATTTGACCAAATGTTACTTAGAAAAGGTACAGACTGACTGAGCTCTAAAAGCCTTTTTTTGGTCTGCAAAATGGGAATGGAGCCATCCACAGATCATTTGTTTTAGGGAATGAAAGTATGCTAGTTGCAACATCACCTCAACTGGAGAATCCAACTCTCACCAACTCACATCTCCTATAGAGGTAAGGAAGGGGGAAAAGATCTGAAAGGTGGCTGAGTGTCAGGACAATTATGATATCCAGAGTCATAGTAGTTAGGACTGAAAAAAGTTTTGAAAGGAAAAAAGCCCTCCTGCTTGCAGGAGGGAAGGCTCTCTCATCTCTTATTACTGCGGATTAGAAGACCTAATGGAAGGAACTGTCAGCCTGGCACTGGCCAGTTCTTTGTTTTCTGATGTTTTGTAACAAGAAAAGGTTCTCTCATTCCTGCCAAAGAAAGGCCACTGGAAAAGAGGATCTAGCACTCTCTAGAGTTTCTGATATGGCTTCTTGGTGAAAAAAAAAATATACTCCATTGTGTAAAATCAGACATCTATACCTTGAATTGATACATGCAAACTCCAGTTCCTAGGCTTGCTTGCCTTTCCTCCTGGCTTTGGAATGGAGGTGGTTGTTACAATCTCAGATTCTGTCTCTGTACAGATTCTGTCTCTGTACATATCTGCTGCTTTTCATCTTTTTGTGTTCTCCCTCACTAGGGCAGGATGTTTGATTAAGGGTTTATTAGATAGCCATGCTGGAAGCACAGAGAACATTGTTTGTTGTTGTTTTTGTTTGTTTGTTTGTTTTTGTTTTGTTTTTGTTTTTTAAAGTTGTATCTCATCCTTCCATGCCATAAGACTCCATACTTCTGCCCTGCCACAGCTGCCCATTTCCCTGGGAAGGACACGGCTTGCTCTCATAGCTCCACTACCAGTGCCACACCCAGAACACAAAAAGTGAATCTGCAGCTCTTTTTTGCAGAAAGCAAACTCTTCAAACATCTGAGCCTCACTGGCATTGATGCTACCATGTGGGAACTGCTGATGTGTCTGTTCACTACTGTGCAATGTCTGGAAGGGACAACTCTTCATTACAGTTCAGCTGATTTCTCCAGCAGTACAATTCAGTTGATTTTCCCACCAAACCTCCCTATGTTATATTGAATAATGTGCATTTGCACTGCCTAGTAAGCCAAGTTCTTGGTTTCCTCATGCAATCTGCATTATTGTCATTCTGTAAGGACAAAAAGCCATTGTAGCCAAAACCTTTAAGCCTGTAGAGCACTGCTTCGATGGTTTCTGTTATATTAGGCATCAGTGCAGCACTTGAGAACACAGGGATAAATCATTAACAAGTCATTATTGTTCACAGGTATTTTTGGCAGGAAACCACTGAGGTCAACTTGGACAAACTGCTGTGGGGTAGTGGGGGTGGCACTTTTCCTGGAGGAGCACTCAAATCCTTGTCTAATGCCGTAAAAATAGTGTGGAAGTCACCTTCATTACTGAAGCTCATAGACATGAAGAGTGTCAAAGTCCCTCCTTCCCACTCTTCTGGCCTATGCTTTCTTCCCAAGTCTGTGATCAAGTCCTTACATCTGTAAAATGCCTGCCATTCTTCTGGCACATACAAAGTGACAACACTTTTAATCATGAGCACCCCTCACAGTGTGGGCAGGCTGACAGCCCAGACAATATTTTTCATTTACCAATCCTATAATCTCACAGATCACATCAATCACTTATGTTAGCAGGGCTGGGGATTTCCCAAATACTGCTTCTCCTAGAGATTTGTCCAAGTATGACTGTTTCTCATTCTTTGGAAACCTGCAGAGGCGTCACTTCTGTACAACTGTATCAATCATCCCTCCAATCCCCAACAAAAATCATCATCTGCACATGCAATACAATGCTCCTTTTCCTGCAGGGGTACATGCATGTGTGTGTGGAGGGGGTATGAATTCATAAACTGTTTGCTCCCGGTGCCACCCCTGCTGGCACACAGCTGAGCAACCATCTGAAAACCCTTTCCATAGTTAATATTCTGGACGCTGATCTGTACTCCCAGCTTCTAGCACTGTCAAACACTCCAGCTCCATGAAACGCTATTTATTCTCGTTGTCATTCAGTTTCCTGCTTTGGTGGCCAGCTGGCCACTGACCCCCTTGTTATTTAGCTGTTGTAAATCAAGTGCCAAAGGACACTTTCAGAGCATCATGATGTGGCAATCCCTCCGACTATGTGGATGTGGTCGTTTTAAAATTAAGTAAGCAAACAATTCTGACACAAACAGCTCAAAGGCTGCTCAGTGCACGCTCCTGGCTGGGAGATACAACATCAAGATGGGTCTGCCTTTGAAGTCCTAAAAATCTCCTACAAAATGCCATGGAGTCAGCCCAGCTGCTCAGATGGTTTCCTGCCCAGCCAGTTCTGAACAGCTTGGTGGTGATTTTTTGCTAAGGAAAAGTACTTTCAACTTTGACATTTGAAAACTGCCTTTCATAAGCACAAAAAAAAAAAAAATCCTTTCCAAACACTCCAGCTTCTGGACACATTTGTGGAAGCCAAGAAAACTTCTCAGGTAACTGAGACCACACTTCCATCTTTCTCTAAAAATACTGACCCCACCATTATAAACCCAGGTAGGGACATTTGTATTACAAAGTGAAGCAACAGCTGCTTTACAAAAGCCTGAAGCATGTTTAGGTAACTCAAAACAGTTTTTCTGCCCAGCCTGAGGTTGCCAGCCCCCCAGAGCTGAAGGGATCACTTGGCATATCCCAAGAATGGAGGCTGTGCCTCCAGCTGGGGGTCTTTTGTTTAGTGGGTGACATTGGTAGTAGGGTGATGGTTGGACCAGACAATCTTGAAGGTCTTTTCCAACCTTAATAATTCTATGACATTCTTCAGCCACCTTCCTACTGCCCTGCCCATCTTCATCCTGAAGCAACAGATGGGCTACTTGAGCCTGTTTTCTGCAGAAGTTTTTGTTTTAAGAGGATGAAAACATACATGTAATCGCAGCCTGACAGGACAATGAAATGAAGAGCAGCTGTCTGCTTCACAGTAGGACTATGAGACCTGGGCTACAAGCAAGGCCATCATATGCACAGAAAGTATGGAAACAGAAGCAGTTAACATGTCAGTCACCGAAGATGACACTACAGGACATCTCTCTGCTATAAAAATAGCAAGTTCTCTGTCTCCTAGTACAAACCATTTGTAACAGTGATGGCAGACGGGTATCTCCTTCAGGAAATACTGGTGGCAGCCATGTTTCAGAGCATGTAGAGCCCGCATGCCAACCACCCATGTTTCACACTCCTGAGGACAGGATGACATCTGTTCTTCCCAGCTGCAAGGCCAGGAGAGGAGCCCTCAGGAACAGCCATGGGCCATGAGCAGTCTCCAAGAACTTCACTTGCAGAGACAAATTAAATTTGTTGGTCACCCACATCTTCAAAAATGTGGGTGAAAATCAATCCCTGCAAAACCCACAGTATACTTCCTTCTTCTTTTTCTAGTTTTCACACAGTTCTCAGATTTGGTGTTGATGAGACCTCCCCTCCCCAGGCTCTCACAACACTCTCTTTCTGCATGTCTGCACAGAAGAGGAGATTTGGGATGGGGCTGCTATCAAAGAGGCTTTGACTAGACAGGCCTTCCCTGGAGCAATGACTGATAGCATTCAAATAAAATCCTTCTGAGTCTGATATGGTCCTATTGACTCTGAAACTATCAGGGATCTTCACATGATGGCACATCCAATGGAGATACTCAAGCACATATACTGAAACTAAAGGAAGCAGTCTTCTTGGTCTCCAAGAGCACCTACTAGGGATCCTCCCTTTCTTTCTAGGGGCTGTCTGTCATTTTGTTCAATTTCTATGACTTCTGGAGCAGAGCCCAGGAGCTTTATGAGCTTCAGAGTGCTCCCACATTCATCTGCTCTGTCCCAGCATGGCCGTGCCACTGGCTGCCATCCCCTGCTTTCACCCCCAGGCTTCATTCCGGGCCCTCACAGATTTCCCTGGTCCTTCAAAACCCCCTTCATATCCAGGGACCAGGGCCGAACATCAGTTGATTATAAAACAATTTCTTTTGTTGATAGAAAATTCTTTTCAGGGCGTGAACAGCAGGAGAAAGAAAGGGTTCCTCTGAACTGTGCGCTTGCTGGAAACCCCCGAGGGCAAGAATCCGATCCCTGTCTTTGAGGCGAGCAGGCCTGTCTGTACAGGCCGCAGGAGCCCAGGAGAGCTTTGTGCGCACACGGCCGACACCAACACCCGTCAGCTGCCTCCTCGCCGGCACGGGGCCCCTGCAGTGCGCCAGGTCCGTCTGCAGCATGCTGTTTCTATGCCCAGCATGCAAAATGGCTTCATTTCTCCTGTCTGTGCACCCCTACAGATGTAGCCCTCCTCACGCTGAGCATGCTGGCGTATGCACCCCACCAACCTCCTCCCCATGGCCTCCCAAGCCACGGGCCTCACACAGCTTTGCTGCCTCCCTCCCCACCCCCGCTCGCCCTGCGCCAGCTGGCTCAGCCACCCAAAAAGAAATCCCTCTCTCTGCAGAGCCATGGCTGTTCAGAATCTACCTGTGTATCCTCTGGAGTGGATCAGGAGCACAAAGCTCTCTGTCCGGTGACCACGAAGCACAGCCTGCAACACCTGCTCCCTCTTTCACAGACCAAGAAGCAACAGGACCCCACCAAATCAAATGTGCGTGGCCACCACAAGCACTGGGTGTCATGATTCAGCAGATGCCACTGGATAATCTGCTGTTAAAATCAACACTTCTGAAGGGAAATCCCAAGGACCTGAAAGTGCCGCCATTTTGCAAACCAGACAGAATAAAACATTCCACACGAGCAAACATTTTGTTAAAGCAACTGGTGCTGAGCTCAGAAACCAGATTTCACAAGTTTTGCACTTGCCAGCCTTACAAAGAAGAGGCCAAAGTAAGGGAAATCTTTCATGCATTTCTCAGAAGTCTGCTGCAATGGTGGCTTGAACTACAAGCCCAGCTCCAAGTCACAGCCCTGTCTCCTTCCCATCAGAAGAAGCAATACCTAACTTGGACACCTCTCTTACACAGCCATGCAGCCCTGAGCATCCACACCAGGTCACACAACCGTTCCAGCATCACCTGTGTCCCTGGTCCAGGAAAACCCATGGGCTCCTGATTGCCCCTAAATGCATTTTCTGTCCTCCCCTCCTCTGTCTCCACCACACAGCTTTGCTATGGAGTCTCTCAATCTCTCATGCAACGCTACTACACACACACACAGTGTTTGATACTGACTTTGGAGAGAGGAGAAAGGAAAGCCAATGGACATGGGCTGATAGGAAGGAGCTAAAATTCCTGTTTCTGGACCCCAGAACTGCAGCTGAATCTCTGCTATGCATCTGAGCTGCAGTCCAGGTTTTCAGTCACCTTCACCCCCTTTTACTATGTGTATTTCAGGTGGTAATGTGGTCCTCAGCACATCTGGGGAGGTGTTACAACGGCCAGACCTTGATTATTTCTGGTGATGGTCCCACGCACTGGGGCTCCACTCACCCCAGTACATCCAGCCCGCCTTGGCCCTGAAGACAGCTGCTGTGTGGGATTTCTCCCACTTCACTGCCACAGCCCCCATGGGAATTTGGCAAAGGGTGCATCACAAAGGAGTGCAGCTACAAGCCACCCACCCCATGTCCTGCCAGAAGGACATGGTGAAGAAGGGATGGCAATAGCTGCTGCCCCTTTCCTTCCCTGTTTGCACTTCCCCATTGTGCTGCAGATGAGGAAACTCCTGCTTGCTCCTCACCCTCTTGGCGTTACTACAAACCGTCTGGTACAGCCATGCCCTCATCATTACACAACACCAGCCTGAATGTGTCGGCTGGTCCGAGCAGCCGGTCCATGTCAGCTGGGCTGGCAGGACTTGGAGGAGCCGGGCAGGAAAGCACGGGGAGTAAGGGAAGGTCTGCTCAAGGAGGCTCAGTAAAAGTCTGATTAGGAATGTGACAGGAGCTGAGAAGAAAGCACAGGGTGTGGAAAAATAGGGAGGAGAAAGATTGTTTTGGAGGAGAATAGGTCCAGAGCTCTGGGCAGTTTCATTAGAGGAATATTAAGTAAATGAGTCAGAGCTTGCGGTGCCTGAGGCTCGGGAAAGCTGCTGCTGGTGTGAAGGGATGGCAAGGGAAAATGAGGTTTGTGGCATGCTGTCTGCATATGAAATTCAACCATAACAAAACAAGAGGAAACATGTTGCCTGCTTAATACTTTTATTAACATTTGCAGAGATTAAGTACTGCAGACATTCAATCGGTGCCTTCGTCTGTACCTGATTCAAGCTCTGCCTCTGTGCTTAGCTCTGGGCTAGTAACTTAAATGAACATTTTCCAATTCATTACATTTTCAAAAGGCAATGCAGAGCAGCACTCTGTGCTCCCCTTTTCAAGCAGCACATAAAAACCCACACCCCTCTTCCAGATTTTCTGTATGCTTTATGCATTCATAGCTGGAATCTGGATATAAACTTCCTGTCTTAATTCCTGCACCTAAAAATGGGATATTGTACTGATATCTGTCCTGCAAGAATGAAATGTGCATCAGTAAATGTGTATCTTTCACTGTATATATACAGGTGTGTGTCTGTACATATATATCTTGTATCTATATCTGTATCTACATATACCTATCTTACAAAAACAAAATCCAAGGTTGAAAGTCAAGATGGGTAAAACAAATTGCCTACTTTAAAATTAGAATATTACTTTCACAAACATCTGGGAAACTTAAAGAAAGGCAGTCTGCGTGAAAGGGTTCAATAATTAAAGCAAAAATAATAATAAAATATTTGTAGGTTGAAATTCTATGCCTGTACAAAAACAAACAAACATACAAACAAACAAAACCAGAAGTATTATAACTACCAATCACCCTTTCGTGGTAGTGACAGCTACCAGGAGAGGCTAAGGGAAGTAAGAAAGGTAACAAAATTGGAGAAACACAGTATTAATAGGTGACTTCAACCATCACTATATACGCAGGCAGAGCAAATGTATTGAGATCTGACCAAAACACAGCTTTAGATATCTTCATCAAGTTCTTTGTGGGGCAATTCAGGGAAACCTTCAAAGTAGACACTATCCTATATAGTACACAGGGGTCTAGTTTAAGACAGAAATATCGAACATAAGTTCTGCAATGTATATATTTATGTATTAAAATTCTCCTCCTAATAGGAGAGAAAACAACAACAACAACACAACAAATCAAGACATTAAAATTCTACGAATAAGGAGAGTAGTTAGATGTTTCAGAAAGCAAATGAAAAGGTAAAATGTTTCCAATGATTCTAGGTGATACAGAAATTATTTAGAGATCTATTACGGGCTTGGAATAAACGTACACCATTGTGCAAAAGGTCTCTATATGGAACCCAAAAGTCCAACAGTGAACAATAAAGGAAAAGAGAATACCAGGAGGAAAAGGCAACCTTTGAAAAGTGGAACTTGCATCCAAATGCTGAAAACAGAAACTACTATAATCCTGGCAAGTTAAGTAGGCTGGTCAAAAGGGAACAACATGCTAGGGGTCTGCATACAAACAACAAAGCCTTTTTCAACACATCAGAAGAAGGAAGCCTATTAGTGAGTTTCTGTGGCTAACAAACAGCATAGGGAATGAAAGATGCACTCAAAAAATATTTGCTAAAAAGCTAAATGAATTGTTTGTATCATGGTTCACTGTAGAGGAAGTCAGGAAGTTCCCATGCAGAGCATTTCAGCATATTCATAAATTACTTGGGAAATGGTAAATTAATGAGGTGACAAAATTTGCAGATGAAACAGTATTTTTTTTGAATTATCTAATCTAAAGCTGATTGTGAGACTTGCATGAAGGATCTCAGGCTACTTGATGTATGCTTTAATGAGCAACAGCGTGCTAATGACTCCCCCCTCCTACGCCCACCTCCACCCTTGTTCCTGACCACATCCCCTGCTGTTTACCCTGTTTGAGCTTGTTTAGCTTATGAAAACCTCAGAAAAAGACCAAGCAAAAAATCTCTGTTTTCTGCAGTTTTAATGATTTGGACTGGTTTGGGAAAGGGTCTCATGAACACTGGAGACAGAACAAGAAAGTGAACAGTTACCACATGGAAAGTGGGCATGAAGGAAAGAAGCAGTTGGGGAAGAAACAGGGAAGAGTAAGTTTTCTTCCTTTCAGTAGCAAGGAGCTATCAATTAGGATCAGCTCTGCACAGAACTGCTGGTTGGATGGCCATGTGATAAAATGACAGGTGAAGTTCAGTATCAGTGCAAAGTGATGTGTCTGGGAAACAATCATGCCAATTTTAAGGACAAAATTGTAAGCTTTAAAATAGCTAATTAAACTCAGAAAAGTTCCTGGGATTATTCTGGAACATTTTCTGAAAACATCAGACACTATCCAAAAAAGCAAGTAGAGACTTACAGAAAAAGAGGACCAGAAAATATTGTCTGTGGTAAACTTACAGCTGAATGGTGCATTCACTAATGGCCATCCTATCTCAAACTGGAAAAATATAACAGCAAAATGTACACAAGTAATACCAAGGTGTGGAATGGCTTTTGTGTAAGAGCCTAGAATGTTCCATCCAAACAAGGAGTTTTATAAATTTTTTAACTTTGCAAACAATAGAAACATAGAATAATTATTAGTCATTCTCCATAATGCAAGGATAAAAGCAGGCACCCTAACCACAGCCAAGTCAAAGGTCAGAAGTAAACAAAAGGAAGGCTTTGCACAGCCCCATATTCCCTGATCCTTCCCTGATGAAAGATGATGTGGAGGTGTAAAAGACCCAGCAAGCCATGTAGGTAAGATCCACCTGGGCTAACAACCCAGGTGGCCCGTATGTAATTTCCAACTCTGTTACTCCCAGAGCCATTTTCTGCTGGGATCTGGGAGGATACACCAACACTGATCTTTTTCTCCTACTGGGCACAGAGAAAAAAGAAGATGGTCCTGCCTGAAGACGATCTCAGAAAGCTGCAGCAAAACTACTCTGCCTATCCTGAGGTCATTTCAACTAAGAATCATTTCAGCTAACTTAAGCAGCCACCACATGTACCTATGTATGTAGCTCATGTACTGCTGAGCTAGCTGCCTCACCTTCCTTTAAAGACAATGGATAAAGAAGTCATGTGAACTGTGAATGCACAGTTCACTTGCCCTGTAATAGCCGCTTATGTTGTATTAGATCAGTTGGCCCCAAGAAGTCCCCGTTCTCTGCAGTGACATTCCACAAAATGGATAAAACTCATCTGCATACAAGACAACATTTTGGAGCACATCTGTCTCGGAACATGGACTGGATTCACAGACCTCTCATTTTTGACTTCTGGGTAAAGACACCTTTGGCTTTATGTTCTCCAACAAATGTAAGAACATTGTTCTTTTAAAACCAACAAAGCAGATCACTTTCTACACAAAATTCTGACCCTAAGGAGATGATAACAAAATAATCAGTATATGAATGTAGGTATCCATGCTTCTCAGTGTGCTGATGGAAGAGGTTTAATATATCTAGTATGATAACAAACAGCATAGAAGAACCTACAAGGAATGAAACTCTTGACGCAGGCTTTCGTACTTCCTTTAAGTGAGGCTGCAGGCTTTGATGTCAAATAATTAAACCATCATGCAGTTCAGCAAGGCCGTGGTAATCACTCATATCTCTGTGGCAGGCCCTAAAAGCAGTGCAGCACAGTCATTCTGTCATCTGCCGTATGGTTTACCTCATTCTTGTTAACCTCCCTTTTCAGCATGCTTGCACGGACACTGCAAACCTTGGAAGAATGAAGATACAACACCATAAGCTAAACCTGGTTGGCTCCAGAAAATATATAAACACTGACTGAACACTGTCCAAGTTAAAACTGAAATGGTATTACCAGGCAATAGGAAGAAAGAGAGGAGGCATTATCAACTTGACTTTTGCTCAATCATCCAAATTTACAACCTTGGTTTCTCATTTAATCCTGAACTTCCAGTCAATAATGGGTAAAAGTACATTTCATTCTTATTTTACTACATGGTAGCCATCTCCTCACTTCTTGATGAGATTGCATTACAGATATGTAGGTATTTTGTTATCAGACAACATCACTACAGAGAGCTCTGAGGATACAGAATGTAACTGAATACTTGATAAGTACGTTTTAAGAAAGCATAGTAAATCCGGCTGCAAGAGACAAAATTGTTTCCTAGTTTGTTTAATACGGAGATCCAATTATTGTGTTTTAGTCACAAATTCCTTTATGGTTTGAATCACTTATAATCAAACCTATTTCTTTTTCTGTGTTGTTCTGCAGGAAGACAGAACAGTGGCAAAGATTGAGCTTTTAATATCTGGACTGAAGTTTTGAGAGGCTAAATGTTTTCAGCAAAAGAACTTTGAAAACCTACAAAAAAATCATTTCACACGTCATTGTCTAATGATGTCAAATTTCCAGGTATCTTGTAGGCATGTCTGTTTACACAGGCTCCATCTTTGGGGAGTGAGTTCAAAGGATCTAGTACTTTTTTTTTTCCATTTGATGATCTGAGGAGCTTTTAATGAATTGTCCGAGTTGACATAATGGTTAATTTGGGGCTCTATATGCTTGCGTATGTGGGCTGTACACCTAGACCTTATATTAAACGAACAGAAGAGCAGAGGAAATAGGTCACTAGAGAAGACAATTACTAAAATGAAGGGGAAATGCACTGAGAGATGCTTATCTTCTGAAAACATGGTGGAAAACAAAGAAAATAAAACAAAACACTGAAACTAGAGAAACCAAAGGATCAGCTTACATGTGAAATGACAGATATACATATATTTTCCCTGTAAAAATATTTGGAAGACAGTTGAATTCCTAAAGTTATTATGGCAAAACACAACTGAATATCAGAGGTTGGACTCGGTGATCTTGGAGGTCTCTTCCAACCTAGATGATTCTGTGATCAAAATTTAAAGATAAAAGCAATTGCTTTGAATCTCAGAACTCTCCCTCTCCACTGCTGCTCACAAATGTCTTCTGTAAAGAGGCCAACACTAGACTTGACCAAACAAGCTATTTTCTCCTAGTAGATGGCATTTTTGTTTTAAAAAATGTATGATTTCTATATTGTAAGCTTTCATCATTGTGTCAGTTACAGATAAAATGACAGAAATTTCTTCAAAAGCTAGCTGAACTCATCACTCGGGCTTTGTATCAGCTGATCATAACAAGAAGATTAATTTCTACAAAAAATGTCACAAACGTTATATTTCAGTTAGTTTTTCACAATGGTTTTTCATTTCCCCACTGAAGAGAGAAAAAGAAATTTGGTAGAACAACAAAGATGCACTTTCTTAATGAACTATTCACATAGGCATATCGGCCAGCCTTCAAACATTTATAGAGATGAACCTCTACACACTTAGGCATCTAAAGATGAAGCATAAGGTGAAGAATAAACCAGAAGGGCATTGAATAGGCACATACATCATTCTGTTTTGTTCACCTTGCTTGAATCACTTCAGTGGAGTTTAGTTATTTAAATGGAACTGAAACAATATATTTTAAGATCTACCTATTTAACTGGAAAAGTCAATCAAATGGAGAAGTTCAGATTACTCCTGCAATTCTTCCACAAATATATAAAATAATCCTCAAAAAATTAGTAACATTCCTTTTGTTAGTTCTGAGCTTCACTTAGTTTTATCAATTTCAAAGAAGACAACTTCCTTCTGGCAATCTTGCTCTAGATAATACAAGGTCCTGTACCATCAAAAATAATGTCAAAAATAAGGCCTGACACTAGCTCTGATGTCTTGGGTACACTGGAACAATGGACATTATAGCATGACCAGATATAACGTCAGAGACACCAATATAAATCAAAAATGAAGAGCTCAGAAAATACTCAAAGGACTTGTTCCCTTGAAAGCACTGATTCTGAAAGGAACCAAAGGTGGATGAAAGGACAATATCATGCCAAATGAACATACACTGCCAGTGTGATATCATGGTCAGAAGGTCAACTGTAACCCTCTATGACAGGTTAGACAGGTGAGATTTAAGATCACAGAAGTGGATGAAAGTTCCACCTCCCTTTGCCAAGGGCTTATACTAGATGCCTAGAGAAAAGGACATGTAAAAAGAAAAGAACAAATAGCGACATTACTGTGAAAACTCTTCCCTCATCTGGAGACTCATGGCTCAGACACATGATATTTAATCACTTCAGACAGATTTTTCTTTGAGACATACTGCTTCTAAACAGCACTATTGTGACTATTACTGGTATTAAATGCCTAATATTTCCATCCCACTTACAAAGAAGAAACTGGAAAGGAAAAAAGACTGAGGACTAGAATTTTCTAAATGCAGATCTGCAGTATCAAAACGATCATATTACTTGAGCATTGAAACTCCCTGAAATGAACCTCCCACAATTGTAAACATACCTTAAAAATGAAACATGATTGCTTCTTAAGAAGACCTCTGCAATAAATGCTTAACATATTCCAAAGCCACCGATTAGTTTGTATGGCCAAGGGATGAGAAGACTGTTGCTAACTTCTGCAGACAAACAATGATCTTTCCACCAGCACACAGACAACACAAAAATCTTCCTGACTTCCCTTCAAATCTGTGCTAACATAAAAATGGCAAAAACACCATCCCACGTGGTTGAAAGTATCACTTAGCAGCTTTCACTTAGGTTCTTCAGGACCCTTTAAGTCCTACATAAACTTCAGAGAAGCATAGGAATATTCTCGCATCATTCATAAAACATCTATTCAGCCCACTTACCTAGATCCATGTTCACACAAATGCTTAACTTGAGTTTATATGCTATTAAAAATCTCTCAAAGTTCTTAACATAGTCAACACAATTAAATAAACATAAGAAAGTTTGCCTTCATGGAAACACCAGACTTCTCAATACCAGCATTCATCTTGTTTACACAAATTAGTATGTCCATCCATAACTACCACTGATTTCATTCCACTTTTTTTCCCACACATCATAGATCATGGCAGAAGGGCCAGTTTACTGGTGTGGGGAAAAAAAAAAAGAAAAAGGTTTACCATCATTAAGTAGTCTTCTTTGAGATCACATCATCAATATGCATATATTCAGTACAGTAAGCCTGGGTATACAGTTCAGTGTGGGCCTGCAACTTGTCCCAACCACAAGATCTCAGTGGAAATGGAGAAAGCAGTCAGTGTGGATTTGCAATACACATCTCAAAACAGCCCAATTACTATCAAGTTATCTTCTTTTCTTCTTCAAATGACAGTCCATATACATATTCAAAAGGTGAGTAACTCCAAACAATAATTCCCCATCTGTCTTTCCCCACAGGTAAGTGGGGAGGGGCATCTCAAGCATTTTAGAGTAGTCTGCAAACCACAAGATGCCTAATTTGGCATAATTCCTGGAAGTATCTGCAATGGTATAGAGATTAATTTGATTAATTGAACTCCACATGACAGCTCTGCAGATGTCAAGAATGGAGATATCCTCTAGAGAAGCTACTGTACAACTTGACCTTTGATGGAACTTACTGATGGCCGGAGGCACAAACACTTAGGCAGTATCATAACATCTCCTGATACAATATGTTATGCAATTACTAGTATCACTGTACTTCTTTATCTCCCAGTTCATGACACGACTGAATAGAGGCCACCTGACAGGTTTAGTTCTCTGTAGACAAAAAAGAGATGGTCTGTTTGACATCAAATGTCTGAAGAGACATGCCACTGTCCCTGCATGTCTGGAGTTCACTGGCAGGAAAAGAAGAGTTATTTTCTGGCTCCAGTGAAACTTCTATATTACCTCAGGAAAGTACATGTATATGAGAAACCTTACCTTGGGAGAGGGAAAAAAGACACTTGATGTCAAACATTTAGCATGTGGGTCTTTCTTGCCCTCTGGCAGAACTTCTTACTACCAGAAAAGTTACATTTAAGAATTACATTAGAGTAATTTACATTACAGTAATGAGCAAGCTGCCACAGGTTCACGTTATTGCCCCATCTGGATTGTGAGACCCTGCATAAGATTCCATGCTAGAGTAGAGGCTAACACTTTTTTAGCAAAGCTCTGTACGTAATTTGAGGACCCAAGGGCCAAAGAAAATTTAAAATCCCTCAGACAGACAGAAATGATTGCTCAGGTATCTGCACTGATATAGTTAATAAATTAAAGCTCATTTGTCAGAGAAATTTGCAAGTGAAAAAATGGAAAATCAACTCGGTACCTCTGGAATGATAAATTCAGTCTTCTTTAGAATACTTTACAGATTTGAAGACTGTAATGATAATTCCTTTTCCAACTTGTCATGTGTGTGCCCTTTTCAGAGAGAACTCATGAAATCAGATCTGTTAGAAGAGGCTTATTGTGGCTGCAAGTGGATGCTTACCATCCCCTGTCCTAGAGCAGCAATACCTTGGAAAACTACACACACATCCGTACTGTCACAGCAATAATGCAGCCCATGCCATTGTTTTTCTTAAGCACTTCTGATTTGCTTACTGCTGTACTATAAAGTAGTAAGAATGGTCATAGTAGGTTGGACCAAAAGCCCACTGAGCCCAGTACTCTGCAGTCAGCAATATTAGTAATTGGTGCCTAAACGAAAAGATGAGAGTAGGGAAGGTTTAGAATAACTTTCTTCCCTTTGTGTTCAGACTTTTTCAACTTTACAGCCTTTTCAACAGTACAGGAAAAAAGAAGGTGTGGGGAGCTGGCAGTCGGCTTTTTCTCACAGGTAACTAGTGATAGGACTAGAGGGAATGGCCTCAAGTTGCACCTGGGGAGGTTTAGGTTGGAAATTAGGAGACATTTCTTCTCAGAAAGAGCAGTCAGACATTGGAATGGTTTGCCTAGGGAGGTGGTGGGGACACTGTCCCTGGGGTTGTTCAAGGAAAGGTTGGACGTGGTGCTTAGGGACTTGGTTTATTGGGTGACATTGGTAGTAGGAAGATGGTTGGACCAGATGATCTTGGAGGTCTCTTCCAACCCTAATGATTCTATGATCACACCAATAACTCTGGCTTTAGCATTTCCTCAGCCCACACCAGTCAGCCTGAAGTGTGCAGGATGACCACTGAAGCATGTTGCCTTGTCTTGCAGTAGGTTTGCAGGGAAAGAAGGATTAGACAAATATCAACTATTACTTCAGATCACAGAACCAAGAATTCAAGAAACATGATGGCCTGCAGACAATAGAGCCAGAACTTCATCCAATGAAAAGGAAACAATCTTGCAAAACCCATAGCTTCTGCAAGCTGTCCCTTCAGTTATTATTCCACATTTTTTACTTGTAGTCTGTTGGCTAAAATGACTTTCTAACGCTGACGTATTCAGCATCTGTGATAGCTGGGTTACCACCAGACATACTGGATTTCCTAGCTCCATGGCTTCCAACAGAAAGGATGGGACCTCAGAATACCTTGTTTTACATTACTTGAACATGAAGACCTTAAAGTAAAAGTGGTACAGCTGGCAAGTGTTTGGAACTATTTTTGACTTCAACACAGTGACTGGTCTTTGTGGTGACCAAATGTTCTTGGATTACTATGATTCACTCCCTAGGCAAGGAGAGAGGTATGGATGCCAACAGCTGTAAAACAAAACAAAACAAAACACATTTCCTCTAAAATGTAGTGAGGCTTTTATTTCAGCCACAGGAATATCTGACAGTTATTGAGATATGGTTATTATAAAGGGAACCCCACAAGAGCATGTACACTACCCGAACACTCAGGTAGGTATTAAAGATGCAGGCTCTGTTGTCTACAGTATACACAAAGCACCGAGAACGTGAGGAGGGATGAACACGTTCAGTGCTGCCTACTGAACACGTTCAGTGCTGCCTAGTGAGAAGTCTTCTGCTACGTATCTTGTGACAGAAGTCCTTGAAAACGGCAGGAAGCTGCAAAATTAAACAGTGTACATCTGATTCTTGCTCCCTAGCACTGGCTGGGCTGATCATCTGTGCTCCAAAGCAGGGTAAGAAGGATGATATCAATGGGAGAAACAGGAGGATGAAGTAAGCCTTCCTGATGATCTCCTGATATACACCCAGGATGATAGGAAGGCCAAAGTGCCAAGGGCATCAAATGAAGCTTAAAAGCACCACTTGAAAGCCATGTGTTGAGGCCACTTGCAACAATGGTTCCCAAGGAACTATATGGTACTTTTTGCAATATTTGATAGCTGATCCTTGTCTTCATTACTTCAATCTATTGAATGTATTAGAAAGCTCTAAAATATTACCAAGCACTCAGCTCCTGTGTGCTTTATAAATGTACAGGATGGCATGGCTACCATCACATATGTCTGCAGAACAATCTTCATCAGCTTCTTCCACTGTGAAAATGCGCCAGGTATTCTTACCATCTGCTTCCTATCTTCTAATAATTATTTAGTCAGTATTCTCCTTCCAACCCTTAATTTCCTTAAAAGCCTTTAATGAGGGCATTTTGGAATTTCACCTGGACCTATTGAACTGTCCACTTACTTATTACGCTCTATATTATAGTTACAGACAACTTACTCCATGTGAATTTTACAGTACTGGGCTTTTCCAGATGACTTGGGGCCAGTAGAAAAACTGGTATCGCATCAGCTGCCTTCCGGTTATTTTAAATATGAGTTTATTAACATAGGTAATAGTTCAACTATTTCATCCTCCACAACTGTTGGGTCAATACCACCTGATCCTGGTGACTGATAATGCTAATTTTGTCTATCTACATCATTATCTTATCTACAGACATTTCAGCCTGAGACAGATGAAAGAACAAAAAATATTGTATTCATTTTTCTGATATCAATTTGGCTGCCCTGAGTGCATCTTTTATACTTCAATTTTGTATAGTTCCTACAGATTGTCTGGCAAGCTTTCTGCTTCTGATGTGACTAAAGAGAATCTATTACTAATTATTCTATCCTTTGCAAAGTTTTTGTTCTCCTAATTATTTTCATTATGTTTTTAACATATTTTAGCTTGTTAGTATGTATGATCCCTCCTCTTTTTCTCATTTTACCACAATCTTTGCTTTTTCAGGATGCTTTCATGTACTTTCTTTTACCCTTATGCTTAGGTATGTAGGTCTGATGTTATCTTTTTTTTTTTTTTTTTTTAAAGTATTTCTTCAGAGGTACATTTGATCTTAACTCCTTCCTACTATAGTGTCTTTCCATATCTTCAAATCCGCTGTGAGGATATAACTCTAAGTTGCCTTCTTACATTCGTTTTTAATAGGCTTACTCAATTTTATGTAGCCCCTCTTTCTGAATTAAAAAAGTTAAAACTGTGGAAGACTTTTTGGCTTCCCTCTCAATATCCTTGCAGGTACAAAATACATTACCATCACCATCACAGAGCACCTTTCAAAAGATGATTTTTGAATGAAGTCCTGGAAAAGGCCATGGCAAGCATCGCTCCTCTCCTTGCTTTCCTGGCTAGCAGCTCCCTGAATGACAATGGCTGTAATTGAAGCTTCCCCTTACTGCTGCATTTCCTGCTCTTTGATCTTCCTCAGCCTACCAAAGTCAGTGCCATAGGCTGGCTGACTGCTCTACAGTGTCATGTGGATGCAAGATGGTCCATCTGGGTGTCTTCAGCAAAAGGAATCACAGAATCACAGAATTGAAGGGGTTGGAAGGGACCTTGAAAGATCATTGGATCCAACCCCCCTGCCAAAGCAGGTTCCTTAGAGCAGGCTGCCCAGGTAGGCGTCCAGACAGGCCTTGAGTATCTCCAGAGGAGACTCCACAACCTCCCTGGGCAGCCTGTCCCAGTGTTCTGTCATCCTTACTGTGAAGAAGTTCTTTCACATGTTGGTGTGGAACTTCCTGTGCTCTATCTTGTGACCATTACTCCTTGTCCTGTCCCTGCAAACCACTGAAAAGAGGTTGGCCAAATCCCTCTGTCTCCCACACCTCAGGTATTGATACACATTGACGAGATCCCCTCTCAGTCTTGTTTTCTCCAGGCTGAACAGACCCAGGTCTCTCACCCTTTCTTCATAGGGAAGATGCTCCAGGCCCCATATCATCTTTGTGGCCCTCCACTGGACTCTTTCCAGGAGATCCCTTTCTTTTTTGTACCGGGGAGCCCAGAATTGGACACAGTACTCCAAGTGAGGCCTGACCAGGGCAGAGGAGAGGGGGAGGATCACCTCCCTTGATTTGCTGGCCGTGCTCCTTTTTATGCACACCAGGATCCCGTTAGCCCTCTTGACCACAAGGGCACAGTGCTGGCTCATAGTCAACCTGTCGTCCACCAGGACCCACAGGTCTTTCTCCTCAGAGCTCCTCTCCAGCAGGTCATCCCCCAGCCTGTACTGATACTTCGGGTTGTTCCTTCCCAGGTGCAGAACTCTACACTTGTTCTTACTAAACCTCATGTTTTTTTTTTCCTGCCCAGCTCTCCAGCCTGTCCAGGTCTCGCTGAATGGCAGCACAGCCTTCTGGCGTGCCAGCCACTCCTCCCAGCTTTGTGTCATCGGTGTACTTGCTGAGGGCAGACACTATTCCCTCATCAAGGTCGTCGATGAAGATGTTGAACAAGACTGGACCCACCATCGACCCCTGGGGAATACCGCTAATCACAGGCCTCCAGCCAGACTCTGCTCCGCCAATCACCACCCTCTGAGCTCAGCCAGTCAGCCAGTTCTCAACCCACCTTACTGTACACTCCTCTATCCCACACTTTCTCAGCTTTGCTAGCAGGATGTCATAGGAGACAGTATCGAAAGCCTTGCTAAAGTCAAGGTAGATAACATCCACTGCTCTCCCCTCATCTACCCAGCTGGTGATGCCATCAAAGAATGCAATGAGGTTGGTTGAGCATGACTTCCCCTTGGTGAATCCATGCTGACTATTCCTCATAACCTTCTTCTCTTCCAATTGCTTGGAGATGGCATCCAGAACAAGCTTTCCAACACCTTTCCAGGGACAGAGGTGAGACTGACTGGCCTGTAGTTTCCCAGATACTCCTTCTTGCCCTTCCTGAAGACCGGAGTGACATTGGCTATCCTCCAGTCTTCAGGTACCTCTCCTGTTCTCCAGGACCTTTCAAAGATGATAGAGAGCAGTTCGGCGATCACCTCTGCCAACTCCCTTAGCACACGTGGATGCATACCATCAGGACCCATGGATTTGTGTGCGCTGAGCCCACTCAGACGCTCCCGAACCACTCCCTTGTCAACAAGGGGGGAGATCTCCACTTCCCAGACTCTTTCTCCTCCCTCCAGGGTCAAGGAGTTCCAGGGGGGAGTCCTTGAAGAAAAGACTGAAGCAAAGAAAGCATTCAGTATCTCCACCTTCTAAGCATCTCCTGTTACCAGGACACCCCTGTCATTCAGCAAGGGACCCATATTATCCCTAGTCTTCCTTTTACTGTTTACATACTTAAAAAAACCCTTATTATTATCTTTTATCTCTTTTGCAAGCCTCATCTCTAGGTGGGCTTTAGCCTTCCTTGTCACATCCCTGCAGGCCCTGACAACACTTCTATATGCCTCCCAAGTGGACGGGCCCTTTTTCCACATTTCATAATCCTTCCTCTTCCTTTTGATCTTATCAATGAGCTCCCTGCTCATCCACGCAGGTTTCCTGCCCCCCTTCCTCGATTTCCTACTCTAAGGGATGCACCAATCCTGAGCTTGGAAAAAGTGCTGTAGCCCAGCTCTCACATGCACCCTTGCCTTCTAGCCCATGAGATACTCCCAAGCAGGTCCCGGAAGAGGTCATAGTTGGCTCTCTGAAAGTCCAGGGTTGCAATCCTACTTTTAGCTTTACTTCTTCCACCAAGTTCCATCTTGAACTCCACCATCTCATGGTCACTGCATCCCAAGCTGCCCCCAACCTTCACAGGAAGCTATGACTGTTTTTCTTAGGGAAGACTCAGCTGGAACCTTCCCCATGGGCATTCCCTAGTGTTTGGTTTATGGGGAAAGCAATCTCAAAACAGGCAGTCAGAGGGAAGCAGGGGAACATGAAAGCATGGGCAGTAACTCAAGCCATTACTAGGTGCAACAATCAGAAATGGTGTATGGTGTTTTCTCAAGCAAGAAGCCACAGAAATAATTTTGATAATCTTTTCTAACACAGGGCTTATAGGAGCTGTATGTTGCCCAGGGAAGGGGTGGCATCACCATCCCTTGGGATGTTTAAGGAAAGGTTGGACCTGGTGCTTAAGGACATGGTTTAGTGGGTGACATTGGTAGTACAATGATGGTTGTACCAGATGAACTTGAAGATCTTTTCCAACCTTAATGATTCTGTGATTCATCCATCATCCAAACAAATTAGACTACAACTACCTGCACCTCTCATGAAGGTGTACTTTGTACAAAATTTACAAATAACAGCTTTTGGTGCAGCAATCTTCCTCATTAGAGACAAAACAGATGTTAAAAATACTCTGGAGGAGACAGTTGAAAAAAAATAACAACTGCAAAAGAGCAGAAGATCACAAAGAAATGAAGAAACCAAACTGTCCCACATGACACCAGGCAACAGCAATTTTATGTACTGATGGTGATCAGGGAGAACACATACAGAAAAATAACAAAAAACATTGTTCTGACCAAAAAGTAGGATGAAAATGTAAGGGGCAAAGATAAAAGAAACTACTCCATAAAGCAGATGAGTAATAAAAAAAAAATAAAAAAAAAAAAGCTGTCTGAACCACCTGAGGTGGTTTTAAGCTTATATGAATAAGACCAGTGAGACCAGATGAAGGAGGGAGTAACAGGGAGGACGGAGACAGAATTTTGTGGTGGTAGGGAAATATTTAGAAAAACTATTTTCTAAATGATAGATAACATTTAGAAAATGTTATCATTTGTGGACATATGTGCACCCATAGCATGGAACAAAAGAATAACTAAGGTATAGCATGGCAAGAGGGAGCTCCTTCTTACCTCTTCAGGATCTTTGTGATGTTCCACTTATTTTGGTGTAAAATTGTCATAGTAAATAAAAGTTACTAAGATCATTTTGTAAGTAACATGATTCAACATAGAAGCAGTAGCAAAGATACATATGTTGCCCCTCCTACGACTTTAAGACATAGTTCACTAGGGTTTCTGAGGCTGTATTTCTTCACTGGATGGTGGTCTAAAGAGAAACCTTATGACTAACTTGCTAAGCAGTAACTTCTGATTCAAATTGTGATCCAGGAAGTTACAGGAATTGCCACAGTGCACACTTTGTTATTTGACTTTCATATCCTTAAAGATTTTTGTTATATTTAAACATTCAGGAAACAATATTAACATTTTGCCTATGATCCTGAACAAAAACAAACAAATGAAAGAATCAATGTTCTTCATTCACTCCCTAGAATATCTTCTCAAGTTCTCCCTTCTGTTCTGCCATGTGGCAATCTCCCCAAATCCTTTTTTAGCCTGTGTCTTCACTGAAGCTACTCTGATCTACTATTGAACTTCAAGGCATTTGGAAGGAAAATGGCTTCACGTCTGCAAGAGCACTAGAATGCTATTCATTTTTCATATCTGAATGCAATCTCTGCTAGTTCCTATAATGATGCAGAAGTATCCCTTCTGCAGGGATCCACAGGCCAACCAAAGCAAATCTACCTAGATGAACAAAGGTTCCATGGAACAACAGTTGCTGAAGTGCTTTTGAAGCAGATAGCCTAAATTCTATTTTTTTCATTTAATCTTGAGCTAGAATTCACATATCCTTTGGCAAAACCATAGTAAATTTAATCCCTAAGCTGCTTTATTTGCATTCTAAATTAACTGAGCTTTGTACAAAAACTTTAATTTTTTTTTTTCACAGAGTTTATGGCCACAGAAAATAATTCAACTATGTAATCAGAATATCTGTATACAACAATCCATTACATTTATGCAACTGCCCTGACAGTGAGCAGAGTAATGCACATTAGATTAACCAAGATGATCACCGGAGACCTAATGACTGAACAAAAGAGAAATCAAAGGGCCACTAATGCCCTTAACTAGCCCCTTCAGGGCTAGGGAAGTGACAAGGTGAGAATACATCCGATGTTCTATGAGGATTATTCACGTCTCAAAATGCAAGAGAAGATGGTACACACCCAAAGTTTCTGATAATTTGAATGGTGTGGTGGTGGAAGAAAGTGTCTTCCACTTCAAATCTGGCAATCTTTTCTTTCTTGCACATGGGAGTAACGCATACAGCCTACACATTTGTGAAACTATATTTTCTCTACTACCTACACTGACCATATGTTTTAGTGTTTTGTTTTAAGGCAAGGCCAATCTCTGATGCTCCCCCCAGAAGGTGAAAAGGTCCCAAGTCTACTCTTGGCCAACTCTGCATAGAGGAAATAAGAAGAGTTCCCTCCTAAGCCATGTGGGCATCAAGCCAGAAGCTCCGAAGCATGAGATTACAATTCCTTAGAATCACGGGATCATTAAGGTTGGAAAAGACCTTCAAGATCATCTGGTTCAGCTATCACCCTACTACCAATGTCACCCACCAAACCGCTGTCCCTAAGCACCAGGTCCAAATGCAGGCTGAAAGTGTTATGGGCATATGAAAGGCAGTACAACACTTTATTTCTCGGATGACAGTGAAATACTGGAAAAACAGAGATATTTTTTTAAAAAAAAACACAGAACTCCAAGACAAGAGACCACACCATGACCATCCAGGCCATTTATGCCTACTTCATACCCTTTCTTGTTGTCTGTATCTAATGCAATTTTAAGGACCTAGAATGGAGGGATAACCAAAATTTTGCCTGATAATTTGTTGTAACCTTTAATTTTACTTACAGTAAAGAACCTATCTATTTTATCTAAAAAAAACGAGGTAATCAATTGTGTAACACTGGTCATTTAATTTTAGTTTTCAGCTACTAGATCTGGCTATGTCTTTGCTAAGCTGCTCTCACCCTCTCCTTGTAGGCAATATTAATTATAAATGGATACATATATACTGCAGTTTTCATTTTGCACTTTGAAAAAGCTGAAAATAGTTGAGCTCCTTAAGCATTACGCTTTGTAGGTGGGATCATTTCTGTAGCTCTCCCTACAGTTTCTCTCAATACTTCCATATCCTTCTTAACACTCGGGTACCAGAAATAGGTAAAGCTCTCCAGAGAGACATTACTAACACTGTGTATAAAAGGAGAATCACTTTCATTACTTTCTTAGTATTTACTTTTTGATGCACACAAAGATAGCATTAAAACAGGAATGACAGCATAGGATTCCTCTCTTTTCATCACTTAAGGCACAGCTATTTTGAAAGTTGATTATTTAGGTAAAAAGATTGCACTGATATTATGTCTTGTGAAAAAAAAAAAAAAATCTGTACCGAGATGGACTTCAATTCATCTGTAGGGTTGCTTAATTTGACAAGAAAATGACCAATGAAGTATGTGACACCAAGAAGGATGCAAAGTAACAAAACCCAGGCTTTGTAGTTGCTTTTTGTGAGATAACAAGAGAAAACACCACAAATCTGAAAACGGAGCGACTACTTAAAAATACATATCTAAAACAACATGTACAACGAATACATCAATACTTCAAGTCTAAAGGGACTGGATGCAACTATTGAACATAGAGCAGCTTGCACCCTACAGGAAAAAAAAAAAAAAAAAAAGAAACAAAACAACAAAAACAAAACCATACCAAACAACAACAAAAACATATAGCAGAAAAGTGAAAGAGATAAATACACACATGGTTCAGTATTTTACTGACATATGTACTTGTCTTTAGACATTTCACATCTACCTGTTTTAGAAATAAATTCCTAAACATGCCAAGAGATTATGACTTGTCTAAGAAAGAACCAGTGGTAAAATCTGAATGTTGACTGCTTGAGTGCGCTCTACAACCCTATACTCTGAGTTTCAGCTTACCACTCAGCTTTGTTTATAAACCAAAATGTAGTGTATTTGATTCTTGGCAACCCCTGCTACACAGATTTTATGATACTGAAGACAGTTGGACCTGAAGATCAAAGTTTTCCATTGTATTCATTTATTACTTTCTTTCTTTTAGGGTAAAACTTTCTTGTTTTCAGTTGGAATAAGACTTAGGGGGAAAGTCCACAGAAAGCTTTAATGCACTTTTGAGAGCTCTAAGCATAGAAAAACAGAGAGATACAATTGTAGTATATTGTGTTATATATAAAAATATAACACAATTTTTGTTTAAAATAAATTCTAATAAAACAGACCTCTCTTTGATCATACAAAGTTTGTCTTACTTGGATAATTCTGAGAGCTTCCATTTAAAAAAAATAATCATGAATTCACATGCAATTCAGTCTAGACTTTCATAATCTGCATGAAATGCCTACCAAACATATAGCTTTATGGAGGCACAGAAAAAAAAAAAAAAAAAAAGAATTTTTCCCTTTTAACCTCATCCCTCCTGCCAGCTTATCTTTGGGAAATGTCCACTTGCTCCTTGGAGCCATTCCAGGAAGGGTGTGCATGGCCAGGAGTCCTGTGCTGACTGTCACTCAGCCCTGTTGACAGAGCCTTCTGACCATGCAGCATTGCTCTGCTGCTCTTGGTTTTATTTCTGCTCCTTATGCCTGCCCCATGTAAATACTTGGGCCTCCAGATTTATGCCCTCTTTAGTAATGAAAATCTTCAGCTCAGGATGGGTCTTTGCCTCCATGGGTCCCCTACGGGAACAAGGGCCAGCAACAGATGGCACCCCAGGGAGCATCTGAGAAACATCCTTAGTGGCAGAAGATTTCAGTTTTAAGCCCTTCAAACTCTTTCTTAAATGGAGAATACCTTTTCACCAAGCATTTTCTGGATCAGGAAAGGGGAAAACACAAAATGCAAAGCTCTAACTCAGCCTCTGCGTATGCTCAAGAAAGGGATGGAAGTTCCTCTAGGAGCTTCCCAAGTGATACCTCTAGACTCAAATTTTTCTGGAGCTGATTTTAGCCGAGACTACCTACTCTGAATATGGATTTTAATGGCTCACCTTTCAAATAAACACCAATCCTATACTGATGCTAATTACTTATACTATACTAATCTATAGCATATATTCTACTGTATGCTATCTTAATACTATATGCCCAAATCTTACAAGGTCTGTTTGGCCTAAATAGTTTCTTGACCACTATCAACGTACTTTTGTTGGAGTACAATCGCCTTTTTAATTCCTTTTGACATTTCCTAAGACTATTTTTACTTTCTTGAGTAGTATCTATGTTACCTTGAAAGATACTTCTTTTAAACTATAAGAGCCGCTTGTTGCACTGCTTCACTTTGCTGCAATTCCCAGTTCTAAAGGTTGCTGTCAGAGTTCTACTTTCTGGTACTCAGACAATGAATTTTATTATACTGCAGTCAGTACAAGTGGCTCAATTATTGCTAGCTTTTGAGTTAGTTCTTGCACATTACTCAACACTAAGTCAAGAATATCTTTCTGTGTACTCTAGTACTGGCTGTTCCAAGAGGCAGAAATTGCTTCTTTGAACTTACTCGTATTGTGCTATCTGACCAGTTTATTCACAGGTAATTTAAGTCCCCATTATCATTTGGTTAGACTTTCCCACTTCTTTGATCTCTGTCAACATTATGCACTCAACATCCTTTTGTTGATCCAGGAGCTGGTAGTATATAAAACTACTAATATATTTACTTTCTTACGGGTTGGGAGTGTAACCCTCTACAAGCATTTAAGTAGGTGATTATAATTCCCCAGCAGCGCTATGCATTGCAACACTGGAAACACTCAATTTCTGGGATGATCTTGTTGAATTCACCATGCCAGTATGTAACTTCAAGGTAACTGCAATGGTTAATTGTCACTGCTGTTCAAAATGCACCATGCTTCTTTTCTGACTTCATCTATAAATGATAATCAGCTTTTTGATCGTGTACAACACCTAAAAAGCTTATGATTTAAGATCTTCTAATTCTCACTTGTTCTACCCTAACTAGAAGACTGACTTTAAAAACATTGTTTTTTAATAATTTATTTCTTTGGAGAGAGAGGAAAATAGGATAATCCTTGTTCTCAGCACTTAGGGAGTTTGTCCTGTGCTGTCAAGATTTTTTCTGCAGTCATAAACTAAAACAATGTGCTCAGTGGGTAAATGAAAGTTGACTTTCTCATGCAATCACCTAATTATGTAACTGCTAAGACTATACGGAAATGAAACAAAGTATTGTGAGACTTGTGATAAAGTAAGACTTCTACTACCTCATTTTTTTTCCTGCATGTAGGCATGTAAAACGATTGACCGTCGGTTTGCCTTCTCTGTACTAAAGACAGTAGTTAGAGTTTAGGTATCTCTTTTCAAATGTTATTGTTTGGGACTTTTTCAAACTTTTAATATTATTTCCAAAAATACTAGCACCAGAACTAAAGAGAAAACTCCATTAATGGATCCTAGCCACACTAGCCACTACTAGCAGTACCATCCTTTCCCTTGTATACAAGACTGAGGTTATATATACTCAAATTTAATAAAAAAAAAAAAATGCTAGTGCTGTTTTATTTATGTATGCTTGTATACCCACTTTTCTATAAAGCCTTTAATTAAGCGATGTGCTATTTCTCAAATAAAATTTTTTTCTTCCACAGGATTAGATTCATATGTGAACTCTGTTGTGACTCGAATTGGACTCCAAATCTTATATCTCCTTTTGTCAAGTTTCTAAAAATCTCTCTCCTTTTCTTTCCATGCATTTCCTTATTTTCCTGTATATCTTCAGATTAACATCATGAACTCTCTCCAGTACCAAATAGAAACTGAGGCATTAGGTAAGAAGGAAAACAAGATTTATTCATCAAAAATAAACTAACAGAACAGCAAAATATCAAAAGCAGAGGTTGTAGAAATTGCATTAGCAATCATATTGAAGGGAGCTGATCTGGCGAACAGCTACAGGAGTTGTGATTTGGAGGGCATGCTGAATCATTAGCTGCTGCTGGATTTCCATTTACCAGTAAGATCCAAATACATTCTTTACAGCCTACTTGTCTGAAAGGCTTGGTTCTTCCATTTTTAATACAGGGACTTTTTCTGACTTCCCCAGGAATTTTTTTCAGAAGTGCAGACTATCGCATGCAGTGAGCTCAACAGAGGTCTAAACCTCCAGCCATCTGGAAACTGCCAGCTAGTACACATGCTACTTCTCGCTTGTTAAGCAATAGTTAATGCTTAGAGCATGTAATATCTGAGCAAGCTTGTGCTCTGACCAGGCTTGAAGACGATTTCTGTAAGAAGTCTAAGGTGTTGGTTTTTTGACCTATAAAGTCTGAAGTGGCGCTGCCTACTTGAGAAATTCCTCTCCCTTTGCATCATCCGGCAGCAGCCCTGAGCCTCTGCAGTGCCAGAGGCAGTGCTGTTGGGTCCCTGCAGTGTTCCGACAGGCAAAAGGCAAAAATAAAAACCCAGACATTTCCCAGAGAACTGGCGATGAGGCAAAAGGGGGTGAGTGGGAATTTGGCATTTGGGTTACTTGGGAGGTAAGAAAGATAGTTTTAAAGTCACTAAAGAATGCAGCACTATGGTCAAGGTTAGTTTCTGTACATGATCCTGGAGAACAAGTCAGGAGGAAGAGAGAAGAAGAAAATATTATGGTATACATGTAAGTATGGTTGGTGAGACTCAATCACTGATATGCTGGATGTTCTATATAATTAGGAATGTATTTCCAAAATTATACTTACCAAAACAACATAAGAAACCTAGAAGTTAACTAGAACTTTACTTGAACATAGACCTAATCCTGTAGCACTTACCCTTAAGCAACCTCATTATCCTGCTGACCTAAGAGAGCATTATCTTGAAAGCAGGACTGGACCACGCATTCACCTTTCCCAAGCTAAACTCTTCAGTTTGTGTTCTCATGTGATGTGTATGAAGACTGGCTGCACCCTACTGACTCCGACACAGCCAAGAAGGCCAATCCAAAACCAACGTAAAACTAGACTTCTTAGTTCATTAATTGTAAAGATGCCTAAATTACATATAAAGAAGCAATTATGAAGGTAGGTGTGAACAGGCTGAAGTTTATTTACCTAAAGAGTTCCAATGACATCAAAGTTAAGCACATGGCCTGTAACGTTTTTGCAAGACTGGGATGTTGGCAACCACATGTAAAATGAGATTTTCCAATAGAGCATAATTCAGATGTATTTAACACCTGACTGTTTAAATGCAAACTAAAAATAGTTCTTCCTACTAATTTCTTACTCATTTTCTACCTTAGCAGTTATGGCTCCATTTCCCATTTGGTCTCAAGTTTTGACTTTCCAAAGTCAAGAACCCACTGAAGGCTCAGGACCCAAATACTGACATGACATTTAATATCACAAGTTTCATTATGCAGTGGCATAATTAGAAACTATGCTGTAGGATACACAGGGTGCTGGATGAGGTGGACTCGAGCTTTCCTCGAGCTTTCCTGTGCCTAGCACCATGCAAACATCCTGCTGCAGCAGGCAGTTTGACCCCCCCCTAGTCCCAACATCACGCACTAATCCTGAAACCAGATCCGGATGTGCAAACCCTTCAAAACAGCACCGGAATTCAGCGAGATACAGAATAGGAACAATCACCTGTGCAAATCTAGCTGCAGGACCATGGCCTAAAATCATATACAATGCAGGTCTGTGTCTGTTTACACAAACCAAGAAGATTCGATTAGTGTTTCTGTAACCCTCTCCATTTTGAGGATAATTTTTAAAGAATGAAGTTATGTAAACCCTACACTATCCATGGCTTAGTATTCAAAATGCCTTATTTGTTTGCACTGCAGGGTGGGCTTCAATGACTGCACATGACACAAAAAATCATGGTTTGAATCACTGCATTCAGTTAAAAACATTCAAACATCATACAGAAGAGGTTATCACCTTTTCATTTCAAAAAGGTCCATACTCTATACTTTGTGCTCAGTTGCAACACCACTGTAGTTTTTGTAAGGAATAAATATTGACTTTCCTGGACATTGCCTCACGACAGAACAGGACCTTGAGTACATTTGACTAAGATATTTTTTACCCTGGTAATATAACTTTATAACATAGCTTTCATTCCAGTTATCCGATTAGTTTAAAAGGCTTTGCAAACAGGATCTATAAACGTCACAAATTATCTATTTTAATTTTCAGCCATGTGACTCTATTTTAAAGCTGGCTCAACCACATTTCTTTTCTTTTAAGACTACAAAAAACTTTTGATTTTAACTTAAATTTACAGGTTACAGCCTTAATTAAGATTCAGGTTGCAACATACCACATTTGCAAAGTCAAGCCTGAAAATAGCCATGCAAAAATTAGGTTCAATATTAACATGGGTGATTTTGTCGTTCTTGGTTTTCAAGAATAAAGCACCTGATGAGCAAATTGCCAACAGAAAAGAGAGTACACAAAGTCTCAGAAACTGATCTCAAAGCATATTGTAAACAGGAGATCAGCCTGTTCACTGAACAGCACAGCCCTCAGTAGCATCTGTGTCTCACAGTGAGATGTTCGGATGCTCTCCTTTCTTAGAAAAGGTCAGAAGTCAACATGAATTTCACTTACAAACATACATGGTGGTGGCACTGTACAGGAATCACTGGATGGGTAAAATGCAGCTTCCAGTTACAGGTGGTACTACAGGCAAGACCACAGCTGGAAGGGTCAGTAATTCTGAGGGACAACACCTGTACGTGTGTTTTAGCTGTAACAGAATCCTAGCTATTAGCAGAAGTGTACACAGGTTTCAGAAAGAAAAATAATCATGTTTTCTGTTAGATGTTTAGTGTCCCAGCATGTGACTCAACACAGTCAGCTTTATACCATCTATTAAGATATGCAATAATCTTCCTGGGATTGATTGACCATATCCAAAATTAACATTAATACCAGCACAACTACAGATGGTAGCAGAATGAAGAGGCAACCACTTACATAAGCACTTCTGCCTCAAAACACTGTGCAGGGTTGAAGAGCAGCAGCACAAAGAAACAAAACAGGTGGACAGCTCACATGAAAAATACCTTGTTGCTCAGGTTATAAACATGTAGTCGGGAAATAAAGCCAAATGCTTCATGCTGGAAGCTGGAGCAGCAAGAAGAAAAAAGGTGGCAAAGATAGAAAGAGTGGGATCGTGAGATTGGCAGGGCTGGATAAAACAGAGGTGCTCTTACCTGAAGCAGTTTTCCTTCGGCTGGAGTAACCTCAGCAACGTTTGCGAACTCTCCCTCCAGTATGATCGGCTCCACTTTCAGGGGGATCACCCTAATGATCGCCTTCTGTGCCGCTGACCTCTCAGACTCGACTGCCGCTGCCAGCGCCAGCCCTGTATGGCCAAGTCCTACCTGCAGGGTAGCCATGAGCAGCCAAGGCCAGAGGACAGCCAGCTGCAGCTGGGGGCCACCACTCATGCTACCAGCTGCAGCAGCTCGCTCCGGCCACACATACCGCTCCGAACGCGTCCTCGCCCTGCCAGCAGCTTCTAATAGCGGGTGCAGGGCGTGCAGTGCTGGCTCCTGGGGCACAAGAAAATGGGGAGAGAGGGGCTCAGGTACCGGCCACTGCTAGCACTGCTCACTGTGTGGCCCTCCTGCTTCTCGCCATCATTGCTTCCCTTCCTTGGTGCCACGTGTTCAGAGGCTGCTCGGAGCTGAAAAGCATACTTTAAACCAGGAAAAAACAAACAAACAAACAAACAAAAAAAAACAACCACTGAAGTTATGAGTCCCTCCTCTAGAAGACAGATCCAGAAAGATCAGTGAAAGAGAATGAGCAGGTCGCAAGGACGGGTTCAGTTCAGACACAGAGGAATCTCCCGCAGCATTAAGAACTCGTCAGGTCCTCAGAGAGGAGGCACACACAGGGAGGTTCCTCCATGGACGCAACGTCCTGGTGTCTCCTTCCCAAGAGTAAGGAAGATTGCCAGGTTCAAAACATCCATCTCACATATGCTTGAGAGACACATCTTCTTGCCAGCAAGGCATCTCTTCCACAATATATGCTCATGCTCTTAAAGCTGAATGTTGTCTACAGTTACTGGTATCCTTCTTAAAAATTATGCAGGAGGTATTTCTTGCATATTTGGTAAAAACAAAAAAGTTTGTTACTATATTGTTCCCTTCCAAATCAAATCAATCCCTTCCATCCTTCCTGTGCCAGAAATGCTTCATTCAGGCTTACAGATCAGTTCTAGTTTTCTCCTAACAATCCAGGCTTGGTCTGACTTTTGGTGCAATTCCCAAGGATAATTATTGAAGTACGAAGCTTCTCTTCATAGTTTCAAGTTCCCAGGAGATTTTAAGAAGGCCCCAAAACATGCTAAAAATTTAGACACAAAGCAAAGCAGGTATCAAGCAAAAAGTTACCACATATCTTGTTTCCTTCACACTATGGGTTCCGGTATGATCACTTCCAAGAAGATCCCAACTAAAGGCCCCACAAAATAAAAAAAAACATAAAATTCCATGGTCTTCCCCAAAGTCACATGAAACGTATCGAGGAGTCTTCATAACTAGGAGAGTTTACACAAGGGTTATGTGCAACTAAAAAGTTAGAGTGATCACTCTGCTGTGAAGAGAAGTGATTAAAAAAAAAAATCTGCAAACCTGTTAGGCAGCACGCCTGCTGCAACCCGCAGGGGCTGGGACAGATGGAAATGCTTCTACAAATCCCAGAAAAAGTTACTTCCAGTAGCTTAAGGAAACCATGTGCGTCTGACGACGTTTGGTTCGGGTCTTCTTGCTCCTTTTTAGAAACGCAATCTGTTCTTAAAAATAAGGAACATTCGAAAAAGAAGTCACGAAAGACAAGCCGTCTCACGCACATGCAGCAGGCAGGTAGGTGCGAGTGGCGCTCCACAGCCCGACGGAGAATCCAGCGAGATCAAAGGGAGAAAATTACCGCAGACAGAAAGCTCCCGGGGCAGGCATGGCTGCAAGTGAAGTGTCCGCATGCAACCCGCAGCCTCGGGAAAGAAGCCGGCCCCCTGTCGGGAGCACTCCCGCGGAGTACCCGGGGCTCCCTCGCTGCGCAGCCCGTGCGGGCACCGGCTCTAGGCGCGGCGCAGGGCGGCAGCCGAGGCACGGGCAGCGCGGCCGCGGCGAGCCCCGCGGGGCTGCTCGACCATGGCCGGGGGCGGCCGGATCCCGCGGCGGGCGCGGAGCCGCCTTCCTGCCGCAGCAGCGCCCGTGGGCGAGCGCCGGGCGCGGGAGGGCTGCGAGGCGGCCGCGGCTCCCGGCTCGCGGCTCCTACCTGCTGGCACAAAGTGAGGGTGGAGCAGCGCCGAGCGCCCGCCCCGGCCCCGGCCCCGGCCCCGGCCCCGCTCCCGGGCGCCCCCTCCCGCCCCGCCGGCCCGGCCCCGCCGGGCTCCCCGCGTTTCCCCCGGCCTTCCCCACGCTGCCGCCCATCGAGAGGCAGCAGTAGCCCTTTTCTGGCTGCTGCTTGCTGCGAGGCTTCAGGTCAGGCTGATGTCAGAGGTCTGGAATTCAACTGTTATTCTCCTCTGACATCACCGAGAGGTGAATAATGCTGCAGGTCAGACCTATAACCTCAAAGTAAGGTTGCAACTGGAAATTTGTGAACGGGCGCACGATGGAGTGGTGCTCGAGGAGGGCACTCAGAAACAAACGTGAAAACAATGCCCTGCCTGCAGAAAGCGTATGATCCAGGCAGGAGTTCGGAGAGTCATTTGCCGTTGTTCCCGGTGCTCAGGAAAAAGCACCTTCAAGAAAGTGGAGATTAATGAACATTTTTGTTGTTGTTACGTGTACAGCTAAACTAATCCCTGGAGTAACTCCTTGAAAGTAGAAGGTCACACAAAGAAGAATTGCTCCGCTTTTAAAAATAAGAGCGTGGTTGCAGGGGTAATGGTTGTATGGTGAAAAAAGTGGCAGGAGGAACTGCTGAAACATGAAGGACTTTTTCCAATGGTGATAATACATCATTTGTAAATCAAAAGAAAGAAAATATAGGTGCAACATCCATATTTCAGTTTGAAAGTTCAATTTATTGCAGATTGGTGCAACCATGCT
Source organism: Aythya ferina (assembly GCF_964211825.1). Classification (NCBI taxonomy): domain Eukaryota; kingdom Metazoa; phylum Chordata; class Aves; order Anseriformes; family Anatidae; genus Aythya; species Aythya ferina. Next base: position 2,074,298 of record NC_140309.1, read on the forward strand.
GTCTGAGCAGGATGATAAAAGAACATCCGCAAGGTAAACAAAATTGCATTGTGTTCCCATTAACAAGAATATAGTTAAAAACAAGGTCTTGCTACAGAAGTTACTTTTTATTATTTACTGACTGAACTAGATCCACATTAAGGTGCTGAAGCGCTAGACCTTCAATCTAGAGGGCCACCTGAGACTCCCGAGGCCTTGTGCAGCAATATACTTATTTCCTAAGCTAGCGAATGCCCTTTCTCCTGTGCTCTCTCCCTATGTCAGGGTGAGCTGGTTAAGAATGAAGAGAGCTTACATCCATGTGTGTTCTGAAAGTGATGTACATCAGGAGAGCCAGCTCCAAAGCCTTTCTAAATCAGCATATTAAAAAATTGTAATATGAAAGTTTTCGTAATTTGCCTTTAAAACAACAGAGCATTATCTAAGACCCTGAGATTCCCCTATCTTAAATCTCCAAAAGTGTCAAATCTTTTGGTTGGCAAGCAGGAATAAGAAAGGTAAACTAAGATGTTCCCTTTGTAGTGTATGTGAATTAAAGAGGTAACAGCTCCAGTTTGATAAGCTGAAATCCTTTTAAGTGCATCTCCTTACCCCTTGGTCTGTGAGGGCTAGTCTGCTGCTGTCAAACCCCATTACTATTGATGGCACCAGCTCCCACAGGACACAGACCATCCACAATTTCCACAGCATATTATGCAACAGTCTCGAGCCATGTCAGCTATAGGGCATGAAAGCAAATTTAGGTGATGAGCTCCAGCAATGTTATTGAAAAACTTTTCCTTTTAACTACCCAAATACTCTCATTCATATACAAATGGCTTCCATATACTTTTGTTTAAGAAGCAGGACTTGAACATAACCACCTAACCCTTCACTATTCATGTCAACTGAAATTGTACTACACATATATCCTGTAACATACGATACAGGATAACAAATCTGAGGACAACCAGTATGGTAACACTCTCACTAGCCTTGACCTAAAAGCATCCTCAGATTGCATTTGTCTAGTTTGGACTGCTGGTGAATAATCAAAGGCTTTGCCCCGGTTCATTCTACCACTCAATGTTCACTTAGGACATCCTACCACAGCTAGAAGCTACATAAAGTGCTGGAGGGTATAGCTGAGACAGTCCTAATAAATTCTTTTTCTTTCTTGTGTGAAAGGACTGGCTCTAATTAATTTTAAAAGAAGCATGAACACAGATGACACAATTAAATCTATGTTTTAGGTGCTCTTTCACATGTATTTCCCTAACATAAATATAGACTGTGCCCACTTTATCCTTTAAACAGTATATTAACACAAATGCATAGCTATTAAAAACTTTAAATCTACTATCAATATAAATAGAATCAGATTTAATATGTTACAATGTATTTAAGACCTACTTAAAATAAAGTACTAAAACAACAGATAACTTACCATTACATATATTATGAGAATCAAAAAGAAATTATTAAAACAGGACAATTCTCCATAAATGTAAAAGATCAGCAGCTGTCATATGTAACGGATACCCACCAGAAGGGACACACTTGTTGCTGAAACAGAGCATTGGTTTAGGAAAGAAGAGCATTTCCTGGTTAATCACTCAGAAAATTAGCTCATCTTTCCCATAGCTGCTCTCCTGAAATCCCTGACCCATTCAGACCTAGAATCTTGTGACTTTCCTGCGCTTTTGTTTCATACACAATTCCCATTAAAGAGCCACAGTATGACTTCAAGCAAAGACGGTGAGAGCACCAAACAGCATATGTGCCGAGTACACTGTAGCTTCCAACAATGTTAAATAAAAAGATTCCAAATACAGCACTAAAACCAACTTGCTTCCCAGTAAGAAAGTTTTGGAAAAAGCTTTTAAGGCTGTTCCTGTTTACAGGAAGTCCAGATTTTCCATATCTAAAAAAAATGAGCAGCTGAGTATTTACTTCATATTAAATATTCTGACCACTAGACACTTTATAACTTGTCGGGTAGAAAATGTAATGGAAGAGGTGTAAAAAAGCATGGAGTGACTAACACCTCACAAAGTTAGAATGAAATTAAAAAAAAAAAAGTGTCTTTTTTTTTTTTTTTTTTTTTTTTTTAAATAAACAGTTGAAATGATCCAAAGTGCCTGTTGTGTGCAAGACATTGCCTCTGGAGTCTGACAAGAGAACCCAGCTGGCAGCTGCTGCACATTTTCACATACTTGTCACCCACTTCTCACTCTCTTATTTCTTCCTTTGGAAAGTGCCCCTGCTTGCAAGCTACGTCTACCAGCAGATGGAGATCTAGGAAGAAAAGGGAATACTGAGTAAATATCAGTCCTTGTATATGTCACTAAACAGCATACATAGCAATTGTAATCATCATTGTAATCAATATCAGGTAATATAGAAAATGGCCTGAAAGGCAGATTATAACTTCAGAATTTGATGTCTACTGTTCAAGAATAGGAATTATTCAAATTTTGCAAAATTTTAAATGTAAGACCAAAAAAAAAGCGATTTGTGCTCCTATTCTTCAAGGTGTATTTCTGTATGCATTCACTGCCATGGGTACCAACTGCCAAAAGCTAATTACTGTAAAACCTCAGCAGTGTCTACAGAAATGGCCATTCAGCTTGTGATACATAACTTCATTTATGCAAAAACGCACAATATCCTCAAAGTATACCGTAGCTGGTGCCAATATGCATTGTCATAGACAGGACAGGCAGACTTTTCTAAAAAAATACCTTGATCCAGAGCAAAATGGAGATAGTTGTAATGTATAACCAGACCAAAAAAGTAAAATGTAGCATCTTGCAGGTCAACGAAGTGAACAAGTACCCTGATAGAGTCACAACAGTAGTACTACCACTGCAAATATCACCCCTGTGAACTTCAAACCCTTGACAGAAACATTCACATCTTAGAACAAGGGCTGGCGTCCTTTTCCTTTTTCCATACTGCAAAATACCTGCTGAAAAGACAGCAGTTCTGCACTTTCTGACATCGACCTCCTGCCAAAGCAGACTGTTGGGAATAAATCTTGAAAAGGCGTTGGGATGGAGAAACGAGGAGGCTAGTAACAATGCAACTCTCAATTGTGTAAATACAAGAGATAGCATCTAACATCCATTCATACAAAACAGCAGACTGCCAGGACACCTGAGAGTCCTTCACTGAATGGATAATGAAATAAAGGTAACAGCACCTGAGCTAGAGAAAGAACCTGCAGCTCAAACTTTTGAGAGCAATTTCACTTTGGGTTTCCAATACAGGACACGAGAGGCATGGGCCAAGCCTGTCTCTGCACTAACCCTTAACACTTTTGTAGAGGATTTCACCATGTCCTACTAGGAATGTTATCTGAACAGTAAAGTGTTTTTTGTCTGGAAGGTGCAACAAATAATTCAAATGAACGTTCACACATACAATTGCATGGACAACCTTGCCTGAATGAAGATTTGACCTTAGCAATTGCATCAATAAATCTAAATAAGAAGGAATGCATAATGACACAACTGTAGTGGCAAGGGATTGGGTGATAAATGTCTAGGGTACCTTGCAGCATAATGACAGATTCATCTGAGCCAGTGGCATCTCAGTATTATGTCTGTATTCCTGTTGCAAAAAAATAAAATTAAAATAAAATAAAATAAAATAAAATAAAATAAAATAAAATAAAATAAAATAAAATAAAGGAAGTTGCCAGATTATTTGAAGAAAAGGATCAGATGACTGACAAAAACAAACAAACAAACAAACAAAAAACAGTCATTGAGGAAGAAAGCTTTTTCCTTAATGTATCAGAATGCTTAAATCCAGAAGGATCAAATTCTACCTGTGTCATTCTGAGATCTCTCCTGTTGGAATCTGGTCCTTCTTATGTACTGTCTTAGAAGAGAAAACACAAAACACAGATACTAGCTCCAGTATAGCTATATTCACTAGATGAGCATACCAGTGGAATACAATGCACAAGAAATGGGGGAGGACACAAGAATAATTTACAGAGTTCCTAGCCATCATTCATGAAGTCCAAAAGGACACCTGTTGCAGGTATGGATGCTGCTGACAAATTTATTCTGAAAAAAAAAATTATAGATGAGATGAACTAGAAAGTAGTTGATAAAAAGATTAATCATCAGCACTTTCAAAACTACATCCTAAGAAAGATCCTGGAGCTGAAAGAGCTTGGGGCTGAAAACAGCAGTCTCTCAAAGGTGTGAGATATCCCTCAGCTCAATGTGATAAACAAACATGCCAGAAACTAGACTGCCATACCCACCATCTCTCAAAAAAACGACTAGGAAAGGAACAGGTGAAACAGCCCATTCAGACTCTTTCAGAAGGATGTTCTGTTGCAGCTTCTGATTCTCTGAGGGAGGACTCACAAGCATATCTCCTGTTGTTAACAAAGGAGATGGGGTCCCTCTGTCAGACTGTGAGGTGCAAAGACAATTAGCACTTGAGGAGTAAGGATATAATGAAAGCAAACATAGTGAAAACAAAAGTTTTCAAACAAAAGAAGAAGAGGGTTCTTCACCCATTGTGTAATTAACTTGTGTTAACTATATTAATTTGCACATAATGGTAGAAGTTTGCAAGACTTCAAAAAGTGACTAGAAAATTTGATGGAAGAAAAGTTCACTGTGGCTTGTACTTAATAGTACCAAAATGCCAGTTTTTTTGTTTGTTTGTTTGTTTTTGAGACAGGACACTGGACTAGGGAGACCCTTCATCTTGACCCTGTTTGACAGGATGGTTTTAAAACTGTTAAATTAGAATTCAAATGAGAAAGCTGGTTAAGTACACTAGAAAGCAGATACCTATTTCATTTATCTATGGTGATGCAAAGATGAGCTGGCATCTACGGAAGGAAATTCTGAGAATTGTGTTTTAGTGAGACAACAACTGTCTCTCACTCAGAATGACTGTAAAAGGCAAAGAAATCTGGTCCAATTCTTCAAAGGAAAGCAATGACTTCTTCAAAAGGGACAGTTTGATTTGTGACCTTGGTTTTGGCCCAGAGTTGCTCCCAGTCACGGGAGTGACTCTTCCTTCCATCCTCATTGCAGTGGCATTTTGTACTCCATTATGTGGGCTCTCACTGTGTGATATCTAGAACTTGGTGTCACCAACAAAGACACTGCATAACAAAGACAAGTGAATCGTGTCCTAAACCTAATGAAATAGATGGAACAAAAGTCTTTTCTATACCAGAACATACATCAAAGTGTAGGCTCAGGAAACACACAAATGGGTGCCCAAAGGAAAAGAGGAAAAAGGACAGGACTCAATTGCACTCAGACGATACATTGTGAAGAAATATCTAGAATTTGTCATCATGTACCTTTTTAGATCTGAAAAGTTAGGGAAGAAGTTGTGTCCAGAGATGCATAGAGGAAAGGAGGTATTGACAAACAAACATGTAGTCAGAGCAACAGATGTCTGCTTATAATTACATGTATATTCTCTAGCCTTACATTTAAAAAGTAGGAGGTGGACTATGCAGCTTCAAGGCTTGTATCATGTGACAAATTTATTTTGGGCCAACTTGACCCTGATTGTATTTGGTTCAGGTGTGTTCTCTCTATCCTTTACATGTATGTCACCTCTAAAAGGTACAGCAGTAGAAATGAAGACCTGGATGACTATCATGTTTCCCAAAGAATAACTATGCTAATTATTGCTAATTAGCAAAGCAGTGTTTCATTTCTGTATAACAGAAATGCTTTCCAGAACATTCCTGTAACTTTATGACTGTTAAGTAAATTTGTTACTGTTGACTAAAATTTACTTAATAACAAAAATTAAGTAAAGATACAAAAAACTGTAGATACAAAACCTGAGAAGTGTACTAATTGTCTATGGCATCAGGAAGTAACTGAATGAGAGCTTTCAATTCCACATTTTTAAACAAAAGCCCGTATTCTTTCAAGATGACCCTTAAAAAAAAATGCAAAAAAACCCCAACTTTCTAATAAAAGGACTTTATTCCTCACTTAAACATTTGAAACTGATGGGCATATGAGCTGAATTATTAACTAGCTTCATTAAGTGGTACCTAGAAACTACCCTTTGAAGTGTGCAACAGCTCTTTAAACTATACAATCAGTTCTTCGATGATCAGCTGTGAGGGAAATAGTTTCTTACAAGATTTGCATGTCACACCAATTTTTCCTCTAGAATGGATCTAAAGTACTCTTATGTCCTCAGACACATTTAGGTTTTCCATTAGTTAGTAGATTTCATGAACTGTTTGGCCTCAGATGGTCTACTACTTGTTTTTCTCATGTATTTCAGCATACACATCAGCAATCTGGTACCAAATTTTTAGTGATCAGGGGCAAAAAGTTTGGATTTCTATACTTACTTCATAAATTTGGTGAGATTTTTGTTTGTTTGTTTTTCCTGCTACTCCAATAGTCACTTTATTACTTTATCCTTCTTTCATGACACTGTTACTCTCCAGCACATCTACGGTAATATCTCAATATTACAACATCCAGGTTTCTTACACAACCCCCAGAACATCAGATTTTATTTACTCATATAATTTATACCCATTTCCACATATGAGTAGATAATGCAAGCATAACTCAAGAAGTATACCAGCAAATACACTAAGAGGTTGTACAAGTGTAGTATCTTGACTGAAGGTACAATGAAATACACTGCAGACAAGAACTAACCTGTTCCGATTTCCCCTTTCTGCAATGGTTAGTTTTAGAGCAGCTGTTTTTGTAATCTCTAAAAAAAAATATATATATATATATATATATATATAAATTAGGGTCTCTTCTTACCAGGGGACTTGCTCTTCTGTGTAGTGTTTCTTCTCTCTCTGCTCCTAGGCTGTGCAGATGAAACTGCAGATTTGTTCACAGGCCCAGTTCCTGAAGTCAGCAATCCCATCTCTTCCAAAGACACCGCTGTCTCTGATGTATCGGATTGACATTTAGCTTTTGTTTTGCTTTCAGGTGAGTACTAAACAAACAAACAAAAAAGACCACTCAATATTTTCTTGTAATCACTGCAAGGAACAAAATATTAATTTTTTTTCTCTACTCCAAAATGACATCTAACAATTGTTGAACAGTGTCTATATGGATTATGTAACTGTCAGTTAAAAACACTTGTTAAGGTTGCCAAGTTGAAACTCAAGCTCTTACAAAATGTAATATTAAGCAAAACATGAAATCAGAAAATCAGTATATACAGAGTAAGAGTACATGTACTCATGGTCTCAGCTTTGCCCTCAGTCATCATAGTAGGTATGAGAAGTAAAGCAGAAAAAATCCAGGTACACTCATTGTTTCTGACACCTGTATGACAGATTTACTTCAGACAACTTGACAGAGATGGGTAATGCAAAACCACACATGTAAGCAGCGCATTTCTGGTTGGAAATCTCACCCCACCCCATCAAATTGTTAAGACATTACAGTATAATGTTGTTGCTTGCTTTTTGGAGCCCTCTGCTGCTGCTCCATGTGTATTTTGCAAGCAACCATTCACTGAACTTGAATAGTTCTCTAATGATATGGCAAAATCTGTAGGTTAAAAAGGGAAACAAACAAACAAACAAGTTATGTTTCTGTCCCAGTAAGGAAGTAAAGGCCCAAAATTAAGCACTTGGACTTTACCTTTAGACAGAAAGATGTTCTCACTGTCACCTGTTCTAGAGTATTAATCTCTTCTGCAAATATCCTATCGACCAACATCTTAAAGATGAATGATTGTTCAGAGTCTGCAATATTTTCTTCCATAAAAGAAAAAGAAAGCTTTTGAAAACTGGTATGTGTGAGTTTGTAGAGGGCAAAATGTCATTGCATTTGGTAGTAAGGTATCAATGATTCCAGAAATCTCTATCTCCCCCTTGAGTCTGTATTGCTCAGTATTAAATATATAAAAGGCAGTGTGTATGCATATTAATAGAAATGCATATACATTCTATGTCAAAGCTTTATTATAATTTTCAAAAAGGCCCATGCAACTACAGAAGCTGAAAACTAGTGGGAGAGATAGTTTCTCCCAGCAAGCCTCCTGGACTTGCTAGTCACTCAGTCACTTTACTGTAACATTTGTTCTTTAAAATCTGTTGTCTATATGCATTACATTAGTAGGATTAGCTAATATGAAAACCATTTGGATAGATATACTTTTTTGTCCAACATCAGAACCACAGCTCCTTCCCAAGTGTAAAAGCAAAGAGAAGGAAGGAGGTCAATAGTTCATTACCTTCACTAGCTAGAATCCTGATTTCTCAAGACTAACTCTTACAAATAGGGAAAGAGAACAGGTCAGAGTAGATACAGGTTGCACATTTTGGAACATCAGCAATGGTGTGATGAGACTTTTCGTCACATGATGATTTAAACCTTTCCATTCCTGGTGACTTTTACATAATAACTTTAATTCTAGAAATATGAGTATGCAGCCTTAACCTAGTGAAAGGTTATCTTTCTTAAGCAAGCATCCTAATTTGCATGCTCCCTAGAAACAATTCTACAAATTTATTATTAAAAAAAAAAAAAAAGGAAATCAATAGATACAGTACAATCTGAAAAGCAAGCTCTTATCAGCGGATTTAGAAATCAAACTACATTAATAAGAAATAAAAAAAAAAGCATACTAAAATTTATTGAGATAACCATTATCAAGAAATTATTACTACTTGCTAAAAGGAATCCAGAACCTCTGACAGAATAGCAGTTTTGCTGCGAAGGACCTGGGGATGCTGTAGTACCCAGTAAGGCTTACAGCATGTTGGGCTGCATGAGGATAAACATGATCAGTAAATTGGGAATTTAATTTCCCTGACTGGTAAATCTCTACTTGCAATGCTGTGTTCACCAGCAACCTCACTGTTGTAGGTATGGAACTGAAGAGCAGGGAGGGATACTGTGCACTGTTCCTTCCAGATTCCTTTTTACTACTGTGCTTATAAGATCTTACCCACCAACTCTTTTAGTAATCTTATATAAAATAGGCAATAATAAGATTTTAATTCTAGTAGCATCAACCTAACACACACAAATCTGCTTCCAAAACTCTATTTATTTATTTATTTATTTATTTATTTATTTATTTATTTAAGTGAACATGCTTCTGATTATGGATTTACCACATCTGTGGAAAGACTCTTCACTCAAGCCTAGTACTTGTGCAGCTTTGTCCTGAATGCTGTTTGGCAGAGAATCAAACAAACTACCAAAGCGGACAGATGTGAAAGTTTTGCCTTTTCATTTTATTGAAAAAATGCCAAACCATTCACAAAAAACCTGCTATGTCTCACTGGTTACATGACTCCTGTAGCCAGCTGGAACCATGATGAGAAGCTAAATTACTAAAATTAGCAGCTCAATCTCACATGAATGGGGTTTGCTGGATTAACCAACAAAGTAAGCAAGAGCTTCAACCTTCAGACAGGTATACAGCTAAGGAGAGTGAACAAAATAGGAGGAAAATTCCCCTTGAACTGGTATTACAGAAGTTTTGTATTTCCACTTTAAGAAGAAAATAATAATAATAAATATATATATTTATTATGAGTAAGAGTGGATTAAAATATGCCCATTTATGGCCCAAATCAAAACAAGGACAGGAATTCACTGAGGCTAAGATGACAATGCTGAATGTGAACTGTGAACACGCTTAGACTTTTTTTATGCAAAGAACTGCTCTTTAATTTGTTATCTTTTAAGCTGGAAGCAGAATAAAGCAGGTTTCTACCAAATTGTTAGTTCTTTGAAGAGGACCATTTGAGGCTTGCTAGCTGTCACAAAACCAATTAAGTGATAAGAAACATCGTCGAAGAAATAGAGAACAAAATAGTGAACACCTTCGTGTCACTATAGAAGTCCATAGTTTTCCTAGGAAGCACCACGTGAAGCTTGTAACAGCCAAGCTCAAAACAAACAGAAGGAAGTTTTTTGTGCAATAGATTGTGAGCAAAGAATCTCTTTGGTCAAAGGACACCACATGCTACAGTTTACATGGTTTCAAGGGCTGACTTCAGTCAATGGAAGAGAAATCTAAGATTTAGTATGCTGTATCAACCCTAATCCTCGAGTTGAAAATATTTGGAAAGTATAAGGAGGAATGCCCTGTTCTATTTGCATGCCTTCTTCTTTCTCTTCCCTAGGCATCAGATTACAGCTATTGCCTTGTGACTTGACACTGTGCAAGTCGGACCTTTGATCTGACCCAGCAGAGCTGTTTTGATGTTCTTATATTAACACTGGAGGAATTTGTTCCTCCTCTGCTGCTACACAGAGGAATAAAACAGTCTTCTCTACATGGGCAGTATTTTACCATAAGCTTGCCTTGAATTAAATGGCACTGAGCTACTTAAAGCCTTGGAAGTCTTCCAGATTCAGGAATAAAGAAGACAACAAATTATGTAGGAGCCTGATGGAAGTACAAGCATAGAAACCTTCCCTGGAGACTTCTGCACCTGCCATGATCCCGGGCCCTGGAAATACTGCTGGACAAGAGGCAACCTTGCCCCTTTTGAGGATGGGGAAACTAGTAAGAGAAAGAATACTTTTGAGAAAAAGACAGAATCTGTCAAAACAGAGGCCTAATAGTCCACAAATTCCTCTTCAACACAAAATATCCCCCAGTTATTTAGCCAGTTAAATTCCAGGGAACCAGACCAGGACCAGCATCGTGATTCTCACCCATTACACACATAACGGGGCCTCAAAACCAAAGCACTTTCCCCCCTCCACACAACTCTGTGGCTCACAATTAATGTTCTAAAGAAGAAAGTCTGGATCACAAATTTCCAAGGTGTTCAACAAAGGAAAAATATACTTCTAAAAATGCAGTTCCAAAGTTTCCAAAACTGAAAACATTTAAACTGTGGTCAGCAGTTAAGATAATGAGTGGACACTCACTAAGGAGCATGGCCAACTCTGTGTACACTAGCACAAAGAAGGGCTCTTCTCTCTCTCTGCAGGGCTGAGCAGAACAGCCTTGTAACTGGCTCAGTCTCTGCAGAAACCTGATCAAAACATACACTTCTTTCTCTAAATATATACCCAAGAGGAAGATAACTAATTTTTATAATATTGAGAACAATAATGGCAAGTTTCTACCAGCTGAGGATTTCAGAGGTAGAAACTTAGGGAAGGCATCAAGACACTGATAACACAACAGTACAGTAGTCTTGTCATGTACACAAAATGAAATACGGAGTGCCTACATGTGAGCTAGGTCTCATGCCACAGAAACAGATGCAGTAAATTTCTTGCTTTTAGTTTGTTTTCAAAACAGCAATGACAAAATAGGCATGCATTTGCTGCCTTAACACAGCAAACATCTAGAATGCCTGTCAGTGATAATTTTACAATTTAGTGTAAAATTATCACAGGGAAGACTGGGTGCAGGTGAACCACAGTACAATTAAAATCTAAATGCTAAATACCATTCACATGCAAATAAATTATGCTTTCCACAGAAAACACATTTAGTAATTGTTTCTTGGAAACAGTCTAACCATTTATCTAAATTAAAAAAAAAAATCTTTACTTTCAGTGGCAATTTTCAAAATACTCTTATTTAAAGAGTAAAGAAAGTATGTCATAGCCTAAAAAAGCTTCCACTTCATCACCATGTATACATATAAAATACCATGTGTATTTTTCCCATGCAAATGAGCAGCCTAACTTGGCCATCACGGACTAACATGCTTATTAACAAGGGATACTTTTCCATTATCTTTTTAGAAACAACAACAACAAAAAAAACCCACAATGTTGTTCTATCAAACAAATTCTTCATTGTCCATTAAAATCCTAATTAAGGAACTCTTTAGTTCTAAGAGTGCAAGAATACTAAAAAGTTACCAGACCAGCATTAATATTGAATATAATTATCTCAAAAATATGCTGCTTTATCTCTCTTTACCCCTTACCTTCTGTGGACTGAACTGCTGTCCTTCTTGAACAAATATTACTGAGGATGGAGTTGGGAAGTGATCTTGTTGTTCTCCCAGTTTTGCACGTGCTTCCTGCATGGTCACAGGTTCTTGCAGTATTTGAGCTGCACCACTTTCTACTGATGAAGAGGTACGGAGAGTGTAAAGAAATTCGGTAGGCTGTGACAGAGGACAAGTCATTGCTTGATCTGCTCCCATCACAAACGACGTAATGTCTGAAGCTACAGGAGTAAGAGGTTCAAGTTGACTCTCCTCATTTGGAGAAGGTGGATCACTGTTCTCAGTATCAACTAGCAGTGGTTGACTTCTGTTGGATCGAGGGCTTGAACACGGGTTCTCCACAGCTTCCACTTTCACCATTTCAGCTTTAGGTGTTGAATGCATTTCATCAACAATCTGAAACACGGCTTCAAGATTTACCTCTGTCTTCTTGTTTTCATCAGATGTATTACATGGCCAGTTAGAGGGTAGAAATTCAACTGCATAAGGTGACTGCATTGGAGGACTCTGGGATAAACAAAATAGAGTGAACTTCTATATTAAAAAAAGGTACTATAACAGGATGCGCATTGGTTCTGTAAGGTCCTGTAAATGAACCTGAGCAATCGACATAGTGTTCATATAGACAAGCTTTCAAGTTATTTCAATGTTATTTTCAGTTAAATCAGGTTTAATTACAAAAGGTTACCACTTTGTTTATTTTTCAGTAACCACCTTACCCGTAGCAAGCTTACTTTCTTCTGTTCACTGTGTGTCCTGGAGAGAAAGGAATGTTACGTAACAGTAGCTAGATACTCTTTCAGATGCTCTGTCTGCATACCCTTTTCATTGCAAATAAACAACATACACCCAAGCATTCAAACCAGAGACTTCTACTCTGAGTAGATCTGTTAGGTTACATTAGAACCATCCCCTTTACATGTGACATATGTGATAGAAAGGACAGAGCACATGTATCCACCTTCAGTTCTTCTAAAACTCAAGCACTGCTGTTATGTATAAAAAACAACGTAAACTAAATTTTTAGGAAAAAGGTGCACATGCTGTAAACGTGCATATGGACAACACAAATTGAGGAACTCACAGTTACTTACCAATAACATCTTTTTCCTCTTCTAGTGATTGTCCATATACACATTCACACAGTGAATGATTTCCAAGGATGCTCCAGTCCCAAATGAAAGGGAGTTCAGATACCTATGAAAACAAATACCATAGAATCGCCCTGTCTGTCACAGCCTCCAATCAGGACACTCACACATAACAGAGTCCCACAAAAACTTGAAGTCTATGTAAATCTGTACAGAAGCCCTACGGATCTTCAGTTCAGAAACACCAATCCAATTGTTGATTTTATTTATTTATTTATTTATTTATTTTAAGTAGAATTAATCAAAGGACCTTCAAAACATAAAGAAGGCAATGAAGAATCTTCCAAAAGCAGCAGGTCCTACTCAAAGGAAATGATAAATCCCATTTTAACAGCCAATACCTACACTGCTATTTCTTCTGGAGATCATTCAGATTTAAAGGACATTAGTAGGGTAATTTCTTCTGACAAAAAATGTAATATAATGATGCTGAACAGAAACTCAGGTATATTTAAAATACAGTCTCACTTTGGAAGAGATCTGGTAGGAAGGTTAGACCTTAGTGTTGATTTTCCTCAGACCTTCTAGCTGAGATAATGGCTATTAAAAAAGCTATTTCAATAGATTAATATAGAGAATAGGAAGCCACAGGACCAGGAAAACCATATCAGATCAAATGCCATTGAAGCATCTGGTTTCTCAGCAGCATGAACACCAGAAGTCCCTGAAGGAAGTACCACAAAGAGATGAGACAATATCTTGATCCCTTACTCAGGGTATATGAAGACAAGTCCTGTAGTGGACTCGCAGATGTGCCAGTCTGCAAACAACCATACCCTTCTGGGAAAAAAAAGAAAAAAAGATAAAGCCTTAAATTTGAGATATTTAGGCTAAGAAAAATCTTCTCATTAAAGGCAAGTCACCTTAACATTTTTAAGATATGGGTTTGAATTTAGTCACCTTTGTTTAATTTTTTCCAGTTGTACTTTTAAAAAGTATTAACACAAGGTGTTTCTCTTTTGTTGCATGGTTTATTTATTCACTGTCTTAAGTAGCCAGGATTTTAAGAAAGATCTGTGTTAACAAATCAACTGCTTAGGGATGAGACCATCTAAAAACACATACCATCTTTTTGGGTGCACCATAGGATCTAGTATGCAATTCCAATAGAAGAAAATGCCCACACACAAAGACACAGCGCAAATCCTTCTAGTTTACCTAAACATGTTTTGACAGACAATACAGTGGGAGGCAGCAATGAAACAGAGGAAAGTGACAAAGATTGGGAAGTCAGCACTCAAAAGACTAAAAGGTTGCTGGTCATTTCAGTTCAAGAAGCAAAATGGGCTGATTCAGCAAAAGGGGTGAAAGGGAAGATAGGTATTTCACTTATTATAAGATTAATGTAGCGTACAGAGGAAGTAAAATGCAACTGCAACTCCTCAGTGACTGTCTTGAGTCCTTGCGCAATCACTCAGAAGTAGTTGGGATTCAATCTCCTTTCGAATTAACATGGTTGGTTAATATTCTTGTTACAAATAAAAGTGGAAGTTTCTTTTTTTCTTTGTTCTCACATATTTATTGCTTCAGTTGTAGAACAATATTTATTGCAAGTGTAGGACTTGCTTCTGTTTTACAGGAAAATACCGACAGCTTAATAAAAATGCTAATAGCAACAATCAAATATTAGGGTTGCTAGTTTAAAATAAATGTGTGTATATACACACATATATACAGAACACTAAAAACCAATATGTAGCCTCAGTTCACAGCCATGATAAAATAGTAGGGAAGTACTGCACTATTAGTTGTAAACTATCAGAACAACTGTTGCAGGAGATAGCTGGAGTTTCCTCTTACAAGACTCTCACTCCCATCCAAGCAATGAGATTCATCACATTGATCCACAACTTATTCCTACAGAGAAACCAAATGAAAAAGAATACAAAGCTGTACATGATTCCCAATTTTGTTAGCAGGAATGTACAGAGTATAACACAAATCCCTGAAGCTGTTGATTTCAGAAACTTGACGAGATGCATACCCTAAGCAGTCATATAGCCAGATATAACCCCTCACCTCTTCATGTGCTGACTCTCTGGAGCTTCTTCTGGAGTGCGAGCTGTGGGCAGACAGGCATTTACCTACTGGCCTTCTCTACCCACGTTCCAGTCAGGTCACCAAGCTCAGATGGGTACTCTACAGCCCATCTTCTAGTAACACTGAACCAAACCTGTCTTAATGTCTCCTGAATGCAAAGTGATGTTCTTCTGTAAGGATTAGCACAAGGCTTAGGCTTTCTTGGTCAACAGTTCCCATTTTTCCATCTGGACAACAAAGCACTGTCTTGATCCAAAGGAAACAAGACTGATAATCAACTTGCTGACTGCCAGTGTGTTCACTGTCTCCTGGACTGGTCCAATCATTTCTTGGCTAACTTCAGCAGCTTTGTATAAATTTTGCCAGTGGTAATAGGCCACAGCATGATCAAACAGCCTAAAATGCTCTGCAAGCCATCCTTCAGCAGCATTGCACTGAATTCCTGCAACTGGTGGAAGACACTACTAAGTAGCCTAAACCTCTTTTGACTCCACGCACTGTCTGTGGACTTTCTCCCTCAAACAACTAATTTTCACTGCACCCTTTGGACAGTATATTTTGTATCATCTTTCAGTCTAGCCCTAGTAACAGCCACGATGTCTCTCTTGAAATGATCTGCTATCCCAAACACTGATCTCAGTGTCCTGAGATGAGAATTTATTTGTTTTATTTGATCACTCAGACTTATTCTCAGGTCATGCCTTGGAAGAAAAAGAAAAAAGAAAAAAAAAAGAGAGAAGAGAAGAGAAAAAAGAAAAGCTTCCACAATCTCATAATGAAAGTGAGAGAACAAAGATACACTGTGTGCAAAATAAATACAAGAGTACCAATCATGATTGGTTATTTATATGCTTAAAACAACACGTTATTCTGGCTGTAACCTGGCCATCCTGGATAAGCCTATATTAAAAGAAATCATGAATAAAAGACAAAGGTTGATATTTGCAAGACAGGAAACTGGATAATCAAGCTTGGGTAGGTCAACCTATTTTCAACACACATAAGCATAACTTGCTTTGCTTGTCCTCTGTGAGGAAAAAAAAGTACATGTATTATGCTGTAACACAAAAGGAAGCCCTTGCATTTTTACTTCAAGCCTTTTGATATTTGAAAAGACAGGCCCTCCAAAAAAGGTGTGTTTTCACCAGAGTTATATAAAGCATTTACAGTAGTTATTTTTAATAGGATACCTCTGTGGTGGGGTCAATTCCAAAAGGCATCTTAGTTTTTCCTCATTCATCAAATGAGCCTAAGGACTGCAGAAAGTTTGGATGACAGAAAATAAAAAATACAAATAAAATAAATAAATAAATAACTTTTTAAAAAATGGGTTGTTTCCCAGTGTTACTGTAGTATATTAAGAATTGGATTTTGTCACGGCAAGGATATTCTTAAAAATATATATATACATAGACTTGTTAACTCAAACAAATTCTGGTGAAGCTGAGCACACATCTCATACAGAAGAAATCACTCCACTGATCAGGACATCCACATCCACCACACTGCTACCCTGAAACCTATCTAGAATTACAAAACTACCTCTTTAAATATGGAGTGGTTCTTTGAAATAGTAAACTAAAATTTTACTTTTACGTTCTCAAGTAGATAAGTTTTCAAATTTATGTAATCTGCTCCAGAATCCATAAACCTACAGTCCATCCATACAGTTTTCAGCTTTCACCTGATTTCAGTATGCTGCACTCACCTGGAAAAAGCTGCAGTGGGTGTACGTCGAAGCTGTAGGACTAGCATAGCCAGTCAGAGGATCTATGTGGGTAGTTGGTGAGCAACACTGCAGTGCAGCTACAAGAAATCAAACAGCTATCAGACTTCCAGAATTTGTGTTTGGCATGCAGAGTTCTATTGCTTACTTTGGTTAAACGTTTCAATAATCACATAGCAAACTAACTAAATTCCAGAAATGTATTATTAACTCCTGAACAACTTTAAGACTGATTTCTTCATATGAAGATATATTTGTTGTAATATATTATAACATATACAAATATTATAACTTTTTATACATATGTATGTATATGAATATATGTTAACATATATGAATATGTCTGTCACAATCTTTTGCATACCCATATCACCTCTTTCATTTAGCTGCTTGACTTTTTCCATCACAATATAACATAGGGAATTCACACAAGAAAACTCTAGATATTCATACATACACATTGACATTAAAGAGCAATTTTACTCTAAAAAGCAACTTTATATATGAGGCAACGTTCTGCAGGTATAATTTTTGGTGACGTGCAGAGATACTTAATTTTAAAGTAAAGGCATCATTTGCATCATGGATAAGCTCTAAGATTTCCCATCATTCTGAGAAAACTAAGTGCTTGATGTTATCATGTTTAGTCCAACGATCATAACAGGGACTAAAAAGCATAATTTGAGGTGGCAAACAGATCAAATTTATTTGCAACATTTGACATTTACATGGGATTTCACATGAGATAGTTGCTACGATAACCAAATGTGTTTTTTTTTTTTAATCTATTCTTATTGCCCTTTTAAATATGATATTGCAGATTTTTTCTTTGATTCAGAGAAACAAACATGGGAGCTAAACAACAAAGAAAGAGCTAGTGGACATCCTTCTAAGCAAGCATGAGATCTGTGTATGATTTGTAATTCCAGAAGCGAATTCTGAGCAACTTCATGATGAAATCTGGACCTCTTTCAGGAGAGAAAGAGATCAGGATCTGGATTACAGATCTGGATACTGTTAAAAACCTAAATGATACCTTGGTTTGGTAATATCTCACTCACTGGAAACTCCAAAGGATGTTTACAAACCCAAGAAAAACACCAAAAAAGCTTTTAAAAGACTTGTAAAGGTGAAGCAAGAGAGCAATGACAAATGAGAGGTTTCTTGTAGCCTGTTAAAGTGACCCTAACAAAAAGCAAACACAAATTATAAAAACATTATTTTCTAATGAAAGAAAAGGAAGGATGTGAAGGGCAGAAGTGCTTGTGAAGTACTAGGTAAGTGTAAATTATTAATTGCAGATTATTTTCTACAATATACTACAAGATAAATGACAATACTCTTTTCACAACTAGTAGAACTTAGAGCAAAAGCAACTCATTAATCAAACATTTTTATGTTTGTAAATCAAAGTGAGGAGAACAAAAATAACTGTCTAGAGGACAAGAGATTGATGACATTCTGAATGTTTTTGAATTAGAGGAAGTCATATAAACTCGATGGTTTGTACTGAAAAGATTTTTTTTGGGGGGGGGGGCTCACAGGCTACAACAGTGACTTGATCTAACAGCAAGAACAATGGCATTTGTGCAGTATCGTAGGAGATAAACAATGAGTCAATTCAGAAGCAATTCTACCATAAGACAGAGGTCAATTTGAGATAAGCAACATCATCACCCATGGTCAAAAAGGGAGATTCACCATTTATCCAAATAACTTTTAAAAAACATTCAAGAAAGCATTTACTGACAGGGAGTGTTATCAAAGGTAAAAATGTTGATTCATTTACTGCACCTTATGTCTTCAAATTGAATTAATTCATTCAACAAACGTATCTGCTTCACTCACATGCTTATATTAAAAGTAGTATAAAACTGGAGTGAATACATTTCCAAACCCTGTTGTCTAAGACTTAGTTAATCTAGCCATACCCAGAAGAAATTAGCAGGTAAAGCACATTTTGTTACTGGCTGCTATGAAACAGTTGACAGTGAGCATGTCTCTCATTCAAATACTAAGGAGACAGGCGTGAACAGTATCTTAGGGAATAAAGGAATAATTACTGAATAAATTAAGAAAGAGATATAGTCCTTTTCAGCAAACAAGATGGATCAGACTCAGAATAGATTTAGTTTCTGTCACAAAAGAGGCAATTCTGTCCATACAGGCTCTGGATGGAAAATAAAAATTTCTCAAAGTCTAGAGTACACAGTATGTAGAATATGAGCGCCAATGTACAAGAATGGAATTGCCGTCAGTGGGACAGCAACAAAACACTGAGGACAAGCAGAGAGCAATTAACAGCATATCTCACAGAACAAGGAAAAGACTAAACACTCTGCATGATGAATGTTCCTGCACAGGAGTCAAATGATCATATTTCAAACATACTGAAAATATATTTGGATATCCAGACAGGTTGCAAAGAACTCAAGAAAAGAAATCAATACTTAAAGAAAATTATTTAGAAACATATTAACAAAAACATTACAAGGAAATACAAATTATAAATCCTAACAGTTGAACAAGAAAAAATAGAAGGAAATATAATGGAGAATTAGTTGATACCGGATAACATATTATGGAGGCTGAGTCAACAAGAATGCTTTTCATTTATTTAAAAGGAAGTCATCACCCTTCACTGCTGTCTTGAAAGACCTGCAGTAGGTAAATGAACATGGATAATGGTGATCTTCCTGATATGATAGTTTGGTTTCAAGAAAGCTTTTAGCAAATTCATCATCAAAAACTCTTACAAAACCTAAGCAACAACAGCGTGAGAGGGAAGGCTGCACATTTAAAAAAACAGTCTGTTTTAAAGACAGGACACAGAATATAGGAATAAGCAGTCACTTTTCACAGGTGAATGAAGCGAGGGAGGACCTGCACTAGAACTCATGCAGTTCATCATTTCAATAAACTACTTTAAAAATAGGGTGAGGGAATAGCGAGGTGATGCTTGCTAATTGCACCAGGTTTTTCATGGCAGAAACAAGCAGCCAGCTATGGAGGCATGCAAAAAGCCCTATGAATCTCCCAAAGCTACCACCCACCAGATAAAGCTCCGTACTTTGGTAAAATAAAAATTAACAGCAGCTTGACACTCAGGAGCTGTCAGAAAGACCCCAAAAATCAAAAATGGCAGGTTGTTAAAAACTATTATGAGGGAATGGAGAAAGAAATAGAAACATTATTATTCCACTGCATAAACCCATGATTCACCCACACTTTGACCACTGTGTATAATTTTTGATTTTACAACTCTCTAAGAAAATAACAGAACTGGAAAGTTACAAGGAAGGCAACATGGGTGATTTACAGAGCACTCCTCAACAAACAGCCAAGCCAGGCAGAGAAATCTAGAAAATTCTAGAGAAATCTCTGATCTTGAGAAAATGCAACCAAGGGAAATCACTAAAAGTTATTAGAATCACAAACGGTGCAGTGAAGGGGATATCCGTAGAGACACATTTACACACACGCACACAAAGAAAACAAACTAATGGAGATTCAATTAATATTTAATTGGGTTAAAAGAGACAAGAAAAGGTGCCTTGCACAAAATGCAATTAAGTTATGAACTCCTTGTTACAGATATACAACGAGTCTACATTGGTTGGGAAAAAAAGACAAGTTCATGGAAGTCAAATCCATCGAGGGCTATTAAATTCGACAACTCATGTTATAGTTGATTAATGCCTAAGGAAGAGTAAAAGAGTAGAGCAAACACAGAATGATGCTTTTCCAAAATGCTCCAACACTGCAGCTTCAGGGAATTACTGTCAAAGGAAATGATGAGCTATATGGTCATTTGATCTGATTAAGGCTAACATTCTCATCTCCAAAGCAGAGATCTATATTCTCTGCTCCAAAGCAGAGAGCTATTGAGGCATTCGCTAAATCCTGTTTTCTCACCATTGGCAAAATTAAATGAATTATATAAAAATAAGTGAAATGTAGCTGGAGGGATGACAACATTAACCTCACTAAAATCATTCTGAAGTCAGCTATCAGTAATACTAATGGCATTGACTCCAGGAATTTATGATACGAATATGATATTAGCAAAACTTAAAGAATCAACCTAGTTGTTAGCACTGTGGAAAAACAAGGAATGATCTAACATCTAGCTGTTGGAAAATAAAAAAAAAAAAAAAAAAAGCTTCTAAGTTTTATAGAATCATAGAATCACTAAGAATAGTGAATCATTATTATCTCCAAGATCAGCTGGTCTAACCATCACCCTACTACCAATGTCACCCACTAAACCATGTCCCTAAGCACCAGGTCCAACCTTTCTTTGAACACCCCCCAGGTACAGTGACTCCACCACTTCCCTGGGCAACACATTCCAATGCCTGACCACTCTTTCTGAGAAGAAATGTGTCCTAATTTCCAACCTAAACCTTCCCAGGCACAACTTGAGGCCATTCCCTCTAGTCCTATCACTATTTACCTCTGAGAAGAGGCTGACTGCCAGCTCCCCACACCTTCCTTTCAGGTAACTGTAGAGAGCAATACCATCCTGAGGAGGCTCCACCCTGAGCCTCCTCCTCTCCAGACTAAACAACCCCAGCTCCCTCAGCCGCTCCTCACAGGACCTGTGTTCCAGGCCCTTCACCAGCTTCGTAGCCCTTCTCTGGACACGGTCCAGGGCCTCAATGTCTTTCTTGTAGTGAGGGGCCCAAAACTGAATACAGTACCAACAGTGAAAATTTGGTCTACAGTTTATACATCAGTGGAGTTCTGAGGCCTGAAATCAATCACTCCACAATACCACCTCCTCCATACCAACACTCCATAACAACAACTCCAATGAGGAGAGTCTGAGGACACCTGGCCTGCCCAGCTTGGAGGAAAGAAGGCTAAAAGGTGGCCTCACTGCTCTCCACAGCTTTCTAAGGAGGGGAAGTGGAGAAGGAGACACCAGTCTCTTCTCCCTGCTCACCAATGACGGGATGAGCAGGAACAGCATAAAGCTGTACTGGTGGAGGATCTGACTGGACATGAGGAAAAATTTCTTTACTGTGAGGGTGGTCAAACACTGGAACAGGCTTCCTAGCGATGTTACAAAGGATCCAATACAAGCATTTATCTCAAGTCTTTCAATCACAGGTCACACACACACACAAATGATTACATAATCTCCTCAGCAGATCATGTTCCATTTTTTTCCAAGAATAGAAAAAAAGTTCACAGACAAATAATACAAGTGAAGAAATTACAAAAATGTCCTATGGAAATCATGAGTCACTCCATTAAGCAAACTAGAAACCATTGTGATAAAATGGCAGTTCTTATATACATCTCCCTCCTTTTGAGACAGTATTATTTTAAGTGCTTACGATGTTTCAGTAGAGAAATACATATCAATTATAATCTTTGGTGAAGACACAAAGGCTACAGCTCTACCAGTAAATTTAATGCATCCAGATCTGTTCTCTGGAACAGACTCTGTTAATAACATTAAAATTTCTTACTCTTCCAAGTCAAAATAACCACATCCAAACTGCCTGTTGGGAATGGTCCCTTGCCCATGCCAACTGCAAAACTTAGCACAGTACTTTCCAGGCAGAGTGCTAACTAGCAGTCTAATTCTAGAGTGGATCAAGACACCCAGGCTCTTTACCTGCGAAGTTCAATATACTAACATAGGCACAGATAGATATGCCTAAGTTCAGCCATGGTCTCAGCGGAGGCATACCTTGCCAAATGCATCTGGGAGTTAGAACCTAAACATAAACAAAATCTGAGAACATGAAAATAGCTTCATGCTTATAGCTTGATGTATACCCATTTGCCCTGCATGATTTCCTATGTTCTAACAGCACATGCCAGCTCAGGAGAGTTCCCAAACAAATACAAATACAGTATGATCAGCAGCAGATCTTTTCCACGCTTGAACAACCATAGTAATTTCTCCAAAGATCTGTTGGAAATTGAAGGAAAACATATACCTCTCTATGTACTCAAGATAGCAATAGACATTGATAAACAGTGTTAGCAACTCAGCTGTGCCACAGGGGATGAGACTGACACTCCAGCTTCTTCCATTCTTCTCAAGCACAGGCTACATGCAAAATACCAGGGAAGAACCCTGAAGACCACCTTTTCAGTGTGACCTTATCATGTCAGTTCACAATGTTATGCTTAAGGGAAGTGAGATGACTCAGTTTTATGAGTAACAGTACCAAAGCTGTGCAGGAAATTATGGAAAGCAACTGTGCCTCTTCTTGTCAGATCAATGAACATGTCATGATGGACCTGAATGCAACAGCTGTGCAAGCTGTGATCCTTTACAAACCAAAAGACTGATGAGAATGAGGATGACATCCAAGGTCTCTTCCATAAAGGAAAACAGGAAATGTCTTAGACATTTAGGTGGGATTAATTGCATTACTGCTACAGTCTACCAGTTTTCAAAACTAGTCATCTGTGCTCTCTACACCATTGATACAGAAATAGGCTCATCAGAAAGATAAGAGTTGTCTTCCAAAGGTATATATCTAAGAAAGTTGGAATGACTCAACATCTGGGAGGTGCCTGTTTCTCTTTGCTGAATATATATAATCTGACAAGCCCAGGCACATACAATTCAATATTATACATTCAGATGAATCTTAGGCAAGATGAATCCTACTACTAGTTTTACAAGTGCATTACTAATGCATCCAGTCTGCTTTTGTCAAGGGAAAATACCGTGCTATTTATGCTGTGTTAAAACACAGATGCTATATTTCCAGCTGTTTATTTAAGATACCCCTTCTGACTAACTCATACGTGAATTTTAAGCTTTACATATGAGAAAAGATAAATATATATTTATCTTAAGAGAGAACGTACCATTCAGAATAATATGACTACTCCTAAGCTATCACTCACCAGAAAGGTTATCATATGTAAATGAACTCTACAGACACAGATGTATTCAGAAGACATGACTGGACCTGCTGTATCAGGTAGCACCAATAAGTAATGTTTCTCACATAGTCTCATTGACTTATTTTTCATTATTAGAATACTCAAGCTTCACTACATTTCTTTTATGCAATCCTACTACTATCAAAGGTTTTGCAGTTAGCTGAAGTTGCAGAACTAAATTCTTAAAACAACTATTCTCTAATACTAGAGAAAAAAAAAATCCAGATGAGCATCTAATTTTATTGCCTTTCCAATAAGAATCATAATGGAAAAAAAAAAAACAAGGAAAACTTTTGGTTTCTTAAGTTAACAAAGAAATTTGAATATACATAGTGACAACCTGTTGACAAAGTTCTACTTTGATTTAATGGCACTACAAAAACATTATGTTCATTATAAGTGAAATGAAGAGAGTCAACTACAAGATTGGACATAGATTCTTTAGTCCTGTCACTTATTAAATACATACTTTAAGATTAACTATCACTTTTCAAATAAGCTAACCTTGGTTCTGTGCTCTCGAGATGAAGGAAACTAGACTTTTTCATGTGGACATATGAAAAAATAAGCTTTCAGCATTCTGTAAGGTACAGTATACAACAAAAAGGATAGCAGAGAGATGAAGAGATACACAGGAAAAGAAGTAAAAACAGTGTCCAAAGTAGCAGTGAACATGAAGTAGTTTATAAAACAGTCAAATGTCAATTTGACTTGTCAATTACAAACCTTTCTTCTCAGAAGTACTAATGAACTCATTGGAGTTTTCAAAAGTCTAGACTCCATACCTTTCTCTATTTTTGTTTGAATTACACGTTAATTTTCATACCTTGCAAAATTTGCTTTTATCATGCTTTCCCCCTGCTAATGATTCTGTCTGTGCTTTTCCCATGCTATTGCAAAGAGAGAAAAGATTTTTGAGCACCATAACTGATTTCTTCTTTAAACTTTTATAACTACAGTGAGACATATTAGTGTCATCCAGTTCGGAGATCTACAGAATCATGTCTAAATCTAACCTAGTCACGCTCAACTCCTCTACAGTCAATACTGCAAAATAGGGTGGGATCACTCATTTCCTGGTAGTGCCTAAAACAAAGTCTAACACAAGCCATATGAATCAAACCCTAGAGATGTCCATTTCCTTTGTTTGACTATGGACGAGGTTTGGGGGACAAACTGAGATATAAGCATCTAAAATTGAAGAAGATGAATCTCAGCCTATGCTCTATGTCCAGACAGAAGCAAGAAGTAGGGACCATTTCCGACCTTAAGCTTGCATGCTCATGTCACCCTGCTCCTTGGAGGAGCTTAATAACTTGCAGATTGTAATGTAGGCACTAGCTACCAGTAATCTTTATAAGCAGCACAGGGCAAGGGACATATGACAAAAGTTCCCTGTCCCTTAAACCTTTACAAACATACACAGGATTTGCATAACTCCTCAGAATCCTTCCTTAACCAGTATGTAACGGAAAGTAGTGATTATTGTTTGAAACATGAGCTAATATTCTCTGCAGAGGTCTCAGAAGATACACACAAAAGATGTGAAGATTTCATTGTGTACTTGTTGGAGAAAGACAGCAGCTACCACATGCAGGATTTCTAAACAGGGATATCTGACTCATGAAGGTGCAGTTGCCAAGGGAGGAACAGGCAGAAAGTGAGAGTAATAACTGAGTTTTAATTTGTTCAAGGAAAGAGTCACTATGTTCTGAAGTTCTAGGGAAAGAAAAAACTAACAAAGAGAAGCCCCCCAAACTTCTGCATGTTTTATTGCAGTTCAAAGCAAAGGCAGAAGATTAATTAGCTTCAACTACCTTCTAGGAAAAAAAAACAAAAACAAAAACAAAAACAAAAACAAACAACACTTGTCTGTAGGAAGACTGAAAAGTTTAGCAGAACTGTTTTAGACAATAGAAGGTAGTCAAGACTTTTGTAACTCTTCAGTCTTAAGTGCATAAAAGTACAACATTGAAGAAGCTAGAAAAAAAAAAAAAAGAGAGAGAAAATAAAACAGATTACAGACCAGAATTAAATTTTCTGCAGAAGACTTCTGAGTGATCTTCAGCTTAAAAAAGTTACTTGGAAAAACGTAGGACTGAGGAGTATCATATTTTCAACAAGTTATCAGTGGTTTAGTATCATCCCCCTCAGTTTTCCTTTATTTAAAAATAAATAAATAAATAAATAAAAAGTTAGGCTAACACTGACTAGTTGTGGACAAATACTTTTCTCCTCACTGTCAACAGAGAGGCTACATGGAAAATCACCAGAGAACACTCCAAATCTAGAGGAAGGGCAGGAACTTCAAACAGGAAACGTTTTTACTTTAAAAGGTCTCTCATCCTCTTAGACTTTAAAATTTCTAATTCTCACTTGAAATACACATGACACAGCATTATAGAAAAGTTATAACTTTTAGAATTTTTTCTCACCTGTTGGATAATAGGTTTGTGAGAACTGCATTGAAGATGTGTAGCTGCTGTATTTTGGAGGGGACGTGGCAATGGCTTGAGACCGCTGCTGAAGTGGCACAGAAGAGGTGCTGGGCTGTAGTGTGTACGTGACCTCTGTTGGAAACCTCTGGAGTACTGGAAAGGCAACCCCTTTATCTGAAAAGGCTGGGGAAGCCTCATGTCCTGGAACAAACCCAAGAGAATTCTGCCACGTTCTGGAAGGGACTGGAGTCCGATCTAAACTTTTTGACGGTAACGTGCTGTGGTTGTGGGATGAGGCCGA
This sequence comes from Aythya ferina, assembly GCF_964211825.1. NCBI lineage: Eukaryota > Metazoa > Chordata > Aves > Anseriformes > Anatidae > Aythya > Aythya ferina. The sequence goes on from NC_140309.1 coordinate 2,100,798, forward strand.
TATGTAAGAGTAAGGAAATAAACTGTCTTGATGATAAGGTCCATGAAACTGTCCTACAGTCAGCAGTCCTGCATTGGGTACAAAATTAAATAAAACAAGTGTGAATGAAAGGAGTTTTCACAGGTAATGAAAGGTAATACGGGGAGCCAAGGCTCTAAAACATTATTTGGGAAGACAACACTTCTTTCAATATACTTAATCCAGAAACTGACTGTATTCTTCCACCTGAACATACAGTAACAGCTGCAGTGGCACATGGGTGCAGTGTCAGCACACAGTAGTCTATGTAGCATTTCTCCATAAGCCTGCAGTAACCAGTTATCTGTATTTATAAATGTAGTATAATGAACATATAATGCATAGTAAACTAGTAAACCACACTAAACCAATTTTAAAAGTACTGTGTGTTAAATCAGACAGTATATTAAAAATAAAAGATGAAAAACAAATCATAAAGCCGGAATATATGAAACTCCAATGCTGAAAGCTCAAAGACAGCCAAAGAAAGGCAATGTCAAAATCCTCCAAGTGGTTTTGAAATCCAAGTTCATATGTTTCAGGGCAAATCATTTAATTTGTCAAGGAAAAAAGAAATGATAGAAACATTTATTGTTGAATCTGAAGAAAGAGCTGTAGACAAGGGTATAAAAGCAACTGTTTCTTCCCAAGTGCCATTCATCGTACTAGCCTCTTGTTCTCTAGTATGAAAAACTAAAACTGCAAATTAGCACTGGAGGAAGCCAGAGATGCATATCACTTGGCTTCTTTGTAAGTTACAGAAGGACTCCAGTGATAATGAAAAAGGGAAGTATTAGAAGTAACCTGTAAAAGAAAAGAATAATGAATTTGTAATCAAGATCTTGCATCAACACTTACAGATAAGGCATTTTCACTTAGAACTTGTGGTTTTGTTTGTTGTTGTTGTTTTATAACTTTTGGAAGTGTTAAAAGTTTAAAACAGCTATTTTCCTTAGCCAGGTTATGCCCCAATTTGATTTGGATTTTAATATTTCTGCATGAACAACCAAGTCTTTTTCAAAAAGGAGAAGGAGAAAGAAGGCTACAAGCTTTGTAATTCATTGTTGTGTATGTTTAAAGAATATCCTTTCTTCTATACACAGCCGATCTTTGATTAACATCAAAGATCACTTGTCATTTTTAAGTCAACTTTTTTCCAGTCAGCATAACTAGTTCAGTTTAGATACTGATACGTCTTATGCCATGACGACATAGTTTCTATTAGATTTTTTGCTGACATTCTCAGAACACTGACTATAAAAGTCAGAATGCCTTTATGCTCATTGAATTCCTAAAAGAACTACCGTATTTATGACTTTTCCACAGTGCTGTGTACAGCTATACTAATTATAAGCTTAAGAATGGTTTGCATCAAACTAGACTTTTTAAAAAACAGCTTCGCGTTTACCTCTTTCACTCTTCTGATAGGAACTAACTCAAGAAATGGGTAACATACAGTCATTATTCCACAAGTTCTTATTAAACCATTAGGAATCACTAAATAAATACTACCTGCCCCCTAAACATTAGTAAGAGTTTATGTATAGGACTGTTTATTTCCTGTCCAGTATTTTTACCATATAAAAACAGTGAACGAAGAGAGTATGAGGATTCCTTTCTTCCTATTTTACCTTTGGATAGGGAAATTAAGATTATCTAGTTTCAGGTTACAATTATCAGGTTACAATGTACCAGTGCGTTAACAGGAATTGTTCCTGGACATTTAACACAGAGCTACATGTTGCAAGACATTTGGAACAGACTGACACTTTGCAAACAAAAATATCTTCCACCTATCACATTACCTCATACTTAAAGCAAAGTAAGACATGCCCCTAGTCAGTACAGAACAGAGTGCACAGTAAATTGTCAGCCTGTCAGAACTCGATTGCTATAAAAACTGATGTTCTCTTTTTCTTTCTAGAAACTCAGACTCCTAGAGCAAAAGCTCTCTAAAAACTGGGACAAAAATGCACCCATAAAAACAGACGGGGGAAAAAAAAGGCTGTGTTTTCCTTAGGATTTACTCTATCAATGGCCTGTAGTACACCAGTTCAGACCTGATTTCATTGAAGGCCTCCGTAATTACTTATCTTAGCCTTGAAAATGTTGAAACAAAATCTTTAAATGCTTCCTAGACTCAATATTGAAGCAAGCTTCTTCCCTTCCTAGAAGTTTCTTTTTGTTTCCTTGCTATTACAGGTGCAATTCCACTCACATTACAGAAAACACCACACAATTAGATTACAGTTACTACCTGGAAACAACAACCAAGAATAAATATCAGGATACCCTGACCTGCCCTCAGTGAGGGCTGGTACCGCAAGAGGCAGTACACCATCTGCTTTTTCCTTTCTGGTTGCAGAGTCCTGCCACTTCTCCTACCCCGAGCCTCACAGTTCTGCACCCAGGTCAGCCCTACAGGGGCAGCCCCTGCTCTTCCCTTCAGGGCACGGTGTACAGCCAACAACTGCAACGAAGATGATGGCAATGTGTGGTCACGGGAGCTGGGAGCAGGACTGCTCTTTGGGTAGCAGCCCATGGTTGGGTCAGGCTGAGAGCACAGCAAACAAGGACAACGCCAACTATAATTCTCCTTCTCTTATCTGGAATTTGTGGAATGATCCTCCAAGAGCTCAGGCTTGTCTTGGAAAACTCAGACCCTCTCAAGGAGGGTTAGGAAGATAATAAAACATATTCTGAGGCTTTCTAACAATGTTATGTTCCGTTCAGCTTTCACCCTGTCATTCGATCCTCTTTACAAACTATTCTCTCTTGGGAGCGGCCTGTCAGAAATCTTACAACCAGGCCTTTTCTCCTCTACGAGGTGAAAGCTCGTGGAGCATCCCCGCCGCCGCGCCGGGAGCCGTGCCCCGCGCCCCGCCCGGCCTCCCGCAGGCCCCGCCGCGCCTCACCGGGCCGCTCGGCCTTGCCGGGCGTCGAGGGCGGCAGCAGCAGGTCCCCGTGCAGCGAGGCGCCGAGCAGGCGCTGGAAGCGGTTGGGCGGGCGGCTCGTCACCTCCAGCCCGGCCGCCAGCTTCGCCTTGTTGGCGCTCGTCAGGCGCTTGAGGTGGACGAGGAGGTCGGGGCGGTCGCGGCGGAAGTGGGGGCTGTGGAAGTGGTGCAGGGGCCCCCCGGAGCCGCCGTCGCCCCCTGGGCCCAGCCCGGGGCCGGGGCCGGGGCCGGGGCCGGTCCCCGCCGCGCCGCCCGCGGGCCCCATCACCACCTTGCGGAAGCCGTAGAGGTTGAGCTGGCGGATGAAGCTGGTGAAGTTGGTGGTCTTGAAGAGATCGCCGGCCCCCGCCGCCCCGTCGCCGCCCGGCCCCGCGTTGCGGCCCGGCCCCGCGCCCAGCAGCTCGGACTCGAAGAGCGGCTGGTCGATGAGCAGCCCCTCGCCGCGGGCGTCCCAGCGGATGGAGCGGAACAGCGGGCTGTTCACCAGGCGCCACAGCTTGGCCGGGAAGTTGTTGGGGTTGATGGGGGCGGGCAGCAGCGGCTCCTCCATGGCGACGGGACGGGCCGGGACGGGGCGGCCGCTCACGCCCCAACGGCCGCCGCGCGAGGGCCGCCGCCGCCGGGCAGCACCGGAGCCGTCCCGCGCCGCCCGGCACGTGCCCCCCGCCCACGACGCGCCGGTTCCCCCGCTCCCCTCCCGCCCCCCCGGGCTCCCCGGCACCGCCGTCCCCTCGGCGCCCCCAGTGTCCCTCCAGCCCCGCTGGTTGCCCTCAGCGGCCCCCGGTCCCCCTCAGCCCGGCCGCTGGCGCCTTGTCCCCGTCGCCCCTTCGGCCTCACGCTGTTTCCCACTGGTTCCCCTCAGCCCCTCTCGGTCCCCCCACAGTCCCAGCGTCCTTCCAGTGCCCCCTGGTCCCCCTCAGTCCCCTCAGTTCATCTCAGCCCCTCTCAGTTCCCCATGGTCCCTCAGTGCCCCCGGTCTGGTTCAGCCCCTCTCATTCCCCCCGTAGTTCCGCCGTCCCCTCAGACCCACTGGTTTCCCGGTTCTCCTCAGCCCTCTCAATCCCCCTCATCCCCCCGTCAGTCCCCCTCAGTGCCGCTTAGCCCCGTTGATGGTCCCTCATTCCCGATGTCCCCTCAGCCCCTCTCAGCTCCACCACCCACTCAGCCCCAGTGCTATCAGGGGCTCCCTGTGGGTCCCAGGAGGAGAGAGACCGAACCCCAGGGGTTGGGGCTGCTGCTGCTGGAACTGCCTGTCTGCATCCCCAGGCAGTCCTGAGGGCATCATCCAAAGCACAGGTAAGTGCTCTACTATCAGCCCAGATGCGTGGAAACAGGTTAAAAACACCAGGTGCTGAGGGAAACTATGGCCTGAAGGGGAAGTCCAGCCTCATAAATGGCTTAGCGAAGGAGGAGTACTCATGTGCTGAGGGAGGCTGCCCACTTCTCCTCAGAGCAGCTTACTCAGGAAAGCGGGTCAGCTTCCACAGAAAGTGATTAACTCCTATGGGGACTGATGGCCTGTGCCCAGCCTGTGCAGGAGTGCACTCAAAAAGAGGTTGGTGAGACAGATGATGGCTTGTGCTCCTCACCTTAACTTCTCTGGAGCTGCTGTGAGGGACTGCAGGACTATGCATCTACTGGTGTGGGCAATACTCAGGGGGAGTTCAGTGCTGATAGAAGCCTAACCTGGTACCCAGTGATGGTCGCTGAAACAATGTTGCTTGTCACAGAAATTGTGATGTTACAGTAGGTCTATAAAAGTGTCAGCTCACAGCTGTGTCAGTGCCCAAAAAGGAAAAGAAAGTGAGTTTAGACGGGATTAGAAAAGGAACAGAGATGAAAACACAAATTTTCACTGTGCTTAAAAGTGAACATGTGCAGCTCTCATCTCTCCCACTCCAGAACTGTTTTAGTAGTGTTAGAATTGAATAGAGAAAATCAGCATTGAGGATATGAATTAACTTCGACAGAAGGAAACACTGAAGAAGAGATTTTCAGAGTGGTTTTGACTATGTGAAGGTGGGTAGTAAAATTATAAGTAGTGTAAAGAAAGTGAACGTGACTAGTAGAAGAATTGGGAGAATGTCAAATAAAATAAATCAAGTTGGGTGCCTACAGGGAAACTGGGTAACTAATTGCTACGGGATGTTTTGGATACCAAAATAGGATTTGGCTGAAAAAAAATAAAAAGACCAGATATATTCACAAAGAGAAGTACATCTATGGCTCTTAAAGATGGCACTTGTCACTAGTAGTCCCTGAGTCATAGATTGGTGGATGATCAGCGTTCGTACCAGAGATGTATTAGTACATGTATAGCCTCTTAGGCTCTTCTCAGAGCTTCAGCTGCTAGCTGTGATTGGAGACAGGCTTCACAGGACTTATTTCTAGCCTAGTACAGTCATTCTTAGAATTTTAGAGAACGAACCTCTGCTATGAACCAAAAAGGGAGGAGAAAAAAGGAGCTGGGAAAGGAAGAGAATGGTAATCTCTGTCTGCATCCCATTTATGGGTCATCAGCAATGAAAAAGACATTCCTCTATCTTTGGCTGTCCTCAGAGCAAGACAGTGAGAAGATCAAACAGCTGCACATCTTGTGGCCTTAAGTACATTATTTGATAGTTGTCATAAGATTTCTTTAACTGAAATAATTTTTAATGCTTTGGTTTACAGTACAGCCCCAAACCATCACGGCAAGTGAAAGTGCAGTAAATCATAGAAAGGAGACAAGGTTGAATAAGCTGTGATGGGAAACTGTTCTTATTTGTAAACTGAAAGCAAAATCATTCTGCTCTTCTGCATAACTAAAGTGAGGAAAAAAACAGTACTTAAATATTTTGGGATATGGTCACATCAAATTAAAGCAGACAGGTAAAATAAGAAATGGGTCAACAGAAAGTGATCGTTAGGAGGGATTAAGAGATGATTTTTGCCCCTTTTCTAGCAGACTGATTACTACTGTGTCCTGTGCCTATCTTTGTCAGATTTATTCTGAGTCAGTATTTCTGAGTTGGTATTCTGAGTCAGTAGCAACAGCAGGAAATAACAGAAATTTTGCCAGCATTGTTGTCAAAGCTAAAATCCTGGACCATGGAAGAAGTTGCTTTACCCGAGGAACTAATGGCCTACAGTTCTAGTTGAACTCATTAAACCCATGTGAAGATGAAGCCATCTTCCCAAGGGGCTTTGCATTTTTATTTCCTCAGTAATAATTTATAATTTATCCTCTTAAGAATTATGTAATGGTTGCTCAGTGTCAACAGCTATAACTTTGAAGTGAAGCATACTGAATGCAAACTTGAAAATCAAGAAAAAGTCCACTTCACAAAATATTTTCTCAGCATTCCTGAGTCTGTCTCTTGTACTATGTCAAAGAAATTATTTAAGGCTTCTCTTTCCCTGTGCAGGAGTGCAAGAAGACTATGACTGCCTGAAGCTGAGATAGGTGAGGTTTTCTTATGTCAACCATAACTCTTGTCACACTCAACAATATGTAGTCCATAAGTAAAATGCAGAGAATGAGTCTCTAAAACTAAGAAGTCCCTTTAAAGTATTTCCTTTCATACTTTGCAGCTGAGCCCATAGCTGCAAAACAGATGACTTTTTAAAGATGGAATGTTTTTTCATCAGCTTCCAGAGTGCTGCCTGCTCACAGCAAAGCCGTGTCTTGCACCTTACAGTGCCTCACTACTCATGCCAGGTCACACGAGACAATCTTACAGCAGATGTGGCAGGAGGTAAGCTGAAGGAAACAGCTTCATAGCTCTCTTATAGCTGTGTCACACAGATGGGAGTGTGCTTGACTCACCCAGCAAGCCTGACAATGAGAAGGTAATGATCCTTTTAGCTGTCTTGGTAGGTCAACCTCTGAACTGCCCATGTTTTAGACAGTGTAGGTGCCCCTCAGAATGTTTCTGGGGAACACTGAAAATTTGCTCTTACTTGAACCAGATCAATAATAACAAAGTGCTTTTCAGCAGGAAACGTAGCTCAGTCAAAAGTTGTTGGACAGTGCGGGATCTAGAGGTAGCTTTGTCAGCTGACAACAGTGCCTAGCATTTTCAGCCAGCCTTACTGCTGCTGCTTCTCTACATCTCTCTTTCCCTGCACAGTTTTATCGCCCCTCCAGACTTCACTCAACACCCACCTTGACACCATTCCAGCCCCACTCTGACTTACATCATTCAGTCTTCCCCAAACTAGCAATGCTCCGGGTCTGAAAAGACAGGCAGAGTACAATCCACCTGGCAGCACAGGTTCTCCCCTCATGGTGGTCCTAGTTTCCCTTACTCGCAGCTTCAAGTCTGGTAGCACTACTGCTGCCTCCACAATTCAATCACCAAATGAGAACTGCAGTTCTATGCAGGAATTCGTTGCAGAGATTCTTGTCCCTGTTGGATTTACGGACTATTGAATTTGTTCCTCTTTAGTTGTTCACCTGTTACAAGTCTTTGATGTTGCATGCCTCCCTTCTTTCAGTAGAACTGACTTTTAGCAGATAGTTGACTTACCCTTACCATTCATTCAAAAGGAAGATGCTCTGCGCAGCGTATATACTGAAACCATTAAGCCAGGCCTGTCAGTCTTTACTTCTGATACAGTTCTGCCAAATGCTTTCCTTTTGGCAAGTGCCTTTGCAGCCATTAAAAAAAATAAAAAATGTTATGCAAATCTAAAATAAATTTGCATTTTTTTAAGACCATGAATGAAAATGCTTTGTTCTTATATTTTCTTGATGTATGTCCTTGGTATACAAATATATCGATTTTTGTACAATGTGATTACTTTGTTAGAAGGTGACAGGGAGCACTTTATTGTCTAACTGTGAAATAAGGCTACAGTCACAAAAGGGAAGTGGCAGTTGTAACACCGAATATTTTGTTCCAGGTCACATAAAACACCTAAGTACCCCCATAATGAAGGCTTACCCTTAAGCTGCTGTCTTCTCTCATGAACACGTAACTTAATAGGCCAGTCCAGCAGGTTCGCACAACTGGCTTTTCAAATGCAGGGGTTGACACAGGTTCTGAACTGGCTTTGTTTTCAGTAAGAAAGAATAGGATACAGACATGTCAGTAAAATATATGTTTGCATGGGAGACTAAAGCTGCATGACTAACCTAAACTTTGTGAGACCAAAGATGTGTGTGCTGCTTTCAGTAACTCTTTTTAAACATACTGGAGACTGCATACAGCATCTTTCATCTAAGGACAGTTTACTATATATATGTTAGTATGTACTTAAGAGATACAGAGATACCCAAGGTACCATAAATAAATGGCAGTGGCCAAAGTTCACTTTTACAGAAGCATAACATTTTGGGAGAGCATTGTACTGCTATTTAACTGTTGAAAATGGAATGACCAGAAGCACATCAAACACACCTCAGAAAGCCTGCATCTGTCTTGACTGTCTTGCACTTTAAACTTGCTTCCTGTTCAGTACTTGCAGGGTTCACAAGAAGGCCATATATCACATTCCTCTTTTTTTCCCTCTTTCATAACCAAGGCTTAACATGTCTCTTTACATCTGCTGCAGTTTTAGCATTATCTACTAATGGCTTAGCAGATGAATAATATCTAACAATCACAAGCTTGACCTGACTTCTCACTACACCTAAATCTATGTTTATTTTGTTCAGTGGCTGGTATTATAGTACATCATACGCAGTTCCAGTTGTTAATTTGCTAAGAATTCATGGCAGTTAGTGCACTGATAGGGGAAAGCTTTGATCTTACTGTTTGTGCTAGGTTTAGACACATTTCAGTGTGCACAGATAGATTACCTCAGCCTGAACATGTCAGCAAATTATGGCTTTATATTCTTTAAGTGATAATCCTTTGTTCTGTGCTCAGTGCTCATGAATGTTAAGTGCCCTTGCTGGCATTGCCAGCCTGACACTGTAACAGTTACAAGTGTCTCAGGCAAAATGCCTATATTCAGCTTTGAAGGCACAGAGGGAAATTCTGCGGAAGTACTGTTTCTTCTGGTGAAGGAATGCCAAAAGGGTCATACAACAGTCCCAGCAGCCAGTCTTCCACTGCACAGAAAGATGACATCAGAACTGTTAAGACCACAGCCTGGAAGTTAATTTGTTCTTCCTTGTAGAAACATCATTCACGGTTAACATTCAGAAGCATTGCCTTCAAAGATGACCTCCTTTTGTATGACTGTTTCAAGAGCAAAGGTTAATTTTTAAATGTGACTAGCTATCTTGCTGCTGTTTTCTAATACAACCAAGTGTTTAGGTACCTGCCTGACCTGAACTATTGGAGTAGTTTTATGAGAGGCCTATTCAATTTTAAGATCCCTGGATGCTTTCTAAAAGTTTCACTCCAGTTCCACTACAAACTGTTACTTACCTGCATCACCCTTGGCAGATCAGGCTGACTAAGCAAAACAGTCCCCAGCTGCCATTCTGCATAGAGGAATGCAACCAACTGCCAGATGCAGAAGTGAAACTGGCAGGAAAAAGCTCACCAAATTGCAAGGAGAGAAAGCGGACCATTGCTTCTACCACAGATTGGAAGTTGGGGACTAATCCAGCTATGCAGAAGCCTGTGAAACCATCCCATCCCTGAGGATGTTCAAATCTAACATAACTTACCAGGTAAAAGTGGTACAAACATGTTGAAAAGCTACAGAATCCTCCCTAGCAGCTCTTGTTTAGAAGAGAAAAATTCCTCACCCAGTCATTAAAGGAGAGGCTGGAGGAAGTTGGCATCTTGGGTAGCCACAGGCTTGTCTGGTAAAGAATACAGAGCCTCAAATTAGAATACTATGACATAGCATGCTTTGTGTCCTACTCTTGATTACTATTTGTGAGAAGGGATACTAAATTCCTAACATACCTTAATGAAGGGAAAGGGTAGCAAGTTACAGCCAGGGAAATGATGAGTAAGATTACACCACAAACTAAAGAATGGGTCCAAACACAGCAGCACTAATATAGAGATTTTATTTCAACTGTATTGAGTTGTACAGCACATTTTGTTTGTCACAATGCTATCAAACTGATTTTAGAGTTTTTGGCCAGCACATTGTGACACTGAAACTCACAAGAGCTAAAAGCAGTTTGGACTAATGGCCTGAACGGAAGAGCCAGGAGTACCTAGTTTCTGGCTTCCTTATTGCTTGCAGTCATTCCAACATGTGCAAAACAGGAACAAATCCAAATTCTTCTGCCAGCCCAATGGTTACTCTTCCATGTCTGGCAATGACTGCAAGGTACAAGGCAAGGGAGAATCTGAAGCAAGGTGCCTTCTCTTCCCAAAGCCATATTGGTTGTTCCCAGTATGGAAAAGAAGCAGAGTCCAAGTAAGTACAGGGTCTTCAGATGATGCTAGCTTTACTTGCACTATTGGGACTTACAAAACCAGAGGCTGACATATCAAAGTACAGGAAAGGGTCATTATTCCGTTCCCTCTGATAGAGATGACAAACCAATAGCAAAAAATCTGGGAGATCACAACAGCATGAAGTACTTTGCCTTGTTATTAGACCAAATGCCCTTACAAGTACTCCCTTCCCAACATATAAAGTCTCAGCTCATGACATATTACAGAATACATAGTACATTTTTATATTGTTGGAAAGAAAACTTGCATTTCTGTAAAGAAATGTCCCATGTTCAAACTCTTCTTCCTAAAGCAGAAAGCTCACCCGAAGCCCACTTTTTTCCTAACCCCAGTTCAATTGTTAACTCTTTTTATTTTTGGAATGAGTTGGGATTTCCGTTCTCTAGTTTAATGAACAAGTAGAGAGGCAATTACAAGTTGGCAACTCTGAACTTCGACCACTGTACAGGCAACAAAAAAAGATGTAAAATTCAAGAGGCATTTTAGGTAGCACTGGGGCAAAACAGAGATATTGTTTCCACCACTGAACAGATGCCACATGTCATGTTTATCACTGTAGCTTGGTTGTACATCCTGAAGTGAAAAGCACAGACTGTAGTGTCTATGTCAGCCAGTGTCTTTCCCCACCCCCATTTTGGTATCTGCTTCATTCTCCCTTCTTCGGGTTACATTAAGTGCACAGAAATATATAGCAGCATTTGGACTGAAACCCTCACATACACCAGACAGCACATTCCAGGAGGTAAAACAACACATTATGGCCTATACCCTCAAGGTATCAAGTTTTCAGGATAAAGAGCAGTAGGAAGTGGAGAGCTGAGGGCAGAAAAGGGGAGGAGGAGCAACACAGGAACACAAGTTCTGTTTCCATGCCAGAAGAAGATCAGGGTGCCATTCCTGTGTTAGCACCAGGCTGTGACACTACTGCAGACAAAGCAGACGGGCAGAGCAGGAAGTGAAAAAGCCAATCTCCCATCTCCCCACATTGTTGGGGGGCAGGGACAGTCAAGTGCATTCACCAATCCTAGTGGAGCATGAAAACGGGTGAAATCTGCTCAGCCCATTTTCAGCCAGAATGAATTTCTCTTCAATGCTCAAGAGAAAATCAATTAGTGATGGCTAATGAGTCTTGTTCACCAAGCTGATCACAAATCACACTCATGGAAAGAGAATCTACAGACCTGCTCCAGGCTGAGACCCTTTCAAAGCACATGGTACCACCTAGAGTCTGCCCTCTTCCTTGTACAGCAGCTTGCCTTTGTTGGGGGAATTGGTTCTAAACATGCCTTTCTATTGCTTTGGGGGTACTTTGCACAGGCAATATCTGTGAAAACATTGCTTTCCAGCCCACAAAAGAAAGAGGTTGCAATCCCCTCTTTAGCCCTAGGTAATCAGACTACAATGTACGGGCCCACTGGTACCAGAGTGGGGACACACACCGTACTCCAATCTGAGCTCCTCTGCTCCAGACTGATAGTAAGACTGTTGAAGACAGTGCATTCAAGCTTGGTGTTTAAGTGTTGCACCAAAGGCCTTCACAATTACAGTGGAGGCAGAGTCACCCTACAAACCCATGAGAGAAAAGGCTGGGCTTAGACAGGTCCCTTGTCTGGCATTCAGCTGGAAGCTGTGGCGATGGGCTTCTTCAGATGTTGGCTCATGAGCTCCCTGGCACGAGACACTTGGATGTGGTCATAACAGGAGTTACAAACGAGGACAGGGTCATACAACTGCTGATCAGGGATGGGCAACTTCAGATGGCAGCAACCGGCACAAAAAACATTCCCACAGTTCCTGTGAAGGAGCAAGAAAAGCAGTGAGACGAGAGCTGGGAATGCCACAGCAAATCTCAGCAAGTGCAAAGGACCAAGTTCAGGAGTGAAGTCTCAGCCTTACTTACGACTAGTCAGCATGTTTCTTAAAAAATAACGTGGTTCCCAACACAATCTGGCTGGCTAGCACTAGAAAGGGACTAGTAGGCAGTACTACCCAGAAAAAAGATCAAAGACCAAAAGGATCAAAAAGGAAATGGAAACAAGGACAACATAGCAGACTGGAAACCTGCAGGGGATTTATGGGACCTGGTGAATAAAGGATAGACTTAAACACTTTCTCCTTGGAGGTGGAGGGGACAAAGATTGCACTCAAGAATTCTGTGAGGTTTGACAGACAAAAGCAGTGGAACTGCAGCAAAAATATTGTTTACCTGCAGTGATGCCTCCGTTTGGCCAGCCAGAATTCACAATCGCAGTTAAAACAATGTGAGGCCATGTGGTCTGGAACCCACCGCGTAACCTAGGGCAAACACCAGTCCTCATCAGCTTTAAATCTGTAACACCACACCAGCCAGGTCTCAGGACCCAGGATGCAGGCTGAGATGTTGCTTTGGACCAGAACAGGCTAGCCCTGAGAGAGCCCATCCCACTGGTCCTCTCTATTGGACACAGCAGCAGCAGCAGAAGATGCAGTCTCTTGGACCTTGTCTTAAAGGACAAGGGTTGCTGCTCTAATCCTTTCTTCCAGCCCACTCTCTGCTGCCATAACCATTGAAGTTAGCTGCTAGGAAGAAACATCCTCTTCTGTACCTTTAGAGCTGCCATAGCAGCACACGTACCTCTGTTTCCTTCTTATCAACAGGCTCCCAGCTCGCTTCTGACAAACAGTCTTCACTGTGATCAGAACAGAAGTCCTCACTATCACTGCCATCTGATTCCTTCAGACATGTCTGTAAAAAGAGAACAAGTCAAATCCCCTCAGCTGCCTCAATCACAGAGCCAAGGACATTCCCTCTCCAGCCACACAGTGCTTATGAGGGGCACATGGCTAGCTCTGCAGTTCTCCACCCAAGGAGAAAAGGGCTGAAGCATTCACAACCGTATAGGAGCCACTGCTTGGCCTCCAGGAAGCAGAGGTGCTTCTGGGTGGCATGAGGACATGGCACAGGGAAAACAGAGGAAAGGAGCTGAAGAAACACAGAAGCAGTATTAACCATCCGCTCTAAAGGTGAATGTTGGTTGGAAAGGGGAGTGTGAGGGGTGTGCAGGGACCACTGCTGGCCAGGAGATGCATGGCTGGACTTGGGGTGTTAGAGGCAGTTACTTACAAAGTCATCCTCATAGTCCATGGGTGGCTCAGCTGGTGGGGCACAGAAGTGGCGGATGTCCAGCCGCAGCTGCAGCTCTCGCACCTGCCTGCGTAGCTGCTCCACCTCCTGCTTGTAGCTGGCCTCGATCTGCCGCAGCCTGTGCTGAATCACATCGGTAGGGAAGGGCAGCCCATCATCGTCCAGGTAGAGAGGAGGCACAGGAGAAGGACATTTTGGCGGCACGTGCTTGGGACCAGATACTTGTTTCAGGTGGCAGGGTAGCCCTGAACGGCTGGGCTTCACTGCAGAGCCTGCAAAATGTGTGCCAACATGGCCAGAGCAGACTGAGGCTTTTGCACCTTCTCTTGCAGACCACTGGCTACTGAGGCACAGGCCAGGAACCCGTAGCTGTTTGCTGCTCAACCTCTTGCTACAGCAGCCATAGGAGAGGAGGTGTCTGGGTGCAGGCTCCCCATTGGGGAGCGATGTCACCATTCCTTGAAAACTGTCCCAGTTGGACCCCAGGAAGGAGAACTCGCTGCTTTGGCTCTGGGAAATAGGTTTGCGCCATTGCTCTAGCGGGACTCTCCCCAGCCGGCAGGGCTCCTCACAGGGTCCATTCCTTCTAGCGTCGCTTTTGCCCTTATCTTCATCCAGGCAGAGGATGCCCAGCTCCTGACAAGGAGCACTTGGTGCCAGGGACTCCTGGCTGGGAATGTCTTGGCAGGTGGTGTTTTTCTTGGGGCAACCTCCTCCACTGCATGCAAAGTCAGCAGCCTTCAAGGGTTCCTGGCAACAGGTTTCTAATTGCTTTTCAGAGCTGGTAGGAACCCTGTCAACATTTTCCTGCTTGGAAGGATTTGGAGCTGGACATGCGCCATCCAGTTCCTCCATGTATGTTACATTTCCCTTTTCCATCTCCAGAGATACACTGCTTGCTGGCACAGATGCCCAGCTGCTCTGTTGCTTGCTATGCACTTCATGCTCAGCATAGCCACTAAAAACACTGCTGGCTTGCAGGGGGGCATTTTGCTGATGCTCTTCCACCTCCCCTGCCTCGCCTGCAGCCATCACGCTGCCTTCTCCCACATGCAGCTCAGCTCCCTCAGCAGTGGCATGCCTGGCTTCCAGGCCCACCCGGACTTCCTGACAGTGGTTATTCAGGTTTGGATCACTAGATGTGCGGGTCAGTGGGCTGCTGGAGTCGCAGGCTGAAAGCAGGTCATCCATAGATCTTGTCTTTGGTAATCTGGAACCCAGAAGCAAAGCAAATCTCAGAACAAAACTCTTGAAATGTCCCTCATTTCAGCTGAAACTGAGATAACATAAATGTTCCTAATTAGAGATCATGGGGTGGGGTGAGGTAGAGGGGCGCAGCAGCATGAACTGAAAGGCATGAAACTACATCACGGCATCCACAATCTGCCTTTTTAGGAGCATCGGGGAATTATACATGTTCTTCTCCAAGTGGCTGGGACAATGCTACTGAGCTCTTGCTCTCCACAGTAAAGATAATAAGCACGACAGGTAAAACAGAGAAACTATAATGAGCAAGAAGGGAAAGATGACTGTGGGTAAGAGGCAACCTAGGACTGGAGCTCCAGGCTCTTACCTGTCCAAACATCTGCCACTGAACTCCTGGCTCTGAGATCCAGGGGGCATGTAAATGTCCATATCATCCTGTCCCAGAGGATGTGGGGAGGAAGCTGGGAGATACACTGCTGTCCAGACATGCAGTGCTCGGACATGGCACACTGGATGCAGCACCTGCAAGAATTGCTATGTTTAGAGATGAACATAGAAGGAAACCTCTCCAGTCTCTCTTTATACAGTCCCCAGTGCTCGGCAGGCACAGAGCCCAGAAGACTAGACCAGGAGCTCTACTCACCTGCTCAGACCCTGGCATATAAAGAAGATTGTGGAAGTTCTTATTGCCAGCCCGCAGGAGGGACCACACGGAGCAGGTACGCTTGTAGATGTTGTGCATCTCTCGCTCACATGGGCTGTTCCCAAGGAAGGTCCCATAGAGGCAGGAATATGTGTGCTGCACCAGCTTTACCTGCAGCATCAAAAGGAGAACAATTGTCACGGCCACTGGTAAGCAGTGTCTCCTGTCCCCAAGAGCAGTGTCTTCTACCTGTCTAGGATACCTGTCTAGGATGGTCCATGTACTTTCTATCTAGCTGGTGACCTTACTGTGGTCCTCTGTCACACAGGGCAGGTCAAATTGGGGATAACAGGAGCCACTTAGCTTAAAGAGAAAGCAATGGTCAACCAATACCATATCCACCCTTCTATGGCCCTAAACTATTATTTGTTAAGTCAGCAATTAATAGCTATCATTTGTCGTCCCCCCCCCCTTTTTTTTTAGTATGTCTGAGAGATGCAAATCAAGCTTTTGATCAGAACAATGCTCCTGAATTCTGATTTCAGAAAATCTGAATTCACTGGGCTAGAAAGGGACCCACAGAAGAAGTGATTCATAGAAATTAGACAATATAAAACCTTCATCACTGCCCAGTTTGCAAGGTACTCCAAGCCTGCAATCCCTACTGGGAGAAAGAAGAAATTGCAAGAACCCATCAGGAGCATTACACATACAGCACCAGGTCAAAATACCACAACCAAAGTGCAGGGCTGGACCCGTACAGTGTAGGTATGTCAGGAATGCCAGCAGAAATCCAGGCAGTACTCAGACACTTTCCCATTTTTAAAGAATTGTTTTTCAACTATAATGCTGTAAAATATGGCCTTCTCTCTGCCTCTGCTCACATCTCGCAAGGAATAAAGAAATGTTTGCATGCATATTTCTTACCAAAAAAGCTTCATTGAATTCAAAGAGGCAAGGAAATTGCTTCAGAAGCTGATGAACAGCATCCAGCCATTGGAGGAAAACTGGGCATTGCTCATTCTGATCTTCCACCTTTTCCTGGTGACCACAGCGATCACCAAACTTGTGACCAAAATCCAGCCAATCTGATTCAACAAGCACCTGGAAACCCTGCGAACACAAGAGAAAACTAACTGCAGGCAATTTTGCTGCAGGCACCTAGCAAGACAAGGCAAGCTCTGTCTGCTAGCAGTGCCAGGAAATCGCAGGACTTCTGAAGGTCTGCAAAGAAAGTTGTATCTGTTCTTGGTTTGGGAGCAAAGCTACATGAATGTCAGAGGTTTCCAAAAACAAAGTGACAACTGTTATTTCTATATGACAAACAGCCACGAGAATGAACACAAGAAGTACAGGGAAGCGGCTGCACCTTGAGCACAACAGGTTGTTTTTCAAAGTGTCTTACGACACTGGGAATGAGGTATATAGTTTACTGAAAACACGCAGGAAGACCATATAGAAAAACTCAGTACCTGTAAGAGCAGCTCTGAAATGCCACTAAACTAATTGCTAAATACAGTTCTGTTCCTTTCTGAGGAGACTCAGACTGTCATTTAGCAGACATGAAACAGCAAAATAGCACAATGTGTACCTCCATGGTCCTGTAGTAAGGGTCCAGAAGAATCTTTGCCAGTGCTACAATCTGTGGAGTTCTGTCCCAGCCGTCTGAGCAATGAACCAACACTGGACGCCCTTCTCTGTCAATTGCACTGGAGACCAGCACCGCTGACTTCAGCATGACAGAAAGGTGCTGCAGCCACTTGGTACTCTCCAGGGCAGAAAGCCAGCTAGAAGGTGTGCAAAAAGCAAGGAGATGGTTCCTTAGCAGTGAAAAAAACAGTGTCTTTTCTAAAAACGTCCAAAAGAGGAGTTAGACAGTTTGTGAATAACTACAAAGAATCCATCACCTAATCTCAGTTTTCCCCAAAAACAGCTATGTTTTTGAAACCTTCAGAGGATATAAATAGATAAGTGATACTGAGTCAGTGATACTATCTGTTCTGGATTACTGGGGATCAAAATGGGCACCACTTAAGCACTGTGAGCACTTTTCCTCCATTTTGTGAGGTAGAAATCTGGAGTGGAGAAAAAGAAAAAGGAAGAAAAAAAGCTCACAGGACGTTAACAGATATGGCATCAAACTTAGCTAGAATAAGGTCACTTACTTGCTAGGGTCTGGTACCTGGCTGCAAACAGCACGCAGATACTGGAAACTGTTGCGGATGGAGTGGATGTTGGCCATGCCCATGAACACGACTTCACAGTTTGGGTAATACTCTGAACACAACAGAGACAAAAACATTCAGAAAGTGCTGCTGCCACTGCAGCAAGTGCCTCTATGCACATAGTTTGGCTGTACCCTGCAGCACTGTTTCTAGTCTCTAGCAGAAGGTAGGCAGCGTTTCTAGAAAAGCCTTGTGGGCCAGCAGCAATATATCTGGGATAACAGACTGCATGAGTGAGAAGGGGAATGTGCTCCCAGAGAGTGAGCACCAAATTGCCAGCCTGACCCAAACTGTGCTCCAGGGCCCACTCAACACAGCAGGTTCAAGAGCAACACACTGGGATTTGCTTATCTCTGTGTACCTTCGCATTCGCAGCCTCCTCCCTTTGCTCTGTTGGCCACAGCTGCGGTGTAGGATCTGGCATCAAGAATCAGCAGCTTCTGAGGAGTTCCAGCATTCTCCACACCTGAACATGCGGTCAGGGACGAGTCTGCAGAGACAGCACGACTGAGTTCCTGGCACCTCCCTCCCTCTTACAACAGGCCTCCAGCACAACCCAACACTGGACGCGTACAAGCCCAGAGACATGTCCCACATGCAGGGCCCAGATTATTGACTTGGATGTCGGGTTTAAATCTTTCACTGTAACAGCCCTGCTAGTGGCAACAACAATATTTAGATGTAGGAACCACACCATAATTCACACATTTAAGAGACAGCAGAAGGGAGCATATTGCCTCACCGAAGTCAGCCTCACAGGCCTCGCTGCCATCACTGCTTCCATTGTGTGGAATGCCACCAGGTACCTTTATTCCAGGGTTCAAGGCACAGGCTTTGGCAATGGATGTCACAAGATACTCATCGTCAGCATTTCGCCAGCCCCACCAGCTGATTTCAGGCTGGCTGCAGCGTGCAATCACTGCCCCATTGCGCACATGTCTGCAAAACAAGCAAGAGCTGGATGAATCCCCCTGGAGAGGTGAGGAATGAGCCCAGCAAACTTCCCCACACATCTACAAACAGCCAGTGCTTGTGCAACCCTCCTCACTGCTTCATCTGCTGCATTTACCCTTGTAGTTAAGCAGTGAAACAGGGCAGGGCATTTCAAATAACCATTATTCATAACGACAGCAGTGACACAGAGGCTGTCACTCAAATCTCAGCACTGAGGAACAGAAGATGGCTATGAGTAGCGCAGGAGCGGCTGATGGAGCTGGAACAGCTGGCAAAACGAGATTGCAGAGGAGCAGGTTGCTGCAGTTTTTGCAGGAGTGGCTGTCAGGAACACGCAGTGCCAGCGGATGGCGGCAACTGCACCCCTGGGACCAGTGGCTGTGCTGGGATCTTGACCACCACTAAAATGATCCAGAGTTTCTGTAGCAAGGGGGAAGCTGCCAGTTGTTCTTGTCATTACAACTCTAGAAAACTAGAGAGAAGTTCCAATAAATATGGCTGTACTTCGGGAAAGTCATAATTATTTCTTGTACTTGTTCTGTTCTTGTTCTGTTCTTCTATTTTCACATTTTTCCTCCCTTACATTATGTACTGGTTGTTAAACCATTTCATTTAGTGCTTGTAAATTAGAAAGATTAACTCACTCAGCATCGGACTAGTTAGTTTCTGGGTGGAGGCCTGAGCTGGTGTTTACTAATGTGAACCTTACCCTGGCTGCTGCTAATCAAGGCCTGGCAGAAGGTCTGAAATAGAAAGAAGTACTCATTTTTTCATATGAACATACTTGTCAAGTCAGTCACAAGTGGCCTGAAAAGGGAGTGGATGATTATGTGACAAATTTTGCTTGTGCTACAGAATTATCCAAGAGTCATAGCTGACTGGAAAAAATGCAGAGGATCTCATGATACTGAGTGATAAAAATGTAACAATAATAATTGAAAAGTATTTAAAGATGATCAATAAGTATCCCAGTTATGACATGAAACAGTTATGCACAATAAGCTGCCAAATCTCAAAGACTTTGAAGTCATTGCTGTTCTTAAACAGTCTCAGCTCAAGGCTCAAAGGAAGCAGAAAGGTTAAGAATGTGCAAGGAATTATTAAGAAAAGAATAAAACAGAAAATACTATGACACCACATCACACACCTGCATCTTCACAATCACACAAGCTTCTTTCTCTAATCCATCCACAACCGTAACAGAGAGTGGACTCACTGCCACAATGATACGGAATTATAAATATATTTAATTCACAGTGGGTAGGTCCACCAAGTGACCATGAAACACAACCATACATTCTCCTGAATATATGCCGCAGGAAGTCTAAGATACTTTGGCTGCTCCAAAGACACAGCAAGGCAGAATACCTGCATCCCTGTCCTGCCTGTTACACTTCCTCAAGATGCTACTCGTGGTGCCTGGCCCTTCTCAGGGAGGGGACAAGAACCTGGACAGCCCTGTACACTCACCCCTCCCTGTCCCACTGCCCCGCATGTGACACCTCTCTGAAGACGAGCTGGAGTAAGAACAAAGACAGAGATAAAACATCTGACAGATATTTTCTTTGAAGGTTGACACCTCTGAAAAACCTGCATTGGTGGCAGAATACATAACAGCCTAGATCCTAAAACACACTAGCACAAGCCTCATGCCATCACTCAAAGGCTGTTTGGTTACTGGTGGGGGCTAAAAGTAGAAGAACTCTTGAAGGTGTCTCTTTTTGCTCATGCTGGCATCCCCCTGTTATAGGCTCTGCTGTTCCACAGTGGATGACAATGCTTGTTCACATTACTTGCTGTAAGGCAGTACATCCAGAAAATACACTGAAACTTTGAATTTCTTTCAACAGCAGTGGCATCTCACCAGCAGCTACTGCAGTTTGTAGAAATGGTTTTGCTCCTCAGAGACAAGATTGTCCTGAAGCAACTTACCAGTAAACACTGAAAAAGTTTTTATTGCTAATGGCATCCCATAGTTAATACTGATGAAGATTCTAAACTGAAGACTTCCAAAAAACAATATTCGTATGCAGCTAACTCGAAATACTTTGGAGTCTTTTCTCATTTGGTGCCATCCTCTGCTGCTGTTTTGTTTTGCAAGGTGAGTTACGCTCCCAGAAGGTCTATTTCTGGCATTGGGATCACTGAAGGATGGATAATACAGACAGCAGCAAAGGCTTTGTTTATACTAGTAAATGAAACAGAGCCAAGGTGTGGACTTAAGCACCGGCCTGTGATCATCCAAGCCTGTTTGTTATCACACCCACAATTTTCGGCCTGTGCCAACTAGCACTTTCCCAGACAGCGCCCGAGCAAGTTTCTGGGACATGCAGGTGCTGTGCCAGGGACTGTTCCCAGCAGCCTGTTTGGATGTGACAGTAACATTTTGGGGTGCAGAGGGTAGGAAAAGATTGTAGCTGTGTAGATGTGAGTTGTAGGAGGCCACCTCAGTGATGGCCTGTCCAATGCATTACTAGAAGCATGGCCAAAGTGTCATACTACATTTAGAGAATTTCTTGGTACCACAGGCTTCTGAGCAGCGCAACAAATACTGGGCAGGGCATGGTCTTGAGGTAACCAGTTTCAAGAGATGTAATGATGTGCTAATAAACACGAGGAAACATGGCCAACATTGATGAGCATGAAGACATCAGTAAGCAGAAAGTGTAGCAGGTGCCAGTATAAGAACCAAAACCAAAACCGAGCCTGCAGTGAGCTTCCTAGACCACGGAAGCACACATAGCTAGCTTGATTCTGTGGTCTCCTGCAGATCTTCACAACACGAGCGTATGAAGTTTCGGTTCTTTTCTTAATGGAAGTTTTCCCCGAGGAAAAATGATCCTTTCTTGAAACTGGAATGGTAGAACGTGCCATAGCATGTTAACTTATGTGGATGTAAGTATTCCCCAGGGATCCTCAGTTTAGTCTAGATGACTCAAGACCCTTTCAGAATCCAATGCTGGAGTATGACATGCCTTGTATCTTATCAGTTGATCTTTTACTCCCAGATTCACTCAGAGCACAAGGCTAGAGCAGATGTGATGTTCTTAGCACATGCCATCTTGATTTTCCTGACTGTTATTCTGGCCATAGGAGTTCTCATCCACTACGCAAAGTCAAGCAGCTCAGCTTAAAACACGAGAAACTGCTGAGAGGGTTTACGGAGCTGCTGCCTCTCAGCATCACCTAAAGATTCCCACCTGAGATGCATTCATGCAAGTGCTTTGTTTCCCAGCCACCAGATGAAAGCCCTGGCTCACTCCACCTTGACCAGCTTGAGACCAATGCTCAGCATGGAGCTGCAGCAATGTCCACATCTGCCCACTGCTTCCCTGACACTCACCGCAGCATGAACACAGTCAAAGGCAACTGCTGAGCTTCTGTGAGAAGCTGTCTTGCTAACGTAGTCCCAAGGTCTTCTGAAGGTGGCTGTGCAGACAGAGTAATAATGAGGAGCGGCTGGCATACAATGCCCGTCTGCCTCTGTAGTCAACTACATAATTGATTGCGTCCTCTGTGTTGCTTTAAAAGTGAGTTGTGCCTGGAAGGTCCTGAATCTCTACTGTGCATGTCCTCCACTGAGGACTCGAAGATGGAGATCCGTATTTCTGTTTTGCTTACCAGCTAAATTATACTTTTTGTAAGGAAACTGATAATGTGGTATCTTTGGTGTCATGCTTTACAGATCCGAGTGTCAGCTATTGAATTCAGCCTTGCTCTCCAAAATCTCTGAACTCTAGCAAACAGTCCTGTGGTGACTGAGTCCCTGGGATAAATTCATCCAAGGCCACTTGCCCTCTCCCCTGAGCTGTAGGTGATGAGGAGCTGAGTGTGAGGCTCTGCATTTTGCCCCTTCTGAGGTGACTGAGTCCCTGGGATAAATTCATCCAAGGCCACTTGCCCTCTCCCCTGAGCTGTAGGTGATGAGGAGCTGAGTGTGAGGCTCTGCATTTTGCCCCTTCCCCTTGGCACAGCACAAGGTACTCCAGAAGCAGCCATGGCCCTCATAGACCCTCTTGGCCAAATGCATAAAGTTTGAAGGCAAAGGCTAAAGAGAACGTGAAAATGAGAGAGAAATGGGGAAGGCCTGGACCCATCTTATAACATCACTTGTCAGCATCTTCTAATCTGATACCAGGCTGCAAAAGGTTGCAGTTCAACCTGTAAATTACTGGGTACCTTCATAGTGATATTATAAAGCGCTGAACAAAATAATTTTAAGAGGGTAGAAAAAGACATGGCTTTGCCCTCAGGTGCACAAGCACACAGTCTCCAGCGCCAGACCATTTTTAGCAGAAGTAATCACAAATACAATTAACTTGTTAGCTGACTCGGCTGCAAAGAGGGGGAGGCTCCATGCGATAACCAGTGCTCATTATTACTTCATTGTAGAATTTAGCTCTTGTAGAAACAGCACGCTGTTTTGCCAGCATGTAACACAAACCATGTAAAACAAAGATGTAGAGTTAAGGTATGTGTAAATTTGCTGGTTTTGTTTCCTGGCTTTCTTGCTTTCCAGGGCTTTCCTTTGTAATGCAACTCTGACATTTTCAAAGCTTTTTATATTTGGATTTAATAGTTGCTAACACTGAGTCTGATGCTAGAAACCACAACATACATTACAACATACACTGACTGGGTGAGGTATCTTCCTGCACACCTATGCAACCAACGTCCCATTTGGTTCAAACATGTCAGCCTCCTAGAAGACATGCTTAATGAGAAATCAACCCCCTGCCCTGAAAAGCCCTGCTTTGTTTGCTGCCTAGCGTCATGCATCCTCATGTATAGGTAATTTTTGGGAGGCTGCTCTGATCGGGGAAGAGGTACTCTCCATATTTACCAGTTATTGAATCAATGATGTTCAGCCACATGCAAATATTTCATCCTACCTGTTACTTTCAAACTCTTTTTTCAAACTCTGTTTTCAAACTCTCACAACTCAGTCAAAACAGGAATGATTTGCATGTGGGTACTAAAATGTATATCCAGGCTGTGGTAAGTCGTTGATTGAAGGGCCATGCAGCAGGCTCATTTTGGCCAAGATTTCTTTTCAAAGTAACAGCTAGGCACACTTCAATTTGTGACAATGTTTTGAAACTCAAAGAGAACCTGAATTTGACATGGGATTCTTGCTGCATCTCGCACAGAAGGAAAGTCACCTCTCTCCTCAGATCTAAATGAAAGCAGGAAACAAGCAGCACTTACCCAAGATTTTTCTCTCTGGGAGAATGTCCTGCTTTACCATCACAGACCAAGTTCCTAGACCTGTCTAAAGGGCAGCTACTGGGGACTTGGGGAGCATGCTGTTTTGCTTTTTTTTTTTACCTGTACACAACCACAGGGATCCTCTTCCATGACCTAAATGAAGCCACATTCTCTAGCTCCTTATCCGTGATCCAGACAGGCACCAGCAGCTTCTGGGGATAACTGGAACAAAGCCTGGAAAAAAGATAGCAGCAAGGCAAGATGAGAACTCAGTGACTAAAATATGTACTAGACAAGTTGTACAGAGAGTGCAGGAGCATTTCACATTTTCACAAACTCTGCATGGCTCTTCCTCTTCATATCTGTCTCAGTACAGTTTCAACACAGGAAAAGTAACCCAAAAAATGCTGTCAAGAATGAGCTAGGAGATAACAGCCTCCCTTAACATCAGGCCTCACCTCTGGACCCATGCCAAGTATCCCAGCACTTCCCAAGGATGCCTTTAGAACATGCTCTGGATTTAAATGTGCACGAGGGTCTAGGGGAACAGTCATTGTGTGTGGGGGGGTCAGTTTTCTTGCATTACTTACAAACCCAGAAATGCACACACTGTTTAGTAAATGATTATCTGGCCCTTTTAGGAAACAGATCACCACTGACAAGCTTTACACACCTCCATGACAAAGATGTAGATCTCTGCCTAGAAAGATGGCAATGATGGTTTGGTCTGTGCTACAATAAAACGATACAAGGGAGATCTGAAATAGTATCTTATTTAGTGAGGTCATTATCTGAACATGTGCCAGCAGTGACATAAATGTGATGGACAAGTCCCTACCAATCTGGTCACCTAGATAAACTCCAAGCATGTACAGCTATAGCAGAGGGGACACAACTCTTTAAGAAACAGAGCTGCAGTAACAAAGCGCCACAGCTAAACTCACAGAAGTTCAAAGCAGTCTGGCTGAAACAGAAGTTGGGGGGGGGGGAGAGAGGGAGGGAGTGGGGAACAGGCAATAGGATTTTCCAGGCAGCAGTGTGCTCAGGTAGCCAAGAAGGCCAACAGCATCCTGGCTTGCATAAGAAGCAGTGTGGCCAGCAGGACTAGGGAAGTGATCGTCCCCCTGTACTCAGCTCTGGTGAGGCCGCAGCTCAAGTACTGTGTTCAGTTTTGGGCCCCTCGCTACAAGAAGGACATGGAGGTGCTCGAGCGGGTGCAGAGAAGGGCGACGAAGCTGGTGAGGGGCCTGGAGAACAAGTCCTACGAGGAGCGGCTGAGGGAGCTGGGCTTGTTCAGCCTGGAGAAGAGGAGGCTCAGGGGCGACCTTATTGGTCTCTACAGGTACCTTAAAGAAGGCTGTAGCGAGGTGGGGGTTGGTCTGTTCTCCCACGTGCCTGGTGACAGGACGAGGGGGAATGGGCTAAAGTTGTGCCAGGGGAAGTTTAGGTTGGATGTTAGGAAGAACTTCTTTACCAAGAGGGTTATTACGCATTGGAATGGGCTGCCGAGGGAAGTGGTGGAGTCACCATCCCTGGAGGTCTTTTAAAAGACATTTAGATGTAGAGCTCAGTGATATGGTTTAGTGGAGGACTGGTTAGTGTTAGGTCAGAGGTTGCACTAGGTGATCTTGGAGGTCTCTTCCAACCTAGACGATTCTGTGATTACAAATGTTTAACTCCCCAAACGTTAAAAAAAACAATTGTAGTGTATGTTAACAGTAGGACAAGACAGCAGCCAAGGGAAAGATGGGGAAATCCAAATAGCATGCTGGGGAAAGGAGCTAAGAGCAATGCAAACAAAATGATGCACAGGTGAAAATTCAGGAGTGCAGGGGCTTCCTGGTTACTGCAGCAACTGCTCTGCCCCTGGGCTCCCAGCATGTGGCTGCATGCGGGCAGACAGGTTGCAGGCTTCAGAGAGGAAGCACCGCCTGGATGCCGGACCAGCAGAGCCCCAGCAGCTCAGGCAGACAAAGCCCTGACAAGAAACATCAAAGAGCAGTCTCAGCTCCAGGCTATAACCCACATCTTTCGAAGGAATGTTTTGGGGCAGACAGGAAGCAAACTGAGGAGGGTGAAACTATCACGCAGGTAAGCTCCAGAGGATGCCCTGGTGCTCCCCTCAATCCAGGCTACCCTAGCTGATGTTACCTGGTTTGTGATGGTAGAAAGGACCTGCCTGACATGTTAGAAATGTTACTTCACACTGTGTCTAGACAGCTTCTCAGAAAGCCCTGGACAGAAGGCAAGGTTGGTCTATGGGACAATAACAATAGGGCATGGAAAGAGAATCCAGTAAGGAAAATTTAAGCTGTTGGGTAAGAAGCTGAAGACAGAATATCTGTGTGTGGTAGAACTCTCTGGAGTGCTTCATGTTCCTCTTGTAAAATTGCTCAGAAAACCAGAAAAGCACTGAAGTGTGATCAAGAACAATGGAATGTTGAATAAGATTAGTACCTATTAGGATCTGGGGGGATTTTTTGAATAGCCATGGTCTGTAAAAGAATGGTCTTCATCTAAATCAAAACAGAACCTGTTTCCTGGCACTTAGGATGAAATGTTATGGAAGATGTCTCAAAAACTGGGGAGAATAAATACAAGAGTGTTTCAGTACAGGAGCATATATTGTAAGAGTTAAGCCACAAACTCTGTAATCTTACAAAAACAATAAGGATCAAGTCAATAAAATTCAGGTTAGAACACAGGACAGCCTCAACAAGTTAAGCCAAATTTAAGGAGGGTGCACAAAAATTGACACTGAGGTGAAGATAAACAGACCTGTGCTCCTAAGGCTAGAGGACACAAAGAGCCAGGATAAAGAAGTATGTTGGCTTAACAGCACCTTATAAACTTGGCACAAGGAAGATTATCACTGGTACCCTAGATTTTGGAGTAGAAGCTTTGTAGGAAGACCAGAATAGATTGATCTAACAAAGTCCTGTCTGTTCCAAGAAAAACTGAAGGTGAAATTGCGAGGCCAAGAGTTGCCAGCATCAACACACATTGCAAGAAGTGCATGGACTGAAATCCCAACCCTAAAGAGAAACTGGATAGTACTAGGGGTACACTACAACCACAGCAGCACGGCAGCAATACCCATGAAAGGCTGAAAGAGATTCAGAGAGGCTGCAAGGGCAGAAATTGCAATGGGAGACTTGCATTGCTTCCACATAAAATACATAAGCATCATGATAACACATTAGACAAAGGCTACGTTTTTAGAAATGATCAGCTGCTTCTTGGTGGTACCAGCCAAATAATACAAAAGATATATAACTCTTCCTTTGGTCCTAAGCATGCACAAAGCTGCTCCAAAACAGGGTAACTGAAAAATCACTTTGTTGCAGCAATCGTTGCACAGTAGAAGTCGAAAATACATTTAAAGGCAAAAAGGTTCTCACTGTGGTAGAAGTCTGCTTCAGAAAGAGGAAAAGATTCATTTTTATATACTTCAAGAGAAAGTGAAAGGAAGCAAAAAGAAAAAGCTTGCAGTTGATGCGATGCTTAATTAAATATGCTATTCAATGTAATATAAAACACATCAAAGGATCAGAAAGAGATGGCAGAGTTGGTGAATGAAAGTAGGATTTTAGAAATACAATGACATCCTTCAAATAGGGGAAACGTTTCTAAAGGACACAAACCTGAGAGGAGCCAAATGTGAATCTCAATTAAAAAACAGTAAAAACAAGGCAATCATGCAGTTTTCAAGAAATGCCCTATTAAGAGATTAAAACTATGAAGACACCTCGGAGGTCTGATAGATAAGCAAGATCACAGCAGAGAGTCAAAACTATCTACAATGATCCCAGTGATCATTGGAGGAGTGCACAGAGAAAAGAAGTTGCCAGACCTATGCCTGTTTTGCAAGGGACAAGGGACAAGAATAGATTAATGTGGAAACTTCAGCAGGGGAAGCTGTAGAACTATCTGCTAGGAATGAAGAGCAACTAATCAGCAGGACTGGATAATACCCAACATTGCTACAGCAACCCAAATGCACACCAGGTGAATGATTAACTGAGATGCGTAATCTATTGCTTACATTGGCTTGGGTGCCAGAGGAATGAAAGGTGGCAAACTTGGTATCAATTTTGTAAAAAGCTCTCTGGGGTGAATGTGGGAAACCTCTCAAGTCTGACTTCTGTACAAAGCCACTGACTGCACAGTTGGTGCAAGGGTAAATACAGTGCACTTGGGAAGAGTCAACAATGGCTTTTGTGGAGGGAGGTAGCATGTCACGTATCTAGAGCTTGCTGCAGGCACCACTGAACAAGTAGATACAGACTGCAAGCTGACAGTGGATTTCGATTTTCATAGTTGTTTTTTTTTTTGTTTTTTTTTTTTACACAAGTTGCTCACTGAAGACTTGAAAGAAGCTCCTCTTGAGAAACAGCAACCCTTGAAAAGCAAGAAACAGTAACAGAATGTAACTGGTTATTTTTTGTGAGAAAGGGAGTCCCAAAGGGACCCATGTTTGGCCCTGTGCTGTGTAATGTGCTCACACTGCACATGGAAAGAAATGAACAGTGAAACAATGTGACTCATGGACCATGCTGACCCAAACTAGCAAATGGAATGTTTTTGAAACTGTGAAGTTAGATCCCAGAAAGAGGCATTAACAACACTAATGCATAAATCAGCACTAGCCACACCTACAGACAAGGACAGATGAAGCATCTTCTTGCCACAAAGGCAACAACCACCCCAGTGAGAGATCCTCCTTCACAGTATGCAAGAACATGAAGCATCACCTTTGCCATGAAAGTGGAGGAAAGTATTAAGATTTGTAGAGAAGTCTAACAAAATAAGACAAACTATGAATTAAGAGCAGTCACAGAAATGAGTAGGAAACATCGGATATCTTCAACAATACCACAGCACTCCAGGCAGCTTTTTCTCATAAAACCAAAAATAAATAAAACTGTGAGTGACTGTAAAAAGATCAAAGCTGAAGATAAGCATCAACAGCAAAAGAAAGGTGAATTTGTTTGTTTGTTTCTTTCTTTCTTTCTTTCTTTATTTTTGAAGGAACTATGTGTGCATCAACTCTCCTAGCATCATGGGCAACATGAAAACAACTTCTACCTCAGACAGCATGGGTACATTAGCTGGCCTATGTCAGAGCATGCACAGTTCTCTCGGTGTACAGATCACTGGGGATGTAAAAGCCATGGAGATATTATGTAATATTTTTATTATTATTGTGTGCTGAAAGAGTATAACTTTTATCATGACTGAAGGAGTGGTTATTATATGCTTGTATAGCTCTACTTTTATGATGGCTGTCGCCAGGAAGAAGATAATAGTTACCAGATAAGAACATCTCGGAACAGACTTGAAAGACAACGAACAAAGTCATTACCTTGGAGTATCCTGTCTCTAACAACATTGTTTTGTCAATGCTGGGAAATAAAAGATAAAAAGGACTATAAACAGTTAAAAAGTAACCTGATTCCTGTGAATAGAGGCAGGTGGTAATGATCAAAAGCCAAGGCAGGATTTAAAGACACACTCCCTGGAGCAGCAAGAGAGAACTGGTTTCTGAGTTGCACAAGCAAATTACAACACCTTTAAGATCTTGAGATGTCTGCTGAGAAAGGAAGCTGAGACCTGCCAGGATCCCCACGGAGGAACTCAGCAGACCCAAGGAAAGCACAACCAGGCCTGCATCCAGCTTGCTAAGAACTTCTTTCAAGTTCTTTCTTCCCTGGTTTGGTTGAAAACCAAACATCTGTCTTCAGAGACGTTTGCTAATAGCTGAGCATTGCTGGTCATAACTCCCAGGAAGCAAACCACAGGTGGTTGATCTAAGCTGGACTTTCTGAAGCAGTCAGAGGGAATCACATCCCAAAGCCTAGCAGGGAAGGAAAACCTGGCTGCTTTCAAAGATAGAGACTGCACCTGCAGCACAGACCTACCTGTTGTGCATTCTGAAACTGAGCAGTTCAGGAAAACAATTTTTATCTGAAATTCCTGGAAAAACTGTGTAAATGCTGTCAACAAAGTCACGTAACATTCCAGAAGCAATAATGTGGTATGGATAAGAAGAAAATGAATTGAAGCCCAGATTGCTTGATGCCTGGATTCCTGAGGAAGCACGTGAGAGAAGGTAGCAGGCAGCAAACTCCACAGGGATTTCCCCAGGTCAGCATACCTGAGGCTTCTCACGGTCTCCACAAGAAACTGGAAATATAAAGGTGATTGGGGATGTTTTTATTGTCTGAGAAATACAGAAAAGACTGACGGATACCAGTCATTTCAAGCAAAGGATGAAAGGGAATGCAGAAATGAACATGTCAGTCAAAGCTTAATAAAAACCTGTTGGCTTAATGCCACCTGCTGCAAAGAATGCGGAAGCGCTTCTCCAAGAGCTCTTCTCCAGGAGCATAAGACAGGGGAGAATCACTGACGTGCTGGGTGAAGGACCTTCCAGAGATCTCCACTCCTACCTCCTGCCCACAGTGGAACCACATCCAACACCAGATTAGCTGAGACCTGAAATGCTCCAAGGATGGAGACCTCCCGCCTCCCTGGGTGACTTATCCCAGCAAAGCATCTTCCCCCTTCTGGAGAAGGACACTTCCCCCATGTCCAATCTGAGCCTCCCAAGCTGCAACTTGAGGCCAGTGTCCCTTGTTCTTTCACCTTCCACTG
The DNA here is from genome assembly GCF_964211825.1 of Aythya ferina. Lineage (NCBI taxonomy): Eukaryota > Metazoa > Chordata > Aves > Anseriformes > Anatidae > Aythya > Aythya ferina. The sequence continues at coordinate 2,131,145 of NC_140309.1, forward strand.
TCAGAAGAGTCTCACTCCATCACCTTTGTAACTGCCCTGCAGGCTGTAAGCAGATCACCCTTCAGCCTCTCCTTCACCAGGCTGAACCAACCCAGCTCTTCCTCCAGACTTCTCAGTACCTTGAGAGCCCTCCACTGGCTTGTCCCCAGTTTCCTGACACAGGTGAATGGCTGCCTGACTTCATGTAACCTTTCAATTTTCAATGTGAGCATTTTAGAAAGACTGACCAGAAAGGCAACCCTATGATGAATGATTTCTCCAAGACCCTAGATTGCCTTCAAGGATAAATTATGGCCACCACATTATAAACTACCTGAGTCAGCATTTACAATTGCTGCTAGCTCTGATGTTTGGAGTGTACTCCTTCTTCAAGGAGGAAAGAAAGGGGGTCTGGCTCATATGCTGATCTTCCTGAGGGTTATCAAGACCTGAACGGAGGATTAGCTGGAGCCTGACTCATCCACTGCTCTGCATGGGGATTGCAAAGGGAAGAAGGAAAGGAAAGAGGAGACCGGGGAGAGCCTAGTGGTGAAACACTCACTTGTAATTGTTGTTGATGTCGGAGACTCGCCAGACATTCTGTAAGTCAAAGCCCATCCTCACCAGCTCCATCTCGAATCGGTATCTTACGTGGTCTCCTGGAATGGTAGAGCATAGGGTATTTACTGACAGCTAAGCAGAACCGATAAAATTTAAACATCAGTGGCAGCTCCATAGCAACTATCACAGGCTGGAGAGAAACCACAGGACAGCTGGACAGCAGGGTTCTTGATTCAGAAGCCAAAAAGACTTGTCCCTTGCATGGGTTCCTCTGCCTATTTTGTCAAGTCAGATCACCTCTCAGTCTCAGCAGCAGAAAAATAGCCTTCCCGTTCAGTGCATGTTTTGGGGGCAGTGGTATTAATTTCATCTGTGTTTTCCTTCTGATGGAGATGGCTTCCAAAGCAGGTGTTGGAAAGCCAATGGCAGAGGCAGCCCACTCCAGAGGCAGTTTTTTCAGACTGCTCTGTCAGAGGGTGACTCAGTTTCCTCTTATGTTTTAGCCTCACCGTACAAATACTGGATGTCTTTGGTGCTCAAGTGACAAATCTTGTTAATAAATGAATACTGAAATGTTCTTTGCCTCATTCATATCCTGCAGCAACAATTTTTGCAGGTAAATGTACTTATAATGGATAATAGTATTTTCTGTATGGGAGAGACATCAAATACCTCCTAATTGCTGGTGTTTGGGGGCAGAGCAGGGATACATATCTTACCTTTTTCTCTACCAACTTCTTTTTGGTACTTCTTTCAGATATACTATTCATCCCCCATCCCTCCATCCAAACCTGCGTCATTCTGGCTACTGCTTCTCTCTTAATAACAACACTTTTCTAAGTCTAAAGCAGGGCTTATCACTCAGTTTAATTTCCCTTTATTCATGTTGAAGCTTTTCAAAGAGAAAGCAACTGCAAGTGAACTTTGTGTTCCAGGAGAGGGCAAACTTCCAATCCACACGAGGGCACTATCACAACTCTGTTTTCCTCTTTATGGATTCAAACATTTCATTTGTGCCTGAGTAAAAATGAGCCAGACATCTCTGCAGATTTTATCACAGGAATGTCATGACATTTCTAAGCACTGGAGAAGAGTTGCAGATGGACTGATATTAATGATGCTGCCTCAATGCTGATGACATTTATTGTCAAAGGACAAGACTGCTTGAGCTGTCTCATTATCATGATGAAAGTACTAAAGGATGGGATGTTTTCTTCATTCACAAGGAGAAAGGGAAAAGGGGACTTAAGTGCTGCTGGCTCAGAATACTCCTTAGTGTGCTTATTATTTATTGTTCCTTTTACTGTCTGTGTTAGCCAGCTGCATCTGGACATCAGCTGGATGTCTAGACTAGGTATGGGATGGCCCTTAGCAAGATTAACTTGGGCTGTGGCCACAGCAGAAAGTAAGACACAGCAAGACGTTGGTTTATGAACAATAGCTCATGTTGCATTGCTGTGCTTCTGGACAAAAAAACAGGAAGCAGATGGGTCAGGAGCCTACCTGGACGGCAGAGATGGGCATGTTGATCCTCCTCATCAACACAGACTCCTAAGCACCACGCGTGGTAGGCAAATGCAAAAAGGTCCTCAGGCTTTGCAGGGCGGGCAATGGCTCGATTTAGCCTCTTCAGCCACTCCTGGCACTGCTTAAAGGTGGAAAAATGGCACCTGCAAACCCAAATGCAAATCATACTCAGTGGGTACATATATCCAGCTGAGACCAAGGCAAGGAGCTCTGCTCAGAAAAAGGAATAAAGCACCAAGTCCTAGGAAAAAAAAACAGAGCAACCTTGACCATAAAGAGCTTCATTCCAATGACAAAACAAAGAGAAACACCAGAGCTGATCATGGCAACTGCAGTGGCATCTATAAGATAGCAACGGCTACCTGATCACTTTGGAGTCCTTGCAGACAATGTGAAGCTGGAACATATCCCGACACTCCACACTCTCCATCATCCTCAAAGGCACCTGCAAGGGACAGAAGCAGTGCATGAGAAGACATCATACTAGCAGAAACAGCAGCCCAGCCCATAGACCCATCACTCCCAGCCATGGCTCAGTTAACAAACACGAGCTCCTAGCCCAAACTACAAACCCACTTCAAGGCTTATGAAGCATCATGATCCAGCACAGAGTCTCTTCAAGGATTACTATTCTGATTTCTGTTCTGTCCTTGGCTAGTCTCCCACCATCAGCCAGTTACTGACTAAATCACAACTAGATAAACACAGGCAACTGAGCCAAACTAAGACTACAATAAAAGACGGCATGTCAATACAGTGAGAGAAAGCCTCAGGCTCCCACTGGCTGACTCTAGGATGCTGATATCCAAATAAGACAAGTGCCAGGTAGACCAGCCTCTGGCCTATAAGAGACCTGAACAAGTCTTAAAACCCCTGAGCTTAATGCTGGATTTCAAAATGAAGAGCAAGGGAAAGACCTAATTATCATCTAAAGGAAAACCCCATCTGCCCTCCAAAATGCAGCAGCAGGACAGCAACTGCGTGACCAGCAGTAATAGATGTCAGGCTTGGCATCTTTTAAGAGGCACAGTTCCCAGGCTGCAAACCATACAAATGGCTTATACCTCCCCAACTCCCCATCCCAAAATACTGCATGAGATTACAGTTCAGGAAGCAGGAATGGACAAATCCAGACTTACATTGATCACAGAATCCTTAAATTTGATATGAAGCCGGTAGTTGGAGATGGCGATCACAGCATCATTTGCGTGGCCAAGATACTCTACCCCCTCGCCCTGCAACACAGTGAACGGGACCTGGAAAGGAGACACCACTAGTTAGGTCACATGCTGAGCACTTTGCACACCATTAATGCCAAGAGCTGCTCCTCCTACTGTCTCCACAATGCATCTCCTGTGGGAAATCACATCGATGTGCTTTTTGTGCACTGCTGAGAGCACAAAACAGCGCTGGTACCCACTGCCCAGCCCCGCTGGACAGCTCTTCTGCCAAGGATGCCTTGGGAAGCAGTGAGCAGCTGCAGGGAGGCAATTACTTGCAGAAGAGAGGTGTGCACCACAAATACTACGTGTACCGACCATGGGCACCTGGCTATGAGGGTACTGCATGCAAGGTGGGGGCCTTACGGTCCCCACTTCTTACAGAAGGTCAACATAGCACTGATGCAGGCAGTGTGATTAAGGGAACCACCTCAGACACAGCCTGGGCTGAGGAGGAGCCCCAGGGAGGCTCTGCACAGTGCCAGATGCAGCCCGATGCTGCCCGAGTCCTCTACCCAAGGTGCAGTCATGCATGTGATGCTGCTGTGCCACAGGAACAAAGGAGCACCCCAACAGAACCCCTGGGTACTAATCTAGGTAAATAAACGAAACAAAGGGTGGCACACTTTCTGCTAACAAGGCTGTGAAGGAATCTCTGTGTATAGTGTTTTGTAAGACCGAGGAAACCGTCATGAAGCTACCTGTATTTTTTCTTTTAATCTAGGTGGAGATAAATCAAACGTCTGTCTCATTTTCCCTATCAGCCCAGACATGCTGTAGCTATTTTTAAAACAGGGGATCCTGGCAGATGGCCAAGACTAATGTGTTTTTGTTTTTTTTTTTATCCTTGTTAAAAAAGGAAAAAAAAAAAGCGGAGCAGCCTGGAATTCATCAGGCCTCTTTGCCCCAGCTAAGCAGACTCCTTTTTGTTCCCCGAATGCCACCTATACCAGGTGATTTTGGTAACCAGTTATGCAAAAATATTGTAACTATTTCAGCCAAAACCCTTTACTTGCCAGCCAGGGGATCTTATGAAACAATTCATTTTACTATTATTAATACAGGTCAGGCCACGTTATCTTTATTTCTAAGCTGTATCTACGGCTTGAATACATGATACCTAAAAACTGAATTTCCTGGATTTCAGATGTGATTGTGCAAGTGACAACTGTCCTAAAGAATTCTCCCTTCTTAAGTTACTTGAAAAAAAATAACAACCTTAGGCTGGCACCTGTCTGAAAACCTTTGAAATATTAATTATTTGACATTAAGAAAATATACTCTCTTTATTTCTGCAGTCTATTACGCATACTTGCCAATGCTGTTTTTAGTTGGCACATATTTTGTCTGCTTACGTGGCTCTTTCACACAGCAACAGAAGGGAGAGAGATTAGAGATGGGATGGTAAAGCTCCAAGAACTGACAGGGGAATCCTGGAATAAACTGTCAGTGGTTGAATGCAGCTTGTTATCAGTTGATGGCTCCCTTTCAGACTTCATTTTATATTAAGACACTAAAAATCACTATTCTCTTTACTGAATGCAAATTATCCTTTGGGAGGGGCAAACTTTATGGTCCTCCACGAAGACTACTCAAGCAGGCCGTGCTCTTCTCCAGGTGCTCTCAGTTCAGAGCCACCTCAGAAGCTCCATCATCAGGATACCGACCCACAGCCTCTGCACGCCTCCCAGCCCGCGTTTGCTCTTTCCCAGTCAACCTTCCAGCTGTCACATTTCAGTCCTTGCTCTTACCAGCATTGTTTACTGAAACAATGCCAATCTCTGAGCATCCTCGACCATTGCAGCAGCAGTAAGAACATACACTGCGTGCCTGGCTCTGGCCATAGGAGCAGGATGACAAGCACTGGGACAAGGTGGCAGGGGACTGTGCGAAAGAAGGCAGAAACACTGGGATGTTCAGCTCCCGCTGCCCTTGCTGCACAGCAGCAGTGGCACCTGGGTCTCTTTCAAGGGTCTCTTGCAGCATGAGGTTGGCACCAGCCAGGTTTCTCTTTCCATATGTTGGTTTCTCTTTCCAACAGCTCTGCAGCAGAAAAACACCAGAAGCAATGTACATGAGAGTCAGATCAGCTGTTGCAATACGGCACGCTATTGCCATCGAGAGCACAGCCTAGCTCCGATATGCCACTAGTCCCACAGAGGGCCTGCCTGCTGCGGCGTGATACAGCATCACAGCTCCTCACCACCAGCACAGGTGGAGAGCAGAGAATACCCAGAACAGCAGTGTTGCATCATGCTTCAGCTGTATCTGAGCAGCAGATGTGACGCCGTGTGAACTGCAGCATCTTGGCAGGGCTGGAAAGGAGGGGGAGGAGGCACCGAGCAGCTGCCCACAGCCTCCATGCACATGAAGGGCTCACCAGTGTGAGTGTGACCTACAGTGCTGGCCGACCAGTAGCCTCTGGAGTGCATCCCGGGCTGGAGAAGTGCTCTCCGATTTCATGCTACAGAGCCTGCTACATCCTGAAGTAGATGGTTTCTGTTTTCTTCCTTACCTGCAATGACTCTTCCTCCTTTACAAGCTCTTTTGGGGGGAACAAGTCCTTGGCTTGGATGTACTCCAAACTGGGAGGGCCTTCCTCACCCTGCATTACAAACAAAACACACATTAAGAGAAAGACCCCAGCCAGTGCATGTTATGAAAAGGCAAAATCAAGAGTTATGGATACTCTTGGCACCCCAGTACGTTGGGGATCCCCTGAACCTGTGGATGGAAATGCCTGTCCTGCCTCCAGACCAAACCTCTCCGATGCTGCAGGACCTCAGCAGTTTCTCCTGCTATTGCAGAACACCATAGCACAGCAGAAAGCTGACACAGGTCTCCAAATCTGTCTCTTCCAGCCATGTGCTCTTTGGAAAGCTGAGCAGATACACCTCAACGATGCACAGCATCTTGGAGTGATGTGACAGTAACTGTGATTTGTCACATCAAATGTGACCCCATGAACTTTGTCACGGAACCACAGCAGAAATGAACCCAGAGGGTTCTACCCACAGTCCAGCTTCAACCTCCTCTTATTGCTACAAAGGATTCGTTTCTTTGGGGAGCTTTTCTCATTCTTGGCCCAAAGAAACCTAGGAAGAGCCCGAAGTTTTATTTGAGGAATATATGAAAGTGTGAAATGCAAACCTACAACAATTGCCTTGAATTACACCCAAGAAGCAAATCTTCAGTCACTTATGAAATCCTGGTCTTAATTTTCAGCGACCCTTCCCCCACATTCTGTCAAACCACCAACACGTTGCACGAACGAGCAGCATCCAGACACTCAGCAGAAGACACTTGCCGCTGAGAGCTGAGGGTGGCATTAATTCCAAGTGCTGAAGTACTTTGTTGTAGGAACATTTCTTCAGAGTGCCTCTTGCTCTCTCAGTAGTGCTCCTCTACAAGCTCCAGCAGTTATTAGGAAATACTCTGCTAAGCATTCAGTAACAGGAAGAATTTAAAATGAAATACTTTTCTGGTTAAGTTCCCTGAGCTAGAACCCCAAATTTCGATCTGAGGAAATAAGAACCCTGCTCAGACAATTTAAAGTGATGCCAAATCCTCTTATGTTTTCATCAGAGATTAAACCGAAAGTGATTCACATATGCCCTGAGGGCCACGTCCGGCGCTGAACACAACTCACAACCCCACTCCTCCTCTGAAGGCTCAGCCTGCGGCCCCAAGCTCACGTTGCTGTGAGGGGCGCAGGAGGCCACGGGGGCTCAGGGCCTCTCCCACCACCAGCCCCTGCTTGGCTGTCGAGGTGCTGGCCTGGAAGCGGAGACCCTCGTCTCCTGCCACACAAAGAAATCCCAGTGAGCAGCAGGAGCTAGAGCAGAGCAGCCTGAGATCTCCACCAGCATGGGTGTCCTTGAGTCCCTCCCCACCCGCAGCATGGGTTGGGCAGGAGGCTGAGCATCTCTGCATCTCCTGCCCAGCCCCTTCCTGGGGTGCAGCAGCAGCTCAGGACCCCTCGCTCGTCACAAGCCAGTGATTCCCTGAAGCCATTTGACCATGAGTCACTTTTTTGGGGGGGAGGGAGGGGCGGGGGACACACTACAAGGGGATGGGGGACAACGACGCAGGATGGGGCATCAGATCTCCTCTGAGCAAAACTGCTTTCCCAGAAGGTAAAAAAGAGAGCTCAGGATTCCCTCCATCAGCATGGCCTGCAGGGAGGGTCAGAATGGGAAGGGGGCTCATGCATCCCAGCCTCATACCGTGCCCCTGGGGTCTGCTGCACCTGCGGGGTCATTTTCCAGCCCCAGGCAAGGACCCACACCAGGGCCTTTGGCTGACAACCCACTGGACTGGTGCCTGCTGTGTCCTTGGGCTGGGGCAGGAGAGTGGAACAGCCACAGCAGGGGCCACAGCGTCTCACAGGGCACGTGGAAGGGAGGAGAAGGGCTTCCCCCTTCACAAGGGGGATGCAGCAGCATGCTGAGCCAGGGAGGTGCGGGGCAGGAGGACCTGCAGGCAGCCTGGCCTCAAGGACAGGCCTGATCTGGGGCGGGCGGCTCAGCACGGGGGCTGGAGAGATGAGCTGGCTTACCGCCCTGCTTGCAGACATGGAGCAGACGGGGAGGGGAGGAGGGGGGGGAGAGGGAGGAAAGAATGGAAAAAAAAAAAAAAGCACTTACAAAGCAGTTGAGCATAGAGCAGGAGACGCGGCCTGGCAGACTCATGTTCATTTCCAGAGGCGGCAGCTGGGCTGGGCGCACGCAAGGAGCATCTCCTGCCTTGGGCCTTTTGCTGCGGCCAGCAGCGGCTCCCGAGCCCTGGCGCAGGGATTTCCGCAGCCTCCCCGTGCCTCGGCGAAGGGCAGGAGCATCCCTGCAGCGGGCAGCCCGAGCAGGTGCCGCGCTCGGCTGCGCTGACAATGGAGGGAGGGAGGGCGGAGGACGGGCAGACTCCACCTACCTCCCAGGGAAGCGGAGCAGGGCTCTGCCATCCAAGCGTCTCCCTGACAGGCGAGACAGAAAATGGAGAGGCCGATGGGGATCACCCCTGCTCCCCTCGTCCCGTCCCCATGCTCACGGCCGGCACCTGGCCGGCGAGGACGTGCGGATACCGGCCCCGCTGCTCGGCGGGCTGCCGGGAGATGCAGTCCGGGCCTGGCGCTCCTCCCCGGCGGCACCTGGCTCCTGCCGCACTGATGGCGCGGGTGGGAATGCCGGGAACAATAGCGGCGAGGAGGCTTTGTGCTCCAGCCCGCTGCTGCAAACCTTCGCTTCGGCCTCTGGCAGCCTCACGGCTCCCTGCCAGGCCTGGGAGGCGAGGACAAAGGGGCTGCCCCGCTGCTCCACGGGGGTTTGGTTCCCCAGCCTTTACGTCCGCGCTGCCCGGCAGCTGCCAGGCGCAGGGATTTGCGGGATGTTTGGCTCCTACCGGCTCTCCTGGTGCTCACGTTGTGGCGCAGGCAACGGCACGGGGCCACCGGGTCCCCTCACTGATGGCCTGGGCAGTGGTTCTGCTGGGGAGCTTCCCCACCGCCAGTTTTGCAATGGGTGCAGACACTGGGCGAATGCCTCTGGTGCAGGAGGCGCCGTGGGGCTGAACACCCAGCCCCTTCCCCTGCATCCCCAGGGGCTGACTCGCTCTGCCCGCCACTCCTCGTGCCCCCCAGCAGACCATGGGCTCACCAGGTCCCAGCCCAGAAGCCACGGGACAGCAGCCTCTGGGGAAATGCTAGCTGCATTCCCATCACCAGCCCTGCCTCCTGCTACTGAGGAGGCGGCTGGGATTATTTGCTCTCCCCTGCCCTGCTTGGCACTGAGCAGCAGCACTGAGCCTGGACAGCATCCCTCCTCAAAACTACTTTCCTAGCTGCTGCTTTTGAAGCCAAATTGCACCCTACAGAGCCACCACATCTTGGTGACAGAGATTAGCATGCTGGAAATAAAGAACAAAAGTGAGAATCTTTTGCTTGAAACACAAAAGGAACATCCAGCCCTTCACCAGTCCTCCAAGGCCCCAGGCCCAGGTCTTCTGCTCAGACCAGCTGGTTTCCTTCTGGGGCAGCGGACCAGAACACAGCTTTGGGCTCCCCAAGGACCCACTTGCCCCACAGTCACCACAAGACAGCTCTAACTGCCAACACCAACACAACAGCATCTCAAAAGGTTCTTTCAAGTCACATGAAAAGACTTGGGCATTTCTCCACAAAAATTGTTAAGGGTTAGATTGTTTTGAGCTGCCCTGCTCAAGAGACAGCTTTGCAACACCCAGATGTGCTGTCCTGTGTCACTGCAGGGCAGCAGAGCCCAGGCAATGAACTCCCTCGCTGGGAAACCAAGTGAACCAATTACCCCAAAGGCCACACAGGCTACACTATTTGGATGCTGGACAAAAGCACAGAGGAAGAATAAGCCACAAAATCCCAGTAACCATTACCATTGGTTCTGTCCTAGTCCAGCATTTACTTGGTACCTAGTGGGTGTCACAGTAGACATTGCCTGGGCTCAGAGGCCCTTGCCTCCATGGGGCTCTCCTCTAACGGGGCTGCCTGGCAGGACATGGAGAAAGCACAGCCCCTAAGGCACCTGTGCTACATACGAGGTCAACACATAAGGAGAACAGAGGTTTATGCACAAGGTTAAGGATTTGTGTTGGCCAAATCTGAGCGGTTCCCCGGGGGTACTCCTCTTGGGTAAGTGCCAGAAGTCTGCTGAAAAAACAGAGCAGCAAAAGGTGGCAGAAGTCTTTTATGCTGGAAAGAAAGTATAGCTATAAAAGACATAAAACCTCTTTTATTTTCTGATATGCATTGGGGAAAAGCAAAATACATCTGTCAATACGTAAAGCACTGAAGTCTCTGGTGGAGTCAATGCACACATTGCTCTTTAACGTACTGAGTGCATAGAATGTATGAGTCGTGTTTACAACATACAAAATTATGGACAAGGCAAGTAAGCAAGCTGCTCTGAGACTTTCCGGACCAGCTGGTCAGGACAGAGCTCAGCTCAGGGCCCAGCACAGGGGCTGCTTCCAGCTCAGGTTGCAGAGGGACCTTTACAGACCTAAGCTGCAGCTGCGCAGAGTTAAGAGGTCGTTTGTCAGATCATTACTTTGAATTTCCAACCTAAGCTGACCTGAACATCCACAAATAGATTTTCCTCTGCTTCAACAGAAATATTTTTTGCATTTGCAGCATTAGAAGAGGACTCGCACACAACTCAGATTTGTGCCCGAGAGCCAAGTCTGGGGCTGAGCAGACCCAGCCCCAAGCCTTAGCAGCATGTCAAGAGCCTGCAGAGTTTCAAACTCCACCACTTTCACCTCTTTCTACTGCAAATTTAGCCTCCTGAGTCATCCTAGTTCACAAAATATCTGTTCTCACATCCGTGCAATCAAACAGCTGCAGCACCAAGCAGGCTCAGGGAGTGCAGGGCGCCGGCAGCCTCCTTTTAGCTGGCTTAACTCAAGGGATTTCCTAAATGCCAAGTCAGATGTCTCCCCAGCCGAGCAGCTGGTGTTCCCTCCATTATCACTAAAAACTGTACGACTGAACTGGGAAGACAAGGTTATTTTCACGTAACTGGGCTCCTCTGAGTGTCTTGCACATGTACATTTATGCTGGGGAAGAGAGAAACCTCCCGCATTTCTCCCAACCACAACAATCCTAAAGGCTTTGTGTACTTCAAGGAAGAGAGGAGCTGAATATAATACAGTCAACATGTTCATAAGGCCAATTAGTAGTAATTAACCCTGTTTTCTCCCAGTAGCAATGCACATTGTTCATGCTGTGCTGCTCCTCCCTCCCCTCTGCGCAGCTCCGCTCACACACCACAGGTAAACAGCTTGCAACCTGCTAGCAGTCCCAGAAGGGATTTGGAGGCTGCATTTGGGTCTGTGCTGGCAGCACAGGACTGCTGCCGAGGCACTGAAATCCCATGGCCTGGAGCTGGCAGCACCCTGAATTACATCCCGGTGTCAAAAGGTGGCCCAGCTCTCTACAGGACAGAGACAGTGCAATGCAGCGAGCAGCAAGCACCCGCCTGCTGAGCCACCTCGCAGCTTCCCTCCTGCTCTGCGGGTCTACAGCCCAATGCCTCCTCTCAGAACAAGAGGACACTTGAGCAAAGTCTGCAGTGCCTCAAAGAGTGCAAATGAAACACTGCAGGGCTGGCAACCCCTCACCAAGTAAAACGTGACTGTTGCAGACAGGTGGCAGCAAGCAACTGAAGGGCAGGAGGAGGAGAAGTGCTCCCGTCCCCTGCAGGATGCCACCACCATCACCCTGGACAGACTTCTGAGAACGGGTCCATCTGCCCAATCCTAACAGACTCCTGTCCTCCATTTCACAAAATGATGGTAAATACCCTCACATCAGGCAGAGGGCACCAATTCTACCACTTCTAGTGATTAAGGGCGGGCTTTTTGTCACTGCAGGGTTATGTGAGGCGAGAACCCATGCGGACAGAGAGCCAGGGCTGCTGCACAAGATGGCAGAACCGAACCCACAGCCCTGTCCCTAGGGCTGCCCCAGCCTGTCTCCAGCTGGAGAAAAACAACAGGGGAAAAAACGTAGCAGGAGGAGGTAACTGTCTTGGGCAGATAGTCCCACGTCCTAAAAGTCAAAATTTATCCTCCTGCTTAGCACAGATACCTGCACCAGGGTGAGATAAATTGCTATAACAGGGATCTACATGAGCTGATGCAGACAGCTGATGAGCTGTGGCCAATGGGACTTCTTGTTCTGCCTCCTCTTCTTCTTTATATGAAGGGCATCTTTGTTTTGGGTCTCTCTACAAAAGCAGTTCATTTCCTCAAAGCCTAAGGAGGTCCTTGGTGAACCAAAAGGCTGCTGAGCCATTGAGATGGCCTTCCAGAAAAAAAAATAAATAAACTTCTGTGAAGAGGTTACTGCCTTATACCCCATAAACCAGGAGTGGGGTGGCGAATGTCATCTTTTGATCTTTACAAGATGACAGTAGAGGTTGTAGATCTGATATACCACACATTTAATATTTGTTCAGAAAACTGCCCAGAAGTGAGCACGTAACACAAGCACGACACAGAAAGCCTTTGAGAAGAGGGATGACACAGCTCCATATGCCACAGAGATGGGATGGGATGGCTAAACTGCAAAGCCTCACCCTACTAACAGCCAGCAGCCTCCAAAGGGAACAAGTTGAGGTGGAAATCTCGACAGCCCCATTACCCACAGCAGCTGAGAACAGGGAATGCTGCAGCACAAGTTGTATGGCATGCAGCTAGAGCTGCACCCGCACCGACTTACCCCTCGGGTTAGTTTAAGTAATGTATTAAGGTGCTGGTTGCTCTTTAGGACTTCCATTAGCCAAAGTTAAGGATTAAACCACCACTAGTGCTGTCTTTAAGGTTATTTTCATCAGCAGCTAATCTTTGGGGGAGAAATAAAGAGATTCTTCCAATTAAAGCAGTCAAAGCTCTTAAGCGATGACCATGCACCCGTAGCAGCAGAAAAGGCCAAGAAGCTAGCAATCTGCACCGGGGTGCTGCTGAGTAAGGTACCAGCTTTGGGGCATGCCCTTGCTAACCAGAAGGCATTGGTGCTTTGCCCTCTGACCGCAGTGATCACAGCTCATTAACTCCAGCTCAGCTCGCCTGCAGGGAACCAGGTCTCCAAGCAGCCCTCCCTGCAGGGGGCTGAAGCCGCCTGCCCACAAACCAGCACCCAGCCTCCAGCACCCGAAGCAGGCCTGATCTGAGCTCAGAGGTCACAGTCTGCAGAAGAGCTCACAGAAGGACTCACTGAGGGTAAGAGTTACCCCCTTCCTTCGGTTGCTGGAAGCAGCTCAGATAAGCAGGAGGGGATAAATGCTTACCTCTGCAGCTCACAGTAAATTGCTTTCTCCCCCTTGTCCCAGGAGGCAGAAAGCCTATGCCCTCTTCCCAAAACAGTGGATGAGGGGGCGTGGTTCTTTTCTTGCAAAAGGAAAAATAAACAAAAACAAAACAAAGACCAGAAAGGAACTTTTGAGTATAATATGAAAAATGCATAAATCCTTTTCAAAAGGTCCTCTGAAAATGTAAAGATATCTTCAGGTATTCGTAAGGAGACCCTCTTGCCTAGAAGAAGCCAAACTCCTAAAGGTTAAAACTATGTAAGGGCCAGCTCAGGATATGTATCTGCCAAGGCACATTAAAGGAGCCCAGTGAAAAGTAAAGGATTCTGACTTTTTAGTAAGTGTAAAGCTCCAGCCCATGCACCCCATAAAGGATACAGGTTTCAGGAGTGTAGATAAGGATTAAAGGCAAGAGCCACCTTCTGTACAGAGCACAATGCAAACAACAGAGCACTTCAGCTGTCTAAGGGGAACGTGACAGACCTACAGGAGGGGCACGGAGCAGCACACAGGCAACACCACTATTCAAAGCTACTCCCAGTACAAGAGCTGGGGACAGTCAGCTGAAACGATGTGGAGCAGGTTCAGAAGGCAGACAGGGCTGCTGCCCACAGCTTGGGAGTACAGCTCTTTGCACAGCGCGTCACAGCCGTAGGTAAGGTGGAAAAGGCCAGGGTCTGCACAGCTGCAGATCTTTACTTGGTTTTGAAAAGCAGATAGATTAATTAATGGCCCTTGGTAGGGCCATTAAAAAATCTACCAAGGGCTAATAAAACATCAGGAAATTGTTTCAGGGTTACAAAGTTGAGCTGCAGATCCTGACCTGAGGGAGTACAGCAGAGAGATGCTCCCCCAGGCTCTCTCTGCAGCATTCTCCAGTAGACCCTGGCCTTTTCCACCATACCTGGAGGGATTTTTGATGTATTTTCCACACATATATTCACTTCTCCTCTCTGTCCTCTCCTTTAGAGATTCTCAGACTACACGATCTGGAATAGCCACAAACCAGCCTTGCTTGGGTCTCCTCAGCCTCTCCACATGCTGTGTGGTACCCTGAACATCGGTTCCCTGTGACACTGAGAGCAAAGCAAGTTCTCCCAGCCTCAGTTACTGTGAAGCACAAGGGCTTCTAGCTAGGAGGAAGCAGCATGACCCTTGTGAAACTTCACAAGGGAAGTTCAGGGAACCAGAATCAGACACAGACATGTGGCCTCCAGCCTGGAGACAGCCCTGTCTCAACAAAGGGGAACCTGAGTAGGTTTCCTGACTTCCCACACTCACTAACCTGGGCATGAAAAGGTATGGGCAAGAGCAGCAAGCCCCGGGACAGAGTTGCTGACCTAAGTCAGTTCTCAACAGTCACGAACATGCACATAACAAGGAATTTTGTAAGAGCAGGTTGTTTTTCAGTGATTCAGCATGACACAAAGTACGATCCAGACATTTCCAAGATTTGACAGTGAGATGCTCTGCTACAGATACAAAAGAAAGGGAACAGGATTATCCAGATGTTGGTTAGCTTTACCAGTGCCACTGCAACATTTGAGTGTTCGTGACACGTTACAGCAGGAAAGGTTGCATAGGATCAGGTCATTTTAAGAAAAGAAAAAGGTTCGATTTTTCATTAATGTTTGGATGCATCTGCATCAATCTCACCTCCATCTCATATAGAGAAACTGTTGGGTCTTTTTCAATCTGAAACCAGAATAATTCCAACTCAGAGCATAAGATGCTTTATCAGGTTACAACAAAGGTATACTTTCATCTCTCCACCCCAAAGCAAGTTAGTTGATCAGAAACATGGCAAGAAGCTCTTCCAAAAGAGAGGAAAGGAGATCTTAAGCCAAGTAAGGGAGCACGAGGATAGGGGCTGCACCAAAAATACTGCATGAATAACTACCATTCCCTCAGGTCCTATCTCTGGTGTCCAGTGAGACGACCCGAGGGAACAGCAGGAAGCTGTTCTCAGACAGGAGCTATCAGGAAAAGGTTCTTCACCAGGAGGCTTGTCAGGCACTGGAGCAGGCTCCAGGGAAGTGGTCACGGCACCAAAGCTGCCAGAGGTCCAGAAGTGCTTGCACAAGGCTTTGACGTATGGTCTGACTTTTTGGGTGGTCCTGGGTAGAGCCAGGAGCTGGACTTGATGGTCGTGGTGAGTCCCTTCCAACTCAGTATATTCTGTGATTCTATGCTACTAGAGCTGACAGTTCAATTAATGCAGACAGCAATTCTCCTTTCCTATTGCAGTTGTTAATAGATCACATGGGGGACAATCCCACTGAAGACATCACCGTTTCCTTCAGCAGCCTGCCAGGTTTTCTTGACATGTTTAACCTAAATTTTCAAGTCCTCTGTTTGAATTTCCAGCCCTTTGACTGCATCTGCTGTTCTCTGCTCTCCTTCCAACATAACGATATGCTTCTGACAGCAGTGAGTATAAAGCTGATCACGATACTGCTACTGCAGCAATGCACAGACTTGCTGCCCACCCACTGTAAAACATGCGTATCACCACGTCACGTTCAAATTCCTGTTCAAAGCACTGCCCTTCACCCTATCTTTCAACATTCCTGATCTCAAGACTTCTCATCAGATGGCGCTTATTTTGGATATTTTCTTGCTGGAGTCATTAGAGTCACCTTATTCAAGTTTATCAGCAATCTGGCTATTTTGGCTGTGTTTCAGTCCCTCCAGATTCTATTAAACCACATTTTTTTTCTGACAAATTATTGTGAAATCTCTGCTACTTTGGTTCCATCAAAACACATTGTTAACATGGTGTTAACTCTTCATTAAGAGGTGATAGTGGAACAGAAGGAGAAATCCCAACTTTACTTTTAAAGTAAAAATAAATCGATAAAGCACAAGAAACGTATCATTGACTATGTCACTAGTCAAAGGAGGCAGAAGAGGATTCCAGTCCTACTTGCTTTGCTTGCCAGTATATTCCAATAACAAGTTTAGAGGTAAATTTTTCCTGCCAACAGCATCCTGACTGCAGACATACTACAGAGCTCTCTGCATTATATTATTATATATAATACACAATACTTTAGCATTTTTCTTTCTAATTCTTGTATTTTCTCTCACATTTGGACATATTTTTGGACACACACACAGAGAAAAAAAAAACACAACAAAAAACACAGGACAGAGGAGGACTAGAATATGTACTCACCATCCTCAGCCACTGTCCAGGACCTCCTGGGTCAATCACAGCTCAGTCTCCTCTTGTTCCACGAAACACACCTGCAGCAAACAAAAGAGCCCAGAGCAGAAATTCAGATCAACAGCAATGACACCTCAATATGAACAGAGACAAAAAATTATAATAAGAGAGCGCAATAGGCCAGAGCTCTGTATTTATTGCTGCTAACCTCTGTTTTGCGCCCTTTCCAGAACATGCTGGGTATCAGAGTCGTTATCACAGGGGAGACACCATGTCCCAAGGGTCAGCCACTACACGCAGGACCTGCTCCCCACCGGCACGTGGTGGCCAGGGCTCCAGAGGTGTGAAAAACACCTCGGGGATGGCACAGTGGCTCTGGCAGAGAAACTAAACTGTATCTGTGGACAACATGGGTGTAAGACTGAAGCAGATACAGCCTCCTCCCCAAATTCCACCTTATTTTACTTCCATGCCCACTCAAGAAATCAAGCGGTACAAGCCTCTAGCTCTAGCAAAGGGCAAACCTCAAAATTAACAGTTGGAAAGCTCATTAACGGGAGAGAAGTACTTCTTTCAGTCGTTATGTTACCAAAGGGCAGGAGAAAAGGAGCTGGGGAGAAACATTCTCCTGTCAGACAATGGAGCACACACTGAACTACTGCCCTGAATGGCGGCGTCTCAGTGAGACAGAAAAAAACATGGCATTCTACAGAGGAACATGTGCTGAGGGAGCCGAGGGAAGAAAGACCTGGTTGTTAGGGTTCAAGGACCTACGGAGGACCCTTTGTGGGACATTTCAGGTATCAGATCACCACAACTGCTGTGCACCGTGTGCCCATGTCCCTGGTGCCACTCATGCGTCTGTGCAGCACCCTCAGCAAATGCAAGCAGAGCACACGTGTGTCGCTTGCACTCCCCGCCCCCCCCCCAATTTTTAATTATTACTTTTTATTTTTTTCCTTTTTTTTTCCAGAAATATTCAGTTTTAAATATAGCCTGAAGGTGGCTTTGAGCTCACCAACCAAACCCAGCCTCTGGCAGCAAGCAGCCATCTGTAGTGTGCCAAAGCTCCAGGGATGTTCAATGCCTTGGGTAAGTTTTGCCACCATTTCATGTGAAGATTTTCTTCCCTCCTCAGACAAAATGTAAATGTCAAAAAATGTGGAACTGGAGAGGGCCTAAACTTCTCTTTGATGTGATTTACTCCTCCTTTCACCATCAAGGCATTGCATCGGACACAGCAGAGTTTCTGCACATCTACTGAGCACTTTCCCTCCGCTCTGGGATTTCTTTCCAAGCACAGAATTACGTGAGGTTTCACACCTACACGTCAGAAGGCTAAACCAAATGCCAGCAACGAGAATTCCTTTCTGAAATTTAATCTTCCCCAAGAACAAGAAGCATGCAAGTCATCCAGGAACACGGCCGTGCTGGAGGGAGCTCTTGCCCTGCCCCAGGGCTCACAGCCTGCAGCAGCGCCATCCGGAAGGAGCAACTGCCCTCGTGCTTCAGCTAATTTCTGCTAATTTCTCATGTCTTGCCACACACACAATGAGAAAGGAAGGGAGCTTTAGAAAGGGTTCAAAACTTATCTGCTATATTCCTTTACATCTAAAAGCAGGTAACCAAGTTTCAGCAAAGCATGAAAAACAACAATGGGAATGAGTGTTTTCACAGAATCACAGAACTGAAGGGGTTGTAAGGGACCTCAAAAGATCATCAGATCCAACCCCCCTGCCAAAGCAGGTTCCTTAGAGCAGGCTGCCCAGGTAGGCATCCAGATGACCCTTGAATATCTCCAGAGGAGACTCCACAACCTCCCTGGGTTTTGTCCTAGGGAAACAGAAAAGCCAAATACTGCAATATCAAACCCTGATCCAGTTTATCTCTTTCTAACTAAAACGGATTTTCACACTATTTAGCAAAAGAGCCACTTCACACCAGACTTCATATAGAGAAAAACAACTGGTGGTAGCTTACTATGCCACCAGGAGGAGCCACTGCCAGGCAGGGACTTACAAATTAGGTGAACAGCATAATTAGCCAGGGAAGTAAAATGTTAATACTCTTTGTTCACTAATCTGAAGCTATCTGAATTATTGATAACGATGAATGACACATGAGTACTTTTCCTGCTGTACGCTTTGTACCGATGTATTAAATCGTTGCTAATGGCTGTTTCAGCTCCTCACTTCCTCCCTCATACGAGAAGTTGGTGTAACTGCTGTAACTGCAGTTCTCCTCAGCTACAGCCCGCGCCAGGCCGCTCCTCCAAGCTGCCACCGCCAGGCTGCGGCGAGAGGAGGCCGAGAGGAGGCCGAGAGGAGGCTGAGAGGAGGCTGCTCCGTGTGAGCTCAGCACGCAGGAACGTGGCCGCCTCCTCCCGCTGCCTGGGCAGGCCGGGGCAGCACCAGGCAAGGCCTTCCAGAGGGCCTGTGGAAGCCGGGAGGCCCTGCAGGCACCGGGAGGCCCCGGGCCCCTGGCTGTCCTCCTCAGCCCGGGGCCTGCAGACAGCTTCACTCGCGCGGCCTCACGTGCTCCTCCACCTGCACCTCAAAGCTGTCCTTGCTGATGCTGTCTGCTGCCTCAGGACTTAGCATGGTCCTCCTCCTCCTCCTCGCGGAGGCTGCTGCGTGGGGCTGGCTCTGTCCCACTGCCCCACTCTCCCCAGAGGTCATACACTGTGCAGCAGCACGCCATGCAGGCCGAGTTCCCCTAAAATCCTGCTTAAGCCCACCAGGTCGGAAGCTGCCCTAAAATCACAGCTGCAGGGGATGCACCAGGCCTGGCCAAAGGCTAATTTGCCCACCTTGGCTTGGGCATAAACAACAAGGGGAGCAGAGGCAAGGGATGAAGCTGGGGAAGAGGTAAGAGCACGATGCCCACTGCTCTCCCCAGCGCTCACGCAATGCTGCCCAACAGACCTGGGTTGGGTGAAGCAGGAAAACAATTCATGTTGTTCTCATGTTTTTATAGCCTGTATCCTTCTCCAGGATTATTAATCTTGGAGCCAAGCCCTCAGATAACAAGGAAGTGTCAGAGTCGAGAGCTCCCATAAAACCTTAATTTGCTCTCCCCACAGCCCTCTTGCGCACGTGATTCAGGCAGGTTATTGCACACCGCGTTACACAACGGTGTTATTTCCTCAAGGGACCTTTGTCTCTCTTAGTGCAAAACAGAGAGGCAGAGACCGAAGCAGCACTGGACAGGGACAGGAATTAATCTCAAAACCTCTGCCCTCACCTGCTGCAGGTGCTGGGAGCAATGCTGGGGGTGCCAAATAGCCTGGTTCCATTCTCCTCAGAGGAAAAATTCCCCTGGAATTTTCTTAATTCCAGCTCCAGGCTCAAACACCTGTTTGACTTTGCAAGTCAACATCCAAACGCATCAAGCGTGTGTGCTCTGAGAAACCTGACACCACGAGCTAACAGCTAGGCTGTCAACAATGGGAAGAAACATTCGCTCTCTGCATCTGCCTGCCTCGCTCAGGACTGTGAAAATAAACAGCCAGCACCTATTTATGGCAGCTGCATGGAAAAGCTCAGGAAAACCTTAACAGCCCTGTCTTCAGTGCAGCTTGATTCACTGCAGTGATGTAGGCTTAGGGAATGGGGAATAAATAATAAATAATAACAAAGCACCACCGAGGAGCTTCCTGTGAGCATCTGCCACTGGCATGTTACAGGGAATGAAGTCCTTTGGGAGGGAGAAGCACGGCGGTTTAGGAGCTGTGCCCATCCACACGCACGTGGGGAGGTTTCCCATGCTGATGGAGCTCAGGGAGATGGGAAGGGCAGCAGACGACAGGCAAAGCTCCGGGGCAGATTTCGGCACACACCCCAGGCAAGATGGGAGCTTGCCTTTCCTGTGGCTTCTTTTGCACCGCTTAGGAAATGCCGGCGGTTGTTTGCAGCTGGAGTGAGGCTCTCCATGCTCAGCACCTGCCCCAGGCTGAGGTTTTGGTTTAATTTCAGTGAAAACAGTGCAGTTAGTCCTAATGTACTTAATGGCAAAAAACAGTCCCATTATTAAACAGGGGATGTTAGAAGAAACAACCAGGAGTCCAATTAGCCTTATTTTGATCCCAAATGAAAAAAAACCAGCCATCTCAGGCCTCTCAACTAATTACAGGCTAAAAATACAATTGTCAGACCACTCAGTTACATGCAAAGTGGATTGTACGGAATAGTCTTTGTTATTTTAAGTGAAACTGCAGGTCCCAGGGTTGCTCCTAATGAAGGCTTCTAACAGCTGGTCTTCAACAACAAGATTTTTTTTTTTTACTTTTACTGATCAATAAACATTCAAAAGAAAAGCTTGGGCTACCAGGGTTCAAAACCATCTCCACAATACTGAATTATGATGGCAAGCGGGCCAAAGCATTCAGCTCACCCTGCAGTAAGAAGTACCCCAATTTACCTGTGTGTGGGCATGACCAGGGCTGGGTACGAGTGCAGCAGAGCAAGAATACCCGGCAGGTGAAGAAGGGCAGCAGGAACAAGGAGGGGGCAGGCAGCCTGCCGCAGCGATACCTAATGGGGCACTGGCTGAGGTGGTGACCCGAGGGCAGTTCTGCCCCCATGAGCCCAGCATCGTGCCCCTGTCCCCAGCATCATGGGGCCAGGACTGGGGCTGCCTTCAGGTGGCCAAAGTGCAGACAGCAAGCACACGGCAGAGGGACCAAAGTAATCTGAAGCAAAACAAGCTCATGTACGCAGTTTAAAAAACCATTGAGTATGTTTAAGTTTTTATGCAAAGTATGCTCAGCTCTGGGCAACTCTGCTGACAAGGATATAACTCAATCCAATTACCGATAGATGAAGTTTCAGAACTAGATAAATTCCATCAAGCTTCTGACAAAGCCAGCCTTTTTACAGCTTACAGGATTTAAAATGGATCAGATATCTTTTCTTCCAGTTTGACTAAGCGAATCCCCACAGGTCTCTGGGTAAGCAGTGCTGCCCAGGGTGCCCTCAGCACCCTGCAGCTCTGGCTGCTGGTACCTGGAGAACAGCGGCTTGGGATCACACAGCAAATTTCATGTTCAAAGTCAGTGCTCCTGCGGGATTTGGGAGGCAGGAAACCTTCTCCTGTGGAGCAGGGTGCTGTCCCTGGCCCTGCAGCGCTGCACAAGCATCACCCACCCCTAGGATGGGATGGGACGGTCTCACCTCCTCAGTTCCAGACAAATGAGGAGCAGGACACAGACCCGCAGGCACTGCCCCAGAGCTGAACTGCCTCAGCTCCACCACTGCCACGGCAGCAGCTGGTAGCAAGTAACAGCTTGCAAAACTCCTGCCCTCCCTGATCGGAGGGTTGGCTCATGATTAAAATGCCCTGAGACTGTTAGGCTTCGTGTTAACAGAGAACCATCAGAAGACGTCTCTGAAAACTGGTTTAGCTCCTCCTGCGTTCAAAGCAGGAGCACCCAGGCTTCCATCACAGGGATTGCACCCAAAGGCCAGAGCAGGACATCCAGGATCGTGGAGAGACAGGGGAAAGCTGCCGAAGTTGTAAGTACTTCTGGCTGCACAGCACCCTCCTAAGGAGAACTTCACCTTTTGGCCCTCAAAACCATACTTGGATTAGGCTGTTTCCAAGCCTCGTTCTCTCAGCCCAGTTGAAGCTGTGCAGTGAGGATGTCTGAAGTCTGTCCTGCTCCAAGCTGGCCCATGGCAGTGCCAGCTCGCACACCTGCGGTGGCCAGACCCCGCCTGTACCCCCTGTGCTGGAGCTTCTGCAGAAGAGCTCAGACGCAAACGAGAGCACAAACCTGGGCTGACACGCAGGCCAACAGCACTCGGACTGGGGACTTGCTCCATGCCAGCGAGCACAGAGCATGGGTGCTGGGCAGGAGGCCCAGTGCTGCCAGTGGCCAGGGACTCTCACAGCTGACAGCGGGACAGGTGAGCAGCCTGACTGAGAGCTGGGCACTGAGGGGGAGAAACAGCACGTGCACGCCACCTGCAGAGGGTGGCTGGGTGCGAGCCTGTAGGCGAGGTCAGGCAGAGCATGGGACAATGCGAGAACCACGAGCAGACCCAGGTGAATCCCAGAAGATGCTGGAAGAGCAGCAGAGAGGGTGGGAAGGGGCAGAGTGAGGTCAGGGAAGGGATTGCAGGAGCCAGGGAGCTGAACCTCTTGAGTGGTGAAGAGGTAAGAATAAATCTGAGAGCCTGCCAAGTTCAAGGTTTTTGTATCAGCAGTTCTGGTGCAGGGGGAAAGATGGGTTGGAGACATGCGGGATGTCAGCCCAAGCTGGCTGTGCATGGGGGGTGTAATGAAGGAAGGAAAAAGTCATGGGAGGTGAAGAGGAGCACAGGTGGCTTTGCTTTAAGCAAGAGACCACACAGTTTACTGCACAGGGCAAGGATTCAGAGGCGGATGAGACAGGAAGGGGGCAGAGGTGCAAAGAGATGCTGTGCCTGCCGCAGGGAAAGGAGCAGAGTGCTGCGGGAAGTGTGGGGAGGCACGAAGGGACGCTGGCACTGCACTTCATATTCTCTCGGAAGAAACAAGATCCTCTGCAGAAAAAGAGAAGGAGGAAGAAGACGGGAGCTTTGGAGATCCCAGAGCTGTGTGCAGAGCAGCCAAGTGTGCTGAGAGGGGGTGGCCTGAGCTGAGCCGGCTGCCCTGGGGCACCGCAGTTTCGAGGCAGAAGCAAAAGGGGCTGAGGGGGGAGGAAGGGAGCAGAAAGGAGAGAAGGATGCTGGGGCAGAGAATGGGGCGTGGAGAGAGCTGGAAGGTGAAAATGAGCAGATGGGATTAGAGCCTGGGGGAGGAACATACCGCCAGGATTTGAAAAATGCCTCTGGGGGCAGAGGCCAGCCAGGTGTGACCCAAGTGTGCAGGATGACAAGGGACGAAGACAGAGCCTGTGCTCTGCCAGACCCCTGAGGAGCACTGCCATCCATCCGCCACTGCAATGACTTTACACATAATTAATTTCAGCAGCATGCCTGCCTGCCAATCAGCTCCACTGTTTACATTAATGACAGCAAAGTCACAGTTTCAAGGGGAAATTGGTGACCGCTGACACAGCCACACGTACCCAGAGCACCTCCTTTCTCTCACCGCGGCGGTGCCACGCAATGCCTCGCCTGCAGGGGAAGCAGCCGAGGGGCCGGGGGCAGCCGGTGGCACCAGGTGGCAGCAGCACGCCGGGGATGCTCCCCTGCCAGGGCTGCCTCTGCCACCTCCTTCATCTTCCTGAGGAACTGGCAGAGAACAGGGACTGGCACCGGCCCCGCGCACTGCTATCGCTGCAGCGATCCATCTCCGGTGACAGCCGCGGAAGAGCTGAGAGCAGCAGAGGGCGAAGCAGGCCGCTCATTCACTTCAGTGGCCTTCAGAGAAACCCCAAACCATGGCCCTAAAGGGCCCCCACCCCACCTGACCCTCCTGACCTTTTCTGGACCCTCCTGACCAGGCACAGAAAGGGCTTGAGACTGACGCTCTGTGCTGGACTTCACAGCCCCGGAGTGAAGGGAGATGGGAAGTGCAGAGGGACTTTGGTGAGCATTTCCAACGCCCCCTCTAACTCCAGCCCATTCTCCGGTTCTGTTTGCTTTTCTTTAAAAAAGCAGTTGGGACATTTCAAGTCACAATCAGGCCTTTATTCAAGTACAATTGCCTGGTCCCTACCCAAAGCAGTGCAGATGGACTGGGCCCAGCTGCACTCTAGGCGCCTGCTTCTCCCCATCCTCTGCCTGCAGCTCCAGAGCCAGGCCTGAGCCAGGGAGGAACGCAGAGCCCCTGCCACCCACCAGAGCATGGGTGCTGCTTGGGGCTGCAGAGGACCCCAGGAGGGTTTCTCAGGGGCCGGGCTGCCCTGGGGAACACATGCTGCTCCCTAAGTGCCTCAGGGAGTGGAGGAGGCGGCTGAGCTCCCAGTCACTCAGACTCTGGCAGCCCTGTTACCTCTCCGTGCTGCTCCGCTCTCAGATTTAACTCAATCTCAGGAAGGAAGCAGCAACAACTTCAAGGAAATGGTGACTGTGCTACTGAGGTCACATCCCAAGTCTCCAGGCTGCAGAAGCACTGTTCAACCTGGTTTCCCTGCAAACATTCATTTTTCTTACTCATCGGAAGTCTATGCATTTTAATTCCCATCAACTTGTAATGTCCTTGACAGCTGGTGTTTTCTTTGAAAGACAGTCTTTGTGAGTACAAGAAAAAAAAAAAAAAAAAAAAAAAAGCCTGAAATATGTGACCCAAATGCACCAGAAGGCTCAGAAATCAAAAGAGAAGTCCTGAAATGTGCCAATCCCATCTCTCCCTGCTCCCCAGCTTCCTTGAGCTCACAGCTCTCTGGGGCACCTGGGCTGCAATGAGCTCCTACCAATAACCTGGGTATTTTAAAATAATGTCAACTAAACAGCAGCAGCACAAACTCAGCCCAGATTCTGCTGGTGTTAGGGATACAACTACTATTACTTTCACACAGGTACATAAACATCCCCAACAGGTGCTAATTTGCAAGTCTTAGGGTGTCAAAGGCATCTGCCTGCCACGAGCAGGAGGAGGGCAGGACGGATGGGAGAACCATACCCCTCGGTAAGAGCCAGAGGCCAGGCAGGGTGCCTTTGACATCTAAACTGGCACCCGCCTGCAAGCACCCAAAGCCCAGCTGTGACAGTCAGTGGAAAGTGTCTAAAAGAAAGCCAGTACTGCTGTTTGTCCGGGTGACTGGATGCCCTGTAACATCACCTGTCCTGAGACACCGTGGGGTTTGGTGGCTCAGCTGCCTACGGGCACTTGGTTAAGCTACAGCAGCCTCCACCTCCCCTTGCCCTGTCCCCGGCCAGGTGCATGCAGCAGGGGACTCTGCAACCTGCTTAAGAGGCTCGCGCCAGGCTGGGTCTCTCATTGTACCCTCCCAATCCCAAGCAACACCTACATCGGCCTTTAAGGATTCCCCCTTTCCACCCCCAGTCCTGTGAAGTCTCTGGTTTAAGAAGATTAGCCTGGAGTCCCTGGTCTTTCATTTCCAGGTGTCTGGAGCCTTCAGAACAGCTCTGTGCTTTAGCAGTGAAAATCACGTCAAAGGATTGTGCTGCACGCTAACCTGCTTTTGTGAACCAACTCACCTCGAACCATGGGGCAGGACAGCAAATTCAGGTGAACTTAATTGCTATGGCCCCTGCCCTCTACCATGAGCTTAACCACTTCTAAAAACAGTACTGCCCATGACGTCCTCTCAACAGACATGCTTAGAAAGGGAAATCCCTAGCCAATCAATAAAAGGAAAGAGAAGACAATTCGATATATATAGCAAGTCCCCTGCTTATCTGACAGTATGAGCTGCACAAATTCACACCCAGAGAACCTTCCCCGCTGCCTAGGACAGGGCATGGGGACAGTCACATGACAAGCTCAATGCTAAAAGGAGCCAAAGGATTTACACTCATCTGCTGCAATTAACACAAACCTCTTTTTACGCTAGGAGCAGTGACTACGATCACTTACCTTAAGTAACTGACTGCACTAAAACTCATCAGCATTGAATTCCTGCCTCGAAGAGATTTAGGCCAAAAATGAAATACATCAGACTTGCTATATCTGAATACAAAAGCACACAAACAAACAAACAAAAAACTCAGAAGGCAATGGGATTTTTTTCTTTTTTCCTTAAATCCGAGACAGCCACCTTTTGCACGCCAGCGCCTCACTGACACGAACAGTTGATATCCCAGGCCTGCTGAAATCAGTGGCAGACCCAGCAGCAGTTTCAGCTGAAGCCAGATTTTCCCCAGCACCACTTACTCATTTCAACACGCGCACTGCAACACAAGCTAGCACCCAGGGCTGCAACACAATAGCTCTGGATACCAGCAGTAATGAAAACCAGGCAGAGCGGAAAGCTGTGTCTTTGAGAGAAGTCAGAGGCACGGTGCTGGAAAAGGCATCCTGCTTCCCAATCGCTGCTCCAGTAACTCTGGAGCTCCGTGACTTTTCGGGGCACTGAGGGGAAGCCGGAGCAGCAGCACAGCCACCTGCAGCATGAGCACATCAGGATCCTGCCTCTGGGTGCCCTGTGCTCCAGGGAACTCTGCTGTGTGTATTGGGTGTTCGTTCAGGCTTTGATTTTGGCTGCTTTGTCATTAGTAAAATATGCTGAAAATGTGACTTCCTCCTACTAGAGGAGCAGACCTATTGAACCTTTCCTGAGAAGTCCAAGTAACTTCCTCTTGTATTGCAAAAAAAGAGAAGACAAGCCCACAGGTTGTATCGTTTGTCACACTGCTGGAAATTCCTCTAGCAGGAAGAGCTATTGATGCAGCAGAGAGAGAGGGAAAGAGAAGGGGAGAGGGAGGGAGGGGAGGGTTACTTTTCATGATGTGTGCGCTTTATCAAACAAAACTGTTAGTTTGCTTTAGAGTACTGAAACACTTTCACTTCCTCTTTCGTCTCATTTAGCAACTGCAGAGAAAGCACCCTGCTTTCTAGTGAGGCAGCTGGATTATCTGCACAGAACCTCTGCATTGAACGGCTTTATCACATGAAAACAATCTCCATCTACTCTCCTTGCTGAGCAAAGCCAGCTCTGTCTAGGATTCTCTTACCCAGCATCCGGGGGCACCTGGCCACCCCCTTTCGATGGCAACAGGAGGCAGAGGCAGCAGGGGAATCAGTCTGCCTGCTGGCGTGCCAGGGGCGACACTCCTGGGAGAGGAAGGGCAGGGAGCATAGCCAGTAGGCAGCAGACATTAGCTTTTAAAATAGGAGAGGGGAAAGAGCAAAGAACAGAGCAGGTAAGAAATTATCTCGTGTCAGTCCAAGAAGGTGCAAAGGACGGGAGGGAGCGGTGCGAGTCACCTGCCCACTGGCACAACCAGCCCTGCACCCACTGCCCAGGTCCCTGCAGCATGCCTCTGAGCCACCCCAATCCGAGCACGGCACCACGGCACCTTGCATGCTGGCTTAAGTCAGCTGCAAGCACGCTAAAGGGCACGGCTGATCCTTCATAAAGAAGCGCTGCCCGTTCAGCTCCTCCTCTGATTGTGTACTCGTCTCTGAGCACTGCAGGGGCTTCACTGCGGGCTGGCAGCCCGATGCTCACAGTGCCACCACATTATGCAGCCACTCAGAGATGAGAAAAGGAACAATTTATCCTGGGACAAGTATCTAAAAGATGCTGCCTCCCCCAGACCCCCGCACCATGGCTGGCACTGCAGACGCCCACCTGAAGGACCAAGGTGGTCACACCAGTAGAAGGATCGGAGAAAAGCAGCCACAGCAACGCCTTTCTTCAAGGCACCACTGCCGAGGATAGTGCCTGTAAGGCTTCCTGAACCGAGGAGCGTTTGACATCACCCTGAGCCGTGGTGCGATCTGAAAAAGCTAGAGGGAAAGGCTGGGACTTGCCCCAGGGCCCCTCAGGGATTTTTGGACGTACCCGCAGCCCCTGGAGTGTCCCACCATGGCCCTTCCCTTACCTCGGGCCCTCCTGCCAGGGCGCGTGTTCCTGCTCAACACCCCGCGTGTGCCTTTGGTGACAGCAGCCAGTGCAGTGACGTCTTACAGGTTCAAAACCCCCCAGAAAATAGGGACTTTACAGCTTAGATGAGCACTTCTCCTTTGAAATTAAGGGACTTCCTCTTCCCATAGGCAGCTGGTTGTGGACATCAAAGCCCAGCACACATCAGTAACGCATTCAGAGCCCGAGACACCTTCTGTGTTAGAGGCAACAAGGCCCTTATAAAGGGCAGCGGTCAGGAGCTGGGAGAGGGAAGGATACACAGGCCCTCAGCATTGGGCTGTCCTGGGGATGATAAAACTCCCCGAGATCTGGTAATAAGTCATTGTACGGGGGCACCGCACCGCGTAGTTCCAGCACCCACCCGAGCCCAGCAGTGCTGAGGTGTCTCCTGGCCCCGAGGTGTCTCCTGGCCCTGAGTACCCTTGCTGGGCTCACACACATCCATGGGGGAACTCCCGGCCCTCAAAGAAGGCACGCAGGGCATGGGGAGCTCCCCTTTCCCAGGGTGGTTGCCTCTGTCAGCCACTTGTGAAGGGTGTGGAAATGAAAAATGCAGGCTAGTAGCTCCCCTGACAAAGAAACATGAGGTGCTGGCACCTTCCAGAAGCAGGAGCTCTCCCCTGCATACCAGGCAGGTGATGAACAGCCTCGCACAGGTGAGAGAGATGTTTGCAGAGGAGAATGAGGCATGCTGTCTGCAAGCACAAAAGATTCAAGTCCTCAGAAAGCAAAGCTGATACCCCTGAAACAGGAGAGTTAATCCCTCTGCAGGGTCCCAACCCAGTGGGACAGCAGGGGAAGGGCTGCCCAGGAGCTGACACAGATCACACCTTGGTGGTTCCCCGCATCCCCAGGACCTCAGCTTTAAGTAAACGTGAGCTGTAACATCAGAGGGAGCAATTCCCACAGACAGAGCTATCAGGCTCTGACAAACCCTGAAGTCCATCACTGCGCATGGAAGGAGCGCTGCAGAAGGACCAGGGGCTGCCAAGGCCCCAGACCTACCTGAAGGTACAGAAAGGTTGACAACAGCGCTCCAAAAGCTTCAACAACTGCACTTAAGTGTAGGCTGCTGGTAAGGTAAAGCTGGCACAGCCTCAGCAGATAGCTTCTTAAGAAATCTCTGATACTTCCAGAGTTGCTCACCAAACGAAGCTCACCAGAAGAACGCTACTGCTATTCTCCCCACATCCAAACACAGCCATCTCACCCTTAACGCTCAGCCTGCTCCATTTAGGGAACAGAAACACGCCCGAGCGCAGCCTCCCTGCCTGAAAAGGCTGATTTCCATCTGCCTAAGTCCGACAGTCAGGGCAGCACAGGCGTCCAGACAGCCTGCACCCAGACACACTGGGCTTGCTCCAAAGTTTTCACTAAGGTTGGAGCGTTTTAGCCTGTGGGAAATCCAGGCTGCCACAACAAGAGATGTGACCAAAGGCACCAGGGCAGCTGCAGCTGGTGGGAGGTAGGAGCGGGGGGCATGCTGTCAGGTCAGAAAGCAGAAGTAAGCACAAGCTGAGACGATGCTGATTGGGGTGAGAAGCAACAACTGCAGGGCTCCAGACATCCACCTGCACCTCCACCCGAGCATCCCGGGCCACACGAGGCCCACTGGGTAACAGTGCTGCCAGGCGAGCTGTGCTGCAGCAGGCGCCTGCCTGTGCCATGGCTGGCTGCGCTCTCACCGAGCACCCTTGGTGAGGTGTCCTCAAACCTGGGCGCAATGCCTCGTAAACGAGACGCTCAGCGAGGCAGCAGCTTCTCTCTTCCACATTACAATAGCCAAACAGACTCCTGCCTGGCTGTATCATGCTGCGCGCACGGTGCTGAGTGCTGAATGCCAGCCATGCACCAGCAATAAAGTGTGCTTCCGCAGATTACTTCGAAAGACTTAAAAAAAATAATAAGTAAATAATAATAATAATAATAATGGGAAGGCAGGCAGTGCAGTTGAAATAACAGAGGCAACTGAATAGACTGATGCTGGGTTGCCACAAGAAAATCAACCACTAGGAGAAAGCTGGCTACTTTAACGAGTTCCTAGGCTGAAACACAAAAAAGCCTCTGAAGCTTCCAGAAGAAACAATGCAAACTGCACCCTTTGCTCCGAGCAGTTCTCAGTTTCCACAGAGAACATCAGAGAAAGACTGGCAAAGAGCAAGCAATTGAATTGGTTCTGGAGGGTCCTTACCATAAAGCTGTCACTCGCAAGCAGTGCCGTGTCCCCGCACGCTCTGCTGGAGTGAGCAATTCCAAAACCTCATTTTGCAACGAAGAACTGGCCGGGCTGGAAAAGGAACAAGTCCGCTCCCTAGTCAGCGCTGCTCGAGCTACGGAATGGAAGAAAGCTCTAGAGGATATACTACCATGAATGTGGGCTTAAGTTCAGATACAAGACTTTGCCCCCAAGCAGGTAAGCTGCGAGCACTTTCCACCCATGTTTCTGCTGCCAGGACGGACTCCTCCAGAGAGGGGTGGAGCCGCCTGCAGTCAGCAGTCGCCTGCCTCAGCAAATGCCACCAGATCTGGCTTCTTGCGAAGCCTCAGGCAGGAGGTGAACAGCACGGGGCCGCACTTTGCTATCGGAACAGCCCCATCCACCTTATTCCTGGCCAGTCCATTTCCGAGGCTGAGCTTGTCAGTCCTTGTCACCAGCCCTCCAGTCCGACCAACTCTGCACCCTTGCAGGAGAGAGCGCCACATTTTCTTCCCCAGGAAAACAAGTGGCGGCAAATGCAAAACTCATTCTGCACGTCCAGCAGAGTTGACCTTCACGGGCTTTCCAGTGCATGAGATCAGCTGTATCAAGCGTGCTGTGGAGCAAGTGCTCCACCTAGAAGATAAGGGATACAATCCACAAGGGAAGGAAGACTGGTATTGCTCTAAACCAAAGGCTAAAAGGAGTAAGGTGCCTGCAAATAGACACAATTGCAAAGGAACCTTCAGAGGCTGGTAACTTAATGTGAGTTGGATCAGAATATACCAATGTGTAACTCTCCTCTCCAGAGATGTGTCATGGGCAGGCTACTCCCTCTTGAAGAAGAAATTTGAGGTAATCTCTCAACCAAGAAAGAGCAACCAAGTCAAAACAAAAAGCAACAACAAGGTCAATGCCACTACAAAGAGCAGGAGCCACCTCCTCAGCTTTGCTTCTGCCACTTCCCGTCGTTGTATCCCCTGTCAAAGCCATGGCACTGCTTTCAAACCTACCCCACACAGATCAATCAGGCCTGCAGAGGGATGCTGCAAAGCCACACAAAGCCATTCCCAGTCCCTAGCACAGCACAGCTCCCCGCAGAAGGGGAAGGAGCTCCCCCAGCTCAGGAGCTAAGCTGGGTACGGCTCCACAACAAAACCTCAACTCAAGGAAGGTTGGGCAGAAGAGGGCTCCCCCACATGAGCAAACACTCTCCTGCACGAAAACAGGCACATATCACATGGGATTCAACCACTAAACGTGTTTCAGTTTCATTTCAACTCGGGCTCCCAGTTAAATGCACCAGCAAGTAACCGGAGACCACCTCAGTGTGTAACAGCGACGCAGGGCATCGCCACGGCCGCAGCCTTTCCAAACAGCTGCAAAGCTCTGGCTGCAGAGCCAAAGTGCCTCGCAGCGGGGCAGCTTCCTTCCTCAAAGGCCGACGCTTGCAGAAGTTCACCACCTCGGACGGAATGTCCCCCTTACTGCTCGGAGGTGGCTCGCACTCCGAGGTGCAGACGAGGCTGCGCTCACTGGGCAGGCAGAGCAGCAGCGCAGGGAGCGAGGCTGCGGCCCAACCACGCCACTCGTAGTCCTGAACAGGCATTTTACTATTTATAAGCTAATCATCTGACCCCTCTGCAGGGAAATCCTATCCTTGGGCCGCGGGGAGAGCGGTCGCCTCCGCAGGACAGCTGGGAGGGGCAGCGGGATGCGGCAGCATCAGAGCAGGGCATGTGGATCACTTCCTCCCAGCTCAGGAGCGGTACAGACATCCTGGGGGGTGAGCCAGGACTGCCAGCAGGAATTAATCTGTTACCCAACTCGCTAGGAGCAAGGTAATTTTTTTAAATTGTCTCTCTCCTCCGTTCACCGCTGTCCAAATTCCCAGACGTTGATGTTTCCCTGCGCACCACGACACACGGCAGTGCCATGGTGAGACCACATCCAAGTCCCGAAGCTCTCCAACAGACGGAGAACCGTGGGTCAATGAAGCTGCACTGGAGGGTGGGCCAGCAAGGACGGAAGAAAAAGGTACAAACTTTTGTTTGTAGTTGTTTGCCAGTTATGAATTCCTCGGGACGCATTCACCCTGGGAGCCTGTGCAGGTACACAGCATGGAGATGTTTTCCCGCTCACCTTCCTCCCGTGTGAAAACACTCCAGGTCAGTTTACGCTGCTGGATTTTCTTGCCAGGCGTCACTCAGTGACTTCCGACACAGCCCCACGCGCTCGTCCCGTTCAACCCCACGCGTGCCCGGGGAACGAGCTCGTTTTACCTCCGGCCCCTTTTCGTTACCGACCGGCCGCTTCCCGAGGCCGCCCCTCCCTCTCAGGACAGGCCGCGGGGGGCGGGGGCAGCTCCGCCTCGCCAACAGCAGCGCCTCGGGGAGGCTGGCGGCAGGAGCCCCCCGGCCACAGGGACGGGCCCGGCCCCGCTCAGGCACCGGGACGGGCACCCTGTGGGCATCGGCCCCGCCGCCGGGACCAGGGCGGCTCTGAGCAGCCCCGGCCGAGCGGAGAACCGCGGGCGAGGCAGGGCCGGCAGGGAACCGGGCAGGGCACGGGCAGGGCACGGAGCCGCCCGGGCACGGGGCGAGATCTGCCGGCGGCCTGCCCCGGGAGGGAGGAGGGAGGGAGGAGGGAGGGAGGAGGCCTGCCCCTGCCCCTGCCCCTGCCCCTGCCCCTGCCCCTGCCCCGGCCCCGGCCCCGGCCCCGGCCCCGGCCCCGGCCCCGGCCCCGGCCCCGGCCCCCGGAGCCCCCCCCCGCCCCCCCCGGGCCCTCACCTGTGTCGGCGCGCGCCGCTCCCGCCCGTGCCGCGTGCAGCTCCCCGCCCTGCCCCCACCGCCCCGCCCGGCGCCGCCAATCAGCGCCCGGCGCCGCCGGCACGGCCGGCCAATGAGCGAGCGGAACGCGTCCCCGCCCAGCGCCGAGCCGGCCGCCGGGCCCCGCCCTTCTGCTCGCCCGCAAGCCTATCCCGTGACGGGGCGCGGCGCGCGGGGAGGGGCGGGGCGCGGCGCGCGGCGCCCAATGAGAAATCACAGCGCGTCCCGCCGCGGCCAATCAGCGCGCGGCCAGGCCTTCACCTCAGGGCGGGCCGCGCTCGGCCCCCGGGGGCTGGGGGTCCCGGTGCTGCGGCCGCCTGTGCCCGGCCCGGGGGCTGCTGCCGGTGGCAGGGCCGCGGGGCCCCCTCCCGAGCCGAGGGGAGGCGTTGGGCTGCGGGCGGCGGGGCCCTGGGGCTGTGCGCGGCGGGGAGCGGCCGGGGCGCTGCTGGGGCGCTGCTGGGGCGCTGCTGGGCGCTGCTGGGCGCTGCTGGGCGCTGCTGGGCGCTGCTGGGCGGCGGGGCTCGGGCGGGCCGCGTCAGGGCTCCAGGCAGGAAGCGGGGCGGGAGCGTTTGGGGCGCGTTTGCTTTCGGTTTCCTCAGCCCGGGCGGCTGCAGGGGGATGGCGGGTGAGTGCGGCCCTGCCGGCCCGCTGGGCCCGGGGCACCGCAGCGCCCGGCAGCGTGCGGGCTGGGGAGCCGGGCGAGGCCCCGTGCCAGGGACGCGTCCCCCCGGGGCGCTTTCCGCGGCTGTGCGGTAGCGGGGAGAGGCGGGGGGCGGCCCGGGAAGCGCCCGGGGCTGGTGGAAAAGCTGTGGGGCGGTGGGGACACCCTCGGGTGCGCTGAGGGAAGAGATGGGAAAGAGGGGACGGCTGGGGAGGGCGGTGGAGCTGTGGCCTGCGGGGGCTCTGGGTGTTGACGTGGCCACCCTGCAGACCAGGAGCTGCTGAGGGTGCGCGCGGACTTCGTGGAGCGTGTGCGGAAGCCGGTGATCTCGAAGCTTCTGGATGACCTCCTGGCCCACAAGGTGCTGAGCCAGGGAGAAGTGGATGAGGTGCAAGAAGGCAATGCAGTGACAGGTGACAAGGCCCGTTGCCTCATTGACGCTGTGCGCCTGAAGGGCTCCAAGGCCAGCCAGATCTTCATCGACAGCCTCAGGAAGCATGATCACACCTTGGTGGAGCAGCTGGGTCTGGCCACTGGCTCGGGTGAGAGACACGGGGCTGTGGCCTGCCCCAGCCATGATGAGGCGCTGGGCGCCTCCTGCAGGGTGCTGGAGGGAGACATGGGAGCAGCTGGGAGTTCCCAGTGTCACTGCGCTGTGGCAGTGGGTCCCCGTTGCCATGCAGCGATGACAAGGCTCTTGGGGGGCTGTCCCCTGTGGGACTGAACAGGGACACCTGTGTGGCAGAGTCTGGTTCTGCTTGCCCACTCATGCCCTGTGACAGCCCCTGCTTGTCCTTCCCCATGTAACCGCGGGAGTTTGTGTTTACAGGGTCCCCTGGTGTGCAGCCCCCCGTTAGCATCCAGGGCCAGCAGTGGATCCGGCAGTGCTCCCTAAGCGAGTACCAGCGCATCCAGGAAGCAGAGGGAAATCAGGTGCTGTGGGTGGAGGAGATGAGAGGAGGGCCGGAGCACAGACCTGCTGCCCACCAGAGTGGGCGAGGGCTAATAAGGGTACTCCCTGGCCCAGGAGCAGGAGCTCTGGGGTGATCTCCCAGAGAAAGGGAGGTGTGGATGCTGTGTCCGTGGGCCTTCTCCGCACTGTTCCCAAGAAAATTCCCCTTCATCCACCCACAGCTGAGCACCACCTCCCTCCCTCCTCACAGATCTATCCCATACTCTTGCCACGGGAGACACGAACCCGTAGGGCTCTGCTCATCTGCAACACAGAGTTTGAGTACCTCAGCCAGCGAGAGGGGGCTGAAGTGGATGTGAAGGAAATGACGAAGCTGCTGGAGGGGCTGGGCTACAGGGTGGACTTCCATGAAAACTTAACTTCCCAGGTAAAGGACTGTACAAAGCAGCTGGCACTGGCCCCACAAATGGTGTGGAGACCCTTGTGTGCAATGGTCATGGGGGGCTCAGAGTAGACATGGCTTTGGGGGATCTCAGGCACCATGGGAACAATTCTGTCCCTGGCTCCTGTTGACAGCTGGTGGCTGGATCTCCACACAGCTGATTACAGGAGTGTGATGCTCCTTCTGCCTTGTGGCTTGCAGGAGATGGACGTGGTCATGAAGGATTTTGCAGGTCACAAAGATCATTTGACCTCTGACAGCACCTTCCTGGTGTTCATGTCCCACGGACGTAGGACTGGGCTCTGCGGAACCAAGAGCAGAGATGAGACCACAGACATCCTTTCCCTTGACACCATATATGAGAACTTCAACAACAAGCACTGCAAGGCACTGATTGGCAAACCCAAGGTGGTTATTATCCAGTCCTGCCGTGGAGGTGAGTTCCCACTGTGGGGTGCCTGTCAGGTGAGCAAGCCAGACAGGCTCTCCCAGGGCAAGTCTGCCCCAAGCACGGGGTGAGGTTGGGGCACCCCACTACTGATGGCTGGCCCTATCTTCCTAGACAACAGTGGGGCGGTGCTGGTGTCTGACTCGGCCATCTCCAAGATGCCTGCTCTCAGCTCAGACAGCACGAACACTGTAAAACAGCAATGTAGAAAACTCAGATTAATTCACCTGGAGAGTGATTTTGCCACTTTATATTCCTCCACACCTGGTAAGCAATTCCTGGGAGATAGTTCTCCTGTCTGAGGGGAGGTGAGGGGGACAGGGTTGCCATTCCCCGTGCCATGGGTCTATTCCACACCACCTCCTTGGGGTAGGTTGCCTGGGGGTCCTCTCCATCGGGTGTTCTGGCACGCACTGCCCTGGGGTTGGAGCAGCCTCTGGAGAGGGCAATGTGCCCTGATGCCAGGGTACATGGCTGTGCCAGGCCCTGAGCCCTGTCTGGGTGAGCGGCACCAGGGCTGGAGCTTTGTGCCCTCCTGGCACACTCTGAGCTGGGGCTGCTCTCACCCATGCACTAGGCACCCTGGTGCTGCAATGCTCCCCAGAAGGGAAGCCTGCCTGGCTGCCTGCCCTCACCCCAGCCTCCTCACCAGCTCTGCCCGCACACCTTCCCCAGCCCATTTATCTCACCACAGCGACTGGCTGGGGACAGCTGTCTCCTGCAGGGAGTCTGGCTCGGTCAGATGGCTCCAGGCCATGCCAGCTGGCACACATCAGGAGTGTGGCTGGCAGCAGGGTGGACAGAGAGGCTTGAGGAGGATATATCACAGCCAGCCTCCCTGGAATGCTCTGTCCTTTTCCCATTCTTTATCCTGCAGGTCAGATAGGCCAAATACAAATATCCCAGAGAAGGTGACCCTGTTTCCTGCTGTAGCACCCAGTGTTAATCACTGTGGCAGTGGAGAACACCAGGGAAATGACACTTGGCATTTCTTGTCTCCCCAGATACCATCTCCTGGAGAAGCCCAGTAACAGGCTCCATTTTTATCCAGAGACTGGTAGAGCAGTTTCGAAGCCATGCCTTTAACAGTGACTTGCAGGAGTTGTTCCGAAAGGTGAGGCTCTGCAGTCAAACGCAGATGCAGCTACGCAGTGGTTAGAGATACTGCTCTGGGAGCAGGGCCCAGCTCCAAGCAGAGCTCTGGCCAGGGCAGGCTGTTCCTCTGCAGGCCTCAGGAGCAAACTCCTGAGGAAAGGGGCCCAGGTGCTCTGGTTTGGCCTGGAAAATCAGCTGGATCTCCAGGGGTATCAGCATCATGCTGTGTGGTGGGTGTGTGAGAACCTGGAGTGTTGGTGCAGCCCATGGCACCCCTTGTGCCACCAGACACCTTCCTGGGAATGCCTCCTGATTCCCTACGGTGTTCCCATGCTGGGAAGGGAGTGTCCTCATTTCTCCCCATTCTCTCACCCCAGGTCCAACGTTCCTTTGAAGACTTCCCTAAGCAGTTGCCAACACAAGAAAGGACTACAATGCTCAGAAAGTTCTATCTCTTCCCAGGCCACTGATCTGCCTGCCGTGAGTATCTTCACCTCACACCTCTACAGCAGCTTTTTCTCTGTGGCCCAAACCTGGTAATCTTGTCAGAGGGCAGGAGCAGGGATAAATTCCCCATCTCTCCTGGCTTCAGACCACACAGCTTAGGCTGTATGTCCAAAGGACATGAGTACTGGTAGTAGGTGCCAGGCACTGGCCTGACTTGCTCCCCATCTCCCAGCTGGCTACAGGAGATACAGGCTACCAAAACAACTTCCTTGGGCACCTGTTTCAGGGGGGCGTCTTGGTCTAATGTTCTCCGATGAGTTTTAAAAAAAAAAAAAAAAGCCATGGACAGAGAAAGTGTTTGAATTTGGGAGTGATACAGTAGAAGACTCAAACTCAAGGGGAACTCAGCTCCGCTTCAGAGCAATGCACTTAAGGAAAATTTCCTTTTCTGTCCTTGGAGTAAAGGCCAAGAACTGTGTGTTTCTACAGAGAAAAATCTCTGAACCAGTTCTTTTTGCCCTTTCCTCTAGGCAACCTCAGACTGGAATAAAATAGTCCATGGTCTCCTCTCCTTTCCTTTTGTGGCCTGCAACCTCTGAGCAAAGTCTTGCCAGGGAGCAGCGGATGCCTGTCAGTAGAGCACTGAATGCAAACATGGCAACGGTGAAGAGATGTTAGTCAAGCAGAGCCTGTGAAGCATCTCCCCAGCAGTGACAGATCTCCGACAGCCACTTCCACCCTGTCTGTGACTCTACCTGTCATCTAATAAAGGGTTTTTAACATCAGACAGCACCTCTTCTTTGCCTCTAGCCTGTGGTGGGTGGATGGTCACTATGGCCAGCAGTAGCTGCTGTTGTGTTGCGTTCCTGCGGCCACTCTGAGCAAGGTGGGAGGGCGGAAATCAGAGGGGGTGCCCACCCTGGGGGTGGCTGGGCACATGTTGCCTGGGGCTGCCCTCCTGGAGGCCCCCGACTGCTCAGTGTGTATCTGCTCTCTGCACCACTGGGACACCAGGACCCAGGAGCTGGACTTGATGATCCTTGCGGGTCCCTTCCAATTTGGATATTTTAGGTTAGATGTTAGGAAGAACTTCTTCACTGAAAGGGTTGTGAGGCATTGGAACAGGCTGCCCAGGGAAGTGGTGGAGTCACCATCCCTGGAAGTCTTCAAAAGATGTTTAGATGTAGAGCTTAGGGATATGGTTTAGTGGGGACTGCTAGTGTTAGGTCAGAGGTTGGACTAGGTGATCTTGAGGTCTCTTCCAACCTAGAAATTCTGTGATTCTGTGAAATTCTGTGATTCTATGACAGCGTCTCCTCTAGTCCTTACCCGAGTTGTGCAAGAGCTATGGTTTGTCTTTTCTGGCACGAGGGGGATGCAACAACAGAGCTGCCTCATGCCCTGCTGTCCCTCGGCATCTCGAGTTTCTGCCCAGAGTCTGCATGCTCTCCAGGTTTCCGTCTCCTTTGGCTGAGTCCCTCAGGAAAGAAAGTGAATGCAAAGCCTTCCCTTACCCAGGCCATCAAGCCCAAAGCAGGGTGGGTGTCCGTATTCCCACTGGTCCTTCCTTGCAGGCCCACAGCGTTGCCTTTCTCAGGAGGCAGCTCCCTCCATGTCCTCACACTGCCTGGAGGTGGAGGAAGGATGTGATTCCCTCTGGGAGCCATGAGGGTTCCTTAAACCCATGTCTAATGCCCCAGTCCCACCAGCGTCCCCTCAGGCGAGCCAGAGCCCATTCCTGTGCCCACCACTGCTCCCGTTCTCCTCCATAGCCACATCCAAACCGTTCTCTACCTTGGCATGGAGTCAGGTTTATTGCAAGTTCTGCAGCTCCGCTACCAGGTGGTCTGGCAGTAAGGAAGGAGAAGACCCTCCTGCCTCCTCCTAGTGTCTGAAACACCGCAGTGCAGGCAGGCTGCGGCCTGGGCCAGTGCCACCAGTGTCCCAGAGAGCTTGCAGGAGAACTCAGAGGGATGGGCATGGAAATGTGTCTCAGCTCCGGCTCCATGTGTGCGGGGATGGCAGAAGTCCTAGGACTGCGAAGGGGGCAGCTGGTCCAGGATGAGCCCCTCTGCCCAGAGCCCAGGAGCCCTGCACTACTGCCCAGGGCTCCTCAGGTCTCACACAATGTTTGCAGAAACCCTGGTCCCCAGTGCTACGGTGGTGGCAGGAAATTGAGGACAGCGGTGATGAAGTCTTCAAATTTATCTTGATGGACTATGTGACCTGCACCTTCGATGAACTGGATATCTGCCTTGGGAAAGAGGCGCTGGATCTCTGGGTAGTCTTTGGAACTGCAGGACGAGTGAACACAAGGTGGGAGGTGTGGTCAGAGGCCTGTCCAGATGTCTGCCCTCACACTCCCCAAGCAGAGGGCTAGCCCAGCTCTGACCACATCTCCCTTCACTGCTAGGAAGGCCTGGGGCTGCCCCCAGGTTCCTCCTCACTCTCCAGCATGCTGGTGTCACCGGCTGCTGGAGGCACAGGGCTCACTCCAGGACCTCCCCCCTCCTGGGACTTCCTCGCACCCTCAGCAGCTGCAGAGGATCACGAGGGGTCAAGCCACAGACTTCTTTCCAGTCCCACCTGATATAGGGTGAGTTGGATCCTCCCAAAAAGAGTGTAGGGCCAGGGTACGGCTTGTGGAATACAGGAAAGCTCATGATATCTTCCAAGTGGTGGGAGATAGCCTCCAGGTTCACACGCCAGACATAGTGGCCCTCCACCTCCACCAGGTTGGTGAGAAGGAACTGCCTCAGCTGCGGGTGCTGCCACAAAAGGGGAACGTGCTGGTGGGTAACACGCTCATCAGTGAGAGCAACGCGCCCTCAGGATGTGCTGGCACCTTGCGTTGTCCCCTCCAGCCCACCCCGCATGCCTCACAGGCTCTGTGTGCCAAGTCCCCCACTGCCCTGGCGGCCCAGCTGCACAGGCCAGCACCGAGCTAGCAGGAGAGGGAAGAGCCCAGCAGCGACTGTGGTCCTAAAGCCCAGTGTCCCAGGGACAGGCCAGGAGCAGAAGCCCCATTCCAGCAGAAGGACTTCCCACCTGGACCACTGGACTCAGCTGACTGTCAGCCAGCTGGCGGGCTGCAGAGCGGGACAGACCAGCCGGGATGTTCACTGACTTCATGGCGGAGACGTAGGCAGAGAACTCGGAGACGAGCGTGGTTGAGACAGGGCTGATGTCTACGGAGATAAGGCGCTCCACCAGGTCTGGCTGGGGACACAAGCGGGGCACATTGGTCGCGAGCCGAGACCTCCCAGCCCTGCTCTGCATGGCGGGGCCAGGCGCAGGGCTCCCGGCAAGGCTCCTCGAAGGCTTCCAGCCTCCTCCTGCCCCAGCGCAAAGCTCCGCGTGCCCGTCCCCGAGCTCCCTCGGGTGTCACCCGCCACCTCACGGTCGCCACCCCCTTCCCACAGCGTCCCGCCACCCGGCCCGCTCCCGCCACCGGCCTCAGGCGCCCGCCAACCCGCTGCAAGGCCAGCGCCATGGCCGTCTTGCCGCCCATGCTGTGTCCCAGCAGGATGCACTTGGGGACGCCCAGGCGGGCCAGGAGCTGCTGCACGTCCAGGCTCATGGCTTCGTAGGTCATCACCGGGCTGTGGGGGCTGCCGCCGTGGTTGCGGGCGTCCAGCGTCAGCACCTGCCGGGCAGCGCCCCGTCACCCCCGGCACCGGCACCGCAGGCGGCCGCGGCCCCGAGCCCCGGGGCATCGCCCGGCACCGCCGCGGCCTCCCCGTCCCCCCCTTCCCGGGTCCCGGCCTCACCTGGCTGCCGCTGCGTCGTGCCAGCGCGTTGGCCACCGTCTGCAGGCTGCCGCGGCTGCCGAACAGCCCGTGCAGCAGCACCAGGGGCGGCCGCGGCCCCGCGGGACCCAGCGCCGCGTGGGACAGGGGCACGGCCCTGCGGGGGGGGGCGGTCAGGGCGGGGCGAAGGGGGCGGGGCAAAGAGGGGTGGGGCCGCGAAGGGGCGGGGCCTAGAGGGGCGGGAAGGGGGCGGGGGCCGGGGTGCCCCTCCCGCGGGCAGTGCTGGCACGCGGCCAGGGGGCGGGGCCACGCGCGACCCCAGGCCCTGAGAGGCGCGCACCGTGGGCAGGGGGCGGGGTCATACGGCGAGGGGGCGGGGACAAGCGATGGCCGAAGCCCCGCCCCTCCTGGCGGGGCCCCGCCCTCCCTCCCTCCCTCCTTCCCTCGCCCCGCGCGCGGGCGGGCCCTTACGTCACGGCGGAGCGGGCGGCGGGCGGCGGCGGGAGGGGGCGGCGGGGCAGGCGGCGGAGCATGGCGGCGGCGGCGGCGGGCGGCGCGCGGGACGTGACGCACAAGCGGCGGCCCCGCCCCCGCCGCTGCCTGCGCGCGCCCCCTGGCGGCAGGAGGGGGCGGCGGCGCCGTGACTCAGCGCCGGGAGCGGGCCTCGGAGAACGGGGCCTCGTCACCGTGTGTGTGACCGTGTGTGTGTCACCGTGTGTGTGTCACCGTGCACCATGGTGTGTCACCGTGTCCCCCCGTTGTCCCCACATCACACCACGTGTCCCCGCACACTGCCCGTCCGACTCCCGGCCCCATGCAGGCAGCTGTCCCCGTCCCTGTCCCCGTCCCTGTCCCTGTCCCCGTGGGGCTCCAACCCCGTCTGGGACCTGGGACCGAGGATGTGCGGTGCTGCCCCCAGACCT
Source organism: Aythya ferina (assembly GCF_964211825.1). NCBI lineage: Eukaryota > Metazoa > Chordata > Aves > Anseriformes > Anatidae > Aythya > Aythya ferina. The sequence goes on from NC_140309.1 coordinate 2,172,622, forward strand.
CTGCCAGCCCAGGGACTCCCCCAGGCCTGCGTGGTGCTGCCCGCACCCTGCTCCCCATGGCGCCCCGAGGGGACGCGTGCTGTGCTGTGCAGGACGCAGCCGCCGCAGCAGGCAGCACGTGGGTGCACGTCGGTGCCCCGCAGCCACGCTCGGGTGAACGGAGGCAGCGCCTCGCCGCACCGGGCATCCCGGCCCTGCAGCGCAGCCTTTGTCGCAGAGCCAGCGAGGGCAGAGCTGACACCGGGGGTGGAACCGGGGGGGGCCGCGTCCCTCAAAGGCCTCCTTGTGCTCGCTGCCGGCCTCCGCCTGCAGGCAGCAAGGTCACCGCCTGCCCGCAGGCCCCGCGTGCCAGCGCCCCGCTGTCCCCGGGAGCCCCGGGCCGGCCCCAGCCGGGCTGCTCCGCTCCGCAGCGCGGCCGATCCTTATCGGGGGCCAGGTGGGGCCGGGGAACCGGAGCCTTGCAGATCGCCGCGGGCTCGGCCTGCCCACGGGGGTGTCGGACCGGGAGTGGCGAAACCGCCTGCTCTGCCCTGCCTCTGGGCAGCGCTTTTCCAAGCGGTGGCTGCAGGACGTCCCCGGTGGGCTGGGGAAGGGGCGAGAGGAGGCGGCAGCCGGCGGCCCCGCGCGGGACGGGGCGATGCACCTGCGGCTTTGTCCCTGCTCGCTGGAGCGTGGTGGGAAGGCGGGGGCTCTGTGGGGCCGAGCCGAGCCAAGCCATGCCGCCGGCTGGGAACAGGCGGTACGGGCGGTTGTGCAATGTGGCCTCACCCCAGCCTTTGCTGGGGGGGAAAGAGCCCGTCTTCCCCTCCGGAGAGCCAGACTTTGTACTGAGCGGGCAGGGAGTGTCAGCAGCAGGATGTGAACGGCTGCTTGGGTGTCTGCAGACCCACCCGCTGCCAGCAGTACCCTCAAAAGTGTGTGTGGGGGGGAGAGCAGCCCTCCCCGGGACCACCAGACCCCAGAAGGGCAGTCCCATGGGTTGGGAGGGAGCCAGAGGGGGAAAGAAAGCAAGGAGGGGCTGGGGCACAGGATGGGACTTGGGAGTTGCATGTCCCCAGATCTGGTGCTGTGTGGACGCTGCTGCTCCTGCGGGGTCGGGGGGGCATCCCCGGTGCCCCTGGTGGGCTCCATTCCCAGTGGGGTGGCTCCTGGCATGGGGACAGCTCTGTGCTCACGCCCCTGTCTGAGAGGACAAAGAGATGGTCCTGGCTGCGGTGGGTTCCTATCCATCCTGGCTCCGGGGCTGGCATTTTCTTCCTTAATTGTGCTAATTAGCTCCACACTTTCAGCCCGTGGGGCTGAAGCTGTTGTCCCGCAGATGGCTCCCACCCCACATGTCCCCCCCTACATCCAGCTGAGGAGAGCTGCCCCAAGGACACGCAGCTACCAAAACAGGACACGTTTATTGACAAATGTAACTCGTACAGACCACGCGTAACAGGGAGAGAAAGCGCCTGGCCGGCGGGGGGGCCGGGGGGCCGGGGGCTGGCGGGGCAGGGCACGGGGGCACCGCCGCTTCCTCCTGGCGCTCATGCGAAGAGCTCTCCTGGCAACCCGAAACTGGCTCTGTTTACACGAAACCGTCTGTATTTACACAGCCGCCCGCCCGGCTCCCGCTCCCGCGGCCCAGCCCTGACCCCTGGACCTCTCCCGTTGCCCCCCCCCCATCGCCCCCCACCTCTGCCCGCTCTCGCCGGGGTCGGGGTGCCCTCGGGGACGGGGTCTCTCCCCGGCCCGCGGGGCAGAGGGTCCCTGGCGGCGCCGATCCCGCCGGACGGGGCTGGAGGTGGGGGTGCAGGTGGCCGAGCCCCTCGGGGGGCCGGGGCGGGGGAACGGGGGCTCACACATAGTTCCTCTTGTCGTAGCTGGTGACGGCGGAGCGTGGGGCGGAGTAGGCCACCTTGCTGGGCGCGTACCTCTCATCTTTGGGGGGGCAGGAGCAGCAGAGCAGGGACCCCCCGAAGAGCAGAAGCGCGGCGGCCGCCCAGCCCACGTAGAGGGACGTGCCCAGCTCCCTCTTCTGCGATTCAAGCACCAGCGGGTTGTAGAAATCCCGGATGATGGTGTTGGCCGACCAGGAGACGGGGATGAGGGTCATGATGCCGGAGAGCAGGAAGATGACGCCGGAGACGATGGTGATCTTGGCCTTGGTGGTCTCGTCCTCCACGCAGCGGGTGCACTGGGCGCCCACGATGGCCACCATCAGGCCCAGCACGGCCAGCACAATGGCCACCACCAGGAGGGCACGGGCGGCCTGCAGGTCCTGCGGCAGCGCCAACATGGAGTCGTACACCTTGCACTGCATCTGCCCCGTGCTCTGCACCACGCAGTTCATCCACAGCCCTTCCCAGATGATCTGCGCCGTCACGATGTTGTTGCCGATGAAGGCCGACACCCGCCACATGGGCAGCGCGCAGCAGATGATGCTGCACAGCCAGCCCAGCACCGACAGGGCCACCCCACCGATCTCCAGCCCCATAGACATGGTGTCCGGCTCAGCGCGCCCCAGGCGATGGCAGAAAGGAACCCACTGACCGAAACCACCCCGGGCTCTGCTCGCCGCTGCAGCCTTGGGGATCGGCTTACACCTGGGTGCACCTGCGCTTATAAGGGCTGGCGGGGCTGGGGCCGGGCTGTGCTCGCTCAGCGCCCGCCCGGGGTGGGGTTTCACCGCCGGACGCTCCTCGCCACTGGCTCGGTCGCAGCGTCCCACACCCTCCCCTTTGTTTGCAGAGATGGCGCTGGCGCAGGGGAGGGAGGGGGAGAAGCCACCTGAGATGGCCACTGCCGGCAGAGGCCTAGTTTCGGGGCGTGGGTCTGGATGGGTGCAATCTGGAGACCACGGCGTGGCACTGGGAAGCCTGGACAAGGAGCTGGATGGGCTGTGGTGTACGTCCATGGGCTCTGAGTGCCAGCCCTGCTGCCCACCCTGCACCTCGGTGCCTTTTGGGGAGCCCACATCCATCACTGCCCCTTCACAACCCTTCCTAAAGGCAGCAGGGCCTGGAAATTCCTGGAAATCCTTCGTCTGTGCTTACATGCTGGACATGGCCATGGCCAGATCCTAGCCCGGGCCCCTATACCAGGCAGCATGACATGATACGGCACGGCACGGCATGGGTGGGAGCCGTCACTCCCGCAGCCCAGCCTCTTCAGCAGGGATGCTGTAGGTCACAGTCTGTTGTATTTCTGGAGCACCTTATCAGATCTCACGTTTAACATAGTGTCCAAAAGGAAGGGAGTTTATTTAAGATTACAGCCTTGTTGGGGTTTTTATCCGCTTGCAGATTGCCTCTTATCTCATTGTGGCTCAGTGAGAGCAGGGTGCACTCAGGCACCTTTGCATCACCGTGCAAAGTGCAGCCCCTTTGCCTCGCCACAACGCACCCCATGTTGGCAGTCCCCACACAGCCCCGACCCCACACAGCCCCCGTCTCCACCCATCCCCCTGTCCTGAGCCCCCAATCCCCCTTGTGTAACGTGGGACGTGCTGGGCTGGGTGTGCCCATTGGGATCCCTGGCCAGGTGATAAACCTCTTTACTCATCCTGCTCAAATGTTTTGTCCTTGAAGGAAGCAGACAGAGCACGTAACACTCTGGCAGCGTCACCCCATCCACCTGGCAGGCCTGGCTGAGTAGCAACCGGCGACAGAAAAACAAGGCAGGCACGGGCCGGCTGCCCAGGCGTGGTCGCCCCATAAGCAGTCACATCCTGGGGCTCACTGTCCCCAAAAAGAGCCACCCCAAGGCAGTGGGGTGCTGCTGTGCAAGCGGCTCCCCCAGCCCTTGCACGGCTGTTTAACCAGAGTGCTGCAGGTATTTCCAGCCCCCCACCCCAGGAATGCGCTTGCCCCCTCCTCTGCAGCCGAGCGAGTGCCCGCGGGCTTGCTCCAGCCTGTTCCTGGCCGCTGCCGAGGGCCCCCCTACAACTCATTAACTACTCAAGAGCGCGGTGCGCAGTGGGTGCTGGCAGCCTGTGCCGCATCACAACCCCTCCTGCTCCAGTAGCCAGGACCCCAAAGGCAGGGGGCCCTGACCCAGCTGTTTCCCGCAGCACCCCGACACCCCCAGTCTGGCTGGGTCAGCTCCTGCCACCCCACGGCACCCCAGTGGCCTGTGCCTGGGTGCCTCTGGCACTGTGCTGTGCCGTGGCACCCTGTGCCTGACCTCCACCACCCTGTGGCACCCTGACACCCCTTATGCAGCAGGGTCAGGCTGCCACCCCACGGCACCCCATGGCACCCCACGGCGTGCTGGTGTTGGTGGCTGGGCCGGGTACCCGGGGTGCTGGGGGGTTCTGTGCAAGCAGCACGCAAAGGGGCTTGCACCTGGTGAGGTGCTGCTGGGGGGGCCCAGCCCTCGGGGTGACGAAGCACAGCACAGACGGGCATGTCCCCGGGCAGGTGGCAGTGGTGACAGGGCTGGGGCACCCCGGGGACACACAGCCAGGTGCTGGCAGTGCAAAGCTCTGCCGGCTGCGGCCCCGGCATGCAGGGGTGCACAGGTGCAGGCTGCGCGGGGGACAATGCACACACACCCAAACACACGCACCCCCTGCTGGCTGGGATGCACAGACACATGGCTGCACAGACAGACGGACACACAGAGGCAGACAGACAGACACGGACAGTCAAAGGCACACAGACACACACACACACACAAAGCCACAGACAGACAGATGGACGCAGAGGTACACAAGCACATGCACAGACAGACACGCACAGGTACACACACACAGACACATACACAGAATCACAAACTCACTGACACTCAGACGTGCACACATGGGTGCTTGCACGCCTGTGCACATGCACAGCTACCTTCACAAGTGCACACACCCACGGGGGAATGTGCCCCGGACGCAGCCCTGGGTGCACGCGCCAGGCAGCGCAGGCACAACGAGGAGCAAAAGTACTCACAGGCAGGTGCACGCGCACACACACACATGCGCATGCCGGCGGTGTGTGCGCAAACAAGCACCCAGCGGTGCACGCACGGCTGCGCAGGTGCAGGGGAAACACCTAGGTCAGGGCCGTGGGGCAGGGGGATACCCCTCGCAGAGCTGTGGGGCTGGGGCCACCGGGTCAGGACCAGGGTGACGGGTCTCCTGGCCCTACAATCAGCCCCCACGCGCCGCGCTGCCTACCCATCTCGTCATCCCAAACTGCCCAAAGTACAGGCTGTGCTCGCGCTGCGCTGCTGGCCTGGGGCAGTGGTGGCTGCCTGACTCACGGCGGAGGAAGGGACAAATCACCGGGGTTTCGGGGTGCTGGCCGCCGCTCACTTTGGGATGCATTCCTGTGGCAAGGAATTGGCTTGCTGGTGTTTACCCAAAACAGCTCAGGGGGCTGGCATCCCTGCGGGGTCCCAGATGTGCCTGAAGCCCCTCTTCTCTCCCCTTGCTGCTGGGAAATGAGGGGGTGCATCACCTGCAGCGGGTCCCTGTGGTGGGAACAAGGGGGGGACGCATGGTGACATGGGGACGGACGTGACCCTGAGTGAAGGCCAGACTGAGGGGTGTGTGAGCATCACTGTGGTGGTGGCCCTTCTCCACAAGCACCTACACTGGCAGGGGGACAGCCACCGCAGGTGGTCCAGGGGACCTGTCCCCATTCCTGTCCCCATGTGTATCTCGCACTGGACAGGAGCTCCAGCTGCCGCAGGGCGGGTGACAGCAGGAGGTGACAGCAGAAACTGCCCCGGGCACTGCGGGGCCGCATCCCGCTCACGTGCGCGGTGTGGCCAGCGCGGGGCTTGGGGTGTTCCCCCTGGTTGTGGTCGCGGCGGGGCCGGCGCCTTCCCCCCTGGGGCAGCGGTGCTGGGGCGGTGAGTGCTGCCTCGCCTGCTTATATTTCAGGCGCGGGGCTGCAGGATCTGCCCCGGCCAGGGCACACAGGCGTCCCATTGTTGAAGCCCCTTCGGCGGCGGCGGGGAGCAGGTAAGGCGGCTCCAGCATCAATGGCAGCTCTGTCTGGCGGCGGGGCGGGGACGGGGCTGCCGGCAGCACGGCACGCAGGGTGCCGGGGCCGCGGGGCACTGGCCGGTGGGGCCTGGCAGGGGGCTGGTGGCACGCCCCAGCCACCCTGAATCTCAGCACACCCGGGACACCCCTACCCCTATGCGCTCTGAGCGGTTCCTTGTCTTGCCCAGGCTTTACTGAGGGCACGACCCCCCCCAAACTTCACCCATGTGCGGACCCCCCCTTACACCTGCCATGCCACATCAGAGGTGTCCCCTTCCCAGCACGTGACCATCAGCTCACACGTCCCTTTGACTCGCCAGTGCTTTTGCCCATTTTTGGCTGCTTTTTTTACTCAGCGAACGCATAGGGATTTTATTTTCTCGGTGACTCGAGACTAAAGGTCCTGTTTCTGGCCGCAGCTCCCTTGCACGGTTCTTTCCATGAGCATCTGGGCTGTGCGAGTTAATAAACCTTTGCTTTCAGGTAGAGGAAAACAACCTTACTGTGCACATTTCAGTCAGTCAGGGAGTTTATGTCAGGCAAGAACTTTTTGGGAACATTGAGTCTCCAATGAGCGTGGCGGCATGTGGGTAACTAATCCCTCACCGCCCCGTGTGCGCACTGGGGAGAGGCTGCTCAGCTCTGCACCAGCTCCGCTGCAGCTCCTGGCCCTGCCCGGCTCCCCTCCGCCTGTCTTTTTGGGACCTCGAGGTATTTGTGGTGCTGGTGCGGCGAGGTCTTGCACTGGGAGTGAATGCGGGGGCAAGGGAGAGGGGGAATTGCTACGCGTGATCCACACAGGGACATCTGCCAGCCCTGTCCCTGCAGGGTGTCCTCTGCCTGGCACAAGGTCAGGGACTGTGCCAGTCCCTCTGTGCCACCAGCGCTGAGCATTGCAGTGACTGCAGGTTTAATGCCTGGTCCCCTGTCCCTGCCCCAAGGTGGCTGCACGGGGATGCAGCACGTCTCTGTCCTGCCGCAGCAAGGGGCATCCATGGGGAGCGTTTTCTAAGCCACCATAGGAGGTGAGCTCTGCCCTCTCCAAGCCCTTTGGGGTGCACTGGAACGAGGACAGCAGCTCAGTCCCCCCTGACCTGTGAATCCCATGGGATTCGGGGCAAGGCAACCACACTCAATTGGTGCCAGGCAAAACCCCAGGATGGACTGAGCACCCCGATTTGGTGTGGAGGAGTTCCCTGAAGCTAGGCTGTGTCCCCAGTCGGGTGGCATCCTCTGGCGCAGTGTGAGGTGGGACACTGCTGCAGGGGTCAGCTTCGCTGCTCCCTGCTGAGCCCTGTGTCCGTGTGTCCTGCTGGCCTCCGTGGCAGTGCTGGGGACACGGGGCTGGCTGTGTTGGCTGGGGGACGTGAGGAAGGGCACGAGGGCTGTTTCTTGGTGACAGACACCATTTTGAGGACATGTCACATTCTGGCTTTAATTACAGTAATCAGCTGTCAAACGGCCACGCTGGCGCCTGCTTTGGCTCCGAGGGTGAGGGCGAGCTGCCCCGTGCCTGTCTCAGTGCAGGTGCTGGATGCGCTGCGCGTGGCAATGTCCCGCTCCCCACCTTGCCATTTGTCCCCAGCCCGGAGGCACCTGTGGGGACACGTCCCACATGGGCCAAGGTTGTGCAATGAGGTGTGCGCACGCATGTGTGCGCGCCTGCCTCCAACCCCAAATGATGGTGTGGTTAGAGCAGCCGGCTGGGCAGCGAAGCCACATCCAGCCTGGGGCAGGATTTGGCCCTGGTGCTGCATCCCTGGAAGGGTGCCCCGGCCGGGGGATGCTCTGGTCCCTGCCGCCGCCCCGCTGATTAAAGGGAGCCCTGACCGTGGCGCTCGGCCCTTTGGCTCGAGGGTGGGTGCTCTGGTATGCCAGCAATGTGGGTGCTCCAGATGGACAGACAGACACGGGAGCACCCTGGCGGAGCCCAGCATCTGAGTGGCTCCCCTGAAACAGCACAGGGATCGGACGAGGGCTCTGCAGCAAGACCCAAGTGTCCCTGAGTGCCTGGGCTCTGCCCTGCCTGCATGGACACCTGTGTCCCCAGCCCCAGTGCTGGTGGCATCCTCGTGGCACCACTCTGCATGGACCACAAGGCTGCTGTCACCTCCTGGCCATGGCCACGGCTCGTCCCATTGTGAATGGGGCTGTGTGTTAGAGCAGGAACCTTGTCCATACAAGTGCCCAGAAATGCCCCAGCATGGTCAGAGGTGGCTCAAGAGCCCATCATGCTGAACAATTAGCACAAGCAATTATATCATATCAGCAAGCCACCATCCCGCTTCTTGGCAGGTTAGAGGATGCAGCACCTGGTGGGGGCTGGCTCTTCCACCCCCAACGCAGCCCCACGGGGCTTTCCTGATACCTTATCCACCCAGTGCTTGTGTGCTTGGAAAAACAAAGATAGTCTCAGGCCGTGTTATCTCTCCCAGAGATTAAGCTGGAGAGGGAACGGTGCACTGCCTGTCTGTCCTTGCGGGCTGTCTGGCTTCAGGCTGTGCCTCTGCACAAGATGGGGGGGACTTTGGAGGGGACAGGCAGGAGATGTGTGCAGGGGCTGGGGATTAAAAGGGGAGAGGTCAGGCAGAGCCCAAAGTATTGGTGTCCACCGGTGGGCACAGCTGGCTGTGCCAAAATGCCCCCAGCACCATGTGGCCTGCTGTGCTCAGCACCCCAGTCCCCACTTGGTGCTGCTGTGGCACCCAGGCACTTTGGGGTGGTTGCAGAAGGATGCTGCCGTCTCAGTACCATGTGCCTGGTCCAGCTAAGCCCAGGCTGGGGCCAGGGGCTGCTATGTGAATGCCGGCTGTGGGACGGTGATCAGGGCTTTGGGGTCTGCCCCTTGCCTCGCCCCAGGCAGCGCCATCTCTGCTCCGCGGCAAGCCAGCAGCAGCTCCGACCGGTTTGTGGGTCTCGGCGGCGGGCGGTGGCACCTCCTGCCTGAGGCCAAATGGAGGGATGGGAAGCGCTCATCAGACGCCAAGGAACAAACAAGAGCCGCTTGTGCCCTGCCCGGCGCGGAGCCCAGCAGCAGGGCTGGCACAGCTGCTGCTCCCTGGCATGGGGCCTATGGCAGACAGGGGCAGGAGCAGCCACTGGGGGGAAACTGGGGCACAGATGCATGGAGGCATCCATCCTGGTCATGTAGAAGAAGGGGCTGGGAGTGACGGCGGAGAAATCCCCATCCCGGATGCTGTCTATTCCCCTACAGCACCCCAGGCTGAGCTGCAGGGCCAGCTCTGGCCCTACCTGGGCATCTCCCCGTCTGCCCACGGGCAGCATGTGGCTGCGATCCTGCACCTGGGTGGCCTCATCCTGGCCACCGTGGGAGCAGCAGGGATATTAGGTGTCATGGCTGTGGGGAGAAATGCGAGAGGAGGAATCCCGGGAAACTGGTTTTACCCCTTCGTCCGGTGCCGGCGGGATGGCTCCTCCCTCGGCGAGGGCATATAACGCCCGCCATGGTCCTGGCGGGCGGCACTGCGCGGCGGCAGCAGGCACGCGCCGGCAAGCGATGGCCTCCATGGGGCTGCAGGTGCTGGGCATCGCTCTCTCTGTCATCGGCTGGCTGGCCTCCATCCTCTGCTGCGCGCTGCCCATGTGGCGGGAGACGGCTTTTGTGGGCAACAACATCGTGGTGGCACAGATCATCTGGGAAGGGCTGTGGATGAACTGCGTGGTGCAGAGCACGGGGCAGATGCAGTGCCGGGTGTACGACTCCCTGCTGGCGCTGCCGCAGGACCTGCAGGCCGCCCGCGCGCTGGTGGTGGTGGCCATCGTGCTGGCCGTGCTGGGCACCCTGCTCGCTGTTGCTGGCGGCAAGTGCACCAACTGCGTGGAGGACGAGACTGCCAAGGCCAAGGTCATGATCCTCTCCGGTGTCACCTTCATCATCGCCGGTGTGCTGATCCTCATCCCCATCTCTTGGTCGGCCAACTCCATCATCCGGGACTTCTACAACCCGCTGGTTGCCGAGTCCCAGAAGCGGGACCTGGGCTCGTCCCTCTACGTGGGCTGGGCGGCCTCCGCGCTACTGCTGCTGGGGGGGGGCATCCTGTGCTGCACCTGCCCGCCGCGGGGCGAGAAGCCCTACTCTGCCAAGTACACGGCGTCCCGCTCGCTGCCGGCCAGCAACTACGTCTAGGAGCCGCTCCCAGCACCCTGCACGCGTCCTGGCACCTCTCCCACCCGGACCCACCACTGCCCTGCTGCGCCCACCCAGCCGCCACGGGTGAATCCTGGGGGGGATGCCCCCAGGGCACCCCACGGCCCCACGGGGGGCTGGGTTGGGGCCGGGTGCCGGGGCGGCGGGGAGGGGCTGGTGTGAGGGAGGGCAGACAGAGCTGCCTTTGTTCGTCTGTGGATTGAAGCTGGTTCTTTAATCCCGTCTGGGACAGGGAACAAAACGCTGCTGTCCTGGCTGCCTGCCCTGATCCCCCCCGCGGCTCGGGGGCACCTGCAACATCTCCTTGGTGAAGGAGCCCTGGCTGCCGGTATCGGGGTGTGCCGCGCCGTGGCACGGCCCTGAACGCTGCAGGGTGCCTGTCCCGCAGGTGACACACGGCTCCGGCTCTGGCCGGGGGACTCACCCAAACGCCACTGCGAAGGCCGGGAAAACCCCAGGACGTGTCCTTAGATCACCACGGGGCAGCGAGGACAGCAAACCCATCCCACATGGTCAGGGGACGTGGTGACTCAGCAAACCCCGGCACGGTCTTGAGGGGTGGCTGGGGTGCTCTGACCCCCTGTGCCTTGTAGTTTTACTTTGACCTACTTTCGGCATTTTTGTGTAGCTCTATGCGCGTGGAATTTCTCTCGGCAGCTCCCCGGGGCGCGGGCATCATTATCCTGGGAGTGGGAAGGCAGCGGCTGGGCTGGGAGAACCGGTCGGGGAGGCGGGAGGGGAGCGGGCGGTGCGCGGGGCTCTGCACCGGGCTTCTCACCCCTGCTGTGGGGCAGGAGCTGGGGTGGCCCGGGGGGGGCTCACGGCGCCCCTGGCTGTGGCAGTGCCTGCTCCCGTGTCGCAGCCATCCCACATTAAACGGCAGCTGCTCGGACCCCGCTGTGCTCCGTTGTCTTTATCGTCTGGCCTCAGTGGCGGGGCAGCCTGTGGGGCCTCCACTGTGGACCCCACATCTGGAGAACACTAGCCTCAAACACCCCAAAATCTGGTCTCTGGAGGGACAGTGCCAGCCTCCCCCGGGCTGGGGCCCGGGGCCAGCCGCTCTCTTTGCCCCTGGTCCAGCCTTGGCCTCCCTGCCATGGCCGTGTTCCCCTCCTGGGCCACCGGGAGACCCCTGGAGGTGACAGCGGGTGTCTTGAAGGTGAGATGCCTTCACGGCGCCAGGCGTGGCAGCGGGGCCGCCCCACGCTATTGCAGGGCCCCAGGCATCGGGACCGGCACCGGGTGCTGCTCCTGTCCGACCGGCCGCGCCGAGCAGGAAGGAGGTGGCGGGCGCCAGCCGGGACGTGGGACGGCGGGAGGGGTGTGCTGGCACGGCCCCGCGCCCCGGGGCCACCCGAGAGCACCTGGGGCAGCGTGGGTGACACCGGGTGTTTTGCCTGTTTGTCTTCCAGCATTGAAACCCTGCCGGTGCTTGGCCAGCCTGTGGCCAGCCCTGGGAACGTTGTGTGTGTGCACCTCGGAGTACATGGGGACGACATGTGGTGCCCACCATGGGGGCTCCTGAGCTGTGGGGCTCTGGGTGCTCCTTGGGTTTGGAGGCTTTGAGAGCTCCTGGTTCGTGCCCATCCTTTACTGAGAGGGGGATGGAAGTGGGGAGCCCAAACACTCCCACAGAGCTGGGAATGGCAGTGGATGGGCAGGAATGGTAGCGCGATGGTCGCTGTGAGTCCCTGGTGCAGACATCCACGGGGATGGTAACACTTGCTGGAGCCACCCCACCAGCCTGGGACCCACTGGCTGCAGAGGTCACCTAGGATGGCTTCCCATCATCCCAATCCCCGGCCTCTTCCATTTTCTGGGAGAAAGGGACTTTATTTTCAGCCTAAAAGGCCTAACGTAGAGCCCCAGCTCGGCAAGGTGCCTGCCACAGCAGGGGTGCCAATGGGTGAGAGGTGCCGGGGAAGGACGGAAGCACAGCTGTGCAGGAGAGGCCGCAGAAACCGAAACCAGGACTGGGGAAACTGCGGTGAAACCTCCAACAGCCTCAGGGTGTGCCAGGCACAGCCGATACCCGCTGCCACACCGGGACCATAAAAACTTGGCTGCTCCTGGCTGCCAAGCATGGGTCCCGGCCCCTGGCGGGGAGGTGCAGGCAGCCCAGGGTCTGCTCCATGTGGGGCCGAGCAGCGATTTGGGATGAGCCCAGGGACCATGGCATGGTACAGTGGTCGGTGCCCCTGGTGTCCCCTATCCAGGGAGCAGCACCCCCTGGATCCAGCTGTCCATGGTGCCCCACTCTGTAGTCAGCTGTGAGGGTTTGACCAGCCCCGGTTCATCCCTGGGCTCCCTGTGCTGCTTGTCTGGAGAAAAAGGAGCTGGTATCTCTGAAAGTGCTGAGCCCTGCAGTCGGTATCAGAGGCAGACCTGGGCTCGCGCCCATTCCCAGCACCCCAGACGGGAAGCCCCAGGTCCAAAGGTTGCAGAGGGCAGAGTGAAGCCTGTAGGAGGCAGGGCCGGGAGGCGCAGAGCCCTGCGCAGCTGTGGGGTGGGAGCCCTACCCTGATGGGCACAGCGAGCCCCTGTCCTGCTCCCCAAAAGCCTTCCCCCCCATAATGTGCCCTACACTGGCATGGTTCAGCTGGAATGGGGCAACCACACACGACTGCCTTGTGCTGTGGGGACATTTGGAGTAAAAACATGACTTGCCCAGGCTCCTGCAGCTCAGTCTCCTCACGGCAGTATGTGCGCCCGTGCTGGCCTGCAGCAGTGCTGTCTGCAGCACAAGTGTCCCTGTGCTGCTCTGCAGCAATGCTCCATGCAGCATCTGTGTCCCCGTGCTGGCCTGCAGCCGTCCCCATGTGGATGGGAGCAGGAGGCACCCAGCCCAAAGGCACCACCCTTCTGAGCTCCGGCCCAGCTCTGGAACCCTGCATGTGATGGCTGTGCCCTGTCCCCGCAGGTGCTGGCGATGGCGACGATGACGATGCAGCTGGGCGGGCTGGTGCTGGCCGTGCTGGGCTGGCTGGGCTCCATCCTCACCTGTGCCCTGCCCATGTGGAAGGTGACGGCCTTCATCGGCTACAACATCGTGGTGGCCCAGGTCTTCTGGGAAGGGCTGTGGATGAACTGCGTGTATGAGAGCACGGGGCAGATGCAGTGCAAGGTCTATGACTCCCTGCTGGACCTCACCTCCGACCTGCAAGCTGCCCGTGCCCTGGTGGTCACCTCCATCATCGTGGCCTTCTTCGCCCTCCTCACCGCCATCTCGGGTGCCGACTGCACCCGCTGTGTGGAGGACAAGAACTCCAAGATGCGCGTCTCCATCGTGGCAGGTGCCATCTTTGTCCTGGCTGGCATCGTGCTGCTCATCCCCGTGTCCTGGTCCGCCAACAGCATCGTCACCAACTTCTACAACCCTATGGTGCCTGAGGCCCTGAAGAGAGAGCTGGGGGCTGCCCTCTACATCGGCTGGGCCTCCAGTGCCCTCCAGCTCTTCGGCGGGGGCATCCTGTGCTGCTCAGGGCCCCCATCCCAGCGGGATCACTACCCCAGGAAGTACCGAGCTGTGAAGAGCTGCAGCCCCATGGGCTACCCCATGAAAGACTATGTGTGAGCTGCCCATCCTGGGCGCCAGCCCATGGGGACAGGTCCGTGGTGCCCAGCCTGTCCAGATCCAGCACCCCCTGCCCACACACCCCGTTCCCACAACGGCTACGTCCCCATCCTGAACCCCCGGTGCTTTGCCCTGTCCGCAGGCTGTGACAATGTGTGGTCCCGTCCTGCTGCCAGCCCTGCTCCCCTTGGGTGAGGGGACGGATCCTGCCCACCGCCCCCAGGATGCAGGCAGGGGCTGTGTTTGTGCTGGGTGCTGCCGCTTGCTCCCAGCCCCCATAAAGTTCTCGGTGCCACCGAAGCTGCCTGGGCTCATTTCTAAGCTGCGTTGCGGGGGGACGGTGACAATTCCTGTGGCTTTCACACCCCTGTGGCCAGCTCAGGGGGGGGCTGTCCTGACCCCTGTCTTGTCCCCATATCCCCATGAGGATGCAGCAGGTGCCAGCCAGGGTGCTCCCCATGCAGGAGCAGGGAAACTGAGGCAGGAAGAGGGGGGACCACCCTCCCCACCCTGCAGGACAGCCAGCAGCCCCATGCAAGGGAATAACACACCACAAACGTGCAGCAAAGGCAGGGTTTATTTGACAGCCAAGCATGGGATGGGGACAGCCATGGCCCCTTGGTCAGGGCAGCACTGGGGACAAGGGGACAGTGCCTGTGACACAGAGGGGAGGTGGGCACCACAACACCAGGACATGGGGGGACAACACAGATCAGCCAGGAGGGGTGACAAGTGCCCATTTTTACAATGGGTATTGCGGTCCTCAAAACACATTCAGAGCACTCAGCCTGGGGCACTTGGCTGTGTCCAAAGCCCTGGGACAGGGGCGAGGGCTCACAGGGCTCAGCCCCTGGTTTGGTTTCACCGGGATGGGCACCGAGCACTGGATACAACCAGAGCCCAGCACAGACTGCAGGGCTGCCACCTCCCAGAGGGGCTGAGCTCCAGGGAGGAAGATCACCCGATCCCCACATCCATGGGAACGGGACAAGCAGCAACAGGTCTGGGGAAGGAAGAAAGAAAGATCCCAGCAAGAGATTTGGGTAAAAAACTTCCCAAGGAAGGACTGGAGGAGGTAGGGGTGGAGGCACAATCACAAGGGGCTTGGGGAACAGGACGGGCAGGAGATGCCAGGGTGGCTCCTGGGTGGGGAGCAGCCACCAACTCCTGAGGTCTCTTCCAGGTTCATTTCCCACCCAGACCATTAACTACAAAGCTGTAGGAAAATGAGAGCTTAAGCAGGGATGAAAGGCTGATGTGGTGCTCTGAAAGCTTCTCCAGCTGGGCGTTGTGCTGGCAAAGCTGCTCCGGGTTCAGATGGGGCTCTGGCACCTCAGGGCACACTGGTTAGCTCCTGAGGGGGATGAACAGGGGACAGCAGGATGTGGTGATGGGGACCATCAGCAACAGTCCCCAGGCAGAGGCCTGGGGTCTGGAGCAGGGAAGATGAAGAAGGATCCAGATTTTGACCATGGCCACGTGGGAGGTGGGCACGGTGGGGAGGAGACAGCCCAGACAGGAGGTGGCTCTGCCCAGTCAGATGGAGCTGCAAAGATGTCACAAAGAGCTGTGAGATGGGACAGCAAGGACAAGGACCAAGGCATCTGAATGTCAGGGCTAAGGGAGGTGCCCAGGAGACCCTGATGAAACCTGGAGGCCCTCCCCGAGCTGAGGAGCAGGTCCCCAGGGCTCAGACCCGAGGGGAGGAGATGGGGAAGGGAACAGGGAAGTTTGGGCTCTGGAAGCGCTGCTGTGTGGGAAGGGGGTGGCACAGCTGCATGGGGCAGGGGACATGCAGGGTGACATCATGCAGGGCACCAGGCTCAGCCCCCTTCCCTGGCACCGTTTCGGCTCTCAGCCCTCCTCGAGAGGCGGGACGGGGCACTTGCGATAGATGTAGACCACGCCGGAGATGTAGCCAGTGCCCTGGACGCTCTCCTCCTCCTCAGTGGCTCTCTCCCAGCGCTCCACCTCCTGGGCCAGGACCTTCTGCCAGGCCCCCTGCTGCTCCAGCCGCTGCAGCGCTGCCTCCAGCTCCGCCTTGTAGCGCAGGTTCGAGGGGTTGCTCCTGGTGGTCAGGCACAGGAAGCCCCCTGCCCGGACAGGGGACAGGGTGACGAGGCCCCCGCTGCACCACGTCACCCGGGGGTGGCGGCGGGTCAGGAGTGCCACTGCCCCGACCCCTGGCTTGGACCCAGCTGGCCGGGACACCAGCGTGTGACCCCGTGCCCGTGGGGATGAGGCCATGTCCCGGCCTGCCCGCACCCGCACCCAGACCGGGGGTCGGGCTGGGGACCCGTCCCACGGGGACCACGTCCCACGGGGCCGCCTCACCTGGCTTGGTGACGCGCAGCAGCTCCGGCAGCGCCGAGCAGGGCACCTGCCCCTCGCCGAGGGCCCCCACCACCGTCACTGCGTCGTAGTGCTCTGCGGGGGCCCCGTGTCACCGGCCCCGCGGGGACCACCGCCGGCCTCCGCCGCCCCCCCGGTGCCGGCCGTTACCTGCGGGCCCGGGCAGCGGCTCCCGGCCCAGCACGCAGCGCTGCAGCTGCCGGTACAGCCCCGTGCCCCGCGCCCGCTCCAGCATCCCCGCGCTGCCGTCCACGCCGTGCAGGCAGCCGAACCCGCGGCGCTGCAGCTGCGGGGATGGGCGGGCGGCGCCGTTACCGCGCGGCCTCCGGGACCCCCGCCCCGTCCCGTCCCGCCCCGTCCCGCCCCGTCCCGTCCCGTACCTCCCGCGCTACGAGCCCGGTGCCGCAGCCCACGTCCAGCACCCGCGCCCCGGCGGGCGGCGCGGGGAAGGCGAAGGCGAGCGAGGCGGCGGCCAGGTGCGGCGCCCGGTACTCCAGCGCGGCCACATCCTGCGGGACGGGGCGGTCAGCGGGGCGGGCGGCGGGGCGCCGGGAGAGCTCGCTGCCGGCGGGGGGGTCCCGGTCCCGGTCCCGGTCCCGGTGCCGGTACCGGGGGGTCCCGGCGGGTCCCGGCCCCGCACCTGCTCGTAGCGGCCGGCCCACCCGTCGTAGCGCCGCAGCAGCTCGGGCAGCGCCGCGCCGCCGTGCACGGCCCGGACGCGCTCCCGCACTCCCGCCGGCGGCAGCATCGCCCCGCCCCGCCCCGCCCCGCCCCGCCCCGCGCCGCCATTGGCTCCGCGCCCCGCCCAGGGCACGCCCCCAGCTCCCTATTGGTCCCGCGCGCGGCGGAGGACACACCCCCCGCTCTCCATTGGCTGCCGCCGCCGCGCCGGTGTTCGGGCGGGAGCCGCGGGGCGGGAGCGAGCGGCCCTGGGGGGGGGGGGACACGGAGCGCGCCCGGCGGGGGGCGGCCGGCACCGGGGGGGGGGGGGGCACCGGGCAGGGGGCAGCGAGCCCCGGGGAGGTGGCAGCGGCTGTCCCGGGGAGGCGACGCACAGCGCCCGGGGCCGCCGGGTGCCGCTGTCCCCGCAGTGCCACCGCCGCAGGTCGGCCGCCCCGTGCCTCGCCGTGTCCCGGCCACGTGTCCCGGCCCTCTCCTCGCTCAGGTCGCCTCCATCTGCACCTTCGGCTCCCTGCAGCGCCGCGCCCGCTGCCACCGCCTGCTCCTGTCCTGGGCCACCGCAGGCGCGGGTGACATCCTGGTGCTGAGCAGCCCCCAGCGCAGGCCTGGCCGCGGATCCCCAGCCGCCCACCCGCTGCCCGGGGTGGCCGTGCCGCAGGGTCCGTGTCCCGAGGGCACAGCCGGGGCCGGGGGTCAGACACCGGGAGCACGGCTGCTTGGGGCTGTGAGCGGCGAGGAGCTGCTTGGCTCCGGGGGGGGCAGGACGAGGCACGGGCACCAACACGATGTATGGGGCACCAACACGATGCACGGGGTGCCAACACGACGCGTGGTGGCTGCTGGGACACTCTCCGCCTTGGTGGCGGTGTCGGCGGCACAGCAAGCCCCCTGGGTAACGAGAGGAGCTCATTAGAAGCGGTCCCACCGGCCGCGCCCACCGCAGACCGCGTGCTCGTGGCAGCATCCTTTGGGGGCCTTTGGTGCCCTGTGGTGGCCAAGGTGGAGGACACGTCCCCTGCCCGCGGTGTCTCCCGAAGCGGTACCGCGCTGCTAATTCACCGGTGACCCCGCTGCTGGCCTGCGGCAGGCCGAGCCCCGCCGCTCGCTGCCGGCTCCCCCCAGCCCCGGGGGCTCGCTGCCGGTGCTCGCTCCCGGCGCCCCGACGGTGGGGGCCCCCGGGGCTCGGTGCCGGCCCCGCGGTGGGTGCGGGCAGTGCTGGCCGGGGGCCTCGAGAGGGAGCCCTCCGCCCGCGGTCGGCCCCGCCGCCGGGCACTGCCCCGCCGGCCCCGCCGGGCCCCGCAGCCTCGGCGGCTCTGCCCCGGCCGTCGGGCGCGGTGCTCGGCCGCGCCCCGAGAGCCCCCGGCTCCGCTTCGGTGGCTCCCCTCAAACGGCTGCGTTTGCCCCCGTGTCCCTCCCCCCCCCTTCTCACGAGGCGGCCTCGGAGCGTCCGCGGGGTTTGGCAGCGGGGACGCCGCGGGATGCTGCGGGCAGAGGTTGGGCCGGTGGGGCTGTGGGCACGGAGGGCACGGGGGGGGCTGCTGTGCCCTTTGTCCCCTCCGCAGCTGCTAGCGCAGGTCCCACACTGCCCGCCTGGGCTCTGCCCCGGGCAGGTGCCTCCGCCGCTGGCACCCCGGGGCAGCCTCGTGGCCAGGCGCTTCGGGGCCGCTTTCACACTTTGAACATCATTCCCACCGCTAATTGAAGCCTGACGTCCATTTACAAGGCAAACAAGAGGTGGGGTACGCAGCCAGCATCCTCCCCTCGGCCCCGCATCCCTCTCTGCTGCCAGGCTGCAGCTGGGCCGTGCGTCCCCCAGCCCCGGCTCGCGCAGATCCACTCTCAAATTAGCCGGTGCTTTTCTAAACATCATGTTCCCGGGGCTGGCTCGCGCTGCCGTGCTGTGCACAGCTGTACAAACAGCTTCTCCTGCGCCCCGCGTCACGGCAGCTTTGGACTGGCCTGGACCCAGCTCCGGCGAGCCAGGGTTTGGACTGGACCCGGTGCCAATGCTGAGAGGCCCAGGGATGCTGCCCCCGCGGGATGACGGGGACCCCTGTGAGGGCGGCAGGAGGCTTCAGCCATTGGGAGCTTGCCCGTGGCTGGAGCCGTGCTGAGGCTGCACTTTGTCCTGGCATGGGGCCCCACGCTCCTGCAGTGTCCAGTCGTGCTCCTGCCGTGCCTGGTGCTGTTTCTCGGGTGCTGTCCTTGTGCCCTGCCTGGGGCCAGAGCATCTCCTGCGACGGTGCTGCTGGCAAGGGCATCTGGCTGTGCTGTGCAGCAGGCACAGCCAGTCCCTCACCCTTACCCTGCCATGGATCTGTGGACAGGAGATGGGAAAAAGCAGCTCAGAGCTGGGTTTGGAGGCACTGCAGGAATGGGCGCCTCCAGGCTGGGCTCTGCCAGCTCTGGCAATGTCATCCACCACCTCACCTGCCTTCAGTTCCCCTGCCTGAGCCTATCCTGGGCTCCAGTGTAAAGTTTGCATTTCCCTGCAGGACATCCCTGGCATGGCCTTGGCCCTGGAGGTGGAAGTAGCCAGGTCCTTAAGCCTCCCCATTGGGGTGGAGCACTGGGATGCTGAGGCAGAAGCAACTCAGACAACCAGGGGTGTGGAAATCACTGCCAAGGACTGGCTCTGGCCACCCTGCTGTGTGCAGCACCCTCAGGGTGTGCTGTGGCCATGTGTGAGCCTGGCTGGCAGCAGTTGGTGATGGACTGCTGGTCCCCAACAAGAGCATATATACTCTGATAGTTTTGCGGGCACCCGGACAGGTCCAGGTGGTTTGAGAGGGTGTCCATCAGGGTGTCCATCTCTGTACAGCTCCTGCTGGTATCAGCTGCTGGGATTCCCCAGGAGCTGCAGCTGCACCAGCCTGAGCCTAGCTGACCCCCTGTGGGGGCTGACTTGGCACCCACAATCCCTCTTCTGCTGTCATCTCCCTCTCCAGCTGATGGAGCAATCAACCCCTTTCCAGCAGTTCCTCCCCTATGCATGTGGCTTTGCATGTGCTTACCTGGTCCCAAATACCCTGCATAAAGCCCATGGTCTGGTTGCTCTCCCAGGTATGCAGAGCCTGGGTGTATTTCAGCCTTGGGGCACAGTCACAGGACAAAAATGTCCCCAGGGACTGGGCAGGGGGACAGAGGGGCATGGTGCCAGCTGGGGACTTGGTACCCTTGAGCTTTTGCACGTCTGCAGTGACTGGTCACACACCAGTGCTGCCATGGGCTGGGACAGCTCTGTTCCTGTGTGCTTGTATAGTGCAATGTTTTCCTTTCGCAGAGTCCAAACGTGGCCGGAGTCCATCAGCCCCTGGACTGTCCAGTCCCTCCCTAAAGCCCAGCCCAGTGTCCGAGAACAAGTGGATTTTGCCCCCTCACGCACACCACTCAGAAACCATGAGCCCTGCAGGAGGGCTGGGCCCCTGCCCGACTTCTCAGTTCATAAATCTGAGCACGGCTCTGATTGATCACGCCTGGGACTGCTGCTGCTGAACCGTCTGCACCAGCCCCTTATGCCTGTGTGGCTCACGACCAGGTAGCAAGAAGAGGCTGAGGTAGAAATCAGCGCAGTACGGCTCGGAGCTGGCTGAATATCAGACTGGCAGAGCAGACAGACCGGCTGGGGGGCAGCTGGCAGCTGATTCATGGCTGCTGGCATGGCTGGCAAGACTTGTCCTCCACCCCCACGCCACGCTGCCCATGCCACTGCTGCCCCCAGGGACCCACTGCCCCCCAAGCCTTGCCCACTGCTGCTCCCCAGGGCCACTGGCAGCAGGAGCTCGGCACTGCAGTGCTCCGGCATCAGCCCCGTTTCGGCACACTGCACTCTGTGCCACCAGCATCCTGCCCTCCTGCACCCTGGAGCAGGGTGCTCCTCTCCTCGGACCCCCACGGCATGGAGGTCCCAGGTCAGTGCATCACAGGGGCACGGTTGCTCCCATCCTGGTGATGTTCCCATTTCCGACCCCCAACCTGCACCCCAGCACCTCTGCTCACCAGCACCCCCTACGCAGTTCTCACCTGAGCCCCCGCTGCCCAGCTCACCCCCTTCCTCACCCCACACGCCCACCCTACAGGCCTCACTCCCATTCCCTGCCCATGTTTCCACCCGCACTTGCTCCCTCTCCTTGTCCACATTGTCGCCTCTCCTCGTGACCAGGCGCTTCCACTTCCCATGCTGGCCACGTCCCGCACACCCCACCAGCTGCTCCTTTTCCTGCCAGCTCAGCTCCCTGCCCCACGCCCCCCGGCTGCTCCCACACCCACAGGCTGTGCCACCGCATTGCCCAGCACCCGCGCAGCCCTCGGCCCCATGACTCATTGCCACTGTCGTGATGGCACCCTCGTGACTTGGCAGCAGTCCCTGGGCACTCCCCATTGACACCACGGAGCTGACAGTTACCACCCCGAGACTGTGACTCGCCGGTGACACCCCGGCCACTTGGTGCAAATCCCTCAGTGTGATCCCGGGCACCACGTCCCCACGGCTGCATGCAGATGCCTGTGTTCAGCCTGAGCTCTGGGCTGCACCCACGGGACGCAGCCCAGCCCCTGGCCCTGGCTGTGCTCTTGCCCCAGAGCAGTGCCCTCTGCTCTGCCCCTGTGCCCCGGGGAAGCATCAGGGATGCAATGAGATCCAGGGGCAGGATGAGATCCAGGGGCTGGGTCAGCTTGGTAATGAGGTGCCAACTTCTGTTGCAGCAGGAATTAATGAGGGGCTTAGAGACCGCCAACACGTGGCGGATTTGATGTGGTGTGTGAGGGATGACTCGGAGCTGCCTGCGAGGTGCGGTGCGGCTGGGTGCACCCTGGCAGGCAGGCGGTGGGCCCTGGGCTGTGTGTCAGGCTCTTGTCTGCTGAGGTCCTGGGTGATCCTAAAACATTTCTGGATGTTTGGTGATGCCGAGCTACCTCGTCCCTGTCTAGACCAGGACTGAGGTGGCATCTGGGGACATGAATCTCAAAAAAGCAGCTTTTATCTCCCTCCACCAGCACCTAAGTGTATGGATATTCATTCAGGAGGTAGGATGGGCTACTTCACCCCGTTCCCCTTACTCTTTTTATATTTCATCCTCAGGCCCCTGAATCGGACCCCAGAGCCCAGCCCTTCCTCCAGCACGGGCAGTGGTGAATCCCAGCTCAGCTGGATCCCAGCAGCTCCCATTGGTAGGAGGCCAGGGGGCCCCTTGGTGGCTTCAGCCCTGCCCGCTCTGCCCAAGAGGGGTCTGCAGGTTTCCCTCGGGGAGTAGAGATGAATGGACAATAGCATTTTCCATGGCAAAAGCATTATTTTGTCTTGGATTAAGCTGGGCTGGATCTGAGTGGTGTCAATTGTTAGTGGAACCACATCCCCAGGCAAGGACCATGCATCACACGGAGCTACATGAAGCTACAGGAAGAGCACACGCTTGGAGCATAAACGTGTGGCTTGGAGCCTTCTATCGGCCAGCTGAGGAACAGGCTGAGGAGGTGACAGAGGTTTGGGTGATGGTGACCATGGACCGAGAGCTCGCCCTCCGCGGGGATCACAGTGTTCTCCTGTGGTTGAAGCCGTGTCATCCACACACGCCTGGCTGTTGATTCTTGCCCTCCCTTAGCCAGAGGATTTCAGCTTAGGAGGATTTTGCCGGAGGATTGCATCTTTGGATTTCCTGGCTTGAGTTGCTTGTCTGAATGCTCTCCAGCCCCTGTTGATCCAAATGACCTGGTTAGGCAGTTTAGTGGTGGGCTTATCCTAACTCACAGTTGCAGCTGGAAGAGGATGTACAATTAGTGTCTTGGAAAAGGAAGGAGGAGAGCAGCAAAGCAGACTATGGCCTGAGAACTGCTACGTAATAACTCCCGGGAAGCACGTGCAGGGGAGGATACCGCAGGGCAGCTGCCTGGTGCTCACAGAAACGATTTTAAGGGAGTAAGTTCAGAGAGAGGCTAGGAATCTGGCAAAATCCAAATCTCTGCAATTATCTCAAGAACAAGGAGGAGGGGCCCAGACAGCGGAAATGACATTAAATCATTGGAGACAGGGTAACATGAGTGCAGGGACAGACGCAGAGTGACCTGCTGGAGATGGCTAATAGAATTCCAGGGGTCTGCAGAGAAGGTGGAGGTGGTCCCTGGAGATTGTTGCTCTGGTGGAGAGGTGACCACAACTGGCTCTGGGATGGCTCGGTTTGTTTCTCTCCATTTTTGCTTTGGCATTTGGCTGGGAGCACAGCCAATGCCTCCCTGGGCAGGGCGCCTTGCTCAGGCTCCAGTGGGTTGGAGGTTGGGGCGAGGGGGGCTTGGAGGAACCCCGTGTTCCCAGACGGGCTGAGCCTGATGGGCTTTTGTCTTGTGGCACTTGAACATTGGCTGAAGCAATCTCATTGTGGATTGTCTCTGAGAACAAGCAAACTCAGAGCTCACGTGGGTTCAAAGGGTGGGTTCAGCTCAAGTTCATGGAAGAAAAATCCACCAGGGATTATCACACAAAAAGGCTCAGCTCTGGCTCAGGAGGTCCATGAACTACAAACTGCTGTAAGCTGGGAAAGTATTTGAGGATGTGTCACCCTGTGTGGGCCCTGATTTTCTGCTGCTTTCCAGGTGGCTCTGGTGGCCATGTACAGGGACAGACCCTGGGGCACTGCAGCCACCTTGCAGAGCAGAGGGAGGGGAAGGCACTGCCTGCAGCGAGCGGGAAGGTGGGCGAGAGGACCCCTGCCACACCTCTGGCTGCAGGAAGGCTTCTCGTGCTGTTTCACAGTGCTGCTCAGCAAGGAGCACCTGGGGCTTCTACAGCCTGGGTGCAAATGGGGTTCCCAAAGAGCAATCCTCATTGCTTTGTCCTTGAAGGCAGACCATGTTGGTTTCCTCCCCAGACTCCACAGCCCCATGAGAAGCTGCAAACGCCTTGAAGGACTGATGCAGAGCTCAAAATAATCCTGACACATTGAAGAAATGACCTTCTTAGAAAACAAAACAAAACAAAACAAAACAAAACAAAACAAAACAAAACAAAACAAAACAGACTGTGGCTTTGGACCCAGTCTGAGCAGCTGCATTGGAAGAGGGACATGGGTGAAGGGAGAGTGGAGAAACATGGTGGGGGTGAGCAGGGTCTGGGGAGCAGGACCAGGAGCGACCTGGCCTGGTTGGCCCCAACAGGGCAAGAACAATTATTCTACCCTTGTGATTTGGGACTGAGATGACAACAGTGGGGATACAGCAAAGTAACAGTGCTGGAAGAGAATCCTATATCCAAAGCCCTAGGAGAGTCTCTCCAGGTTCATCCCATCGTTTTCATCTGCCTTCATCCAGGTTCATCCTGCTGAGGGCTGGTCTCTCCCAGCCCACCTGGCCTCATGTGCTCAGCCAAGCCAGGGACAGCCCCCCCCTTCAAACCACGCTGGACTCGTGGCTGCTCCCCGCTGGAGACAGCCTACCACAGGGGGCCCCAGTCCCTGTTTGTTGGCACAGCTGGGTCTCCCTCAACAGTTCAAGTCTGGGGGCCGTAAGCCTTTGGCTGGCACAGACGGCTTTGGAGAAGGATGTCTGGGGATCGCCATGGGGTGTCCTGATGGACGGCAGCACTTAACGTGCCTTGGCTCTTGTACAGGGCAGAGCTGACAGCGGTGGTGGGTGGAGGAGACCTGAGGAGGTCCCTGCTCCAGCCTCCTCCCGAGCATGGCTCCTGCCAGCGCCAGAGACCAGCCCAGCGCCAGGTCTCCTGCTGGGTCTTGGTGGGCTGTGGGCAGCCCCTCCTCAGTACAGCAGCAGTGAAAGGCTCCACGGTAGTGCCCATGAGCAGGACAGGGGAGGCACCACGGCTCTGCAGCTCCTGCTTTGGACCTTCCTCCTTCTCAAGGGCTGCAGAGGAGCCTTGTCCCTAACAGGGCTGTTGGTGTGCAGGCAGACTGGGTGCTGGGGACACAGAGGGTGTCCAAACATGGCCCATGGTGGGAAGCTGGCTGGGCTGTCTGTGCTGCCCTTGTGAGCCGTGCTGCTGAGCACTTCACTGCCTGGAGCACAGAGCTCACGGCTTTGCCTCTGGCCACCCCTCACATGCCAGCTGCTGGGCCCCGAAGTGCTGGCCACACTTGTGGTCCTTGCTGTGACCTGCTGCCCTGTCACGTATGCAGCCCCGGATGCTTGCAAGATGTGTGCAACACTGATGCTCTGGGTGATGCCAGATCTTCTATGTTTCTTGGCCCTTGGTTCCTCGGCCATCTCGCCAGGTATGTAACTATCCCAGCTATTTCCTGCTGTACTCAAAAAAAAAAAAAAAAAATACAACCCTTCCCCCGTTTGATATAAATACACAGCGTGGCTGCCCAGCCCCCTGGCTGGACAAGCAGCATTGCAGACGGATTGCGTCCTCCGGCAGCACAGCCAGCACCCTGTGCCCTGCTTGTTCCCTTTGGCAAGGGGAGCAGAGGGGGCTGCCATGGCCATGGCCCGGGCCCAGCTCCCATCACAGCTGCAGTGATTTATGGTCTGCTTCCCTTCTCCTGACGACCACATCCTAGGACTGGGGGCTTCTGCACCGAGCTGGATGGGGAGCATGCAATGCTGGAGCTGCCCCCATGCAGGGGCTGGGGTCAAGCCCCAGGCTGGGGCAGCCCCTACCAAGCCTGATGAGTCAGGGTGATGGAAATCCCCTCTCCCTGATGTGTTTTTTTTGCAGTTTATATTTTCTGTCCTGTTTTGACAGTTCCAGGGATCTGATGCTGTGGTATTTCACCCCATAATCCCAAACCCTGCTGCCATGCTCCTAGGCCAGTGCAGGAACCAGCTGGGCAGCTCTGGGGAAGCCCCCCGTGTCCTGGGGGGGTCTGAGGCTGCCAGGACGGGGGGCCGGGCTGTGCAAGGTGCGCTTTGCTCCAGGACCTGCACTATGTGGGTGCAGGGCTGGTGGGCATGGACACGTAGCCCTGAACTGCGCATCCTAAAACTGCTGGTGTGCGGCTCAGGGAGCAGTCAGTGAGCGGATTTGCTGTCCCTGGGCTTATCCCTGATTGCCCTCTGCCAACTGCCTGCAAGGGCAATGGGTATTGGTGGGTGAGCAGGGGGACATGGCAGTGGTGGGGAGCAGGACCCAGAGCCCTGCTGGCACCTGTGCTGCCGGTGTTTTGGGCTCCATCCTCCACAAGACTCCAACTCCTGCCCCTGCTGTGTGCCCAGCTCACCCCTGCCTGGGAAGTCCCTGCTTGATCTCAGCCTCCTGCTTTTAGTTATGGGGTCCAGTCACCTCAGGCCACCCCTCATAGTCAAGCTGCAAAGCACTGGGGATGTGTCCCAGACCCCATGACTGCAACTAGTTTGGTATAAAACCCTACCCGCTAATTAAACTAACGAGGTCATGGACACCATGTGCAGCCCTCCCTGAGGCTTCCTTCCCACCTTTGCCCCATGCCCACCTCCGTGTGCTCCAATGGATGCAAGGGCTGGTGCCACAGCTCTCTGAACTTGTGGAAGGTCTTTGGTTATTTTGTCTGCTCTTTCCCCAGCTGAGTGCAAGCAAGCCGAATTCCAGTTTCTCTGTAATTGTTCTGTTATCTCCACACTGGGGTCTGGTTTCACTCATGCTTTGAGTTGCTGTCTGCAATGAATGGATTTCTCCGTTATTAAGGGCTGTTCCAGAGCCATTCCTCCCGCTGCTTGTGTCTGACCTTTTCCACTTCCAGCACTGCTCTTGCTGCCCTCTGCGCTCCCCTCGGCCCCGAGCCCACTCACACCAAGTCCCTGCAGCATGAGCCCCAAGACACACAGGGCAGAGGCTGCTAGCAAGCATCTGACAGCATCCAACAGCACCTGACAGCACCTGACAGTTCCCGACAGCCCCTGCACGCCTGGCTGACTACCAGCCGGCCTCACAGCAGGGCGCGGGGCAGTGCTGGCCCCGGGACTGGCCGGGCAGTGCAGTGGGGCTGTCCAGGAAGATGGAGAACTTGGGCCGACGGAGCACAGCTGTGGAGGTGAGGTGGAGAAGGGGAGCTGCCAAAGATGATGGGGACTGGGTGCCACATGGGGACTTGTCATCGGAATTTCTCCTGGTTGTTTTATTTTCCCCACGAGGGTGGCCAAACACTGGAGTAAGGGCCCAGAGAGGCAATGGGATGTCCATCCTTGGAGGCATTTGGAACTGGAATGGACACAGCTCCAGTCTGACTGCGCTGAGCCTGCTCTGCCACTGCAGCGGGGCTGGACCAGGTGCCTCCATGGGCCCTGCCCAACCTCAGCTGCTGTCACTTGCTGGTGGCACACCCCTGTGAGGTGACAGTGGGGCACGCTGACTACCATGCACACGGGGCTGAAGGCGCTGTGAGATGGCGTTGCCAGGGCTGCCGGAGACAGGGCAATCCACAATGGAGGTTTGCAGGAACGGGGCTGGTCCTGCTGCCCATCCTGGTACAAACTCATGTTTCCTGAGGTCCTCTCCAACCCTTGGAACTCTCTCCATAGTGTGGCTTCCTGGGCCCTTCAGAGAACGTTTTCCATGGACCAGCCGTGTGCTCCTGGGGTCCAATGGCTTTGCTTAACTGCTCTGCATGGCAGCAGCACAGCCCCTCTGGACCTGCTGTCCCTGTTCCCCACCCTGGGGATGCTGCGTGAGCCAGGACCCAGCTCTGTGTCCTACTGCAGGTCCCTGTGCTACTCCATAGGTTGGGGCAGGGCTGGTGTGACATTGCTCGGGACACTGGGATGCGTGTGCCTGCTAATCTTCAGGGCCATCAGACCAGGCACTGAACCAAAATCCCACTCTAATTGGCCTCGTCCAGTAATTTTTTTCTGACAAAACAATTAAGTTTCTCAGGCAAGAGATGTTCTTTGCAAACAGGCCATGCCAGATGCTTTTGCTTTTTTTATCTGTGGTATTTAAGGATCTTTTCCTAATACTCACCCATTATTTTATGAGGCACAGACCGGTTCTGACTGCCCTTTTGAAGCTGAGTATCACACTCATGCTCATTTGTTGTCTCAGGGCTTCCCTAGCTCTACGCAAAGGCTTTTTTTTTTTTTTTTTCTTTTTTCTTTTTTCTTTTCTTCCCCAAATTGTTTTAAATAAACATTCTTGATTTGTAGAGGGCTGGGCCCTGCGAGACAGGGCAGGGAGCGGGACCAGCTCCAGCCCTCCAGGCTGCCGAGGCTGCGTGCACTGCGGCAGGGCTGAGGTCAAAGCTGGAAAATCTTGCACGAGGGGCCTGGCCAAGAGCCTGGCTCCTCCAGGGGATGCCGCTGTGTGGAAAACGTGGTCTGGGGCAGCCAAAATGTCTGTGCATGGGCTGGCGCTGCCCATGGTTCCCACTTGCTGCTGCTGGTCTCCATATCTGGGAGTTTTATGGCGCTTATCTTCTTGCCACTGACTTTCAGTGGCTTCAGCCACCCTTTGGGGCAGCCTGTCCTTGGCTTTCCCAGCCCTGTGTGCTTGCCTGTCAATGTGCTGGGATCGTGATGAGCTGCCCGTCAGAGCACTGCCAACGCCTGCCCTTCCAAGGGCCCTTCTCCCACTGCTCATCACCAGTGGTGTTTGCCCCCAGTCCCCACACACAGCCCAGTCCCAGCGCTGCTCTTCCTGATCCCTGGAAAGGGGGGATGGGTCTGCGGAGTGCAGCCTCAGGGCAGGCACCCTAGGAAGGGATGCAGAGGCTGGCATCTCTTGGAAAGGGCACATTAGTGGAGCAAGACAGAGCATCAGGATGGGATGTGCTGGGTTTTGGGGTGAATCTGTGCTAGTGTGATGGTCTCAGTGAGGTCTGCAGGGCATCAAGACTGGGTAAGCCCTAGTGTGCCTTGTGACATCTCCGACGTCCTGTTCAGTGGCTCCAGCACTGCCGGCTGCTTGTTGTAGAGGATTTGGGGTGGGGTGGGTGCTGCTGGAGCAGAACAGCTGATGTCCCCAGTGTTACCTTGCTCAGGCACTGCAGGAACCCTGGACTGAGGTGGTGCTGCCTGGTGATGTGAGGGGCAGGTGGCTGGCAGCAGGAGCTCTGACAGAGACAGTGCCTGCGCCGGCTGGGTGGGGATGCATGGGGGTGTGGAGAGGATGCCGAGGGAGGGTGCAGCCAGTGTGCGCTGCGTGCTGTCAGTAGGAGCATCCTGGCACTGCAGCCCCACACCATGCTCTTTCATGCCCACCAACACTGGGGATGGGGGCAATTACATCCCTTACTAATGCTCTGGTTCTCTCTCTCCCTCCTCTCCCCTGGTCTCCTTGCTCCTGCTGCACCTGGGTCTCATGGTTTTTAGGTTGGGAGCAGCTGGTCCCAGTCCCAGGCTCGTGCATGCATGACCAGCAGTGCAGGTGGATGACCATGCTTTCCATGTGGGGATCCATTCCCAAACCTACTGGGTTTCTCTCCTGGGGCTGTGTCCATGGCAGGTGCTCCTGTGGCTCAGGGTGACCCTTCCCATCAGGTTCCAGCTCAGCCACTCCATAAAACTCCCTTCCTCCACGGCACAGACCGCAGGGAGGCAGCCTGGGCTGAGGGCTGGGAGCGTCCAGCTGTGGCTGCGATCTCCGCGGAGGAGCCGTGTGTGGGGATGCCAGCATTTCCAAGCACAAGACAATTGTGCTTTATTTCCCCGCTGCATAGGAAAAATAATAAACATTCCTGGGGTTTGTTTTCAGGCTGCTTTGTGGAATAAATCTCAGACTGTTGTTGTCTCCCTGGGCTCTCTGGTCCCACAGAACTGTGTGTTCTCACTCCATGAGTCACTGCTGACAGAGCCTCCGAAATGCGGCGTGATGGCCCCGTGGTGCTCTGGCTGGATGCACCGCAGATGCTGGAGATGATCTGCTCTGCACCCACGGGGATCAGCGAGCCCCCCCAGACCCCTTCACCTGCTACCAGAAGCGGCCTGGACAGACCTTTCCACCTGGTCCTCTGCACCTGGGCACTGCCTTCCAGCCCGGCGATGTCCTGGGCCTGACAGCACAATGTGCTGCAGAGCTGTGAGGCGAGGGGTCTGCCCTGGGGCCCAGGGTCTGCCCTGGAAGCGGCTGGGGTTGTGTGGGAGCCAACAACTTTTCCCATCCGCTTTCCTTAGTGAGAAGGAGATGCCCTGTGAATGCCTGAGGGAAGCTATGGCTCTGCCTGAGGCCTGTGGGAACGTCCTTCAGCAGAGTCCATTTTGACGTGGTGGGACTGGCCCTCTCCTACATGGCACAGAGTGCTTGGCCTGGTGTAGGGCCTCATGCTGGAGGTGTTGCCCCGTGGGTGGGGAGGTCACTGTACCCATGCCCTGGTCAGTCCCCACAGAGGCATCTGGATGCCATGGGAGGTGCATTTTGAGATAGGATGATCCATCCAACATGCTAGAGCCAGGTTCACACCACCGCTACTGGAGCAGCTGAATGTGCGATTGGATGACGTGGGGGTGGAAAATGTGGGGCAGTACTAGAAGGGCTTTCTGCAGCAGTGGTCCTTGGTGTGGCCAGCAACAAGCACCACCTGTATCATCCCCAGCACCTAGCAGAGCACCACCCAGCACCTAGAAGAGCACCACCAAGGCCCAAGAGCATGTGGAGGCCTCATAAACTTGTCTTCCAAACCCTGCCAGACTTCCTCCTGCAAGTAAGGTGCTTTCCTCCCTCCCACCTGGGAGATAAAGGAGGCCTTGGGAGGTTGGCATGGACCATATGTGTGAGTGAGGGAAGCCTGGTGGGCACAGCACCCCACATCAGCTGCTGCTGGGTGGTTCCTCTGCGGGTGACCTGCAATGGGGGGACGAGCCCCTTGGCTCAGAGCTGGGAGCCAGTGCATGTCCCATAGGATGAGACAGGGAAGGGCAGTCTCCAGGAGGCCGGTGTGTGCATGTGGTTGGAAGGCTGACCTCAGCTGCAGGATTGCTATAAACATATCCCCAAAATAGCTGGTTTTAGAAACACGAAGTGTCTTCATGCTATTACCCAACCCACAATACAAATATAGTGGCAGCAGTCAGTCTAGTGAAACCACAGCCAGGAACAGTGAGTTACGGCAAAAAAACTGGCGCTGGGGGATGAAAGCTGATGGGAGGGACTTGCTCCCCAGGGCTGCCGATTACATGGCAAAGGACCTGTCTGGCTTTGGAGGAATCTGGGGGGTTTACAGAGCAGTCCATGGCAAATAATGGCCAAAAAACCAAACAAACCCAAAAAACAAAGGTATTTTATTGCCTCATGGAGGGGGGTGGGGGTGGGAATGGGATGAGCAACGAATGAAGTGCTATTGCCTGGAGGGCTTGTTCAGGCACTGGAACAGCTGATAAAAATATCCATCATCACTGTGACCCCAGGCACGGGGCGGCTGTGGGGAGGCACACCGCTCACCGAACGGGGGCCGAGAGGAACAGGCACGGCCACAGCCCAGCCATGGCTCTGGCACCTGGAGGCAGCAGAGCTGCTTTGTTAGAGGCAGGCGCGTGTGGGAGAAATGCGGTTCCAGCCTGCAGGAAAGGCTTGCGGGGGGAAAGAGTTCTTCGCCTGGAGATGCCTGGTGGACACTCGGCGGATATCTTCTGCAGCCAATAATGTGACTTTTTGAGAGTCTCTGAAAACTGCAGGTAAGAGCTGGTCATGGCAGAAAGCTCTGGACACTGTCAGGGTGATGAGTGAGCAGACTCTGCTCCGCTAATGACGAGTTAGTTGCTGCTCTCAGGCACGGGGATCTGTAGGCACCGGAGAGCAGTGTGGCTGTGCTCACATTGGACATCAATGAACAACGTGTTTATTTGGATATCTGAAAGGTCAATTTTCTAAAATGTGAAACAATCGCTGGCATGACTGACTGGGACTGTAAATTTAGAGTGGGAGGCGTTAGCAAAAGCTGGGACTCATTCAAGGACATCCCAGCAGTGCCCTGAAGCCATGATTTCATAGACCAAAATAATTCTCCCAGGGAAAAAGCTGTCAGTGGTGGTTTGGATGTGTAACAGGGGTGATGGTGGCCAGGGGGAGGACAGCGGTGCCCTGAGGTGTGCTGCAGGTGGGAACCAGGCATGAGCCTGGCCAGAGGCTGTCATGGAGGGAAGGCAGCTGAGTGAAGGCCCATGTCCGTGCCCAGAGAGGGTAACGTGCTTTCTTCTCTTCCTCATCCTCTCTGTTTTGCTTCTACCATGCCTTGTGGAGCGGTGACTCATGCTGAGCAGCCCCAGTCAGCTGGTGGGAGAGCTGGCAGCATGGAGCAGTGGCCGTCAGAGGAGAAAAGAGACCTTTCTGGTCTGTGGGACAATGCCAGCTGGTGAGGACCTTGGAAAGGTGAAAACCTCCTGGCTGGGCTGCTCCATCCTGCTGGGGAGGTGTGATCAGACGAGGTGAGCCATGGCTCGAGCTCTCTCCTGCCTTGGGAAGAGCTCTGTCAGCTTGTGAGCAGACACGGGGTGGTGGTCACTTCCTCCAGCTGTTACTGAGCACCAAAATTGTGCTATTCATTTTCTCAAGACCCCTAAAAATTGGTCATGGTCCTACTACTGCCCAGGAATTGTAGGAGTGGTGAGGAAATTTCCAGGGTTAGTGCTTCAAGCAGAGCCCATGGGGTGCTCCCCCCTGTCCTGCTCGTGTAGAGCAGGCAGGACGCATCTCCTCCTGCACGGA
The DNA here is from genome assembly GCF_964211825.1 of Aythya ferina. Lineage (NCBI taxonomy): Eukaryota > Metazoa > Chordata > Aves > Anseriformes > Anatidae > Aythya > Aythya ferina. The sequence continues at coordinate 2,204,915 of NC_140309.1, forward strand.
GCAGGCTTCCTGCAGAGCTGGGCACTGCTGCACCGGACAAATTGGGTGTGCCCAAAATGGGGTCTAACTCATGGGATGGAGAAGCTAGCACTGTCCTGAAAGGTGGGGAGAAGGGAGGCCTGCAGCAACCTAAAGAACTGCTGGTTAAACTGTGCAGGTAACAGAGGGGGAAACCAAACAAATCAATGAGCTTTCACTGCCTAATGGCAGTGAGAAGTCTGGAAATGTATGTTAAAGATGACCAAACCAAGCCAACCCCCAATCTCAGCCCTACGCAAAACACATGGAGTCAAACGGTAAGAAGCAAAACCAGAAGAATGCAACAGATGACTCCAGTCTGCTTGGGTTGAAGCATAAAGAAGCGTTCACCCCTGTGGGGGCTAAAATATTTACATCTGTGATGGAGAAAGCTGTGCAACTTCAGACCAACAGGCCCGGTTAACTTATACCCTTGAGCCAAGAATGAGCTGCTGGAAGAGTCCCTGAAATGCTGACACTGACATTGAACAACTCTTGGAAAGACATGACAATATTGAGCCCTTGGAGACCTGCCAGGAGCTGGAGTTTGAAGGCTGAGGAGGGGGGACTGCAACCAGACTTGATGTCCACTTATTGTGGTCCCCTGGTCCAAGGGGCTGGGAAATGAGCTGCGCCGGGCTCAGCTTGTGCCACTTGCTAAGAGAAGCCTGGGAGGTGACGTGACCACTTTTATAGGTACTTGAACACAAAAATGTTTCCTGGGGGGGGGAGGCTTTCAGGAGCATTGACAAATGTATGTTACGGTCAACTGGCTGGAAGCCTCATTTAGACAAACTCAGCCTTGAAACAAGCTGCAGTTTCCCACTCCTCAAGGGCCACTGGACACTGGAGGAGCTTTTTGGATGGGGGGAGGATTCGCTGCTGCCTGGAGCTTTGGCGCAGCAGCACAAAGCCTTTCTGCAGGCCAGGCTTTGGGTCAGCTTGTAGGAGAAATCACGGTGTGCATCCCGTTCCTTCGCAGCCTTTGTAAGGAACCAGCTGGTGTGCTCATGGTATGCACAGATTCTTGTTGGAAGGGGGTTTCTGATCCACCTTGGGGCTGCAGGCAGTGAAGCTAGCACCAGTGTGGCGGTGCAGTGAATGATCTGCAGGATCTGGGACCATGTTGCAGCTCCTGGGGCTGGGAGGACACAAATCCATGCCCCAAGTCCTTGAGAGGATGGAACACCAGTCGTCACCTCTCTGCTGTTATGGCTTTCACGGATGGGGGTGCAGGCACATGAGCAAATGAGTGCCAGCTCTGGTACCCGGACTGGGGAGCAGGGTAAGGACAGGATTGCTTTGGCTTGGTGCAAGGCCAGGAGCTGCAGAGGAGAGGAGGAAGCTTCATTCTCTGAACAGGACATGGTGTCTGCTCACAAGCCACAGCTCCATCACATTTCTGAGTGCATCTCCAGGAGGTCCAGAAGGATCAGCAGTTCCCAGAGCAGGAGCAAGTACCTGCACGTGTCCCCTTCCTTCCCAGCAGTGATGGGCTGCCAAGAGGGGACAGAGCAGCTTCACTGGGGTAAAGGGCTTTTCCCTGGGGCAGGGGGCATCCAGCCCTGCAGAAGGGTAGAGTGCTCACAAGAGAGAGTCCAGGTCCAGCAGCAAAGAGCAGCAGCCACTTGCAGAGGAAATCATCTGCTTGGAGATGATACATCATCTCCATGCAGATTTCATGGAGATGAAATCATCACTGGAGATGATACAGGAGATGGACAAGACGGTGAAGAGGAATAGAAGATGCTATGGGATATAGAGATATGAGCCACCAAACATGATAATGACAAACGGCAGACAAGGCTGGGGACAGCGTACGTGAGATTTAATGTAGCCAAACAGACCCCTCATGCCCTACCCCATGGCCCTGAGGACAGCCTTTGGTTACCAGTGTGCAGCCACCTGGCTGTGGAAAGGAATGGGCCTCTCCCTCTCTCCTGCCTTCTAGCCCATCTGAGCCCCAATGCCTGTGGCACCAGGAGACTTTTTAGCATGGCAGGAACAGGAGCAGAAGAGATGCGCTTGCAGGATGCTGGGTCTGAGCATCGCCATGACTTTGGCCAGCCTCTAGGCGCCCCTTCCTCCAGGAGCTCTGGGGATGGGGAGGGCTCTGGCAAGTCTCTAAAGGGGCTGTTTCAGTGCCAGAATAATACTGGGCACTTTGCCTGGTGCCATTTGCACAGCTCTTGCTTTGGCCAGTGCCCAGAGCTGCCCTGTGCTTTATTTCTTTGGCGCAGGTTCAATGGGAGGTGGGTAGGGGCGGACAAAAATAGATGCTGTGAGAAGAAGCTGAGAAGAAAGCACACCATGGGAAGGAGGGGATATGGTCACAGCAGTGCACCTGAGCCCTGTAGGGCACTGTTATGGGAAGCTCACAGCTTTGGGGAGGGGGCTGTAAGGAGCAGCTCCAGGCTTGGTCCTGAAGGCCAGGAGGATGCCGGCCTGGCTCCCTGATGCTGTGCACACCTTGCAAGCTGGTGGTGGAGTGGGGCTTGGCAGCTGTGGCTGCAATGGGTGGCCCTGTGGAGGTGCCCCATCCATGCCATGGAGATGTATGGGGGATGATTTCCTTTCACCCAGCATCACCCAGGACTTCTCAGTGGGATCAGGAAAGAGGTCCTGGGATGCTGCGGTGGTGGCAGCATCCCTGCTGGCTTGCTTTTGGAGACAGAGCCTCCTGCAGTGCCCACGTCCTGGGTGCTGCCCTGGGGTGGGATGAGGGGTGATGGGTTGGGAAACACCTCCAGCTCCCAGGGCTGGGCACCCTGCTCTGAGCCCTGTCCCTGTCCACCCCAGGGAGCCGGCTCCATCACTCCCACCCAGCCCTGCCAGCCCTGGAAAGAGGTGTCCACTGCCCACTTCTATCTCACCGTCTGGGAATGTCTCCTGAGACTTTGCCTGCGTTTTGCTGTCCTTATTTGCACCTCTTGAGGCTCATTCATACCCTTGTCTGTTCTCCTTGGTGCATCTCCTTCCATCTGCCAAGCCTGGACCAACCCGCAAGGTCCCTCCTGCTCCTGGATGCTGTTTGGTGGCTCTAGGGTCAGTGTCTAGCACCAGCAAAAAGGATCACCACTTCTCCCTGACGACCTCCCCACTCCAGAGCCAGAGTCTGAGCCCATGGAGCTTTGAGAACATACATATCCTCCTCTCCTAGCTTGTTCTTCTCTGCCCAGCTGCAAGCTGGCCCCCCACACTACTAGCTCGTGACTGGCTCGGCTCAACCCCTGCTTTTGAAGCTGCTTTTTGCATTTGTCTGTTTCTGAGCTAAGGCAGGAGCCAGCTGGGTACCTGCGCTTCCGTGCAGCGTGCAGCCTGCATGTGTTTGCCTGCTCCCCATCCCCACGCACAGCTCTGGGGGAATGCAACACATCTGGATCCTTGCGCCCTGCCCCTGGCTGATGTGCCACATCTGGATTCCTTGCATACAAGCCCCGTCTAACAGGCTGTGTCTGGCTTCCCAGCATGTGATTCCTAGATAACAAGTCACTCCTGGATTTCCTACATGTGATTCTTGGATAACATGGCATATCTGGATTCCTTACATTCAATTCCTGGACAATATGGCACATATGCTCTCTGGCTAAGGCTGGAGCTGGAACAGGACTTTCTCTTTACAGTTTAAAGGAATTTTTTTTTTTTTTTTTTTCTGGAGAAGATGAAGCTTTGACCTGAATTGCTGGCTGCCTCACAAAATCTCCCTTCTACCTCAGCTTTGGCTGCTCTTGGCTGGGAGCCTGGCTTGAAAACAAAGATCCTATCTCCCCCCACCCCGTGGGCTTTGGGATTGCTGGCGGTGGACACGCCGCCCCTCGCCAATCACTGCTTACAATAATATTTTTCTCTAGGATTGAGCTTGGAATAACTTTGTTTTGACATAATCTGAACTAATGTCTCCCCGGCAATGACAGTAAACACTCGACAATAAGTCACAGCACAGCCCTGAAGCTCTGCAGAAGGGGCTCCAGCTTTTGGACACACAGGAACTGGTACAGGTCACCACTACAGGGATGGTGCTGGCGAGGGCAGGGTGCACCACAGCCTGAGACGTTGGGTTTGATCCCTTTCCCCTCAGAGAGACTCCACAGAGGGTGAAGGAGAATGCAGCATGGGGCCATTGCTAATCAGTTCCTCAGGCATGAGGAGTTATTGTGTCTGCGGCAGTGGCAGCTCCAATTTAAACACCGTCACTGCACTATTAATGGTCCTGGCACTCACTGACTCAAGAGCTCGGCCTGGGATCTGGGAGCACCGATGGCTGTGTAACCCCAGAAGAGCTTCAATCTGCATGTCATGTTGCCCATGCCTGGCTGTCTGTCCCCATAAGCTGCTGTGCTCAGGGTGCCCTGTGCTGACACTGGCTGATGGTGCCGCATCAGGCCACATCTTCTCCCCATCCCACCTTTCCCAAGGATGAGGGTCCTCGAGGAGCCCTGCGGAGAGGTCGTGCTATGCCCAGGTGGTGTCACCTTCACAGGGACAAGTAGTGCCCACCAAAACAGCTGCAATGAGGCTCAGCTGCCGCAAGGCTTTGGCCGATGTGTCAGGGGATGGCTGTGGTGGGAGAAAAGGAGGGGCAGGGATAAGGACAGGAGCACCCAAGGGGCCGTGTGAAGAGGACATGTGGTGAGCACAGTTTCTCTGCCAGGGGCATCCTCCTTTCCCCCTTGGACAGCCCTTGGGGCCAAGCTCTGCCCCGAGCCCCGATCAGAGTGGGATCCGTTGTCCAGCCGTGCTTCAAGCAGTGTCTGGACCTGGACCTGTTTTTTTTATAAGCCAGCAGAATCTGTCCAAAGATTAAAGCCACTAAAGGCTCTATCTTCCTCCCTTCTCTGCAGAGCTCTGCTTCCCATCTGCCTGCACCCCCTTGTCCAGCCGCATGCCAAGGCAGTGCAGGGCAAAAGCCAGTGCTGGTGGCAGCCCACTTCCCGCTGGCTCAGCTCCCTACTCAGCCCTGTGCAGCATTAAGGCTCTCCTCTGCCTGAGACAGTTCCCAGCATGCTGCTGGTGCTGCACCACCACATCCTTCATGCAGCAGGGCTCTGAGTGCCACCCGTGAGCCAGCTGTGCCCATCACAGCTTCCCTCTGTGAAGGCAGCACTGGCCGTGGCAGCGCAGGTACCTTTCTGTGCCCGTGGTCAGCGCCTGGCTGCAGCAATGCTGCTTGGTCCACGGGTGTAACCCTCCCTCACTCCCCATCTTTTGGTGAACCAGATGTCTCCTGCCATGAGCCTGACCCTTGCAACAGCGGCCAGCATCTCTGAGCCCCAAAGCAGGGCCGTAACTTTGCATCCCAGAGCAAAGCATCCCCACCTGACGACAGCATCTGGGCTGTGTGAGAGGAGGCAGAGCTGCAGATGGGAGGGCAGGCAGGGCTCCAGGCTGCAGAGGGTGGCTTTCCTAGAAATCTACAGCCCCATCCCTGCTCCTTTTTGGGGGCTACAGGGGGTTGCACAACACAGGAGCTGGAGAGTCCTCACTGCCTGGAAACTCTGCACTGCAGCATGGGGTTGGTAGACCTGTCCTGAGCACCTCCAGAGGGATGGGAACTGCTGTCACCATCCTCCTCCAATGGGCCCCTCGGGTATAGCTAGAACTGCAGCTCCCCTCGTTATTCCTGGAAGACCATGGGCGGCCTTCTTTTATTTATTTATTTTTAATGGATGAAAACATGTGCTTGCTATTGTGACAGGAGAAAGGAGCTGTTGAACAATAGCTTAGGGGACTTCTGAATGTCAATGGAGCAAGCTGTGGAAGACTGGAAGATGGATGGATATCACTGATGGCTGGTGCCACGGACAGTAAGAAAAGTCTGCTGAGGTGCCTGTTTCATACTCCTTGGTAAAGGAGAGAAGAGTTTCTGGGGAGGGTGCAAAAGCAACAGGATGAGATACGTGGCGCATTTCTTAGCTGTAGAGCCATCAACCACCCCGCATGGCCAGGGCAGAGGTCAGGGAGGTAGGGAGCAATGTCCCTGCATTGCAGAAAGAAGCTCTGAGAGGATAGAATCGCACCAATGTCATGTTGGGATGCATGCTTTGCAGCAGAGAGGCAGAGGGTACAGGCAGGTGGTGACAGTCTCTGGCCATGGTGCAGGTGCTGAGGTAGCCCTCTTTGAGAGGATGGTGGGCTCCCAAAAAGCCCAGGACCTGTCTGGGTGGCCTTATTCATCCCTTTCTCCTTTTTTTCCCTCTTTGTCATGTTACAAGAATCCTTTCATCCGCATGTTTGTTTTTCTTTCGGTCTCTTTGCAGATGCTCGGTAATTCTTTGAACATATCAGACGGGTTTGTGTATCCCTGTGTCCGAGTTGCTCTGTGGATTCTCCCCAGAAGAAAACAGGCACCTCTGGAGCATGTTGCACACTGGCCTGAGGTCATGTCTAAAGGCAGCCTGGCAGACGCACTCTGGAACACGGCCTCTGAGCAGAGGGCAGGTGGCGAGCTTGAGGGGAGAGCGACGCTGCATCTGGGAGCACTTTTCGAGGTGTGGAGAGATGGTGAGCACTGGTGGGAATAAACATTGCGATGCAGAAGGGATAGGAAGTCTTGTGAGTGTAAGTGCCTGGGGCATGGTGGAACCACAGACAAGTCTGGCAGCTGCTTTGTAAAAGAGAATGCGCAGATGTCCTGTCCCTGAATGCTCTGGGAGCTCTGGGTGGTGGCTCTGGGGCATGTTTTCCCTCTGGAGCTGGCCTGGTCCAGGAACGTCAAGACCACCTCAGCCCATGAGTCCTGAGGGCCTCGCTCAGTGTCTTGGCCATACTGGATGCTGCCCTGCCTGAATGAAGGGGGCCCAAAGCTAGAGTGTGATCCCTTGGAGAGCCACAGACACATGAGCTCTTCAAACATCCTTCCTGTGCCCCAAACCCAGCCACGCTACATGGTGTGGGGCTGGGCTGTGCGCAGGGCTCCCCTTCTTCATTCACTGGGCTCCTCAAGCACCGTGCAGGCCATGCGGCACCTGAGCAGCTCAGAGGAGAGCAACCCAAAGCTGGGGGGCTCAGAACAAGACCCTTGATGTCCAAGACAAGACCTGGAGAGCAATGCTGCTGAAAAAATGCCACGAGATGCAGGCAGAGCTGTGTCCCGTGGGCTCCTGCTGCCCGTGGGTGCGAGGCCAGGGGCAGGGATGTGGGCAGGGCTGGGCGCTGGGCGAGGCAGGCCACTTGCAGGGGCAGTGGGCAGTGCTGGGGATGGTGCTGTGAACCAGCCGGCCCTGCTCTGGCACCATTCAATCCCACTCTGCCTGAGCCAGCCCCTTGCCATGCCGCTGGTTCTGCTTCCAAAATGCTGTCTGTTTCCCCAGCAAGCTGAAGGCTGTGGATGTTGGGTGAATTTGTAGGTGGGGAAATCAGGAGCAAACTGGAGTGGAAATGGCTGCTAAGTCCTCAGGCCCTGCTGGGTTGTGGTAGAAGGGGTGCAGCAGAGATGTGCACAGACATCTTGGGAAAACTCTGGGTCATGAAGCCAAAGCCAGCACCCAGCACAGTCCCTGTGCTCTGCATCTGTGGGCACTGATGTGTGTGAGGCACCAAGGCCAGGAGAGGGCCCATCACAGCCTCAGTATGGTGTTTACCTCCCTTGGGGCAGCCCTGAGAGCTCTCTTCACAGGCAGGAGCTGACGTCTGGAGATGCAGAGCTGATCCCTGTGTTTGTGGTGATGGCACCGTGGGCAGGGGCAGGCAGAACTTTGTCAAGCACAGAGGGAGCAGAGGGAGCATTCCATGGGAGTGCCGGGCAGCCACACGGTGCTGTGCAGGAGCTTGGTGGAGGATTTGGTGGCCACTACGGAGCACAAAAGTGACTCTTGGGTCTTTCTGGGGGAGCCTGGGGAAGCAGGGAGGGCTCGAGATGCTAGAGGAGTGTGCTGGGGTGGGGAGGGACACCAGCAGTGGGGCACCTGCAGTGGGGCACCATCACCAGAGCCATCAGCTGGGCGGCTATGCAGGGACCTGGAGGGCAGGGGTGGCTGCAATGGCAGGGCAGGAGGGACCCACAGAAAGAGTGGGGGACCCATGGGCAGGCCGTGGGACACACTGCCAGACATGGCACCTTGGGATGTGAGAGCTGCAGTGAGGAAGCAGAGGCAGCCTCGGTGCAATCCTTGCAAATGCTGTGGTAAAACTTTTTTCAGATAAATATTTACTCTGAATACGTCTATTGTAGGAGTCTTCCATGTTCTTGGGGACAACATATAGAAACCCTCCTCCCTGTCATTCTGAGCTGTTGTCATTGCCCTACATGGGTGACCCTGAGGAGGATGAAGACAGAGCTACTGGTCCTGTCGCTCCCCACCAGTATCAAGGAGGACAAGCTTGTCGGGGCTGACCGGAGGCAGCTGGGAGCAGCTCTGCAGCCACCTCCTTCACATAACAGCACGGGCAGAGCAGAACTCACTGCAGAGACCAGGGTCTCCCCAAGCACCTGAGCATCTCCTGAAGGTGGTGATTGCTCCCAAAGGGACGGGTGAGCAGCACCCAGCAGCCCGCCTCTGTCCAAGTGCAAAGGAGGCCTGAGGACACAGATGGGGAGGGGGAGCGGAGCGAGGCAGCACAGAGGAACAATTGAAAAGAGGAAAAAGGAAATCCTCCTGGAGCTGTGAAAGTGTTTTCCCAGACTGTCTGGCCTGCTACGATGACCTCATTCTCCGAGGTGATGTTAATTGGGCTGAAAGACTGGAGAACAGGCTGTCCAGCCCTGCGAGCCCCACCGCCGCCGTCACCTGCACAGCCCCAGCACGGCACCCACGCCTCCTACCCAGCAGCATCCATCGGCTGCCACAGCCCTCGTTAAACCTGACCCAGGCTGCCCCTGCCGAAACGCAGAGTCCCGTGCTTTTGCCAGTGGCTTTAACGAGGGTTAACAAGCCACAGATTTCCATTAGTTCATCTCAGCTGTTTATCCTGGAAAATTCCCTTTGCAAAATCAGTGTGATGCACACATATCTAGAGGGAGGGGAGGGCATCCGAGTGCTGTGCATGCCAGGTTCAGAGGTCTCCGCTCATCTCCAGGCACTGATATCCTCATGACAGCAAGATCCAGGAGACCAAGCACTGGGAAGCATGGTATTGTGGATGTGAGACCACAGGAGGGTTCGTTACCAGAGATAAGGAGCTTGTGGGGTGGACATCCTGTTCCCTGCAAGGGCGCCAAGGGGGTGTCTCCTGGTGGGTCAATATTTTAACTGAGATAATGGAGGTCTGAGTAATGGGTCCCCTCCCAGATCCTCTTTTGCTACAGATGTGTGGGCACCAAGAAAAGTTTTTTTCACATTCTTACCCAGAGGCATTTTCTGATTTCTTATGTGGAGGGGGAGAAACCAGCAGAGTTTATCTCCTCCCACATGTTTATCTGACGTTTAAACATCCTCAAAACACAGCTCCTAAGGCCACTAGCTGCCTGTCAAATTTGCCTGAATTTGATCCACTAATTATGAAGCCATGAGGAGCACACACTTGCGCATGATTCCAAAAAAAAACAAAACAAAAAGTAAGCACTTGGGAGTACTTTTATGTAGTAGAGAAATTAAAATAGTGAGAATGAAAGGCTGGACATTAAAGCTAGATCTCCTCAAATGTGGACCGGCACATATCTCAACACTGACTGTGCTGGAACAAATTACAGACGGCAAAGGTAGAATTCTCCTTGATAGCTTGGCAGGCAGACTGGCTGCCTTTCCGGCAGAAGATCTTAAGCCAAAAGATAGTTCCTGGTCTTGATGGTAGCAGGGCAATGGTGTCAGGCCTCAAGTTGTTTGAGCTGCATAATATCAAATCTTATGGCCATAAATTTGGTGCAATCAAAAGACCGTGAGCAAAATAACAGTGCTGTGCCATTGGCTCCTGCTCAACAATGCTCATCAGCAGCCTGGTTGTCTCCAGGCAGTCAAGCAACCACATCAAGAGGCTGTTGCACATCTTCTAGTGGTTATTGTGCATCTTCTGTTCTCTCATTGCATCCCCCAGCAAAATGTGGGTGTTTTGAAGGTAGGAAAATTTTGTCATGGAATTTATATTCCTATTAGAGAAGGCAGGATCAGAGCCAGGCCACTGGCACGTGGGGTGGAAGTGGAGGAGAACAGCAAGTCCCTAGACCTGGAGGGTTGAGAGGCTGTGTCACCAGAAAGATGAGCTGCTTCTTGATTGCCGAGCTCCAGCACCACAAACACAGCCACAATATTTACTAATGCAGTCTTCACCTCCCTGCTTGAGTCACTCAGGCCAGGTCAGCAGGCAGGGACCAAGCTTTGGCTGCGATTTCTTCTAAAAACCTGTGGTCACCCCTCTTGGGAGCTGTAGGGAGCCTGCTGTATATGGGTCATGGTCTCATGTGGGCTGGAGGCTCCTGGATGGGAGAGGAAACCAAAACCACAAAGCAAACTCACAGCTGGGAGTGTGATGCAGCAGGGAAAGGAGCCTGCCCATGGCTTCTACCCCCTGTGCCTTCCCCTGGTCACCCTGAAACAGGGGTGAGCAGCAGTCAGGAGCTCCTCCACGGCCGTGAGCTCCTCCATGTCCTTCAGTTTCCTCCTCTCTTCCTTCCTTCCTATCCACTCAGCTGGCACCAGTCTTGTACTTTCTTTGGGATTCCCTGAACATTCCCTAAACACAAAGACTTCAGTGCTGTGCTTTTCTGTCCTTCAGTTCTTGCTGTTTAAGTGCAAATGTGCTGCAACCACCTGCCCTTGGGTCATGATGACATTTCTTGGTCATACCATCCAACCAACTCGGATTTGTTGGCATTCATACTCCCACATCAACACCATGAGACCACAAGTAGAAACTGTCTGAAGCATTTTTTTTTTTCACTTGAGTTTGGCTTTCAAGAGTTAAAGGAGTTTCTTTTTACCATCAGTGTGGCTGATAAGCACACTCAACTGCCAAATGCCATTTATTTATAGCTTACTTTAAAGATAAGAGAGGGTTCCCCATGGTATTAGAGGCTCCATTCTGCTTCTACTGTGCCCCTTCAGAATGGCTGCAGTACCATATTTGTCTAGTTTGAACTGCAAAAGGTCGTAATAATCTCCAACACTGGCATGTTGCTATGAGATCTTAAATACCGGTAATGAGCAGGGACTGTAAGAAGCGTTTTTCATGGTGGAACCTCATCGGCTTTTGCTCTAGGACAAATAATAATAAGCAAAGCCAAGAAGTCCTCTTGGGAGACAGTCTGCCAGACATGAGCCATGTCTAGATTGCGGCTTTGGGTAAGAGACCTGTCTTGCTTGAAGCAAGCTACAGTACCACTGACGTGCCTGCAGTGCCTGCCGTGTCTGTAGGAACGGGGTTGGAGGAGACACATGCAGCATCCACACATTGTACTTGTTGGGTGACCAGAAGTCGATCTGTGGATGATGTGTGGGGTGTCTCATTCACTTGTCTCCAGTTCTGCTCCCTGTGAGATATCTGTGCCTGCCTATGTGGTCCTAGCTCCTGTCAGAGCAGTCGTAACTGCTCAGCAGCTGGGGACACCTGGTGAGGCAGACCTTGCCCTGTGCACTTTCATTCCTCATAGTTAGCTCTCACCTTCTGTGTGCCCCTTGGCAGCTCCCCCTCATAGATCTGTTCTTTAAAGGGAAATTTTGCTTGCCTTAGGTGTAACGAAGAGAAGATTTTAAGCCAAACAACAGATGACATCTGGTCCTTGTGCCCCCCAGCACTGTGGACAACATTTTAATGTGGACAACACTATTGTTGTATCCAAATTATTCTCTGGAATTGGTAGTCCCTTCCAGATTTGGAAAATTTGAATCTATTCCTGTCAGCTAACTTTCAAGATATCTTTGGTTGGTAGCGAAGAGTGTTTTGTCCATAGGACTTGATTCTGAGGCAATAGTTTTATTTTTCTGACATTAGTCTTAGTTCTGTCATGAACACTTCAACTTGTATGACTTCTACATCGTTCTTTATTTCCTACTAGTTTTGCTGTTATTCCCTTTGGAAATGGCTTTATGTTGAGTCTTCAAACACCTATTTTTTTCAGGATAGCACAGATTATTCTTATGGGATGACTTATGACTTTATCTCCATTTTTCAAACTACTTGAGAAGCAGCTGATGTTAATTGTTGAGTCTTAGTGATGTCATGGGATTGCATTTGGAACAGAGCTTTCATTATGCTCTGTCTCAAATTGTGGATTCTAATAGCGAAATTTTGCTGTCTTCTTTGCTGTCCAAATTTATTTGAAATGTCTCTTGCAGTACCGATGAGTCCATCTCTTCCTTAAGGATGTCACTGAAAGCATTGTTATTAGGCAGGAGAGTACTGACCTCTGCATCTGGTTTTGTGTTGTTTTGAGACATAACTTGAGATCCAGATTCTTTGCTAATAAAATCATCATCTAAGGCAGAATTTAGAGCTAGCATATTTTGTCCTAGTGCTTATGTTTTAATTTTCTCTATTTCTGAATAAACAAACCAAACCAGAATATGGTATTTCTTCTTTCTCTCTCTCTCTCTCTTTTTTTTTTCTTTTGATTTATTTTTTTTTTCCAATCTATTTGAGCCAATAACTTTATATGGGTTCAGCCCACGCTGTTGCTCACCTCTCTTGCTTAATCTAGATCTGAATTAATTGAGAACAGCCTTGCTTTTCCTTTATGAGCTACTGATGCCTCATTATTGATGTTTTCTCCTCTGACATGGGGACACCACTCCCTCTCTCCCCTTTACTTGGAGGCTTGTGTGTGGGCAGCTGTGGGTGCTGCCCAGCTGGTGCTCAGAGGATGCTCTGGAGGAGGCCCAGCTGCTGCGGCAGGCAGCCCAGGCTTCACTAGTGGAAGTCTGCCTGGGCTGGTAGGTTGGTAGAAATCAGCCCGACTGGCATGGAGAAACCATGCGTCAGGCTGGCAGGCGGTCACCAGTGGGGTCCCTCAAGGCTCCATTTTAGGGCCGGTACTTTTCAATATTTTTATAAACGATCTGGATGTAGGAATAGAGGGTATTTTGAGCAAGTTTGCTGATGACACCAAACTTGGAGGAGTTGTGGACTCAAATGAGGGCGTAAAGGCCTTACAGAGGGATCTGGACAGGTTGGAGAGCTGGGCGATCACCAACCACATGAAGTTCAATAAGAGCAAGTGCCGGGTCCTGCACCTGGGACGGGGAAACCCTGGCTGCATGTACAGACTGGGCGATGAGACGCTGGAGAGCAGCCTAGAAGAGAGGGATCTGGGGGTCGTGGTAGACAGCAAGTTGAATATGAGCCAGCAGTGTGCCCTGGCAGCCAGGAGGGCCAATCGTGTCCTGGGGTGCATCAAGCACGGCATCGCTAGTAGGTCAAGGGAGGTGATTGTCCCGCTCTACTCTGCGCTGGTGCGGCCTCACCTCGAGTACTGTGTGCAGTTCTGGGCACCACAGTATAAAAAGGACATGAAACTGTTGGAGAGTGTCCAGAGGAGGGCTACGAAGATGGTGAAAGGCCTGGAGGGGAAGACGTACGAAGAACGGCTGAGGTCACTGGGCCTGTTCAGCCTGGAGAAGAGGAGGCTGAGGGAAGACCTCATCACAGTCTACAACTTCCTCGTAAGGGGGTGTCGAGAGGCAGGAGACCTTTTCTCCATTAACACCAGTGACAGGACCCGCGGGAACGGGGTTAAGCTGGGAAATTTAGGCTTGACATCAGGAGCGGGTTCTTCACAGAGAGGGTGGTTGCACACTGGAACAGGCTCCCCAGGGAAGTGGTCACTGCACCGAGCCTGTCTGAATTTAAGAAGAGATTGGACTGTGCACTTAGTCACATGGTCTGAACTTTTGGGTAGACCAGTGCGGTGTCAAGAGTTGGACTTGATGATCCTTAAGGGTCCCTTCCAACTCAGGATATTCTATGATTCTATGATTCTATGCGGATCGAGCCCCTTTGCTCTGAAGAAGACAGGCCAGCTTTGGAGGTGTGGCTGTGTGTCTCTTCCTGGTGCCATTGCTCTGCTCTGCCCTGCCTCATTTCCCACCGTGGTCAGAGCTGAGTACTGGTGGTGGGGAGCAGGGTGAGGATGGACTGGGCGGGCGAAGCTGTCCTCTGGGCCAGTGCGTTGGGATGCCTGGTGGGGGGGCGCCTGTTGGGGAAACAATGGGCTCCTGCCTCTTCTGCTCCAGGGACAGAATGGGCTGGCCTGAGCTTGCTCAGCAGCAAGCCCAGGATGGGTTTAATCTCCATGTGAATGTAGCCAGTGCTTCTGCAGTGATTTTTGTAGCACAGGTCGAACTGCCAGGCAAGGCCAGCATCCAACCCCAGGAGGGCAACCAGCTGTTACCTGCTCTGGAAAAGCCCTGACCCAGGGGTATTGGCCAGGAGGAGAGGCAGGTGGACCTAAGAGGGATGGTGGGCAGTGCTAGGGCTCTCCACTGGTGTGGCAGAGGAGTAAGGAATCATCCTGGAGAGGTGGACAGCAAGGCTTGGCCAAGCTGGAAGAGGTAGAGACCTACTTCTTGTCCTCTTGGCCCTGGGGCCTCGTGGCTTGTAGGGACAGTGAGACCTCCAGTGCTGGGCCAGTTGCTGGGGCTGGGGACATGCATCTGGGAACAGAGAGGGACTGGGACATGTGTCTTCCTTTGCTGGTGGCCCATTTCACCTCCTCACGGAGGGGTGGACATCTGCAGGAGATGCTCCAAAGCCTGCCTGAGATCCTCCTGGCTCCTTGCTTGGGAGCACACAGGAATCCCAGCGAAAGGACAGGGCAGAGGAGGCCACTAGGGATGTCCAGTGCTAACACCAAGGTCCAGCAAGACAAGGGGAGGTGTGCTGCTCTGCCTGACTCTCCCCAGCCAGCCCCCCAAGCCTGCTCCATCCACCGCCTGCTCCCGTCCTCCCGCTCCAGGCAGCTGCCGGGGTCTGCCTGAGCGGCTCCAGATGTGCGGGCGGCCAGCGAGCCAGATGTGCAGCGCCGCCGGGGGCCCCCAGCAGCTGAGGGATGCTGTCAGCACCCCCGCCCTGCCAGCCCCCGGAGTGCTGCCATCCTGTCCCCTCTGTGGGGGAATGGGCAGGGCTGCGCCCCCCTCCAGGTGTCTGCCTGGCCCCTGACCCCCGTTCCCCCGCAGCAAGGCCTGTCTGGGCCACACCAGCGGCTGGGCAGGCGCTGGGAGTGCCGCAGGCCTGGGGGAGCAGGGATGAGAGGCGATGCAGCGTGGCGGTGGGCTTGTCCAGGCAGGTGGGCGCCCAGGGAGGTCCCCAGGGAAATGCAAGGTTGTGGGCTACGGCACCAACACCCCCAGCCCTGCTCTGCTTGGGCCACACAAGCCATGGTACCCCATCTGCCCACATGTCATGAATGTGTTGGAAGGTGGGGGAAACTAAGCAAACGTGCAGGCGGTGCCTGTGCAGAACATGGCTCCTCTGCTCTGGCACCTTCATGGCTCTCGATCGCAGGCTGCTCAGGGGACCTGAGCGCTGGTGCTGCCCCAGCTACAGGGACCCCTTCCCTGCCCGGTGAGGAGGCCACAGTCCCTCCCTTATGGTGCCAGGCAGCTCTGTGCCCACCCCATGGTGCTGCGAGCTCCTGGAAGCTTTCTGGTGCCCCTCAGCACCCCATGGTGGCTGCAGATCCTGGGATCCCAGCTGTGAGCAGGGCTCTGCTTGGTCAGAGACATCCTGGTGTGAGCTTTGCCCAGGCCAGGAGAAGCTGCATGGGAGCCTCTCCTCCTTCTTGCTTGTGCCCCTTGGGGAAACGGGGTGATGCATGGCCCCACTGGGGACCTTCAGCCCATCCTCCTTCCTGAAACTCTTCTCACCCCAGGAGGCCCTGTAGCCCAAAGCCTTTCTGCCCTGCCCCAGCCCTTCCTATTGCACTAGAGCTCTTTATTCACCCTGCAGACACACCACAGGCAGAACCATGAGCTTGATTCTCAGCAGGCTTTTGGTGGAGCTCATTTTGGGGAAGCAGGTCTGGGCAATGGGATTAGGAGCCATTATCTGCATGAGGGCACCCTGGGGGATTGCAGCCTTGGAGAGACATCTGCCTGGAAGAGGATGGGATGGGCAACAGAGCCCATGGAAGGCTGTGCAGGAAGCTCTCCCTGCCCAGGAGTTGCTGTAACTATCAGTTGTTTTTCCTTGATAAAAAACTCTCCAACGGTGGCTGCCGGGATGGGATGGGATGGGATGGGATGGGATGGGATGGGATGGGATGCCCAAAGTGTGCCAAGCCCCATGGGCCCATCTCCAGCCCCCTAAGGTGCTCGTGGCAGCAAGCAGAGGTTGGGCTGAGATGAGAGCTGCTGCTAAGGGACACATTCCTGATACTGAAGAGGGATGTAGGGAATGAGCAGCTGGGAAGCATGGAAAATACTCTATCAAGGCACTATGTGTTGCTTGCTGAGGGGTACAGCTACACAACATTTGAATCCCTGGCCTCTGCCAAATCAGTGCTGCAAAGCAGTACCAGGAGAGCTGCTGCTGCCCTTCGGGCTCTTGGTCACAGTCAAGGAAAATCTCACCATGAGAACCAGAGAGGAACTTTGCAGTGACATTTAGGATGTTATTTAAAGGAGAAAGTCATGAGTAAGTCTGATGAACTAGATGTTCATTTATAAAGATAAATACTGCATAGTATTCATTTAAATATTTTTAAATATTTTGCCAGCTGCTGATCAAAAATCAAAGTAGCCTTGAAAAATGTACAAGACTTGTGAGAAACTGAGCCTGGAGCCCCAGAGGACACATTTCCATGCGGCGTGCTTCCAGACAGGCACAGTCCTGGGGAAGATGTGATCTGTGCTGGCTGGGCTCCCTACACAATGCCCTGCCCTGGGCTTTCCACTGCCCTAGAGGCTTGCACCTGGCAATGTCCTCTTGCCAGCCGCTGGGGCAGGGCACGGTGTACAGCCCCCGGGACCATTCCTTCGGTTCACATCAAGGCAAGAATCAATGCAATGATCTGCCTCAGCACCCAGACGTGCCCCCAGGGGTAGAGCCTGGTGCTCCAGCTCCTTGTTCCCGAAAGGCCATGCCAGTGGGACTGTCTGCCCGTGGGGCTGGCAGTGGGTCCCAGCAGGGCCCTAGCAGGGCCTCCTGGTCCTGGTCCTCTGTGACCTCATGGATGGAAAGGACTGAGCCCACTCTGTGCTATCTCTGGTGCTGGGTGATGTCCACGGTGTTCCATCTCACTGCTGACCACTAGCCCTGCTTCAAAGGCTACAGCACCAGTAGGATATGGGGGCACCACAACAGGGTGCCCCTGCGCCCCATGACAGCAGCAGGACATGGTGGATCTCACAGGCAGCACCCCTGGCTGTGACCCCCTGTTAGGGACAAGGTGTTCCTCCGGAAGGTGCATGTCCTGAAACCTCCTGTCCTGGTGCCTTGGCAACCTTGGCTCTGCTGTTATTTGTTATCTGGGTCCCTTATCTTGGCGCCCCACCTAGCATGATGCTGACCATGGTCACCCTGGTGCCAAGGCCATGGGTGAGTCACAGCCCTGTGCCAGCCCAGGCACCACTGCTCAGGGACAATTGGAGGAAGCCGTGTCCCTTGGCAAACCCTGAGATTTCTTCTGGGAGTGACATGGCTGGGACCATGCTTGTTAACATGGGCATGGGTCACACACACCTCCCAGGGGCACCCAGACAAGCTCGCACTGAGGGAGCTGTGTCCATGCACACATGTGTGTGCAGAGAAGGAGGCACAGTGTTGTGTGCACGCAATCTGCGTGTGCTCACACACTGGCACATGGGTGCCCTCGTGCTGTGCAGCCAGGCTGTGTGCTCAGGGGAGGTGCCATGGTGAAGCACCTCAGCAACTTCTGCTGGCACTCAGCTCCTAAGAGCCCTCAAACCTGCCCAGGCTCTTTGCCACCCCTCCACTGCCTCTGAAACCTGGGTGCCACAGGGTTCCTGGGTGCCACCCTGCCTTGCCCCACCTCTGCTCCCTGCAGAGCTGCCTGCTCGGCGCTGCATGTCTGCAGGGTGCCTGTGGTGCTTGGAGGAGGCCGGAGCAGTGCAGACGTGCAGGACAAGCTCCTTATAAGGCTGGAGATACGCAGGCGGCCGCTGCTTTCCCAGGCAGCCAGGAGTTCCTAGAAGTTGGCTCCTGGTGCCAGAGACCAAGTCCTGGAGAGCTGCGTGGGCCAGCCTTCCTGGAAGGAGTCGCTGGCTGCGGCAGCGCCCGCCTTGTGCCAGCTCTTGCCCTGCCATGCACTGCCCTGGTGGGGGTGGCTGTGCTCCCTGCTTGTCCCCCTGGGCCATGGCTGCGCATGTGGAAAGCCCTGGCGTGGCCAAGGCTGGCACCCAGCTCTCCATCCCAGCCCTGCCCCTGCAGACGCATGGCCAAGAGCCATCGCCATCACCATTGCCATCCCTGTCCCCAGCCCCAGCCCTAAGCCACTGTTGGCCCCATTCCCCAGCCAGGAAAACACCCCAGACTTGAGCTCAAGTGTGTCCGGTGGCTGATAACATCCACAGCTTGTAGCCATGCAGCTCCTGCTCATGCCTTGCATCCTCCTGTGCTACCAGCAGCACCGTGGGTCCTTCCAGATTCCTTGAATTGGGTAAAGGTGTCTCCTGCTGCTGGCGTCTCCCCACGACTTGAGAGCCGTCCCATTTGCCTTGACACCACCATGTGCTCAGGACACCAAGTGTGCATCCTCCATGTGTCCAGTGGCACCTCCAGTCCCACATGGACACCTGAAAGGTGCCTGTTCCCCATCTCGGGCATCCCTGACACTTACAGACCGCTTCCATCCCCTGACATAGCTCAGTTGCTCTGTGCAGACTGTGTCCCCTCCTCCAAGTGGCCAAGATGTCCCCACTGACAGCATCAGTTCAGCATGTGCCTGGACAGGAGATGGCCATGAGATGATGGGCAGACTCCAGGACCTCAGGGAAGTGTGCGGACACCTGTGCACAGCTCCACCACTGGTCTGTGCGTCCCAGAAGAGGGCATGTGGTGGACAAGCACCAGCACAGAGGTGACAGGTCCCAACCCCAAGCATCCCAGCTCCTTGATCTGAGGATCCTGACTTCTGTGACCCCACAATCCTTTTGACTCTTTGATCCTCGTGACATGGCCACCCATTGTTGCTGGCTTAGGGTGACATCTGCAGAATGCCTTTCTCCTGGGGGCTTCCACCAAAGCCTTATATGACCCACATGATCAGCCCTAAGCACAAAACCTTCCTGCAGTGTCACATCGCGCCCACTTTCCCTTACTCCAGTCCTCAATGCCATTCACCTGTTGCTGTCCTGAGACCTCCTGACCCATGTGTCCCTCGCTGTGCCTGTTGTTCCCCAGAGATCCAGATGATTTTGACCTAAAACTCTGTTGTGTCTGCTAGCTGCCTGGCCTGCTGCTCCAGCACAGTCTGTCCTCTCCTTTTCCTCTCCCTTATAGCCTAGATGATCCCATGTCACCCGCCTCCTTCTCCAGCCTTCCTAGCAATTACCTTGTCTTAAAACAAAAAAAAAAAAGAAAAGAAAAGAAAAGAGCTTTGTTGATTTTTTTAAAGGTGCCAAGTCAATCTGGTACAGTCTATCCCTGATAAACAGCCCTCCCTCAGGGCCTCTTGGGACCAGAAATAGCACAGGGGCTGGACCCGCTCAGAGCAAACATTCCTCCCCACACACGCATGTCTGCTTCCCCTGGCTGCCGTCCATCCGTCTGTCCATCTGTCTGTCCCCTGAGAGCAGCAGCACCTCGGGGCACCAGTGCCACCATTGCCTCCCGCAGGTCCCAGTGGTGGCAGTGCCCAGGGAGGGACATGAGCTCACTGTTCCTGCAGAGGAAACCCTGTACTAACTAACAAGTGTCACTGAGTCACAGCAATCCCCCGGTGGCAGCCAGCAGTGCCCTGCAGGTCTGGGCAGCCCAGCCCGGTGGTGCTGATGTGGCCCCAGCTGTCACAGCGTGGCTGGAGCACCTCGGGGTGTGCTGCGTGCTGCGGTCACCTCCTGGGGACACAGCTGCTGCGGGACGGTCCTGCTCCTGCAATGGGGACCAGCTGCTCGCTGTGCCCTGTGCCCCTGTACTTGTGGCTGCCCCAAGCTCTCCTGCCTCCATCTCGCTCATCCCTCAAAGCAGTAGACACGGGGCAGGGGCAGTAACGTGACCCTTCTAAGTTGGGTGAAGGGAAGCAAAGCACCGTGTGTGGGTGCCATAAGGCTCACAGAATCCCAGCATGGCTGAGGCAGGCAGGGACCTCTGGGTCCTTCAGAGACAACCCTGCTCCAGCAGGGCCACCCAGAGCAGGGTGCCCAGGACCACCTGCAGGTGGCCTTTGAAGATCCCTAAGGAGGAGACTCCAGCACCTCTCTGGGCAGCCTGTGCCAGTGCTCGGTCACTGCACAGCACACAAGTGCTGCCTGGTGCTCAGAGGGATCCTCCTGTGCCCCTGTTTGGGCCCACTGCCTCTGGTCCTGGCACTGGGCACCACCGAAAGGAGCCTGGCTCCGTCCTCTTTGCACCTTCCCGTCAGGTATTTATGGACCTTGATGAGGTCCCCCTGAGCGTGCTCTTCTCCAGGCTGAGCAGTCCCATATCTCTCAGCCTCTCCTCACAGCAGAGGGCTCCAGGCCCTCCAGCACCTCCGTGTCCCTTTGTTGGACTCCCTCCAGTAGCTCCAGGTCTCTCTCCTACTGGGGAGCCCAGCACTGGACACAGGTCTCCAGGTGTGGCCTCGCCAACGCTGAGTGGAGAGGAAGGATCACCTCCCTCCACCTGCTGGCAGCACTTTGGCTAATGCAGCCCAGGATACCATCAGCCTTCTTTGCCCAAGGGCACGCTGCTGGCTCATGGCCAGCTTGGTGCCCACCAGGACCCCCAGGGCCTTCTCTGCCAGGCTGCTTGCCAGCTGGGTGCCCCAGCCTGTCCTGGGAATTCCCTGGAGCCCAGGAACATCCCTGCCCTCGGAGCAGGGCCACTGCCCTTGCTGGGAGTGATGCCCTGTGCTTTCCTGCTGCTTTCACCAGGAGAGACCAGTCACCAGTCTCCACAGCTCTGGTGCATGAAGAGCCTTTGTTTTTCACGCAACAAGCAATGCTCTCTGAATCTTTGGCCTTCTGGTCCTTCAAAGACACATGTTTTAGAAAGCTGTGAAGAGGAAAAGGATCTGAGGGTATTGGTCGATGCTCACCTAAACATGAGCCTGCAGTATGCCCAGGTGGCCAAAAAGGCCAAGGGCATCCTGGCTTGTGTCAGGAATAGCGCAGCCAGCAGGACCAGGGAGGTGATCGTCCCCCTGTGCTCTGCGCTGGTGAGGCTGCACCTCAAGTGCTGTGTTCAGCTTTGGGCCCCTCAGTACAAGAAGGACATCGAGGCCCTGGAGCATGTCCAGAGAAGGGCTGTGAAGCTGGTGAAGGGCCTGGGACACAAGTCCTGTGAGGAGCATCTGAGGGAACTGGGGATGTTTGGTCTGGAGAAGAGGAGGCTCACAGGGGGGCTTATTGCTCTCTGCAACTGCCTGAAAGGAAATTGTGGGGAGCTGGGGGTTGGCCTCTTCTCGCAGGTAACTAGTGGTAGGACCAGAAGGAATGGCCTCAAGTTGTGCCGGGAGAGGTTTAGGTTGGAAATTAGCAGACATTTATTCTCAGCAAGAGCAGTCAGACATTGAATGGGTTGCCCAGGGAGGTGGTGGAGTCACCGTCCCTGGGGGTGTTTAAGGAAAGGTTGGACCTGGTGCTTAGGGACATGGGTTAGTGGGTGATGGTGGTGGTAGGGGGATGGTTGGACCAGCTGATCTTGGAGGTCTTTCCCAACCCTAATGATTCTATTATTCTATGACTTTCCATGGTGTCTGCTCCCTGTTGGGAGAGTGCTGGGAGCCAGAAGAGGGAGGGACAGCACCTACTGCCCACCCCAGGACCTTGGCTCCCCAGAGCACATCCCACTGCTCCCTGGGGACAGTCCTCTTCTTCTGGAGGGGAAGGGCTCCTGACACAATCAGTGTCCTAAAGCACCACTGATGTGACTGTGAGAATACAGAGATGGAGCACCCAGGCCCTGCCCACCACATCTCTGCACATTGAACAGAGAGGAGGACTCAGAGGCCAGCGCTCCGTTCCTGCTGGCTTAGCGAGTCCCACTGCTGTGTGATTCCTTCTCCACAGACATTAGCAGCTGGGCTCGATGATCCTTGTGAGTCCCTTCCAACTCAGGATACTGCTTGATTCTGTGATTTTTATGGCTCTTCTTGGAGCTTTCATCCAGCCAGCCTCCCCTGTGAAGGCCACATGAAGAAGTGAGCCCAGCGCCCGGTGGGGTCACACCAAAACACCCAGAGCCTTCCTGCTTCTGCTCCAGCCCCTCTGTGTCACTGCACGTTCACGAATTACCTGCCAGGCCCCCAGGCTGCTGCCTGGGATGGAGCCCCCAGCCCTGGGAATGGGCTCAGGGCCCTTGGTCTGTGGATTTGGGACCAGAGCCCCCGGTCCTTGCTCTGCTCCTGCTGGAGTGGCTTCACGCCATAAGGCATCGTAGTTGCTCTCTCCCTCTACAGCCCGTGCCATCTGCCAACAATATTAATTACATTTTTCATCCATTAATCACTAATGACATTAATCATGTTGTCTTCATCCACAGAAGTGTTAAATAGCGGAGGACTGCAGGAACTCACTAAAAACAAACCTCATAAGTGATGGGCCTCTTCACAGCCACTTCTGAGAGCTGACAGTCAGCCAGCTTTTGATTGCTTTTCACGTATGCCATGTGGCTTTTATATTGTTTAGTCTCTGATTGAGATCCGGGGCAGTATTGAATTACCTGTCCTGCAGCTGTGCACTGCATCGGCTGGAACCACACCAGCGAGCTGTCATGTTTGCTGTATGCCGTCCCCCATACATGCACGTGCAGCGGCTGCTGTGCTGTTGGCTGTCCATCAACATCTCACAAATGCGGTCACTTTGCCTGGCCTGTGGCTGCCCGTGACCAGGGTCAGGCTGGCAGGAGTGTGACCAGCAGCGTGAAACATGGTCCTCAGCTGGGACACTGAGCTCCTGCACCTCCTGGTGGGAGAGGAAGGCGTCCTGGTGTGGAGGCTTTCCCTGCCCCCCCATGGTATGGTGGGATGGGGGCTCTGGAGGCTCTGACTCACAGCAGAACCATCTCCAGCACTAGGCTGGGGGCTGTGACTTTGTCCACCTGAGGATTGGAAGCCTCTGGAGATGGAGGTCCCCCCTCCCAACTCTTTTGCTTGTTCTTACACTGGGATCATCTCCAAGAGCCAGTATTGTGTCTTCAGCACAAGAATGAACATGCCAAGTCTTAGCCAAAAAATGCAGAGTCTCAACTTTTCTACCAAGAACAAAGAAATCTTTCTCATGGGCTGCAAAATACTTTCAGTAGGGGATGCTCTCCCTGTTTTCCTTACCACAGTAATGTATAGCTCTCATCATCACATCAAGAACATTTATGCGCGTAAGTGATACTTAGCACTGTTTTTCCTCCCCATGGCTGAGGTCTCTGAGCCCATCTGGGATGGAATGCCAGCCCTTCAGCAGGCAGACACAGCAGGCAATGCCTCCTGCCAGGTCCCCACACTGCTCCCCGAGGACTCACACCACTGCACCTGGAGCCCGGTACCAGCATAGTGCTCGCGGTGGGAACAGCAAATGTGGTTTCCCCCCCAAAAACCCCTGACATTTCAAGATTTGGTTTTGTTTGGATTCAGAATGAACCCAAAGCACAGAACTTCTCCCGCCGGTGATTTTTTTTCGGGGATGGGGGGGTTGGCTGCAACGCCCAGGCACAGGGAATTCCTGGGAATGCTGACTTCACGCTACTCCTCTTGCTGCTCTGTCCTCCGGCCAAGGCCCAGGGCAGCCATGGGGGCCGAGGTTCTCATGGAGCGGTGAGCGGAGGCCTGGGGCTTGCAGACTCTCCGGGCTCCTGGGCTGCTGCCCGTGCCCCAGGCAGCTGCTCAGGAGCTGGGGGAGGTGGAGGACGGCCAGGCAGCAGGTCTGGCAGTTTCTTGGCAGAGTTTGACTACAATCAAACCGTCTCCACAAAACATCGCGATGAGCCAGCACATTCCAATGGGGAAATGTCTTGTCTAAGTGTTTCTGACCAACTCTCGTGCGGCGGCTTTCTCACTTTTCCTCCTGGCTGTGTTTCTGAAGGAAAAAGCTCTTCAAGTACACAGCCCTGGCTGGCGATGCTGCAGGTGGGACTGTGCTGTCTCAGCTCCGGGGTCCCACTCCAGGCCCTTCATCTAGGCTCTGACACACCTTGGGAGAACCCTACCAGTGCTGTGCTGGACTGCCCAAGGAGCCCTAAATAGACACGAGGGGAAGAAGGTGTGGGTGCCTCATGGCTTGAGCAGCCCCACCTTGTAGCTGAGCACTGCAAGGAGCAAACCCTGAGAAGCCAACCACACCAGACAGCAGGAGACCCCCAGAAGACCCCCTGAGATCTTCAGCACTGCTACCATGGGGGAACTGGATGGGATGGGGCCAGGAGGAGGTGATGTCTCTGAGCCAGGGCAGGTCCGCTGGGGCTGGTGGGAGGTGGTGAGGTGTGGGGACACAGCATGCACATGTGGGGGGCATCTCTAGTGATGGGAGGGTTTGCCCACTGGCCAACCTGTGGGTTTGTGTTTGGTGTGTGTGTCTGGTGGTGCTTTGTAAATGGGGCATGTGGAGTGATGTGAGAGCTGCTTGTGAAACTGGGCACGTGTTCAGTGGCACGGGGATGCTTGTGTGTGCTACCGCGGGTGTGCACACTCACAGGATGGAGCACACCAGCTGTGTGTCCAGGAGCGATGCTGGGCTGGGGAACCACATTCATGTATTGTTCTCCTTTCAGAGATATTTTTTGGGCTGAAAGTGGATTTCCCCACATGGTTGCATGGAGGATGCTGTGCTTAGGATGGTGGTCCTGTTTCCTGCCCTCGGCAAACTGACCCTGACCGGGATGTGTGAGGGGGGATGCGGCCCCCCATAGCCCTCCGCTGCAGGCAGCTGATGAGGTGTGATGTGCTGGGGGCCAGTGGCAGCACGCAGCCTCTCCCTCTGCAGCGCCCTTCCTGCGCGTGCGGCCCGAGTGAAAACACCTGGAGCCAATTTCCAGCCCCAGAAAATAAATAAAAAAAAAGGCGAGGCATTTGAAGCCTCACTCGGTAAACAAGCACGGCGGTTGGGCTGTTTTCTTTTCCCTGGGAAGGAGGAAAAGGCCATGTGCGGGACAGCCCAGGGACACTTGGAGCGAGATGAAGTGTGCGAGGCTGCAAGCAGGACACCTCCATGCCTGGCCCAGGCAGGGATGCAGGAGGCTTGGACAGAATCGGTCAGTCTGGGACTGGAGCAGCCGGATCACGGCCGGCCTTATAGTGCTTCAGAGAGCAGGAAGCGCTGTCTCCGTGGCGGTAAAGCCTCCTTCCAGCCCTGGCAAAAGTTCAGCCTGAGGGCCGTCCCCAGCTCAGCGTACAGGGAGGCTGCGGGGAGGCCAGGCAGTGCTGAGGCTTGGGGAGCAGGGGACAGTAGAGGTGGAGAGCAGTGCCCATGCATGGGGATACAGTGGGGGCTCATGGGGGACAAACGGGTGACCCGTGATCAGGAGCAAACCCTGCATTGGTGGAGCAATCAGGAGACCACCAGTAAGCCCAGGAGAGGGAACAGGGTTATTGCACAATGTGCATCTCCTGCACAAGGTCCTGCACTGAGCACTGGCTTGGAGGAAGGGTGGAGAGTGAAGTTTGCAAGGGGTGGGAGATCCAGCCAAGTGCAGCCCAGCAATGCCAGGGGCAGGCATCAGAAGAGCACAGAAATTGCCTCAAGAACTGATCGCTGCACTTGTGTAAAATCATGAGCAATGGTGAAAGCAGCAGAACGTGGGAGGGAGGCTGATGCAGAGCAGCTACAGGGAAAGCAAAGGATGGAGAAAGAGTCTGGCAGTCTGCATCCCGCTTTTATTCCCAGTTAAATAACAGAGCACATCGTACGAGAGAAAGTCATTAAGTGTCAAGCGCCAGATTTCAGCAGAGCTCAGTGCCAGGTTCCCCGGCGCTCAGCACCACAGCCAGGGCCAGACTTTCCAAAAAGCCAGCTCCTCTTGGAGCTACCACCAGGGCCAGGCTTGCAAAAGAGCTTGGCCGCCCAGGGCTCCAGGGGACTTTTCAGGTCTGGCTCATGGGGATCTGAGCACCCTCCTGGCTCTGCCCTGCAGCAAAACGTGACTGTGGTGTCCCCAGGGAACGTGTGGTGTGCTCAATGAGAGGACCCCGCTCCCCTCAGGGGCTGGTGCATGCAGCGTGGCTGGTGCCATCTCAGCCCCTGGCCCGGCTGGCTGGGGCTCCTCAAGCAGAAAAGCAACACATCGTGGGTTGTCGGCTTCCTGTGGGAATTTCTAAATGAATAATCACTGTGAACATCGTGAAAAGCATTTTAATAGTCAGAGAATACCATCTGGATGCGCACAAACAAAGGAGGTATAAATCCACCACTGACAGCAAACTGAACTCACTGCTTTTATAAGCAAAAATACTTGCAAATTGTTTCCCAAATTACTTAAGCAAGTCTTTCCTCTAATGAAATTCAGAAAAGATCCTTACCAGAGGCAAACAGCACAATCTGAGCACAACAGAGACATTACACAGAGGGATTAAAACACAGGCAGAATATAATCAAATTACATCCCCTTCGTATGAATGCAGCTCCATGTTTAGAGATAAGAGGAATCCCAAACACTTCTGTAATGGAAGGAAAAAATTTAGAGATGATCTGGGAATGAGGGGAGAGAACAGGCAATGACTGGAACCAGTTTCTGGGGGCATGAAGGCCTCGCAGGGCTCGTAGGAGAGTGTCTGGGGGGCGATGCTACGGCTGCCTCCAGGATCCTTGCAGAGGGGGCTCGGGGAGGGGCTGGAGGGGCGGGAGGCTGCAGATAAGAAGGGGAGAAGCCGGCCAAGTGTGAGGCTGTTCTGCAGGGAGGAGAGAGGTGCTAACAGTGTGGCTGGGCGCTGGCTCCAAGGTGGAACGTTGCATGCAGTGCTGGAGAGGCGAGGAAGAGGAGTGCTCTCAGAACAAGCTGGGTTGTCTCCAGCAGAAGGGATGGTGCTGAGGCTCAGACTGGAGGTGCCTGAGCCAGCAGGAGTTGCCCTGTGGCTGCAGAAAGGGCTGGATGTAGAGGCTGTGGGACCTTCAGCTTGTCCTGGCTGGTGGCATGCACGGGGCTGTTGTTTCCCTGGATAAAGCATCCGAATGCTGGAACAGAGGCAGAAGCGCAGACCCTGACCCCAGTGTCCTCGTGTCCTGCAGCCCACCTCTTGACAGCCCGAAGCTGCCACTGAGACAATGGCTTTGCTCAAAGCGAGGCTCTGCTGAGAAGGAGCTGGAGGTGGAAGCAGTGATCTGGAGCCAGGGGAGGCCATGTCAAGAACGCAGCAACCTTGGGTGCCTGGGAGGTAGAGACATGGCAAAGGGCATGTGGGGACATCGGCAGGGAGGCCACCTCACGGCAGCACCTGGAGGGACGAGTGGTGGCATTGCTTTCCTACTGATGCTAGCCTGAGGACAACAGTGGCTCTGCTACTCCTGCAGTGATCTTGGCGCCCTGACCAGATTTTAGGATCCTGGCAGATGATGCAGAAACATCTGCTCTTGCTGGCTCTTCCAGATCCATCTCTTGCAGCAATGGGGAGGGTCTTCCAGTGGGGGGAAAGCCTTGGGCTGGGGATGAAGGGTCCCATAACATCATGTTGGCCTGCAAACATACCCCCGTCTCTCTGCTCACTGGGGAAATTATGGTTCAGTAATGCACCCGATGCCCCACAGCCCACCAGCACTGCGGAGCAGAGGGTGTGCTGCTGTGCAGGAGGACAACGAGCCCCAGCTCCCTGGTTTCACCTGAATTCACCATGCAGAACAGTTGTCTCAGTGACACAAAGGCATATTGATTTATGGTTCTTTCAGGCCAGATTCTGAATGGGAATGGGTACAAGGTTTGTTAGCAAAAAGGTTGGTTGCAAAAGGAAATAGGAAGTACAGTCTGGTCTCTGAACCATCATGAGATGCCTGGCCGACAACAGGACTCCTCCTGACAGCTGGACAACCCTCCACCAGACAAGGCCCAGGTTCCCTCTGTTGGGATCAGCCTTTTCCTTGTGGCAGACACACTGTGCATGTGAAATGCCTGCACAGCTGCAACAGCAGGGACACGTGGGCCTCAAGCAGGAGGGGTATGTGGCACTGGCTCCCCGGGCTCCCCGAGCTCCCCACCTTCATAGCATGTGCCATGATTTGCTGCCATATCCTGAGGCTTGGAGATCTTCACAGGTTTCCCTGTGGTTTGAATTTCTCCTTGGAAACGTCAGCTGTACGTGCCTATTGTTCGTCCTGTGGACTGCAGCGTGGTCTCAGAGTTGGACTAAGACCATCCTCAGTCTCTTTGGACACATCAGAAAGATTCCAGATGCAGGAACGAAGTGTTTGCCCAGACGTGCTGCCGAGAGCAGGCTGCCCCGCACCAGACCAGGTGCCAGCCTGGGGGTACTGGTGTCCTCAGCTGGCCCTGAGAGCACCATGCCCGTAGTCAGCAGCATGACCAACAACTGAACTCCTGTGTGGGTAATGGGACAAGGGGTGTCACCAGCAGAGGGGTATCGGAGGAACTGCCTGTTTCCTTGCAGCCACTTTGCTAACATGCCCCTAAGCCTCTCCCAGCCAGAAAAAGCATTAGTCACTGTTACAAAGTCAGGATGAGCAGACAGAAATAACACGTGCATTCGTCTAGAGCACATCCATGCCAGGCAAAATATTGTGGCCGGGACTGTGCTGTACTTGTGCTGGGGAATGGGCAGAGGGAATGGCCTGTCTGACATGGGGCAAGGCTTGCAGTGGGTTGCACTTGTGACCAGCAGAGCTGACTTGGGACTTTCACAGGTCTGCAGAGGTCGACCTGAAAGGGGGGGCTGAAGAAGTGATTTAGCTCCCAGGAACACAATGAGAGGAAGAAAGGTTTGTGGGGGCAGTGCTGTGCCTTTACAAAATCCCAGCATGGCTGAGGCAGGCAGGGACCTCTGGGTCCTTCAGAGACAACCCTGCTCCAGCAGGGCCACCCAGAGCAGGGTGCCCAGGACCACCTGCAGGTGGCCTTTGAAGATCCCCAAGGAGGAGACTCCAGCACCTCTCTGGGCAGCCTGTGCCAGTGCTCGGTCACTGCACAGCACACAAGTGCTGCCTGGTGCTCAGAGGGATCCTCCTGTGCCCCTGTTTGGGCCCACTGCCTCTGGTCCTGGCACTGGGCACCACCGAAAGGAGCCTGGCTCCGTCCTCTTTGCACCTTCCCGTCAGGTATTTATGGACCTTGATGAGGTCCCCCTGAGCGTGCTCTTCTCCAGGCTGAGCAGTCCCATATCTCTCAGCCTCTCCTCACAGCAGAGGGCTCCAGGCCCTCCAGCACCTCCGTGTCCCTTTGTTGGACTCCCTCCAGTAGCTCCAGGTCTCTCTCCTACTGGGGAGCCCAGCACCGGACACTGCTCACAATTCCCAGCTGTCAGAGGCTATCCAGGCCGTCTGAACAAGGCCAACCATGGTGGAGACTTTGGAGGGGACTGCAGCTTCAGTCCTCACCCACCCCATCCCTCATCATCCCTCTCCATGACACCAACAGCCTCCCCCATAACGATGTTCCAAGGGAGGCTCCTGCCCCCTAACACGGCCCGTCCGCCTGCTTCAGCATCACTGCAGAGCAGCAAGGTCTCTGGGAGCGCGATGAGCCAGGGCCTGGATGCCGGCCGATGAGGGGAGAGGATGAAGAGAGATCTGAAGTCGGCGTGCGAAAAAGAAGGGCGAGGATGCGGCCGGGTGCTGATGACGGGGGTGGCTGCAGACAGTATCGCAGCAACGTGCTGGCATGGAGCAAGGGCTAGGCTGAAGTCAAACATAGGGAACATTTCTACCAGACGGGACAATTACACACTGGGGTTGCTTGCCAGTGAGGCCCCATCACGAGTGGAACAGATCCCATAAGATACTTCTAAGTTTAGAGTAAAGGAGCCCTCTCCAATAGCAGAGGATGAGAGACGGAGAGCTAAAGCCCGCACGTCGCCGCCAAACCACACTCCCCGGAGAAACACACACGAACGGCTCTTGCAACACTCGAGTTACGGCTGAGACACACATTCCAGCCGAAACCCCTATTTTCAGTTGTTTATACATCGCTCAAAAAATATCCTTTTGGATTGAATTTGTTCATGCTTGATCTCAGCCCAAAAAAACGAAGAATTATTTGGGGATGGTTTGAACAAAATCCGTTCAGCTGTTTCTGTGTTATGTAAGCATCAGAATAAATATGTTTTCCTTTTTTCAAACATTTTTCTCATCCTTGCTAGCTGTCAGAGAGCTCAAAATCAGCTTCATGATTTGGAAGTGTTGTACTTAGCCCATGCCTGGCTCTCAGTGAGGGACCAGCCCGATCATCAGACAAACGAGACCTCCTTGGGGAGTGAGGGAAGCAGAAGAGACTGCACCTCTTACGTGTGCTGCTCGGCATCTTGAAAGGTGAAGTCCTGGGGAAAGGGAACACAAATCACAGCCAGGCACCTTCTGAGAGTGTTTGTGAAAAGAGGTTGGACAGTGTGAGTGGAGGGTTAAATAAAAAGACATTGAACAAGGGTGTGGAAAAGATCTGTAACCATTCATGCAAGGGAAAGACAAACACAGGGCTGTAGCACAGATCATACAGTAAAACGAGGGCTCTTGAGGCAGTGGTCTACCGGCAGCTGTGCACATCTCACTGCCATCCTAGCAGCTCCATGAGGTTTCTCTGGAGTCGCTCCCTCCTCTTTGGTTCATGATGTGAACGTGATCATTGGGCAGTGAGTTGAGTTTTGAGAGGAGAAATGGGGGAGAAGAGCTCCCAGACTTAAAGACACTGTTAGACCTCAGGAGTGTGTCCAGGTGCAGAAAGGTGACTGACAGCCAGCATTGCAGAAGGAAGCCCAGTCTTATGAGGTGAATAAGACAGGTGGGGGAGACTTTGTGCCAGCATCTTTGGGGTGGGACAGAGCCATTGGAGGCAGATATAAAAATATCCTTGAAATATGGTTCTGCAATTGGAGAGGACCGTTGGTCAAGTTTTCAGAGTTCACATCAAGTTAGCACAGAGGTCATGTCCTTACCCATAATATCCACACTCTAGTGGGGCTTCCTCTTGGATGAGGAGGCAATGTTCACCACCGTGAGCTGCTCCACAGGAGTGAAGGTCTCCGAGATACTTGGGTGCTTGCCCCCCCCCCCAGTCTGATGAGGAGTTAAACACCTGAATGCCTGGAGGTGGCCGGGACATTGCTCCCCATCCATCACCTACAGAAACCAAGGGAAGACCGTCCAAGTGCTGATTCTTAACTACGCGGCATTTGTTCAAGGAATGACATTCAAGTAACTACAGACAAAGTGCTATAGCAACGAAAACGGAGCTGCCAGTAAGAGAGACTCCAACATAATGTCAATGTTTTGTGGAGACACTTTGGGAAAAATGAGAAGGATCATTCTGAGCTGGAGAAGGGGAATTTTCAAGAGGAAACTTATAAAAATACCCTAAGCACAAAAGTAATTAAATTAAAATCACCCAGCTGAATGCAGAGGCTGCCTCAGCATCTGTACAATTACTAAGGATTCACAAAAATGGAGTGAAGAAAGGGGGCAGGAACAAGCATCATTTTAAGTCTGTTGGGAGGGAAAAGGCTGTAAAACCATGCACAGGCAAAGAGAAAAAAAAATGTATTAGTGGAAATTCAGAACCATCTTCACTTTGTTCCGATATGTAACTGAAGTCCTCAGCCTAGAGGCATGGGGAAAGGCACCAGTAGTCAAGGGGAGACCTCAGAGCCTCCAAGGGGGCACCACAAGCCTCCTAGACCTAGCTTGGGCCCGAGATCCCTCCGTGGGGCAGGGCCATCACTTAGGCCAGCAGGAGGGTCGATACCCTCATTTCAGACACTGGAAAATTCCAGCACTTCTAGGCAGGCTGCACTGGTGAGGAACCAGAGACCCCAGGGGCCCGAGACAGGAGGAGCGATTTAACCTGAGAGGGACTGTTGAAGACGTGCCAGGACAGAGATGAAGTCACCATCTCCAGAGGTAGGTGGAATCTGCCTCTGCCTCCTTCCTTGTTCCACTATGGAACCCTGCTGATGGCTTCAGCACTAGCATAGGGCATATGAACACCCCCAGGCTTGCTTTAGGGCAAAAGGGACACTTGGACACACAGGTATTTCTTTGTCAGTGTAGCATTACTTGGGCAACTATGCACTGAGGCTGGTAAAGAGTGCTTCCATGATCCACCCCATGAACAGGCAGAAATACGTTCTTAACCCATCCCAGATGTTTGCAAAGCAGACATATGTCTTAGCACTGAGCTAGCAGACGACAAAGTGCTGGAACAAAATATGTTAAAAAAGAAAACGCCAGATCCATATGGTAGAGCTGAGAGTGCTCAGGGAGACAAAGAATGTAGCAGCTGCTCTGTCAACTGAAGCAGGCAATTTAACATTAAAGCTACTGCTTTCCAGAAGTCTGGAGTACAGCAAATGGATTGGTCTGCAAAAACAGCAGCAGCAATCATACTGGGAATAGGCCGGCAGCTCTTTGATTCCGTAAAATGCACTAGAAGGAAGCTATCGTGGATAATGCAGTCTGAGAGACCTCAGCAAGCTGGATGGATGGGCCAGCAGGATCTTCATGAGGTTCAGCAGACTCATATACCATGTGGTGCACCTGGGGAGGAACAGTCACGTGTGTCAGGACAGGCAGGGGACAGCCAGCTGAGTGCATTAGGTCTGCAGCAAAGGGCCTGGGGACCAGCTGGACAAGCTGACCGTGAATCAGCAGTATGACTGTGCAGCCAGAGAGCCAACTGCAGACTACTGTGTTAGCAGACCATCGTCAGCATCTGGGTGGAAGCTGCATGAGCACAGGCTGAGGGAGCTGTGGTCATTCTGCCTGGACAAGAGAGGTCGAAAGGGAAATCTGGTCACATCTTCCCCAATCTCCAGAGGAGCTGTAGAGAAGATGGAGCTAAACTCTTCTCATATATTAATAATAAAGAAAATGGGCAACAAGCAGAAATTGCAAGCCTGGAAGGTACCACTGGACACAAGGAAAAAATGGGGACCAGATCAGGTTGCTCACGGACAAGGCCCTGAGCAAACAGATTTGGCTTTGGAGTTAGCCCTGCTCAACAGCTGTACTCAAGAGCTGGAGTGTCGATGTTGGATGTTTATTCCAGACTAAGATATTCTTTGATCCTATGCGCTCCTGATAAAGGAACATCAAGGAAAATCAGCTCATAACATGACCTTGATCAGTCTGGCAAAGCCATGGACAGAGAAGGACTGCTGCTTAATGTGTGGAGCCATGCCCCAGAAGAGGGAGTGGGTGTCAGGGAGGGGCACTGGTATAGGCAAGACTTTCAGGGCACACAGAACAGCTTGCTGAGGAGTTTTGGAGCCAAGCAGTGAAATGGACAATGGCTTTGGTGCTGGTCAGCACTCATAAATGGGTGCTTGTTCTTTGCTCTTTGGGGTGTGCCTGTACTAACATTGGAGCGCACCCAAAACTGCAAGATCCAGAATGTGCAACACATTAGTGTGTGGGATGGAAGTGACCACAAAGAGGAGGTGATGCCACCCTTTAGCATAGAAAGTATGCATGTTTCTGGATGCTGTGGGCACTCCAGTCCTTCTGTTTCAAAAGGAGGGCAGGAGATAAGAAGCAAGAGTATTTGGCACTCAGAGACCTGCATAATGAGAGGCTGAGAGCACAAGGTGCGAGGAGCTGGCTGATGTGTTGTGGTTGGAGAACAACTTCAGTTATGATCGTACCCAGAGACACAGAAAACAAAGACGGGAGTATTTGGGACTGCAGGTGGCTCATCCACAACCTGCTGAAGTGTCTCCACACTGGGTGAGGCCGGGATGGAAGCGGCCAGCTCCCTCTGCAGTGTGACAGGCGGCTGCGTGAGAGGAGCACCAGGACCTCTGGCTCCAGGGTGGCTGGAGCAGTGCTGCCTGCTCGTTTCTCAGTTCCCCCAGCCTGCAGGCTAGAGGCAGTGTTTCTGAAACTCAGCCCCTAGAGGAAGAAGGAAAGATATTCATCATGCTTGCTTTGCTCAGCACTCATTTGATTTATGGACATGGGCTCTGAGAGTGAGCTGACATTGCCTGCAGAGAGTGGAGTGTGCCTGGGCAGCAGGACTGGGGACCAAACCATGAGGAAGCAACCACATGAACAAAGGAAGGAGCTGCCCACAGATCCTGTACCCACCCTGCTGAAGGACACTCCTGGAAAGCAGTCTGCACAGCACCTCAGCCTGAGCTCTTTCCACAGGTGTGCGCTCCAGCCCTGCTTTGTCCAAGTGCTGCAGTGGGCCCTAAGTAAGTCCCTCTGGAGTCTCCCAGGGGACACCATCAGTCCCTTCCTCTATGCTCAGATTCTCTACTTATCTGAGGCTGCCACACCATCACCTTTCCACTGCAGCCCTGGAGAGGAGTAGATGCCACCCTGAGCACCCATCGCTATACCTGAGCTGCTGGTTGATCAATGCAAGTCATGTTAGCAACATCCTCACTCCCCTTCTGTGTCCTCAAATGGGACAAGGTCCCTGCAGACATTTCACATGTTGACTCTTGTCCTTATCTCCAGGATCGAGACCATATTTTTCTCCTCATTCCAGGAAGGACACATTTTAAGAGGCCTAGAATTGGAAACAGCTCCCCTCTATTCCCATGCTTCCCACACATTTTTCACTTGGGGAGTAGCTTCCTGCAGTCATGCAGGCAGAGGAAGAGCACTGGGATGTGAGCAGAGTCGTGGCTGCTGGTGCCATGTGGCTGTCACCACCCTGCCACCCTGCCCTGCACCCTCGCGCTGTGACACTGTACCACACCAGAATGCACAAGTAAGCATTCTGCACGAGGGATGCACGACCAAGCAGAGGGATAGCACAAAATGTCCTGTGCCCTGGGTTGGAGGGGATGGTTCCCAAGTGAACTGATGTGCTGGGATACATCCTGGGCTCTGGACTGGGAACCCAGTGGTGCTGGCCAAGACGTGGCTGAGCTCCCCTTGGGTGCCAGCTGCAAGCCCAGTGACAGCACAATGTCCCTGCTCCCCTGTGCGGGTCCCGTGCAGAGCAGCACAGGGCATCCAGCACCCCTCTGCGCGTGGAGGCCAGGTGAAGGGCTGTGCTGGGCATGGGCAGAGGGAAGCAGCAGGGACATGGTGGCAGGAGCGATCCCTAGGGGTGTCCCCTGCCCATGCTGTGGGTTGGGTAGGGCAGCGTGGGGCATAGCTGGGGCGAGACATGGGGAGGTGCTTGCACAAGGCAGAGCTTCAGCATGCACAGCACTGCACTCCCCTTGCTGCACAGTGAATCTTGCTACCAGGGCCAAAATCACCTCGAGCCTAAACCTGGGAGGCCTGGCAGGAGCTGACTCCCAGGAACTTACTGGGGCATGAGCTTATCCTCCTTGGCAAGCAGGCACTTTGTGGTGACTGAGAATCTGAGCACACTTATGGACCTTGCTGCCCCAGTCAGTCCCATCCGGGCACTATACCCACCCCTCACCATGGCCCAGAAGCCCTATTTTGGCTCATTTGTGATCCTTCCATCCTTGTCTGGGCCATGATGTTGGTGTGTTTGTGTCCTTGTTGTGTCTGCTGGATGGACCCTGGCCTTGTGCAAGGTAACTTGTCTCGTAGATGGACCTTAGCACAGTGCTGTAGGTTTCCTCCCTGCTGTGCCCTGACAGAGGAGCTTTGACCACGGAGCAATGATGTTGCTTATTCCTGGAGGAGGAAGAGGCTGAAGTGTGGTGATCTACAGTTTCCTGATGCCTGCAGTTCTCTGATGCTGGAGCTCACACCAAATTCTTGCCTGCAGTGTTTGGACTAAAAGCAAGGGATTTGTGTCTGGGCTGTAGATAAATCATGTTCCCACCATGCTGGGGGAGCACTGACTGTTCATGGGATGTTCTCCTGTTTTCACCAGGAGGGTGTGAAACCAAGTAGGAGTGAGAGCCCGGAGGGTGATAACACTGTGCCTCTGGGAGAGGCACAGGTGGTCCCAAATTACACCGAAGAAGATCTGGCAGATACAAGAGTGTTAATGCCACCACACCAGACCCTGACACCTCAGTAGAGCAGGGCACATCCTCGTTTAGGATACGCAGAGATGACGGTGTAGGAGGAGGCTGCTGGGCTGAGAACTGGTGCAGAGACTGTGTGAGCAATGGAAAGCAGAGCTCAGTTTCTGCAGCCCGGTGAGCCTCAGGTGGGGAGGCTATGATGCTGTGACCGCACGAGGTCAGGCTGGTCCTGATGGAGATGTAGAGACAAAAAGGCCAAATTCACCTCAGAGGAGAAGAGAATAAAAAAAGAAGCAATGGACACAAGATACAACTTAAAATGCTCCTACTGGGCAGGACCAGCTTGCCCTTGGCACACTGTGCACCTCTGATCACAGCCAGTACAGTTCCACATTCATGGGACCATAGGACTGGAGAGGCCCTGAGCCCCATGCCCCTCAGCAGCCTTTGCCAGTGCCACATGCTCTTGCCTGGGTGCTTTCCCCGAGGAAAAGCTCCAGGATAGCAGAGAATGGTGGACTTCCTTTCCCACTTTCATGGCCAGTTAACATTAATTTCTCTCTGTGTCAAGACCAGCCATGTGCTCAGGCAGATTTTATCCACAGCCACCTTCTGGCCCCCTAAACCAGGCCAGCTCTCCCTGGCTGTCACTATCATCAACTGCCTCTTCCACCTGCATGCACGTGGTTCCTGTCCCAGTCCAGAGGTGGCATGACAGTGTCCCACCATGGAGGTCCAGTGTCCCAGCTGTGGAGAGGACATCATCCCTTGGGACATATTTCCCACCCACATAAAACCCAGGATCAAATCCCATCTCAGCTTTGGGGAGCTCCACAGACTGAGCAGTCTGCAGCTCAGATAATTTCCCTTCAGGCACCCACTGCTGGTGCAGTGTGTGCGGTGTGTGCAGCTCTCCCCCAGGCAGCCCAGCATCGCTCCCACTGCCTCCATCCTGCCCAAGCAGCCCTATTTCCATGCCCACAAATGGCATTCAACCTCCCTGGTGGTGCTGGGTCTTCACGTGGTAACGTGTCTGAAGTCCTGCTTCTGCAGTGCCCCCCTGACAGCCTGAAGCACCCCCTCCCACCAGGGGCCAGGTTTCTCCAAAGCCCTGAGCGTGGTGGTCACTGGCTCCAGCTGTTGTTGGGGCAGGACCAGGGGCACCCTCACAATTTCCAGAGCTGGACGTTACCTTCCCATCCTCCACATGGAGCTGGCCAACGAGCTCAGCTGGAGGGATGCCCCTGCGGTGCTCTTTGCCTGTGGTTGTCTGGTTTTATGGGCTGCATCTGCATAGCCAGCATCTCCTTGTGGAGCTGGAAGCAGTTGCTGACATGTGCTGGTCTGCTGCAGAGCCTCGGTGGCCACGGTGTGGCTGCTCCCTCGCTGCCAGGACATGGGGAGGTCACATGTCCTGTGTCAGTGCACGGTTTCCTGAGGGACATCTCTGACTGCACAAGCGTCTGCACCTTTCCTATGGTGGGCAATGCTCCCAGCTCGCTGCTGAGGGTTCACCATCAGCCTGTGAGCTTTTGGAGGGGCTCTTGACTTCCTGAGAAGTTGAAGGAGGCAGGTGGGGACACTGGCAGTCAAAAGATCCACAGCGGTGGGGTGGTGCTTCTGGAGCAGATGATGATCCCATGAGTGATGACCCCATGACCATTCCTTGCCTCCCTGAGTCTGGCAGGGACCAGGAGAAGGGGTGACCCTAACCTACGGGTCTCACGTCCCCTGTCCTGCGCTGGGGAGTCGAGCAGGGGTTGGAGGACGCTTGAGAAAGGGCCAGAGCTTTTGGCAGCCCTTCTGCAGCCAGAACAATGGCTGACATCATGTTTTATTTAAGAGGGAAAAGGAAAAAAATTGTGACCAGAAGGACCGGGGCCCTGTAGGCCTGGGAGAGATGGAGTTTATTTTTCTTGCCTTCTGGTTCCTCTCGCGCTCCCCCCGGCCCTGGCCGTGGCACAGCACATTCCTTTGCTGTGATCTCCTCCCTCCCATGCAACAGCACATTCCTCCTGCTCTGGCTGCTCCCTTCTGCCGTGACTGCGTCCGGGCCCTGCGCTGGCCACCCTGGCACAGACGGAGTGGAGGGGACAGAGGCCACTTCTCCTGGGTGGCTGTGAGCCCCTGTCCAGCCCTGCTGGAGCCATAGCACCTGTGACCAGGCATGGTCCTGCTCCACCCTGCATGCAGGTGTTGGTCCCTGTGCTGACCTCTCCATCCCTGCAGAGATCAGTGTCCTGGGCATTGGGTTGAGCCCTGCCACGTGCTGTGGACCACGGTCCCTGTCCCTGTGGCAGGCACACTGGTCTGCGGGGGACCCGGGGGGACAGCCCCCGGGTCAGGATCCCCATGGGTGGCAGGCAGCACAGGGTGCCGGGCACTGCTCACTGCCTCTCCATGCTGGGTGGAGCAAGACCAGCCCAGGGTTGGGGTCATCCCTTTGGATCCCAAACAGGCAACAGCATGTGCCAAGTCACGCGAGCAGCAGGGAGATGAGCTAACGCCTTGTGGGGCTGAGTTCACCGGGCTGTCAGCAGCTCCCGGGGCAGAGTGCAGGGGCCACCCCCGGCAGGGCAGGTCACCCACCAGCGTCCAGCCAGGCTTGGGTCCCGCCACAGACCACGCCAGGGACATGGCCCTCTCCTGGCCAGCGCCAGCATGGGGTCAGGAGGGCCAGGCTGTGGGTGCTGGTGCCTTGTGCATCCAGAGCACCCGCCTTGTGCTCCCGCTGGCCTCCCTGGGATTTGCTGGCAGTACACAGCAGAGTCCCTGTCCCCTCCCGATGCACTGCTGGGAGCCCAGACAAGCCTGGCTGCTTGTCTATAGTATTTTCTAGATGCAGTCAGGCAAAATGAGATGCCTTGTCCAAGGACACGGTCCTTGCTCACCCTAAAGCCCCATTCCAGGACACGCCTCTGATCCCAACCCAACCAGCGATGTGTCCCTGCAGCTCACTGGGATGACCAAGAGGTGGGAAAATCTCTAACTCCTGTTTTTTTTTTTTTCACCTATACCAGCTCTGCCTTGCTCCTACTGATGCTGAGGAATGGACAGGAGAGAGCTGAGGGGTTTGGAGCAGGGGTCTGGGGGGCATCGCAGGGCTGAGGGCTCTGGACTGGACCACGAGAAGCTGAATGGGGCCACACGTGTCCCGTCTCCTGCCAGGCTGGGCTAACCCAGGGTTAACCAGAGGGATGGCTGGGAGCTGCCACATGCCAAGAATGTTTCCAGGCTGGGGAAGGGCTGGACATGAATCACCCGCTGCCTCTGCCAGACGCCGCGTGCAGCCAGGGCTGCGCACCGCCACGTCCTGCAGCCAGCCGGGGACACCCGCACAGGCTGGGGGACCCTCGCTCCTGCCCCATCACCATCATCTGCCCAGGTGGCTCCATCCCAGTTCTGTGTCTCCTGGGGAGTCCCAGCTGGATCCAGGACCCAGTGCCCACTTCTGCTTTGGGCGCTGCTCGTGGGGAAGCCCATGTACATATGTATTTTGCAGCCCTGTGTCAGGCCGGCTGCGGGACGCACTCCTCCCATGTTGGCTCAGCTCTTTGCCTTTATACTCCTGAGTCTGCATTTTCAGGAGCTGTAAATCAGCCTCCAGAGATCTCCCACTTTCTCCAGTTGGTACTGTGGCCCTGTTCAACCCAACCTCTTGCTCCTCCTCTTGTTGCCTGCCCCAACCCCATCAGCATGGGGATGCTCTCCCTTCACCTCTGACCTACACCAGCCTCATCCTGGAGTGACTCCAGGGAATCCCAGCAGCTCAGAGATGGGCTCCTGGTGCGTGTCACGATGGGGAAGGTGGCCTGCTGGCCTGTGCTGCAGGTGGCTCTGCACAGAGGGGTACTGCTGATCCAACCCCAGGCTTCAAAGATGCCCAGGGTCCCATACTTACTGCACATCCAAATAGTGCTGTATCTTCAAGAATGCAGTCCTGTGCCTGCCACAAGTCCTCTTGACAGTGTTGGCAGAGCCAGGCTCTCCCCACCACCTCTGCTCTGAGCCCTACTCAGCTGCAGATGGAGCTTCTCCACCTATGCCCTTTTGACTTCCCGAGGCTGCAGGAGGGCAGGTAGAGCTTGTTCTGCAGTGGGCACCTGGTGCCAGCCCAGCTTTGGCAGGAGGCGTGTTGTACATGCAGGTGAGGACCAGGGCCGGTTAAAGAGGACAGATGCAGCGTTTCTGGGGGGCTTGCCTGAGCCATAGCCCCCCCACAAGGGTTTGTGCTACAGAGCCGCGGCACGCCAGAAGGTTTTGCATTAGGAGTGGAGAGAGCTGGCCAACATGGGCCTCTGCGAGCTGCTGCCCTTGAGAGCCTTCAGGGAGCTAATCTGTGGGATGATTCATGTTCCCTGTGGTTTGGAAGCAGTGGTGATGCAGGTTGGAAAATTTCACACTTGTGGCTTGCGTGCGATGCAGCCTTGGCCCTGCATGTCCCTCATCCATGTGTTTTGCTCCCCAGGGAGGGGGGGTCTCTCCTCCCCACAGGTAGGCTCGGGTCTCCTGTTGCATCCACCCACCACCCATCGGTTCACCATCACTGGCCCAGAGGTGATGCCCCTGCTCCCCACCCCCAGCTGTTCCCATGTGGCTTACTGATGTGGCTGCTGGTGCATGGAGAGCTGTGGACCTCCTGGACTTCCCCTGTAGGCTTCATGGCAAGAGCAGGAGAGGATTTGCAGAAAGAATAAGGCTACCTTGGGCTTCTTGGAAAGCAGAAGTCCCCCACCACAGTTTCTGTGGCTCCTGGTGCACAGATGTCCCTAATCTGCCACAGTAGGAGCGCTGAGCCTGCCTGCCACGCAGCTGGGGGTGCACAGCTCTGAGCACCAGACCCGCCGCCTTCCCACGAGGCAGCGGCTGGATGAATGGAGCAGGATGAGCGTGGGAGGAAGGGCTGCTGCTGCCCAACCCCAAGGTCTGTCCTCGCCAACAGGCTGAACCGCTTAGGGCTAATTTCATGCTAACTCCTTTAATTCGGAACATCTCCATCGCCATTAGGAAGAACAGAGGCTCTTGCATTTGCTGCAGCTGTGTTGAGGCTCGCTGGAAGCTCCGTCCCCATAGGCAGCGGTGAGGAGTGGGTCCCTGCTGGGGACAGGGCGATGCTTCCCAGCCCATGGCATCCCTTCCTTTGGGGTGCTGCAGAGAGCAGAACCTCGCCGCATCACCGTGGCAGGCCAGCGCTCAGAGCGCAGTGCACACACAGCCACCAGCCCCGTGTGCTGTGCCTGGTGAGCTCACTGCTGGGCTGCTGGCGAAGGATCGCATCTCTTCCACAGTATTTTTCCCTTGCTTTCCTAACACTTTCCAAACAAGCTCATCTGAAAGTATTGACTCAAGGGTTTCGCGAAGCTGTGCCGAGCACAAAGACATGCGTCCAGAGACTGGTGCCTGAGGACTCGTCGGCTCAAGAAGTAAACAATGAACGAAGCAGACCTCTAAACATCTGGCGGGAAGCAGGAGCATGTTCCACAATCTGAGTGTCTGCAGGATAAATGGGGCTGGAGTGAGTAACAGCTCCTTTCTTGTCTGCGTTGCTCGGTAAATGGGGCAAGCCTGATATTTATGGGCTTCAGTGATGCTGTGACTACAGCCTCTTGGCATTCCTCTTTCACTGGCTTCTAGGGGAATAACGACACATGTGCGAAAAACATGCTGCTGGGGCACAACATCCCGTGTCCAAATGGCAGCTGAGGCAGGGAGGGAGAAGCTCTGGGGACAAGCTGAGCTTTTGCCCAGAGGCGTGATCGGGCAAGGCGCTCTGTGATGGGGAGATGGAGGGGAACTGCGAGACTTGGAGAGCTCAGCCACTGGGAGAAGATAGAAACCAGGCGAAAAGTAGTCCTGTAAGCAGGTTGGCTCGCTTGCCTTGTGCTGTGGCTGGGGGAGACCCCCCTAGAGGAGGGTATTGTATGTGGCCAGACCAGGAACAAACACAGGAAGATGCAGCAAGCTTCTCAGTACTCAGCACCTTCCCTGTCTTCATTGGTCTCACCGATAAAATAAAAAATAAAAAATTAAAAAATTAAAAAATCAGGGCTTTGAGGGTTGTCTAGCCAAGGAGCAGGACTTGGAGTCTGGCATGGAAATACATCAGCCCATGGGCCTGGTGAACCCTGCCTCAGAGTCAAGTGCATGAGTGGCCCCATTGATTTCACTTAGGGAGG
This sequence comes from Aythya ferina, assembly GCF_964211825.1. Taxonomy (NCBI): domain Eukaryota; kingdom Metazoa; phylum Chordata; class Aves; order Anseriformes; family Anatidae; genus Aythya; species Aythya ferina. The sequence continues at coordinate 2,247,119 of NC_140309.1, forward strand.
AGTGTGCACTTAAGTGCTTTGCTGGATGAAGGCCTAGGAGATGGGAGGGCTGAACTCCAAGTGGAGCTAGGCAGGAAAGAGCTTTACGCACTTTGCAGCACTGGTTGGGATTTCCAGCCTGGTGCAGCCAGCAGGGCAGGCAGAGCATGGAAACTCTGCCCCAGAGCCCTGTGTAGGGCAGGGGCCAGGGCCAGCATCTGGGGCAGCCCAGCCCCTGGTTCCCGGCATGCCTGGGTTGGGCTGGGGGCTCTGCGGGGCTGAGCTGACACTCAGGAGGCACAAGTATGGGCAGGTAGGTCAGGCATTGACCCATCCTGAGCAATTTCTTGTACCAGAAGCCGTAGCAAAAGTGGTGTAGGAAGCTGGTGGTGGATGAATTCTCCTCTGAAAAGCTGTAGATGAGGACAGCGGAGTGATGCAGAGACTGCCTGCCTGTGGAAGAGCAGGGACAGCCCTGTTGAGAGTATGACCCAGGAGAACCAGGACACTGGGAAAGACTCCAGTGAGAGGACTGATGGCCTTGGCATGGGGCTGTGCCTGGGTCTGCAGCTCACTCTGTGAGTACCTGTCACTGTGCGGTGAGGAAGCCGTTGTGCCCTTGTATTTTGGCCACAGTGCTCATGTGTGGTCACCTGGAGATGCTCACCCACGCCCAGCAGCGATCATCACCAGGTGGCCATGGTCTTGAGTTGGGCCTGGTGAGACATACAGGCGGAAAGGAGGAGGAGGCACCACTGGCCTGGGGAAGGGATGATGTGGAATGGGGAAAGGTGAAATGGGAAGGCCTGGTGTTTGCTGAGGTGAGGCCAGGCCATCCTTAGGAGCTTTGGAGGCTACTAGAGCACTCCTGGGGGCTTCAGAGATATTCCTGAAGCAACACCACTTGCTTATAGTCCTCGGCTGGGGAAGGGCAGGACATGCAGCTTGCCCACTTGTGGCCAGCAGCATTGCTGTACTCAGCTGTGCATGTGCAGGGCAGGGATGGTCAGGGTCCATACCTGAGACCATGGAGAGCTCCTTCAGCAGAGGTCAGCAAGCTCCTGAGGCCACCTCAGAGGGGACGCTGCCCCTGGGGGCCTGGCTGACAGCTCCACCACCCCATCCGCCTGCGCTGGGGCTGCTGCTCCCCGGCTGCGGCGAGGGATGCTCGCGCATGCGGAGGGAGGGAACCGTTTCCTTGCAGCTGGGACTTGGCAGAAGTGCAATCTCACGCATGGTGATGATGCTCAGATATCATCTCTGGTGATTTACGGCAGGAGCACGCAAGAGCTGGTTTGGGAAGATCCTCATAAATAGCTCCGGCGTGACAGCGGGCCTGCTGGATAATGGAAAATCAAGGGATCAACCCTTGCCACGGCTCTGAGCAGTGCTGGGCAGTTAACCCTGCAGTGACAGCTGAGAGGGGCACAAAGCTCCCAAAAAATTCCTGCTTGCAGGAGCCCTTTGGGCTCCCCCAGGTCCAGGCCACGGGTTCCCCCGCAGACCATGGGGTTCACTGCTGTGCCAGGCAGCACAGTGTGGGTCAGGCTCCACCACACTGGGCTCTGCTCGTTGTGTTGTGCTTTCTGTACTGCTCTGCTTGTGTGCCTCCAAATCCTCCCTCCCTTTCCATCTCTCTCCCACGTGGATTTTGCTGCATCACCATGGAGCAGTTTCTGTGTGGAGGCTCTGCCACCTGCTAGCAGAAAAGCTTTAAACCCACACCTTTCCGTTTAAAGTCAGACCTTACATTTACCCCATTATGTCCTTCACTGCTTTCTGCTCTAAAGCTTGCCTCCTGCTCCCTCCCTCCTGCCACTGGGGAGGTCTTTTCCTTTGCAGGACTCAAGGTCCTTGGGAGCTCCTCCCAAACCCTGCACACTTGCAGCAGGGCTGCCTGCCCCGCTTGGTCCCATCTCTGCACACTCCACCAGCACCCACCTGGGTGTTCAGGACCATCACGCAGGCATGGGGCTGTCACCCACATCCCACTGGTGATGGGCTCTGTAGGGATGGTTCCGTGGCTAATCCAGAGCCCCCTGCACAGAAGTGGGATGCTCCCAGGCATGTCCCCTCCTTCCAGGGCTGGGAAGAGGAGGCATGTGGAGGGGACACATGGCAGGTCTCAGTGACAAAGGGTACACAAATGCCCAGGCAGTGGGTCTGGGCTTGGCGGAGGAACTGGACACCAGGAATCCATTAGCAGAGATTATTTAACTATCTCCAGAGGGATCTGTCACTAGCCATTGAACTCAAAGAAGCACGTGTAATGAGGGCTTAAACCCTGTCATCTCAGCAATGAGGCTGGCACTGCTCAGCACAGCTGGAGCCACACAACGACAGGGGTGTGCATGGGGAGCCTCCTCGGACCCGGGGTCCTGACTTGTCTTGTCCAGTCCCCGTGACGAGCACCTCCTCTGCCACACAGCCCAGGTGACAACAGCCCTTTGGGATGGGGGACATCAGGTCTGGATGTGCTCCCCAGCCCTGGTCACCATGGTTCCTCCCCTCCAGCATCACCCAGAGACCAGGGAGACACTGATGAGCTGTGGGTCTCCATCCTCAAAAAGGGAGGACTCCCCCCTTCCTTCCCTATTGCCACCCCAGCAAATGAACCACCTCTGCTTGGTGTGTGGAGGCTGCTGCAGCCAGGAAAGGCAGCTGGCTCCAACTCCTTGACATGCACAGTGCCATTTCACAACACCTCGAGCTCAGCAGGGTGGCTGGAGCCAGAGCCGGGGCAGCACAGCAGCACTCCAGGCCCTTGCAGCACCAGTGCATCCTCACCAGATCCCTGCAGCCACCATCCTGTGGTCCCGTGGGGTGCTGGGGCATGATGCGGGAGGGGAGGGCATGGGGACTTGGAGGCACCTCATGGGTGAGGACAATTCTATTGTGGTGGCAGGCTGAGGTGAAGGGTGCACCGGGTTGATTTGTGGTTGCCTGAGCCCATCAAGGGGATGCTCAGCCCAGTGCCGGTATTGGTGTGTAAATAAAAGCTCCCATTCTGCTCCCCAGCACCATGAACCTCCAGCAGCAAGCTTCCCAGGACGACTTGCCTGCCTCTGCTAGCCCCTCTCCCCAGCAAATCTGTCCTGCTCCTGGTCACTCACTGTAGCTACTTCACTCCCCTTTGGAGCAGAATTGGCCCATGAATCCTGCTTTGCTGGCTCAACCTATGGAAAGTATCTTTTGGAGGAAAACTGTTTTGAGGATTTTTGGAGGAAAACTGTTAGCCTGTTTAAGGGCTAAATTTTGCTTCTCTGCCTTCTTACAGCATACCCCACGCTCCGTGAACACCATACTTCAGAGGGAGGTCTCCTCTGGTGGCGAGGGGTCACCACTCAGGTCCTTCCCTGGGGAGCCAGGGGCGCAGGCAGTCCCAGGGGATGGAGAAGGCAGATCATTCCCTGGGCTCTGCAGAGGGGCAGGGATGTGCTCAGTAACAATTGCCTGCACTGATTCTTAGAGAAGTCTTTAATCTAGCCACAGCTAACAAGTGTTAGAAGGAACAAGCTGGGAGGGGTTAGGATGGAGATCCACTGTGCCACCAGGACCACTTCCAACAGGCGATGTGTCCTTGGAGCCAGGATGTTGCAGGAGCTGGTGCCTGCTGACTGTCCTTTTCCTGGGGTGCAGCACAAAATGCGGGGCTGCTCAGCCCCTGAGGACCACAGACCTGCTGCTGCCAGCCCGCATCCCCCAGGTGTCACGGGGAGCCCTCTCTGCATGTCCTTCCCCAGTGCTTCCTGAGCGCAGGGGCTGCAGATGTCTCCTACCACAGCATGCCTTCTGCTGGCTGTTGCTGTGGTGTTTGCAAGGCTCTGCAGGTTACAGCCATGGTGGCTTGTAACTAGATCATCTGTTCCTCAGCCTCTGTGGATGAGGGCTGCAGTTTCAAGGCAGCTCTCCAGGAATTTAGCAACAGTGAATGGGATCCGGATGGGACGGCTCAGGTATCCGAAGGTATGTCAAGCCTTCACTCAACCATTTGACAGTGTTTTCCATGACCTCATTAGGCTGAGGATCATTAGCCTGATCTCTACAGAAACTTGAACTCCTAGCAGGGAATTACGGTTCATTATTTGTCGCCAGCACAGTAGGTATGTCATGTCTAGCAAGTACAGCTTTTATGTGTGCCATTACATGTCTGGGCGTTGTAGTCTCTAATAATACTATTTCTGGATTGCAGTAATGATAATTGAGAACTAGTGTGTCATTAATTATACAAATGAATTTATGCCAGCACTGGATTGTGGCTCTAATTTCTGGAATTGCTATCCTCATTTGTTTTGTTTGACAGCTTCTAACATTTGACGTCTCACATTATTTGATGCTTTATTCTACATCCACAGTGAACCCAGGCCAGAGCAATGCATGTCCCTGTGCATGCCTGTCCTGCTCAAGTCTCATCCTGCTTCCAAGAAAAGGCAGCCTGAGGTTTCTGGGTAAACTGCTGCCTGTAGCTGCTCCATGTGTCTGGGCTTAGCCTGCATTCAGTGACTTTTTCTCATAGGTTATTTATTAAACCTGCAGCATTTTCCTATTGTAAGTCCCTCCCAGACCTTTTCAGGACTCTGGTTCTGCTCTTCTGCCATTTTTTTTCTAGTATAATACAATCCCTGTGAACTCCAGTGCCTTCAGTATCTCAAATATTTGCAGTATCTTCTTGAGAAATACTTTGGATGAACAGCATAGCCCCAGGGAGCCCTGGAAAGTACCTCCCCGATAAGGCACGAGAAGCGCACATGCAGGAAGGCTTGGGCTCCATCCAGGGAACCGGTGAGGATCCAGATGAAACATCCTACAGGAAAACATCTCACCCCTGCCACTTGCTCCAAACCCTCTCCCCTGCCAGCTGCAGGAGATCATGCCATTTTCACACCAAATTTAATCGTGAAGGGCTGCTTCTCTTTCCATCTCGGACAGACCCATCCTGCAGTGCTTTGCTCTGCAGTGCCTCTCTCCTGCCAGTCGGTTCCTCTGCTGGACCTGCTGGAGTGCCAGTGGGGCATTTTTAGCTGTCTGTCTGAAAGGACAATGTTGTTTTCTAAAATTATTATTATGGGTTATTTCTTAGCTCCTATAGCCCTCTTCTCCTGAAGAACACCCTGAGGAGAGGACTCGCAGAGCCCAGCTGTACCCACCTGAAGGCCGGGGCAGTCCCACACAGCCCAGTGTTCCCCAGAGCAGATCCAGCCCCTCCCCCCTTCACACCTGGGATGTGGTTGTGCTCCACGTGATGTTTTTTTTTTCCAAAGAGCTCCTTTCTGCAGCTTAACAAAACTTGCACACCAGGATCTGGCTTAGGGCAGTTCATCGGTGACCAAAGGGCTTCCAGTCCCTACATGTACTATCGCCTGATGGTGCCCACAATGAATCCAGATTTATCTCTCTCCAAGGAGTCCTCATTTGTTTCACACACACCCCACCTCCTCTTTTATCTTTCCATTGTTCAGCCTTGAGAAGTGTCTCTGTTTCCTGCAAGCAGATCAGCTCTGGCCAAGAACAGGGCAGTGCACTTAGGTTTGTGCTCTGTTGTCGTGGTAAAACAGGGTCATGTTTTACAAATGTCTGGCAGTGCAGACCAGATGTGTTCTCCAGGCTGGCAAAATCAGGTTGTTTTTGTAAGCATAAGCCAGGATTCCCTATCCATCTCTCCCAGCTTTGGTTTTCTGTTCCTCATTAATTTCTGGTCTCAGTCAGAGAACCGGACATCCTCCAATGCTCCCTACATCAATCAACACCCTCCAACTTGCTGTGCATATCTCAAAAGCTTCATCCCCTCGGGATGGCTCCTCTCTCCCTCCTGGCACTGCCGTGGCTCTGTCCCAGCCTCTTTGCTCTTCCCATCCAACCAGAGGCAGCCACACGGCTCCATGTGTCTGTCTCAGCATGGTTACTGTGGCAGAGGGACCTTGTGCATGGACCATCCATCCTAGGAGGTCTGCAGCATCAGGGGCATCTTTCTGGGAAGGGACAGATGCAAGTGAGGATCTTCAGCCTCTTCTGGAAAGCACATCTGGATACCAGCAGGATCTGGAGGGGTACTTCTGTGCTCTCACTCACAGATTAGTAAAATCTTGCAAAGTCCAGCTTGAAGATCAGTGTGAAGGTCACCCATGCTGGAGGCTTCTGTCCACTAGAGGAGTTTCAGAGTCCAAATATCATGAGCACATCGGTCTTGCTGAAAAAACTTAAGGCCATGGCTGAAGACAGTGGTGGAGCTGAACAAGGTGTTCAGAGCTTTGAGGCTCTCTCTGTTGGCTGTCTCCTTAGAGGCAATGTCACTTCAGGATCAGGGGCTCTTGGCAGACAGCTCTAAGTGCCATGATATTTAGTGACAACTCAATGGGAATCCTGAAAAAGCAAGGCTGGGGAGAGTAGTGGTTCTGTAATATTCTCAAGAGATATGGACTGTGAACAAGAAATAACCATGCTGATCCTTAGCCAGTTGCATTTTGGGTGGTTCAGGACTTTGGTGGCTAGTGATCTCCTCAGAAGCTTGTCTTGTGTCTGTACGTCAGGTGGATGATCCCAAAGGTAACCTCTGCACCCTTCTGTAGGTGATATATAACTCAGCCAGTTTTGCTGTGAAGTGTTTTCTGTTACTTTGCTGACACATGTGCCTGGCTTTATCAGCACAGCCTGCATGGACTTGGGGCAGTATAACTCAAAATCCTTAGTCTGAAACATCTGCATGCTGTCTCAGTGGGACACCCGGAGTCCAACAGCATTAAATTCTGGGCTAGCCATATCAAGACCACCACAGTTTTGAAACAAGTTTGTGCAACATCTGTCCAGAATAGTTTGCGATTGCATTGAAATGCTCTCAGGGGCCCTATGGCTGAAGCTTAGGCAGGGATACTGTGTGCATACCTGTGATGTAAGATGAAAGAAAAAACACTTCTATGGAGGGGAGGTGTGTAATTGCGGAGACGTGAACAAGATCTGGTTTTATTCCCACTGCACAGATTGAACACTGTCAAGTGCAATTTCTAATCTCAGTCCTGCTCTGCTGTGTTGGAGTATGGCTGAAGGTGTTTTTCAAGTGTTTAGGAGCCTTTCCAAAGACAACAGTATCATCTGGATAACATCAGCCTCCAGGCTGGTTACTGCGAATGGGACGCTCTTTGAAAAGCCCTCAGTGCTGATGCAAGCCCATATGGCGCATGTTTAACCTGGGACAAGTCCATCTGTGACACATGCCATGAGGTTCCTGTGGCTCTCACGCCCTGGCTCGACCACATTCAGCCTGTAAGTGCAGCACAGAAGTCCTGTTCCCTCTCCGACGTCCCACAAATCTTCTCTGGCCTATGGCAGTGCTGAGATGGGTTGCAGAGGGCTCCTGTGGCAGCCCTCCAGGCACACCCAAGCCCCACCAGGTCTCCCCAGCTCTGGGAGAGCACCCCAGTTCTAGCCTGGGCTGGATCTTCTCCATCCCCATGCAACTCCCCTGCAGCAGCCAGCATTGGTCCCTCTTGCAGCAGCCCTGGTGGTGCTGTGCCAGCCGCAGTGGAGGGCGACCTCCCTGCTGCAGGACATCCCGCCCGTGCTAGATGGCCCTGCCTGAGCAGGGGTGGGAGCAGATGGACCGGGAAGTCCCTGCCTCATCTGTTCTGTGATCTTGTGGTCCCGTCTGGCTGCATACAGCTGGGAATTTGCACCATGGGATGGGGTCAGCAGCCACCCCTCCATCCTCCAGAATCCAGTGGCTAGGTGGCACCAACGTGGTGCACCATGACTCCTGCCACCTCAAGGGCACAGGGGGATCAGTGCTGTGGGGCTTTATCTGGCAGCGAGTCAGAGCCATGCAGCTGATTCTCACTGGGAAGAGTATCTGCTTCTCTCTAAACAACTTTAAAGGAGCTTTTTCCTCTGTCCCACTGACACTTCGAACGTCCTCGCAGCTGGCACAACTGCGCCGTGGTGTGTTCTTGGGTTTCAGTTTTCATTTTGCTGCTTCTGTAGCCCTTCCAGAGGTGAAGAGGTTTGGAAAAGCTGCGGGTGGAAATGGAAAAGTGCAATGAATACAGAGCCTAGACACTCTTGAATTTTATGGCCACGAGCAGTGAAGGGGGAGAAAAGAAAAGTGGGTGTACATTCCTGGCTGGAAACTTCCAAGCTGCAAGTAACAAGAAGATGTTTGAGAAGATCAGGAAAACCACCACAGTGGTTTTCAAATTTGTTTTCTGACTTGTTTTAGTGCACAGCCTGTCGCTCAGACCCTGGGTCTAGCCAAGAGTGGAGGGGAACAGCTATACAATGCCTGGCACTCACCATGGAGGATCAGAGTTTTGCTTTCCAACCAAGTATGAGGGTTTGAAGCACGGCGTGCCGAGGGAGGTATTGGGAAGGGCTTAGATCAAACACTCAGCCTTCCCTGTACTGCCTTGGGCTAGCTGGATATTGGCACAACTGCATCAGCCTGCTGAGATGCCAGCAATGCTTGGCGGCAGCACAACACGCCTCCAGCCAGGATTAACCTTGTGTCATCAGAATGTCAACCTGCATTTAGGTACCCAAAATAAATCACATCCCTGTAGAGAAGCCGGCCGAGAGACAGATCCTTGCAGACTTTCCTCATGTTTACATATGTTCTGGTGTCTCTCCCTCCCCTGCGATTGTTTGATTCATGGTTCCAGAGGGGAGGACAAGCCCCGGAGGCACACATATGGGCAGCAAATGCTGCAGCTGCGCAATGGATGGTCCAGCTCCTGTGGAAGGAGATTTCAAGACAGGGGTGTGAGCCCTGCCATCCCAACGAAAAGGTAAAAAGAGGATGCTCCAGAGCCTCTGCCTTCTCTGCTGTAGCCATGCTTTTCTACCCCTTCAGCTCCCTCTTCCCACAGCAGGGTCTTGGTTTATCCAAACCAAGGGCGTGCAGCAGTGGCTGGCAGAGGAGCTGGATGTGAGGATGAGGCAGATGCCACAGAGAATGGTAGAATCTGGGTTGTCCTCGTGCTGGCAGCTCTGCAGCCTCTGATCAGTTGTTTGGGGACAGCCTGAAACAAGCAGATTCTGTTTTGGGAGAAATCAAAGTCTGACAGCATTTCTTTGGGGGTCTGAACTCTCCTCATCTTCTTCTTTAATTTAATACCTTAATAAAAATGAATTCAATTTATGAGCAAAGAGCTTATATTGAACTGATAAAGGTGTTGTATCTTTTAACAAACAAATGAATTCAGGAAAGCAAGTCAGTGCTTTTCCCCATCGAAGCTCATGCAGGCTCTGCCTGATGCAGACCCTGTCCCTACCACCACACCCTGCAGCCAGCTGCCACCCATGCAATGCTGCTGCTGCCTCCACTGTGTCCCTTCTGCTCCAGGCCACCCAGAGCTGGCTTACATGGGGAGCAGGGGTAGAAACGAAGTGTGAAGTGGTGCCACCTCCACCAGTGCCCACCGCAGCCTCTCCGTGATGGTACCCAGGTGCTGCTCGCATGGTTGGTGACCCATGGCTTGGTCTCGGTGGGCTGGCTCCTTACATTGCACACAGGGGTGGTGTCTTTGCTCATTTCTCTTCCAGGACATGGTGCTGAGAGCTACATTTTTTTTTTCTTTTCCCTTTCAGCACAGGACCTCTGTTTGCTGTGTTTGAGTGTCCAGCTCACAGATTAACCCACTTCCAGTAGGTGATGTTGCACCTGCATGCCCATCTCACCAAGGGTCCAGGACCAGCCAGTGGTGGTAGGCTGGGTTGTTCACAAGCAAGTTTGGCATCAGGTGGCTGCCGAGATACTTCCAGGGACAGATAAGCTCTGCTGGCAGCCTCCACATCCCCACCAACTGGCTCACCCTGTCCCATTGCCGCTCGAGCTGCCTATGGGGCACAAGTTGCCAGGAAATGGAGAATCTGCGAAGGGGGATCAAAGGCAAATCATGGCCAGAGAGAAAGGATGGCAAAAACACAAGAGAAAAATCTCCCCTACTGTGGTTGTTCCTTGTAACGAAGAGCAGGGCTTTGCCCAGGCTGGAGGGCACAAGGCAGGGCTGAGCCAAGCTCAGCGGTGGACGCGCTCTTGTATGGTTCCCACGCGGCTGCGTGCTCTGGGAGGGGGCAAGCCAAGAGTTTTGGTGAGCCCCTCAGGGAAAGACCTGATGGGAGGCTGCTGGATTTCCCTAGAAAGCAGATGTGGATGGGTGCTGTCCTAGGAAAGATGGTGGGGTCTCCAGCTGGGGCAGAGGGACATGTGCCAGCCTGGCGGGTCCTGGTGGGTCTCGCTGTCCTTTGAGGTCCATGCTGCTGCCCTCAGCCAACACTTGGGCTCTTCAGAAAGTATTTCTGGATGGTTCCCAGCCATCGTTCCTATTCTGTTCTGTTTAAAATTTTCCTCCAAGACAATTTCACTCATAATTGTTCTCAGATTTAGGAAACTGGCTCTTCTTGAGACCTAGAAAGCAGCATTGCTCAATGGGACAGTGTTCCACTTGCTGTCAGACTGTGCGTGCCTGTGCCCGCTGCAGTCTCAGGCCAGGAAGCAGCCTTATTCCTGCTGCCATTGCGAGGTCCACCCCAGCACCACCCATTCTGGGCAGGAGCATTTTACATTCAGCAATCAGTTCTGGCTTTTGGAGAGCAGGAGTTGTTCTGTGGTGGCAGGGAGAGCCTTGGGTACACTCCTGAGCAGCTGCAGCACGTGTGCTCCACAAATGCTCTGGGGCAGCTGTCCGTGTACCTGGGCTGTTTGCAAAGAGATCTTTGCCTTGTGGCATCCCTGTTAGCATGGTGATGCTGCAGCATGCAATGCCCTGAGCCTTCAGGAGCCCTCAGCTGAGCTTCCAAGTCTGTGGTTACATTAGGAGCACCTTACTTTTAAATACACATGGTGCCAATTCAGGGCTCTGTGCTAGTCTGGAGCAGCTGATAAATGTACTGCCCAAGCCCTGAGGGCCCTTCAGCTCCTCTGCACCACGCTAACCTAGCCCTTCTCCCTACCTCTCCTCCCTTAGTGGGGCCTGTGCTCCAGGACCTGGACTGCTACAAAGGGGAGCTTGGACCAGAGGCACCACGTTCCTTCCAGCCAGCATCTGCCAGTGGGTACCAGGAATCTCTTCTCCTCAGTAACTGGGAGATAAACCTCTCTGATCAGCCCAACTCGCAGACAGGGAGCTGCCCACTCTTCCTGTGAACCTCTGGGATGCAGGAGGCTGCTCACGCTCACGCTTGTTGCATCTGACTGGGGATGCTGTCAGGGTTTGCCCACCCACCCTTCCTTTGTCAAAGCACATGAGAAACAGATGTGGGGAAATAGGGTGGAAAGGTGAGGAAATGGGGAAAGAGGTTGGGTGGTCAAATCAGGAGGAACTGAGCAAGGGGCGGGCAGCAGGAGGGTGTGATGGAAAATGAGATACAGCTCCAGGGCAGGTGCTATGGCGACGCCGCAGGGCCTGGCCCTGGGTCTATGGCCCTGCTAACAACTCTTGCTGTAGGGCCAAGATGGGAAAGCATCATAGACACAGACAAGGAGCAGCATGACCTTCTTTCTGGAAAAGCTGGGCTGGGAGAAGCATTAGGGTAAGGTCTAGGGTCTGCACAGCACCCCAAAGGTGCCAATGAATACTGAAACTGAAAGAGAAGGGCAATCAGGATCCACCACCGTAGCCTCAGAGGGGACAGGCATGGCTGGCAGGGTGCATGCAGCAGGGACCAGCTTGTACCCATGCCATCAAAAGGATGCTGCCAGTGCCCTGCCCTGTGGAGATGAAGGGCTCGGCTTGGGAAGAGGTGGGACAGCGTGTGGAAGGAGCCTGGCTTTAAGAGGAGCCTGAAGCACTTGGCTTGTTTAGTCTAGGAAAATGAAGGCTGGGAGAGAGTTGATCTATAAATACATCTGGGAGTAAACAGCAGGAGGGAGAAGAGCTATTTAGGCTAGAGGACAGTGCTGGCAGAGAAGCAGATGGCTATCAGCTGGCCGTGAACACCGTTACGCTGCGAGTGAGAGCAGCGATCCCGACCCTGCAAAAGGCGATCCTCCAGCCGCCTCTCCTGGGCTGAAGAACCCAGCCGGGCAGCAGCCCTCAGCCCAGCAGCCATGCCAGAAATCGCGTGGCTTCTGCATGGCCCCAGATGTCCCCATGCCATGGGGGTGGCAGTCACAGGAGAGCCCCTGGATGCCCAGGGGGTGCCTGGCAGGGTCACCCTGGGGACATGTCCCAGGGCCACCACCACCCTGGGAGATGCTCGGAGGCTCTCGGTGCCACAGAGGTCGAGGTGCCACCATGTTCATCGCTGGTGCGAACCGTGGAGCCGGCAGGCACAGCGATTCACCGAGCAGCTGTGGGGCTGGGAAGCTTGCGGCTCACCGGAAACTTCCAAAAAATGCTGGTTGGGATCCAGTTTGGCCTTGGCCCAGATTAAAAAAACAAACAAACACGACATTTCTGGTGAACTAGAGACCCTGGCACCCAGCCAGCTCTGCAAATAGCCCGACGGGCTTCAAGATGGAGCTTGAAAAATTTATGAGGAGGATTACCCGAGCGGTTGCCTGTGGTAGCAGGGGATGGGAATGGTTCCCTCAGGAGAGCTTCCTGGGCCGGCATCCGACCCGTGGCCACAGCACGGCACACGAGGCTGCGGACACCCTCTCCAGAAGCTGATCCCCAGCCATCAGCTCTCACCTCTGACCAGAGCATCATCCCCTTGCTGCCTGAGAATGAGGAGCTGGCTAAGCCAGGCAGGTGGGTGAGCATTAAGAGAGGGATCGGAGGAGCCTGCAAAGCTGAGGCCATGCTCCCAAGCTCCTGGGGTGCTTTTCCCACAGGAGAAACAAGGAGATGATACAGCAATGATGGGCTGGCCATCGCTCGTGGGGCCATTCCCAGATCAGTCGCTCAGGAGGGGCTCAGGGCTGGTCTCTGCACAGCCACGCAAGGACAATGCTCAGGGGCACACAGCATGGTGCTCCCAGCCCCCTCGGTCCCATTCTGTCCTCCTGCTGTTACCACTGTGCTGGAGCAGAGCTTCTGCTATCTCTTCCCATGCAGCCTGGATCTCCTCTCCCATCACCAGCACTGACTTGGGGTCTCCCCCAAGTATTTCACCCCCTCTCATCCCCTTGCCATGGGGCTTCATGCCTGCACACTGGGGTGCACAGAACTGCCCCACCCCTTGCCCCCCTCTGAGTCCCCCTCCCACATGCTCCTGTCCTCTCCTCCCACTGCAGCCACATCCTGGTGGGTAGAAGCCCCGCTGCCCCCATGCACGGCTGCCTCATGCCATTCCCTTTCTTCGGCACGGTTCAGGGGCAATGCTGCCAGTGAGTTTCTGGTTAGGACTCCACAGACCCAGGCACCCATTTTTCCCTAAGGGCATCACTACCAGCACCAGTGTGTTTCTCAGCCAGCATCAGTGATGCAGAAGTGCAGTGAGAGCCATGTGTGCTGGCAGACCCTGTGCCTGATCCTTGCCCTGCCTGTGCAGGGTAAGGCTCATGGAGCCATCACTCATGTTTTCTGGGCCATAATTGCCTCTCTCACAGATTTTTGGTGTTACACAGGCTTCCTGTAGAACACCTTCCACATTGGAAGTGCTCCCCATGCACTGGGAATTTCCACCCATAGAGAGACCTGAGAAATTCCTCTTTACTCCCAGCTTTGCCACTCGCAGCTTTATCTGTGTGACCCTGATTGCTCCGCATTTCTTATCAGTTTCCTCTTCCTTTCCAGCTGATTTGGGCGCTTTGTTTTATTTTAACGCCTTGCTGGTTCCCCTTCCCTGGTAGCCCAGGGGAAGTGTGAGCGAGCTCCACTGACGTTCACGGTCAGGCAGAGGCAATGTGAAGTGCTTTAAAAGAGATTTGAAGGATCCTTCACATTCAGGGGGCTCGGGGCCTCCCTCCAGCTGGTTGGGCTTAAAGCAGGTTACAGCTCTGGGAAAATGAGCCCTTTTAGAGCATCAAACCCTCAGCTCTTTGGCGTTTCCAGAACACAGGAGATGTAAACCTGTTCCTCGAGTGCAACACCCCCTGTCCCCATAACGTCATCGCTTTAGGTCCCCCTGGGGACCCCTCTTTAGGACGGGCTCTGCCTGCCTTGCATTTGCTGCTCTGCAGAGTTCCCAGGCACAATTACACAAGGAAATTTTATCTCCTGTGTGGAAAAACTGCTGGTGCTCAAGGTGTGATTGCGCCCTCCCTTCCCCACATGAGCTCTGGCCAGCCTTGCCCTGTGCCTGTGAGCTGATGCCCAGCCCAGGAGGGGAGAGCAGGGGTGGGGAGCAGCACAGCTGGGATTTTGGTAACCAGCCCCTTGCACCTTGACCTGTGGTCATCTCTGCCAGCCCTGGCAGGGTGCAGAAGTCCCAGTCCTCCATGTAGGGGACTCCCAGCACCTCAGTGCTCTGCCCTAGCTGTCTGCCACTGCTGGGGCAGCCCCAGCTTTACAGCCCAGCTTCAAGGCTGCAAGCAGCACACTGCACCGCAGGGCTATGGAGATGCCAGCATCCACAGGGGGCACCTTGCCTGCACCCCAAATCCCCAAGCCCCTGCACACCCAAGGGCACCCTGGACATTGTGGACTCAGCACTTGTCCCAGCACACAGGGATGTCCCCTCCTGCCTGGCCATGGGGCTGTGTCTCCATGCAGGGCTGGGTGACATCTGCTCCCACCCCAGGGTGCTGGCCCATCTCCCCAGGTGCTGGGACAGTTGTGTCTGCTCAGCCCCGCGCTCTGAGTCACTGCTGTGTTTTGTCTGTCCAAGCAGCTCTGCTGGATTCAATTAGGGGCTGTGCTGCATCTCGCCTGCTTGTGAAAGCAACTGGGGCTTTGTCCACTTGGTTCCTCCTGCCTTGCCTCCATTATTTGCTTCCAGGATTTCTGCACCATGTCTGTGCAAGGTGCCTCAAACCAGCCTCAGAGTTGTTCAGCACTGCAACCACACCGAACACTGGGCAGGGCACTGCCAGGGGAAGCTCGCGGCGCTGTGACCAGGCTGGTGGGACTGGGCTGGTTTGAGGTCAGGTGCTGGATCCAGGTGTGCTGCGGGAGATGGCCACCTGGGGTGGTGACCAGGGACAGCCCTGCCCATTACCACCTCTCCCTCCTCCAACAGGAGCCTTCTGCCTTGCTGCAGGGTCAAGACCCCCGCACACACCCCAAGCAGGTTGTCCTGCTGCCATGTGGCTGGGTCTGGCCACCCCCGCCACTGCAGCCACAGCTGTCCCCCGGGGCAAGGCAGGGCCCTGCCTCTGAGCCCACCGGTGCCCAGGCTGTGTGCACAACACCTCTGTACTCGGGGAAATCACCTCGGTGCCAAACCCCTTTTGTTATGTGCTAAGATGCAAAATATTTTAATCCACAGTCCTCTTTTGCGTTTCTTTTCTTTCCCATGCTAGATTCCTAGAAGACAGGGAATTTATGGTGTGACTCCGCTCCAGCCGCAGAGAAAGCCCAGCCAAGGTCAACACCACGAGACAGGCAGCTCCTGCCAAGGGGGGAAAGAACGATTGCTTAGTGCTTGGCGGAGAAGGAAATCAAACCAAAATCCTTCCAAACAAATCTAGATATAAAACACCCCCCGCCCCAAAACCCTCTCATGGAACAAGACCAAAATCCATCCAGCCTGTGCCTGCCTGGCCCCAGCATGCCCCTGCTCTGCCCCAGCCTCAGCCACCCCCACTGGCACCTTGCTGGGATGTCACCGAGTGGGGACACAGCTGGTGGCACGCAGTGCCTTCACCACACATCTCCTTCGTTTGCCCAGAGGAGTACAGTCAGGTGAGACCCAGCTGCCGACACCCCATTTCCACACTGCCTTGTTGCTGGGGGCTATCCCTGCATCCCTGTTGGCTTCGGCACCACTCCCTGGGATCTCCATGGTGCCCTCCGTGGTGTCTCTCCTGGCACCACAGGACACCCTCTGAGACCTGTTGTGCACACAGGTGCCAAAGATTTTGGTATCTTGTGGCATGCACGCCCCCAGCCCGACTGCAGCCAGCCTGGCCTGGCAGCCTCAAGGAATTCATCCTTTTAATGACACACTGGGGGTGTTCACCAGCGCATGCCCTCTGTGCCCTTCCCGGTGTGTCTGAGCACCCGTGCCAGGCTCCATGGCACAGCAAGGAGAGGACAGTTCTGGAGAGTGGGATGGGGCTTGCACAGCCTAGGCAAGGGCAGACGTGCCGGTCCTCTCCAAGACATAAAACAGCTACAGAGGGGAAGGGAACAGTCTGTTCTCCCGGATCGTGGCAGACAGGATATCAAATGGGCTTAAGTTATAGCAGGGGAAAGTCAGGTTAAACACTGGGAAAAGCTATTGGAGCAAAGCAGGGGTAGGACGGGCTGGCAGAGCACAGAAACCCTGTACCACCCCTCTGGATCCCTGGGTGCTGGTGTGGGCACCGTACTCTGCTCTCTCCCAGCCCAGCTCCTCCTGGGGCTGTCCCCATCCCCCAGCCCTGCGATCTGGGATGGGGACCCCGCTGTGGAAGGTGTCTGGAGCATGGCACTGTCCGTGACAGGTAGTGGGGCTGGGGAGACAGAAAGGTCTCACGTCAGATGAGGGGTGGCTGATCCCATGTGGTGAGGCTCGAGATGTTGGATCTCCGCAATGCTCCCTCTGCCTGCCTGTATCCCTTTCCTGGTGTGGAAGCCAGGATCTTGTCCTCCATCCCAGTCTGGGCAGACATTTTCGGAGGCCTGAGGCCACACTCCAGCTCGTGGGAGCTGTTTGGGCAGGGGAAGCCTCGCTGAGGCAGGGCTGGCCCCAGCTCAGCCCTGTGCTGCTGCGGCAGCCTGGGACACTCCTGTGCCTCTTGCGTCTGCTCACTCATGGTCTTTGCCACCACTAGGAGGGACTTGGTCAGGTGGTGCCCACAGTTTGCTGCTCCTCTGCATGTTCCCAGCCCTTGGAGGAGGCTCCTGCCAGAGGGGCTGAAGAGCCAGCCCTGTTGGACAAGTGTGCCCTGCCTTTCTTTCCACATCAATGCTCCTGAGACATCAGCTCCATCATGTCACAGGACATCATGTCACAGAAGACACCATCCTTTCTTTAGCTCTGCTGGGTCATCACCATACTCTTTTCATCTGCCCCAGCCAGGCCCCAGGAGCACACACGGGAGCCCTGTGCTGCCCAGCCTCCTGCCGTGCAAGCTATGTGGGGCCAGTGGTCAGTGCTGGAAGTGTCCACTGGCCATAGGTCTGCTGGGGGCACGGGGGTGCTGCAGGGGGGTCTGTGAACACCCAAGCAGATGAAGTTGTAGCAGATGAGCCGCATGAAACCATGGTGTGGGCTAGAGCTCAGGCTGCCAGTAGTGTACATCTGTAGGGTGTTGCAGGATCTCTATTACCTTGCGTGTGGCTGGGGGTTATGGCTCAGAGCACACACATGCCCCCTGTGCATGCTAAGCCCTGGCAGGAAGCCAACCAGCTACAATATCGTCCTTCCCCTGTGGGCAGCTGAGCAGCCACAGAGCTGGGCACTGGGTGGCTTTGGTGAGGGGTCCCATGGTGCAGGGGACCCCCTAGCCTCTAGTGTAGCCCACCGGGAGAGATGGACAAAACTCTGCCACCTCCTCCGTCCAGCTCCACCCTGCGCCCAGCAGCACGCGGTTCACCCTGTGCCCGTGGGCTGGTGCCAGCGTGTCCTGCACCTTATCCAGGGGAAGCGGCGCTTCCTGCGGCTGTCCTGCCCAGCGGCTGCAGGGTGACTCATGCAGCTGGTTTCCTCTCCCAGCCCCTCGCTCCTCCTGGCCTCTCCTGCTCGCTCCCACCCTTCCTTGGCAGGGAAGGGTGTGAAATACCCAAGTTATCGGGGCCCCGCTCCCCAGCGATCGCAGAGCTCTCGTGTGCAGGCACCTCCCTGCCCCGCACGCCCAGGCCGAGCAGAGCCGAGGGGGCTGAGGACCAGGATGGGGGTGTTGAGGCTGGGCCTCCGGCATGGCCACAGTCCTCCAGCTGTCCCAGATGGGCCCCTGAGCACAGCCTCCAGAGGACGGCCAGGCAGTGGGATCCTGGAACGTCCTCCAACCTGGAGTGTCCCATGTCCTTGGAGAAATGCCCCTGGCACAGCCCCATGCCTGTAGGGTGAGGATGGACACTGACATCCAGCTCTGCTGGCTATGGGGAAGGTCTGGTGGGGGCCACCTCTCTGGACAAGCACGGTGACTTGAGGCAGCAGCTACCGTCCGTGTCTCACAGTGACAGCTTGTCCCATGCCCTGGGGAGCTAAAGAGGGGAAGAAAGAAATTTCCAGCAGCAACATTCATGTGGTCTCCACACAATCCATTATGGGAAGAAAGAAGGGGTTTGTGGTTAGGAGTTTGGTCTCTATGACACTGGCTTCTGTTCTCTGACACTCTTTGGTCCCGGGTGAGTCCTGCACCTCCTGGCTGCTCCATCCTCCCTGTCACGGGGCCATGAGCCCCTGGCACCCACCCTGCAGCAGCCAGCGCAACCCAAGCCCTTGGGCTGTTTGGGGTGGTGATGTGCCCCTGTGTTTGTCCTGGATCACGGCAGGGACCGTTGCCTGCGTATGCTCCGTTCAACTTCTGAGGCTGACGGATGTCTCCCTGCGCGAGGCCCCCTCAGCTCGGCTCCATTTAAGGGGCTTAGGAAGAATTGAACATTGCTGGAATTCTTCTCTAGCTAACTTTAAACATTCATTACTTTAAATGCTAATCCCCTGGGATTATCCCATTGGAGAAAGCAATGTAAAGCAACGGGGGAGAGAACAGCATGTTTTCTCACCATCGTGCACCAGTCGATGGCTCTTTTGGGGAGGGAAGTGTGAAAATGCCAATACGATCTTCTCCAAACCTGGCTTGATTTTTACACCTCAGTGTGGACCCTCAAACAAGCCAAGTTTGAAGTCTCTTGCTCCAGCTGGTTTTGAGTCGTACATGTCCAAAGTGTCTCCGTGGAGTATGAGGGGGAAATGTGTATTTTTCCATGTGTGTGACTCAGAAATGACTGAACCCAGTCAGTTCCAATTTCTTGAAAAATCCACTTTTGGCTTGGGCCCAAGAATGGAAACTTTCAACCAAAAAAGAGTCGATCTGATCTCTCAATAACATAAAAAAAGGCTTAGAAGGGAAACTGGATTTCAACCATTATTATGGCAACCACTTCTCATGGCCCTCTGACAGCAGCAGCGGAGCGAGTAGTGAAAGTAATTCCCAAGGAAAACTCACTTGGATCCCGTGGCAGACCGGGATGCGGCTGTAGACGCTTTGTACCGGCTGGTCATGAGCATGAGAGCGATCAGCCCTTGGAACAGTGAAGGAACAGGCACGCTGTGCTCCAAAACTCATGGAGGATGGAGGTCAGCCCCAGGCCTTGGCACTGCTTGAGACCAGGGCAAGTGCCTTCGGACTGAGACACGGCCCTGCCCAGGGAGAGCTCCTCTCCCTCTGCACTGGGCCTTCTCTGAAATGTGCCCCGCTCAGTCAGGGAAGATTTATTCCCCGAGAAAAGCCTGAATAATTTCAAGCCACAATTAATTAAAGGCTGCTGCAAAGTGCTTGCAAACAGGAAGCAAGTCAGAGAAAAAGACACAATCTCTAGAAACCCAGCTTGTAGTGAATTAGCTCTAATCAGGCTAACAATGATGGATGCACTCCCCCAGTGGCTTTCATCCGAAAGCTTGTTACACTGATCATCGTGAAGGCCCTGCGCTGGACGAGGATGAGATGGACCAGCTGATAGACTGGGTTTCTCCTGCATTTCGAGGATGCTGGATCTCCACACGGAGAAGCTGTCCAACTTGGCCGAAGTCACACCAGTAAATCAGTGGCCGTCTATAACCAGCAATATGGCTCCCTGGCTCTGAGGACAGGCCGGCAGATTTTCCTGAAAAGAGCAGACTGTTTACATTTGGGGAAAAGAAGCTCCATTAATTGGAATGAAAGCTGAGACCATGTGTTGCTCACCAAAGTATGTGGGACATCGTAGCATTTCGCAGGGCTGCAGGCTGGAAGGGAGCGCTGGTGCCTCTCATCCAACCTCCTCCTCCGAGCAGGGCGAGCTCCAAGTGGGGACCAAGTGGCTTTGCGCCTTCTCCAGGCCAGTTCTGAACATCTCCAAGGAGGATTTTCACCCTTGCTGTGAAAACATTTTTCCTTCACCTCCTGCTGTATTTTCCCTTGCCACAACTTGTGCCGGTTGCCTCTGGATCCTCCTCTGGATGTGCACCTCTGAGAAGAGACTGGCTCTGCCTTTGTAACTCATTAGGCAGTTGAAGACTGCAATTAGTCCCTTAGCTGATCAATCTCCCTCAGCATCTCCTTGTACATCCCATGCTCCAGCCTCCTTACAATCTTGGTGAGCACTGGGCTCACCCCAGCATCTCCCTGTTGTAGAGTTTGATGCAGCCACCCCAGCTCACACACAGCACCCCGTCCCATCAGGAAGGAATTAAAGGTGCAATCTGTCTTTACTGTGCCCTGCTGGTGTCACCAGCTGATGCCCGTGAGTTTCTGCTCACAGCAAATGCAGTGAACCAAGCACCCAGAGGACGAGAGGCTGGGCAGGCACTCTGGGAAGGGGAGGACTATGTCTCCTCGCAGGATAGCGGGTTGGTGCCAGCCCATCAGGGGACATGTGGGGGCTGAGGAGCACGGGATGACCCTCGTGATTGGGATCACCATGCAGAAACATCATTGTGGGTATGCCAGAAACCTGGTCAGGATGAAAGGGCTTTTTGAGGGTAGATGTGGTAGAGCTCTGACTGACTTTGGTTGCAGGCTCTGGTTTGGAGAAGGAGAAATATCTCCAGGATCGTACTGGGAAACAAGCACCTCCAGAGCACCAATGCATTCTGTGCTGGAGCTTCTGCAGTCACCACAGAGGGAATGTGGTGGGTGGGAGGGGGTCTGGGAGGGGGTCCCTTATCTCTGTCTCCCGGGACTGGGGCAGGGGCCCTGTGGAGGAATGTGCTGGCTGAGCCACACTTCTCCTGACACAGCCCATGGAGCAGGAGCTTTGGGGGGGGGGGTGTATTTCTGTTGGTTGTGCTCAAGTCCTTTTTAGGCACCAGAGCAGGCAGCCTGGATACGTCCCTTAATAATGACTGCCCATAAATCTTGCTGTCATAGTGGGGGCCTTTCACTTCCAGATATAGATTGGAGAGTAAATGCTACCGACTATTCTGGGAAGTGGCAGCTAATAAATGGCTCCAGAATTTGCTATTTTAGACTTGGTCTTTGCTCTTGAGGAGAAATGATAGCAAAGTTGGTTGCAGAATGCACTTCAACTGCAGAGTTTTCATTTAAGATAAATTGAAGAGTAACCTCTGCCAGATCAGCACCTCAGGTGGGATATTTCTCCTTCCTGTATTGGGAGAAGTTTGGGAACCAGCCACTGAAGTCAGCTGCAGTGAAAAGCTCAGAGACTGAATGTGCAAGGGGATGAAAGAGCTTTCAAGGCAAAGATACAAACCTATTTGGTGCCTTTTGCAAGAAGAGTGACCTGCTCACCTCCAGGCACATGTAGATAAATCCACCAAAAACAACACTGAGAATTAACAGGGCTCAGAGAGACTGGGCAGGTCTGCAGGGAAAAGTGGGTCTGAGGATCTGGAAGTGTCCAGAGAAAATGAGAATTGCCAGAAGTCAAGCTGAGCTGGACCTTTGAAAGGAAGTTCAAACAAATAGCAAAAGACTCTCTATCTAAATCAATAAAGAGAAGGGGTTGGTATGCGGGTCAAAGAGTGGAGATTAAAGTTAATCTCAGATGGCCCCCATCCTAAATACATTACATTTCTTGTGAGGTCAATGGTGTACCCACCACATGGTATCTCATGGTGATGTCCCCAGGAAACCAACACCAGTGGTGGGCTAACCCCAGGGAACCAGCCTATCCCTGTCCTACAGGACACATTGGCTCCAGCTCAATACAGCACCCATGGGAATAGGCTCTGGGGAGGGCCAGCAAGGACAGGGGTCTCAGCACCCACCCCCGGTCCTGAGGCTGGTCCCTGTGGAGCCCTGAGAGCCTCCCATCACTGCCCTTGAGAAGAGGGGTCCTCACGACAGCAGCTTCTGGAGGTGGGGTGACATTTTTTGGCGCAAAGGACAAGATCCTGCACCATGGGACTAGCGGGAGGGTGTGAAATACAGAAGGATAATTTTTCTTTTGTAAAATGCAGCTTGGGGAAAGGTGCAGGAGCAGCGGATAGAGGCTGGGTAATTGCACATGACGGTGAGGCAGCACGGATGGAGCCAGCAGGACCAGGAGAGGGATCACTCCTATCCAAAGTGGTTGGACTCTGCAGCAGGTGAAGGACACTGCTGGAAGGGGTACAGAAGAGTTCAGCTGGATGACAGCTCTCTCAGGGCTAGGAGAAGGTAAGGGCAGGAACAGGACTTCCATGAGAGCGGTGGGAATGGGGAGGACCTAAAGATGGAGCATTTTGGGTGTATGAGCTACCAATGCTGCTGGGAGGCAGCAAGGTCTGGCCCGTGAGATCACGGTCTTTGTAGGTTTTAGCAGTGTGGATTTTCCCTACAGAGGCTGTGGAGGACATGGAAAGATTGACTTTGAGGAGCCATTCTGAAGGAGCCAGCTGGTAATGAATTTTAACTGTTAAGGCAATAAACAGGGATACTTGCACATCCCTGGGAAATTTAGGCACTGACAGGAGCGAGTACTTTGTAGATGCTGGGAGGAGGAAATCTCTTTTCAGTGTGTAGCAGGAGTCTAAGTCCTCACTACAGTGAAGGAGGGCCAGGAGGTGCGCTCTGCCCTCTCTCCCCTTGGACCAGGCTCAGCTTCACTCTTTCCCTGATGCTCATCCCTTCCAACATCCCAGCAGGGCTTTTAAGCTCAGCGAAACCCTCATCCCTCTCCCACCATAGCTCTGCCGTGGGACCTGTCCCTGCAGCCTCCACCCCTTCACAAAGCAGAGCTTGCACCGGGGCTCAGGCTTGGTCCCATGTGGCCCCCATGCACATGCACATCGCCTCCAAGGAATGTGCTTTCTGGGTGGAAACTGTGTCATTGGAGAAATATTTCATATTTTCGTTTGCTTGCATTCCCCGAAAGAAAAATGAATCGTGAATTCTCATAAATAAGAGGCCGAGTTTCTCATTTACATATTTTTGTGGTTGTTGGAGCGGGGGCAGTGGTGGCCCTGCCAACCATGTCCTAAGCGCTCCCCTTGTGCACCTTCCCTGCCGCTGGCAGCCCCTGCTCTCCCTGGAACACGCTGCCCCGAGGAGCGATGGGCTCCGTGTTGCTTAGGTCACCCTCCGTCCTGCCAAGCGATCCGTGTGGTGACAGGCTGCTGGCACGAGCGTGGTGGGGAAAGCAATGCAGAAGAGGTAACAGAGAGCCTCGGAGAAATCCCAGCCCTAAGGTTCTGGGATTCAAAGAGGGGCCGCGTGTGGGTTTGTGCAGATGTGTTGGAGAAATCCCGTGATGTGCTCCAGGCCTTGTGCTGGAGGAAGGACTGGCGGCAGCTGGGGATGGGGCAGTAGAGCAGCACATGAGTGATGGAGCAAGTGGAACAGATGAGGTCAGGGCACCACAGGTGAAGATGTGGCAGGTGAAGGGCAGGGCAATGGAAGGAGCGGTAAAAGCAGGTGACCACGGGCCCCTTGGGACTCTGCTTTCTCACAGGAGAGGTGCAATTGTCCCATGGCTCCTTCCTTTGGCTGCTCTGTCCTCGCTCACCACGGACCAGCAGCATCAACATTCTGCTGCACCAACCTTCTCCCCTGGCATCACGGCCAGGGTTGCTTTGCAATTTGTGCTCTGTCCTGTTCTGCCTTTCCAGTGGGGATGCTGCACCCTCGGGGTTGCACTGCTGCCACATGCATCTTCTGAGATCCATCTCTCGACATGGGTAGGACAGAGAGAAGCATGTCCTCCAAGCATCACCAACAAGCTTGTAGGCCATGCGTAATAGAACCACTGTGCTATCTGGGGCAGATGTTTTCCTCCTGGTCACCTTTCCTCCAAGGAGGTCTATCAGTCTGCCAGGGTTCCCAGCTTGTGCAGGGCAGCAGGGTCACCTTCTGGGTGACACTGAGGCCGTTTCATGGCACACAGGGCTGGGAGCCCTTCTGAGCTGGAAGTTTCATCTCCACTTTGGGATGCTGCATCCTGACCCCAAGCCACACACACACATGACCCAAATGTGTCCTGGTGCAAGGCTAGGTTCAGGCCCAGGGCCTGGCAGGTGGAAGTGCTGCAGGGATTTCGGCCATGGCCATAGCTCTCCTCTGGACCATCTCCCCACCAGGCTGTGGTTCAGGTTTGGGGCTGGCCACGTTCTCTTGGCACTACCAGCTGAGGTCAGTTTGTGTCACCCAAGGGTTAATGGCTCTAAACCATGCTGCTAAAGCCATCTTCTGGTTTCAATTTAACTTCACATTTGCGTGTGGATTAGACTCAAGGATGTTCATACTCACTTAATAATCTCCCTTCTTAGGCACTGCTGAGATTAGTGCCGGCTGCCAGAGCCAGGGAAGGAAGGGGAACATTTAACACTTGTCTCCCTGAGAAATGACCCCACTTTCCCAGGTCCCAGCAGGCAAGAAGAGCTGGAAACCTGGCTGAGAAGCCATAATGATGTTCTGGGGCAGATGTGTGCTCAGCAGGGTCTCCGCATCCAGCAGATTTGGACCCCGGCACTACCCTAATCTTGTGAGTGTGTCAAGAGCAGGGACACGGGGCACCAAGGTCTGTAGGTTCTCCTGCAGAGCTCCATGCAGCAGGTCACGACTGGAAGCCCCAAGTCCTGGTGATGCAGCGTGTGAGATGGAGGTCATCCACACAAACCCACCAAGAGACTCAAGCTGACCTCCCAAGCCCAGGGAAGCCCAACATCACCACTGGCCCCGGCACGCAGCCCTCAGAGGTTCACCTTGGCCTTCCCCTGCCCTTCCCTCATCAGACTTGAACATCGTGCAGCAAAAAAAATGTTTTTGGAGTACAAGCAAATGTGTCCTGCAAAGTAGTCTAAACATAGCATGAGGAAACAGAAACATGGGGCCAGTCTCTGAGAACAGCAAAAATAACGTGGGGCTCCCCTCTCACAGCCCAGCCCCTTGCCTTCTCTGCAGCACGGCCCTGGGGACACGGGGCTGGCATTAGGCTGGCAGGCCATGCCAGGGCTGTCCCTAGCCCAGGAGCAAGCCGGGTGCCCAGCCAGTCAGGGGCACACAGCTTCTCCACCATGCTGGGGGATGGAAGACACCATGGAGACTAAGAACTCTGTTTCAGACAGGGTTGTGTTGGTACCTCTAGTCTGATGGGGCTCCTCATGGCCCCGTGCAGGCTCTCTGCAGGACTACTGCTGTCCCCAGAGGAGGACAAGGAGGTGAGCACCTCCCTTCCCAGAGTTCTGCCCAGCAGACCAGTGCTGGGGACATTCCTCCAGACACTGGTCGTGGTCTTGGTGCCACAGCAAAGGGAAGGCATGGTGCCTCGGGCTTGCAGGCAAGGAAAGGTGCTGTGAGCCTCACGCAGGACCAGGAGGATCAGCTATGCCAGAGGACGTTGTGTGGAGAAGAGCAATGAAGCTGGTGAAGAGACTGGAAAAACAGGAGTTATGAGGAGCAGGTCGTGGAATGGGGCCGTTTAGTCTGGAGAAAGGGAGGCTGAGGGGACACCTCATTGCAACTCTCTGCAACTGCCCAGAAGGAGGCTGCAGTGAGGAAGGTGTCAGTTGCTTTTCTGAGTTGACAAGCAATAGGACATGAGGAAATGGTCTTAGGTTGCACCAGGGGAGGTTTAGATTGGACATTAGGAAGAATTTCTTCCCAGAGAGGGTGGCTGACTTTGGAACATGCTGCCTAAAGAAGTGGTGCAGTCCCCATCCCTGGTGGTATTTAAGAGACATGTGAATGTGACACTAAGGGACATGGGTTAGAGATGGGACTTGGTAGGTTGGGTTGGTGTCTGAACTTGTTGATCTTGAAGGTCTTTTCTGATCCAGATGATTCAATGTTTTAATGATTCTATCTTAGCAATGTGACTTAGACGTGGTCCAAGTTATAGGCTTGGTCCAATGGATGTGGTCCATGGGCAACCTGCTCCAGGTGGGTCTGCATGAGCAGGAGGATCAGACAGGATGACCTCTGGAGGTATCTTCCAATCTCAGCCCTTCTGTGATTCTGTGACTTTCCCTCTCATCAACCACCAAACCTGCTCTTCTCAGCACCATTTCCCTCCTCCAAGTCCCGGTCCCTAGTGAATGCAGCAGCAGGTGGTTCCTCTCTTCCCATCCTTCAGTGCTTGCTCAGAGGACACAGGGACTGCATAGCTTGTGGTGGACCCTTGCCAAAGTGGCCCTGACATTCAGCTTAGAGCTGCTGGGCTCGCACACACATTTCCTAGGGGAGCAGCAGGCTCAGACCTCTGTGAAGGTCCCTGTCCTTGGGCCACAGAGCCTCACAGTACTGGTGGCTCTCCATGGCTCTGGGCTTCTTGGGGCAGCCACTGTGGCTTGCAGGATGCTGCAGGATCTCCATCTGCGGCTTCAGAGCTCTCCTGCTCATCAGACATGCGCAGCCCCCATGGCTCTTCACCTAGGACCACACTCTTTCATTTCATGTCCAGGTTTTGGGCTCCCGGCAGCCTGGATAGTCCTTGTGCCGAAAGGAATGTGATCACATTAGGCGGTCCTCACCAGAGCAGACAGGGTCCTCACCTCCCTGGCTCAGACTCCTGCAGAGATTTGAAGGAAGTGGAAAGGAGAAAAAGGGAGCTTTTAACATAAAACATCTGGCATGTTATTCTGCCTTGGACGCTATAGAATGGGAGAGAAACATATCCTCTGGGCAGAGGGGAGGAAAGGGGAGATTTCTGGATGTAGCTAGTGAGGGGCACAAGACATGCTGGGCAGGGTCTCCATGTGGCCCGTGCTCCTGTGTCCCCACTGGGCATGAAGGGACACAGCCCTGAGGGGACGTGCTCAGAGCCATGCCTGGGGGGTGCCCTGCACCTTCTGTTGTCTGAAGGTCATCTGGCTGTCCCCAAACCTTAGGACAGAGCAGCCCACAGCCCACGAGCAAGGTCCCGTGTTTCATTTGGGAGGAGGAAACTTGGCACCCGGAGCAGAGGGGAGCTGGGAGGGTGAAGCAGGGTCCAGCAGGCTGCAGGGGGTGTCAGGGAACAGACCGTGCCCGGGATAGAGCTGTGAAATACTTGGTAGGCTCTCAAGCTGGCAGCAAAACGAGCTCAGATGGACTCAAACATCGTTTCCACCTGGTCTGAGAGCCATCCAGAAGAGGCAGTGCGCTGAGCAGAGCTGAGATCAGAGCCTTGCAGTGACCCAGGCTAATGCTCCCTTTTATCACCCGGCTTTAAACACACGCTTTTATGATGTGCGAGAAAGGGGCATATGGTTCTCTAATTAACTCAAGAGTGCTGAGTTGTGAAGTGCTGCGAGGAAAAGCAGCTACAGCAGAGAAGGCAGGGGCGATGTCAGAGCAGCCCTGTCCTCTGCCAAGCGTCCCGGGGGGGAGACGTCTTCAGCAAGGGCACTGCACATCTGGGGGAGCTTGGACAGCTCTTCTCTGCGAAGTATTTGCCCTTGAAAGATTTGAGGGAATCCACCCAAAACCTGACAAATACTGTGTTCACGTAGTGGATGCTCTCATGCAGCAGTTCCCGGGGAAGCTCGCAGCGGGGTTGGTTGTGCTTTATTCTCGTTTTGCCGGTGCTCTGCTCTTTGTGTGTGCATTCACATGTCCGTGCTGCCTGCATCCAGCTGGACCAAAGGCGTTTCTGAACGCTTCCCACCTGCCTGTACTGTGATGCCCACAGCCAGTCTGGGGACCCCCGGGATGGTGAGACACCTTCAGCATTTCCCACATCTCCCCACAGCCAGGTGTTGTGCTGTTTTACCTGGAAACAGAATTCCTGTGTTTTCTAGCCTTGAAAGCAAGACTAACTCTTGAGTCATTTGGTATAAGAGGGAAATGCTTCTTTTGTTCTGAAACATGGTGGCTAGTTGGGCTGTTTTTGTTTAGCTTTAAGATATAACTGGTTCCATGCTAGATTGAAAAATTCTGGGAATTTCACTTTGAAAAGTGAAATATTATGTTAATTTTTATTTATTTATTTATTTATTTATTTATTTATTTTGTCTGAAGCTTCTTTACCCTGAGGCAATGTTCTACAGTTTAATAAAATAATAATAATAATAATAAAGGTATTAAGTTGAAATATTAGCCACATGCTAGCTACAAATGACATCCTGATTCTTAATTGGCTCAGTTCAGCTGATGCATTACTGTGGGCAATGGGAAATGGGATCTGGTGGCAGAGCAGAGATGAATTTGAAAGTCATAGGACAGCTTCAGCCATGCACACTCTTGAGGACATCAGTCGCTGGTTTTGGCAAGTGGCTGATGCTGGGTTGCTCCTACCATGGGGACCGGGTGTCTCAAGCCTAAAAACTTACCATGTGCACAAGCAGGTGGCAGGAGGGACAGTCCTTGTTCTGGCCTTGTTCCTGGGACAACATGAGACAGCGACAGTGAGTGTCGTGTCACTGGGAATAGAGCACTCGAGGGATGGAGATGCCATTGCTCCAGGGAATGGGTGAAACTCTGAAAGAGCCAGGAGATGAACTCAGTGATGGCTGTGACCCTGCACAGGGGGGAGACTGTGGAGTTAAGGTGGGGTTTTAACTGAAAGTGAGGAATTTCTGGCCCTACAGAAATGCCCAAGCACCAGGGGCTGCGGGTGGACAGTGGGGAAGGACTAGAGACAGCCCAGGCCCTGAGGAGGAGGCGAGGAGCAGGACCACCAGCCTTGGCCCCTCCACCTGCACTGGGGGGCACTGGCAGCACCCACCCGCCTGCCCCTGCCCTGTGCCCTCGCGGCCCCGCTCTCCCCCGACGTCTCCCTGCTCTCCCGGCTCCTCTTGTGTCCTCATCTGACTCCTGCTGGCCAGCCTGCCGGGAGGAAACAGCGTGCATTGGTGTCGGGCCAGGGCTCCGCTTGTGCTGCAGCTCGCTGCCAGACTGCAGGGCTAGCGGCCGGTCCCGCCCCGGCGCTCTCCCCTCCAGGGGGCTGCGCTTTGGGGCTTGCTGCTCTGCCCAGACAGGCTGGTGGGAACCTAAGGGCTTCAAGACCTGCCAGGTCTGGGCAGCAGCTCCCAGGGCTCCTCGGGAGGGCAGCTAAACCCGACAGGCAGACAGAGCCCGTTGAAAGCCAAGAGCTGTGACAGGCTTGATGGAAGCAATGTGGTCAAACAGCCCCAAAAAGTGCATGGTGTCCAAGGCCAGCTTGCTTGTCTCCCCCAACCAGGGCTCAAGCAGTGTAACAGTATCTATCACCTCCTTCTCACTGAAGAAAAAAGCAAGGTGCTTCTGATCCCTCTGCCCTAACGAGGTGCAGCTCTGGAGCCCTGGGGTCTGCAGGCTGGGTGAAGCACCCCCTTCCCATCCCACAGAGCAGCCACCCAGAGGGAAACGTGGGCTGGAGACTTGTTGGGAAGGATGTTTCCAGCATGGTTGCTAGCTGGAGGAGTGGGACCACTGTTGGCCAACTGTCCCAGAGGAAGAGGGAAAGGCTGTGCTGTACAGAGCCCAGCAGGCAGGATGAGACCAGCAGGGCACAGCCTGTGAGGGGGTCTGGTCGCTGCTCTGGTAGGAGGCGAAGAGCAGCACCAGCTTGGGAAGAGTGGGCTGGAGAGGGCCAGGAGGACACTGGAAGAGCCTTGCAGGGAGGATGCTCTGGTGGAGCTTCAGGAGGTGTGAGTTGATCCTGGCTGGTGCTGGGGTGAAATGTGCCCCTGATCCCACCAGCTCAGATCCCCGCACCTCCTGTGCCTGCACTGCTCCCATCCCTGGTGTTTCTAACGCCAACCCAGGAACTTCTGGGCCTGCTTCTGTCCAGCTCCTCTGCTTTGGTGTCACCACCCCGGGATGCTGGCATCTCCTCGTGGCCACTGCTCTGCAGCACCAACCCCTCTCTCCTCATCTATCCATGGAGCTCTCTTTTCCCCCAGTTCCCTGATTTTTACACCAGGTTCCCAACCCTCCTCACTCCTCCAGCTCTCCTTGTGCTAGTTCAGTCACCTCCTTGGCCCAGCCCTGGTCCCCTCTGCCTTCCCCTCCTGCCCCAAGACTGCAGAGCATTGTGATGGAAGCCCCCAACATGGCTGGACTACCGATCCATGACACCCACCACTTCTCTGGGTTCCTCACCACACCATCAGAGTCACCATCCCCATGCTCACTTTTCCAGCAGCTTGGGCAGAGCCACCAGCTCACACACCTGCAGCCAGCTGCAGCCCTGCTGGAAAGGGCATTTTAGGGAGATTTCTGTAATTCCCCAGCAAGTACACCATGAAATACTGGATTTAATCACACATGTGGTGCTCCTTTGGGAGTCAGACAGCAGGGCTGCAGATTGCTCTGAACCAACCTCCTTTGATAGGTGTTTTGGCTCAGGGCACTCAGCTCAAGGTGACCCCACAGCTAGGCAGATCCCTCCCAGCCCCCAGGTTCCCTTGAAAGGGGAAGGGACGTGTCTTGGAGACCTTGCGGGGAGTTCCCATTCCTTGCAAGGGCACTCTTTGGCTATGGACATCTCTGAGATGCTGCTGCTCCAGGCCTTGTCAACATCAGCAAATACATCACTCCTCTCACAGGGTTTTTCAATCCCCTTTCCTGGCATCACGTGGCCGGGGGAGACTCAGATTTCACTCTTCTGAAAGGAAAATGCTAAGTCCTTCTGGGTGCACAGAAATGCTGCAGGCATAAACCTTACAACTTAAAAAGCAGAAAAGCAGAACACAAGAAACCATACCAGTATGTGCTTTTTTTTTTTTTTTTTTTTTTTTTTTTCTTCTTCTTAATAAGTCTTAATTTGAAGCTCTGCTCGTGATTCTTGGGCTCTGACTCATGCTCAGGATTATCAGTGCTCTGGGAGCCATCGCCTGGCATTTGCAGGGTGCGCTGGAGGGAGGGAGGCAGCCCAGCCCTGCCTGCTATATGTTTCCCCTCAACACCACAAGGATCTGGCTGCAAGATAATCGAGCTCCACCGCCTTTTCCTTAGGGCCCCTCTGTGCTACAGACACAAACTGGAGTGCAGGCAGTGTCTAAAGTTCATGTTCTGGCTGAGCGTTACCAGTTACATCGCTGTGCTCGGTTGCCCACAGCTCGCTTCAGTTCTCCCCTTCTGCATTGAGATTTTCCAGCCTCGGTCTGTGCACAAAGGCCATTTGAAGGAAAGTCTCTTTGAACACGCTTTGGCCATTTCAGAGTATAATGGCAGGGAAAAGCAACATCTCCATAATAAACATACCCAGTTTTCTTTCAAGGATACAAAACAATCTTCCAATTTTTAAGTGGCTCTACTGCTGAAACTGCTGGGGGTCAGAGCTGACATCTGGCAGGGAATCAGTCCCGACCGAGAACAACTGCGGAGCCTTCCAGTAAACACTGCATTTCAGTTGCTGAAAGTTATATCCACCCAGGCACAGCATGCATTGCAGTGATGGTACCTTTTAATCAACGCTTGGAAAGCTCACAAGCAGCCTGAGGAAGGACAAAAACAGCCTCTTGCACGATCTGACCAAATATCCCCGGCACAAAGAGGTTTCAGCGAGCGGGGTGCGCGCGGCCTGGCGTTACCTATCAGCAGCAGATGTTTAGCTGTCCTTGAGAAGGACAATGTGAATGAGATGTATGGAGCCAGGACCACTAAATCCCTCCTTGGCCAGCTTTAGATTATAACAGCTCAATGATACATCACCGAAGACTTCCCAGAACTACATAAATACCAAAGAGAATTCGATATAAATCATAGAAGGATTTAGGTTGGGAGGGACGTCT
The DNA here is from genome assembly GCF_964211825.1 of Aythya ferina. Classification (NCBI taxonomy): domain Eukaryota; kingdom Metazoa; phylum Chordata; class Aves; order Anseriformes; family Anatidae; genus Aythya; species Aythya ferina. The sequence goes on from NC_140309.1 coordinate 2,278,835, forward strand.
GGAGGTCTCCGGCCCAGCCCCTGCGCAAGCAGGGCTAGCACCAAAGCCAGGTCAGGGTGCTCAGCGCCTTGTCCAGGCAAGTTCTGAATATGGCCAAGGATGGAGATCCCACCAACTCTGCAGCTCATGTCCCAGGGCAACACAACCCAAGCATCACAGGTGCTGTATGCCCAAGTGCCTTAGTGCAAGGAGAGCTAGTCACCTGCAGGGAATGGAGGAGAAGATGTGAAAGAGAAGTGAGGCCTGCAGAGAAGGCACCTTCACAGGCATCCTGTGGTTGTTTGTGAATGTCCAAAAACGGTGCTGGGGTAGGTGTCCAGCCTGGGCAATGAGGGTGTTGTCTCCCCTTCACCACTCTCCCCAAGGCAGACCCCAGTGCTGCAGCCAGGTGTTGATAAATGTTCCCGAGAGACCTCAGGGTCCCTTCGAGGCCATGGGTGACTGATGCTGTTTCTTGCGGTCATGCCAAGGCCGAGCACCCCACCACTGCATGTGGCTGCAGCTCCAGCCTCAAACCCACGGAGAAAGACCCCGTGTTGGCAAAACCTTACATTGGCAAGACCTCTTTCCATGACGACTGCAGGAAGTGACTGAGGGAGAGAAATGAGCTAATGGAAAGCTGAGACTGGGTGGGGTATGGCTGGTCTCGTGTGGACCCATTAGTTACTCGATCAAATGCTGCACACACACACATTGGGACCTTCCAGTGGCCGGCAGGGAGCCTGAGCCTGAGCCCCGGCACCCTCGGGCAGGGCCAGTCGTGCTTTTCATGCTTTGAGAAATGTCTGTGCACCAAAAAGCATGGGGCATAGCTGGGAGCATGGCAATCCTACCCACAGTGTGCCCCAAAATGTGGCTTTGCTGAAACGTGTCTCATACTGCTCCAGGATGAGGATGGAGATGGAGATCTCCTCCCCGGGCCATGCTTAGAACAGCCAGTGATGCTCTAGAAGGATGCTGGTGTTTTAACAGCAGCCAGGGCTCAATTTGCAGATTTTGTGAAGGGCCAGTGGGCTCCTGGAGGGCTGGAGCAAGCAGCAGGTACAGCACCCCAAGCACACGCTGCACCCCAGCATCCCGCTGGTGGATTTCACATGAAAATAGTGAAAATAGCTCTGAACAAGGAAGTTGACAAGTCTGAAGGTTTTGATTACCAAAAATTAGACTGAGCAGAGTTGGTTTAATTCCCAGGTACTACAGAGCCCTGTCCAGACTCACAACCTGCCTCCTCCTGCCCCATGCCTTGAGATGCATGCCTCTGGGATGCTGCAGCAGGCAGACTTACAGAGGTCTGCATTTCAGACTGTTTGGGGTGATAACTCATTAGCTAGCAAGTAACAGATGGTAAACCAAGGCACAAAAACATAAGGGTGCTTGCCCATGGGCAGAGGTGATGTCTCTGTCTGTTGCTGCTTGATTTCAAGACTGTAACACCAGTCTGGAAGATGTGGTGGACAAACACTAGGCACTTGCTCAGCAGAGGGATGGGGAGGTGAAATTAAAATTTTAGCCTATACAATGCCAGGCAGGACCAAGCAGATGTACCAGCCTCAGCTTCCCAAGACAGCGACAGACCCTGCTCAAGGTGATGCTGTTTGGACCCAAGCATCAGGGCAGGGCAGCAGCAAGGACCTCCGTATCCCCAGTCTCTCCCTGCTCCATGACCTCTGGGAGCACGCTGAGGCAAACCCAGTTTTCCAGACCCAACTTCAGAGCAGATATGGTGGAAAATTGTGCTCGTCGTCACTCCTCACAGACCATGGCCATCCTCCACGGGGGAGAGCAGCCCTCTGTCCCCCAGGTAGCCCTCGCTGGACTGGCATCCAAACGCAGAGCTCTGGGCTCCTCCACCACCACCAGGTCTCCTCTCCCTCTAGCTGATGCAGTGCAGACCTTCCCGTGGGTGCTGCCCTGGGCAATGGGGGATATCCCCCGCTGCAAACACATCTAAGGTTTGGATAGAGGAAAATCCCCTGACCCAGGAAGGACAGATCTCCATCCCCACAGGGTCTGCAGCATCAGCTGGACAATGTTGGGTTTGTGCTGGGGTTGGACACATCTGGGGGCCCCTTCCCCTGAGGGCATGATCTGCCCTTCACACATAGCTTTCCTTTGAGCTATGCATCCCCTGCGCTCCGCACAGGCACCGTAAAGCTGTGTCACGCCCGCCAGCATCCCGGAGCGAGCAGCGTTTCCTATGACAACGCCGTAAACACACGCGGTGCCGGATGCTGTCCCCCCCGGGGCAGGTGTGGGGCTCCTCCGTAGCTATGGCGAAGGTGTGTTTACGGCGGTGTTTGGCCTGTTGGTGCTACCCCCGGGACAACCGGGGTGCCTGGGCGTGCAACAGCTGGGCAAGGCTGTTCGGGGTGTTAATGGGAACAGCGTGTGGCCCACGCCTGCTGGCTGTGGTGAGGAGACCCGCAGCGGGGACAGTGCGCTCAAGGCACCCCTGGGGCGACCACCTCTTGGTCCACCACACGCTGCCACGCGGCCCTGGATGCAGTCCCAGGCACTCTTGCTCCAGGCAGGTTTTCTCACCCAGATATTGCGCTATGCAGCAAACAGCATCTTTTCCACTTGGGCCCCTTGCTTTCTGCCTTCTCCCCTGCTTGTAGGAGCGTGCCCATAACTGTGCCTTCCTGGTGCTGGCCAAATTGCACAGCTTTTCCCCGACACTTTGCAAACTCCAGTGAAAGCTCCCAGCCCTTCCCCGCGGGCAGCTCATGGATGGCTTGGCTCTGCCGTGGCCAAATTGCAAAGGGCTTGGATCCCAGTCCCAGGCGTGAGTGCCAGGGGCGGGGAAAGCTTGCCTTGCCTCTATTCTTTCTAGGTACAAAACATGCTTTCAAAAGTCAGAGCCATTTCACTGGCAAGGGGTGGAAGCTGCTAGAGACGTCCAGCTGCCCCAGTTACAATTTCCAGCAAGGCCACATTCCCAGTCCTGCTCTCTGCATGTTTTGCAGGTACATGTATTGGGGATGTGTTCTCTGGAGCATGGCCAGTGCCACCAGGGTCTGCATGCCCACGGGTCATGCTGCTGCAAAGCTGCTCTGCACTGTTCTGTCTGTTCCTGGGCTGCTGCCCTTGCTGGAGCACAAAGAGCTTGTGTTTAACAACCGCGTGTCTCCTTCTTTGAGCACTACATCAATCAGCAGTGAGCATTCAGCTCAGCCAGCCCGGCTGTGCACGCTGCATTGTGGGGTGCTCCTTCACAACTCCCCTCCCATCCCCGAAACTGCAGCCCAGAGCCTTTTGTGGGGCTGCAGGTGAGCACAAGATGGGTGCTTGTGCAGAGTCCCAGCAGCTCCTGCATGGCCCCCTGCACCTCAGTCTGTTCCAGCACTGGGTGTGGATGACAATGTTTTTCAGCTTTCACCCCCTGGATTTCTGGGGGCTGCAGCCATCAGCACTTTCTCTAAAATAAAGTGGGAGCTGAGATAATGCAAGTGGCCGGGCCAGGAAGGGGAGCAAGGATTCAGCTCACGTCTTCAAGTGGGCATCCAGGCTGGGGACCTCGCACCTCTCGCAGGGAGATGGGTGGATTTGCAGATTATTTGTGCTCCCAAAAGTTTCTAAAGCCGTGGAGGGAGTGCATGGAGCTGAGGGGCACAGGCCCACGAGGGGGGGGGGGTGCAGATGGGGCATTTCCCTGCACCTGCTCCCTGTCCCCGAGCTCGTCGTGAACACCTCGAGGTGCCCTGTGCTGCGTCTGGGTTTGCGCACTGGGGTCAGAGCCGGGTCCAGCACAGCCGGGGCTGCACCCGGGGTGGGGGGATCGGCCTGGAAGGGGGGGACACACGCGGTTTTGCCCCGGAGCAGCCACGCTCGGCTGCACGCTGGCCAAGAACCCCCGCGCCGGGGCCTGGGGGCCGCGGTGTCTGTCCGCGGCCGGGCCTCGGGGTGAGCGCCGTGTCCCCAGGACACCCCGTCCGGGGAGGGGGCCGGGCCGCGCTGTGCCCCCCCGGCCGGACAGCCCCGGGCGCAGACGGCTCGTTTTTCCGCGAATTCCCCGTCCTGCCCTCCTGGCGGACACCCCACGGCTGCCACCTAACGGCCACCACGGGCCGAGCGGCGGGGACACGGCGGGCGGTGGCCGCGGCGGCGGGGCCGAGCCGAGCGCACGGCGGCTGCGGCCCGGACCCGCGGGTCCCCGCCGCCTCCCCGAGCCTGTCGGGGCCGGGACCCCTCGGGGAAGAGCAGGGGAAGCGGGGCCGGTCCCTGTCCCCGTCCCTGTCCCCGTCCCAGTCCCGGTCCCGGTCCCTGTCGCCACCCCTGTCCCCATCCCCATCCCCGTCCGCTGCAGGTATCGGGGGGCTGGGGACAAACAAGCGGGGACCGAGCTGGGAGAAACCCCAACGCCACAACCGCGGCACTTCTCGGCCGCCCCCCGTCAGCTCGTTTCTAATGCCGCTCAGTCCCCCCGCCTGCCGCCCCTCTGTCCCCCTGCTGCCGGCGGGTCCTCACCTGGCACCCGAGCACGCTCCGGGGGACGCTCCGGGCCCCCGCCGTGCCGGGGCAGCCCCCACCCCTGCACCCCGCCGCTGGCCCGGTGCCACCCGGGGTGTGCCACCCCCGTGCCACCCCGGCCCGGCCCCTCCGCTCCCCTCCGCGCCCCTCCGCTCCCCTCCCGCCGGAGGCTGCCTTGGCAGCTCCCCTGCAATTTTGGCAGAGCCGCACCAGAATTGGAGAGAGCGGCGAGGGAGAGAAATTACAAAAAAAAAAAAAAAAAAAAAAAAAAAAGGGAAAGAAAAAGGAAAAAAAATACAGCCCAATAGCCTGGAGAGGCTTGTGTGTTTGCCCTTTCGTCATGACGTAGTGTCCTGTGCCTCTCTCCCCCCTTCTCTCGTTCCTTTTCCCCTCCCTCCTTCCAACCCCCACACCCCCCCTTCCCCTCACATCCTTGGAAGCAACAATTAAGCAGCTCTGGGATAAAACACACTGACTGCGAGAGCACGGGGGCATTGCTTCAAGAGATGGCAAAGCAGGCAGCTGCACCCCTCCTTCCCGGAGTCCTCCTCCTCTTCTCCATCCTCCCGGCTTCCCAGCAAGGAGGTAAGGAAAGAAAAGGCTCCTTCCCCTTAGCACGGGGAGGCTCTGCCCGGACCTCCCCATCCTGCCCCGGCTGAGGAGGGACGAGCAGCCCCTGCCCTGCCTTGGGGACAACCGGGGGCGGCAGGGCAGCCCGCCTGGGTGCCACCTCCCTGGAGGGCTCCTTGCTCCCCGCATGCCATGCCCAGGCAGGGTGGGATGGCACCCGGGGGGACGCACAGCTCTCCGGGGCAGCACTGCCAAGCACTTTCCGGGGGGGCTCCCAGGCACCGCATCTGGGCACTGGGGATGTGCAGGCAGGGTGGGCACTGCAAGTGCCAGGGGCCGGGGGGCTGACCCCCATCGCTCTCCCGGTGTATATCCCGGTGTGGGCTGGGGGTGGGTGTGTGTGTGTGTGTGTGTGCATCCCGCAGCCCATGCGTGCAAGCTGCTGCGTGGTGGCCGTGGCAAAGCCCGCAGTTGGGCACCGCTGCAGAGCACCATGGCCCAGGACTACGGTGCCTGGTCTGGCCCCTGCGCCGTCCTCTTGTGCTTGTGTCACCGGTGTCGGGGTGGCTGTGTGTGTCCCCAGTGCCACCCAGACCCCGGCTGGGCAGCACTGGCTGCAGCAGCTGCGTGGCACCTCTGGCACACACACATGCACGTGCATGTGCCAGGGCAGGGGACAAAAGCCACCGTGTGCCAGGGAGCCCCCCGTGTCCCGCTGCACTGCGGGAGGGAGCCGGAGCAGCTCACGCAGCAGGTGCCTGCCCGCGGGACAGCTCGTGTTTCGTGGCGGGGCCGTGAGCACGCACCGGGGAGAGCTGCTCCCAGCACAGACTTGGAGCTGCCCACAAGGGCAAAACTGGGCAAAGGGCCGCGAGGTGGGGACGGCATGCTTCGGGGTGGGACAGGCACCTCTGCTGGGGCTGGGTTGAAGGGGGACAGTGCCTGTCTGCCTGCCCGGGGAAAATGCAATGGCTAAAGGGGCAGAGGCAGCAGCAGTGATGGGGACAGTGCCAGAGCCATTGCATGGGGCCAGCGGAGTGGGGACAAGGCAGGATCCCATGGGCAGGGGAGGGCAGTGCCAGTGCTGAGCCACCCAAGGCAGAACCCTCGGGGCTGCTGTCGGCAGCCAGCAGCTCCGTCCACCAGCGCCCTGCTCTGCTCCCAGGACCCTGGCCCCCGGCTGGCCTGTCCCCTGCCATGTGCACAGGGTCACCCCCAGCAGTGCCGAGCCAGCACCCATGGAGCTGAGCTGCTGTCAGTGCCTGATCCTGAGTAGCTTGGGACCCAGGAGCCATCCCTGATGGGATGCAGCTCAGTCCTGGCCACTCTCCGTGCCTGGCAGTGATGCTCTGTGCTGGCTTTGCTTAACCACGGTGGCTTTGCTCACCAGCTCTCACGAAGTTGCCATTTGGGGCAGTCTCAGTGACTTTGGCCCCAGGGTCAGATCCCACAGCGTCTGGGGCTGCTGGCCCCCACTCCAGACTCTGGCTGCAGGGGTGGTTGCTGCTTTGGGAAGCAGCTCCCTGAGGAGTGGGTATTGGAGGTGGTCCCAGGGCTGCCGGGGACACTGGAGAACATTTCCCCGTGGAGGAGTGACCGATGTCCTGCAGCCTGGAGTGCTGCTTTGCACCGGACAGGCTCAGCTCTGCTCATCCAGCCTTGGGGGCCGAGCTGGGACAGGGGCATGGCCAGTGGCACCCACAAGGGTGGTGGGGGTGCACCCACCCGGAGGGAGCTCAGTCAAGGGGGTGAGTTGGTGGCATTTGGGAGGCTCCCAGCAGTGGATTGGGCTCAGCCCCTGCTGCTCTGCACCCCTCTGGGCTGCAGGGTTGTTCATGGGGGCATGCATGGCCCATGGGCTGGATTCAGGCTGCTGCACGGGGAAGCTGCTGTAAGAGGTGCCAAGTGTGGCATTTGGAGGGGGGCACCCATCCTTCAGTGCTTCCTGGGGAGTGACACCCCAGGGATGACAGAGGCACATGGGGGTCCCAGCCCTGCAGGCTCAGGGGCACAGGAGCAGCTGGGCTGGGCAAAGAGGTGCTGGCAATGGGTACAAAAGTCATCCCGTGGTACCTTCATCTCCACCAGGCCTGGCCCAGGCAAGGCCACCAGGAGGGTTTGTCAGATCCCAGTCTGTGTCACCGTGTGTGCTGGGGACCGTCCCAGATGCGATGGCATCTCCCCTCCCCGCCGCCGCAGCAGCCTGGCGGGGCTGCTCCCTTTGCAGGAGCCACAGGGTGCAGGCTGTCCGCAGGCACCCGGAGATGAAAGCTATGAAAGCTGAGGCTCGGGGGCTGGATGGGAGCCAGGCTCTGGAGGCTGCCTCCTGCTCTCCCGTTAGCTCTCGCTCCCGCCTGGCCTCCCGAGCTGCTACCAGTGGGCTCGGGACACGGCACGACTTCAAAGTTGCCTGGAGACTGCGTGTTTCCAAAACCCATTCTCCCAAAAAAGCACACAGCAAGAGGGAAACGTCTGCCTCAGTTGAGCGCTGAGCCTCCCGCGGGAAGAGGACGGGGGGGTCTATGGAGGCGCGGGGCTGAGGACACGGGGCAAGGGGCTGAGCTGCAGTGGAGCCCAGGCTGTGCATGTCCGTCCTGCTGTGGGTCCTCAGCCCGCTCTTGGATGTGGGAGGAAATAAGCTGTAGAATACAGAAACCATCTGCATTTCTCACTTGGACTGGAATCTGCAAGTAACGCTGCAGGTAGTGGAAATGGAATAATAGAAGTAGTGGTCAGGCTGAAATAGTGCAGCTGTAGTAGTGACCAAACAGTACAGAAATATGGAAGAAAAAGCCTATTTTCTATAAACAACGCCCCACTCCAGGTTCTGAAGCACCTCCATGAGTGCTGCAGCCAGGGCTGTACATTCAGATGCAAATTCTTGGAAAGCGTTGGAAATAGAGCCCTGGGGTGCAGGGTCCAGTCAAGCCCTAGCCCTGTGGGGAAAAAAGAGGATGTGGGAGAAACCCTCCCTTCCCAGCCTGCCAGCAGCCTCTGAGCAGGAGCAAACACAGGGCAGGGACCTTCAGCCCCAGCAGGGCTGTGACTCAGTTTCCCCATCCCTGATGTGCCAAGGAGAGGGCAGAGGACCCCCATGCCAGGATCTGACCCCGAGCCAGGTGATGGGCAGCACTTGCCTCCTCCCTGCAGGGTATGGGACAAGTGCAGCTGTGGTGGCACAGCCCTGGAGCCATCCCCGTAGCCCTGGTGCAGCATCTCAGGGTGTGTGGGTCTGGCCGGAGTGTGGAGCTGACCGAGTTTGGTGTCAGAACTGGCTGGGAGCAGCATCCTGCAGAGCTCCTGAGCAACAGCCTCATCTCCCCCAGATCCACACAGCCATCCTGGCTCGTGTCAAGGCAGGTGGTCCCCATCCACCTCCTGACCTGACCTGGAGGGGGCTGGTGAACCCCCGAAAACAAGCACCTCCTCTTTAACCCTCCAGAACACGCATGGCCATGAGGCGCTAGGACTGTGTGGAGCTGAGATGGGAGAGGCATGCAGGGCTGAGCACGGCCTCTGCAAGCCCCCTGGGGAGTCCCAGGGCAGGTGTCCCATGGGCCTTTATGTCCCCGCACACCCTGTGAGGACTGTGAGCTGCACAGCCTCCTCCCAGCTTCTCTGGGGGGCTCCTCCAGGCAGCAATGGGGCAGGGGGCCGGGGGCTCCCCAGGGTGCCCAGCATCCCCCCTGCCGGCAGCAGGGTGCAGCCTGGCCATGGGGACTGCTCCTGGGGACGCTGCGCAGAGTGTCCACGCAGCTGGCTGTGGCCATCCCCTCCCGGCAAGGCGGGCCAGGGAGGCTGGGCGATGTGCGGATGATGTTTGGGAACAGGCAAAGGAGCTGGGCTTTGTTTTTCCAAGCTGGTGGGGGGGGAGGGGGCAGGCGGGGGAATGTGCCGGGAAAGGGAGCTGCTCCGTAAGCCCTGGCCGGCTGCCACCCGGCTGGGCTGGGCTGGGGCGGCGGGGCAAGCCGGCCGGTCAGCGGGGAGAGCAATGACCGAGCGCGGCCGCTGCGCTCCGGGGAGGCCAGCTGCGACGGGAACGGGCTCGTGCCCCGAGCCCATGGTTTGGGGATGCGCAAGGCCAAATCCCGCTGCTTGGCACCACTGGGGCACATCGGCTGGGCAACACGCCGTGTGTGTGTGTGTGTGTGTGTGTGTGTGTGCCCATGGGGGTGCTGCTGGGGGAGGCTCTGAGCCCGACGTGTCCCCTGATGTGCGTGGGGACAGTGGCACGTGTCCTCCTCGTGTGTGTCCTGACATTCGTCCTTCGCCTGTGCGTGCATCCTGATGGGGGTGCGCGTGTCCCGATGCCTCACCTGTGCCTGTGTGCCCCCCCAGATGAGCACCTGTCCCCGTGAGGCAGGGAGGGGGCTCTGTCTCTGGTGCTCCGTGTGGTGGAGGGCACTCATGAGCAGGGTGCAGGGGACGCCCTTGTCCCTGCCATGCAGGGTGCTCCATGTGCAGCACTGGGTGCCCCCCCTGCTGGGTGCCAGCTCTGCCACCCAGCTGCCACCTGTCCCAGGGCTGTGCCACTGCCTGCACCCAGCTTCAGGGGGTGCCGGGTGCCCTCCGGCCACTGTAACCTTCAGAAACCCCCAAATCCTCCTGCCAGCTCCATTAAGAGTCCCCTGCAGCCCTGCCAGCCCCACCACAAATCCCTTTGCAATCCCCCCAGTGCCAGAAAGCCCTGCCAGAAGCAAAGTATCCCCTGCACTGCGTCCTTGTTCCCCAAACCCTGTCTCCACCCCTTCCATTGACACGATGGAGCAGGGACCATTGATCTGCCGCACACTGTCCTGCAGGAGACAGAGCAGGGGCTAAGCCAAGCACCCCAAAAAGCATCACTGCAGTGTTTGAGCACCACTGCTGCCTGCCCTGGAAAGCAGAGGGGCCTGGGAGCTTCTCACTGCACAGGGGCGGACAGAGGGACACAGAGCTGCCAGGAGGTGGTTCTGGAGACGGCACTGGCTGGGCGATGGGATGGGGTTTGGGCAGCAGAGCTGGATCCCCCCCACTCTCCCCCCATGGTGTAGGGCCAAATCCTGCTGCCACCCCGTCAGACCCTGGGGCAGCTCCAGACCCCATCACCACCGTATTGCTGGAGAAATTGAGGTGTGCAAGGAAAGGCAGGGAGCTGCCCTCGGCTCTTGCCCTGGGGCTGTGCATCCTGCCTCATCTGGACAGAGCTGCACCCATCCCACGGGGTGCCCCCCCAGTCCAGCTGGACACACAAATCCTTGTGGGGGTTTTAGCGAGGGTCTCTTCTCTTGCAGGGGTTCCTGGTGCTATCCCGGGAGGGGGAGTCCCAGGAGGAGGCTTTTTCCCAGGTAAGGGGACCTGGGCAGTGTGGGGGCATCACAGGGATGGGCAGGCCCTTGGGTGGGCACCCAGGGCACCTCTGAGCCCAGCAGAGCAGGACCAGGGTGCTGGGACACCCTGCCCTGGGCAGCTGAAGCACCACAGCATAGGGACAGGGCTGTATCAGCCCTGGGGTCCCCAGCCCAGGGCTGGCATCTCCACAGCCCTGGCCACAAGGGGCAAAGGCCCAGGGTGACAGCCTGTCCCTAGTGCTCTGGCTAAAGTCCTGGGGACACCACAGAGGACACCCCATCTGCTTGTGTCCCCAGACCCTCAGCGTGGGCAGGGCTGGGTGGGAGCTTGCAGGGGTGGGTGCTAAGCCTGTGTCATTGCTTGCAGGTGCTGGGGTTGGAGGTTTGGGAGCAGGTAAGTGCCGGGGACCCTTCTATGGGGCGGGGAGGGGGTGGCAGGGCAGAGGCTCAGCCCGTCCCACCCGGTGTCCCCATCCCGGGATGCCTGCAGAGGGGACACGCTGCAGGGAGGGGCACATCTGACCACCCTCCCTCACTCTCCCCCAGGGCTCGGGGCTGGAGGAAAACCTCTCAAACCAGGTAAGAAACCTTTCCTTCCTCTCTCGCCGACTGTGCCAGCAGCCAGGGTGTAGGAAGAGGCCGTGGGGACAGGATGTTCCCTGGCAGCTGCCCGCGCTTTCCGCGCTGCCCTGCTGTGCTCACCAAGCTCTCAACAGCCCCAAGGGCTCCGTGCGCCTTCATCCTTGTCCCCAGCTTCAGCGTGCTGCCACCTCTTCCACAACTGTTCCCAAGCCCTGGTCTTCAGGTGTCCCCTGCCTGCCTGCACTCATGGCTGGGCAGCTTTTGCTGGGGTTCGTCTGGCCCAGAGAGGAGGGGACAGGCAGGGCCACCACTAGGACTGGGAGGGGATGCAGGCAGAAGGACGCACAGCACTGGGCCTTTTGGGGGACTCCAATCCTGGGGCAGGTCACAGACTGCCAGGCACAGCTGGGAGGTGCTAGGGCAGCACAGACTGCTTGGTTTGGTGCTGGTGGAGACGTCCAGAGCCCCGTAGCCCAGGGGGAGATGCTCTCAGATGGGGACCGCTGTGCCTGGGGCAGGGTGCGCCGGCCTCCTCGGCCCAGCTCCGCGCCGCAGGAGCGCCAGCCCCAGGCGGGGGCCTGCAACCTCCGTTTACTCAGATTTCAGCTCGTGGAAAGAAAAACAAGGCCCTTTATTTCGGCGTAATTAAAACCAAACGCGGTGCAGCCGCGAAGCCCCAGCCGGAGCGGTGTCCGCGCCGTGAGCCAAAGGCAGTGGAATTTGCGCCTGGAGGGAGCGAGCACTGATTAGCCCCAGATGTTGGAAGGCAGCGCTGGCCCAGCCGGAGGGACTCATTCCTCAGCCTGAAACATTTCGGCTCCGTCCCCTCATGGCCTGGCGGGGTGGGGGGCGGGCGAGGCGGAGCGAAGTGGGAAAGGACAGCAGCAGTGATCGGATGGGGACACGTGCCCCATGCCACCGTGGCCGGGTCCTGTCCCCATCCCCCATGCCCTTCCCTGGGGCTGTGGTGGGCTGGGAGCACCAGCAAGCGAGGCGAGACCAGGAGCAATCTGTCCTGCCAGGATGGTGCAAATGGGGACCCCCCACTCAGCTTTTCCTGGTGGGGAACCATCCTGTGCACATCCCCATGCAGCACGATGGCCGGGTCCTGTCCTCCCTGCTTTGCACAGGGAGCAAGCATTGGGGTGGCTGGCAGAGGAAGCTCACAGCTGGATGCTGGAGCTGCGTGGGACTGGGATGGGCAAGGACGGCAGCACCCCAGCCCCTTCCCTGTCCCCGTGCGGGTGCTTCTGCACCCCCCAGCCTCCCTCAGCCCGCTTCTCTTTCCAGGGGTCGGTGGCCTCGGGGGACTTGGCCCTCTTGGCCTCCAGCCAGGTGAGCATGGACAAGAACTGTCCCCAGTGCAGTGTCCCCAGAGAACCTCCCCATGGACTGCGGGTGGCCCATCCCCATCAGCTGTAGGGCAATGAGGTGGCTCCTCCACCACTTCCTCCCACGTGGCCAGGCTGGGCAGCCCCATGAAGCAACAGGGGAGAGGGCCCTGTGTCCCCACGGGGTTGGCAGCAGGGTGGCAGTGCCCCTGCGTGGCACACACAGCAGTCCAAGACACCACGGGGTGCCTGGGTGGCAGGGGAGCAGAGGGGAGCAGGTTTTGGAGGGGATGTAGGGAGAAGTGCAGGGCACAAGCCAGGCTGGCACCGCAGAGCTGTCCCCACGCAGATGTCACCTAACCCTGCCTTGCACTGCCTCATGCCAGCTCGCCACCCCTCACCGCCACCGCAGCCTGGGGGTGCAGGCACCTTCTTGCTCCCCGGGCTCACCCTGCCCCTTCTCTCCTCGCAGGTGCTGCAGGTCTGCTCCCAGGAGGTGGCTTCCCCGGGGGCGTCTTCCCAGGTGCTGCATCCGCAGCCGCTCTTAAGGCTGCTGCGAAAGCTGGTGAGTGCTCAGGGTGCCTGCTGTGATGCTGGGGGGCAACACTGGGCTTGGGCATCCTCAGGGCTCTGGGGGCCCCCTCTATGCCCAGCCTTTCCTGAGGATGGGGGGCTGCAAGCAGGAGATGTTGCTCTCTCTGCCAGCCCCACCTGGCGCCTGTTCTTGTGCTGAGAAAGGGGCTTTGGTCAAGCTGGAGCCACCAGGAGCATGAAGCCCCCTGTCCTGGGACTGGGTCCCTTGTCCAAACCTGGGGGACACATCTCCAGTGCTCCTTGGGGTATCCCCTGGGGCCATCCCTTCCTTTGGCACCTCTCCAACCACCCGCAGCCCAAAGGTGGCATCTCACTCTGTGCCCTTCTTTTTCCCTATGTCCCCAGGTGCTGGTCTTGGTGGCGTGGGTGGAGTTGGTGTTCCTGGAGGCCTCGGGGTCTCCGCAGGTAGGAAACGCCCTGTCCCTGTACCCCTAGCCCGTGGCAGTGCTGAGTGGGTTCTCAGGGCTCTCTGCCACCGGCAGGTGCTGTAGTGCCCCCAGGAGGGGTACAACCTGGGGTCGGCGCGGCAGGGAAGCCCCCCAAAGTACCAGGTGGGTGCACGGCCCAGGAGCGGCTGGTGGTGGTTGGGGAACGGCTCTGGCTGGGGGCTCACCGCTGCCTTTCTCATCCTGCAGGTGCTGGCATCCCTGGAGCCTTCCCAGGTGGTGGCGTGCTCCCTGGTGCAGGTGAGCTGGGGTCCCCATCCTGCAGCAGCACCCTGACCTCCGAGGGGGTCCTTATCCCATGGGAACACCCATGGGAACATCATCTGAGTGGGTCCCCATCAAATGACAGTAACCCAGCCTGCAAGGGTGGCCCCATCCCTTTGTATCATCCCTACATCCGATGGGGTCCACATCCTGTGGCAACACTCCAGCTTTCAAGGGAAGCCCCATGCAACAGCAGCACCCATCCCTTGAGGGGGTTCCCATCCCACGGTGGCACCCCAGCCTGCAAGGCAAAGCCCACCCAAACGTGGCACCCCAACCTCTTGGGGTTTTCCTATCCCACAGCAGCACCCCAGCTTCCAAGGGGGTCCACATCTAATAACATTGCCCAAACCTTTGAGGGTGTCCCCATCCCATCGCAACACCCCAGCCTCTGAGGGGATCCCCACCTACCAGCAGCACCCCAATCTCCAAGGGGGTCCCCATCCCAAGGCAACACCCCAGTGCCCGACCCTCCTAGCTGGCATCGGTGCTCTCATGGCCAGCTGTGCCCTGGCCCCATGTCCCTGTCCTGGTGTGCTCAGTCCCACTGGGACACCACTATCAGCCTGCCCGGCTGTCACTTTTCCTAAAGTGACATCTTTATGGTGCCAGAGGCAGGGGCCTGTGGCAGCAAGGGGCACCAGCATGGGACACAGAGCGGAGCTGGCGTGGGCCACGCGGGGGCAGCTCGCCTGGCCAAGGGCTGTGGAGGGAGGAGACGGGTGGCGGGGGCAGGAATTCCTCACTGCAAAGCAATCTGGGGAGGAAAACTTGTGAAAACAAGATGTTTCGACATTGTCAGAATGGGAAGTGTGTTGTTGCTGGTCAGGAATGTCTTTCCATGTCTGAAAATGTGTGAGTTATAATGAAAGACATTTGTAAAGGGGGGGGGGGGGCCCTGGAGAGAAAAATAGAAACAAGCAAAAACGAAGCAGCTCAGTTTTTCCGTTTTTTTCCCTGGTTGCCTCTGGAGGGTGAGGGCTGGGGAGGGCAGGACCCCACCTCCAGCCTGGGGGGGGCTCGGGTGCCCCCCGGCTGGGTCTGGCTGCGGGGAGCACGTCCTCTCTGGCTGTGCCAGTGCTGGGTGCAGGGTGCTGAGCCAGGCAGGCTGGCAAGGATTTGGGTGGTGGGGGCGGTTGAGTCATGGCAGGAGCAAGGTCTGGAGGGTTTTTCCCTTGCACCCAGCCAGAGATCGTGGGTCTGGGGTGCCAGTAACACCAAGAGGCCCCACCACGCTCACCCGTCCCCTCTGCTCCATCCCAGGTGTCCGCTTCCCTGGCGTAGGGGTGCTGCCTGGCGTTCCCACCGGCACCGGCGTCAAGGCGAAAGGTCCAGGTACGTCCCTGCTCCTCCGCGCACGGCAGGGTCCAGGGCTGTCCGCGGGCCGTCCCCCAGGCTGACCAGGCAGGATGTCACGGGCTGTTGTGGAGCCCTGGGGACTGGCCCCATGACTCACGGGGACATTTGTGTTTCTCCCCAGGAGCAGGAGCCTTCGCAGGAATCCCTGGTGAGTGTCCCCTCTTTCCCGCCTGTCCTTCTCTTCCTTTCCAAGCTTCTCCATCACTGCTGTGGCCTCCTCACACCAAAAGGTGCCTCAGGGGCTTCCCAAGCCGTGGCCGGGGACCCGGGGTGCCGCGGGCACCCCCCTCTCGCAAGGTCTGGTGGCAGCCTGGGCAAGGGCTCCAGGTGAGCGTCTGCTGTTGGCTTTGCAGGACTGGGAGGCTTTGGAGGCCAGCAGCCCGGAGTCCCTCTGGGGTATCCCATCAAAGCTCCCAAGCTCCCAGGTAAGCGGCCACAGCCAGCAGGGGTGCGGGTGAGGGCCCCGAGCAGTGCCAGGGGGACCCCATGTCCTCACTGCCCCGGGCTGAGCCCCGGTGGCCCTGGGTCCCCCGGACCCGGCAGTGCTGGCGCTGGTAGGGGACAGCAGGACGGAGCCGGGCACTGCTGGGCAGGCGATTCCAGCTGCTGCCCACAGCCCCCAGGGCAGATCCTGCCCAGGGCTGCCGCTGCTCCTGCTCCCGGCCCCAGGGTGATGCTGTGCCTTCCGCTGGCTGCCAGGTGTGCCGGGGACAAGCAGGCGTGCTCTGGGGATGTGCGCTGGGCAAGGCCATCCCAGGCTGGCTCCACAGCCCCCTCCTGGCACCAGGCACATCTTTCCAGGAATCCTCTGCTTCCTGTGGCTCCTGGGGGCCAGGGGATGTGCTGGGCATCACCAGACGCTCACCCAGGCTGAACGTCCCCTCTTGGGGACCGCTAACCAAGGCCACCACCAGCAGGCTGGCAGTGGGGACGGAGCACAAGGCAGGTCTCCCTCCTCACTGCCTGCAGAGACGATGCTCAGCCCCAGCCCAGGGGTGCTCAGCACCCCTTTCCCAGCCTGTGCTGCTCCAGTGGCATCTGTCACCTGTCCCCGCGCTGGGTGCCAGACCTGCCTGTCCCCAGCCAGCTGTACCCAGCTGGGACAGCAGCAGGATGGCAGTGCCAGGCGGCAGGGATGAGGTGACACAGCCTGTCCGGGGACGCCAGCAGCTGACAGGCCCACCCCAGTGACATCCAGGGCAGGAAGAGGGGAGCCAGATCTGGCCAGGGATCCACATCCCTGGGGTGCCAGAGTGAGAGTAGGTCCACGGGCTTTATGGGCTTTATCCTGGGGTGGAGCCCACTCTGGGGCACGCATCCCTCCCCACCACGGGCGCCAGACCCAGCAGCTCTGCCGGCTTCCCCCGCCAGGGCCCACGGCCGCGAGCGGCAGCAGAAATACTTGGCCAGCGCCCGCTTCCTCCCGCAGAGGCTCGTTACGCTCGTTAGGGCGACCCAGCCCCGCGGAGATCGGATGCCGTCTGGCCGCCCGGCCCCAGACTGCCTTTCATGGGGTGCCTGGTGCGGGCACCTGGCCACGTCCCGGCGGCCCTGCCAGTGGCCTGCAGCCCAGACGGGGCTGACCCACTTTCTGGGGAGCCGCCGTGCCTAAATCGGAGGAGGGAGCCCCACCAGCAGCGAGTGGCTGCGTCACCCCTCTCCCTCTCTGGGGACCCCTGTCCCTGTGGCTGCAAGGCCGGCAGTGGTGGTGGTGGTGCCACCCCTTGTAGGGTGCAGTAGGATAGCGGTGCTGTCCCCCAGCCCGGTTTCAGGTGCTGTCCCCCCTAGGATCCCACCTTGTTACTCCCCAGCAGCTTGGGGACACACTGGGCCGGCTGTCACAGCTCTTGGTTTGAGCAGGGCAATGCTGCAGGTGGGCTTGGGAGCTGCTGGAAGATGTGTGACACGTCCCTGTGTCCCCCGTGTCCCCTGCACTGCATGCCGGAGCTGGCGAGCACAGGGCAAGAGGGGATGAGGGGCGAGCACTGAAAATGACGTGTTCAGAGGAAAGTCTCCTTTCTGGAGGGATTGCTGAAAATGCCCCAGGCAGCTCCCGCTCTGGCCTGCTCTGACTCAGGAGGGGTCCCCAAGGCCACCCCACTTTCTGGGGGTGTAGGCTGATGCTGTGGCTGAAATCAGGGTCCCACCTGGTGTCATAGAGAAGGGAATGGTGCCCCAGTGCCCAGCCACACCAAGGTGGTCTCAGGGCTGGGAAAATCGGTTCCCATGCCAGCCGCTGCGTCCATCGGCATTGGTGATGCTGGTGGCTGTCCTCGTGCTGGTGCCAAGGGGGTGAGCACCATCCGGGTGGGTGGCAGTGGCTCTGCGGAGCTGGGGTTGGACCAGCAAAACCCCTGGAGCTCCAAGGGCTTGGACCTTTGGTGCCACCTCCATGGGTGTCACCCAGTCAGTGCCAGGCGGCTCTGGGGCAAGCAAGGCGCTGGTGGCACTGGGTGCCCCTGGGGACCCCGGACACAGCTGCCAGATGCGGAGCCCATCCAGCCTTGTGTGGCACCCGGTGGAAAGGGCTGCTGGGGGTGTGGGGGGAAATGTGGTGCGCACATGTGTCTGTGGGAGGGGATGCCTGGAGGGATGCCTTCTCACGAGCATCCTGGCCACAGGCGCCGGCCCTGCCCGTGGCTGGGGAGCTGGGTGTCCACGGGGCACCCCTGCCGTGTGCGGCTCCAGCTGCCACCAGAAGGGACACAGCAGCTTGTCCCTGCTCCTCAGGCTGTGGCCACCGCCATGCAGAGAGGCGGGGATCCCCGCGCTGTCCCACGCATGGGACGCCGCTCTTTCACAAGGAGCCATCTCCCCGGCCGCGATGTTCCTTCTCGTAATCCCCCGCCGTCCCTTCTTGCCGACCTCCTAATGAGGTCACGTTTCAGCGGAGGCTCCCAAGCCCTGATTCCAATTAAAGCCTCGCGTTTGGAGCCGGCCTTGGCGCAGCCAGCTGGGTACAGCTCTCGCCGCGGGGCTCCTGGGGGGCCCCCTGCCGAAACAGGGTCACGGGAGGCTCTGGCAAACACACGCTCATGTTGGAAACCAGCTCTGCGTGCTGCAGCCCTCAGCATGGGGCTCACTTCTGGAGCTGCTGTGGAGAGGGGCACCTCCGGGAGGTCCCGTCACGAGGTGGGGGCGCACCCCAAAAAAGATTTTCCTGACTTGTAAGGAGCCCCGGTGCTGAGGGCTTGCGTTGCACAGCCAGCTGGCAAAGAGGGGCTACACTGCGGGGCAGAGGGGGCACAGCCACCAGCAGCCAGGTGCTAACCAGCCGCCTTCTCTCCTCTCCAGGTGGCTATGGATTGCCCTACAGCACTGGTAAGCTGCCCTATGGTGAGTGCTCATAGCCCTTGCTCCACGGTCGTAGCTGCTCACAGAGTCTGGGCTGTGTGAGGAGCACCCTGATCCGGGGCAAAGCGACCCACGCTGGGTGGGGACGCGGGCAGGGCAGAAGGACAGGGATGGGGTGGTGCCCACGGGCACCCCCCACGCTGGGCATCCCGTGCCATGGGGCCAGCAGCTCTTGGCTCATGCTGGCTAGGATATATCGTGTGCTGCAGCCAGCTCTGCTCAGGGAGGTTTGAGGTAGCATCTCCAGCCTGGGGCTGGCTTGGATGTCCCCAGCATGTCCCCAGATGTGGGGCTGGAGCTGCTGTCTGCCTCGCCCCCCCTCTTGAGGGCCAGATCCTGACCTTGCTGTGTTTTCTCTTTGTGTTTGCAGGTCTCGGACCTGGTGGGATAGGAGCAGGACTTGGTGCTGGAAAGGCTGGGTACCCCACTGGGACAGGTACGGCCCCTTCCCCAGCAGTCCTGTGGGGTGGCAGGGACCCACAGAGTATGGCAGGGAGAGCAAGCACCCCCTTAGCTTCAGCGGTCACTGGACGGGATACGCAGCATTGTCTGGTGGCCCCAGGGTGGCCAGAGAGGGGCTAGGAATAGCCTGGGGTGGGCTGTGTCACCTTGCTAAGGAGAGGGGGCAGCTGCTGGTGGGAGGCACCAGTCCCCAGGACTGGGGAGGCTGTGCTGGGATGGCCACAGGCCCTCAGCATCTCCTCATGTCCTTCCCCAGGAGTTGGAGCACAGGCAGCAGCAGCGAAAGCGGCAGCTAAGTACGGTGAGTACCCTGTACACCTAGTACACTGTTGTGCTCCGTGGGCACAGACAGCGCCTGTGTCCCCGCCCGGGTGGCTGCTGTCCCCCTCCCAGGCTGAGGGAGGCCGGTGGTGTCCCCTTCCCACGCTGACATCCTCTTTTCCCCCCTCAGGAGCCGGTGTCCTGCCCGGGGCTGGTGGCATCCCAGGGGTCGGCGGCATCCCAGGGGTTGGCGGCGTGGTGCCGGGCGTCGGCGTTGTCCCAGGAGCTGGAGGTGAGGCTGGGCTCAGCCCCGGGGTGCGGATGCCGATGTCCCCCCCCCGTCCCACACCCCTGACTCTATTCTGCTACCCCGGCAGTCGGAGGGCCGGCAGCTGCAGCGGCAGCAGCGAAGGCAGCAGCAAAGGCAGGAGCCTACGGTGAGTCCCTGCTCTCGGCAGGGCTGAGCAGTGCTGGCGTGGCTTCACAGGGTGCTGCCCTCTGGGATGCTTGCCCAGCCCAGGCTCCCGCATGGCTCCAGCATCTGCGTGCCCATGCTTGGGGCGAGTTGATCCCTTCTGCTGAGCCATTGCGGGCTGCAACACCCCCATAAGGCTGCAGGGGGGCTTTCCCCCTTCTTGCAGCAGCTTGGCATTGCAAAGCCTCCGCTGCCTGCGCTGGAGGACGTGGGGACGTGGCAGGTCCAGGCTGTGACAGTTCCTGCAGTCCCGCTGGGAGGGCGTCTGCAGCGAGGCATGGCTCATGAGCAGAGGGACAAGCTGGGCTCTGCAGATCGCATGCTCGCTGCTCCCCTTGTTGGCAGAGGGAGCCGGTTTCGCAGGAGCAAGCACGCGCTCATTGGAGCATCCAGAGGAAATGCGTCAGCCCCGGGAGCAGCTGGGATTTACGAGCCCGTCCTTGGGGGACCTCGGGGTCCCGCCAGCTGCCACCAGCTCCCGAGCGGCCATGTGGGCTCCCAGGCTGGGAGCTGGGAATCCCCTGCCCGGGTGCGTGCGAGTGGCGGGGCCATCGCACACCCAGGAGTGGAAGCATCCCAGGGCTCGGTGGAGAGCAGCACAGCAGCCAGAGAACATCTGCTGCCAGGGGGATTTGCTGTTCCTGGAAGCCCACCCCATGCCCGTGCCTGCTGGGCAAGTGGGAGCCCCAGCTTGGGCACCCCAGCCCTGGAGGATGCACATGTGGGCACTGGTCCCTTAGCAGACATTCTGGGAGGTGCTGAGCCCGCTGATGCTCCAGCTTCTGGCTTTGCTTGAGGGGTCCATAGCCACATGCTCTGGGGCCGGCAGCATGGGGCATTTTGGGGTGCTCTGACTGCTCTGCTTCCCTCCAGGTGCAGGGGTGCTGCCTGGTGTCGGCGGTGTGCCAGGCCTCGTGCCCGGTGTTGGTGGTGTGCCTGGTGGTGTCCCCAGCTTGGTGCCCGGTGTCGGAGGTGTCCCCGGGGTGGCAGGTGACTGTTTCTGTGAGTGTTGTCCCCACGGCGGGTGGCACGGGGGCAGGTGGCTCAGGGTCCCTCTCTCTCCTGTCCTCAGGAGTTGGAACGCCAGCAGCAGCAGCAGCAGCAAAGGCAGCTAAGTATGGTAAGTACTGTAGGGGGCAAGGAGACCCCCATCCACTCCATTATCCTGGGGATGCCTCTGTGGGACTTGGGGTGCCACCAGGCAGGTGGCTTTGCCCTGGAGATCACTCCTGGTGGATCTTTATGGGGAAGCATCCAGGCGCTGGATGTGCCCAGCCTGGCTTCCCAGCTGCTCTGCCTGGGCTCGCCTTTGTCCCCTGCCTCTGTCCCTCCCCAGGTTTCTGCAGGCCGTGATGCTACTGGTGTTTCATGGGGGTGAATGGATGAGAACAAACTGACTTTGTTTGGTTCTCGTCTGAAATTTTTGGTTTCGTTCCAAAAAAACAGTGGGATCCGGCAAGCACACCTGATTTGGTCTAGCAGGACTGCGGGTCCCAGCAGGGGCTGACACCCCAGCACCTTGCACAGCAGTGAAGCTGGGAGGCTGGGCTCAGAGAGCAGGCACAGTGGAGGGCTAGACCATTGCTGGCCATTTCTTTCATTTGTTTTCTGCATCATGAAGGATGAAAAAAAAAAAAAAAAAAAAAAAAGCAATATGTGGATAGGATTTAGGGAGAAAATTGGCAATCTTCTTGGCCCCTGCTCTCACACACCAGTGAGCTTTTCATTGCTGAGCTTCTCCCTGAATCCCAGCACTTCCAGGTGGCTACTGGGGGCCACCAGCCACTTCTCTGTGCCCTTTTGGGCTGAAAGGCTCCATCTCCTCATGCCGAGGATCATCTGGAGCCCCCCGTGGCATCGTTCCCTGTGCTGGTGAATTCCTAGCTTCTTGGGTGACCCAGCACCAGGCGCGTGTCCCAGCCGCCTGCAGGGATGAGGCACGGGGTGCTTCCCCCCATGGCATGATGGCAAGGGCAGACCTCCCTCCTTGTCCCATGGCTCAGCCACTCCAAATTCTCTCCTCTTGCTGCCTGCAGGAGCCGGCGTTGGTGTTCCTGGTGTTGGTGTTCCTGGCATCGGCGGCGTGCCCGGTGTGCCTGGCGTTGCTGGTGTCCCCGGCGTGCCTGGTGTCCCTGGCGTGGCTGGTGTCCCTGGCGTGGTGCCTGGTGTCGGAGGTGAGCGAAGGGGCTGGGGACACAAGGGGACAGCGTGGTGCTGGCCTCTCTGCTCCCCCTGACACCCTTCCTTCTGTCCCCACAGTGGGTGGCCCAGCAGCTGCTGCCGCAGCGAAGGCTGCAGCGAAAGCGGCCGCATTTGGTGAGAGACCTTCGTCCTTTGTGCTGGGATGGAAGGAGGGAGAGGTGTTACAAATGGCTGGGGCGTGGGGCTCGGACGCATCCCTGGTCCTCTCTGCAGGAGCAGGGCACCTGCCCGGGGCTGGTGTGCTGAGGGTTGGTGTAACGAGAGTTGGTGTAACAGGAGCTGGTGTGCCTGGAGCCGGTGTTCCCGGAGTTGGAGTACCTGGAGTAGGCATTCCTGGAGTCGGCGTTCCCGGCGTTGGCGTTCCTGGAGTTGGTGTTCCCGGCGTTGGTGTTCCTGGAGTCGGTGTGCCTGGTCTGGTACCCGGTGAGATGCTCTCTAAGGGATGCTCAGGGATGCCTGCAGTGCTGCTGGCCAGTAGGCACTGGCGTGGCCACTGCAGGCCGTCACTGCCCCTCACTCTTCCCCTCTCCCCCAGGAGCTGGCCCTGCTGCTGCCGCTGCTGCCAAAGCGGCTGCCAAAGCAGCCAAGTATGGTAAGACGGGCTCACTCCGGGGTTACCCCGCACGCCCTGCCTCCTGCCACCTCCCCGCTCCAGGCTGCTTCCCCAGCTGGGGCTGAGGCACTGCATGGGGTCCCCATGAGTCGGGGTGAGGGGTGAGAACTCTGCGCATGGGATGAGGTCCTGGCTGCGTCAGGGGATGCTCTTCAGAGAGCTGGTCTGCATGGAGGCTCCTAGGTCCATCATCCATGTGCCTTCTCATACATTCATCCATCCATCCTACATTCTACTCACACATCCGCACCACCGTCCCCTCATCCCCTCATCCATCCACCCACACCTCACCTCCATCCACCCACCCATGCACATCTCATTCCCTCCATTCATCTCACCACACATCCATCCATCCACTACCCACTCCATCCATCCATCCATCCATCCATCCATCCATCCATCCATCCATCCACCCACCCATCCACTACCCACTCCTCCATCCATCCACCATCCTTCCCACCACCTCTCCCACTGCCCTCCCACCTGCACCTCTGTCCATCCCAGCCCTCTCGCAGCCCCCGTCTCTCTTCCTGAGCTGGAGCCCCAGTCCTTCTCCTTCTTCTTGCAGGGGCAGGTGGCCTGGCTCCTGGCGTGGGTGGCCTGGCTCCTGGCATAGGTGGCCTGGCTCCTGGTGTGGGTGGCTTGGTTCCTGGTGTGGGTGGCCTGGCCCCCGGCGTTGGAGGTGTCCCAGGTAAGGCAGGTGGTGGTGGCAGCTGGGCTGGAACTGGGACAGGGCTGGGGCAGGACGGACACCTCGGACTCCCTCGGTGGTCTCCGTCAGCTCGGGGCCATCTGTTGGTGCATGCCAAGGTGGCAGAGATGGGCTTTGCCCAGCACTGCTGGGGAGGCTCCCCCCAGGGATGCTGACCCTTGTCTCGCTGTCCCAGGAATCGGAGGTCCGGCGGCAGCAGCAAAAGCAGCAGCCAAGGCAGCCAAGTACGGTGAGTACATCTCCACGCAGGGCTAGCATATGCCGGCACGGCATTGCCCAGCCCCATGCAGCCCTGGGCTGTGTCCTCACCCCCTCTCCTGCAGGTGCCGGTGTCGGAGGGGTACCCGGCGCGGTGCCCGGTGGTCCCGGTGTGCCAGGAGTGACACCCGGCGTTGGCGGCGTCCCTGGGTTGGTGCCGGGCGTGGGGGTACCCGGTGCCGGCGTTCTCCCCGGGGCAGGTGAGGGCAGCACGGCACCCAGATGTGGGGGGTGGGTGGGATGGGGGGCACGGGGGTGCCCGTCCTAAACGTGGTGCCCTTTTTTGCTTTGCAGGCATCCCCCAAGTAGGGGTGCAGCCAGGTGCTAAGCCTCCCAAGTTCGGTACGTATCGCTGCCACCCGTCCCCAGCCTGCTCCCCCTTGGGCACCCCGTGTTGATATCGGGGTGCTGGCCCCTCTTCATGTCCCCACATGCCCTGCACAGCCCTGGGCATTGCGGGGTGGCACGCTGTCACCCCTGGGTGCAGAGTGCCACCCGGTACGGTGGCTTCTTCCCACCCCAGTCACCCCGGGGACATTTTCCTCCCGCTCTGCACTGCCTGCAGCAAGGCACCAAGCAGAAGGCCTCCAGGTCTTTCTGTGCTGGGGGAGGTGGGAAGGGTGCCAGGGCCACCCCTGGGTGTTCACTGCCTCCCCCGAGCTCCCTGTGCAGGCTGTGGGGACGTGGTCTCACTGCCTCTCTCCGACAGGCGTTCCCGGAGCTGGAGTCCCAGGGGTTGGTGGCATCCCAGGTAGGTGCTGTGCGGGCAGGGGGTGTTCCCCCAGGGCATGGGGCTGCATCAGGAAGGTCTGGGCTTGTGTGGGGCTGGGTGAGCAGCAAGTTGGACCCCGGGCTGGTGCTGGAGCTGCGATGCTCCCTGCAAATCCCCCCACCATGTGAGCCAGGAATGATGGCAAAGCCAGTGCTGCCGTGCCCAGTGTCCCTGGTCCCCACCTCCCACCCCAGGCCAAATCCCTGGGCACAGACCCCACAGCCCCACGCTGCGTCCCCACGGTCCCCTGGGAGTGCTCACCCAGGCTCCTCACCACAGGTGGCCTCGGAGTTGGTGGCCTCGGAGTTGGTGGCCTTGGTGCTGGTGGCCTTGGTGCTGGTGAGTGGTGCTGGTGGGCTCGGCACTGAGGGTCCCACAGAGGGGTCTGTGCAGGGTGCTGAGAAGGAAGGGGCATCAGGGGAATGCAGGAGATTCAGGGCCACTTCTGTCCCCTCCTGGCCGTGACCCCATGGGCTGGGATTTGGGGGAGCAGTGCCCAGCTGGGTGCTGTCCCACCCTGAGGGAGCCGGGGCCACTCTGTGGTCCCACAGCGTGTCCCCTCCCCGCTGTCACCGTGCCCCATCTGTGCCTGCTGCCTGCCAGGGGTACAATGGGAGGGGCGGCCCCCACTGAGCAGCTACCAAGGGCCCCAGCCCCAGCGTGTCCCAGGCTGTGGGGACAGGAGATGTGTCCCCAATACGTGGAGACACCCGGGGACCCTCTGGGCTGGTGGGGGGCTGCACTGACACCCACCTTTGCTGCTGCAGGGCTCTTGTATCCAGGAGCTGCTGGAAAACCACCCAAGCCAGGTAAGGAGCGGGGACAGCCCTGGCCAGCGGGGTGACATCCCTGTCCCCACGGCCGCCACCCTCACCAGGGCTCTCCCTTCCCGCAGGTTTTGGTGCTGGGGGGCTGCCAGGTGAGTGCCGGGGCCGGGGGCCAGGGTGGGACCCTGTCACCGACCGCACTGCCCCGCTCGCTGTCCCCACCCCGCCGGGCACGCCACAGCCTCGCGGGGTGCACTGAAGTGGGGTGGGCACCCAGGGGTGCTGCTGGGCTCGGGGGCTCTTGGGGCAGCTCACGCCCAGCTTGCTGCAGGCTTGGGGACACTGCGGCCACGCAGGGCTGGGGTGGCAGCGCTGTCACCGGCTGTCACTTTTTCCCCAGGGCCCGGAGTTCCCGGCTTTGGCGTGTCACCGATATTTCCAGGTACCTTCCCCTGCGTGCCCTGCCCGTGGGGACACACGCAGCCGCAGGGCACGAGGACACGGCCACGGGGAGTGGGGCTGGGCTGGGCTGGGGGGCACGGGGCCGAGCATCACTGAGGCTTTGCTGTGCTTTCAGGTGGGGTCGGCGGCCAGCTGGGATTTGGCGGTGAGTGCGCCCCAGCCGGGCGGGTTGGGGAGAGCGGGCGGGGGGTCACCTCCCCAGGGGGCACCCGTGGAGCCCCCCACCCCGCTCACCCTCTCCGTCTTGTCCCCGCAGGGAAGCCCCCCAAGACCTTCGGAGGAGCCCTCGGGGCCCTGGGCTTTAGAGGTGAGCGCCGCCGGGTCCCCCGCCACCCCTGCCCGGCTTCCAAGCCCCCTGCCGGGGCCCGGGGGGGCTGACCCGGTGTCCCCCCCCCCAACCCAGGTGGAGTCGGCTGCGCACAAGGGAAATACTGCGGGAGGAAGCGGAAGTAACCGCCCGCCCCACCGATAACCTCATGAACTTTGGTGCTACTGCATGGTCCAGAATGTAAATCCCCAGCCCAGCTGAGACCCCCCTGGCCCCCCGGCCCCACACTCCCGGGAGGGACCCCACGGTGCGGCAGCAGCGCCGGGGCCTGCCCCCACCCCGGGAATTCTCCCCCCGACCCCCCCAGGGAGCGCGGAATAAACTGCGGGGAGCAGCTGTCCCCCTTGGTGCTATCGCTCCCTGCGGGGGGGCCTGGGACCCCCCGACACCCCCTGCCCCGGTGCTGCCCCCCGGGGTGGGTGGCGAGAGCTGACCCGGGGGGGGGCAGGCTGGGGGGGGGAACGAGGGGCACCGGGGGGGGAAGGAGGGAGGGAGGGAGGGGGTCCCGACGGCAGGGGACAACGTGGGGGGGCTTGTCCCCGCCGCCCTGCGACCCCCCCGGCTCCCTTCATGTTACTCACTTTGATATAACTGGGTGGGACGCCCTACGCAGGGGGAATCGCTGCCAACAGACTAATAAAGGACAAGTTTTTAAAGGATTCTGCCTCCGTCCTGCTTCTGCGTCCCCCTGACACCCTCCGTGGTGACACCGGGGACATGTGCGGGGACATCCCGGGCCCCCAGGGGGGTGTCCATGCCCTGAGACGGGGCGACAGCCTCGGGACACGGGGGGACAGCCCTGCCCTGCTCCGTGCCGATAGCCTGGGGACCCCAGGGGGTGGCACGTGGGAACAGCCCGGGGGCGCAGGGGAAATGCGTGCCTCGACCCACGGTGACAGACCAGCCCCAGGGGGACACCTGCGGGGACAGCCCTGCCCTTCCCCGAGGTGACTGTGACACCGGGGGACACCCCGTGCCGGCCCCGTCACACCCCCCCGGGCCCCTCGGTGACCCCCAGGCACCAGGGGACGCCCGTGCCCAGCTCCACGGGGGCATCCCGGGCACCGCGGGTCGCCCCCTGCCTGCCGCGGACACCCGCGGACGCCCCCCCGGGCCCACGGCGACCCCCGCCACCCCCCCCAAGCCCCGCCCCCGGCCCCGCCCCCGGCCCAGGCCCCGCCCCTCCCCGCCCCCGCGCCGGCGCCCTGCGCCCCCGGCCCGTCCCCTGCCGCCGGTGCCGCCGGAGCCGCAGCCGCAGCCGGAGCCGCAGCGGCGGGGCCGGGACCGGGACCGGGGCCGCGGGGCCGGGGCCGCGGGGCCGGGGCGCGGTGCGGCGGGGCCGGGCCGGGCCTGTCGCGGCGCCGTGCGGCGGGGCCGCATGAGGTTGATGCTGCTGTGCTGCACCTGGAGGGACGAGCCCATGGGGGAGGAGGAAGGTGCGTGACCCCGGCCCCGCCTGACTCAGCGCTTCCGCCGGCCCCCGCCGCCCCCCCGGCCCCGCGCTGCCCCCCCACGGCCTCCCCGCGGCCCCCATCCGGCCCGCGGCCCCCCGCGCTCCCGCATCGCCCCCTCCCCATCCTCCTGCCGCCCCCCCCCCCCCACGTCTCCCCGGTCACCCCCGCGGCCCTCCCCGCGCCCCCCCCCCCCCCCGAAATCTTCCCCCGCGTGCCCCGTGCAGCCCGCACCCCTCCTGCACCCCTGCGTGGTCCCCTTCATTCCCCATCGCAGCCCGCAGCCCTACGTCTGCAGCCCCAGCTGCCCCCAGACGTTCTCCCTGCGCCCGGATCTCTTCCCCTGTGCCCCCATGCAGGCTGCACCCCCACATCTCCCCCTGCATCCCCCCCACACCCCCAATCCACAATCCAGCCTGTGTCCCTCCGGCATCCTTACATCCTGCATGCACCCCGTATCTAGTCTGTGCTCCCCTGCACCCCCACATCCCCCTAATGCGCCCCCATATCTCCCCCTGCACCCCCACATCTCCCTACTGCACCCCCATATCTCCCCCTGCACCTCCACATCCCCCAAGGCACCCCCTGCACCCCCATATCTCCCCCTGTACCCCCGCATCCCCTACTGCACCCCTACCCAGCCTGCACCCCCATCAGCCCCCTCCAGCCTGACTCCCCCCTGCACCCCCAGCTCACCCCTCATCCCCCACCCAGCCTGCATCCTTCCCTGCACCCCGACATCCCGGCTGCGCCTCACATCCACTCTGGACCCCTTGGACTCCTCGCGCCCCCATCAGACCCACTCTCCCGGTGCCCCTGCAGCCCTCCCCGTCCTGCACCTTCCTGCCCTGAGCCCCGCACCCCCCAGTGCGCCCC
The DNA here is from genome assembly GCF_964211825.1 of Aythya ferina. Classification (NCBI taxonomy): domain Eukaryota; kingdom Metazoa; phylum Chordata; class Aves; order Anseriformes; family Anatidae; genus Aythya; species Aythya ferina. The sequence continues at coordinate 2,306,774 of NC_140309.1, forward strand.
ATGCCACCCTGCAGGCCCCCATCCTCCCCTGTCCCTGTGCCCTGTTCCATTTTGCACCCTTCCCCTGCATCCCTTCCAGTGCCGTCATCTTCCTCATCGCCCTTTGCATCCTTGCGTGCATCCTGTGATGCTCCTGCACCCTGGCTGCCCCGTGCCCCAGCACCCTCTGTACACCCCCTGCATCCTCCTGCACCCATCCTGCGCCCCTGGTGCCTCTGCAGGCAGCCCTCTCCCTGTCCTGCATCCCCATGCTGCTCCTGCGCCCCTCTGCATCCCTGCGTGCGCCTGCATCCCCCAGCACCCATCCTGCACGCCTGTATCCCTGCATGTAACTTGGATCCACTGCACCCCTTCTATCCTGCACCCCTTCAGCTCCTTCCACACCCCCTTCACCCCCCCCACCTCCCTCTCTGCACCCATCCAGCACCCCGTCTTCCCCATTACATCCTCCAGCACCCATCCTGCATCCCTCTGTATCCGTGCAAGCATCTTCTGTTCCTCGCATCCTGCAGCCCTTCGTTCTTTTGTAGACTCCCCTTGCCCCCCCCCTTCATCCCCTCCTGCACCCACCCAGCACACCTTTGCCCCCTTTCCCCCCCTGCACACCTCATTCACCCCTTCATCCCCCTGGCACCATCCTGCACCCCAGCGTGTGCCCCCAGATCCCTCCCCACCCGTGCCCCCCTGCCTGCCCACCACAAGCACTCAGGCATCCCCAATGTCCCCGCTCTGTGCACCCCAAACATCTGTCCTGCAGCTGCGACCTGCTGGGCCCCCCAGTCTCCCCACATCCCCCTGACCACTGGGCACCCCGACATCCCCCACACCCACATCACCCCACCCCTTCCTCCCTGCACCCCTCTGCTGCCCAAAGCCTCCCCCATCCCCTTGCACCAGGCACCCCCGCACCCCCTGCGTCCCCATCCCACCCAGTGTCCCTTGTGAGGACCCCCACACCCCCCCTGCACCCTCCCACCCCAGGGTCACCCCTCCTGCCCCACCGGCATCCCCCGCCTGCCCCACACTCCCTCCCCGACTCCTGCTCCCCTCTGTCCCCCTTCCCCGTTGCCCTGTGCCCCTCCATGTCCCTGATGCCCTGCCAGGCCCATGGGGTCTGTGTCCAGATGTCCCCATGTGTCCCCTGCACCACCAGCCCCTGGAGCCACCCAGCACCCCGGGGACGTGCACTGGTCCCCTTGGCACTGCCTCTGGGGGAGACCAGGGGGCAGTGTCCCAGCCGGCCCTCTGCCGAGGGGACGGGGACTCTGCCCACGTCCTGGTGGCAGAGGTCAAACCCTGCCCCGTGCTCAGCCCTGTGCCCACATCCCCCCATGCTGGGGACACGAGCACAGTGACCTTGTCCCCGTTACGAAGCCCGGGGATCGATGGATCCATCGATTGGGAACCGGGGGTGGCTTCGGTCCCTGCGGGCACAGGGGGGTGGCGCAGGCGGCCGGAGCTGCGAGCCCGTGGCGTGGCCGTGCCCGGGCTGGGGCCGGCGGCCGGGTGACAGCCCTGTCCCCCAGGGACCGACCTGCCGGTGTGTGCAAGCTGCGGGCAGGGCATCTACGACGGGCAGTACCTGCAGGCGCTGAACGCCGACTGGCACGCCGACTGCTTCAGGTGGGACCCGCGGGGGCGGCACCGAGCTGACAGCGGGCGGCCGGGGCTCTGCCCCCCCTGCGGCGTCCCGCGGGGTCCCGGCCCGGCTTCCTGCCCCCCCCTTCCCTCCCGGGGGGTGCGGAGGGGCCGCGGGCTGATGTCACCGCCACCGGCCCTCCCCGCTTCCTCTTTGTCGCGCCCTCCCCGAGCCTCGAGCAGCGGGAGGCGACGGGAGGAGGCCGGGCCGTGGGGGGGGCGGCCCGGGCCGGGGGGGGCTCGGTGTGGCCGTGCCGGGCTGGGCCGTGCCGCCCGGTGCCGACCCGTGCCGAGGATGCTGGCGGCGGTGCTGAGGAAGAGCCGGGCGCTGAGCGCCGGAGCCAAGTAAGGGGGGGTGGGACGGGGGGGGCGGGATGGGACCCGCGCTCCTCTGCAGCCCCGGGGGGCTCCTGATCCCCCCCCCCACCCCTGGTGCTCGCACCCCGCACCCCGAGGCTGTGGCGGACACACGGAGGGACAGAGGGACAGGTGGGCGGCCACCAGCCCCAGCGCAACCTGCGCTGCGGGGGCTGCAGCTGGATCCGGCCCCCCCCGCGCCCCGGGGCAGGCGGGTTTCCGGCAGCCTGCGGCCTCCCCCCGCGGCCTGCGGGGGGCGACGGGACGGGACGGGACGGGACTGGCGGCGGCGGCGGGGGTAAAGGGGGCTGCGGGGCGGCGGCGGCGTTTGTGGCCCCCCCCTCCCCCGTGTCACCCATCGGCCGCCCCGTCGGGGCGCAGCGGGCGGCGGCAGCGCGGGGGTTAAAGGGGCGGGGCCGCCGTGGAGTCCTCGCGCGGTGACGTCATGGGGTGGGGAAATTCCGCGCCGTGACGTCACGCCGCGCTGGTGTTGCTCCTGTCCCCGGGGGGGGGCACTGCGGCATCGCCCCCCCCGTACCCCCCCCCCAACAACCCCCCGGCACCGCACCCCCCCCAGCCCCGCAGCCCCCATCCTGCTGGCCCCGCGGGGCCCTTCCCATCCGGCCCCGGATTTTGGGGTCCCCCCTTTTGGCTGCCCCCCCTCCCCGCCCCCCGCGCCCCATAAATAGCGGGGGCGGCCGCGTCCTGAGTCACGTCGGGGCCGTGACCGTCAGCAGGGCCCGCGGGACCCCGGTGGCACCGGGACCGGCAGCGGGTGGGTGGCAGACAGACAGACGGACACACAGACACACGGACACAGCCTGCACTGGCAGCCAGGGGAAGGGACTCGCCGTGGGGCTGTCACCCCGCAGTGTCCCCATGCGACCCCCCCCCGTCCCCACCGCAGGTGCTGCGAGTGCGGGGCGTCGCTGTCCCACCAGTACTACGAGAAGGATGGGCGGCTGTACTGCAAGAAGGACTACTGGGCGCGCTTCGGGGAGCTGTGCCACGGCTGCGCCGAGCAGATCACCAAGGGGCTCGTCATGGTAAGGCTGCGGGGACCCTCGCCCACGGCGCTCTCCGCGTGGGTCCTCGCGGCCGCCAGAGTTCCCCATTGCGCGGGGAGGAGGCCGGGGGTGGCACCCGAGGGTGCCGCGTGCTGACGGAGCCTGCCTGCAGGTGGCCGGGGAGCAGAAGTACCACCCCGAGTGCTTCAGCTGCCTCAACTGCCACACGTTCATCGGGGACGGGGACACTTACGCGCTGGTGGAGCGCTCCAAGCTGTACTGGTAGGTAGCAGCCGCAGCGGGCAGGGCTGGCGGGTCCCCGTGTGCGTGTCCCCCCCCATGCCCACCCCTCTCCTCTCGGCCCCGCAGCGGGCACTGCTATTACCAGATGGTGGTGACGCCGGTCATCGAGCAGATCCTGCCCGACTCGCCGGGCTCCCGCATCCCGCACACCGTCACCCTCGTCTCCATCCCCGCCTGCTCCGACGGCAAGCGTGGCTTCTCCGTCTCCATCGACCAGCACTGTGGCACCCAGGGCTGTGGCGCCGAGCATTCGCGCACCGTCCGTGTCCGAGAGTGCGTAGCCCCGTCACCGCGGCGCCGTGTCACCCCCTTGCTCCTGGGGGTCGGGTCCCTTCAGCCGGTGGGAGCTGCCCGCTGCAGGGCCTTGTTGGCGTGGGAGAGTGAAGGATAGATGTGACTGTGGGGTCCTGTCTGTGCAGGGTGGGGACGGTGGTGGCATGTCCCTGTCAGCTGGGGTGGCTTGTGGACACTGTGCCGGCATGTCCCCAGCCAGCAGGGTGGTGTGGGGCGCTGTGCTGGTGTTCGCCCTTCTGCCAGCAGGACTGTGGGTGCTACCTCAGCGTGTCCCCATGTGCTCGAGGTGACCTGGGGATACCATGTCAGGTGTCCCCTGTGGGGTGACCTGTGGGTAACATGTCAGTGTGTCCCCATGTGCTCATGGTGACCTGTGGGCACCGTGCTACCAGGGGTGACCAACAGGGCCGCTCAGTGTGTCCCCAGCCAGCAGGGACACAGCCACAGGGACTGACCCCCTGCTGCACGCTGGCCCCGCAGGGTGGACCCAGACTGCATCAGCCCTGACGTGAAGAACTCCATCCACGTGGGTGACCGCATCCTGGAGATCAACGGCACGCCCATCGGCCACGTGCCGCTGGACGAGGTATGCTGCCCCCGCACCCCCCAGCTCGGCCATCCCGCGGGGTGCCCCCATGCCACCCCCGTGCCACCCCCATGTCCTCTGTGCCCCCAGATTGACCTGCTGATCCAGGAGACCAGCCGCCTGCTCCAGCTGACCATCGAGCATGACCCCCACGAGCCTCTGGCCCGCGAGTCGGCACTGGCGTGCAGCCCCCTCCCCGACCTGCGCAGCCCCCTGCGCTCCCCGGCCCCCACGCCCTGCGGGGAGCTCGGTGCCATGCGCCAGCGCACCGTCATGTAAGGCTGCCGCGCGTCCCCATCCCGTGATCCATCCCCGGCCGTGCTAACACCAGGGTGACCCCGCGTCCGTCCGTCTGTCTGTCCCGCAGGAGGAGCTGCAGCACAGACAAGTCGCCGGGCTCCAGCTCGGTGGGCTCGCCCGCCTCCCAGCGCAAGGACATCGGCCGCTCCGAGTCGCTGCGTGTCGTCTCCCGCGCCCACCGCATCTTCCGCCCCTCCGACCTGATCCACGGCGAGGTGCTGGGCAAGGGCTGCTTCGGCCAGGCCATCAAGGTGTGTCACCGAGGGGGGGGACACCGGTGGCACCCTTCCCAAGCAGAGAGCCCCTGCCAGCTGTGGGCAGCCACCGGTGTCATGAGCTTGGTGGTCTCATCTCCCCCAGCCCTGCTGTGGGGGGAGGACGTGGGCGATGTGTCCTGGGGGTGTCCCTGGAGGTGGGAGCCAGCGACTCAGCGCCTGCCCTCTGCCAGGTGACGCACAGGGAGACGGGCGAGGTGATGGTCATGAAGGAGCTGATCCGCTTTGACGAGGAGACGCAGAGGACCTTCCTCAAAGAGGTGAGTGGCACGCGGCTCCCTGGGCTGGGGGGGACAAGGGATGGGGCTGTCCTTCCCCATGCTGGTGTGGTGCATCCCACAGGGGTGGTGCTGCGACAGGGCTGGGAGGGGGTGTGGGGATGGCCAGGCAGCTCCATGCCCATTCAATCCAGGGCAATTAGCGCAGGGTCTGCCTGGGGAGCACTGGGGTGTCCCGGGGGGTGTGGTGTGCCTGACGGGTGCCGCACCCCCAGGTGAAGGTGATGCGCTGCCTGGAGCACCCCAACGTGCTGAAGTTCATCGGGGTGCTCTACAAGGAGAAGAGGCTCAACTTCATCACCGAGTACATCAAGGGGGGCACCTTGCGGGGCCTCATCAAGAGCATGGTGAGTGCTGGGGGGAGCAGGTCAGGGGGCAGCTTCACGCCCCCACCCCGCGGCAGGGCAGGACCCCTCCCTGTTTCCCTCTTCCCACAGGACAGCCACTACCCCTGGAGCCAGCGGGTCAGCTTCGCCAAGGACATCGCTGCTGGCATGGTGAGCAGCCCCTGGGGACGGTGCCGCTGAAGGGGTGGCTCCGTGGGCTGGGTGCGTGGGGGGGTAGAGTGCTCCCCACACCTGCCCTCATCCCGTCCTTCCCCCAGGCCTACCTCCACTCCATGAACATCATCCACCGCGACCTCAACTCCCACAACTGCCTGGTGCGCGAGGTAAGGCTCGCCGTGCCTGTGCCACCAGCCCGGCCCAGGGGCTTGGCCCTGGGTGGCCCCATGGGGCTGGCCCCACGCCTCATCCCCCTCCCTCCACCCAGAACAAGAGCGTGGTGGTGGCAGATTTCGGGCTGGCACGGCTCATGGTGGATGAGAAGAACCAGCCCGAGCATCTCAAGAACCTGAAGAAGCCGGACCGCAAGAAGCGCTACACGGTGGTGGGCAACCCGTACTGGATGGCTCCTGAGATGATCAACGGTGAGCGGTGCGGGGGGCACGGGGACAGCTGGGGCTCGTCCCCAGGAAGGGGACACCTGGGGACAGACAGGACATGCAGTGTGACCTGACCCATCCATCCCTTCAGGGAGGAGCTATGATGAGAAGGTGGACATCTTCTCCTTTGGCATCGTCCTCTGCGAGGTGAGTGCTGCTGCCCCCGTGTTGTCCCCAGTGCCACCATGCTGTCCCCGCTGGTGCCCATCTCTCCTCCCTCGCTCCCTCCACAGATCATCGGCCGGGTCAGCGCCGACCCCGACTACCTGCCCCGCACAACCGACTTCGGCCTCAACGTCCGGGGCTTCCTGGACCGCTACTGCCCCCCCTCCTGCCCCCCCAGCTTCTTCCCCATCGCTGTCTGCTGCTGCGACCTGGACCCCGAGAAGCGGTGAGTGCTGGTGCCTTGCGACCCCTAGCTTGGGGACATCGGGGTGCTCGTGTGGCCGGGGGGGCTGCCGGCACGGGGGGTGGCACACCACGTGCCACATGTCCCTCTCTCCTCAGGCCGTCCTTTGGCAAGCTGGAGCAGTGGCTGGAAACCCTGCGCATGCACCTGGACATCCACCTGCCGCTGAGCTCGCAGCTGGAGCAGCTCACCCGAGCCTTTTGGGAGACGCACCGGAGGGGAGAGGGGGGGCTGCCCCCCCACCCTGAGCTCCCCGACAGAGCCCCCCACCTGCACCCCGTCTAAGCTGCTGAGATGGGAGCCGCAGCCAGCATCTCCTCTGGCCCGGGGCCGGCCCCGGAGCCACCCTCGTGTCCCCTGTGCTCGCGCCCCATCCCTGGGAGCTGGCTCTCCCCGGGCAGCACAGCCTGCACGGCCCGCCGTACACAGCCCTGGCCCCCCAGGAGCGAGGGGTGGAGGGGACATCCCCCCCTCTGCTCACTTGGTGACCACACGGCCCCCCGCTTTGCACGCCCGGGGGCTCCCCTGTCCCACACCCGCGTCCTCGCGGAGGTGCCTTGGGTTTCCGTGAACTTGCACTGCAACACAGTAGGGGCGTCCCCGTTCCTCAATGAGTGGTGGGGGGCGCGGTCCCTGTCCCCCCCCCACCTCCCCACCGTTGGGCATCCTCATAGCGATGCCCCGGCTGTCCCCACTGACGCTGCTCCCGCCCCGTCCCTGCGGGCACAGCAAGCGGTACCTGCAGCGTGGGGATGGGCACACAGCACTCCCCACGTCCCCACAGCGCTCTCCCCGTCCCTGCTGCCTGCGCTGTGCCGTGACCACCACCACGTCCCCGGGGGGCCCCTGGGCTGAGCCAGGTCTCTGTGCACCCGTGGGCACGGGGACGTCTCGATCCCCTCGAGGGCCAACACGAGGGGGCCGCTCCGTGCGGTGCTTTTCATGCTCTTTATTCAGGTTCATTTTCTGTAAGATATTTAAAGAGAAGAGTTTGTATTATTTTTTCATACGACGTAGTTTGCCATTTGTCACTGCCTCAGTTCTGCTTTACCGAAGGATGAAACTGTGAAGCCTCTCCGCGCACTTTGCCCGGGAAGTCAAACGCGACGTCCTCTCTGGAGGCGGGAAGGGAACTCAAACTGTGATGTACCCCGGCCCTCGGTCAATAAATCCTTCCCCGCTCGCTGCCCGGCCTGCTTGGGACTCGCTCGCTTGCACAGGGGCTGCCCCTGCCAGGGGGGCCCTCCTCCTGCCCCCCAGGACCCCTGAGCCATATTTCCCTGCCCCCATGCCCCAGGGCTGGCCGTGCGCTGCCCCTGCTCTCTGCAGTGCTGAGCTCCACGAGCAGCGCGAGGCGAGGTGGCCACGCGCGGTCCAGCGCAGGCAGTGGTGGCCCTGTGTGTCCCTGCATCCTCGCTGCCTTCCCAGCCCAGCTTTCGGTTGGCTTTGGCGTGTGTCCAGGGCAGTGACGGCTGCTTCCGTGTCACTGCCTCAGCCACACTCGGCTTCCCGAAGGCTTCTCCTTATCTGCGGGCACCAGCTGGAGAAACATCCCCGAGGGCCACCATCATCAAACCAGGGTGTGCCATGACCGCCTGAGGGGACAGGGGCAGGCTGCGGCGTGGGCATGGGGCCACATCCTGCCTGGGGGAAGGAGAGGAGGTGGCATCTCATCCTTGGGGATCTTCAAAAGCCACCTGGAGGTGGTCCTGGGCACCCTGCCATGGGTGGCCCTACAGGAGCAGGGGCTGGAACAAATGACATCCCCAGGTCCCTGCCAGCCTCAGCTATCCTGTGGCCGTGGGGTGCAGCCACCCTGGAACAGGTCCCCAGCTACGTGGGCATCCCTGCCCTGGGAGGGTTTCGAGCTTTGGCTGGAGAAGACCTCAACTCCCAGGTTTTGTGTCTGCAAGCAGCATGGGGGGAGATGGAGGGGATGGGGTAGTGACAACGGGGTGGCCCTAGGCAATGCTGCAGCCAGGCAATGAGACTGCACAGCCATAAGGAAAAGGGAATCAGATCCAGGCTGGATCCATGTGCATCACAAGGAAAACCTCGTGGTTTATTGCTCCAGTGCTGCCCGGAGTCAGGGCCTTCAGGGCCGTGCCAGCAGCCTGTCCCCTCTGCTGTGTCCCTGGCCACTCCTTTGCTAAAGGGGCACCTGGGGGAGTTGGGGGGAGATGGTGGCTGCACCCCATGGAGCAGCCTGAGCGCACCCCCAGCCAGGTCCTGCACCACCCCCGTGCTCTTGTCACCCTGGTGAAGGAACAGGAGCGCCCGGTGCCCTTGGTGACATCACGCTGCGCCGCTTCTCCACTCCGGGCACAGGACACCATCGCCGCGGGCAGCCGGGCTCGTGCGTGCCCTCCTCCCTGGGGACCGATCTCAGCCAAGCCGCGGCCGTGCCCTGCGCAGCCCCATGGCCCCAAACCCTCTGCTGCCGCTGGACAGTGACACCCCGCGGGACCCCTCGGCTGCTGCCCCCCAGCCTGGCAGCGCCTCCACCCCATCCCCACGGGTCCCCGAGCCCCCCCGCAGCTGCTTGCCCTGCACGGTGATGGAGCTGCGGAGCGGGATGTGCCTGGTGCAGCCGGTGACATCGAGCCGCTTGCTGGTGGCCCTGCAGAGTCCCCTCGGTGCCCGGCGGGTGGGAGTACAAGCGAGGGCCAGCGGCCGGCCGCAGCCTGGACCAGGGCAGGGACAAAGCGGCAGCCACTCAGTCACCCTCATGACAAGCAACTTGTCCCAGGCAGAGCCACCAGCTGGGGGCTACCCCCCGCAGGACACTCGCAGGGCCCCGGCCCGGCCCCAGCGCCGCCGCAGCAGGGCTGTTCTTAGGGACCAGATGACCCAGACCGAGCCCAGCACGGAGGTTTTGCCACCCCCGTGGGTCCATGTGAAGACCCAGCTGCCCACACCCCCAGCCCCGCAGCGAGCCCCCCGTGCTGCCCACCCCACCAGCAGCTCCCCGTCCCCACCACCGGCACCACGCAGCCCCGCAGCCATCACCAACACCAAGCCATCCCACAGGGCCCCGCAACAACCCAGGGACGAATCCAGCTACCGGTGCGTGCTGCACCGGGCCTCCCCGGAGCCTGGCACCACGCTGGGCTCCTCGCCCCTGGAGCCCCCAGCAGCCCAGCCCGGCATGGGGGTCTCAGCCCCGTGGGAGAGCAGGGGGGTGCAGAGGGCAGAGGCCCGTGCCGAGGAGCAGGAGGAGTACCACTGCGCCCTGCACCGCATGGCCAAGCGGCTGCGGCGAGTGGTGGAGGCGGAGGTGGCTCACGGGGGCTCCTGGCCCATGGCACCTTCCCCGCCGCCACCTCTCAAGAGGGACAAGGGCACCCAGACCAAACCCGTGCCCGTGCTCCCACACCCCACTGAGCACTCCCCCGAGGACACCCATGCCCCTGGTACGGACCGCCAGAGCCCAGCTGTCCCCCCGCCCCTGGTGCTCGCCAGGGATGTCCCCACTGCCAGGGCCCTGCCCAAGCCTGACCCCAACTCGGCTTGGTGGCCCCTGGTGCACTCGGAGCAGCAGGTGGCCCCGCGCCCCATGTCCCCATCGATGAGGCCGAATGCCACTGAGCTTGGCTCCTTGGAGCTGGGTGCCATCACGGAGGTCACGGCGGGCAGAGGTGGCTTCAGCGAGGATGTGGCTGAGCTGGCACCATGCGGCAGAGCCCCTGCCACCGCTGTCCCACAGGAGGTGATGCCCAAGAGCTTCCCCTCTGGCTGTGACACCAATGATGGGGACATGGCAGGCAGGGAGCCAGAGGCCTCTGGATTTAGGACCTTCTTCATGGGTGAGTTTGGGCTGAACCTGCTGCGGTTGGAGCGGGAGGGAGTTGTGAATGCAGCAAGAAGGGCCCCAGGAAGGACGTCAAGGATGTCCTTGTCCCCTCCACTGGGGACAGGGATCCAGCCAGGGCACAGCCTGGGGACACCACGGAGGGGACATTGCATGGGGGCAGTGGTCACCAGTGTTAGCTGGAGCTATCACTCACTGCCCTTCCTCTCCATTGCAGATCTGGCCGACGGGAGGCACACTGACCACCTCTGGTCCCTGAAAGGTGAAGCCGGCCCCTTGTGGCAGTTTGTGTAGGGCCTATGTAAACACAGCGTTTCGATCCCAACTGTATAAGCTCAGGTCCCTCGGCCACCAGGCCTGGGCAGGCAGCAGGGCCCCCTCTGCTGCCGTTTGAGCTTCCCCACCACACTGCTGCCTCCCTTGCCCTGCCCCTCTCTGCAGCAGGGACACACCGACACACTGTGCCACCTGAACCGTGCCCTGTGCTGGCCCTGGCCTGAGTGGGGGGTCTGGGGGGAGCTGGGGGAACATGCAAGGAGCCCTAGAAATCCTCAGCCGCTACTGATGGAAAAACTTGCTTTTCCTCGCTCTGGCTGTTGTCCTCTGCCTGCTCCGGTGCTGACCCCTCTCTGGCTGTGGCTCCAGACGTGGAGGTAAGTGATGGCCTGGCTGAGGTGACACCGGGTGCTGCCAATTCCCCACTGCCACCGCGTCCCCAGGCTGGGGAGGGAAGGGGTCAGCACCATCTGCTGAACACTTTGCAAAAGGTTTTTGGGGGCCGATGGCATGTGATGAAGTGTGGGAAGGCTCAGGGGGTGGCACAGAGCTCACCCCATGCCTGAGCCCCCTGGAGGCCTCCATACCCTGGTCCAGAGGGGCAGCCTGAGGGGCTTGGCACAAGGATGCGGAGATGCCGGTGTGTGGGTTTGGGTGTCTGCGAGACCCTGGTGCAGCGTTTCAGGGACTGCTGGCTGCCTGCAGGGATCCAGCACAGGGGGTGACCCAGGCACTTGGGTGGCACCCCGGGGTGCACAATGTGGCTCATCCTCCTCACGCTGGGAAAAATGAGTTTGCTCCCAGCCTGGAAGTTGCTTGGCTGTCTCAGGGGGTCTTCTGAGGCTGCAAAGTGCCGAGGGCACGTGTCGGCGTCTTTCCAAGGCTGTGTCCTGTGGGAAGCTCTGGGAAGTTTGCTTTGAGCCCTCAGGGATGGCTAGGTGGTGACCCCAGCAGGCATTCCTCTGCCGAGCCTCCGTGCTGGCGAGGCCCCAAAAAATGGACCCGTTGCAACCAAAATAGCTAAAAATAGTGGTTCTCACGGAGGATGCTGTGAGTGGCTTCGCAGCCTCTGAACCTGCCACTGTGAGAGGAGGGGGCTGACCCTGTGGTGTGGGCACTCAGCCCTGGCCCCATGTGCTGTGCACGGGTGGGCTGGGGGCAGCTCCCCCTTGGGAAGCCCACCGAGGAGCCAAGGACCCGTCTCGGTGCGGTGCTGGGGGAATGGGAGCAGAGAGGAGGGTGTGGGTGGGGGGGGGAGCGGGCAGGCAAGGGGTTAACGGCCCCGCGCCCGCCGGATGCAGCATCCTGGGATGGGCTCTTTCCATCTTGTTTTGGTTTGGAGGAATAAAAGCTTTGGCAGCGCATAGCTTCTTCCCAAAATAACTCAGCCTCCCATGATAATTATAGAGCACTGGCCCCTGGTAGAGGCTCGCTGCAGCTTCCCTTCCCAGCCAGCACCCGGCTGCTGCTGCTGGCCGGGGCAAGGGAGACCTGGGTGCTCAGGGTGCCTTGGGGACTGCCAGCTTCCCTCCATGTCACTGCTGCTCCTCCTGGTTCATTCCCCACCAAGAAAAACGCAGCTGGCCCAGGTCAGCCAGTGCAGCACCCCTAGGGATGGGGACACCACTGCTGCATCCCAGAGCTGCCCTGCTCTCACGGGGAAAATGCACAGGACAACCCAAAAGGCCCCATTCCCTGCTGTGATGTGGCTGTGTTGGGCACACTCAGCACGCTTCCTCAGCCAGGCATGGACAAAGCGTGACCCCCTTTAGCTCCAGCTGCCACGACGTAGCCTGGGCTTGCCCCCCTGCATCCCCCTCCCACTCCGCAGCTGATCCCTTCAGCTTTTAATGCTCTATTTAAAGCCCGGGCTGCAGCTCTGCAGCCACATCCCACAGCCCCTGCCAGGCACCGGGCTCCTTGAGCGAGGCCCTGGCCAAATTCCCACTGCTGGAGGCTGCACACATCTCCTGCTGGCCTGGCTGAGCACAGCCAGCTCATCACAGCAGTGCCTGGCTCAGTGCCCCCCCATGGGAGCAGCTGCTCCTTGAAGGGCACCGGGAGACAGGGATGAGCTCCTGGAACGTGTGAGTGAGTAATCCCCAGTAATGCTGCCTCTCAGAGGAAAGCACTGCTGCGGGGATTAGGGATTTAAGCATCCATCCTCCCCTACCTGCCCCTGCCTGCCCCTGCCCCACTCCTGCCCGCTGCCCGCTGCCCCAGATGGACGGGGCCCGGGTGCTGCTCAGGCTCCCACGTGCCTGATTGCGCCTCCGTGGGCTGTTTACAGGAATAAAGCGAGCACGGTGCATGGAGCCATCTGGCCGTGGCCCCGCGGCATGGAGGGGATGAGGCTCTGAGCATTGACAGTGCTGGGGGCAGAGCTGCGGGAGCGAGATGGTCCCAGCCTTTGCTTGGGGCTGGCTCCGGCTTTGCCTCCAGCTGCTGCTGGCCAAGCCCCCCGCTGCCCCTTTCACGGCCGGGAACACAAGCACCCCATGATGCCCCGGCCGCTGTCTTGTGCCAGTGTCCTCCCCTGCCCTCCATGGGGACAGGAGGGACAGAGCCACGTGCCACCAGCACTCACTGCAGGGTCCCATGGCCGGGAATGTCCCCAAAAGCAGCTGCCTCCAACCCCAGCACTGTTTTGGGAAAGGGACAGGGACAGGGACAGGGACAGGGACAGGGACAGGGACAGGGACAGGGACAGGGACAGGGACAGGGACAGGGACAGGGACAGGGACAGGGACAGCGACAGGGACAGCACAGAGCAGGCTGTGATTTTGCAAGGCAGAGCCACGGGATCCAGTGCCTGGTGCCTGGTGTGTGATGTGTGGTGCCAGCTCCCAGCAACAGATGTACAGCTCCCAGTATGCAGACTGGTACCGGTGCTGGTACCCAGTGGCCAGTACCCTGTAGCTGGTGTGCAGTGACCAGTGAGTGTTCCCCAGCGCTCAGTGCCTCCTGCCCAGTGCTTGGTACCAGTTGGGCAATGCCTGGTACTGGTGCCAGTGCCTGGTTCTGCTGCCCTGTGCCCAGTACGTGGTGCTGATGCCCAGTCCATGCTGTCGGTGTGCTGTGCATGGTGCTGGCGCTGGCTCACAGTTCCCAGTGCCTGGTGTTGATGCTGGTGCTGGTACTGGTGTCCGATGCCCTGTAGCAGGGTTGGTGCACAGATCCCAGTTCCCAGTGCTGGTGCTGATGCCAGTGCCTGGTGTTGGTGTCAGCATTGGTACCAGTGCCAGTGCCTGGTGCTGAAGTCAGTGCTGATACTGGTATCAGTGCTGGTGCCAATGCTGATACCAGTGCTGATGCTGATACCAGTGCGATGCCGGTGCCGGTGCCCAGTGCTGCTGCTGGTGCTGCCAGTGCCCGTTTTCCGGTGCCCGATGCTGGTGCCGGTCCCGGTGCCGAACACTGGCACTGATGCCGGTGCCGGTGCCGATGCCGGTGCCGGTGCCGATGCCGGTGCCGGTGCCGGTGGCGGTGCCCGGTGCCGCCCCGCCCCGCCCCGCCCCCGCCGCTGCTATTTCTGCTCATCCCGGCGGCGGGGCCCGGCCGTGCCGCTCGGCAGCCGCCGCTCCCGGACGGCGCCCGGTAGCCATGGTAAGGCCGGGGGGGGCCGGGGCCGGGGCCGCGGACAGGGAGGGGGCCGCACGGGGCCCCCTGCCCGCTGCCGGTGCCCTCCGTGAAGGTGACGGCGCCGCGGGGGCGGAGCGGGCTGGGAGCGCCGGTGCCGCAGCGGGGCCGGGGGGGACACAGCGCGGCCGCACCTGCCCGGGACCGGGGGGCACGGAGGGGGTGGGGGGGGAGCTGCACATCGCCCCCCACACCGTGGCATCGGGGCGCCCCATTCCTACCCCATCCCCGGAAAGCGGCACCTGCGCCCCCCATCTGCGGCCCCCATCCCGGGCACCGCCGTAAGGGACGGGGGGGAGGCAGCGGCTGGCTCTGTGCTCCCCCCCCCCTTACCGGGGCCTTCGGCCGGTTCCCGGCAGCCGCTCGCGGTTGCGGTGCCCGCGGCGCTGCCGGCCGGGCCGGGCCCTCCCGCGGGGCCGCTCGGAGCGGGGTCCCGGCGAGGTGCGGAGCCGCCAAGAGCCCGCCCGGCCCCGGCCCCGGCCCCCGCCGCGCCCCGTCCTGCGCCCCGGCCCCGCGCATCCCCCCCGCGGGGTCCCCAGGGGGCCGCGGTGCCCACGGAGGGACCCCCGGTGGGACCGATCCGCCCCGAGCGGCCGCCGTGGGAACGGGAGCGGCGCATTCCTGGGAGCGGGACACGGCGAAAGCAGACGAGAGGGCGGCCGGCAGAGCGTGGCGGCACCGCTCCTGGGGAGCGCCGTCCCCAGAAGCCCCCGAGTTGGCTTTGGGGATGGATGGACCCAAGGGACACCCCTGACCCCCGCGGGCAGGCTGCTCCCGCCTGTGTCGGAGCCGCTTTAGGCTCTCAGTGCCCCGAATCATCTCGTTTGCTCGGTGGCTGTTCCTGTGGTTAATGGCACGCGTCGAAACGCTGCCCCCATTCCAGTCTGGGCAGGCCCCGCTGTCACTTCCAGGCTGCAGCACCCGGGGTGCTGCCGTGCACGCTGTCAGCCTGGGTCCCCCCTCAAGTAACTCAACCTGCTCCTAAAAGGTGCCCCGAAGGGAAGGGGCTGCAGCTCCCGCACCGAGGGGCGCACTGGGAAGCTCTTCTCTTGTGTGCATGGCCACCCTGCATGGCCACCCTGCCCAGGCCTGGTACCACGCCTGACCCTGCGCCCTGTTTGTAGGGTGCCCAGCAACCTGCTCCTCGCCCATGGTTCCCCCCCACACATTCAGGGGTGCTCCAGCCCTGCAGGTCCCAGCAACATGTGTTTTCTGCTCCCCCACAGCCTTCCCAGGCTGCTCAGGCTGAGCGACGCAGCTCGGGGACTTGGTTTCCCAACAGGGACGGCACTGATGGGGTGGGAGCCGGGAGCGAGAAACTCCGATTACAAGAGGGCGGCAGCAGGCAGGTCGCAGCATGAGCAGCCCAGGTGCTGGCTGCCCCAGGGAAGGGGCGCTGGGACAGCCGAGCCCCCCGGGCTGCTCCTCGGAAAACCGAGCTTTGGTGGGGGGTGGTTACGGGGAGGGGAAGCCTCTTGCTGCAGTGCAGTGTGTGGGGAGAACCAGGGGACGTGGATGCTGGGGAGTGGAGGGGGTGGCACGTGGTGGGGATGAGGGCATCTGTGGCCCCGTCTGCCTTGGACACCCAGCTGTGGTGTGTGCAGTGCCGTGGGTGGCACATCAGGGTGTCACCTTCAGGTGGGGCACAGCTGTGGGGACAGCACCTGGCTGGGACACTTCTTTCCACCCCTGTGGGGACAGGGTGCAGTGCTGCCCCTGGGGACGTGGGGCTGGGGATGCTGCAGGTGCCCTGGCAGCCCTCACCCACGTCCTGGGTGCGAAGCCTCCCTGCAGCAGCCGGGGGAGGCTGCGGGGAGCAACCAGGCGTGGAGATGCCAACGGTGGCTCCGCAGCTCAGGCTGTGCTGCCCCAGTGCCCCGCCAACCTCACCCCGTGGCACCCTCGAGCTGTCACCGTGCGGGATGGTGTGATGCAGGGTGACAGGCGGGGACAGGGCAGCTGGCAGCGGCTCGCATGTGCAGCGGGGTGTGTAATCCGCTTACGGGACATGGCACACATAAATCCCAGCTTGCAGGTGGGCGCCAGCGTGGGACAGTCAGGGAGCAGCGGCACTGGTGCTGTGTGCGCTGCCAGGGCTCAGCCTGAGAGCCCGTGCTGGATTTATGGGTTATGGGGTGCGGGGGCTCAGCACAGGACCATCAGCCTCTGTTGGCCCCTCGCGCTTCATCTCCCAGCTCCCTCCATGGCACAGGGCAGTGCTCTGGGGCTTTTTAGCACTTCCCTGGGTAGCTCAGGCAAGTGAAGCCTGCCTGGCTCCGCGCCTGAGCTGCTTCGATGCATCTTGACATGCATCAAGGCGAATCACCGTCGGGCTGAGGGGGGAGACCCCCCAGCACTGACAGCTCGGCCGCTGCCTCCGGCTCCTCCATGGGCCGTTAATGCTTTGGTTAACCCTTGAGGTTGAACACCGGCAGCTGAGCCGTGTTTCTCTGGGGATGGAGCTGTTTCTCTTGGGATGAACGTCCTCCAAGCTGCGTGCTCAGCCCAAGGGCTGGGGGGCTCAGGCAGCCCCATTTCCCCCTGTCTGCCTGTCCCCTCCCCGGCCAGTAACGCTTCGCTGGTCCCTGACACCTCCCAGAGCTGCTCTCCTGCTCTGTAGCTGGCCAGGAGCTGGGCTCACTCTGCTCCCTGTGCCTGGAGGCTCCCGTCTTGTGCCCCCCACGCTGCCCCTGCCCCACCGCACCCAGGAGGGCTGTGCCTGGGTGCCCCGGTGCCTGCACAGGGTGGAGTTATGCTAATGTGCTCCTGTTCCTCTCTGAGCCTCGGCGCAGCCGGTGCCACTCGCAGCATCTCCCAGCCGCGGTGACACCGGCTCGGCCATGGCCACCGGCCCTGAGCTGCAGCCTCTGCAGGAGGTACGGGGGGAGCATCGGGGGAGAGGGGGCAGACATGGGTGGGGGACACGGGGGGAGCCCCACACCCATCTGGAGGGGGGCTGGAGGAGGTGCCACAGCCGATGTCCCCAGGGACACGCTCACTGCAGGGAGGATGCGATCCAGCTTTGTGGAGCTTCCCTGTGCTGGGGTGTGGGGGGCTGGGCCCCAAAGGGTTGCAGCCCCATGGGACAGAGCTGGGGCAGTGGGGCTGGGAATGCTCGGTGGCAGTGGGCACCTGTCCCCAGCTGGGCAGGGTGTGCTGAGCACACTGACAAGGGGAGGATGCTGCGGTGTCAGGGACCTGGCGAGTGCTATTGACCTGCTGGGGACGGGGACAGGGAGGGGGATGAGGGGGAGACATACAGTGCCACCAGCCTGGCACTGCCATCCCCCATCCTGGTGGCCGTGGGGGTGCCGGGCAGAGCAGCAGCGTGACCTCGTTTCCAGCCTGCTCACCCGGCACCTCTCGCCTGGCCTCCAGCACAGCCGCCCTCCACGGGGACACGGGGTGCAGGGGGACACGCGTGTCCCCATGGGGGGCTCTCACCTCGGTGCCACTGTGCAGGGTGGGGGCTCAGCCTTGCCCCCAGTCTGGGAGTCCCCCTGTGGGTTGGGATTCCCGAGGCAGTTTCCATGGGGAGCCCACGAGCAGACCCCTGTTTGCCCCCCAGCTCCATGGCTGTTGCCTCTCATCTCTCTTCTCCCCCCCTCCTTCCTTCCCCATGCTCCCTGCAGGCCATGGCGCATGCGGGGGCTCTTCCAAGCCCAGAAGACCCCAAGGAGCGTGGGGGTGCCCAGCTCCCCCCCAGGGCCAGGGGGGACAGTCCCCATCCTTGCCCCCCGGAGCGCCAGGAGCCGTCCGACCCCCCCATGCAACAAGCTGTAAGCGCCCGCGCCGTGGGGTGCACGGACCCTGCTGTCCCCATGCTCCCCCCATGCCTGTCCTGGGGCTGCCACCGTTGTCCCCCTCTTCTTTTTTTTCCCAAGGTTTGCCCCCACCCGCACCTTGGGGGTGCATGAGGCTGGCTGTGGAGGTTTGGGGGTCCTGATGCTGAGCGGTGCCGCTGCGGGCGTCCCCTCCTTCCTCACTCCTTTTCCCCCCCCAGATCAAGCGCTTCCTGAAGGAGGACTCGGAGGAGGCCGAGCTCACCCAGTTCCTCCGGGACTGCCCCCCCACCGACACCCCCCGCAAAGTGGAGCCCCCCGAGGGCAGGCGGGAGCCCGGCCACCCCCTCTGTGGCAGGGTCCCCGCCGAGGAGCCCGCCGATGACAGGGACGTGCGGCCCTTCTCTCGTCCTCGGCCCCTGGATGCCCAGCAGCTCATCACGGCCCCCCCGCCGCCCAGCCCCTCCCGGCCGCGCAGCCCCTGGGGGCAGCTGGACCCCTACGACTCCTCTGAGGTGCGGTGGGTCCCTGGGGTGTGGGCGGGCTGGGAGGGGGGGCAAAGGGGTGTCCCTTTGTCCCCAGAGGATGTGCCTGCCCAGTGAGCCCAAGGGGACCCCTTGGATTGCCTGGGGGGGCACAGCCCCGGTGGGGAAAGCAGCGTCCCCTGTTCCACATCCCCTCTCCCTGCAGGACGACAAGGAGTATGTGGGGTTTGCCACGCTCCCCAACCAGGTCCATCGCAAGTCGGTGAAGAAGGGCTTCGACTTCACGCTCATGGTGGCAGGTAGGGGCCTGGCGTGGTGGCCGGCGTGGGGACGGTGACCTGGGCGTCCCCTCACTGCTCCCCATCGCCCCAGGGGAGTCTGGGCTGGGGAAATCCACCCTCGTCAACAGCCTCTTCCTGACGGACATGTACAGGGACCGCAAGTTCCTGAATGCTGAAGGTAAGGACAGCCTGCACCAGGCACCGGGCAGCAGCCGTGAACACCCCAATGCAGCGGGGAGGGGATGCGGATGGGTTTGGAGGGACATCTCCATCTGTGCCCCACCCCCAGGGGCTGGCAGCTCCTCTCTGCACCCAGCTGGGCTCCTCCGGTCCCTCACACCCGTGTTTGTCCCTTCTGGGCTTCCCCAAAGGCAGAAGCAGGCGCGATGCTTTGCCAAGGCAGTGGGGCCCCCCAGCACGGTGCCCCCCCCACCAGGCTTTGTCCTGGGCTGCAAAGCAGAGGGGGAACAAAGCCTGGCTTGTTGGGCTGGGGACAGTCGGGGTCCGGGACACGGTGCCACGTGGACGGCTCCACTTCAGCTGCGGTGGCCACGCTAATTAAAAATAGCCCGAAAGGTCCAGATCCCCGCGGTCCGGGGGGGTTATTGGGTTTGTTTGGGTTGCCAGGAGCAATTTTCAGCCTAAATGAACACACGCAGCCGCACACACACAGAGTGATGAGAGCATCCCTGGGGCATGGGGATGCAGAGACACGGTGTGTGCAGGGGGGCTGGGGGTAAAGGGTTATTAAAACACACAGTGGTGGGGCTGTGGAGTCACACAGGGGTGCAGGGAGCTGAAAATACTTCCTAGGTGATGTTCCGGCAGCCCACCTTCCTCATCCTCACGCTGCCCTGGCTGTGTTCACAGAAGGAGGGCTCCTGTGAACTCCTTTTTGAGAACTCCTCTTTTTGAACTCCTTCTGAGTTCAAAAGCCAAAAGCAGCTGTGGGGAGTGAAGTGCTTGGGTTTGGAGGACAAGGTGACCAGAAGCGTGGGGACACTGGGAGCTGGGAGGCATCCTGTGCCCCCAGGGGTTGGATGTGACCCCAGGCTCTGTTCTAGCACAGGGAGAGCAGTGGCTGCAGGCTGGGGCTGAGCTGGGGTGGGTGCCCTGCTTGGTGCTGGACAGATGCTGTCACAGGAGGTGATGGCATGGCCACTGGGGAAGGGTGAGCGTGGTGCCACCACGGCTGCGCCCACCGTGTGCGGAGATGAGTGCATCCTGCTCGTCCCTGACCCTCACCCGGGGTGCCCGCACCATCCCTGTTTCTCCTGCCCTCGCAGAGCGCATCACGCAGACAGTGGAGATCACCAAGCACGTGGTGGACATTGAGGAGAAGGGCGTCAAGCTGCGCCTGACCATTGTGGACACGCCGGGCTTTGGGGACGCCGTCAACAACACCGAGTGGTGCGGGGAGAGGGACGTGGGTGTGCTGGGGTGGCCCCGGGGACAGGGAGTGCTGCTGTGGGTGCGAGCGGCTCCGAGGCAGGGACGCCCCACGGTGCTGTGGTTTGTGCAGCCCCCGTCCTCGGGACGCTGAGCCCTGGGAAGAGGTGTTGGGCCCGGGGATGTTGGGGTTGGGACTGGGGAAAGCCCATGGGGGCTCCAGTGGTTACCCCTGCTGCCAGCCCTCCTGTTCCCCCAGCTGGAAGCCAGTGGCTGACTACATCGACCAGCAGTTCGAGCAGTATTTCCGTGATGAGAGTGGCCTGAACCGGAAAAACATCCAGGACAACCGCGTCCACTGCTGCATCTATTTCATCTCGCCCTTCGGCCATGGGTAGGAGCATCACCCCCCCTTCCCTGCCCACCTGGGGCTCTCAGCAGCACCGGGGGGTCAGAGAAGGGACTGGGGGCTCACAGAGCTCCCCTGCAGCCTCCGGCCCCTGGACGTGGAGTTCATGCGAGCCCTGCACCAGCGGGTGAACATCGTGCCTGTGCTGGCCAAGGCGGACACCCTGACACCCTCTGAGGTGGAGCGCATGAAGAACAAGGTGAGGGGGAGCTGATCCTGCCTGGGGCTGTCCCCTCACATCCGGGGGCTGTGGTCCCCTCTTGCCTGGTGGTCCTTCCCATTCCCTGCCTGGGCTTTGCCGTGGAGCATCCCCCGTGACCCCCAGTACTGATGGTCCCCAGGGTCCTCTCTCTGGGGGGTAGGGGTGTCCGTGACATCCTGCCCCCCTCCTGTGGGGGAAAGGTTTGCTGGGTGTGTGGCTGGTCCCTGGGGGACACCAGGTGTGTGCCCTGCCCGTGGCGCTTCCTCACCCCCTTTCCAAGGGGCAGAGACCAGTCCTCACCCGGGCTGTGTGTGCAGATCCGTGAGGAGATCGACCACTACGGGATCCGCATCTACCAGTTCCCGGAGTGTGACTCAGACGAGGATGAGGAGTTCAAGCTGCAGGACCAGGCGCTGAAGGTGGGTTGGGCCCCTGCAGCCCCAGGGCCGTGGGGAGCACACTGTCCCTGGTGCCAGGCACGGTGCGTTTGGGATGTATGGCACGGGGCTGGACACCTCCCTGAGCTGCTGCCACCTGCAGCTCGGTGGGATGGAGAAACCCTGCTGCGAGCTCCACCACCCCACAGCCAGGGCTCCGGGGCATCTTGGCAGAGCTGTGCTGGATACGGCTGGGGAGATGTGGGTGGGGGGATTTGGACCGAGCCCTGCTATAGCCCTCGCCATCCTCCTGCAGGAGAGCATCCCCTTCGCTGTCATCGGCAGCAACACGGTCGTGGAGGCCAAGGGCCGGCGCGTCCGCGGGCGCCTCTACCCCTGGGGCATCGTGGAAGGTAACGGCATGGGGGGACCTGTCCCTGCAGGGATGGGGACACAGAGTCATAGAATCATAGAATATCCCGAGTTGGAATGGACCCATAAGGATCATCAAGTCCAACTCCTGGCACCGCACAGGTGTGCCCAAAATTTTAGAGCATGCGCCTAAGGGCACAGTCCAACCATTGCGCACCCCTTCTCCATGCTGTGGTCCCCACGCTGGCGGGTTTGGGGAGGGGGGGGGGCTGGTGGGGCCCCCTGACCCCCGGCTCCCCTGCAGTGGAGAACCCGTCCCACTGCGACTTCGTGAAGCTGCGCACCATGCTGGTGAGGACACACATGCAGGACCTGAAGGACGTGACGCGGGAGACCCACTACGAGAACTACCGCACGCAGTGCATCCAGAGCATGACCCGCATGGTGGTGAAGGAGAGGAACCGCAAGTACGGGGCTGGGAGTGGGGCTGGGCTGTGGCGAGGGATGGGGCAGCCTCTCTTCTCCCTGGGGTGGCATTGGGGTGGCCCTTTCCTTGCTGGCTGGAGGGGTTGGTGGGGACCCTTTGTCCCCACGGGCTCTGGGGCCAGAGCAGAGCAAGCAGCTGGTGCCAAGGCTCTGCCCTCAATGCCCACCAGACTCGTGGTACTTGCATCCCCTTCAGAATCCCCAGAATTCCAGGGGTGACCCCAAAAAGCAGGTGCCCCACGGAGCTGGCTGCAGAGCCCTTGCTGGCTCAGTGTGGGGGCTTGGCGGGTGGCTTGTCCTTGTCTGGGGGGGTGGTCACGGGTGGCAGTCGGGGACGGCTGGTGGTGACAATGGGTGCCCTAAGCTCGTCTCTCCATGCATGCTGTGGGAGAAGGAGGCAGCCCTCCACGCTGCGGCTGTGCTGCGCCGACTGCTCTGCAGACTGAGCCAGGGACGTGCTCGTCCCCTGCTGCCACCGCTGCCTGCGTCCCCCAGCCCCTCTATAAAGTGCTTGCTGGTACCCAATGCTGTCTTGGTCCTTCTGTGCCTGCAAGGGCCCTGCAGGAAAGTACCTGGGGGGCTCCTGGGGACAGCCAGCCCCAGACCACCTGCCCATTGCCCAGATCAGCATCTAGTTGCCCACTGTCAAGCTTCCCATGGCAGGGGCATGGTGCTGGCAGTGCCCACAGCACTGGGAGGATGCAGTTCCCCTGCAGATCTGTGTCACTGGGGCCACCCACCTCACCCAGGCATGGTGGGGTTGCAGGGACCCTGCCCAGCACTGTCACCCAAGCACCCACCTCCAGCAGTGCCCAAGGGGTCTGCAGGCGCTCGTGTTTGCCACGGCCCCGCTGTGTCCCCATCTGGTGGCACCCAGCTTTCCCAGCCAAAGGGAGGCAACCCCAAACTGGGGTGATGCTAGCTCGGGGTGTGGGTGCCTGTTTTAAGAAGGTCCCTCAGGTGGGTGCCCAGGGCTGGTGAAGCCGCTTGGCCTGTGCCTGGTGCCAGCTCCAACCTCATCTCACTGCTGGGGCTGGGGCTGGAGCTCTCCACCATCCCTGCGGCTCCAAAATTCCCCCTGCCACTGTCAGGAGCATGGGCGGGGATCTCCCAAACAGAGCAAAACTCAACCAGAAACCATCCCCTGCCTTTGCATGCCTGCACTACCCCAGCACCAGGGGCAACCTCCCCACACATCAGCTCTGCCACAGCCGGCACCGCTCCTGCACGTCCCCGCACTGCGGGCATGAGGTGACACGCGTGACTGCTGCGAGCGGCAGCGGTGTCACAGCCACGTGGTCTCCTGCTGGGGCAGTGCGTGGCTCCCGCAGGGACCCAGCCACCAGAGCTGGTCCCTCCCCGTGTCCTTGCCATGGGAGAAGCCATCGATCCAGCCCGCTGCGATGGGGTGGCCGCGGGCAGGATGCGCTGTACCACAAGTGCCTTTCCCGGATGATGCTCTGGGAAAGCAGCGCAGTGCTGCTGGGAGCAGGGGCTGTGGCACAGCCCGGCTGTCTTCAGGGGCTAGGGGACACCAGGGGGCCTGCACCGTCCCCTTTGGTTGGCCCCAGCTCTTGTATGGGTCTGGGAGATATTTTCTGAGTCGGGGGAGGAGGGTTCGGTTCTGGAGGTGGGGATAGGAACAACCTCATCTCCTCTCTCTGCCCCACAGCAAACTGACGCGGGAGAGCGGGACAGATTTCCCCATCCCTGTCATCCCCCCGGTGCCCGATTCGGAGACGGAGAAGCTCATCCGGGAGAAGGACGAGGAGGTGAGCACAGGGCCCCCCGAGCATCCTGCTGTCCCCCTGCTCTGCCCCCAGACCCAGCAGGGTACATCCTGCAGGTGAGCTGGGGAAGCATTTGAGGGGAATCAGAGGTTTTCTCCACAAAACACATCTCTTGATGATCCAGACCTGCTTGGAATGCTTGACCCAAATCCGTGTGCAGGGGAGGTGATGTGGCTGGGGGAAGCCCACAGAGGTGCCACCTCCCTGGTTGTCACCCCTTTGCTCTGTCCCAGCTGCGGCGCATGCAGGAGATGCTGCAGAAGATCCAGAAGCAGATGAAGGACTCCCACTAGCCCCCTCCTCCTCGTCCTCCGGCCGTGTGCCACGCGGATCAGAGATGTTTACATCACGCTCCATCCCAGCCAAGCTGCGAGACTCGGTACCAACAACACCTCTCACCTTAAGCTGCTGCGGTATCGCCTTATGGACCTGGGCACCACGAGGGGACGGGGTGCCCAGCCCAGGGGTCCCCCAAGCCCTGTCCCGGCCACCCCTGCGCCCCCCGGTGCAGCTTTGTCCCCAGTGCTTCGGTTCCCCCTCTGTCGCCCCAGCCCTGGGTGTCTCCCAGGAGGCCGCCACCACCCAGCTCCCCGCTTTGTGGCTCTTGTCCCTGTGTCACCTAGGGCTGCCTGCTCAGTGTAAAAGAGGATGAAAGGAGGGGACAGTCCCAGCCCTACAAAACAGGGGCCGCCCCACTGCTGGTTCCCACCTTGGGAACGGAAGGGAAAATGTGACAGCAGGGGGACAGCGGGGCACTGAGGGGCTGGAGGGACAGACACCACTTGGGCCTGTGGCACCTCTGTGCCAGCAGAGAAGGGCATGAAGCTTGATGGTGCCCAGCCCCATGTCCTGGGCACGTTCCCTCTCCCCAGTGAGCATCGTCCAACGGGAGTATCCCCAGTTGGTGCACAAGGAGCCTTGGGGCATCGCTGTCCCTGTAGAAAATCCCTTGAACCCTAAATCCCCATGAGCAGAGACCTTCCCCCCTCCCCCTGATGTTGGCCCTATAGAGCAATAATCGCCATCCCTGCCCTTGGCAAGAGCATCGTCCCACGCTGCCATTTCGGCCCCTGGTGCCGCTCGCTTGTCTCTTGTGTCCCCGTGCCCCCCCTCCTCCCAGGACGTCCCTGCCTGTGCTGCTTGCAGGCAGAGAGCTGGCCCCAGGGGAGCCCCCCCAGCTCCCTGCTTCCCCGCGGGCAGTGGGGAAAGGCTGAAGAGGACGGCCAGGCTGCGGGGTGGGGACACAACTGGGGCACAGGGCCATGTTCCCTCCCTGCCAGGGCCCTGGCCACCCTCTCAGGGTGGGTTTGAGCCCCCACGGTGTGGTTGGAGGTGTCCCAGGCTGCTGGGGACAGTGCCTGGTGGGTACCACCTGTGTCCCCGCATCGGCTGCAGCCTGAGGGCTCCCTCTGTCACCGCCCCGTGAGCAAGGACCTGCAGGCTGTGTTAGCGCTTTCCTTTTTTTATCTTGCTATTTTCTTACAGAAGTACCTACCTTTGCATGACAGTCATAGATGCATTTATTAAAGTATACAAAGAGTATAGGTTTATAAATTCTTATAGAGCTAGTGGAAATATTTTTAACCCCTCCACAAATGTTCTCAATAAATACGGCTGACCTGGCTTGTCTGCAACCACGTCTCGCTTCCACGGGCTGCGTGCGGGTAGGCGAGGCATCAGGATGATGAGGATGGCCTCTCACTCCTGGCTTCTTTTTCCTTGGAAAGGTGTCAGAATGGATTTCAGGGGGATTTCTGCCACCCCCATGCTGCTGAAGCAGACACGGGGCACCCAGACGGGGGGTGGGAAGCTGCCCAAGCTCTCCAGGACACAAAGACCAGTGCCCAGTGCTGGCTCATCCCCCTCTCACACTGTGCTGTGGGTGCTGCTGGCACCGGGCATTTCTGGGACCCCCTGGGGCCTGAGCTGGGGGCATCTACCCCACATGGCCTGCTCTGCCCCGATGCCCCCATGGCACATGGTGGCTGGATCACCCCTATGAGCACGCGTGACCAGTTATGCCAGTTTGGCTTCAGTGTGAGCAGGTTTCTCTCTAGACCCCTCTGCCTGGTGCACGGAGGACCCTTGCTGGGTGTCCCCACTCTGGTCTGCTCCAAGCCCTGTCCCCAGCCGTGCTCCATTGCCATCCAGACCCTCCTGCCTCTGTATCTGCACCCCAAGGACCACAGCTACTAGCAGGGGAGATGGGTGAGAGCTTGGGTGGGCTTTTCCCCAGATTCCCCACAGGTGGGACTCAGCTCTGTGGTCCAGCTGGGGGAGAAGCCCAGGCAGAGGTTCTGCCTTTGGATGCTTGTTGCTGTTCCTCAGCTGCTGCAGGTCCTTTGGCTGCTTCTGGTCATCCTCAGCCTGGCCAGGGCTGGGGCAAGCACCAGCCACTCCTGCCCCAAGGTGGGACCACGTAGATGGGGTCAGGGCTGAGGTTCTGGCAGCCACTCTCCTCCTTGCTTGCAGTTTTCAGACCACCTGAGTCACAGAGTGTGGCACATTCCCCACCAATACTGCCCCAAATGGTGCCAGACCCCAGCCTGTGCCACACCCTTGCTGCGCCTGCTGTATCCCCACAGGGGTCTTAGGGAGCAAAGCCCCAGGTGATGCAAACCCGCTCTGTAGGGCACGAGGCTCTGGTGCTGCAGGAGGGGTGCACAACGGAGCAATCCCTCCTGGATGGTAAAAGTGTCCTGGATACACGCTTGGTGCTGCCAAGACTGATCTCTCCCCTCTTATTGTGCTCTTTGGGGCCACCTTGGGCTACCCCAGGCAGCACCAGCCAGGAGCAAGAGGGGCCACGGGCCAGAGCCTCCCTGCCATGGAGCAGGAGCCGCAGGGTGCACCGCGACCCCACCGACACCTGATGCAGGGGGAAGCCATCACGTCACTACTCAGGGGGCAAAAAAGTCAAAAAAGTTCAAAAGTCATCTTCATAAATGGCAGTTGTTATAACACGAAAGGGAAAGGGAGAAGTGCTTGAGTTCCTCTGGATGCAGGAACTTGCCTCCTGCAGCTCCCCAGCAGCCCTGCCCTGGTGGCCCTGCCCAGGGCAGCCAGCACAGCCTCTTGTGGCCCCAAACCAGCTGACTTGGCCTGGTGCCCTTTGCCCCGGCTCTTTGCTGGCATCCTCAGCAGGAAAACCCCAGTGCTCAGGCTCTGATAACAGTTCCAGCCTGTGCCTACCCTCGGTTCTGCTTCATTCCATCTGATTTTGATCACATCCTTGAAAGAAAAAACAATCCCACCCAAAACCCAGCCTTCCCACAAGTGTTTCCAGGGCAGAGATATTTTAGTGTGGTGAATTCTCTGATGTGCATTCTCCGATGTCCTATTTTAGGTCCCTCACAAGCACTGGCACCGCCTGCAGACAATCATGCTGGAGCTCTCCAGCCCTTTGGCAATAATTGTGGTGGGAGGAAACGTTTCTCAGGGAGGCAGAGGAAATCTCTCTGCTCCTTCCAGGGCTGTGTTATCTCCATGCCTGCTGGACCCCCTGCCAGCACCAGCCCTTCCCTCCCAGTGGCCAGGTGGGCACATTGTCCCCCTGGGAGCACCCCTGCATGGTTCTCCTGCCCCATGGCCTCTGTGGGGTGGGGACAGTGCCCTGGGGCATCCAGATCTTGAACCCAGAAACCAAGTCGCTGCTCTGGTTCCTTCCCACTCCCTCTCGCACCTTTGCTTTGGCAGAAGGGGTTTAAAATTGGGGGGCTGGGATCCACCTGTCCAAACTGTGCCCAGCCCATCTCCAGCTCCATCCATGGTGGCACTGAGGTCTGTCTCCGTGCCTACAAGCTGCTGGCTTGCAAGCACCACATGCCTTCCCCTTATTTTTCGGCTGTGATAAAGGTTTGGGATGCTGCATCTGAACACAGCCAACAAATGCTGGTGATGAGTCTGGTTGCCTCTGTAAGTTCCTCTCCAGACCTGGTGGTTTCAGTAGCCCTGCAGCCGCAGCGTGCCGTCACACCCCAGAACCGCCTCGCACTCCTCAGGGTGGGACACAGCCCCAGTTCTCCAGAAAATGAAGAAGTGTTCAACATGTTCTGTGGTTTCTCTCTTTCTCACATCCAGAATAGAAAAACCAGAGCAAGAGCTTGAATCCTCTTCCTCAGCACTAAACCCAACTGAAGGAAGGCCCTGGCCTAGCTGAGTGGTATGGCTCTGCCCCTCACCAGATACCTTTTGGAGGCCGAAGAGGAGGGAGAGGAAATGTGTCAGGCTATGGGAGATCTTCTCCAGAGCTTTCCAGTGCCCTTTCCTGCTCCTTTGTGCATCAGGACTGAGTGCAAGGGACAAAGCACCATCACTGTGCTCTAAAAAGCCACCCTTCACTTTTACAAAACACTTACAGTTTGCTCCTCTCCTCCTCAGCTTCCAGGCTACCAGATCACCTGGAACCGGGACATTCCTGATTGTTCAGTACCTCGTTTTGGGTCTTGGGTTCAGTGGTATAACCACCAAGAGGGGCATTGCTCAGCTGCCTGAGGCTTTGGCAGATGTCCGTGGGCTCACCGCCTCTTGTCCTGGTGTTTCTGGCAAGAGGAGAGGTGGAAGCCTTTGCTTCCTCCTGCAGCACCCATTTAATAGGTGTACACCTATTTCTGGGGGAGCTATGGCTGGGGGGGTGGAGGGGGAAGTTCCTTGAGGAGGACCTGAGGCTATCAGGAGCTTCTTGAGAGGAAAGCACCCCCAGCAGCTATGTGCATAATTCTGAAGTATCCGTTTAAGTTATTTTTACCAAATAGCATCAAACCACTCCCATTTATTGAGTGGTGGGGTGCCTGCTGTCTAACAGACATTTCCTGGAGGTGCTGCTTCTAAGCCAGCTGAGACAGAATTAATGTTCCATACTTGTGCTGTGCTAGACCTTGTAAAACAAACACTGGAGTTCCTGTTGGTTCCTGAAGCCCCATTGTAGTTAAAACTGCTGGGCAGCCACTTACACGGCCTTGAAAGAGAGAAGGAATGGACGCTTTGCACAAAAGCCCACGGGTGGGTGGATTTTCCGTGATTTCTCATCAACAATGCCACCACTGCAGCTGTGTCACGCCAGTGTTGTGGGGTGCGTACCAATCTCAACACCAGCCTGCTGGGCTCTGGAGACAGGGCCCTACACAAAAAGCAGAAATGTTTTCTGCTCAAGTTGGGGCTGTTGTGCAAGTATTTGGCTTCCTAATTCTCTATTTGAATAGAGCCCACCAGTACAGCCTGGCTAAAGCTCTTCAGACCCCTGGGTGTGGAGATCATGGACATGGTTTCAGTGATCCAGCACCATCCATCCCTGCCGCTTGCTTGGTCCCTAGATTGCAGACTATTTTTTGGTCCAGACCCCAAACCACAGACCCTGGCTGTGGTGAGCACGTGAGAACAGGGCAGGTGTAATTATGCAGAAGTGCGTGCCTATGTGGCTATTGATTCTGAAAAGCTCCATTAGATGCCTTCACTGGCAACTTGTGCTATTTCTGGAGCTTCCTTTTAAAGGCAAAATAGACTGTGCTTTTTGCAATATATTCTCTATAACTGCAGTCTCACAAAACCCACCAAGAACACTTGGTCTGACCTGCCTGTCCCCTGGGAGGCTCAGCAAAACAAGTCATTCCCTTCTGCACAGCAATGAAATCACAAATGATGTCAGCACCAAGTGCAGGCACCACGTGGAAATGACAGTGCCGCTGTCCCCCTGTGGGCTGGGATGTGGTGTCACCAGATTCTGGGTCACCAGAAGGGACTACAGGTCCCTGCCAGAAGCCCTTGGTGCTGGCTGTATTTGGGGAAACAGCACCATCTATTTGCAGCATTGTTTTATGTGTGCCTTTGCTTGCAGAGATGATGTGTCCTGGTAGGGCCAGGTGCCTACGACCCACCACCACTTGGCAGGGCATCCTCTGCTCTCCAGGTCCCACTGGGTTCAAAGCCATCTCCAGGCACCTCCCTGCAGCCCAGAGCTGATGCCTGGAGTTCAGGGCTGTCAGCAGGGGCTGAATGATGTGTGTGCAAGCAACGGGGGAGGGAAAAGGCACAAGAGGTCCAAGAAGAGGTTGGACAGCTCCAGTCTAGGGGCTTCATCTGATGTTTGGTTCCTCCTTCTCGAGGCAGGATCTGCCCCTCCTTTCCCATGCACCTGTCCAGAGGTGCCATGCCCACCCAGGCTGTCCCACCACCTGTATGCTTCCCTCCAGCTGCCTCAGACCCATGGGACAGTGAGAACATCTTACAAACAGGTCCATGCATGGTGGCCTTTTGACTAGTAAAATCCCATTAAATCTAACCCAGTGGCTAGGTCAGCTCCTACTCTGGAACCACACAAAAAAAAAAACAAAACAAAAAACAGAAGTGTGACGTGGTGCTTTGCAGCTCTGGGACTCTTTGTAGGTGGTACTAACCCTCCTGAGCTGCCGTGTCCCCATCCATCATTGCCATGCCACCACCCAGCCTCCTGCAAGGAGCCACCATGGGATTAAATCAATCACAGGCAGCTTTCTTCCATGCTTCAGTGCATGACTTCAAGGCATGCTGCCTTCTTGGGCACCTGCATGCATGCCTAGGTGTCTCTACCTGTTTGTTCTTGTCCCACCAGTGCGTGGCCTTGACTCTCTGCATAGCCTTTTAGGGTGGGGGGCAGAGGCCCCACGGTGGAACTGGCCCTACAGAAACAAGGGTGAAGAAAGCCAGCCTGCCCATGGCTTTGCTCCGGGGGGAAAGCTGTTCCCACCACAGCATGTCCCCAGCTCTGCAGGGTGAGCAGCAGGTGAGGGCAGCAGGACAAGACCACCTCCCAGATTGCCCCCTTCCAGCCTTACCACAAGCCTGGGAGTGATGAAAAAGCTCTGCTCTATTAAACATGCTGGGAAAATGGCACAGAGGGGGGTCTGAGGCATCAGGAGCTCTGGGGGAGTGACCACTACTTCCTCTTGCCACTTTTCATCTTGCTTTCAATCAAGTGCAGCCCCTGCTTCTTGATGTCTTCCCGGGTGAGAACCAGGCCATGGTCTTTGTCAGCAAAGTCAAAGGGATCTGTGGGAGAGAACAGGAACAAATGAGCTTAGAGGCCACCTCCACTATATCTGTGTCTCCAGGGAGAGCCTCCAAGTCTTGGAGGGCCGGTGGCATCTCCAGCACAGGCACTGTCAACTAGATTTTCCATCCTCAGCATCCCCTGGCAATGCCACCCCCACCTCAGAGGTTCATCTCTGACACTGGTGGGGCTTCCTGTAAAGGTCTGGAGCTGTGAGATGGTGGCCACAGCTCCCTCTGTGAATAAAGAGGTGGTGAGCTGCTGCGCACTCCATCTCCTCTAAGAGGATCTAACGGAAGGAGGCCACAGACAGAGACGAGCACTGGTCATTCTTCCCTGATCTTCCCTGGTCACTCTGCCAGGTGATTTAGGAGGCCCTCATTTGGCTGATGAAGACCAACAGCACCTCTTGACGTGGTTCAGCACTCACCACCCCACCAGCTACCTTTGTTCTCCCCCATACCCACCAAAAATGACCACCCATGCTCAAAGCCTTGGCCAGCACCAAGGGTCTGGGGACAGCGCATGGGTTGGGATCAGCTCGTGAGCTGGGGTCTGCTGGGACAGTGGGAGGCAAAACAGGACCCCCAGAAGTCCCATGGGCTGGGGCAGTTGCTGTGGGACTTGTCCCTCTGTTCTCCTACCTTGGACTGCAGAGCCTATGTCCTCCAAGGAAATCTTCAGGTTCTGTGGCTCTCTCGCAGTTGTTTTCTCCAGAAAATTCCTGACCTTCACAAAAATCTGCAAAAGATGCTTTGGGGTAATTGCTGAAGGAATAGCAGCTGTTGCAACCTGAGGGGTGTCCCACCTCACCATCCCCTTGGGGAAGGGGTCCCCCTGCAGCATCCAGCGCTACCCTGGCCCTGCCTCAGGGCCACCTCCAGCAGGGAGGACACCTTGGGACAGGCCACCCGGAGGAGCCACATGCAGGGCCCGAGACCAGACCAGGGACAGGGCCCCTGCACACCTCATTGTCCTCATCAGGGCTGTAGCTGGGGGCAGGCAGGGAGGCCACCCGCTGCACCAGGTGCTGCAGCTTCTGCTCGCAGTACTGCAGCTTCTCATCCACACCCTTCAGCTCGACGGAGACATCCTGGGGCCAGAGGGAAGAACAACATTGACAGGGATTATGAGTTGCTTGGGGTGATAGTGGCAGTACAAAGTGTCACGGGGATGCCCCGTAGCACTGCCATGGGTCATGCTCTGGGGAGGGGACAGGCAGGGCCTGCTCCTGGTGGCAGCTTGGTCCCCAGCTCCTCGCTGCACCCTGTACCTGCTCAGGTACATCAATGCCATACAGGCGGATGAAGAGGTTGTCAATGCCGTTTTCAAACAGGAGCAGGAGCTCCTGGTTCCTCAGAGACTGGGCTCGTGCCTGCTCCAACCGGGCCTCCTCCTGCTGCAGGCTCGTCCTCAGCTCTGTCTCCAGCCTCCTACAGCTGACCAGACCCACACATGTCTGTATGGGTGCTCCCAGGCAGAGAGACCCCAAAAGTGTTGCAAAAGCTGCCCAGGTGGGCCCACACTGTGGAGTGGACGCTGCCTGCACTGCAGCTCAGGCCTGGCAGGGAAGACATGTCCTCCACATGCCCTGCTGGGGCAGGCTGGGTCTGAGAGGCACCTCCACTGCATGGCTTCAGGTCCTGCCATCACCATGGTGCTGGACAGGAGGACCTCACACATCCCTCTTCACCCCACGTCCCTGCTGTCCCGAGGGGGGGGGCTTTGGGTGCTCTGCCGGGACCAAAGTGGGGAGCACCCTGCTGAACGCAGGCCCTGGTGTAGGCGGGGTGGGCAGCTGAGGGGGACAGAGGCAGGGTGGCCTGTTGGGACACAGGTGTCCCAGTGAACAAACAGCAGGAGGATGTGTCCCTGCTCCCCAGGGATGGGCTGGATCCAGATCTGGGCCCCCAGGAGGCTCTCTGCAGCCCAAGGCCAGCAGCACCTGATGGCACTTGGGGGCTGGCGAAACTTCAGCTCTGCCTGCTTCAGCTCCAAGTCCTTCAGCATGGCCTTCAGTGCCTGCCTCTTCTCCTCGCACTCCCCAATGTGCTGCTCCAGCTCCGCCGTGGACTTCTGCTGTGCCAGCAGCCTGCCTGTGATATCCTGCTCGGGGCACAGCGCGAGGACTCAGCCCACAGGGCCCAGAGGGTCGGCACCATGGAGCAAGAGGGGCTTCAGGGGGCTCGGGAGAAGAGCCCCTTGATGAAGCCGTGAGCAGAGCAGTCTCAGCTCCCCATAGCTGGGTGTTTCCTGGGTGGGATTTTCCCTCACCCAGAGGCGGGAGCACTGCACCGCAGCCTTGGCCTTCTCCACCTCTGCTGTCACCTGGGCCTCATGCTGGATCTGGGACTTGGTGGCCTCCAGCTTGGTGCCTGGGCAGAAGAAAGGAGCAGGGGAGGAAGGAGGCCTCCTGCTCCTCAGGCTCCCTGGCACCTCCACCCCTCCAGGCACTCACCCATCAGCGAGTCCTGTGGCAGCAGGGCAGGGAAGTCCATGGCCAGGTCATACCTGGCTTGCTGCAAGGACACTCGTTGTGACCCCGAGCTGCTGGCACCTGGGGAGGGTGGCCCTGCAGCACGCCCACCCCAGGAGTTCTCAGCACTGTCCCCTGCCCCAGCTCCCACCAGCTCACCGCTCTCAAGTGCTTTTCACTTGCGTTCTTCAGCCAAAGTCGGTCGATTTGCACCTTTTGGGCAGCCAGGGAGCGATGCCTGAGCTCCCTCTCTGCAAGGAACTCTCTTTCCAGCTTGGCCAGCTCCTCCTGGAGCACATTAGAGTCAGAGAGAAGGGAAAAATGGCTGTCAAAGCTGGGAAGGACCTCTGTGGGCCAGCTGGTCTCCATGGCCAAAATTGACCTCCTGGGCTATATAAGAAATGAGTACGGAGGGCATGGAGGGCACGGAGGGCTGGAGGCTGGAGTAGGCTGGCTTCAACATCACCAGTGCTCCTGGCAGGCTGTCCCCAGCCCCAGGGCCACAGAGAGCAGGATGCTGGAGGAGCTATAGAGGCACCTGCTTGTTGTGGGCAGGTCCAGCTCAGTCCTGCAATTTATTGCAGGAAGATGCACCAGCCTGGGGACATGGGGCTGCTTTTGTTGGACCTCTGTAGGCTTTGAAGCATGGAAGGAAGAGGTCCCCCAGCTCCTCACCTTGGTTATGTTATTGGCTTTGAGGGCATCCAAAGCCATGAGCTCCATGTCCTCCAGCTCCCCATGGTATACCCCGGCCATCCCGTGCAGGAGGTCCAGATGCAGAGGCAGGTAGGCCAGCTCCTGGGACACACGGAGCCACCCTGCGTCACCTCTCCGGGTCCCGTGCCAAGTCAACCTCAGCAGATGGCCCGGGGCAGAGCCCAGCCATGGGGCATCTCCATCGCAGTGCTGCGTGCTGGGACAGCAAGGGGCAGCCCACCTTCTTGAGGACATCCTTCACCGCCAGGTACAGCAGGGTCACCTTCTGCCCAGTGTGGACTTTCATGAGCATCTTCTCGATGCTGTTCTCCAGCTGGCGAATCATCTGTGGGGCAGAACATGGGGTGGCATAGTGTGCCGAGCCCAGGGAGCTCAGGATGGGGAAGGAGTGGCATGTACCTGCACCTGCTCCTGGATCCGCTTGTCATCGATTTTGACATCCAGCAGCTGCTGCAGCCGCTGCTGCAGCTCGTCCTGGGTCTGGCCACGCCGCCTCACCTCATACAGCAGCGCGTTGCAGGCGTTCACCCGCTCAAAGATGCTGCTCTGGAGCTTCTCCCGGGCACCCTGGGTGGGCATGTGGGGAGGCGATGGGGACCTGCCTGGGAAACTCATTCCAGAGCAGAGCTGGGGACCCGGGGACACTGGGACATGGTCACTGCTGTGGCGGGGTTGAGGATGGGAGAGCGTTGCCCTGGGAGGTGGGGCAGGACAGAGGTAGATACTGGTGTCCACATATTGCAGCTGCAGAGCGTTTCTGATGGGAAGGGACCTGTGAACACCCCAGGTCTCGCAGCCACCACTGGGGGGCTGCTGGCCCAAAGACTCCTAAAAGTGTCCCTTCCCAACCCCTGCCAGAAGCCGGTGCCAGCCAGGCCCTGCCCTCTACCTCCACCGTTTTCCCAGCCAAAACAATGTCCAAGTTCTTCTGTGCTCTGCAAGCATCAGAGATGATGAGCTGGTCACGCTGTGGGTAGGAGAGGGCAGAGAAAACATCAGTGCCAGGCTGGGGACTGTCACATCCTGTCATTGTCCCATAAGGCTAGTGTCTTCTCCTGGAGAGACCCAGCAGAGGAGCAGGGGCGCAGCTGAGGGGATCTGAAGGTACCTTCTGGGCAATGCCCAGGGCATGGACGTCCTCCTGCACCATCCCGCGCAGCTGTGGGAGCAGATCTCTGTTCTGGCTGAGCTTTTCCTCAGATGACTGTGTGAAAAACTTCTTCCCTTGCTCTAGAGGACGTTAGAGTGCTCTTGGTGCCATGCAGGATGATGTCCTGTCCCCAGGCTCTGGCACAGGACAGCCTATCCTCACCCACCATTGCTGGCCCCTTTTGCACAAATGCATCCTCTCTGCCTCAGAGGCTCAGGCAGTGGGAAAAAGCCAGGCAGGGACAAAAGACAGCGGGACAAATCCTGCCTCCCCAGTGCCTGAGCAGCCACACGCTTGGCTGTTCCCAGAGCAAGAAGGGAGCAGCCCCCCGGGGACCTGATGGCCCCTTTCTGCAGGGGGTCGCATTGCTCAGGGGACCAGACAG
The DNA here is from genome assembly GCF_964211825.1 of Aythya ferina. Classification (NCBI taxonomy): domain Eukaryota; kingdom Metazoa; phylum Chordata; class Aves; order Anseriformes; family Anatidae; genus Aythya; species Aythya ferina. Next base: position 2,342,215 of record NC_140309.1, read on the forward strand.
CCACTGCAGGCCCCACCCCAGTGGGGCTGCCACCCATTTGCTTTGGGTGCCATGCAGGAGGCCAACATCCCAGCGCACCCTGCATCCCTGCCACATCCCTGCACCAAGGGCCCCCAACGCCAGGCTGTGCCCGCGAGGCCGAAAGGAGCAGCACCTTGCAAGGTGATGATGTTGCGCAGCTCCTGGGTCTGCTGGCTGATGTCTGCCCTGCGGCTCTGCATGGTGCTAGCGGTCCGGCCTCGAGCTTCGGCGTGCACACAGCAGCTGCTGCGGCCCCTCTGTCCGGTGGTGCCACTGCTGGCCTGTGACCTCGGATGGAACTGGCACCGCGGCTCCTCCAGGCACCACACGCCCACACTGGCTGCCCTGCACCTCCTGGCTGCCACCTGCCCCTACCGCGTGGCCACGGCCACTCACAGCCCCCTCTGCGTTTCTGCAGGGGACGACTGATCGAACACTGTGCAATTACCAATTACTGAGCCCTCCAAAGGCTGGGCAGCCAGCTGGGACCACGCTCAGTGTCCCATCACCGTGGCTACGGCAGTTCCAACCTCCCCAGCCCTGCAAACGCTCCAAGCCCTGCCAGGAATCAGGTATGCCCAGAAGGGGTACGTTCTTCAAGGAGCTTCTCTCAGCTGTATAAAGGTTGGGTCAGGAATCCTACCAGGGTGGTTTAGGGGTAGCTGTTGTATCAGGAAAGATGAGTAACCTGTTAATTTATTACATTCTGCTCCTCTCCCTCCTAGCCTCAGTTCCTATCACCCACTTGTGAAACCCAACGCCTATGTGATCATTCTTTCTTTTCAAAGCCTTTCTTCTGCCTAGACATCAAGGGGGTACTGCCTGGTTGACCTTTCACAAGCACTGCCTCTACATAAAGCTTGCAAGTGGTGAAATACTGGTCTTAATTGGAGTAATTCAGTGTCATTTAAACTCATGGGTTACAGACCAATCACTGCCACCTAAAGGTTTTCACAGATCCCCATGAAACTGAACCTCTCCCTCAACAGAAAGACCACAACTAACAAGAATAGCAACATGCAGAAGATCAAAAATTTGTTTAACTAAATTTTTGAGGAAAATTTCAGGGAAAAAATGTGTGCGTGTGTACCCAAGCCCACTACCTCAAAGCTGCCTGCTTACTTCATACACTACATTGTATGTTGCTTCAGAAATTTCAGTTAATTAGTCAGGAAACGACTATGTTCCTCGTTGAAATGGGCAAAAGTTGAAAACAGAAAGAACAGCTATCAATACTGGTATTTATTCTGATGCTTACCATACATTCTTGCTGAACTGCAAACATGTTAAGAAATGCACGCACGTTATTAATAAAACCAAGCTCCCTCTACCATAGAAAACCTTTAACATTTGATCTGTAGAAAAAGACTTTATAAGGAAATTGACTTTCTTGCACCGAGCTCATAAATCAGCTTAGGTTAAGCTTCTGTAACTCAAGCCATCCTACTGTGCTCTAGGTGTTGAACATATAAAACAGAGAAGTTACAGAATTACGAAATCAAATATTACCAACACAATGTCATCTGAGGCTTTTGCTCAGTGTCTCCTTTGCAGATTTATGAATTACATGTTAGTTCTAAGTACCAGTGACAAGTTAAATATCAACATCATCCTCAGTGCTTCATAAATTGTGAATGCAGAGATGGCCATTTGAAAGACAATCAGCTATGGGCTTGTCTATATGAGGAATTTTGCCTATCTAACCAAGCGCTTCCAGCTCTCCATGCTTAAGTTGTGTCCACCTCACAAATACAGTAATTAAGCCACTAAATGCTACCTTCCTAGGTAGCATTTAAACATGATGGAAGATTATCTTGGGGGGCAACAGAAAGCATTTAAAGATGGATACAATGGTTCAAGAATCTCCATTTCATAACCCTTCAGCAGAACTCAGGCTCCCTAGCAGCAAGTCCTCCCAAAACATTACTGAAGAAATTGAACCCAGCCTTGCACAACAAGTTCATGTCAACAGGCTGCTGCAGAAATCAACTTCAGAGAAGAAACCTTTGACCAAGGATGTAGACACGTGGGCTCCCCTGCACCTGACATACCAAATCTTTCTCCAGTTGACTTCACCTCTCCCTGCATGAAATCTAGAAAATTCACATCATCTTTTAATGGTACATAGGAAAAGGTCATGTGAAAAATACAACCTAGAGGTCTGTTTAATTGTCATTTAACAGGTGTGGTCACACGCTCCAAAAGTAAACACCACAGAATGAATGGACCACATGCTCATCTGAAACAGATATAGTAGCTGGCCGCCCTGCAAATCCTGATTTGCTGCATACTGTCAGCATGGAAACAGGTATATAACACTAAAGGTTCCCCTTAAATTCCTGCTGACTTGGCTTTCAGTCTCCCAAGAATATCCGCTTGGCCTGGTGGTATTTTTAATACCTCTTTCTCCAGTTTTCATCCTCTTTTTCCCTCTTCTTTGACATATGCAAGTTTAAAAGCATTTGTTTAATACATTTGAGACAAGTTTTAACAAACTTGAAGAACTATACACTGTGCCTCAGGAGCTGGCTGGAAATTCTGCATGTGTTAGAAAACAGCATAAAGAGACACAGGATAAAGGACAGCTGCAAGCATTGTTCTGCATCAAACTCAAACGAAAAGGCACACGTACACACAGCTACCACGAGGGAATTCCAGCCCAACAAAAAGCCTGTCTAGCACAATGGCCAGAGGCTACAGATGCGGTTCATTTCATTGTATGAATGAGAACAGCTCAGAAATTCAGGCTGCTCCTCCAGCCTATGAAAAGCATCACCACAGCCAGGGATACCTCCTATGCTATAACAAAAATAATTATTTTATTTCTTTCTGTATCTGTAATATATAAATAGATGATAATTCACTTTTATCAATGTAACTAAATAGATTTTATGAATAAGTTATTTGGAGAACTTTTTTTTTTTTTTTTTAAAGTTAATGAGTACTGTTATATCCAGTGAAGAAAATCTACAAGAATGGTCCTTTAAATTACTGTAATTATTGAGCAGCCAATTATGGAAGTATAGGTGAGTTTTCATGCTGCCAAGAGATTGGTTTACACATGATCCACATTTTGCACTTCTTTGAAAGTGAAAATGCATCTCCCTTTTCCAAAGGTTCCTCTCCTCACATACAACACCCACCCCTCGGTGACATATGCAATCTTCCACTCATCACTGACAATTTAAGCAAAAATAATTGGTGCCATATCAGTCAAACACTCCTCATCAGCAATTCTTAAAGTAAACCAAAGCCATAGTAACTTCCATATCAAGTCTTAACTCAATCCTCATTAGTGCAACTTTGACACAAAATGTTCCTAAAGGCAAACCAAGCAAGTGTAAAATGAAAAAAAAAAAACACACTGCATGGAAAAATCCCAAAGGATTAGTGTCAGAGAGTATTTGGCAGCAAGAGATTGGAAAAACAAGAAGGCCTAACGGAAAAGAGTGGCTAACTACAGTCATTCCGTTGAAGGCCGTTAAAGTAGTACTGCATCAAGAAGGTTTTCGTTATTCAAGCTTTTCATCTCCTTCCTCCACATCCTTCAGACTGAGCACTTCCAGCGTTCCTTTCCCTTTCGTCTCACATCGGATCAGCTCATCAATCTCTCTGAAGCAGCCTGGGTCAATAAGGCACACCTGAAATATTTCACATTGAATCAGTCAAGCAATAATACTCAATTTTCATCAACAACTTTTCATGATCTAAAACTCATTTTCATTTAAAGAAAGGTATTGTTTTGTTACTACAGGGACTTGGCAGAATTGATAAGCAATTTTTATCAGAAGTTCTTTTATCAAAGAAGTTTTGCATTTCCAGTACATTCAGCATGCTGGCCATGATGGTTTCGACAGTTAGGTTGCTAGATTCTAACTTGTTCTCAAAGATTCTTACCAATTACAAATTTTGCTTTACCACAAACTGTTTTTTAAATAATTAACTATTGTCAAAATACAGGCCCAATCCACCAAGTAATTAACAGAAGAATTCCATACATGTAGAGAAACTTAGGTATTTTATAGGAGAATCACTGCTAAGAGAAATTACACTGTGCAGGTTCAGACTGAGGGGAAGCACTCTCTAAACTAAAGGCTACTTTCAAGCTTTCAGTACGATTGTGTGACGTTAAAGACTACAAACCGTGCCTCTAATTTAGAATCTGCGGCACCCTTGCAGTTTATCTAAACAACTTCCGTATACTAATTCTTGCTGTAGTATAGTATAGTCAGATCAAGTATGAAACCCAAGGTCTGCTTTATTGCTTACAATTTCTAACTGATCGTGGAAGTCTTCATTCTCAATAACTTTAATCAGTGGCTTGAGCTTCTCTTTGAGTTTCTTCCCCTCCTTTGCTGGAAGAATAAATCGTAACCTCATGTGAGCACGTTCAATTTGCATGGTCTCCTTTAATTGTCTGATCACTTCCAGTGCCTGCAGAGACATTGAAGAAAGAAGAAAGAGCATTTACTCACTTGCTTAAAAAGGCCACACAGATCAAAACCTCAATTTTTCTGCACTAGCCTCAGACATTTCTCAGTACTGTTCACTAGCACTCTGCTGCAGGAAGAGATTGCAGTTACGCTAGTTTGCTAGACTAAAAGAACAGGCAGAGCTGATGGTGGTCACTTCAAATACTGAAAAAACACACTAGAAAGAATGTTAAATAGGAAATGATGTTAAATGACAGTTATACTACAGAACACTAGAAACTCATATGGCTCAGATGTATGGACTGATTTACTACCTCACGTGAAATAAATCATGAAACATTTATTTCTGTTCCAGGCATATCACTGATGCTGCTTTAATTAGTTTTTATCTTTCTCCCTTCACCAAACAGTTAAAAAACAAACTACAGGAGCTTCAGAAGCTGCTTGTACCCAGCATTCAGCTGCCAGCCAGCCAACTAATCATTCTGCCAGCTTTTGACCACAAGGCTGTTTTCATTCCTATGTGAATGCTCATAGAAAAGTTACACTTGTTGACAACACCTCTGAGCACAAGTTGATTTTGAGTGAATACTAACCTGTTGCTTTGTGCTCTTGTTTGGTTTGACGGAGTAGTGAATATCCTTCATGGCTCTCTCTATAAGGATTACTGTGTACGGCCTCTTTGTCTCAGGATTCACACATTTGTCAGCCACAATAGTTGCGATGTCTCTAAACATCTGCTCCAGCTGCGTCTGTCGTTCTTTGTCTGACACCTGCAACTCCCCTTTTGATAAAATCTGCAGTTAAAATTAAATTGATTAGTAAGTGTTGCAGATCCAGCTAAAATTGAAAACCCTTGCATGACAGATTTAACTGTTGCTTTAATGGTTTGGTTAGACACAAAATGCAGGAAAAAAAAAAACACAAACATATTAAGAATGCATATTGTTACAACAGACAACACCGGAAAGATGTCAGAAAAAAACCCACAACCAAGAAACACTATGGAAGCACTGAATTACAAAAAGAACGGCACAGGTTTACTTAAATTGTCATCACCCACAGCAAGCCCACAGTCTGCAACGTGCCAAGAAGAAACTAGATTTGCTTTAACATTTAGTTGGTCTCTCCAAAATAAGTGAATATCCTTTTCTTTTCTCTGCATCCTTTGTGGCGAGTCTTTGATGGTAAATTCTTCAAGGCTCACCTGGGTCTGAAGAGATCAGCACATAAAGGCTGTACGCTGCGCAGAAGACTCAGACGAATGTATATTTGAGACTATACCAAAGATCCACCACCCCTCTCTCCACATTTCTTATCAAACGATTTCACCCACAGCCGCACTGTGAGCTCTGCACCAACCAACCAGCCTCCTATGCCTGCGCGGCGTTCAGGACCCCCGGCCGCACCAAGCCGCGCTACGAGGCACAGGACTCACCATCTTACAGATCTCCGTCTGGTCATCCGTCCCGAAGGCCCGCACCAGATCCTCCTTTTTCGCCACCTGCCCTTTGGACACGTTGACGAACACCGTGTGCGTCTGCAGCACCTCGTCCAGGTCCTTCTCCCTGCCAGGCAACAGCAGCGTCAGGGAGCGGCGGGGACGGGGCGAGGGCAGGGCCGAGCCCGCTGACAAGACCCGGGGCGGCCCGGGGGAGCCCAGAGGATCCCGAAGGATCCCCCCCACCCCACAACCGGGCCCCACGGAGCCCCCTCAGCGCCGCCTCCCTGCCGGTCCCTGCCCCGCCGCAGCCAGGCCCTGCACCCCCCCCCCCCGACTCACGCCCCGCTGCGCCAGCCCATGACTTTGTTGCGGTAGCAGGCGATCTCGAAGCGCTTCCCGCCGCGCCGCGCCCGCACCACGGCCACGTTGGTGAGGCGGATCTGGTTGGTGGGGGTGAAGATGGACATGGCGGAACCCGCACGGACACGGGCACGGGCACGGGCACGGGCACGGGCACGGGCACGGGCACGGGCACCGCCACAGCGCTGCGCAGCGCGGCCCCGCGGCGAGGGGCGGGGAGGGGCAGGGCCGGGAAATGGCGGCCGGAGGGAAACGGAAGGGGAGGGGGCAGGGGGACGGGGCTGCGCCGCGTGGGGGCCGCGAGCGGAGGGGAGAGAGGAGGTACGGGGGGTGCTGGGGGCCCTCGGCGGGGTAATTAGTGGTGGGGGTGGGCTGCGGGGGTAATTAGCATGTGGGGGGGCTTCAGTGGGGTAATTATTGGGGTAATTAGCGCCAGGAGGGGCTTCAGTGGGGGTAATTAGCGTGGGGAGGGTTTCAGTGGGGGTGATTAGCATGTGGGGGTGCTTCAGTGGGGTAATTAGTGGGGCAATTAACGTGGGAGGGGGTTCAGTGGGGTAATTATTGGGGTAATTAGCGCGGGGGGGCTTCAGTGGGGGTAATTTGCACGTGGGTGTGCTTCAGTGGGGTAATTATTGGGGTTCTTGGTGCAGGGGGGCTTCAACGGGGGTAATTATTGGGATACTTGGTATGAGGGGCTTCAGTGGAGTAATTAGTGGGGCAATTAGTGTAGGGGGCTTCGGTGGGGTAATTATTGAGGTGTTATAATTATTGGAGGCCTTCCCTGCCTGCGGTGCCCGGCAGCCACCTATGGCACGGGGCTGGCTGGGAGCAGGGTCCCCTCACCCCGCTTCTCTTGGGGTCTGGGTGTCGCTGGCCGAGGGGAAGGAGGGCTTTAACCTCCTGCTACGAGCGGCAGCCCCGGGGAGAGCGAAGATAAAGCTTCCAGCTTCCTCAGGCCTTCTGCGTTCCCGCTCCTGTTAGACGCCTGCCAAAGCAGGGTGCAGGAGGCCTGCAGATTCACCAGCTGTCACACTTGGTGCTTCTTGGGCAGTTACGTGTTGCAGATGAGCCTCGTTTAAGCTCTTCAATGTTTCATACCTGTAAAGGAATCACAGGGGCCACACAAGCAGCGCCCCTTGGAGTTTTAAAGTCAGCTCAGAACAATTTTCGCTGTTCTGAATGAAACCTCACCCACATGATATAACCCCAGGAAAGTACTTGTGACCGAATCCAGATTTCAGTCTGGCCTCGATGCTCTGTACCCAACCTGTCGTCGTAATCAGTGTAGCACCTTGTGTGTGCAAGCAAGGGCTCTGTTCTGCAGTTAGCTCTAGGGAGTGATTTCCCCCTTGACACGGGATTTTACACCTCCAGAGATCTGCGTGTGTTGGGTCTATGGAAAGCTAAGGCCTGTGAGATGCAATTGATGTTTAACAAGGATGTTTTACTTTACTTTCAGGCAGCGGTGCTGCACAAGTATTTTCTGCCTTTCCTTGGGACAGAGCCTGTCCTAGGTAAGAGAAGCCCAGCATTTCAGTGTGATGGTCTAAAATTTTAGTTTAGGTAGGCAGGTACGCACTGCTGAGAAGGTGAAGGTCACTGATTCAGCTGTAGTGTTGTGTCTTCAGCCAGAAGCTGTTTTCTGCAGAGCCTGAGAATAGCTGATGGCATGAATCTGTGGGTGTGGTGTGACTTTTTTGTGTGCTTATTCTAAATTCATACTGAAGGAATTTGCTTTTGCTAAATCTGTAATTTATTCTAGATTTAGATGTCTGAATGGATACGTGGAACTTTTCCTACACTTGCCTGGCATCCTTATGGCTGCACAGATTTTACATCTATTCTGTTATTGCTTTTGGGATTAGTCTCTGGATCGTTGTCCAGCTCTTCACCACCAAAAAGAAGGTAACTGGAGACTTGAGCACATTTGTCTGAGAAAAACCCAAAACTTGTGTGTGGGAAGGGGTAGGTGCCAGGTGAAGGTACCCACTGGTGCAGTGAAATGCCACACTTTGCTGCGGGCCCACCTTGGTTGTTGTAAATCCAAAATGTGTTTTAGTTTACCTGACAGTTAGAGTTTTCAGTCTGGATTGTGCTGTGGGCGTGGGTAACTAGCTGTCAGTGCTGCTCTGAGGTTAGAGCAGATCTTGCCTGAAAACTTCTCACTCTGCATTGGAGAAGCGTTAGCCTGGACAGCTCTGTCACTTCATGTAAGTCACTCTGCTTGTGTCCAGTGTTTCAGGTTAGCCTTTCTGGTGACCTTAATATTGAACTGCTTTTAGGATGGGAGTGGGATTAGTTCATTCAGGAAGCTAAAACATTCTCACACACACGAGTGAAGTTCTGCAGCACAGGGTGGAAGAATCACTTCTCAGGTTCTGCTGAATCCTGCTGTCTCCCTGATGTGTGAGATGGGTTTACAGCATGGCCTAGTTCAGTGGAATAGTCACTAATGCATTTCTCTAGGAATGTGTGAGAAGCTAAAATGCTTTGACTGTTGCATTGGCATAGTGCTGGGAGGCTGGTTACTGGCTTAGGATTTTAAACGCTTTTGGGAAAATGGACTTAAGGACACTTAAAAGGATGGAATGAAACAATGTTGTTTTTTTTTTTTCACAGGGTGAAAAATCCAATGGGAATCTGTCTTCTGAAGTTGTAGAAGAAAAACAAGCAAATGGATATGCTGCCCAGCAGGCAAAGGAGGTCTATGTTGCTGGCGTAAAGATTTTCTATGGGTCTCAGACTGGCACAGCAAGGGTATGTTACTGTTTTTTTTCCACATGCCTGAAGCTGATAGAAATATTTCCGAGATTCAAGTATATCGCTTGCCTTAGGAACGCTGTGCCATGTAAAAATCTGAAAGTTTATTGGTAAGTTCATTATTTCATTAGAAATCGGTGCACAACATGACAGATAAGTGAAAATTATGTTTAAAACAAAAAACAACACAAAGCCAAACCAAAAAAAAAAAAAGCAAACGACAAATCTATTCATGTAAAGTGGGGCAAGTGGTAGAGACACTAATTATGAGACTTAAAACTTGCTCTTACAATATACTCTTAGTTTGCTAGCAGGTACTCTAGAGAATTACTGCTTCAGGTACTTTGTCAAAAAGAATGAATTTGTATGTATGTAAATTATTAGCTATTAGCAGTTGTAAGTCTTCGTTTCTCCTTCACTTTTTTAATCTGAGAAATTACAGGTGCAGTGTGTAATTATCAAGTGTCATTGTTTTTTCTGTTCTGGGAGATGTCTTGTGATTGGACACAGCAGAGCTTGTTTCACACTTACTGTAGTTGGGTCAAAGTCATTCATAATTTTCTACATTTCTCAGAGATTTGCAAAAGGTCTGGCTGAAGCAGTTATTTCCCTTAATTTGCCTGTGGAAGTCATTAGCATGGGAGATTATGATCCAGATGACTGTCTAGCAGAGGAGGTATGTAATAAATACAAACTTTTCCTGGTATTGTCAAGGATCTTTTCCTTTTGTATTTCTCTCCTGTTATCCTGGAAATCCCCAAAGCTATGTGTTTGCAAATTGCTTCTTAAACATAGGTGAGCATAGCCCTTCAGCCCTCAGCAGTAATCTTGAAAGTCACTATAAGAGCATCATCTACAATATGTTGATACTGATGCTGATTTTGTATGAGCTGGTTCCTGTAACTCAGGAGTGAGTTACATGAAAGTATCTGCACGTGGTCCCTCTGTTCTCTCTGAGAGGGTACACATGGGGAAACCAAAGAACAAATAATGATACTTCTGCAACCTTCAAAGACTTAAGAAAATTTCGGGGGGGTGGAGGGCGGCATATTTATATTGAATAATCCTTGATGGATTTTTTTCTTCTGGAAATATTAATAGTTCCTTCTTGCATCTGTGGGAGACTTTTATCACTGCAGAAGTGTAAGAAACTGTTCATTGGGGTAGGGAAGGTGGATGTCAGTTTTACTACTGTCCCTGTTATGTAGGGGGAAGACAGCAAGATGGCTTGATTCCCCTTGGCTAATTTAAGATGGCTTTGCATGGAGGATGGCTACTTGCTACCATTGGGTTTATTACTTGCAGTATTCTTAACTCATATAGTAGTAAAAAAACAAACAAACAAACCAAAAAACCTACCACAGAACAACTTTTAACTTCTTCAAGCTGTCCTTGTGTTACAGCTCTTCCTCATGTAAAGTGCTCTGATAATCAGTGATTTTTTTTCCTGTCCCACTCTTACACATTAGACAACCAGCAGGAACATTTGTGTGTTCTTGGTAGCTACGTACACAGATGGACAGCCAACTGAGAGTGCTGCATGGTTCTGCAAGTGGTTAGAAGAGACTGCAAATGACTTCCGCTTTGGCAAAACCTACCTGAAGGGCCTGAGATACGCTGTGTTTGGCTTGGGAAACTCAGTTTATGTTGATCATTATAACACGGTGAGTATCCCCATTACTTTTTCATTCCTCTGAATGGCTAAATTTTCCGAACTGCAACAAAATTGAGTGACACTAGTAGGTTTTTAGGGTCAGGTGGAGTTGTACTATCATTTTGAGAAGACACTGATATTACCTGGTATGGAACTTAAGGTGTGAGAATTCAGCTCCTATTACAGCATTTGTGTGGACTTGATAGGAGCTGGGTTTAGGCCATAGGCAATGCAGCTTTGAAGCAAGTGTGCTGTCCTATGAAATGGGAGAGAGACAAGTCCTGTAAGCATGGCATTAGTCTGAGTGGTTTTGGTAGTGACTAATGAGAACACATTTACCACATCCTTATTAAGTTGATTTCCCAGCTTTGAAAGCTCGCTTTCAGTGCATGAAGACACATTACCAGAAGCCTTTTCACTTGCTGCCTTTCAGTTTAGAGCACTTTTCTCAACTTTTCCTGTATTTTGCTGTCTACTGTGGTTCTTTTATTTCTTAATATAAAATACGTTGGTATCTAAGCCTGATAATTAATCTCTGAAGTTGAAGAAAAATGGGGTGACTGCCACCAGACTGTTAGTTTTGTGTAGCTGGGGGCCACCTGAAGTGTCATGTATGTAAACATCTTAACCAACAAGCATCTCACAAAGCTAGTCCTCACACCTCACTTACTACATTGCCATGATAGCAGGGCTATTTACAGCTGGAGGGTGCTCGGTAGTGTTCAGAGTGCCTTGTGGCTGTGCTCTGATTCAGCAGGTTAGAGGGAGTCTACAAGTCCATGTCTTGCTGTCCTGCAGCCTGTGTAGCTTGTTTTATTTCCAGGCTTGGTCCTTGCTTTCTTAATTGCCTGTTACTTTTAAATTTCCTTTTAACTTCTATCCCATCCTAGGTTGGAAGAAATATTGACAGATGGCTGTGGATGCTCAGTGCCAGCCGTATCATGACTCGTGCTGAGGGGGACTGCAACGTGGCCCAGAGCAAGCATGGCAGCATTGAGGCTGACTTCGAAGCCTGGAAAACCAAGTTCCTCAGTTGTCTCCAGGCCCTCTGCAGAGGGGAAAGGAAGCCCTGCAGTGGGAAGTGCAAGAAAGGGAAGTGCAAATCCCAGGGGAAGCAGAGCAAGGAGAGCTCAGATCATGAACACGGGGCATCAGACTATGAGAATGCTGAGGTAGAGACAAAATCCACAAGTCCTTATTTCTGGTTCAGTGCTTCAGTGCTTGTTGGAGTGTTGTCTGACTGTTCTCCTTCATCCCACAGCCCAGAGAGGTGCTGTGGGGAGCTTGATACTTCTTTGTTACGGAGTAGAGGGATGAGAGGCAAGCAGAATAAGTAATCCAAAAAGAAGGACCAAGGATTAGCGTTGGACTTAGACTGAACAGTCTCTATATGATATGGGAGGAGATGCGTGTTGTGACAGATGCTCGAAGGGAGCCAGTCTTTGCTTTGTCTCACAGCCAGATTGAAGCGTTTAGCTTGCTATGAGCAGGTAGCATGCTCCCAACTCGGTGAAGCTCAAGCACTTTGTATCCCAAGGATTTTCCAAAGGCATTGGGGTACTGTTATCTGAGCAAGTCCTGTACTTCCTTGACTTTATCTACCCATAATCACTTCTAGCATATGCTCAACAGTGCCGTATCTAGTTGGAGGCCTGTGGCTAGTGGTGTCCCCTAGGGTTCAGTACTGGGTCCAGTGCTGTTCAACTTATTCAATAATGACCTAGATGAAGGCACAGAGTGCACCCTCGGCCAGTTTGCTGCTGATACAAAGCTTGTTGGAGTGACTGATGCACCAGAGGCCTGCACAGCCATTTGGAGCAACCTGGACAGGCTGGAGAGGTGGGCAGAAAGGAATCTCCTGAGGGCAAAGTGCAGGGTCCTGCACTTATTGAATAATCCCAAGCACCAGTACAGGCTGGGAGCTGACCTGCTGGAGAGCAGCTCTGCAGAGAGAGACCTGGGGTTTGTGGTGGACAAGTTAACCATGAGCCAGCAGCATGCACTTCTGGGAGGTAGGACCCTAGCCTGCATCAAGAGGAGTGTGGACGGCAGGTCAAGAGAGGTGATCCTCCCCCTCTACTCAGCTCTGGTGAGGCCACATCTGGAGTATTATGTGCAGTTCTGGGCTCGCCAGTACAAGAGGGACATAGAACATCTAAAGCAGGTCCAGCGTAGAGCCATGAAGATGATTAAGGGACTGGAGCATCTGCCTTATGATGAAAGACTAAGTGAGCTAGGCCTGTTTGTCCTAGAGAAGAGGAGATAGAGACTGATAAGATCCCCTCTCAATAAAATACCTGAGGGGACAATGTAACGAGGATGGGACCAAACTCTTCTCAGTGGTAGCTAGTTATAGGACAAGGGGTAGTGGGTATAAATTGAACCACGGGAGGTTTCATTGCCATATGAGGAAGAACTTCTTTACGGTTCGGGTATGGTTCAGTACAGAGCACTGGAACAGGCTGCCCAGAGAGGTTGTGGAGTCTCCTTTAGAGATGGAAAACCTGCCTGGATGTGATCCTTTGTAATTTGTTCTAGGTGAGCCTGCTTGAGCAGAGGGGTTGGACTAGATGATCTCTGGAGGTCCCTCCCAACCTCAACCATTCTGTGATATTTGTTGATTGCAGGTTTTGAATAAATCCTTTATTGCTCTGCATGCAAGACCCAGAGCTGCTGTGGTACTTAATCCTTCCTGGATGCCATTTATTACGGGTTGGAAATGATTGCTATGGCCACGTAGAATTCCTTAGGAAAACAGGAGCTCTTCTGTCTGAGGTGGTTTGAGGATGTTGGCTGCTGCAGGAACAGGAGGAATGCATCTTCACAGAATCATTAGGAGCTTCAAAATCATCAAAAGAGCTTCAAGACCATCTGGTCCAACCATCACCCTGCCACCCCTGTCACCCACTAAACCACGTCCCTAAGCACCACATCCAACCTTTCCTTAAACACCCCCAGGGACAGTGACTCTACCACCTCTCTGAGCAACCTGTCCCAATGCCTGACTGCTCTTTCTGAGAATAAATGTCTCCTAATTTTTCTCCAAAGTACCTGTCCAAGCCATGGGCTGCCAGCTTCTCCAGAATACTGTGGGAGATCGTGTCAGGGGCTTTGCTGAAGTCTAGGTAGTCTATGTTCACAGCCTTTCCCTGGTTCACCAGGCAGGTTGCCTGGAAGGAGATGAGGTTGATCTTGTTGTTACATTGGTGCTGTTATGTTGTAACTTGGCTATATACAGAAAGGGAGACAATTTTTCTGTTCTATGAACAGTTTGATGTGGAAAGCAGTTCTCTCCCCTATTTGTTCAGGCCAGGGGTAACTGGAGGAGTTTAGGCTTCCAGACTGTCATAGCATACAGCAGGAATCAGACCTCTCTGTATGACTTCTTAAGTGATCGGGTGGGCAGATGACACAGGGAAAGAGAGCGCTATGGGTTTGGAGACAGGCTATCTGGACTGGGTTTTAGATGGTCTGTGTACATGTACTACTGAACTGTTAGAAGTAACTTTGGGGCTATTTTCAGGTTTTCTGTTTAACACAGCAGATATGCACCTATTTTTTTCTCTGGTCTCTTATGCAGGCAGAATTGGTTGAAACCACTAGTGAGGAAGAGGCTGATGCTGAGGAAGTTGGAGGCACAAATTCTGTCATTGATGTTGAAGATCTTGGCAATGTCATGAGCCACATGAAGAAAGCCAAGGTACCGCTACTGCAGCAAGTATAGAACTGCCAGCTCTTTATCATTGATTCAAATATTGTCTGCTGGGTTCAAACCTGTAGAGTCTAGTTAGAGTAAAACATGAACTATTTGAGAACCTGTCCCAAACCCAGAACATGCTTGTAGGTATATTGGATTTAGGTATTGGCTACCTGGGTTTGGCTTGTTCATGAAGTGAATGCTGTGTGGTAACACATTGTCTTCAGTTGAGAGAAATTACATTCACTGTGAACATCAGAGATCTGGAAGTACGACTCTGCCATTGTGATTTACGGTCCAGTATCAAAACACAAATCCTGTTAAATCTGGCTGTGGATACATCAGCTGAAATGTAGGCATGCTATGTGCTGGCACGTCATGGGAGGGAGTGGAGCGGGGTGGTAGCAGTGCAGGTGCAGTGGTAACAGACTGCTCTAACAGCTTCTGCATCTTGCTGCTGCCCTAAGGTCAGGTGATACCTGTCCCTATCTCAACAAACCTACATGTACTTCTGTCTGTAATTACACCTTTCTTGCATTGCACAGTGCTGTGGTATGGACTTCTCACAGCTTTCTTGAACCTTAGCAATTTCCTTAGCACTCTGAGGCGAGGGTATGCAGCTGGGCTGTAGCAAGGCAAGCCTTGGGTTAGAGGAAGCTGAATCCTTCGGAGGTAAGGAAACTGAGGGGAATACGGTGATCTCTGATCCTTACCGTTTGGAGTGGGAAGAAGATAATCTGTTGTTTATAGTGAAGTCTGACTCTAGGAGAGTAGCCCTGCTAATGGGGTTGGTCAGAATGTGTGAGAGCTTCCATCCCTGGCTTGACTGCTGTAGTTTCCAAGAGAAGGATGAACTGTTTGTTTTTCAGTTGTTGGTGGGGAAAAAGATCGATCTCTTTCATAGTAACTGTGCTGTGAGGTGGCCCTCTTTTTTCCTCTCCTGTCTGTGCTTGCCACTAGAGGTCACTGACAAGAAAGGAACTGCGGTTTCTGTAGCAGCATGCCATGTGAGATGGGTTGAGACCAGGGAAGGAAGGGGCCTGCCCGTGTGTGTGTGTAAGAGGGGCCTGCATGTGGTACCTGCAAGGTACTCAGCACAAGTGTGAAGGTCAGGTTCTTGTGCCTCAGACCTAAATAGCCTCTCTGTCTGAGAGGACAGCTTCTGTCTGAGCACAGGTGCTCATCTGGAGCTGCAAACTGTAGTCTTCTGATCTGCTGCCTTTTTCTTAGAGGAGATGACAAACAGTTGTTCGTCCCTGACAGCTGAGTGCTGCCCTTTTGCTTCTGCAAATAATTAATCCTTAAAGTGCGAGTCACCTCTGTGTGGGACCATGGCAAGAATTGAAAATGCATTCTTGTGCACAAAGCGTCCTGGCTCCTTTTGGATGTAAGCTGTTGTCAGCTGATGAAACAAAGGTCAGCTTTTCTTTGGTGCTGACACCACTGCACTACTCTAGACTTGTCCTGGGATTTTGGATTTATTTTGAAACCTTAAAAGGTGTAGTTCTCATTACTGGCCCCCTTATTCCCATTTTGTGTGGCTGACCTGCCTAGCTGCTGCAATTTAGGTTGCTAGTTTCATGTTTCTGTAACCAGAGCAGGTAATGAAGAAAGGGCCTTCAGTGGTGACTTCAGTGTTAATCCTCGACCCTCTTGTGTAGGAGTGTCCTGCCATCACCCTGGAAAGAAAGGATATTGCTGTGTAAATATCTCATGAACTGATGGCTATCCATATCATTAGCTTGGAAAAAGAATGACTTTGGCTTGGTGGAGAATCTCCTGGGGAATGTGTGCATTGACTTGCCAACAGGTTTATGCAAACACTTGAATTGTAAAATGATCCCTTAGGTGCAGTTATTTACTGTAACGAAAATAAATGCTGAAGACTTGATATGAAAGAGCAGGATGATCTGCATTTATGAAAGTAATTCATCATGATTGGGCTCTCTTGCTCCAAGGCTAGAAGATACAGTTGTTTAAATGCAATGCATCTTAGTTTCTTAAGTCATGTTCTCACTTTAGTGGCTATGAATTTGTGCAATGAGGAATTTTTTTCAGGTAAGTTGTGTTGTCCCCTTCAGTCACTTTTTTTTTTTTTCCACAATGCTGGACTGTGTAAGATCAGTCTGACACTTTTGTTCTACATGTACACTGATGTAATCTGTTGTCTTGAAGTAATCCTTACAGATACAGGCAAGTGCTTTGGATTTCTCTATCTGAACTACCTATGTACAAGCCAGTGAGTTTAAAGAAAATGTGGGTATTTCAGGGTTGCATCACAAACACGTCACATGCAGAGTGTCTTGGGTTTGAAATACGCTTGGCAGTTTCCAGCATGTGTTTTTTGGGATTTCAGTGTTGTGTATATTAACTCCGCTTATGGGTGATAGAGTAGAAGGTTCTGCCTTGTGCAATGCAGTTAGCTTCTTGAAGTGTTTTTTGATTGAGCTCTGATCTTTTGGAGGCATTTTGCCACTTATGACTAACTGCACATCTGTCTTATCTGCTAGTGATTCTCACAATTCATTGTTGGTTTGCTTTCTGTGGGATAGCAGAGTGAGGCTGTAGAGACAAGTATATCTAACGAATGTTTACTCAAATATCTGCAGGTGATAGTAATTTAATTTTGCATCCATCTCCTATTACTTGATGAGAATCTAGACTGGATTGCTTTACAGCTTGTTTTGTGTGTGTGTGCCTACAGCTGTCTTTTTTGTATGCTTCGGCTTACTTGTGTTTTACAAAGTGTAGCCTAAGGATCTGAGACAAGTACTGGATTTTTGCAATTACTTGGATCAGGCAGATGGATCCAGAAGTACAAGGTGAATGACTGAACCTATCTTCCTGCTACAGTTGTAGTTATTACACACTATTCCTTGGAAAAGAGAGATTTTTAAGGAGTTAGGAATGAAGGAATGTTGTTCAAGGTGATGATATTCACCTTCTACACTTAATACGAGCCCAAAACTTGAAAGACTGGGGTATCAAAGGGACAACATTCAAATATATAAAATGATGATTGGTATAAAGGGAAATTCCACACTTTATTGAATCTTCTTCTGTCTCATGATGGCTATTTAATAGCTTCTGAAATCCAGCACTCTGAGTAATGCAATTTTTTGGACCTTGCTACCACAAGAAATGGATGATGCTTAGTAGGATTCTGAACAGAACTCTGACCTTTATATCAGTACAGATGGCATCTAAACTTCAATGAAGTGCTCAGGCATGAAAGTCCAGAAGTGTGTAATGCAGCCATGGTCCAAAGAGGGCTGGCAGATCAATCTATCACCACCAGCTCTCTGGTTGCTTCTCTTGGTGTCTGATTCAAGGCTGTGATGCTGGGCTGGGGGATGCATGGACAGCTAGGTTTAGTTCTGGATTTTCTCTGCATCTGTTTATTCTGGCTTGTTGTTTTTTAGGCTGACAGTCTGGGCCTGTTCTCCAAAGTGCTATTATGCAGCAGCAGAAGGCAATAGCTCTTCTTAATGGGTTTCGTAACTAGTAGACTTTAAGTTGTACAATTGCAGTACGCTTACCCATCCTCCAAAGTCATTGACACCCCCTTGAAATATATTTATCAGATAAAATTGAGAAATCTAATGGGTATGTTTGTGGCCTGCAAGACTGTAATTAATCACAGGGACACCATTTCTTAATGTAGATTATCTCCCACAGCTGGGAGATTGTGATAAACTAGAAAGACAAATCAATCTAGACTGGTTCCAAGGGAATGAAATGGCTTTATTAACCTTCATATTTAGAAACTGCAGGCATGAGTAATAATAATATCCTATTTTTTTTGGATGGGTTGGGAGGTAATCAAATGGGCATATTTTGTTGGCTCGGTTTAGAGATTAGTGTTCTGTTTTTTTCAAACAAAGTTTAATGAGGCTGATCGTCACGTTTGTGATGTAAATACAAAGGAAGAGGGTGTGAGAACAAGATAGGGTTGATTTTATAGGAAAGAAAGCATACCCAAGAAAGTCTGTTCAAGAAGTTTGTTTTATTGCTGTTTGCGACAGAACTGGTTTCCTGATTTATTTATTTTTTTTTTTAGTTCTTCCCCCTTCCCCCAGCTCTCCTCTCTAAAAAGTCATCCTAATGTTGCTGTTCACCACTGCTAGTATAGTGAATCAAGTTACTCAGTGGTTCTTAAGAGCATTTTGTAAGCCATGGCAGACCAGACTTTTCTGACCCTTGGTGAAGAAGCTTTTAGTGGAGTTGACTGGAGTTTTACATGAAGTGGGACAGTAAGTTTTAAGACTTAAGAATTAAATATGAGATTTACAGACAGTGTTGCATGCAACTTTTATACAAGCATAAGCTTCTAGAGCATGCAAGAGTTGTTAGCTGTGCTTTAACTGAATTGAATGAGGCTCAGTACTTAATTGTCAGATTTAGAAATGGCTAAAAATGATGTGTGCCTTTAGAGCTCTCCAAGAAGTTTCTGTAACTTTTAATGGGTGACAGATTTGTAGAGGAAAAAATCACTCTTATCTTCAGCAGCTCAGTCTCTGGGCTAGATTTTGACCTCTGCTATTCTGGCTCAGAATTCAGAGTGATCCTGCATCTTGAAACAAGCTTTAAGAAACATCATTTCCCTGTTGAGGGATGACTACCAGCACTGAAATCTGAATTTGTCCAAGGGATGCTTTTCCCTGTCCTCTTCCTGTGTTCAAATCTTTCTTTATGCCTTGGCTGATGTGAAGAATTATAGCTTGTAAACAATGCAAGATTTTCAGGCTTTCAGTTTCCATGTAGAACCTGGGAGCGCCCAAAGAAATAGGTAGGAAAAAGGAAAAATACTTTAAAGGTTGCTTCTGACTGGGCAGTCTGTCTTTGACGTGCACTGTGATGCTGGCTTTTCCTGATAAGCCTTTGTAAAGGGCTTTGAGTTCAGAGAGTAAAGAGCCTGGTTTCTATGCTGGTTGGTAGATCCCATACCCCTCGCTGCTCTTTAGTTTGTTGTAAATTAGTCAATAGAATCACAAAATGGTTTGGGTTGGAGGGACCTTACAGACCATCCAATTCTAAGCCCCTGCCAAGGGCAGGGACAGCTCCCACTAGACCAGGTTGCCCAAAGCCCCATCCAGCCTGGCCTTGAGCACTTGCAGGGATGAGGCATCCACAGCTTCTCTGGGCAACCTGTGCCAGTGCCTCACCACCCTCTGAGTAAAGAATTTCTTCCTAATAACTAATCTAACTCCACCCCCTTTTAGTTTAAAGTAATTACTCCTTGCCCTATGACACCCCATGACAGAGTCCCTCCTCAGCCTTCCTGCAGTTCCCCTTAGGCACTGTAAGGCCGATGTGAGGTTTTCCCGGAGCCTTCCCTTCTCCGGGCTGAAAAACCCCAGCTCTCTCAGCCTGTCCTCAAAGGAGAGGTGCTCCAGCCCTTTGATAATTGGATAGTAATGCAAAGCTGTTAAATATCAAACTTCAGAAGTGTTTAAGTCCATCTGAGCATTAGATTTCATCTTTATTTGCAGCCTTTTCTGCTCCCCATCTGTTATTGGAGAAGATCAGGGTGTTCCCTGCAGCAGCCCAGCCCCTGTGCTTACCATTTCTTGCAGAAACTTTGTGCTGTGTTTCTTCAGGTGTTTTTTTCCTGTGGAGTTTTTAAGTTTCTTGCCAGGCAAATAACACAACTGAACAGAAGTCCACAAATCAATGCATGGAACAATTATCTGCTGATGGTAATTACTGGGAGAAGTGTGGAGGAAGTGGCCTGTTGCTGCTGTATCCAAGGAGTGACTAGCATAAGGATGGCAGCAGATGCTGTGCTTCAAGCCAAATAAATGTGTTTGGATAAGGTGTTAAGAGGTACTGTAAATGCATCCGTGTTCTGCTAGATGAACCCCGCAGATCGGTTGTTCAGCAGTGCAGCTGCCAGTAAGCCTGTCCACATGTAGGCTCCAATCAAACCTTATTTATTGCAACTTCCCAGGGGTTGGAATAGATTGTAAGTGGCTCTTGACTGCAGTAAGTATACAGCCTCCAGCTTGTTCAGTGCCCTGTTCCTCTGCATGGAGGACAGCACCCATTACAGACAGTGGGAGCTGTTTTGTCTTTCCTGTTGCAAGGTGAGCCCTGATTTTGTTTTCTTTGATATTTGAGCTGACAAAGCAGGCAAAGTTTGAGGGATGCTCTACAGGGCTCTTTGATGTCCATTTTCCCAATTGCTAATTGTCTAGTTTATATTCTCTTTATATTCTCTTTTGTATTCTCCCCCCCCCCCCCGAACTGTATGGAAAAAGAAATGGAATGGAGAAGTCTTTTACAGAGCCATTTAAAAAAAGTGTGCAAAATATGGCAAGACCCTCAAAAAAAAAAAGTGTGCTTACATGTTCTGTGTGTGAAAAAGCAAAATGGACTATAGCAGAAAGTCTTGCTGGCTTTAGGCTGAGCTGAGCACTTCAGGACACTTGTTAAATCTTGTTTCCTAGGTTTTAGTTTTGATTATAGTAGCACAGAAGAAAGGAATAATGTGAATATATGTCCCAGTTTTCAAATATAAGCTAGTTACTTTTGGGTGGAGACAGGCAGACTTTTAGTTTTTGATTCTTCTGTTTCCTTTGAAAAATCAGTCTTTATGGTGTGTCCAAGGAAGCTTCCCAAATCAAACAAATGTCGACAGAGTCATGAAGTAGCACATGAAATGCAGACAAGGTTTAACTGCACCTTGTAAAAACCTTCCTTACAGCAAAGCAGTGATATTATAGCTCAGTGAAGCAATCTCAAAAATCCTTTTGTAGCCCTGCATATATACTTTAGAGTTGTGGTCTGGGAATTTTTGTCCTTGACGATTCTCTCTGATGCTATACTACAAGAAAATGGACATTGGTGGGATTGCTCATGTTTCTGTGCTTCACGGAGGGTGTGCTGTGCCCCTTACTAGCTGATTCAGTTAGGTAGCAGCATAAGCCTTCTGTCATCACTTGTCTGCATGACTTTGGATTTTAAAATTAATCATCACTGCTTCTGTGTGTGTCCAAAAATCTCAGCATTGACTCTTCAAACAAAGAAAATGCAGGATTCCCTCAACAGGGTTTGAGCTGCAGTTCTGTTTGGATGGCATCCTTTCTTTGGATGGCAGCTAGTACCTGCTGCCTGAGAAAGATGCAAGGGGCCTTGGGTTATTCTTTAGCATAGCAAGGTAGGTGTGGATGGAAACTTCTTTCCAGAGCTTTACTGAAAAGTCATGAAGGTATCTATCACAGGAGAAAATGCCTCCTCAGTTTTTGTTTTTATCTATCAGAACTTCTCAGGGGCTTTCTCCACTTTAGGGACAGGTCTTGAAAATACATACCATGGCTCTTGCTTTTGATCAAGCCGCCTCCTGTCTCAGCCCATGGCAAAGGAATGGATTGCCAAGTTCTCCATTTCTTAGCTGTCAGGCTTTTCTCTCTCGTCTGCTTTTTGCTTCGGTTCAGGCTCTTTGCTTAACTGGGCAGTGATGTATGGAGTGGGTATGTAACTTGTGATTATGTAGACACCAGTAGCTATTTTTAATAAGATTTTCATGCTGTTAGGGTGTTTGCTGGTTCAGTGATTACTCAATCCAAGTTTCTAATACTCATTTTTGTGCTCACTTGCAAATGCTTAGGGCCATTTTTAGTGATGACTGACAGCAGTTAGAGTATCCCACGTTGATGTAAGAGTGACAGGGCATTTAGTCCATGGACTGAGCAGTTCCATTTCTGTTTGCAACCACTGGGCTGTGTGACAGCCAGCTCTCTGTACCTGGAGCAGCAGGCTAGCAGTCTTCTCCATCTATGTTCAGGAGCTTTTGTGCGAGCTTATGCTCTGTCCTGCTCTTGTGGGAAGCTTGGTCCCTCAGGATACCACTGCCTATAGTGCCAGAGATAGCTGGGCCTGAACCAGGGGAAGCTTGTCAGCTTTAACTATCCTATTGTCACTGGGGTATTGCTTCCAGAGCACTGCTTGGTGGAGGTTTCAACTCTTCATTCATGTAATTCATGAACTTCAATACCTCATTTAACCACTCCCCTGGGAAAGTTTTACTAATGCTTCTTGCTGCCAGGCAGTCTTTTCCTGATAACCTTGCCAACATTTTTCCCTTAGCTCCAGTTCTGTTTCTCATGTCTCCAGCCACTGATGTATTACTGTTTTCTTAGCGTTTGTGCCTTTCATTTGTTAGAAGATCCTAGAGTCTTTTGATGGATGAGGCTGTAAATTATGACAAGGCCAGGGTTCCCTCTCGTTTGCCCAGTGGGAGGCTAAGTAGGAAATAAGTTCAGTCAGAATTGGGATATATTTTGGGTGTTTTCCTTCCAGGGGCAAAAACTTCTCAGGGAACATATTTTTTTCAGCTCTGGGACATGAATAGAGCCATGAGGCTAAAAATGCTAATTTAAGTTAGTTTAAGGGCATACTTTTGTATGGAGTTTACACTGAACTTCCTTTTTTTTTTTTTTTTTCTCCTCCCCTGCCCACAGTAGTAGTCTGGAAAGCATTTGATGTTTTAAAATGGAAAATGCAGGCACCAAGCACCTTGATGTCCTGGAGACTGCAGCTCAAAGAGGAGAAGTGGCAGTAGCATGTCACGCTGGTCACGCTGACCAGATTTGAAAGTGGCCGTGGGTGAGTTTCCTAGGGAGATTTGTAGGAAATCCTTCGAAGCACTTGAACTGTGGCCTGTGAGAGGGGCAGCAGCACCTCTGCCTTGGCAGGGAATGCTGAGGTCCCTGTTTGTGTCTGTGCCAGATTTTTGCTGCTGCACACAAAGTACGTGCTGCTCGTGTCTGTGCTGCCTGTATCGCAAGAAACGGAAGGACTTTCGCCTTCACTTGCAGAGGAGTAGATCATTAGTCCCTACACGTGGGTCTTGATGCTCTTACTCAGACCTACTTGCATGACAGCAGGCTGAAGCTCCTGCAGGCTGCAGCAAGAGCTGTGCTGAACCCTGAGTTATCAAGGAACTGGGAGGAACTCACGGGGCTTTCTGTCTGTGGGCTCTCATCGGTGAATACAGACCAGGGGATTACTTCAGTTTTCTGGCAGGGAAGTATTTCAAGGGCACAAAAAGCTGGCTCTTGTCAGTGCTCGCTTGATTTGTTATGGAAAGACAGTAACTTGCTTTAGATTTACTATGGGACTTCCTGCTAAATTGCTAGAACTCAAGAAGTTTGCTCTGTGCAAAGTTAACTTTGTTGTCTGCACTCAAACCCTAAAAATAGATACGAAAGTTTTATTAAGCAAATCAGTGAAACTCATGGGGGTGTGAATTCAGTTTCCCCTAAGAAATATTTGAAGCCAATCACTTGCCAAACAGAACAACTCAGGTATTGCAGTTCAGAGGAAAAAAAACGATTATTTTGTTTACAGGCTTTCACATCAAGATGAAAGAGGAAAAAATATTAACATCCTCTCCGAGGGGGAAATGATTATTGAAATAAACACGTTTCTGCCTTGCCAGTAAAGCAATTTTATATATTTGTTCTTATGTTTAGGTACTTTTCTCAGCTACTGCAGTGATAGGCACAACAGGCAGGTAGAAATGCAAACTCTTTAATTCAGAAGGACTTTCCCTGTATCTGAAGGCTGGCTTGGGTAGGATGTCGTCTTTGTAGTTAAGTGAATCACTGCATTTTTTAATGTTATGATGTGCTACATAATGCATATTGAGTTCCGGGGGGGTTTAACCTGGCATGAGATAGCAGAGTGGATGTGCCAGCATGTGTCTACTCACAAATCCTTCATGGTGTCTTGCTTTGGCAAGCTAATGAATCTGTGCTGAGATAGTGCCTTTCGTTTTTAAGTGGATGGTCGTGCCTAGTTGTCGGTTAAATGATGTGGGAGAAGCCCTTAGTTTGAGAATTAATAGTTAAATGATGAGGATTTTTATCTCCTCCCTTCCTTATGCATGAGGCTTTTCCGGTAATATTAATATTTTATTTCTGAACAGCCTTGATGCTAAATGATGCCAGACTTAGTGCTGGGCCCTGCACTTGGCTCACAACAGCCCCATGAGGTGATACAGGCCTGGGGAAGAGTGGCTGGAAAGCTGCCTGGTGGAAAAGGACCTTGGGGTGCTGCTCGAGAGCTGGCTGAACACAAGCCAGCCGTGTGGCCAAGGGGGCCAACAGCAGAAACAGCGTGGCCAGCAGGACTAGGAGGGAAGAGGTCTTCGTGATCGAAATCCACCAAGGGGATTGTCCCCTGTACGCAGCACTGGTGGGGCTGCATCTTGAATATGGTGTTCAGTGTGGTGCCCTGCACTTGCCCTGCAAGAAGGATATTGAATTGCTCGAGCATGTGCAGAGAAGAACAACAAAGCTGGGTGAAGGGACTGGAAAACAAGATGTATGAGGAGCGACCGAGGGAACTGGGGTCACTGAGTCTGGAGAAGAGGCTGCGGGGAGACCTCATTACTCCCTGTAGCTGCCTGAAAGGAGGCTGCAGCAAGGAGGGTATTGCTCGCTTTTCTCAGGTGACAATGCGATGCAAGGCAATGGCTTCAAATTGTACCAGGGGAGGTCTGGATTGGGTATCAGGAAGACCTTTGTCATGGCAAAGGTGGTTAAACATTGTGGAACAGGCTGCTCAGCTGGAGGAGTCCCCATCCCTGTAGGTATTTAAGAGATGCATGAAAGTGGCCCTAAGGGACATGGTTTAGTGATGGTACATGGTAGGTCAGGTTGATGGTTGGATTTTGTGTTCTTGAAGGTCTTTCTTTCTCCAACCCAGATGACTCTGCAGTTCCCTGACGATTAAGTTGAGGGATGGATGTGAGCTTTCAAACTCAACAGCATACAAGTACTTCATAGAGCCAACCTTTCAGGGGAGTTTGTAATGTGTTATAGAAACCAATGCAATCTTCCTATTTAAAAGAAAAAAGTAACCTACTGCTTTTCAGCAAACTGAAGGAAAGTGAAAGATGGAAGCTGCTTTCTCCTTCAGTATGGCCCAAGTTATGTTACTGGTCACTAGAAAACACCTTCCTGCACAGCCTCACTGAAACTGTAGACAAAGCTTTATTCAACATGGGGAGAGGTAGTAACTTCTGTCCCTAAATGTTTTACTTTCCTCTTTCGTTCTCAAGTATTATGAAACTTACTTTGTTCTGGAACCCCTGAGACTTTTTTTTTTTTTTTTTTTTTTTTTTTTTTTTGCTTCTGGGTTACCTTTAATTGCTTTCTGAAGTTTTGCTCAGGTACAAAAGATATGTATGTTCAGGGACGGCTGGGTTACTTTGTGAAGAACACAGTTTGGCAAGCCAAGTGCACTGGTTTCATTAGTGATGTGAACAGTTGGTGGGTAAACTTGGAAGCATTTGCATGAACTTCTTGATGTCTTTGGCGCAAAAGACGCTTGGATGTGAAATAGCCTGTTTTGTAGAAACAGAATGTCCTCTGTTGGTTTTTGTTTGTTGTTTATCCGTAACTTCTCTAATATTTCAAAAAGCCATAAAGGACTGACAGATTATAAGTTGCATGAAATATCAAAGTAATTATTTACACTTTCATGCTTCTTTGTGCAGACATAAAGTAATAAATACCCATAAAGTCTCAGAAGTGACACTTATACAGCAGGGGATTCACAGTTTTTTACGTGCTGGGATTTGTTTGTTTCTCTTCTTTTAACTTTATGCTAATACATGATATTCTTGTATTTGTTTTTAAGTAAACTCTGTGAGCTTAAGCATGTTTATAAAGCAGCATCTGTTGAAAGCCAAACTTGTGGGATGCAGCAGCTTCTGTCTGGAGTTGGAGGAAAATAGCCTTTTCTTGCGGGGTCTTTGGTGATCACTGAATTTTGGTGGTGCTCTTGGCTGTCCTTTTAGGTGACTCGTGGAGAGCATCTTCTAGTCTAAACTCTTGGGCTGTCCAAATCACTGTAGTGATGTGGCTTTCTTCCACTGTCTGTCCCAAATAACTGAGACAATAGCTGCTTTGTCACTCCAGGCAGCTGCATTTCCAAACAGGATGGTTTGTTCCTTTGGGTCTGCATGCTGTGGAGAGGTGAGGTTACTTTGCAATCACAAAACCCGTGGGTTTAAAGCCTGGAGTCCCTCCTGCTTCCAGATGAGATTCAAGCACCTTGTTTCTTAAAGTGTCCTTGGAAATTTTCTTGCTGTGTTAGAACAAATGTAGTGTCACGTATGGATCTTTTTCTCTTATTTTAATTCACCGTCCTAAATTACTCAAGGGTCAGTGACAGATGGGAAGAGGGATAAAATGCAGGATTACATGAATGCAGAACTCATGTGTGGGCACTTGTGTAGGTTTTAAGTCTAGCAGGTCTGTCAGGACTGGTTGAACTGTGCCACAGTGCTTAAAACATGATGTTTCAATCTAAGTGGTTGTAATTCACTGTCTTTAAACAGAGAGAACGTGAGCTTGAGGAAGGACATGTTGGAACGAGCTTGTCTGGAGAGACCGCCGGGAGGAAGGAGGCAGGTGAAAAGAGAGAGATGATAACCGCAGCTCTGAGAGACGCGCTCACAAAGCAAGGTGAGGTTCTGTCAGCCTGGGCAGTAGTCCTGGCTTAGTGGTGGGCTGTTAACAGAGCAAGTGAAAGCCCGTTTTCTCTCAAAGATGCTGCTCTGGACTGTGAGTCCAGGTAGGCTTCTGGTAGGCTCTAACCAAAGGCAAGACAAATTAGGTTAGGGCTGTCTGTATCTGTGTTCCACGGGGGAAGAATCTAAAGCTGTGTAATGCATCTCAGCATGATGCACAGTAAAGTACAGAGAGGGTAGCAGAGTTCTCAGAGTGTAACTTCTGCTAAGTCAGTTTGAGATAGAAGATAGGAGCGTGAGGCACATAGGACTAAGTATAGGCTTCTGTAAGAATATTTAAAGATCAGATTTGTTTCGGTCTTGCACTTTAGTTCCATGCTTTTATTTCAGTTTCAAATGCCTCTGCTTTTTTGGCACTAAAACTTCATTTCCGATAAGGAAAATCTTTCAAATGTCATCTGCTAGATGACTAGGTTAGTGGTTCTCCTATGAGTTGTAATGAACAGTGTTAATGAGCTAATAGAGGACGAGTTTTAAAACAGAGGGCAAGCATGAGAGGAGCCAAGCCAACAGCCCTGCAGTTCAAAACCCTCAGCTGTGAGTGGTAAAGCCAGGAGAAGGGAGATGTGAGCTGCCCTGTGCTGCTCTGTCACTGTGGTTAGAGACTAAAGGGAGCCTGTGTGATTTTTTTCAGGATGAGTGTACTCAGTTCTCTTGCCTGCTGAATCAATAGCTTTTCTCCTGATGTGTCGGAGAAGGTTCTTTGGTCACTGTAGTGGAGACACATTGCTGCAGAGCTGGGCTCTGAAGTTCTGACCACATTGTGTCAGTCCAGCAGCCATGGGATCACAACACGTTTGCTCCACAGGATCTCAGATATTCTTCAGCCTGAGTTTTTGTAGATGGCTGGTGTTGTGTTCTGCCTATCGTGTCTGACTCGTTTGGTTGTTTTTTCTTTAACCTTAGTGCAGTTGTAAAACAGCTGTTCTTTCATTCAGCCTGCAGATTTAAAGAACCCAGCAAAAGCTTCTTTAAAATGACGCTTAGCATGAAGTAGCAGTGATTGTGCCTCATCCTCATGTCCAAAGTGGCATTGCTGCTGGCTGGAGCCAGCGGAGGGCTGTAGGAGGCTGGTTCAATGCTTCTCAGCTTTGGTTCTGAAGGTTGTGATATGGTGGCAGTTGCAGAGCAGTTTGAGGAGTCTTACAGGCTTTTATTTGTACTTGTTTTGTTACTACTGTATGTGATCAGAAAGGCTAATCACTCTGCCCACAAGGGTGTTGTGAGGATGGGTGAATTTGGCTGGCAGGGCTGGGGAGTGGTCTGCTGGAGACTTCTGGACTTCTTCTTACCTCCCTGCTTCTAGAGCTGGCCTGCAGGGAGCTGAGTGCGTGCTCTGCTGTGAGTCCCCTATTTTGAAAGGGTTGGGGCCACTGCTTCCACGGGGTGCCCCAGGCATCTCAGCTCCCGCATGAGGCAGCAGGAGCCCTAGAAGGGATGTAGAAGTGGCCTGCAGTACTAACTTCTGGGGTCTGGGTGAATGGTTTTCAGCAACTGCCCTGCTTGGATGCTCTTCTTGGGGTGCAGTGCTCTGCCTTGGCTCTTCGTTAGGCCAGGGTGGTCACAGGGGTTGTCGTGGGAGCGCTTCATGCCCTGGCTCGCTATGACCCATTCGTTACTGGTTCCATTTTGGGGGGTGAATGAAATGGTGGGGTATTAGTGCTGTATAAAAGTGGTAGTTTGAAAAATAATGCTGGAGGGAGGGTCACATTGCTGCCGGATTTTTTTTTTTTTTTTTTTTTTTTTTTTTTTTTTTTTTTTTTTTTTTTTTTTTTTTAAGCAAAGGCCCAAATAACTGGGATTTCCTTTTGGTGTTCCAGAGACAGGAATTCATTATTCAGATACTTTCTATTTTGAAAATATTTCTCTGTTCCTTTTGCATTCAGGGTAGTGCCAACAGTGGATCATCTGGTTGGGGGTCTCCTCACCTAAATCTGAAATTTGAAAGGCTTAAAGCTATTGTGCATGTAATTTCAGTTCCGACTGCCTCTTGCTGATGCAACCCTCCCCTTATTTCCTCTGCCTCTCATATAATTCTTTAGTGGTTGCTTTTGGAAGAAAAATCTACCTTTCTCTTCTTGTGCTGTAGCTCTTTTCTGCAAATAATATGCCAGGACAAGCTTATTTGGCTATAAAAATAAAGCAATTCGCTCCTTCCCTCAGCACCATCCTCCGCCCACAATAAGAGTACAGTGTTGTCAGAAGATCATCTAATTTGGCGACAACTGTTTGCTTTGGATATGGGTTCAGTGTCTCTTCAAGATTCTCCCTAAGGGCATAATTAGCCCAAGAGAAGGAAAAAACAGTAGTAGTGATTCAGAAGAAAGCTGTTCTTTTGAACTGTAGTTGCATAACAGAAATAACAGAAGTTTGCCTTTGAACAGCATCTCTTCAGACTACTGTAACACTTGGTCTTATTTTTTAATCACCTTCAGACAAATTTAGCTCCTTCCTGTACGTAAACTGCATATTGCTTAATAGTTTTATTTTAGCACTGGCAGTGAATTTCAGCTAAATATAATCTAAAATATTGAATTGTGTAGGTGTAAGCCCTTGTAGTTGTCTGGTTGCAAATACCTTTATAAAAGGTTCTCTGAAATAGCTGTTTCTTTGAAAGTCGTAGCTGGTCTTGTGCTGTGAGCAAACACTGATTCCCTTCCCATCGGTGTTCAGTCTTGCATAAAATACACATACAGCATGAACTACTTAGTACTTCCAAGTAACAAATATAGCTGGAGAGAGAGAGGGCTGACAGTATGTTAATGCTTTAGTTGCTTCATCTGTTTAGGTCGATGTCATGAAATTAACTGAAAATAGAAGCAAACTTTTCATGTGGATGTTTCCTGTGGTGATGAGTAGGCACAGCCCAACTTACTTTCTCATTTGCTTTCTATAGTTTCTTGTAGAGTCTTGAAACAATCCTGGCTGGGGCTGAAAGTTGAATTTTTTTTTTTTTTCATCTGCTCATACTCTGTTTCCAACATGTTCTTTGCTTTGTTCTCTTCAACTGTATGTACTGCTGAACACGACTGTTTCTTGTAACTGTGTAGTAGGTAATAACACAACAGGAATGTATTAGTGTTACCCAAAGACAGACCCCATGGACATCTATTAAATTATTCTGTTGCTGCTTTGCTATTGCGAGTACAGTTTTGCTGCAGCCCAGTTGGATTATTCTGTTTCTACTGGTTAAATGTGCAGAAAATTTAGCACCAGTGTGTCCATAATCTCTATTTCACTTGTACTGAAAGGCAAGTACTTATTCAGAGATGGCTGCTATCTGAAATAGTATGGGCTACTTCACTAACTTCTTTCTTTCATGCTCTGGCTTCCTGCTCGATGTAAAGATATGCTTTGATCTGTGTTTTTCAGCGTGTATTAGAAATCTGGAGGCTGACTTCAGAAGAATATTGAAAACCGAGCTTTTCAAGTGCTTATCAATCTTGTTTGAGATTAGGTTTTCAGAAGTAGTGAAGTAGTCGGTAGCTTTTACTGCCCATTCTTGATTTTTTCAGTGCCTGCTGCTCTGAGCTTCTGACGGTCTCTGCTTGGCTCGTTGTGCTGAGCTGTAGGTGCTCTGGCTTTGGGAATCAAATCCACTGCACAGAGAAGTTGCCCAGAGATTGGTGCTGCCGGATGTATGCTTCTGCAGGCTGTGCACCAAAATGTTTGTGTATGTCTTTGGGTTTTGGTGTGATTTATGTATCGCTCTGAAACTCCAGGTGGCACTAACAGCTCACAGCTGGGTCGGGGATTAGTAACACTGGTGCAGTCTCTGAAATGTACCACAGAATTCAGTTATTGGCTATGGGAAAATGAAACATTAGTTTGAAAAACACAAAATTCTTCTGTGAATACCTGTGAGTAGAGTAAATGTAATGACTGAAACCAGGCAAAGTTAAGCCTGCTAGATTTTCTTGCTGTTCCTTAAAAATATCTGTGTAAATAAATGGGAAATACACAGTTAACGGGGAAGAATCCAGGAAGCAGAAGATGCTCAAGTCCAACGTGGAAGCGTGGAAGCTGCCAAGAGCTGGTGGTGAGCTGACTGCAATACTAATGTGCTGGCGCAGATGTAGCAGCTTATCAGTAGCAGATTAGATAGCCAAAACTCAGCGTTGTGGGCCTGATTCTTCCCTTGTGTGCAGTTATTGGAGTTGGTGGTTACCCATATATAACAGGGGAAAAGAAGTATAAATTCACTTGTATTTGAAGATCACCCATTATTTTTAGGTTTTGGAAGGGCTTTGGAGAGTATTGTTTTTTTGAAATTAAGTCTATTAAGCTGGAACAAAGTACAAGATATATTTAGGCAAGGATAAAATTTGCTATCCTTTCTTCATAACACAGCACTTTCCCCAGGCAAGGGGTCACCATCTTTATACAAATGGACGTGTAGAGAAAGAAATGTGCTCAGAATGACTGAAAGCTTCGTTAAAAGCCAGCACAATCTCTTCTCTAATAACGTTAGTTCTCTGTGTATTAGTTCGGGCTACTTAAGGAAAAGAGCTGTGCAGGCTGATTGCCTTCTTCCACTTAAACCTTTTGACCTGGCAGGACAGTTTCTGCTAAAGCTGTCACTGACTTTTAAGTTCTTAAAGATATTGAGAACTTCTAAAATGGTTCAATTTTGAGAATTCAGTTTTTTGAATCTTCTTATGAACAAAGAGGAGAGATGGAGACTCTTCTTTCTCACTTAATGCCCAGACCTCCAAGCTATGCCCCATCGTGTTTGGTTGGCTGGTTGCTGCTGGTTGGCAAGGGTTTAGCTGTAGCCTGGGCATATTTGCTGCATCCTACCCAGTCATCAGGCCAGTCAAAATAGATAAAGGATGTGAGAGGAGCTGGAGTTATGAGGCAGGGGTACGGGAGGCACTGTGGAGACCTGAAGGTCTTCCATGGGAGGGTGGGTGGGTGGGAGGGCAGCCTGAGGTCCTGGCCATGGAGCTGTTGCTCTGTGCTGAGCTGGGGCTGCTGGCTGGGGTAGTGCAGGGCATGTTTCTGGGGAAGCTGGTTCTTCTTTGAGACAGCCTGTTTGAGAGTCCCACCACATTCTCTTGCTTTTCAGCCAAAAAGGGGATCGTATGTGCTCTCCTCCTCAGTGGAGCTTGTCTTCCCAGGTGTAGGGTCCTTTTGCTACTCAGTTAGTTGAGTGACTTGTCTTGCAGGTCTTTATCTGCACAGTGTCTGGGAGCAATGGGGAGGTGACTTCTGTCCATAGCATGTTTATTCTGTTCTCTGATGGCTGCTCTGGTGAATGGTGGTGGATGTCTGCGAAGATGGCTTTTTGGGGTAGAGGGCAGCTGTTCTTATCTTGGGACGGCAAAGCCAGTGTGGAAGCTGGTGAAACTACTGGAGCTAAGGGGTTGGACATCCCATTTCTCAATCTTCTCCATGGTAAGACGTCTCAAGAACTTGCATTTGATTTGGAGGTTCAATTAAAATGGGATGAGGTGCCATGCTGTAGATGCCCATGGCCTCGCTTCTTGAAGATGAGGCGTGCCTTGCTGGAGTTGCTTCTGGTGGAGGTCAAGAGCATCACTCCTTCATGGCAAACACTCTACGACAGCTCTGCAAATGGTCTTAGACTTTCCTTTGTCAAAGATGCCAGATATAGACAGGTTTTCTTTTGTTTTCCTTCAGCGCTAGCTGATGCAGGTGAAAGTATCAGTGGTCTCTGTGTCTGTCTGTCAAAAGCAGAATTTGACTAGATATCATACATTTGAGTATTGGAGGTTTTATATTCCTATGCCCTTGGTGCCCTGGCAATTCAGTGCTGCAAGGGAAACAGTGCTACTGGATTAAAATGGACATCTGGGTTTAAGTGAAAACCCAGACATTAAGAATTTACTGTCTCCTTCATGGACAGCTGTTGCTGCTGGAACTTAGAGCTACTGGCATTTCCATCCTTGACCTTCACCAGTCTCATTTTCTTGATTCTAGGTTAGGTTTGGTTTGCTTGACATAGCAGCTGTGATTCTTGCAGCGGCTTCAGCAGGCTTTTACTACGAGTTAAAAATGTTCAAGAAATTCTGTGTTTTCTTTATGATGAGAATGATCTGAAGCAGCATTTTGGCAGCTCTGCTGATGGAGGAAACTTTCCATCCGATTTTGAACTACAATATCTTTTGCATGTAAGGTATAGTCCTGCAATCCTTTATCATGTTCCTTTATCCGCCATGAGTGCGTGGAAGCAAGCCCTTCCACAACTCACTAGCCTTTTGCTCCTTAAGAGCAATTTTTTTCAAAAAAGCTTTTTTTTGGGAAAAAAAAAAAAAAAAAAAAAAAAAGAACAGAGAAGTTGACTCTGAGATGTGCTTTGCAAGGATTTCTTGAAGATTGAGCAGTGCTGGAAATAAAACCTGAGGTTTCTCCTACCGTGCTTGGGCGATCTGAAAATTTCCAATTCCCTGATCCTACCTCTTTCTATTTTGGTATAAATGCTGATATAATTTGAACAGGTTCCTTTCTCAAATTACTCTTCTATTTTTCTTACTTGTTTTCTAGCATTAGTCAGAATGCTGTCTCTGAGACGGTAGCTCGAGTGCAGCAATTGTTTCAGCTTTTCAAAATGGTCCTTACAATGCTGGTGATGGATTACTGCTGTATTGTAACCTTCAGTTCAGGCCTTTTAACCAGCACGCTTGCAAAATGGCAGGAAACTGGAAACTTTTCCCTGTAAACATTCCCCTAGTTTGAAGTTCCCCTTTCTTTACTGTGTTTTCAGCTTTAAGGAATAATCATTGCTTCAAAACAGGTTTTTATTTAAGGAGATTGCTTGATAGAACCACGCTGATTTGTCAGCTGCATATTACTTGTTCTTCTGAAGAAAGCTTTCTGAAAGTCACTTTTTTTTTTTTTTTTTTTTTGAAGCATAACGTGACATCAGATTGGCTTTCACCAAGCTTACAGTTACTGAATTCTCACAGGGTGTTTAAGTCTTTCTGCCTTTTGGGGTCTTTACAACCACTCATCTGCTTGATTCTTTTATTTAAAATCTTTACCTCTGTGCTTTCAAAGTCTTTAGTTGAAGCATGCTTTTGGTAGTGTAAACATCTGTACTGGAGGGTGCCCTCGGGTTTTCTCCTGGACATCTGGCAGTGTTAGGATAGTCAGAGGAATCTTAAAGTTGTGGATGTGACTATTGCAGATGCATTTTTTCGACTGCAGATATGATGCTGCTTCTAATATGTGGACAGTTGTACTAGTAGAAATTTGGGTTATCTTGGTTATTCTGCTTTCAGAATTACCATGCTTACTCACATGTGCATGTAGCTAATCCAAATTTGGAGACTTGTTATGAGACACCGGTAAAATAATCTAGCAAAGACATCACCAAAATACCTCGATTTCCTGTAATGCGAGATATATGTGTGTGTGTATATATAGACAGTGGTGTCCTGCCTAAGGTATGTATCTGAGGCTGAAAGTTCAGCAGAGTCCCTCAATAAATTCTTAAAATTCCAGAGAATGGACCTTTTAAACTATTTACGTGATGGAGTTGAAATGCTGTAATGGTCTTAAACAGTTGCAGAGCTGTTTTGCACTAGATGATGGAGCATTCACCATCTGTTACAGAGGCCATCTCTTTTGGTTAAAAGTCCGTCTGTGGTCTATTAAACTCCAGTTTGATTCTCAGGGCAAACAATCACCGAATGTTTATTGGCCTACTGCCTGATGAAACTAATTTCACCCAAAAGCTTGTTTAAAAGCTTAATTCAAGTCTTTATGACAGTGACACCGAATTTCAGTGAAGCTTGGCAGGTTTCTGGGTCATCCAAAATTTATAATCTAGTGTGGCATCAACTAAAATACACACTTGTGATCAGACATTGTGCCTTTACTGAGTAGAGCTTATTATTTAACCTGCTGGTAATTTAAGGGCTCCTTTGAATATTAGGCTGTAGATAAAATATGATGTTTCTCTTGAGCCTTAGGATCTGAAGATACGTAAGGGTTATGAGCCCAGTCCCATTGAGACAATACAATGTATTTGGAGGGTGTTGCATCCAAATATTCACTTACAGTTATTGCTCCCAATAATACTTCCCAAGAGCAAGCTTAAGAATTGTGTGTGTGTGCTGTGAGCTCTGGCATGCATAGGTGCAGACTCTGGGGCCGTCAGTAACATATGATTCAGCTACTGTTTGTAGAAGAGCCTTGGCAGAGGCATGGTGGAGCTGTGGCACAGCTCATGGCAGGGGTGAGCTGGCCTGAGTTTTCTCAGTGGTTGTTCTGCAGAAACTGCTGCAGAAACGTAATGGGTGAGACCCTCAAACTGGTTCTCTGGAATGTTCTTTACCAGGGCTGGTTTGAAGCTCAGCACTTCTTGGCTCCTGCATAATTCTTTGCATTTTCTTCTTTTAGTCCGAACTGGGGGCTAAAATATAGTGCTCAAAGAAACAGGCTTGAGAGTCAGAGGGACTTTGCTCACAATAGATGTAAAGAGCGTACAGACGTGGTCGCTGATACTTGGTTTAATTTCCAAGTCTGAAAAAATGTGTCATGGTCCATGATCGCTGTGATGGCTTGGCAAGGTAACTAGACTGGCTACCAGAGCTACCCATGCAGTGAAGACTGGAATTCAAAAGCTTTGTGCAGTGCTTTAAAGAAGTTCTGCAAATATACGATGTTTCTTCCAGTAACTCTAGCTGTGACTCCTGGCAGCAGCAAATAAGATGAGTAAGCCCCTTCTCATAGCTAAAGCTGGCTGAAGTTTGTAAGCCTCTGTTTTGATGTTGAACATGTACAATTTTCTTGGCCTTTATAGGAAGCTGTGGGCGCTCCACATGGTGGAAGTTGGTCTAAGCAAGTTAAGAGAAAGTGTTGCAGCTTTGGGCTCCGGAGTTTGGCACCTTGTCCAGTTTAGCTGCTTCCTCTCTTCCCTTAAGCAACGCAGTAGTGGATTTGGGCAAGCATGCCCTAGTTCCAATTTAATTTTAATCTAAAACTCATTTTAAAGCAGCCACATTACTTCTATTGACAATCTGAGAGAATAATCTTATATGAACACTGTTGCTGGGTTCTGAGAAATATAAGATGACGACTAAGGCTGCAGTGGTTGATATCAGCAGAGTCTGGCTTTCCCATGCTCATCATATTCTGTAAGGATATGAATTCTAGCAGTACAGGGAGGTCTCTGAGATTAGACCTTGCTGGACAAACCTTTTTGCAAAGAAATGCAGAAGAAATGAGCAGGAGAGACTCAGGGTAGGAGGAGATGATGTGATGCCGCCAAATTCAGTTGTGGGGATTTGGTTGTCTCACGCAAGGATCAACAGGGAGATGCTACGTCCAGTCCTAGATGGTGACTTCAATATCACCCCTGGCTGTGCCGGATATCAGGTCCATATCAGAAGTGCTGATCAGGGTTATGTTGATGTCTTCTCCAGGAAAGGGCTGGATGATCAGCTTGGTAAAATATCAAGGCTTTTTGGCTTGCATCAGTTCTCTCCTCCTTGCTGCATTTACTTAACCCGGGCATACGTGCAAGGAGGATGAGTTTGAAATGTTGTCTGTTCCCCCTGAGTTGAGAGGGAGCTCAGGGCTTATTCTTGGGAGCAGACTGAAGTCTCTGAACCTTCACTTAACCTGGCTGTCCATCCCTTTGCCATCAAAAGGGGGCCCCCACCACTTGGTTCTGCCAATCACCCCCCTTGCTATGACCCAACTGTTCACACAGTCTCTTGGAGAGCTGATCAGGGAACAGATCAAGCTAAAACTACATTTGTCCACCCTCCCATGAAGTTAAGAAGCTGCACAAGGAGACTGGAACAACGTAAGATCAACAAGTAAGAGGAGTCTGGTCAGATCTCTGTTGAATTTCAGTGGCGGAGTAGTGGAAGCAGTGTGCTCTAGATGCTGTGTGATTTCTTGTTAGCTGTGCATGTCTTCACACTGTTTAATTTCTAGCTGCTGCAGCTGTTACGGCATCTGCTGTCACTTTAGTTCCTGGCTGGCTTTGTGTACTTGGAGGTGCAGGGGACTTTGGGGTGCTGTCATGCTTCCCTGGGGCCCTGCTGCATGAGACATGGTGACCAGTTCCAGGCAGGGTGCTTGTGCCCATTTCCATCGTACCAGGTGAAGGCTGCTTCTGTGAACAGGTATTTTTTTACCCCCTCTTGGGTAGGAGGAGCAGGAAGGAGGCTTGAGACCTGAAGTCTGATTTCCCTTGAAAATGTTAATAAAAACATCTGCCCAAAGCTTCTGGTGGAGATGTGCTGGGTTTGGACAGCCAGGCCACACAGATGCATAAAATGCTACTGCATGAGTGACACTGCGAGGCTTCTCAAATCCCTCTTATTTTTATGCTGATTTCTGAAGTGATTTTTAATCCTTCAGACACATTGGTCTCTATGCACTTTTTTCAAAGAAGAAAATAACCTAACTCAAGCAGTTTGGGTAATAATAGTACTTAGTGCTTAACAGACACTGTAGAATTAATCCTTCTGGGCCAATAAATTTAAATAAAATTGTGTTGATCTTGGCTTAGGAGCGTGAAATGATGTGAAATCAGCTTTCCTCTGGGTGTGGAGTAGTGGCTTCCTTGCTTATCTGATTACTGTGGCTCTGTCATGGCCAGGGGAGATGGTGTGTGTGGTGTTGGTGAACCCATGAAGCTTGAGTTCAAACTGAGCCCTGAATTTTGGTTCTCTTCCACCATTGCAGCTGCAATGTCAAGCTGCATTGCAGCTGCACGGTCAATCAGATGTTTTCCAGGCTTGGTCAGACCCGCTGAGGAGCAGGAACAGGTCTCCTTGGTCCTGAGGAAGAGTCAGGTCAGGAGTAGTTACTTAGGGCCAGGAGAAGCTGCTGGTGCCCTGTCCTGCTCCCTTCCATGCCCCATCCCTTGGGGTCAATGCAGGTGTCCCACACCGCTGTTGCAGGGCTACCCTGTTACTTGGAGAAATCTTAAGGCCACCCCAGAATGATTCAGACAGCTGAGCAGTACAAATAAATCCCCTCTGGAAAAAACTGCCTCAAGCAGGCCAAAGTCCCTTGGGTGGCCATGGCCTTTGCTCAGATGTGTGGGCTCCCAGAGTCAAGTGACGAGCGATGTGCGCGGGCATTGCCGATCTTGGTGTTGTGTTTGTGCTAACAGGGAAAAGCAGCACTGAGGTGGAGATGCTTAATAATTCTGTTACCCCTTATTATATTTTGTGTGTCAACTATTTCAGGCTGAAATTGATCATTTGATTTACCTCTTGTCTTCAGGTTACAAGCTGATCGGAAGCCATTCTGGGGTGAAGCTTTGTCGATGGACAAAGGTATGCTTTTTTCTCAGTTCATAAATAAATAAAAAGATAAAGCTAGAGACTTATTCAGGTATTACAACTTACATGTGAAATACCCTTTAAAAATGTGATATTACCTGCAAGAAGACATTCTGTCTTACAGGCTGTAGTTCTGCATTTCAAGCTATTAAAAACTTGCTGCTAAGAGTGAGAACATGACTGTGGCAAAGAGCTGGGAACATCATTTTCTGTTGTTGTTTTTCCCGTTTCTGCTGTCTGCTAAAATATCTCCTACCTACTAAAATATATGGCAGGAGCAGAACGCCACGGGAAAGTGGGAAGGTTTCGTCATAGGTGTGAGGTCTTTTGAAACAAAGATGACAGTCCATCGCTACGTTCAAATGAGTGCGCAAGGGCACTCATTAAACCTGTTGTTCTGTGACTAAGGCATCTGATTTGTAACAGGCAATGTTCCTCCACTATTTTGCAACACTTGCCAAGGTCTAGATAGCAAAGTAACTGTCACTAGGAGTTTTTTAAATTTAGTCTTTGGGGGTGTGTGTATCTATAGCTGTACATAATATACATGTGGGTATATATATGTGTGTGTGTATGCATATATAGGTGGAAAAAAATCATCCCCCAAGTCCTATAGTTGTAGGCTATGTAAGCCATTAGCTTTTCAAGTAGTTTGTTTGCAGGCTTAAGACTTTTCCCAGTGGAGGTGCAGAGCCCTATAGAACAAACGTCAGCTGCTTTGGAATGTGTGTTTTAGTTGTCCTCTGCAGGTCCCTGAGAAGCAGTTTGCAGCTCTGAAGTTGAAAGCTGGCCTGTAATGGTATACATTTGAGGAGTAACATTGATTTTAACGTGCTCAAGCCTTCAGCATTCGCAGGATGATAAACCAGGAATCAGCATCTCATCAAAATGCCAGCGCATCTCTAATTCTTGAGCTGTGGCAGCGATCAGTTCCTTGGTCTCTCAGCTCTCTTTTTGCTGCATGATTAACTTTGTTTATTTTTGAAAAGAGCTCTTTGAATGGCAATCACCTAAGTGGGTGGCTGCAGTGAGGTTTTTATTGAAATGGCTGGTATCAATGAACTGTCTTATCAAAAGACTTGTTCTTGTGAACAGCTTAAAGAGCCCACCGTTGTATTGTCATGAATATTTGAGACATACTGATCCCAGTGATGCTTCTGCTGTTTACTCTTGCAAATATTTCTCTTCCATCATTTTTAGCGTCAGAGAAGGCCACGAAATGTTTAAAGAAAAACTTGTCAGACTTCATCAATGCTGTGACTGAGAGAAAACCAGAGAACCTATTTTTATTAAAGAACTGAAATTTAATGCAGCACTGTAAAGCCATTTCACAAAATAAATAGCAGCTCTGTGTGCTTAGATAGTACCATACTATTTTTAGCTTAAGCAGGAATTGAACATAAAGCCTTCTAATAAATTGAGCTGAAATTGGTTACAGGCAGTGGCTTTGACTCAGATTCACACCAATATGTGAGTGTCTTCAGGAGGTTTGTTCCAGATTTGTATCAGTGGAGAGAAGGAGCCAGGGCTACAAGGAATAGTATTAAGCAGCGCTCCACAGTGATATCTCAGATTAAAATGATTGTGTCTGTTGTATTCTGGAAAAGAGCATAAACCCTGCAAATTTAAGGCAGGGTCCAATTTGCCTGTTTTATGAAATCCATAATACAACTTGCTGTCCTAGAACTTGTGAGTCTCCTGAAACCTCTGTCATTTGAGGGATGGGTAGAATAAATAGTATTTTCTATTTTGTTTAATCTTCCAGCAATGCTGTACATATGCTAGGCATTACCTATTCTTTCCCTAGTGCTCAGTGGAAACTTTCTCTTGGATCACTAGGACACTTCAGGTAGAGGAAGATAGATTAAAAGTTATTATGTTATATTTCAAATTTTCTCTGGAGAGTGGTAAAGATCCTTTCTCATTTATTATTATTTAACTGAGATAATGAAAGACAGTCTTTGCTCCAAGCAACTTGCATACTAAATAGGAGACAAATTCCGGTGGGAAGGCAGCTGCGGCTCTGTGAAGGAACGTGCGATGTCCTGCTGGAGCCAATGACGGGTGTGAATGAGGGTTTATAAGGTCAGGATATTTATTTAATTTAGTGCTAGAAGAAATGCTTTACTAGACAAATGGAAAGAATTGAGTGTTTCATAGTGCAGCGTTTAAATTGATCCTTGTTACTCTTTATTGGGCTCTTGCAATAATATTTCTTACGGCTTAAGTGGCTTTACCTGCTTTCTTCTGTTGGCTGGTTCAGTTGAAAGGTTCGGTGGAGCACAGTTATGCTTTGGTGCTGCAAGATGCTGATTGTCTGGATAGATCCTTACAGAAACAAGGCATTTATGGTGTCAAGTTTAAAGCTGTGTGAGAGGAAACTTACACAATCAGACTGTATGGTGATATGCCTATTAGGAATTTCTTAAAACAGACTGCATCTATCATTATTCTGACCTGTTGCATAGCTGTGATCTGGCTCGCTGTACCCATCACAGGTGGCTGAACACCAAATTTACTAGTGATTGAAAACTGCAAATATGCCCAGGGAGCAGACTTTAAATCTTTACACTTGGTTTGGTTACAGATAATGTGTTTTAACTTTCTCAGTATTTGTGTCTTTTTCTGCTGCCAGTCGATGCTTCGAGGCCGAGGTGGCTGCTACAAGCACACATTTTATGGAATTGAGAGCCATCGCTGCATGGAAGCCACGCCGAGCCTTGCTTGTGCCAACAAATGTGTGTTTTGCTGGAGGTAAAATATTGTTGCAGTTTTGCTTTGGGGGGAGATCACCTAGTCATGTATTACAGTCTTTCTGTGCTATTGCACATGGGGAGAGGAATCCTGCACTGTGAACAGCAACACAAGAAACAGGGCAATAGAAATATAGTAAGAGGGATGTCTGTCCACGGTGCTAATCCTGTGCCCTGCTCTACTCAACTGTGTGGGCCAGCTGGGCTTTGTTCTGCACCACTCCGTCCCTGTCCTTATCCTCAAACATAGGGCAGTGTCATTCATGTGTCCTTTTCCACTTGGAAGTGTGAGGAGGAGGAGGAGTGAGGAAGGGAGCTGTGCTCACCCCTGCCTTCGTGCATCTGCCTGCACTCCTCGGAGAGCTGTGGAGC
This sequence comes from Aythya ferina, assembly GCF_964211825.1. Taxonomy (NCBI): domain Eukaryota; kingdom Metazoa; phylum Chordata; class Aves; order Anseriformes; family Anatidae; genus Aythya; species Aythya ferina. Next base: position 2,383,526 of record NC_140309.1, read on the forward strand.
CCATGGCTTGGGCCTGAGGTAGGTGCATGGGAGACTGTATTTCCTAGAGGCTGAATAAGATCTGATGGCTCCCCAGCGCTACCTTCCCTACAGCAGGGTCCTCTGCAGCCACATCTTGGGGCCCCAGCAAGCTCAGACCATCTGGTGGAAGGAGAAATCAGGGAGACAGGAGATGGGCTTTTCTCTGTCTACTGCCCACAAGTCCCTCTGCACCCTGCTCTGAAAAGGTTGGCAAGAGCCAGCACTTGACAGCAGTATGGTTCCCTTTTGAGGTCACTGTCTGGGACTGGCTCATGGTGCTTTGGAGCATGTGGACAGGCCCTCATGTTGTGCAAAGCCACCAAGGTGCTAAATATTCTGTTGTTTTCTTTGAAACTGGATCTTTTGTCTTACCTTCACACTGCAATTCACATTCTCAGTGAGTGAAAAGTGATGACTTCATAACTGTTGCCTTTCTAAAACAGTAGTTAATAAATGATTTTTCATTTTAGCTAGTAAAGTGACCCTTTTCTCAAAGGAATTACTTCACTGTCATTTCTCTGAAGGAAATGAGCTTTGCCTAGATCTGAACTGTCAGCTGCTCTAGCACTGCTAACTCACCAAAATGCCTGGATTTCAGAGGGAGTTTTTTGCTAGGCTGGGGGAGTGCAGGAGGGGATCGGTGAGACTGAGAAGCTCAGCAGAAATAAAAGCAATGACGTGAAAGTGTACCGAGTGGGAGGACACAGAGGTTATTCTTTGAGCTCTTTTGTCTTCTGCCTTGCTAGCTATTTCAAACCATGGGGGCTGCACGTCCTCTGCTATTTGTCTACCCTAGGGGGCTGTCTGCCAGCAGCAGCTATTCCATCCCTGAGCCTGGGTGTCCAATGTACCAGTATTTTCATGCCGAAACAGCTGCGTTTCTGAGTACTGTTTCCTGTCTCTCATAGTCATCAAGTTCTAATAATGCAAATGTTTCAAGAGAATATTTAAATGACAGCATCCACACAAAAGTGCTGCTGAAACTTTGAATGCACTTTGACGCTGCCTTCCATATTAGTATTAAGTATAAGCATCAGATACCACTTGTCCTGTTAAGTTTGCGTTTGGGAGCCTGTTCCAGAATGTTAATTGGTGCTCTTGATGGGCTTTCATTGTATCCTGGCTTGAAAGGACAGCAACTGGCAAGTATTACCACTTTTCTTCAGAGCCTGTAATAACAATCTGATGACTGCAACAAAAAATGTACTGCTTATTCCTTTTTTCCAAGTATCAGCTAGCAGTAGTGCATTTAATTCTGCAGTGGTGGCTGTACTGCTAGGAGGAAGACCGCCATGCGTATTATTGTCCCTCTGTCCCTACACAGAAGGTACATCATAAACAGCAAATAGAAAGCAATAACATCACCAAAACATAGTGTTTTGTTCCTAGTATTGCACTGCAGACCATTTACTGCTGTTCCCCTTCAAAATGACCCAACTCCGGCATTTCTTAGCAGCAGTATCCCAGCCTGTACCTAGAGTATGGGGCTGAGCTGGAGAGGTCAAACAAGTGTAAATTAGGATAAATTGCAAAGTGTGATACCTTCCGTGTGACTCATCATTCTGGAGGTGTCATTTGGCACTTTGAGAAGAATCCTGGAAACATGTAGCTCTAATCATACTGAGTGCTGGAATGCTTTTTTTGCTAATGGTAACAACCTGAATGCAAGCAAATAGCTTTCCAGAGGACTGTGCCGAAAAACTTTCTCATTCACCTTCAGTAGGTGAAATGGGCTGCAGTTGTTGGACTTGTCCATGTGGACAGCAGCTGTCTGCTCATCTCTGACCTCTGGATTTGAAGACTTAAGGTTCAGTTTGCATCTCATCTCACGGCTCATTTTATGTACACCTCATCTTGACATAAACCAGAACTGTCACTGAACGAAGCTTTCTCCTCGGCTTTGGCAGCGCTTTCAGACCCTGTGCTTGTGCTGCTACAATCCTTCCCATGGCTGCAAGCTGCGCCAGGTCCTGTTAGTTAGATGAAAGGAGACTTCCTCGTCCACTTCTGTCATTACCTGTTACATGTCACTGCAGTTCACAAACATCCAGCAACATCTACACAGTTCTTACTTTAAACCCACCACTCCTTGCAGATGCTTAATCACAGGAGGCTGAATGCAGAATTACAAGCACCAGTGGCTGGGTAGTATAAATATATTACCTTCTTATTAGCAGTTACCATCTGTGCTGTTGGAGACGTAGGAAACGATAGTTTTGATCTACAGTTGGCAAAATGTTTTTAATACAGGTTTTATGCTTTGCTGGCCTTGTTGTGCAGCTCTGTGCACTAAGCTGCAGATAAGACTGCTGTGATTTTTTTTTTCCTTGATCCCTTTCAGGATTTTGACATTTGTAGAGGCTGCCAGTACTTCCAGCTGCATAACTCACTGCGGCTCTCCGAGGATCACTGAGGAAAAGGCCGAGGAGCCTGTTTGTTTTCTCTTCCTCACTTTGGCAAGAAATGCTGTAGTTCAGCAGCGTTCCTTGGGAACTGGATGTCATTGCAGCTGGCTGGTCATGACTGATGCCTTCTGGCCCCAGACCAGGCATTGCGGGTGGAGCCAACCCCCAAACACTTGGACAGTTGGGCTGCCTTATAAAAGATGCAGCTTGACTTGTGCTCTAGAGACCTTCCTCGTCCGGGTTGGTGGGTAACCTGCCTGTGCCCCCTGCTGGGCTGGCCGCTGGCCCTTGCTTCCATTCCCCTTGTGGCCGGTGGTTTGTTGGTGCAGGTTAGCGATGTGGCAGGTCGTTCGTTTGTGTGTTGTTCCCCTGCAAGGCGGTGCTGCAATAAAAGCAAGAGGGGGTAAAAAAATACAAAACCAAACCCAACAAATTTTAGTTACAGCAACATCCCTAACTTATAACTGTCCCTACAGAAATAGTCCGTCACTATCCATTATTGCACTCAGTTGGTCTCGCTGTTTGTAGTGTCTCTTTAGCTTAATTGTCTAAATGGAAATGTGCAAATGACCGAATCTCTTAATCAATTAGAGCAAGTGTGGGGACTGAGGCTTTCTGACACTGTACTGCGGCACAGCCACCAGGCAAACCTGATTTGATTATGTCCTCTGGCTGAGTGTCTAAAACACGATCAATTTTTGTGGAGCGATGGAACAGCTAAATAAGATTTAAATTAATAGGCTTTATTTTGCATCTGAGGAAGAGGCAAACCAGACAGAATAAAATATCCCATAAAGAAATGTGTTCATATTTCTTCTTTTGTAGCTTTATATTGTTTGTACCTGTACTTGAAGGCTCCAGCTTTAACTTGTACAGTAGGCAACAGCTGAAATTGTTTGGACTGTCTGAATATACGTGGCCAAAAGCCAGTGATTACAGTAAGCCCTGCAAAATGAAGAGATTTAAAAAAATAATAATATTAATCTCCTACAGGAAAGGTGCTTGAAAACTAAAAACAGATCAAAAAAAAGTTTATTTTTATTAAAGAACTACTCCAGAGGTGAAGTTTGTCAGGGAAATGTGAAATATGATATCAAAGGAGCTGACAGCAATGCAGATTTGTAAAATAAGTTTGGAACCTGAGCCTGGAAGTTCAGGAAGCCTTTTGGCATCTCCAGTCACCTGTCCTTGTTTCAATTGAGCGAGACTCTTCTCCCAGCATAAGTATAACTCTCCTGTTTTTGTTTACAGAATTGTAGTAGTATATGGTGATGTGTTCACCCTTTTCAGTGTTATTTTTTTCACTGGTTTATTTACCTGGAGGTAACCGTGTAAATGAAAGGGGAGGGGCAGATGGCAGAATATAGCTGGCTCATCCTTGGTAAAACCTGAACCAACGTCACAAGTAATTTCTGAACACATTTTTTTTTACTTTTGATAGAGTAGAGAATGTTTCTCTTGGTGCCTTTATATGCTGCTCTGCCAGCACTGCAGTCACCTGTTGGGCATTTTTCTTGTGGAAACACTTTGGTGGGGTCCATCGGGTGAGGTGGGAGCAAGCCTCTGGGCCTCGCTTGGCTGGGGGCTTCTGTGCTGGCACACGGGAGCGTTGGGGCTCTGCTGAGGCACTGTCAGTGCCCTTGGTGCTGGTTGTTAGAGCAGGATGGAGTTGGATCAGTTGCTCTGTGTGGTACAAAAGACTGCACTGCTAAGCGTGGTCCTTGGTAATGGCTAGACGCTGGTTTGCCAAATCCAGGCATGGAAGCGTAGCGGTAAGGTTCCTGTCAGTGACCTTGAGGTCAATAAAGCCCCAGTGTGGCATCTATTGTGAAGGGCTCCCAGCTCACCCTGTGCAGTGAGGAGCATTTTCATTGCTATTGTTATGTAAAAGGCTCACAGGGGAAAAAAAATAGCCTGCCAGCACTTTCTGGGGCTGAAGTCCATGCTTTTCATCTCACAGCCGCGTGCGTTTTTGTGTTCTTGGACTTGTTACTGGCTTTTGTAGCTGCCATGGCCAATCTGTGTATTTATGGCGTTAGTGGTGACTGTAACCAGATCACTGGCTAATGGAATGCTTACATATGTCTTGTTGGGTATCGTAGGTGACTTGGTAGCCAGTTACAGCAATGAGTAACTTGATGGAGTGATCGTGGGCTCTGAAAGTGACCCTGCACATCCTGAGGGCTGCCTTTGGGATGGTTTCTTACGCTGTGCTGAGCACGGTGCCTGTTTCTGCTGGGAAGGAACAAAATACACCGACACAGCCCTTGGCAGGCCTCTGGGAGGTGCTCAGCAGCACCTGCTGTTCTATAAACTGTGCCCTGCTTATAAAAGGTGAGTATTTTTGACATCTGAGGGTTGGGGTGTAATTCTTCAGCATGGCCTGTCTTCTGTCCTTAAGACTTCGGAAATGTGAGTTCAAAAAGGGGATTTGTCTAGAGCCTTGTGAAGCTCAGTCCCCTCTGTTTGGGGTAGCTGGCAAATCCAACCTCATCTAAAGCAATCACTGTTGTTAGTGCCACGAGTTGTAGGCAGTTGTAACATGACTATCTCAGGAAAAATTACACCTTGTGATTTGGCAGCACGTTGAGGGGGGAGCATCAGCACTCCCCAGGAGCTGGAGGGAGGTCAGCTGCAGTGTGTTCTAGGGAAGTGCTCTGAGCTGCTGGATTTGGGATGAAAAAATAAATCAGCCATGGGTTTTTTATCTGTTTCTGAAAAATCTTTTTTTTTTTTTTTTTTCTTTTTACCTAAATTGATTTCAAAACATGGATGTCCAAGTTTTCTTTCTAAAATACTCACTATTGTCACTGTTAAAATGAGTTTTCTTTGGATATTTAGATATCCAAAATTTGATTTTGGACTTACTTCCCCAGTGTTTTCTTCTCTAAAATAGCTTATTCCATGTGTTTTGATTTTTTTTTCCCGAATTTATTCATTATAAACTATTTTTCTTACTCCTAAACCTAACAAAAGACTTCTCAAAGCAACACAAAAAAAATATTTAATGGGAAGTTTCTGTAGGTACATTGTTCCTTTTCCTTTGACAACAGTCTAGATAAGAACAAAAAACTAAAAATGCCTATCAACTTACTTTTTTCTTCTTAAAGTGAGTGTTGTGTGATTTGTAAAAACAATCTGAGACATGAAGTCTCTGGTGCATCCTCTGCGGAGGGCAGGTCCAGGTGAGCCTGTGTCGGTCCTGATTGATGGCTGTGTGCTGCCTGTGCTTAGAGGCACGAAGCAGTGATTCCCTCGCAGCATGCTGTGGTGTTGGTCTGCAGGGGGACTGGTAGAACCAGGCATCCCTCCTCATTGTTGTTTTGAGGCCATTTGTGATTCTGCATGCCTGGAGAACAGCCTGTCCTCGCTATCCCATCCCTTGTGGAGGAGGCGCTCCCCAGCTCTTTGCCTCCCTGTGCTGCGTTTTGCAGCCAGTGGCAGGTTATGGCAGCTTGTCACCAGCAGGGCGGTGATGTCCTCAGCCAGTGGGTGGTCTGTTCCTAATGGCATGCTGTGGGTTTGCATCTCCAGAAGTGTTGGTTCTACCTGGGGCTGTGGCAAGCCTGCCTCCTGCGCTGCTCAGCTCTAAGAAACCGCTGAATGGGGCCAGTTCCGCACACGCCCTGCAGCTGTCCTTCTGGCCAGGTCTGGTGCCGTTCTGAAGCAGTGGCGACTGATCGCAGATCTAAGCTTTCCACCACGATAATGTACTCTTTAAAAATAGTGCCTTCTACAGAACATTTCCTTGGTCAAATTGTGAAAATATTGGGTAAATCAGAGTCCAAAGCTTGAACTCTTCTCTTCTCCTTTGCCTACAAGGTGGCCACCACACCTACGTGGTGGTCTTGGTGTGAAATGTTCTCTGTTGGCTGTTCTCATCTGCAGGCTGTCTTCTCAAGGGGGTGTGGAAATCACAAACACTTAATCCATTGTGTCCCAAGGAATTCAAAGTTAAGAGGGGCTGATACAGAAATCCTTGATTCCTGCTAAAGCAGGCGTTGCACTTGCAGTCTTGTAGTCTTTTTGAAGTTGCATTTCTGTGTTGGCCACACGCTTTCAGCTTATTGCTACCCACCGTGATGCTCCGTCAGCTGATTCATCCAGCACATTCCAGGGCAAGGTTACCACCCGAGTGAAAACACTTTTTAGAGAAGTATTATTAACTTGTCCTTTCCTAGTCTCATCTGGTTTGTCCCTTTGTCATTAGGAAGAAGAGGTGCCAACACTTCTTATCATGGAGGAACAAGCTTTGTGTCCTTGTGTATTGGCCAAATTTTTCCTTGGTTGTCTGCTTGCTCCTCATGTCAGTACAGGGAGAGGCTTTCTTGTTGGCCCTTTTGTACATCCTTTGCTAGGTGTATCATACTCTGTGCATTGATCTCTCTGATTGTGACCCTGTGTTCTGAAGTTCTTCCTTTTTTTTTTTTTTTTTTTTTTTTTTTCTCAGCTGGAGGATTGCAAGGTTGCAGAAGAGCCTGTGATTCTGCTGGATTGGTTTCTTGTTACACTTTGCTTTATATTGCCACAGTTGCACTTCTGCCTTAATAGGGTTTAAAAACCTGCTAGTTCTCCAGAGCTCCTTTGCCCTTCAGCATTTCTCCTCTAGGACCTCACCTGCTGATTCTCAGGGATCATTGAGATCTGCTGTCTTGAACCCTCTTATTTTTGTTCTGCTTTTCCTTCCTGTCCCTTCCTGGGAATTGCGTACCCTGTCCTTTCATGATCACTGCCCCCAGTGTTTCCTCACCTTCGTGTTCTCTGCCAGGTATCAACATCAATCACTGGAGTAAAGGATACTTTATACCTGTGCTACAGTTTCCAACAAAGTCTCTTGAAAGACTTCATAATGCTAACCTTTGCTCATAGCAGAAAGCAAACATTTTAAAAGAGGGTCATTGGTTTCTTCTGGCCATGCTGGGAGTTGATTGCAAAATAAACTTTCATTTTAGAGCCCAGATTTTCAGGCTCTCATCCTAAGACCATCTGTACTCATGGTTTCACCCTGACAAAAGAAAAGAGGCACAAACTCAGACACTTCTGGTCATTTTAAAAGGACTTCCTTTATAAACAAGCTTTAGTTTCTTAGCAGGGAGAGAACTACTCTAGTTTTGTAAAGAAGTAGTTGTAAATTCCCCTGGCATTTTCCACAGTTAGAATTAGTGGTGTTGAATGAACCTGTGCTGAAAATAAAGCAAAAGCTGTGTTACTGAAATCGTGCCCTGGCAACTGGGGCTGGGGATGCAGTGCCTCACCGAAGCACCCACCTTTCTCACAGGGGTCTGATTGGGGGCGTGCTGGTGACACTGCCAAATAACACTGGTAGATCAGAGATACGATGAGTGCAAACCAGCCTTGATTGGTGGCAGTCCTTACTAGCTGGGGAAGAGCTGGAGTGAGCCGAGAGCTCGCCATCATCACTTTGTCTTAGTGGTGTGCTGGGATGGCGATGGCTTGTCTCCAAAGGGTCAGGTAAATGTTCCTGACTCAAATTCTAACACAGTAAGAGCTTTCTAGTGTGTGTGCGGGTTTGGGTAGGACTTCTTTGTGTGTGGTGTTATTTTGGGATGGAAAGGAGTATCACACTTAATTACCTGCTCAAGGCTTGAGTAGCTGGTGAGGCAGAGGATGCAGGGGTGACAGCCTGCAGGGGAGTGGGAAGGTGGCGGGGAAAGCCGGTCTCTGCTGGGGACTGCGAAACAATCTCATCAGCCAGAAACCCTTGCTTTTTGCCCTGGGAGAAAAGAAGCTGCTTTTTGCCAAATGAGCTTTGTAGACATGACCCGGTATGTTTAATAAACAGAATGTGCTAAAAATTCAAGGGCTGTTAGACGCTAGTAATTAATAGTTGTCCAGTGTGCATTAAGAGCCTGTTGATCTTCTGCCAGCTTGCCCTATTAAATATACGGGGTACAAGCTATGTAGTTAAACATGTAAGTGTTTTATAAATGCCTTTTTATAGCTGGCATTCAGAAAACTTTCCATGTTGGCAGCGTTTGAAAAAAAAATGCAAAAAAGCTGTTTTTGCTTAAAGCAGCTTTGAGATGGTGAAGCAGTTTGAGAGTAGCATTTGAATCTTTGCTCTTGAAGCGGGCACAGCAGCATTTGGGCTAGGGTCTGTTCTTGTTGACTCTGGAGCTAGAATTTGTGTTTTAGCACTGCTCAAGTGGAGCTGCAGCCAGTGGGAATCTTTTGATGGTCTTCAGTAGGCCATTTCCTTCTAAAAAAGCAGCCATTTCCTTCTGGAAAAAGCACCCTTGTCTCTCTTTTCTCCTTTAGTTAAATGCTGAATGTTATCTCCTAATGCCCTTGGAGATGGAAGGAGTGAGTGAGGCAGGTAACCTCAGTCCTCTCCATGGCTGACTTCCAGGGATGATGAAAGCAGTAGAGAAAAGAGATCAGCTGGTTATAAGACTGAGTTTCAAGAAGATGCATTGCTTGATGTTTTCTTGTCCAGACCTATATTGATCTAATAACGCTATTTTGAAAGGCACAGCAAATATATACTACTCTTCTTTGAATGCATTATTCAGTAAGCCACAGTAGAATTGGTAGGGGAGAAGTAGAAGAACTTTTGTAGTGTATTTTGGGGAACAAACAGGAGAGGGCAGAGAGAACAAGGAGGTGAAAGCACAAATTCTTTGGTTTTCGTAGTGCAGCCTTTAGACATCTTCCTACCCCTGTTCGATACTAATCTGAGTGCAGCAAGGTTAGTGGGAAGTTCCTCTCACCAGGGAGAGGTCCATGCTCTTGTACAGGCTCTCCTTGGGTTGGAGTTGTCCAGGGATGAGCATGTTGCTTTGTGGGGTTTCACTTGCTGGTCTGGATTAGGTTCTTCCAGATGACTTACAGTGGCTGAGTAATATCCTCCCATGGCAACGAATAAAGGAACAAGAAGTTTCAGGTATCTTCCAGGCACTTGAATGGTCGATTCACCTGAGTATGCTTTTTGCATTTTTGAGGAAAGCAAAATGTGGGTACAGTGAGTGTTCTTCTCTGCATAGGCAAGGTCGGCTTCCTATCCCAGTTCAACACAGCTGTCCCTCAGAGGGATGATCAGTGTTTTTTGTCCCTGCAGTCAGTTTGATTCCTAAATTAACACTTAATTTTTCCCTTTGGGTGTCAGAAACTGGGTGGCAGGTCTCAGAAGTGATGAGAAACCCCTGCTGAGTAAATCTGGGAGACTAACTGGATTCACCAGAGATGAATCTCTGGCATACTGCAGAATTCCCAGAACCTTTATGTGTTTTGAGTAGCCTGCTATCATCTGTTTTGTTACTAGTGTTAACCAAAGATTGGCTTAGAAGTAAATCCTTTCCTTCTTAGGGTAATAGTTTGCCTTTCCAGAATGGATCTATAAGAGTCTTAGGATCTTCCTTCTTAAGTGCTTTATGTAGCTGTGGTCAGAAGAGGAGGTAGAGCTGGTTTTTCTTTCTTTAAAAAGAGGTCTTTCTGGCTGCAGAGCATCATTTTAACTTCTTAAAAACCTTTTACCCATGATTCAAAATACATATGCTAATGTTTATACTAGACTACAAGGTCCATTCTTTCTGGAGAGGACCAGAGTCTGGGAGGAGAGGGGTAGAAGACTGGTGTTCGAAGGTCACATCTGAGAGTTGTTGGAAGCAGGATCTTGCAGATAATTTGCTCTTGTTTTTCAGTCTTATTAAACAATACCAGAGTCCCCAGGGTGATGGATGGGTTCGTACAAATTGCAGTGAATAACCCAGTCTCTTTTTCCTTCAGACATCATACAAATCCAGTGGGCACAGAGTGGAGATGGAAGATGGACCAACCTGAAATGATCTTGCAGGAGGCTATTGAGAACCATCAGAATATGATTAAGCAGTTCAAAGGTAACCTTTCTTACTCTTGCCCATTAATGATACTTTGGGAAGATAATCACCAGCACCACCTTCAAAGTTTATATTAAAACATTTTGGTTACCTGCAGAATGCTGGTAAGGAGGCATAAGATTTATAATCTCAGAAAGATAGGCAAATAGGAAACTTTGTGGGTGTACTTATTATTTGTTTTTGGAAATGTTCTGTCTTGTTTTTGACCTCAGAACATGAGTCAGCTGTTGGGAATCTACTGCTGCCTTGAGGGAGTACAGTGGAGTTGCCTGTTGTGCATCCTGGCAGTGACATCCTTTCTTTGTGTGTACAGAGGCTTCTGCAGTGGCTGAAGCTAGCCCACATGATGAGTGATGTTGATTCTTATACAAAAGTGAGGGCAGGTGGAAGGCAAAAGGAATCAATTTCTAAACTGAATAGGAAATATGCTGTCCAGCCATATTCCCCTGAGAGCATTTGTTACCTCTGAAACTTCCAGGCTGTATTTTCCTCACTTATAAGTGAGAGGTAGCATTCAGGATGATGATATTTATTAAGAATTACTCAGTATATTTGTGTGCAACTGAAGCTGCAGTTGTTAGGCAGTTTTGAAAATTACTGTATTTTGCTTCCAATATCAAATCTTCATGAGTTCATTCACTTGCTATATATCTGTATATATAGAGATAGATGGCTGTTAGTTTTGTTTTGTTTTTCCCCCAGATGTGTGTAATAAGCTTGGTCTTTTTGCCAAGGTCAGCGTTGTGTGCTCAGAGGACTGGCCAGCTTGGCAGGGCAGGTCTAGAACTCTGCTCTTCCTAATTGACAGCAGAGGCTGCGTGAGCAGCAGGAGTGAAATGAAGCGTCCATAAAACGTGCAAGATGAGCCTCAGTCTTGGCTGTCATTTTGGGAGCCCGTTTGTTTACGTTGGCTGTGCACAGAGAGAACCCAACGGATTAAAAAAGTGACAGGCAAAAAAAACTCGTGTCAGCGGAGGGGAGTTGCTCTGTCTCACTCATTGGACTTATGTA